>NC_047085.1:282605053-283805053 GCF_902459505.1 Geotrypetes seraphini | reverse complement strand
TCAGTCTTCCTCTCCCCAACGTCAATTCTGCCGTCGGAGAGGAAGTTCCGCCCAGCCAGGCAGCGATTGGCTGGCCCGAACTTCCTCTCCGACTGCAGAACTGACGTCGGGGAGAGGAAGACTGATCGGCCCGATAGATTAGATCGCCAAGACAAAGTGAGTCCTGGGTGATCGACTCACTTTGCCTTGGCGAGCTACTGGCGCCCCTGCCTTACAACACTACCTAGGACCCTGGGGGAGCCCGGGCCCCCTGTCAGCTCCGGGCCCCTGAATGCAGGACTGGTAGTACTGCCCTGATGGCGGCCCTGACTCGAGAGGGTTCAGAGGAGAACGACACGTCTGATAAAAGGTATGGAAAACCTTTCATACGCTGAGAGATTGGAGAAACTGGGACTCTTTTCCCTGGAGAAGAGGAGACTTAGTGGGGATATGATAGAGACTTACAAGATCATGAAAAGCATAGAGATAGTGGAGAAGGACAGATTCTTCAAACTTTCGAAAAATAAAAGAACAAGAGGGCATTCGGAAAAGTTGAAAGGGGACAGATTCAAAATGAATGCTAGGAAGTTCTTCTTTACCCAACATGTGATGGACACCTGGAATGCGCTTCCAGAAGGTGTAATAAGACAGCGTACGGTACTGGGGTTCAACAAAGAATTGGACAATTTCCTGCTGGAAAAGCGGATAGAGGGGTATAGATAGAGGATTACTGCTGTGACAAACCTGTGGCCAGCTTTGTCCCTGTAAGGGATAAAAGCAAAACACGGTCCCTGGTCAGAAGGGCTGACCAGGTTAAAAGTAAAAGTTTGGTTTTGGATGACTACCCCTCAGACAGTGAGGTAGAGCAGGAGAGGCAGGAACATAGGTACATCCAGCAGAGAGCGCCATCTCAGGACAGGTACCCTAGAAAGCCTGAGAGGACTCTTATTGAGAAGTGGAGTCCTAGGCTGGAAGGTATGCTCATTACCAGCCTAAGAGAAACCTGAGTTATGTCCCTAGGGATTTCCTGCCTAACACAGCTGCTCTGAGGAGAGAGGGGTGGGGCTTTAACCAACATAAAAACAGACTATGGAATCTCAGTAAGGGGCAGGGAAAGCCGGGACGGAGCTGGGGCTAACGAGCTCAGGCAGCGGCAGGAGAGACAGCAGAGCTTAGAAGCAGATCAGGGGAGAAGTCTCTCTCCTCCAGCCCGCAGCAGTGAGGACGTGGAGATGACAGAGGACTACCTCAACTCCACCCCAGAGGCTGCTGAGCAGACAGAGGCTATGGACGTAGCTGAGCCATTGCTGGAAGCTAGCCATTTCCCCACTGACATGGAGGTTAGTTGTTAAGGGGAAGGAAGCAAGGCTGTGATTGTACTATCTCCCGTAACCCAAGCCCAGCTGACAGAGATTAGGCGAAGGGCAGGAAAATCTCTCCGCTACTCTGTATGACTGCCCGGAGAGCTTTGTTTGTTCAAGGAACTTTATCTGTAGGGGTGTGAAAGCTCCGTGGGAAAAACCCAAGTAAAGTTCACAGCTTATATAATGCCTTGCTGTGTTCCTTCGGCCAGGAAGCCCAGCTGATAATAACGAGCTGTGAAGCCTGCTCTGAAAGCCTGTCCGTGTCTCAGCTAGGTAAGCTGAAACGTTTAAGAGATTCAGTGCTAGGATTTGAAACTGTGATTACTCTGGCTGTAGTCACAAGGTGTGCAAAGTTTGAAAGTTTTATTTTCCTGATAATTTTCATTTGCCTTTTTCCCTGGTGAAGAGGACTGTATGTAAACTGGAAAGTCCAGGCTATTGAACTGTATGTGGCATTTATAGCAAGCCATTCTGACAACGGCAAGTTATTTTGTATTTTATAATTTTTGCCATGATATACGGGTGGCTGATAGTATTCAGACCCCCGGGTTCAATAAAGCTCAAGAACATTCTTTTGTAACAAGTCTTACCTGTGTGGTCTTCTCTTTAAAAGTTACTCTCAGTGTGGCCTGGCAGACTAGGCAGGCGCCTAGGTCTGTTCTTCCCTGAAAAGCCTTCCTCCAACCTGAGGAGGCCACGCCAACAGGCCAGAACTCGACACACTTAGGCCCGCTGCTGGTTAGAGTAAGGGATAAGTGTGTCACAAGTGGTATCAGAAGTGCTGGATTTTTTTTTTTGGACATTTGATTTTGGCAAACCTTTTCAGGAGCACTGAGAGTCAAAAAGTTTGTTTGCTGGAGAAATTATTTGACCACTATATGGAAACTTGATATTGAGGATACTTTAACCTGGTTCCAGTGGAGGAAATCCTTGTGGACTTCACAGCAGCGGATCCGGAGTGGAGCGGCTCAGGAGGGAGACCAACCCCACAGACGGACGGAGAGGCCGGGACCAGAGGGATTACAGGATCATAAAGAAAGGGCCGTGCACCCTTAATGAGCACACCTGCGCAGACTCACCAGTACTGCGGTAAGCACGCTAGGCTGCGGGGACTGGTGAGGGCGGTAATTGGTATTTGGGGAAACCATAAAATACCACACTTGGAGGGTTTTTTTTCGTCTGATTACGTCCACAGCTCTGCAGGATGGATCCGCAGCTGCTGGCAGTCTTGGCAGGAGAACGCCAGCACTGGAGTGAGGATCTTCGCGGAGGCCGGGAGTCCAACAAAGAACTTTGGCAAGCCAGCCAAGAGGCGGCGAAACGCCACCATAAAGACTTTGTGGGACTAATGGAGGCGCAAATGCAAATAATGGGACAACTGTTGCAAGTGATGGAGGCATATTTGGACACCCAAAATATGGTAGATATGAGACCTACTTTTAGAGCACACCCATCCACACCCACCCTGACACACACACCTGGGGATAGGACCCCTAGTGGGAATAAGTTGTCCAGAGCCCGGGGTAATACCCAGAGGAAATTTACACCAGCCACCCAGATTCGGTGTTTTAAGTGTGGGGGAAAAGGACATCGACAATGGGAGTGCAGGCAGAAAGGAGACTTCACCATAACTAGTGGGGTGAG
Organism: Geotrypetes seraphini; assembly: GCF_902459505.1. Taxonomy (NCBI): domain Eukaryota; kingdom Metazoa; phylum Chordata; class Amphibia; order Gymnophiona; family Dermophiidae; genus Geotrypetes; species Geotrypetes seraphini. Next base: position 283,802,066 of record NC_047085.1, on the reverse strand, counting down.
GCGGAATACTCAGGGAGAGTATCTCCGGAAGGTATGGATTGGGGATAGGCCGGTGACCGCCCTTATAGATACTGGGGCAGAACAGAGTGTGATGGACCGTAAGCTGTGGCAACAAACAAGGAGGCTTAGCTCTGACAGTAAGGGTGGTGGTGAAGCTATGATACGCTGTGTTCATGGGGATGTAAAAAAATATCCTATGGTCCCAGTGTCCTTTAAGGTAGAGGGCAAACGGACCACATTAAGAGTGGCGATCATTGAGGATTTACCTCACGCCCTGATATTAGGCAGAGATTGGACCGAGATGCAGGTTCCAGTGACTCAGGTAGATGCCAAATCAGCCAAGATAGGGAAAGAGAATATTCCTCACAAAGATTCTTGGGTACTGGGGTCATGGTCTAAAGGGAGCCCCGAGGACAGGAATCCTGGGAACTCAGGAGGTCGGCGGCCTAGGCCCAAGCGGAGGAAATGGCAACCCACTATTAGATGGGCGGCAATATCTGATAGGGCTATTGCACCTACACGAGCGTATAAAGGGGCTGCAGGGTATGACTTATATGCAGCCCACGAGCAGCAGATCCCTGCTAGAGGGAGAGCTTTAGAGTTAACTGACTTACAGGTCTCTTGTCCCCCTGGTTCATATTTGAGGATTGCTTCTCGTTCAGGTCTGGCTTTAACAAAGGCTTTAGATGTAGCAGCAGGAGTCATAGACCCGGATTTTAGGGGAAATGTGGCTGTCCTACTGGTCAACCACGTGGAGACCCCTTATGTAGTAAAGCCTGGGGATCGCATAGCACAGATGTTGTGCGAACGGATCTGGCAGCCTCGATTAGAGCGCTGGGCGAGGTTCCCTACCACAGAGAGAGGGGGGAAAGGATTTGGGTCATCTGACAAATCGCACCCCATGAATCATCAAGTAGGGGCCCAAGGATCTAACCCAGGGGCGCTTCCTCATGAGGATAAAGCAGCCACAATGAAGGAAAGTGGAAGTCCTACCTTGAGAGAGGATATGGAGATAATAAAGCAGGAATTGAAACAAGTAGTAGGACTCATTACAGCCTCTCATGAAACAGCAGTTAAGGAAGTCTCCCGGGAAATACTGGATCAGTGTCAGCAGGATAATGCCACTTTGAGAGATGCTATGATGCAGGTCACTGACCAACTATCACAGATAGGGAAGCAGGTCACTGAGCAACAAACCCAACAGGAAACAGTAAAACACCAATTAAACAAAATAGAAAACCTTCAGGGGAAGAGTAAAAATAGTGGGGTAACAACCGAGAAATGGGGAGAATAAAACCAAGCTCTCCACACCCAGCTAGAACACCATAACACTTTATTGGGGAAATTTGAGAGGTCACTGACAGAAGTAGGAGACAATGTAGGCAACCTACAGCTTCAAGTTAAGAACATGCAAAAGGGAGAACTGAGTGAGGTCACCAAGGCAGTAGCCTCCTTAGCTCAGAAAGTGGACAATATAGAAGACAGAAATCAACAGGATGTGGGGGAATACATAGAATCTACCCAATATCCTAGGCTAAGGTGGGGTGATAATCTTCAGGGCTCGGGAAAAGGGAGCCGGGAGATCATGACAAGTGATGAGGAGGAAAGAGCTAGGTTTGAAGCGGAATTGCCCTCGGTTGGAGAGGAGGTGCAACTCTCGCCCGAACAGTGGGCAAAGTTGTTTCCTCATTTATGTCTCAGTCAGCCTGGGGGGGATTCACAGGGACCTGGGTCTACTCAGTACACAAGTAAGAAAAGTAAGAATAAGAAATGTTATTGACGTTTCTTTCCAGAATTCTAGAAAACACAGGACACCCTCAAAGTCTTCAGGATAGTCATCCTTTAAGTGGGGGGGATTGTGACAAACCTGTGGCCAGCTTTGTCCCTGTAAGGGATAAAAGCAAAACACGGTCCCTGGTCAGAAGGTTAAAAGTTAAAAGGTTAAAAGTAAAAGTTTGGTTTTGGCTGACTACCCCTCAGACAGTGAGGTAGAGCAGGAGAGGCAGGAACATAGGTACATCCAGCAGAGAGCGCCATCTCAGGACAGGTACCCTAGAAAGCCTGAGAGGACTCTTATTGAGAAGTGGAGTCCTAGGGCTGGAAGGTATGCTCATTACCAGCCTAGGAGAAACCTGAGTTATGTCCCTAGGGATTTCCTGCCTAACACAGCTGCTCTGAGGAGAGAGGGGTGGGGCTTTAACCAACATAAAAACAGACTATGGAATCTCAGTAAGGGGCAGGGAAAGCCGGGACGGAGCTGGGGCTAACGAGCTCAGGCAGCGGCAGGAGAGACAGCAGAGCTTAGAGGCAGATGAGGGGAGAAGTCTCTCTCCTCCAGCCCGCAGCAGTGAGGACGTGGAGATGCCCCAGAGGCTGCTGAGCAGACAGAGGCTATGGACGTAGCTGAGCCATTGCTGGAAGCTAGCCATTTCCCCACTGACATGGAGGTTAGTTGTTAAGGGGAAGGAAGCAAGGCTGTGATTGTGCTGTCTCCCGTAACCCAAGCCCAGCTGACAGAGATTAGGTGAAGGGCAGGAAAATCTCTCCGCTACTCTGTATGACTGCCCGGAGAGCTTTGTTTGTTCAAGGAACTTTATCTGTAGGGGTGTGAAAGCTCCGTGGGAAAAACCCAAGTAAAGTTCACAGCTTATATAATGCCTTGCTGTGTTCCTTCGGCCAGGAAGCCCAGCTGATAATAACGAGCTGTGAAGCCTGCTCTGAAAGCCTGTCCGTGTCTCAGCTAGGTAAGCTGAAACGTTTAAGAGATTCAGTGCTAGGATTTGAAACTGTGATTACTCTGGCTGTAGTCACAAGGTGTGCAAAGTTTGAAAGTTTTATTTTCCTGATAATTTTCATTTGCCTTTTTCCCTGGTGAAGAGGACTGTATGTAAACTGGAAAGTCCAGGCTATTGAACTGTATGTGGCATTTATAGCAAGCCATTCTGACAACGGCAAGTTATTTTGTATTTTATAATTTTTGCCATGACATATGGGTGGCTGATAGTATTCAGACCCCCGGGTTCAATAAAGCTCAAGAACATTCTTTTGTAACAAGTCTTACCTGTTTGGTCTTCTCTTTATAATTTACTCTCAGTGTGGCCTGGCAGACTAGGCAGGCGCCTAGGTCTGTTCTACCCTGAAAAGCCTTCCTCCAACCTGAGGAGGCCACGCCGACAGGCCAGAACTCGACACACTTAGGCCCGCTGCTGGTTAGAGTAAGGGATAAGTGTGTCACACTGCACAGGTCTTGGACCTGTTAGTCCGCCGCGTGTGTGGACTGATGGGCACGATGGACCTCAGGTCTGACCCAGCGGAGGCATTGCTTATGTTCTTATGTTCTTACATGACACGCTACCCATCCAGAGCAAGCTTCATTATACACTATCTATGGGCTTTTCCTCCTGGAATTTGTCCAAACCTTTGTTAAAACCAGCTAGTTTTTATACTTTTTCCCTATCTGCTTACGCTATGCTATGACCTGTACCTAGAGCAAGCATATGGTTGTGCATGAAAAGAGCAGTGGGCTTCTGTCATTACTACTGCCTCTGTACCCAGAATGTGTTGGTTCAGATCCCATGGCCACTCACTGTGATTGTATGCAAATCATTTTATCCTCCCACTGGCTAAATAATAAGTAGCATCATACTGTATATACTGTATAGTCTAATATAAATAGAACCAAACAATGAGGGCATCTGAGCATGCACAAATACAACCTCATTATGTCACATGCACATGCCTGACACACACATGCCTGACACAATTTTGAGGCGCTTTTCAAAGCACCAACAAAGTGGGCAGTTCTGAAATGTCACTGGGCATCCCCCCCAGACATGTGCTGGAAAAGGAGGATATGGGGGGAGAAATCCAGACATCTAGTAACCCTACTCTTGTTACAGCCCACTACTGGGCCACCATGTCTTACAGCAGGCCCAGCAAAGGGCTAAAACAGGTTGGGCTGTGGAGATGCAGGTCAAGGCTGACCTAAATATAAACCCACATCCTCATTTTTGGGCCCCCCTAAAATCTCTTTTTATATTTGAATGTCATACAGTTAATAGAGAAAGATATGTAACTGTAAAAAGGTGCAGCCAAATGATAAGACGCTCATAACATAAGCTCAGAAATGTAGTTTTACTAATGATGCTGCATGGTACACTTTGCCTACATATTGTGGAACAATTTCAGGATCTGTTTCAGATTTAGATTCATTGTAAGGAAGGTATGTGATGAACAATGGGAGTATTTTGAAAGAGATGTGGACACATCAACCTACCTCTCGGGGATACAGTACCCTTTTGTTATACCTGCAGTACACACAGTGCCAGCACCTCTGGTACTTGTCAACATCGTAGGATGTTGATGAGCCAGGGAAAAGGCAAGCTTGGTGTCTGCACACCAGTTTGGCCAGGAGCCACAGGTCATCTGGAGAGAACCTGGTCTTCCTACTTTTTGGGGGCATGTCTTCCAAAAAAGCAGTTGTACCAAAAAAAAAAAAAACCCACAGAATATTTGTTAGTATGTGGATGAAATTTCCTATTAACCATGTGTGCAGATGAATACAATATGTACACAGATTGGACTTACTGAGGAAGCTGGCTCCTGACACTGCAACAGTCTGCATTCAGTTTAAACCAAAACAGGAAGAGGAAATGATGTCACAATGTGCATGCGCTAATATAAGCGCGTTCATAGAAGCATGCATTCATGGTAGTGCATGGGTGTTAATGTTTTTTGCTTGCGTACATTTAAATCAACTTATAGCTCACAGCAATGATTGAGGTTTCTGTGTGACTTCATGGTTACGTAGCATCTATGAACTTTTAGGGAGCAAGTATTTGATAACCATGCAACTGGGATTAGAACACCCTGCTGGTGGGAACAAATGGTAGGAAGAGAGGTGCTTTACCACTCAGGCCAACAGTAGCTTTTCCCTTCCTACCAACTTTACTCCTTGGCATGTCGTCTTTAAGAACTTCTAACATCAGATCCTATTGTCTGACTGAAATTGTTGAGATGTTCATATCTTGTCTCTATCTCAGTTGTTGCTTTTTTTTAAATCTTCTCTATCTTTATCATTTTTAATTATTGTTTTCTCAGGTACTTTAGTTAGATTGTGAGCCTTAGGGACAGTTAGAGAACTTCCAAGTACCTATCTTTATTTACTTTTATTTTATTGTATCTTTAATGCATCTTTATTGTAAACCGCTTTGAACCTCACATTATAATGGTATATAAGAAATTAAATTAAATGAAATGGCATTTTTGTATATGGTCTTAGCAAAGTGACTTGTGCAAAAAGATTTTTTTTATCAATTGATTGTAAACAGGCTCTTTATGGTTAATAAAGTGCTGTAAAGGAAAGGCACTTATCTTTAATGCCTGATGGCTGCCCAACCGTTTCACTCAAGGGGCTATGTCTCCTTGAATACAGATACCAATTTTGCGGTAACAAAAGGCTCTCGCTATGAGCCAAAATAGCATTACTCTCAGCCCTGCACTCTGCCTGTGTATCGCCCACCAGGACATGGAGAAAAGTTGGGTCCATAAGATGAATAGGCTGGCTCATTAGCGTGTTCTAATGTCTGTTTTTGTCATGTGCTGTTTACTTACGTGGCAATCAGCACGTGACTACCTTAACGCAGCTCTATCACATATATGCCCCCTATATGCTATACGCTAATTAGACATTAGCGTGCGCTATTTCAGGCTACACACCTTGGTGCGCTATTTTTTTTTGCGCACCTTAGTAAAAGAGGGGGAAGGGAAAGAATAAAAAGCTTAAACTTCTTATAAGGTACATTATTAACATTTGTTTATTCTATACTGTCCCCCCACGGGGGGCTCAAAACAGTTTAGATGAATTTTTTCCTGTCTGTCCTGGTGACCTCACAATTTATCTAATGTTGCTGGAGTTATGGATAGGTTAAATGACTTGCCCAGGGTCACAAGGAGCAGCATGGGTTTGAACCCACAACCTGAGAGAGATAAGGCTCTTTAACCACTGTGCCACACTCTCCCTGCATAGTATCTGGCATAGATGCATGAGTTGGATAGGGTCTATGAGATGGACTCATTACTCACTGACCTCAGTATGCAGTTCCTCACGCACCTCCTGGAGGAATTGCTATTCCTCTCTGCGCAGGAGCCGGCCCCGTTTCCCTAGATCTTCTACCTGGATAATGGAGAAAGAGAGAGAGAAATGAAAAGGAGGGGCAGGATGAGTGCCAAGTGCATGACATTCTTCATATAGCAGGGTGACATAACAACCTTACTCATGTTTTCACCTCTATGTCACAGGACAGTTTCCATAAAATTTGAGAATGAGATATGCTGGCCTTCTAATATAACAGTAATACTATCTACTGATAGGGTAATAGTAGAAGCCCCTTAAAATTTGAATAAGAACGTTGAGGATTACCTACTACTCAGTAGTATGGCAAGGGTGAGAGGTGCCCAGGCTGGTGAAGCCCTTCCCAGCCCTCTTCTTTGCCCCTCCCACCTACCACAAGCTCTTTCCCTGCCCCTCCTGCCACATGCACGCCATTTCCCTTCCCCTGTACCACTGCATCGGCTCTTCCTCTGATGTGATGTCCTGAACCTGCGCCTAGGAAGTGATGTCAGAGGAAGAGTCGATGGTGATGCAATAGCAGCTTAGGGATTGCTGCTTGTGCCAGGACCATTACAGTGGTATGGAGGAAGGAAAGCAGCATGCACATGCGACAGTGTAGTGAGAACAAGGAGGCAGAGAAGAGGGCAGGTGCCTGTGTCTTCACCAAGATGGTGCCAAGGGCAGACCGCTCCCCACCCCCTTTTTACTATGCCACTGCCTGGGATATAGGGATTTGCTGGAGAGACAGATTTCAACCAGGTTCCCTAGCAGATGGATCCTGTAATGAATGCAGTCCACAGCCTCCAAATTTCCCTAGTCTCACCTGCATTGTGTGAGAGTGATTGAGAAACACAGAGGCCAAAGGAAAGCAGAGGAAGCATTCAGGTCACAGATTGTGCTAGTATGAGAGTTGTTTTGGAAAACAGCAGAGGACCTGGACAAGTGTTGAAGGTATATGTTTGATATGTATCCTAGAGAAATGACTTCTTGTGAATTGAGAGGATATAAGCATGGCTTTTGAACTGGCACATGGTTTAATGCCTGGGTTAGGGGTGGAGGAAGGAGGGCAGGAATGGCTCAGTGTTAGAGCAGCTACCTCAAGAGTCTGAGGGTGCAAGATCAAATCACAGTACTGACAAGTGTTTACCACAAGGATATCTGTGAACTATTTTATACATGTTTAAACAAGAAGGTGTCATTTACATTATTATTTACAGCACTATAGCTATAGTGATACCAGTAACATGACCAACCATGAAGGGGTAGGCAGGAGCACCAATCCACGAGGAAAACAAGCAGAAAAGGTAAACAACAGGGACTTAACTTGCCTATACACAAATGCTAGGAGCCTAAAAACCAAAATGGGGGAGCTAGAAGTTATAGCCAGCAAGGAGGACCTAGACTTAATTGGAGTCACAGAGACATGGTGGTCCGAGGACAATAAATGGGATGTGGTCCTACCAGGGTACAAACTTTATAGGAGGGACAGAACACATAAGAAGGGTGGAGGAATAGCGCTATATATAAAGGACTCCATTCCTTCAACCAGGATGGAAACAACAGTAAGGGCGGACGGCTTGGAATCGTTATGGGTTAAGCTGACACGAGGAAAGGGAGCAGACATAAAATTGGGGTTCTACTACCGCCCACCAGGACAACTGGAAGCAAACGACCAGGACCTGGAAGCTGAATTGAGGCAGGTATGCAAAAACGGAAGTGTGGTGGTGATGGGTGACTTCAACTACCCTGGGATAGACTGGAAAACTGGACACTCAAATTGCACGAGAGAAACAAAATTCCTGGAGGTGGTGAGGGACTGTTTCATGGAGCAGCTGGTCAAGGAACCAACATGGGGAGATGCCACTCTTGACCTAATACTCAACGGGCTAGGGGGACCCGCAAAGGACGTGGTAGTACTAGAACCATTAGGAAACAGCGATCACAGCATGATCCAGTGCAAGATAGAAATGGGAGCATCAAAGGTGAAAAGAACTACAACAACAGCATTTAACTTTAGAAAAGGAAATTACGAGGCCATGAGGAAAATGGTGGGAAAGAAACTCAGCAACAGCTCAAGGAAGATGGAGACCGTAGAGGGTACCTGGGCCCTACTTAAGGGCACGGTGCACGAAGCACAAAACCTGTATGTCCCCAGGTTCAGGAAAGGGTGCAAAAAAAATCGAACCAAAAACCCGGCGTGGATAACAAATGCGGTGAAAAAGGCGATAAGAGACAAGAAAACATCATTTAGAAAATGGAAAAAGGACCAAACAAAGGACAACCAGAAGGAACACAAAAGGCACCAAAAGGACTGTCACCGAGAGGTTAGGAAAGCAAAAAGAGAATATGAGGAGAGGCTGGCGGGGGAAGCAAGACACTTCAAACCATTCTTCAGGTATGTGAAGGGGAAACAACCAGCCAGGGAGGAAGTGGGACCGTTAGACGATGGAGACAGGAAGGGAGTAGTAAAGGAAGAAAAAGAGATAGCTGACAGGTTAAACAAGTTCTTCTCGTCAGTCTTCACGAGAGAGGACACATCCAACATCCCAGAACCTGAGGAGCACATAAACGGAAACCCTGATAAGAAGCTAGTCCAACTAGAGGTAAACAAAGAGGATGTTCTCAGAAAGATAGACAGACTAAAGAACAACAAATCACCAGGTCCGGACGGCATCTACCCAAGGGTATTAAAAGAACTGAGAAACGAAATAGCAGATACACTAAGCCAAATATGTAACCTATCCTTAAAAACTGGGGAGATCCCAGAAGACTGGAAAATAGCCAATGTCACGCCCATCTTTAAGAAGGGATCAAGGGGTGACCCGGGAAACTACAGGCCGGTGAACTTGACCTCGGTTCCGGGAAAGATGATGGAAGCACTAATCAAGGACGCAATCTGCGAATACATAGAAGGCAATGGACAACTGAAGGCGAGCCAGCACGGCTTCTGCAAGGGAAGATCGTGCCTCACGAACTTACTGTATTTCTTTGAGGGAATAAACAACCAGGTGGATAAAGGGGAATCCATAGACATCATTTACCTTGACTTCCAAAAAGCCTTCGATAAGGTACCTCACGAAAGACTACTTAAGAAGCTGTGGAGCCACGGGGTGCAGGGGGATATCCACCGATGGATCAAACACTGGCTGGCAGGCAGGAAGCAGAGGGTTGTGGAGCCACGGGGTGCAGGGGGATATCCACCGATGGATCAAACACTGGCTGGCAGGCAGGAAGCAGAGGGTTGGAGTAAAGAGCCATTACTCAGACTGGCAATGGGTCACGAGTGGAGTTCCACAGGGGTCGGTGCTGGGACCAATCCTGTTCAATATATTCATCAATGACCTGGAGACGGGGACGACATGTGAGGTTATCAAATTTGCTGATGACACCAAGCTTTGCAGCAGGGTTAGAAATGCGGAAGACTGTGAGGTCCTGCAAAGAGACCTAACAAGACTGGAAGAGTGGGCAAAAAAATGGCAAATGAGTTTTAACATGGAGAAATGTAAGGTCATGCATGTAGAGAAGAAGAACCCGATGTTCAGCTACAAAATGGGGGGATCACTGCTAGGGGTAAGCAACCTTGAAAGAGACCTGGGGGTGATGGTGGACACAACATTGAAAGCATCAACTCAGTGCGCAACGGCCTCAAAGAAAGCGAACAGAATGTTGGGCATCATTAAAAAGGGTATCTCGACCAGGACGAAGGAAGTCATCATGCCGCTGTATCGTGCAATGGTGCGCCCACATCTGGAGTACTGTGTCCAATACTGGTCACCGTACCTCAAGAAGGACATGGCAGTACTCGAGGGGGTCCAGAGGAGAGCAACTAAATTGATAAAAGGTATGGAAAACTATTCGTATGCTGACAGGTTGAAGATGCTGGGGCTCTTCTCCCTGGAAAAGCGGAGACAGAGGAGACATGATAGAAACCTTCAAAATCCTGAGGGGCATAGAGAAAGTGGACAGGGACAGATTTTTCAGACTGTGGGGAACCACTAACACAAGGGGTCACTCGGAAAAATTGAGAGGGGACAGGTTTAGAATAAATGCTAGGAGGTTCTTTTTTACCCAGAGGGTGGTGGACACATGGAACGCGCTTCCGGAGGTTGTGATAGCCCAGAGCACATTGCAGGGTTTCAGGGAAGGTTTAAACAAGTTCCTAAAAGAAAAGGGGATTGAGGGTTACAGATAAAAAAGAAGAGGTAGGTTACAGAAACGGACAGGAACCACATTACAGGTCATGGACCTGACGGGCCGCCGCGAGAGCGGACCGCTGGGCGCGATGGACCAATGGTCTGACCCAGTGGTGGCAACTTCTTATGTTCTTATATACTTACAGAACAAGGGAAGGAGGCAAGCCTTTTATATCTTCTTGCTAGTGTGTCCCAGGCCTTTCTATATTGCAAATATGTTCTCTTCTGGCATGAGACGGATAAAGAAGTGGTGCTCCTTGGGGAGGAAGAGCCTGGCCAGCAGCCTAGAGTCAGGCTCTGTAAAATTGGGCTGCCATCTTACAACATAAGAACATAAGAATTTGCCTCCGCTGGGTCAGACCAGAGGTCCATCGCGCCCAGGGTCCGCTCTCGCGGCGGCCCATCAGGTCCATGACCTGTAAAGTGATCTTTTGTCTAGAACCTGTTTTTCCCTAATCCTTTATATCCTTCAAACCCCTTTTCTTTTTATCTATACCCTTTCTTTCTCCTTTATCTGTAACCTTCAATCCCCTTATCCTTCAGGAATTTATCCAGACCCTCTTTGAAACCCCATAATGTAGTCTGACCTATTACACCCTCCGGAAGCATATTCCAGGTATCCACCACCCTCTGTGTGAAGAAGAATTTCCTAGCATTGGTTCTAAACCTGTCCCCTTTCAATTTCTCTGGATGTCCTCTTGTTCTTGTAGTTCCCAGTACGCTAAAGAACCTGTCCCTCTCCACCCTCTCTATGCCTTTCATAATCTTGTACGTCTCTATCATGTCTCCTCTGAGTCTCCATTTCTCCAGGGAGAAGAGACCAAGTTTCTCTAACCTCTCAGCGTATGAAAGATTTTCCATACCCTTTATCATTCGTGTGGCTCTTCTCTGGACCCTCTCAAGTATCGCCATATCCTTCTTAAGGTACGGTGACCAATATTGGGCACAGTACTCCAGATGCGGGCGCACCATCGCCCGAACAGCGGCAAGATAACTTCCTAGGTTCTGGATGTAATACCCATCTTGATAATACCCAACATTCTATTTGCTTTCTTAGAGGCCGCTGCGCATTGTGCCGTTGGTTTCATTGTTGTATCCACCAACATTCCCAAATCCTTTTCAAGGTTGCTTTCCCCTAGTACCAACCCCCACCATTGTGTAGCTGAACATCGGGTTCTTTTTCACTATAAGCATGACCTTGCATTACTCCACATTGAAATTCATCTACCATTTATTCGCCCACTCCTCCAGTTTGGTCAGATCCCTTTGCAGTTCTTCACATTCCCCTACAGTTTGGACCCTGCTACAGAGTTTGGTGTCATCCACAAATTTTATAACTTCGCACTTTGTTCCTGTTTCCAGGTCATTAATAAATACATTGAACAGCAGCGGCCCAAGTACCGACCCCTGCGGGAAACCGCTCGTGACCCTTCTCCAGTCTGAGACCCTTCACTGCAACCTGCTGCTTCCTGCCTGCCAACCAATGTTTAGCCCATCTGTATACGTCCCCTTCCACCCCGTGGTTCCACAGTTTCTTAAGTAGCTGCTCATGTGGTACCTTGTCAAAAGCCTTTTGGAAGTCAAGATATATGATGTCTATGGGATCCCCTTTGTCCATATAGCTGTTTATTCCTTTAAAGAAGTGCAGCAAGTTCGTTTGGCACGATCTTCCTTTGCAGAAGCCATGTTGACTCGTTTTCATTAGCCTATTTCTTTCTATGTGCTCACAGATGATGTCTTTTATTAGTGCTTCTATCATTTTGCCCGATACTGAAGTCAAAATCACCGGTCTGTAGTTTCCCGGGTCACCTCTCAATCCCTTTTTCAAGATAGGTGTGACATTTGCTATTTTCCAGTCTTCCAGGATCATTCCTGTTTTCAGGGATAGGTTGCAAACTTTTTGGAGTATTTCCACTATTTTGTTTTTCAGTTCTTTTAATACCCATGGGTGGATTCCGTCTGGGCCCGGGGATTTGTCGGTTTTCAATCTGTCTATCTGTTGGAGGACATCTTCGAGACTTACCTCTATCGTCGATAGTTTTTCTTCCAGGTCTCCATTTAAGATTTTTTCAGGTTTCGGTACATTGGATATGTCCTCGCTTGTAAAGACTAACGAGAAGAACATGTTTAATCTGTCAGCCACCTCTTTTTCCCCCTTTTCCGCTCCTTTTTTGTCTCCATCATCCAGTGTTCCCATTTCCTCCCGCGCCGGTTGCTTCCCTTTAACATATCTGAAGAACGATTTGAAATTCCTTCCTTTCCCGGCCAGTCTCTCTTCGTATTCTCTCTTCGCTCTCCTAACCACTCAGTGACATTCTTTTTGGTGTTTCCTGTGCTCTTTCCTATTTTCCTTGGTTTTGTCCTTTTTCCACTTCCGGAACGATGTTTTCTTGTCCTCTATCGCTTTCTTCACTTCCTTGGTTATCCACACCGGGTCCTTTGTTTGATTCTTTTTGCACCCTTTTCTAAATCTGGGGAGGTACAGGTTTTGTGCTTCTTGTACTGTGTCCTTGAATAGGGACCAGGCTTCCTCCACGGTCTTTGTTTTTCTTGAGCTTTTACTGAGTTTCTTTCTCACCATTTCTCTCATAGCATCATAGTTCCCTTTCTTGAAGTTGAGTATTGTCACTGTGGTTCTTTTCCCTTTTGATGTTCCTACTTCTAGTTTGTACTGGATCATGTTGTGATCACTGTTTCCTAGTGGTCCTAGTACTTCTACTCCCTTTGCTGGTCTCCCCAGCCCATTGATTAGTAGGTCGAGAGTGGCATTCCCTCTCGTTGGTTCCTTGACGAGTTGTTCCATGAAGCAGTCCTGCACGGCTTCTAGGAATTCTGTTTCCCTCGCGTTGTTTGAGTTTCCAATACTTCAGTCTATCCCGGGGAAGTTAAAGTCCCCCATTACTATGACGTTTCCATTCTTGCATTCCCACCTTAATTCTGCTTCCAGTTCTTTGTCTTTTGCTTCTGTTTGTCCAGGTGGACGATAGTATAGTCTCAGTTTTATATCAGGTCCATTTCTTCCTGGTAATTTAACCCAAAATGATTCTAAACCATCCGTCTCCGCTGCCGTATCCACTATGGTTGAGTGAATGGTGTCCTTTATATATAGTGCTATTCCTCCGCCCTTCTTGTGTGTCCTGTCTTTTCTATAGAGTTTGTACCCTGGCAGTACTATGTAACATAGTAACATAGTAACATAGTAGATGACGGCAGATAAAGACCCGAATGGTCCATCCAGTCTGCCCAACCTGATTCAATTTAAAATTTTATTTATTTATTTTTTTTTTCTTCTTAGCTATTTCTGGGCGAGAATCCAAAGCTTTACCCGGTACTGTGCTTGGGTTCCAACTGCCGAAATCTCTGTTAAGACTTACTCCAGCCCATCTACACCCTCCCAGCCATTGAAGCCCTCCCCTGCCCATCCTCCTCCAAACGGCCATACACAGACACAGACCGTACAAGTCTGCCCAGTAACTGGCCTAGTTCAATCTTTAATATTATTTTCTGATTCTAAATCTTCTGTGTTCATCCCACGCTTCTTTGAACTCAGTCACAGTTTTACTCTCCACCACCTCTCTCGGGAGCGCATTCCAGGCATCCACCACCCTCTCCGTAAAGTAGAATTTCCTAACATTGCCCCTGAATCTACCACCCCTCAACCTCAAATTATGTCCTCTGGTTTTACCATTTTCCTTTCTCTGGAGAAGATTTTGTTCTACGTTAATACCCTTTAAGTATTTGAACGTCTGAATCATATCTCCCCTGTCTCTCCTTTCCTCTAGGGTATACATATTCAGGGCTTCCAGTCTCTCCTCATATGTCTTCTGGTGCAAGCCTCCTATCATTTTCGTCGCCCTCCTCTGGACCGCCTCAAGTCTTCTTACGTCTTTCGCCAGATACGGTCTCCAAAACTGAACACAATACTCCAAGTGGGGCCTCACCAATGACCTGTACAGGGGCATCAACACCTTCTTCCTTCTACTGACTACGCCTCTCTTTATACAGCCCAGAATCCTTCTGGCAGCAACCACTGCTTTGTCACACTGTTTTTTCGCCTTTAGATCTTCGGACACTATCACCCCAAGGTCCCTCTCCCCGTCCGTGCATATCAGCTTCTCTCCTCCCAGCATATACGGTTCCTTCCTATTATTAATCCCCAAATGCATTACTCTGCATTTCTTTGCATTGAATTTTAGTTGCCAGGCATTAGACCATTCCTCTAACTTTTGCAGATCCTTTTTCATATTTTCCACTCCCTCTTCGGTGTCTACTCTGTTACAAATCTTGGTATCATCTGCAAAAAGGCACACTTTTCCTTCTAACCCTTCAGCAATGTCACTTACATACATATTGAACAGGATTGGCCCCAGCACCGAACCCTGAGGGACTCCACTAGTCACCTTTCCTTCCTTCGAGCGACTTCCATTAACCACCACCCTCTGGTGTCTGTCCGACAGCCAGTTTCTGACCCAGTTCACCACTTTGGGTCCTAACTTCAGCCCTTCAAGTTTGTTCAACAGCCTCCTATGAGGAACTGTATCAAAGGCTTTGCTGAAATCCAAATAAATTACATCTAGCATATGTCCTCGATCCAGCTCTCTGGTCACCCAATCAAAAAATTCAATCAGGTTCGTTTGGCACGATTTACCTTTTGTAAAGCCATGTTGCCTCGGATCCTGTAACCCATTAGTTTCAAGGAAATACACTATCCTTTCTTTCAGCAACACTTCCATTATTTTTCCAACAACTGAAGTGAGGCTCACCGGCCTGTAGTTTCCTGCTTCATCCCTGTGACCACTTTTATGAATAGGGACCACATCCGCTCTCCTCCAATCCCCAGGAATCACTCCCGTCTCCAGAGATTTGTTGAACAAGTCTTTAATAGGACTCGCCAGAACCTCTCTGAGTTCCCTTAGTATCCTGGGATGGATCCCGTCTGGTCCCATCGCTTTGTCCACCTTCAGTTTTTCAAGTTGCTCATAAACACCCTCCTCCGTGAACGGCGCAGAATCTACTCCATTTTCTCGTGTAACTTTGCCGGACAATCTCGGTCCTTCTCCAGGATTTTCTTCTGTGAACACAGAACAGAAGTATTTGTTTAGCACATTTGCTTTCTCCTCATCACTCTCCACATATTTGTTCCCAGCATCTTTTAGCCTAGCAATTCCATTTTTTATCTTCCTCCTTTCACTAATATATCTGAAAAAATTTTTATCTCCCTTTTTTACATTTTTAGCCATTTGTTCTTCCGCCTGTGCCTTCGCCATACGTATCTCTCTCTTGGCTTCTTTCAGTTTCACCCTGTAGTCCTTTCTGCTCTCCTCTTCTTGGGTTTTTTTATATTTCATGAACGCCAACTCTTTCGCCTTTATTTTCTCAGCCACTAGGTTGGAGAACCATATCGGCTTCCTTTTTCTTTTGTTTTTATTGATTTTCTTCACATAAAGGTCCGTAGCCATTTTTATCGCTCCTTTCAGCTTAGACCACTGTCTTTCCACTTCTCTTATGTCCTCCCATCCTAACAGCTCTTTCTTCAGGTACTTTCCCATTGCATTAAAGTCCGTACGTTTGAAATCTAGGACTTTAAGTATCGTGCGGCCGCTCTCCACTTTAGCCGTTATATCAAACCAAACCGTTTGATGATCGCTACTACCCAGGTGAGCACCCACTCGAACATTAGAGATACTCTCTCCATTTGTGAGGACCAGATCCAATATCGCTTTTTCCCTTGTGGGTTCCGTCACCATTTGTCTGAGCAGAGCCTCTTGAAAGGCATCCACAATCTCCCTACTTCTTTCCGATTCCGCAGACGGAACATTCCAGTCCGCATCCGGCAGGTTGAAATCTCCCAACAGCAGAACCTCCTCTTTCCTTCCAAACTTTTGGATATCCACAATCAGATCCTTATCAATTTGCTGCGATTGAGTCGGAGGTCTGTAGACTACACCCACGTAGATAGAAGTTCCATCTTCTCTTTTCAGAGCAATCCATATCGCTTCTTCCTCTCCCCAGGTCCCTTGCATTTCGGTCGCTTGGATATTGATCTTTACATAGAGAGCTACTCCTCCACCTTTATGACCATCTCTGTCCTTCCTAAAAAGATTATATCCCGGTATGTTTGCATCCCATCCATGTGATTCACTGAACCATGTCTCTGTGATAGCAACAATATCTAGATCTGCCTCTAATATCAGGGCTTGCAGATCATGAACTTTGTTGCTTAGACTGCGAGCATTTGTGGTCATCGCTTTCCAGCTATTTTTCAGCGATAATCTCCTTTTTCGTATGGATTTTTGTGTCGTTTCACTTTCCATTGCAATACTAAGAAATGAGTTGCTGATATTGCTTATGTTGCAGCCTTTACTACTATCACATCTTTTCTTTTGCCGGGGGTGGTCTCTATAATTGTCCTTCGTACATACACCACCCCCACCTTCTAGTTTAAATGCCTGGAAAAATATTGTCTAAATTTCTCTGCAAGGTTTATTTTTCCTGCTGTAGTAATATGTAGCCCATCAGTGCAATATAGCTTCTTGTCCTTCCATGTATTTCCCCATCCTCCTATGTACCTGAAGCCTTCTTGATGACACCAGGCTCTGAGCCATCTATTAAAGTCCTCTGTGTTTTTCATTCTTTGCTCTCCTTTTCCATATGCAGGCAGTATTTCAGAAAAAGCTAAAGTCTTTACAAAAGGTTTCACGCCCTCACCAAGCTCCCGAAAAGCTTTCTGTGCTGCAAGTGTGGAGTTGTTGGCCAGGTCATTTGTTCCCAGATGGATAACAACATCAGTGTTAAAATCCTTAGTTTCTTCCTTAATTATAGTCAATATTTGCCTGGAACTCCTGGTAGCTGAGGATCCTGGAAGACATTTCACTATTTTGGACTCCTCGCCCTGTGTTCCAAGGTTAATGCCTCTGATGATGGAATCCCCCAACAGTAATAGTTTTCTGTTTTTGGCTTTTTTATTTGTACTTAGGGTGCTCTTGTTCTCTTGAGGTTCCTTCATTGGTTCCAGTCCCACCTCCCTTCTGTTTTCCTGAGTATCGCAGTGCACTAGTGGAGCGAAGGAATTCTGTAGAGGTAATATTAGTGAAGGTGGATGTTTCTGTGTTACATGTCGCAGTCTTCCTGAGCCTACTGTGACCCATTTATTCCTGGGCTGTTTTATTCTCTGAGGTAGAGGTGGTAAGTTGGTATGATTTTGTGGAGTGATGGAAGCTGCTTTAATTGTGTTCAATTCCTGTTTAAGTTTGCAGAGCTCCTCCTTAATACTGGCAAGTTGAAGACAGATGGGGCAAGCCTTAAGCCTCCAAATAGTATGTCTTGGAATTAAAGCACCACAGTGATTGCATAGAATAAAGGTCATCTTGATTGGTTGTGAAGTCCTGATTATATGGGTCTCTATATATGAATAGTGGTCCCTGGGGTTGGTGGGACTATAAGTAAGACTACTAGTAAGGCAGAAATATAGGCTCTATACCACCTAAAACACAGTATTTTAAACAAAACTGCAGGAAGAGGAAATAAGATTTAACAGAGGAAAGAGAAGGATTTTTTTGTGCTTTTTTATATTTTTTTTTAGTAAGAAACAGGGAGGAGAAGAGAAATTAAGCAGATATAATGCTGAAAACCAGTGAAAAGAGTAGAATATGAAATGGTGAGTAACTTAGCTTTTAGAAGTTCACAGGGCAGCCTTGTTTCAGCAATGTCCCAAAGATAATGCAATTAACCTTAGAAGTAAAACAGAACCCCTCCCTTCTCCACCTAATCAAACACAATGACTAAAAACTAGTGAGTCAGAAATATAGGCTCTATATCACCTAAAACACAGTATTTTAAACAAAACTGCAGGTTCTATCAGTGCTACCCTAAAACACAGGATTTATAACAGGATTTTCCCTACTTTAGTTACCCTGAGCCACAGGCACCAGAAATATAGGCTTTATACCACCTAAAACACAGTATTTTAAACAAAACTGCAGGAAGAGGAAATAAGATTTAACAGAGGAAAGAGAAGGATTTTTTTGTGCTTTTTTATATTTTTTTTAGTAAGAAACAGGGAGGAGAAGAGAAATTAAGCAGATATAATGCTGAAAACCAGTGAAAAGAGTAGAATATGAAATGGTGAGTAACTTAGCTTTTAGAAGTTCACAGGGCAGCCTTGTTTCAGCAATGTCCCATTTGTGTTCCTCGTTGCACCATGTTTTCGTGATTCCAATGATATCAAGATCCTCTTTTTTGGCCGTGGCTTCCAGTTCTCCCATTTTGTTCCTTAGGCTCCTTGCATTTGCGTACAAGCAGTTTAGGTCCTGGTTTATTCCTTTCTCTGTTGTTTTTCTCTGTGATTCGTTCCTCTTGTCGTCCCTTTTTTGAGCTGCTAGTCCCCGAGTTTTGTTAATTTCATCCTCTTTCTGTGGTGCATCTTTTTTGTCCACAACTTGTTTCCTCAAATTCTCCTGCTCCTCTAGCTCTTGTTGTTTGCCCTTGTTTTTGTTCGCCAATTTCTCTTATTCCTTGAACTCCTGTTGGTTGCCTTTTGTTTCTACCCAGCATTTTTCCCACTCAGTATCTTGTTTGGATACCCTCGCCCGAACCGTCGACGTCAGGTCGACTATCGGATTTCCCCTTCTTATTAGTTTAAAGCCTGTTCTATTCCTCTCTTGACATTGCTTGCTAGAAGTCTAGTTCCTGCCATGCTCAGCTGTAGTCCATCCCTCCTGAAGAGCTTGTTCTTCCCCCAAACGCTGTCCAGTTCCTCACAAAGTGGAATCCCTCCTCTTCGCACCATCTCCGCAGCCATGCGTTTATTGCTTGTAGTTCCCCCTAGCACTCCCCAATGTAACATTTAACCAGTCAATGTTGGGGTAATTGAAATCACAATAAATCAAAAATAGCCTTCTCCAAAAGTATACATGCAGACAGTTCTCCTAGCAGATGCCAATTCATCCAAAAGAAGAGAACCAAACAAAATAAATGTAGGAGTGGAGAAAAGACCTCAGTTCAGCTTCATGGGTTTTGGCAAAAAACTCCACTCCTACTCTGTTGGATTTATTCTCAATAGAGCACAGGGCTCAATATGCCACTGTTGCAGTTGCTTCAATTTTTTAAAAATGGAGCTTTTCAGATGACTCACATCAGCAACTTGCACCAGGATAAACATTGGAATGGCACAAGAAGATTCACCACTGCCAAGTCAGTAATTAAAGACAGGACTTATCTGTTCCTGCTGAAGCTCGACCATCCAGTACTCCTGTAAGCAAACGCTAACCTCCAGCACTCCTCAGGGCTGTCGCACGGGAATTCAGCTGTCCACTATACTCAACAAGGATATGTTTCGCTCCTTGGCGGTGTCATGTGACAAACCTAGCTCTCATACATCCTTTATCCCAGGATTTAATAATAGGAACTGTAAACCCCTGTGCAGGAGAGATGACCAGGTTAGCTCTTCTGATTATGATAGCACTGACCTCCCTTGCACCAGTGAAGATGAACCAGAGAGAAACTGCCAGTCACAACACAGACAAGCTGTAACACATTATTCTAAGCCTGTTTGCAGTCCAGCCAAAACATTGGAATCTGAAAGGCTGCATATCACTTTAAGGTAGAGAACCAGCAGGAAGCTGACATTGGAGCATTCATAGCTACAGAGAGAGCTTTCTCCTTTCCCCCTCTCCAGGTTGGGGAGGTATGGCTTGGATCAAGTTAAAGTGAGACGAGTGAGAGCCACAGGGAAGGAGGGACAAGAGCTGTAGGGAGAGCCTCAGAGAAAGCAGTGCTTGTCTCCCCAGCTGAACTCTGATGAGGAGAGAGACTGGGAAATGTTGGACACTTCAGAGATGCCTTCCACTACAGCTGAGAGGCAGCTAGAAGGCTTTGAAGCAATGGATATTTGTGAGCCGTTTGTTCCAGAAGTGAGAGTGGAAGCCATGGACATAAGCTGTGGAGGGTTGTGAGTTTTTATTTTTGATTCTTACCTTTTGCCAGGAAGTTTTTGACTCTGCTTTATTTTTGTATCCTGGTTTGTTTGACCTACCAAAGCAGGAATCTGAAGAGTCAAATTGTATGTACTGTGAAAAAGGACTGAAGCCTTGAACTCATCAGCATTTCAAAGTATGCTTGCTCTGCTAAGCTCAGCTGGAGGCTTTTCAGCCAGTGATAAGCCAATGCAGACTGAACTAGGAAAGGTGTTGTAATGACATGTGGATTCCGTTTGAATGTGCTTTCTACTGTATGTATTCTTTGTGGAATGAACTAGCCTGCTTACAAGCTCTCCTGAGGGCTTGCCCAAGTAAAAGGGAGAATCTGCCTAGGAGTTTCTGGAGCATATTCCTTTTGCCTTTTGAAAGCCTTATTTTTCTGCAGCATGTACAGTGGAACCTTGGTTTGAGAGCATAATTTGTTCCAGAAGCATGCTCATAAACCAAAGTGCTCGTATATCAAAAGGAAACTCGCTTGATTGGTTCCCACCCCCCTCTCCCCTGAGGCTCGCTTCCCTCCACCCTACCACATCCCAAAAAAGACCCCACCCCCACCCCTGAAGCCACTGGTGCCTTTCTACCCCACACCCACTGGCATCACCCCTCCGCCCGTGAGCCCCCCAAAAACCGGCATAGCCCCCTGCCCGCGAGCCCCCCCTGAGAACTAGCATCACCCCCTGCCCGCGAGCCCCCCTCTGAGAACCAGCATCACCTGCCCATTCACCAACCCACACGATGTGCCGGTGCCTGAAGATCCTGCCTCTTGCCACTGGGCTTGGCATTGAGCATCTGTGCATGCTGAAGGCCTTCTGGCTCCTGCTCTCTCCAATGGGAAATGGTACATTTTGAAGAATTTTAGTGATTGCAACACTAGTTTTTCTATATATATCGTTATGTGCCCATGTCCTAAAGTTTATGTTGGCAAAACCCAACGCAGTTTAAAAATCAGGATGAATGAACACAGATCCAATTATAAACACAAGAAGATGGAGGCGCCAATGATTGCACACTGCAATGATTTTCAACACAAGTTTTCTGATTTATGCTGGGCTATCATTGACATTGAAAAGAAAAACAGAGGGGGGAGATAGAGAGAAATTATTACTCCAAAGAGAACAAAGATGGATACATAGACTGCAAACCATTGAACCACAAGGACTGAACATCAACATAGAATGGAGAGCTTTTTTCTAAAACTTCATGTATTAACTACATCAGTTGGCACATAATTTTAGTATTTATTTTAGCGTTACTAAGTTAATCAATGGAGTTTTCGTTAAAATTAATTTTACTTTTTTCAGCAATCTTGCAAATCAAATCAATATGTACACTCTTGGTTTTTTTGGTTCTGTGATTTTTTGATTATTCTATAATGGGTTTAGGGTTTTCAAGTTACAATTGAGGTTCCTCCATTAACCAGTTTTTCAAATCGGACATTTGCCACATGACAAATTTTAGACCAATCGTTAGTTGGTTGGCTAGGTTATTAGCTCTAGCATCATTGAATTCAAACTCTGATTGGTTTCCCACTCATGGCGTTCTATTTAAAATGGGACACCATTTTGAAGCTTCTACTTCAGTTCTAAATAAAAGTGGTGCAATGAGATACTCCGTAGTAATTTCAAATGAGTAAGTACCATTAATAAACAAAGATGTTTTTGAGATAGTAGTCTTTATTTTACAAATCTTTACCAAAGAGTTATGGATATACTTTAAAAATGTGAAGGGGGGCGCTAGTGAGCACATCCTGTGATGGACGTTTGGTGATCATGCTCCCACACCATAATCTTATAAATCGAGAAAAACATTTGTCTAGTGAGTGCAAATTATTATTTTGGGGGGAGGTTTTTGTTCCTCAGCATGTCCGCCACTAAGCCTAACAAGCGAAAGAGTACTGAACCTCCTTCTCTGCAGAAAAACGTGGATGGAAAATCAGAGGATGTCTCGACGGCGGCCATCTTGGAAGAGCTCAGGTCGATCAGGAATCTGCTTCTCAATACAAAGCAGGATATTACCGACATGAAAGAAGACCTGACTACACTGCGAGAGGAGTTTTCCAGTGTCAAACAGCGCACTGATACTCTTGAATTAAAAATGCAAGCCTCAGAAGATTCAATAAAACTTCTCCATCGCCAGACCTCACGCATCACCCACCTAGAATTGGCCCTTGAAGATGCTAACAACAAAGCTAAATGGAACAGTTTCCGTTTACTGGGCTTACCGGAGGGTAGGGAGGCATGCGACTTAACGGACTTTGTGGCTTCTCTCTTGCAAGAATTGCTCAAAATCCCCGCAGAGACCAAGATTGATTTTGATGCAGTGTACCGAGTGCCGCAGCACGTGGCTAGACACAAGTTTCCAAGACCAGTTGTTGTAACACTCCTCCGTCAGTCACAGGTTCAACTACTGTTACAGAAGGTGAAAACTCTTTCACCGCTAACTTTCGAGGGAAGCAAGCTACTTTTGGTGCCAGATTTATCCAGGGGAAACCGCAAAGAAGAGGAAACAACTACTCGCATTCTGGCCCAAGCTAACAGCGATTGGGGCTAAACATGGTATGCTGTATCCAGTGCGGATGCGAGTTACCTTCAACAACTCGACTAAGGACTATACTAATCCGGTTGACCTTGCGGACTTTATTGAAACTATCCAACCAACTGCTATCGACAAACTGTGAATCCTTTCACCAGCTTGCTGTGGCGCTGCTTCATTACTGAGCGGTATACGATAAGGATACATATATACTGCTTGTTGGGTTTATGGTGATTTGTGCTCAACCCATGCTTATATAACTCTCTTAGAATTATAATTCTAGTTTCTTTTGATAAGATGTTTTCCTTAAGTTAGTTTAAATAGTTGGTGTCCCGCTACCATTGGTTTCAACACAGCTCCTCGCTATTCCATGGGGAGTTATTTTATTGTTATGTTTTTCACATTTTCTTTCTTGCAGGTTTTTTTTACATATTTGCAGTATTCCTCAACTATATTATCTCACTGGTTTTTTCTGTTATGGCTAGATATTCTGTTTTGGTTTGTCCTGTTGGATCTAATATTTTCATTTTTCGTCCTGTATGGGTTCAGTGTGCTTCTTTGCAGCAATGGTGTAAATCATTTCGCCACTAGATCTGTTGTGTCGGTCAGTTGCTTTAACTCTCTAAAATTGCTTCTCAAGCTTGCAGTGTCCTATGTCCTGTCTTTCTATGATAATTTCATTTTGTTTTATGCTCTGTCTCTTGGACGCTATTCTATTTTGAAAGTTAACTCTAATACCCGTGATGCGGTACATTATTTTCTGCTCTTTCTTTCTGGGGTTTTCCTTCCACAGTGTTCTCTCTATGTCGACTTGGTTACCATTGTCTTTCAGCATTTTTTACTGCTCCCATCACTCCAAACAACATGCTGCATTAAAGTCAGTGTCTGGTTATTATGTGAATGTGTTCCTCTGCTTTCTTTTTATATTCAAGCAAATACTGCTCCATGTTCTCCAATGTACTTTCCCTTTCCTCAAGTAATTCATTTCTTTAGTTGTTTTTCATACTGGATATTTTGTTTGTTGGTACCCTGCTGTTTATTGCACAACTAGGCATTGCTTGTCTGGTCAAATAATTGTGCTTATGTGCATATTTGTACTTTTGGGATCATGTGTATCCTATTTAAAAAATTATACTTAAAGGTACAGTGGTGCCTCGCATAACGGACGCCTCGCACAGCGAACGCTGCGCACAACGAACTTTATGTCTTGATTCGTACAACGAACTTCGTTTCACACAACGAAGTCGCCCGAGCTGCATCCTTCCGCGCAGGCACTGCGCTTAACTGCCCTCTCTCCGCCTGGCTCCCTCTTGCCCCCCCCGACTCCCCGACACGATCGGGGCAAGAGGGAGCCCAAGCCCTCTTGCCCCCCCCGACTCCCCGACACGATCGGGGCAAGAGGGAGCTCAAGCCCTCTTGCCCCCCCCGACTCCCCGACACGATCGGGGCAAGAGGGAGCCCAAGCCCTCTTGCCCCCCCGACTCCCCGACACGATCGGGGCAAGAGGGAGCCCAAGCCCTCTTGCCCCCCCGACTCCCCGACACGATCGGGGCAAGAGGGAGCTCAAGCCCTCTTGCCCCCCGACTCCCCGACACGATCGGGGCAAGAGGGAGCCCAAGCCCTCTTGCCCCCCCGACTCCCCGACACGATCGGGGCAAGAGGGAGCTCAAGCCCTCTTGCCCCCCCGACTCCCCGACATGATCGGGGCAAGAGGGAGCCCAAGCCCTCTTGCCCCCCCGACTCCCCGACACGATCGGGCCAGGAGGGAGCCCAAGTCCTCCTGGCCACGGCGACCCCCTAACCCCACCCTGCACTACATTACGGGCAGGAGGGATCCCAGGCCCTCCTGCCCTCGACGCAAACCCCCCCTCCCCCCAACGACCGCCCCCCCCAAGAACCTCCGACCGCCCCCCAGCCGACCCGCGACCCCCCTGGCCGACCCCCACGACACCCCCAACCCCCTTCCCCGTACCTTTCTGTAGTTGGCCGGACAGACGGGAGCCAAACCCGCCTGTCCGGCAGGCAGCCAACGACGGAATGAGGCCGGATTGGCCCATCCGTCCCAAAGCTCCGCCTACTGGTGGGGCCTAAGGCGCCTGGGCCAATCAGAATAGGCCCGGGAGCCTTAGGTCCCTCCTGGGGGCGGGGCCTGAGGCACATGGGCCCAACCCGACCATGTGCCTCAGGCCCTGCCCCCAGGAGGGACCTAAGGCTCCCGGGCCTATTCTGATTGGCCCAGGCGCCTTAGGCCCCACCAGTAGGCGGAGCTTTGGGACGGATGGGCCAATCCGGCCTCATTCCGTCGTTGGCTGCCTGCCGGACAGGCGGGTTTGGCTCCCGTCTGTCCGGCCAACTACAGAAAGGTACGGGGAAGGGGGTTGGGGGTGTCGTGGGGGTCGGCCAGGGGGGTCGCGGGTCGGCTGGGGGGGCGGTCGGAGGTTCTTGGGGGGGGGCGGTCGTTGGGGGGGGGGGGGGTTTGCGTCGAGGGCAGGAGGGCCTGGGATCCCTCCTGCCCATAATGTAGTGCAGGGTGGGGTTAGGGGGTCGCCGTGGCCAGGAGGACTTGGGCTCCCTCCTGGCCCGATCGTGTCGGGGAGTCGGGGGGGCAAGAGGGCTTGGGCTCCCTCTTGCCCCGATCGTGTCGGGGAGTCAGGGGGGCAAGAGGGCTTGGGCTCCCTCTTGCCCCGATCGTGTCGGGGAGTCGGGGGGGCAAGAGGGCTTGGGCTCCCTCTTGCCCCGATCGTGTCGGGGAGTCGGGGGGCAAGAGGGCTTGGGCTCCCTCTTGCCCCGATCGTGTCGGGGAGTCGGGGGGGCAAGAGGGCTTGAGCTCCCTCTTGCCCCGATCGTGTCGGGGGTGCCAGGGACCACACGGAGTCACCCACCGTACCACCCGATTCGGGTAAGCGCAGGTATCGGTGGGTGGCTTATTTGCGGGGGGGTGCCTTATTTTACATTTTTTTCTAAAAAGGGGGGGCTGTCTTATTTGATGGCCCTGCCTTATCATCGGGGAAACACGGTAGAAAAAAAAAAAAAAATGAACAGTTAAGTCCCAGTTTTTGCCGCTGAGACTCTGCCCTCTCTCACTGTAAAATTAGACTCTACTTAGTCTGTCTTTAAATTTAAAAAATGTGTGTTGTTTTAAAAAACAATTATGTTTTTAGATGTATCTAAATAAAAATAATAACCAAAAATTTATCTTTTTTTATGTCATCTTAGCATATTTTATGCTGCAGAACGAATTATTTTTTTTTACATGTATTCTTATGGGAAAACGCGTTTCACATAACGAACGTTTCGCATAACAAACTTGCTCCTGGAACCAATTAAGTTCGTTGTGTGAGGCACCACTGTAATAGACTATAATTTATCACATGTCCTCTGTAATATGGTTCTAATGTATATCAAAACACCATTTTCCTTCTCTTTCTCTAAACCAGCACTCGCTGTCATGGCTGTATTTAGCATTTCCTCTGGTATAATATGGTATCATTCTGCTGAGTTGTGGACGATTAGTCTTTGGTATACTTCTTTTTGTATATGCAAATTTACTAATAGGGTAAAATTATTCCCACCAGTTTCTTTGTCCACTGTAGAAATATGTAGTAAGCTTCTTAAAGTAGTCTCATATACCTATACCATTAATACAGGTGATGCACTGTTATCAAAGAAACCTTTATGCTCACTAGTTTTGCAGTGCGTCTGGGTATGCCAGGTACTTTATGTATGTTACATACTATTGCTTTTATTTATCGTTTTGTATCATTATTATCTCATCTGTATTGTCCAGCTTTTTGGTACATCATGTTTTGGCAAAATCATGACAATAACCTGTTTTTCCCTGAATGTAAAGGGATTTAATAATCCTATTAAACGTTCTAAGATATTGTCCTACACTAACAAATTTCAACCAGACATTGTCTTCTACCAAGAAACTCACCTCACAAATTCCGAATCATTAAAAATACATCCTAGCTGGGCTCATCAGCCTCTCTACTCTCCAGCAACTAGGAAGAAGAATGGGGTCATCACCCTGATAAGAAGAAGGCCTGACATAAAAATACTATCTCACACAAATGATCAGATGGGTAGATGGTTGAAAGATGATAGATGATCTTCAGATTATGTTGGTGAACATATATGCTCCTAATATAGCTGATCCTCAATTTTTTCATGCATTGATAGATATGCTGATCTCTACACCAGATGTTCCTTGTATATTAGGTGGTGATTTTAACCAGATTTTGGATCCAAAGCTAGATAGAAAATCTCAGGCTCTTTACAAACAATCCAGAGCCTGGGCTAGTGTACAAGATCTCATGTGTCAACTAAAATTACTGGATATATGGAGAATTCTACATCCTGGGGAGTACATGTTTACGTTTTATTCTCCTCCACATTCCTCATATACACGAATTGACTATTTTCTTATTAGTTATTTGTTAACTGCTCAAGTCGAACAAGTGGACATATATACAATATCAATATCTGACCATGCGTCTATACTTCTTACATTCAACAACATGGGCAGACCTGGTGCAACAAACATCTTCATTATGTTCCATTGATTCCTTCATTGCTTACATCAACAAAAACATTGAAGAATACTTTCTTGTGAATAAAGTGTCAGACACGTTGTGGTATGCTACCTGGGACGCCTTTAAAGCGTATATAAGAGGCACCATACTTGCTTACGTGGCTAAAACCAAAAAAGAAACACAAAAACACATATTACATCTGGAACATAAATTACAAGAGGCGGAAAGACTGCATATTGCGGATATCTCTAACCCTGCAATCCAATCGGTCTTTCAAAAACTGAGATATGAATATAATCTTGCTCTCTCATCTAGGACAGCCAAAGAAGTCTTCTCTACTTCTGCTTCCTATTACTCCACTATGAATAAATGTGGTCATCTATTGGCCAACTATCTGAAACTTCGTTCTGAAAAAACGATGATTCCAGCTATTAGAGACTCCTCGGATGCTATAGTTGTGGAATCGGCTGACATCTGTAACCTGTTTCACACGTTCTATAAAGATTTATATACTTCTGAGATCCCAGATGAGCATCTATGAAAACTGAAGTCATGCCTCTAAATGGCATTCCCTGCGGTGACATGGTTCTAAAAACGGGTCTCAGATATACGCCTGAAAAATTAAAATACCTAAGTATCTTTTTTGCACCCACCATAGAAGATACTAAACTGATGGCTGTGGAACATATCTATTCCATTATACGAGCGGTTATCACTCAATGGTCTCCTTTGAAGCTATCTTGGTGGGGCCATCTAGACTCCATAAAAATGGTTTTAGCTCCTAAAATCACTTACATCTTATCAATGTTGCCTTTTCTGTTGCCCTTGGACTCATACGCTAAAATGGAATCCATGATGTCTTCTTATCTTTGGAATCATAAAGTTCCCAGGATAGTGCTAAAAAAGTTGATGTGCTCTAAAAACAAGGGGGGGGTGAATTTTCTTGGCATGTATGACTACCATGTAGCACCGAAACCAGCGGGCTTCCAGACACAGCAGGAACCCTGATCCTGCAGAGCGTGGGAGCACAGCTCTGCCCCTCCCCCAATCCTACGGGGAGCATTTAAAACTGCTACAGCACCACCGGGAGCTGCCTTGCCCCGCACCGAAACCAGCGGGCTTCCAGACACAGCAGGAACCCTGATCCTGCAGAGCATGGGAGCACAGCTCTGCCCCTCCCCCCGATCCTGCGGGGAGCATTTAAAACTGCGCCGGCGCGCCTTTGTAAAGCCGCCGTGGTGAAACACTGCGGTGAAACAGCTTGAGAAAAACGACTCCAAAAATTCCCAGAAGACCGCATACAAGAGAGGTAACTTCCATTACTGGCCCTTACCTATTCATTAACGTACTTTACTTGGCCTCAGCACAATTGTATTTCTCCCTCCTACTGTACTGTATTGCTCGACTCCACAGAATTGCTAACATCCCCCCTTCCTCCTTTTGTATACTTTTAAAACTGCTCTCGACTCCACAGCATTACTATAAGCTTCCTCCTCTACACTCTTGCACAATTGTTCTCTTACTGCACATACCAAAATGGCACTCCTGCACCACAGCCTTATCACTCTTCTGCTCGCTTTCTACTTAACCAGCTTAAAAAGTAAGACAACTGCTCAGCCTTTCCTCTTCCCAATCCCCATCCACTACTCCTCAGCTCGCAACTTCATGACCAAACCCCCAATAATGCAACACAGGGTCCTCCAGAACCACTCAGAACCCAATCCACCTGTTATCCCATTCCTCACAATGTCCCGCAGAACTAACAGACCCTACTTCAAAAAAGACCGAGTGCTGAAAAACTGTGCCCTCTCTCACCCCATCACCAAAATTCCACCAGCTTATTCCAACCTCAGGGGTTGCTACCTGAATATAAGATCCATGAGGAACAAATCCCTACTAATCTATGACTGGCTGACCGACTACAGCCCCGACTTCATACTACTGACAGAGACTTGGCTTCTCTCAGACGATGACATCATCATCCAAGAATGCCTACCTTCCAACTACAAAATCCTATCCCTAGCAAGAGAAAGAGGCAGGGGCGGAGGACTAGCCATAATCTTCAAAGACCATTTAATCTGCACCATGCTAAGCTCTAAATCCTCCACATACCTAGAAATCTTATCCCTAAAGTTAACCTCGGAACCACTAGCCAACGCCCTAACGATCACCCTAGCCTACATCCCCCCTAAAAAATGGTCCACAGCAAAAGAGGAATTTTATGAATTCCTATTAACCAACTCACTAACAGGCCCTCTGAACCTCCTTAGTGGAGACTTAAATTTACACTTAGAGCAATCTAACCAACCAGAGATCTCAGAATTCTGGTCCGTTCTAGCCACACTAGACTTTCCCAAACCACCTCCAGTAATAACCCACAAGAAAGGCCACCAATTAGTAACTTTATCCTCAAAACACTCGACAAATCCCTACATAAGATGGAGATCAGAAACTTGGTCTGACTCTCTATGGTCAGACCACAAAATATGCAACTTCGAATTACATTGGCAATTGAAGATAACCTCAACCACAACGATAGAAAAGATCAGATCCACTCCACTTCACACCAGTAGAGGCAAGATTAACCCAACTGAATTCTGGTCACACTATGACATCACTCATAACCAAGATGAAGAAAACAATCAATTTATGTGCTCCTGGATCAAAACCAGCACTCGCATACTAAACGAAATAGCCCCACTGAAAAAAAGAAGGAAGAGACCTAAATACCTAACAGGCTGGTTCGACCCAGAGCTCCTAGAGATAAAGAGAGAATTAAGAAAGCTAGAAAGAAAATGGTCAAAACTAGAAACCCCAGAGACTAGAAATGCCTGGCACCAAAAGCTGAAAAGCTATAAAATCTCAGCCAAAGAAAAGAACCTTCTATGCCAACATAATTGGTAACACCTCCATAAACAGCAGCAAACTTTTCAGACTGGTCCATGACTTATATGGCATTCAATCTCACACAAACCTGACAGAAGAATCCACAGTGACAGCCGACAACCTGGCGGACTTCTTCAACACCAAAGTAAATAACTGAAGACACTCTATAACGGATTCTCCAGACTCCCACTGGGACTACTCCATTCCACAAGACCTAGTCGCTGCCAAAGCAGACATGAACTGGTCTAACTTTAGTGAGACCGATTGGCAAACATTTAACAAATTCTACAACAAATACGTCAAATCATACTGCAGATTGGACACTTGCCCCCCAGATGTAATGAAAGCAGCCCCAATCATCTTCAAAGCCAAACTACTCAACTGGGTCAACCTACAACAAACCGCAGGAATATTTCAAAAAAACTTAGGTCAAATTGTAATAACACCCATTAAAAAGAACAACAAAGAACCACCCAACAACCTAACCAATTTCAGACCTATCACAAACATCCCTCTTGCGGTCAAAATAATGGAAGGGATAGTAAATGCTGAACTAAACTCATATTTAGACAAATTCAACTTACTGCACAACAACCAGTCAGGCTTCAGACCTGGTCACAGCACCGAAACAATCATGGCCTCACTACTTAACCACCTTTACGCCCTCCTCACCCAAGGTACCAGCGCCATGATCCTACAACTGGACCTAAGTAGCGCCTTTGACCTAGTACATCACACCATTCTTTTGAACTGCCTAGAAACCACAGGCATCACAGGCTACGCTCACAATTGGTTCCAGGGATTCCTCAGGAACAGATCCTACCAGGTATTCAAAGATGACAAACTTTCCCATAGCTGGAATAACAACTGCGGATTACCTCAGGGTTCCCCCCTATCCCCAACACTCTTTAATATCTACCTCAACTCATTAGGAAACCTGCTACAAAGCCTAGGGCTCACCTTCTACATCTACGCAGATGACATTACTGTAGTGATTCCGCTAACCGCCCTAACGTCACAATTCTCCAACTCCTTAACCAACATAGAGCGCTGGATGATGGCCTTCAAACTGAAACTCAACACAGAAAAAACCAAATTCTTCCTGGCATCACCCAACGAAAAGATAAAAGAAAATTCAATTCATCTACAGAGCCGAGAATACAAAATTGACCAAACCATAAAGATTCTGGGGGTAACACTTGACAAACACCTAACCCTGGAAAACCACACAAACCTACTGTTTAAAAAATGTATTTCGGTCCTCTGAAAACTTCGCACTATTAAAAATTTTTTTGATGAAAAGTCCTTCCGTTTACTAGTACAATCATCCATCTTAAGCACCCTAGATTACTGTAACATCATATACCTAGAAGCTTATAAAAAGAACCTCAACAAGCTGAGATTAATTCAGAACACTGCGATCCGACTAATCCACGGTTTAAAAAAATGGGAACACATTTCCTCTTATTATCAGAAACTCCACTGGTTACCCGCAGAATCCAGAGTCCTCTTCAAGTTTGCTTGTTTTTGCTACAAAGCTGTCTTTGGGATTCTTCCAGCTTACCTAATCTCCCAGTTCTCCCCCAACGAGTCCAACAAGAGCACTCGCAGAACAAACCTATTTAATTACCCCTCCTTGAAATCTTACCAATACAAAAAGTTTCTAGATAGAATGTTATCATTCCAGGCAGCTAGGCTGAACACATGGCTTGGAAAGCCCATACTTGAAGCCACTACATACGCAGACTTTAGAAAATCCCTGATAACTCGACTATTTAACAAATTCTAAATTCCCATACCCAACTCTTCCTCGCCATGACCCTTCCACCTCGCCCCCTAATTCCAAGGCCTGAAACTAATTATACTTTCCACCTTGAATCTCATGTACTGACATAATGTATCTTTATTGTAACCCATGTACTGACTAAATGTATCTTTATGGTAACCCACCTGTTTCCCTTACACTGACAAAATGCACCTTGATAGTAAACCACTTGTATTGTAACCCACTTGCATCCCATGTACTGACAAAATGAATCTTTAATGTAAACCACTTGCATCCCATGTACTGACTAAATGTATCTTTATTGTAAACCATTTCTATCCCATGTACTGTCAAATGTATCTTTATTGTAAACCGCTTCGAACTTCACGGTATAGCGGTATATAAGAAATAAATTATTATTATTATTATTATTACCATGTTGCCTTCCTATGTAGGCAGGGTTCCAGATGGATCTTAGACTCAACTAATACTCATATTCCGATGTGGCTGAAACTTGAATACAAGCTTTATGGCAAAGACTACCTGTGTTACTTGTCATTTATTTCTCCCTCAGCCTTACCTAAATCAGATGTAATTGTGGTGTCCACTGCATCGGCTATCAAAGACGTAGATGTCCTCCTGGATGTCACCTGGAATTTGACCATGTCATCTCCCATTTGGCTTAATCCACAGGTGACTATTCAAAATCGCTACATTGAATGGAAATCGTGGATCAAATCTGGTATTTGGTCGATATCTCAATTATTTCATGACCAGAGATTGGTTACATTTGCAGAACTATCTGATACTTACCACATCCCGTCTACACAATTTTTCCAATGGTTTCAGTTAAGTCACTCCATCAAAAAGTGTTGTCATGAGATCTCATTAACACATGATACCCCATCTTTAATGAATTGGAGTGTATCTTTCAGCGCCAGGAGAGGTGAGGCTTCTGCTTGGTATAAATTAATTAAAAATTACAAATACCTACCTCCATCAGCCTTACCTGCGATCTGGGCTGCGGACACTTCTCTTTCATTTTCTTCTATTGTATGGGAAAATATTTGGCTTACTTCCTTCAATTCACTCAGATCAGCAATGTCCAAACAACTAGCTCTTTTTTCTATTTCATAAAGCATATTGGACCCCACACAAGCTGTCCAAAGTATCTACAAACAATTCCAATTTGTGCTGGTCATGTTCAACACAAGTTGGTACCCTAGATCAGTGGTTCCCAACCCTGTCCTGGAGGAACACCAGGCCAATTGGGTTTTCAGGCTAGCCCTAATGAATATGCATGAAGTAAATTTGCATGCCTATCACTTCCATCATATGCAAATCTCTCTCATGCATATTCATTAGGGCTAGCCTGAAAACCCGATTGGCCTGGTGTTCCTCCAGGACAGGGTTGGGAATCACTGCCCTAGATCACATGCTCTTTCATTGTAATTTACTACGTTCTTACTGGTCAAAAATTTGGTCTATCATCTGTACTATATTGCCTATACAAGTACCGCTTACCTACTCCATTGTCATATATGGGGGTTTTGCTATGACACCTTCTTTGTCCAGGTATGATGACAAATTATTAAAATGCTTTTTGCTTATTGCTATCAAAATAATTCTATCTCATTGGAAAGATTTTCACACATTATGTTATAATGAATGGTGGAACACTGTGTGTCTTTACGCGAAATATGAAAAATTAATTGCTACTAAAATGAATAATGCATCCATCTTTAACAGGACATGGCAGAAGGTCATGGACTATTGCAACACAACTAGCTCATGATGTATGTTTCTTTGCTTATGATATGTTTACTTATTATAATCCATACCTTATTTTGTTATAATCTTGTAGTATAATCCCTCTTTAGCCTGCAAGATTGAAATGTTCTTCTTGTTCACTCTTGGTTGTTGTTTTTTTATGTATTCTGTTTATTGAAAAGTCTAATAAATATTATTGAACTTAAAAAAAAAAAAAGTGAAAATTTGGCATGTAGATGAGAACCATGGCATAGCTTTAATTTTAAAACAAATAGTAACTGAAAGAGTGACGTGTTAATTACTCTATTCAGTACCTCTTGAGACACACAGATATTTTAGTGTTGCTGCTTTATATGTAAACAATACTGATATTAGGAGAGCCATGGCAACATTGGGAATAAGTAATTAGTAGTAACAAGTTAAGAGGAGCATAAAAGAGTAGCGTTTTCCGATCAAAATACTGTGTTAACATTTTCTAACAGATCCATGATTAAACAAGGGCAAGTGGGGACATACTATCAAGTTTCAAGTTTATTAAAATTTGATAAATCGCTTATTACATACTAAGCGAGTAACATAAAATATAAGATAGATCAAGAGTTCATTGTACATCATTGAAGTGGGTTAAAAACAAACAGACAAAACAAACAAACATGATACATCAGGGAATAGAAAGTAAGAGAGAACAGTTACAATGTTAATATTTATCTTAATTATGAGGAAAAGAAAAACAAGTAGGGAAAAATATGAGGAATGGGATTGGAATTGATAAAAATGAATTATTTAAACATTAAATATTAAACTATTACAAATAAACTACAATAAGCTAGATTTAAAAAAGATTTATTATTAAGCCAATTTAAAGCAGTAATGATTTGCAGGTACCTGTACACTTCTTGATTTTTAGGTTAATGAATGTCAGATCACTATCCTTACCAATTCATTGGCACAATCATTGCATAATGAAATACAATACTATAGGCAGGTATACCATTAAGTTTCTTAACCATGCCAGTATAAAAAGGTTTGGGATTGGAGGAGAGCTGATGTGGTACCTATTCATAAAAGTGGTCACAGGGATGAAGCAGGAAACTACAGACCAGTGAGCCTCACTTCAGTTGTTGGAAAAATAATGGAAGTTTTGCTGAAAGAAAGGATAGTGTATTTCCTTGAATCTAATGGGTTACAGGATCCGAGGCAACATGGCTTTACAAAAGGTAAATCGTGCCAAATGAACCTGATTGAATTTTTTGATTGGGTGACCAGAGAGCTAGATCGAGGACATATGCTAGATGTAATTTACTTGGATTTCAGCAAAGCCTTTGATACATTTCCTCATAGGAGGCTGTTGAACAAACTTGAAGGGCTGAAGTTAGGACCCAAAGTGATGAACTGGGTCAGAAACTGGCTGTCTGTATTACTATTTAAAAGGGGTTTTAAAAAAAAAAACCCGTCAGTCACTTTTCCTCACTGAGAAAAATATCAGGAGTTCGAAATAGTATACAAATTAAGTTTTATTACATAAATATAGTATTTCTAGCCATAATCATTGATTAAGTACAGAGTTTGAATCAATACATTACCGGTTATTGCATCATCACTCTGTCGGGGGACCACGAACAAGAGGCTTAATCAATATATCATCACACAGCTCGTCAGCAGTGGAAACGTCCCTCCCTTTCTTTCTGGGAAGGCACTATTTATATTGTACCCATCCCCTCATTGTGGATTGGTAATCCAACGCATGCTACCTGCATGCTGAACTGATGTTTACCAATCAGTATGTGTTAAAAACAACTTAGCCTGCTCGTGCATGCTGGGCTGATGTGCTTCTGTGATCATCAATCAGTATGTGTTTACGACATGTTTTCAGAGTACTTGTTTTTTCCCTGTAACCACTGCCACGTATCCCAGGCAATCTCACTCAATATTAATATTCCTCACATTCCATTCGTTTCTCATTCGTATCACATTCGGTCCTTATTGAGTGATATTGCTATAGGATACCATCGTAGGCCGGGTTGGTTTACAGCATAGTCCATAAACCACATAACAATTCCACAAGGACAGAACAAGCACTACTATGGTCAGAATAAGTAAAGGGTGAATTAACCAATTCAAAGTGGTAGTGGCTGATGGTGAATATCTCAGAAACACATCCCACCAGTGATGCGATGTCGCATCCGCAATTGTGGATCCAATATTAATAATTTGTTCTGCTACAATGGTGGTACTAATCTGGTGCTCTATTATACTTTTGTTCAAATTCCTTATGGACTGATTTATCATACGGGACCTTTGTATTATTGCTCTTAACTTTTCCAACTTCAAATCCCAATTTGGAACGGAAAAGTTGTTTTCCCAGAGTAGATTTGTTCTAAGTCCTATATCAGGTGTTAAAACATAAGTTTGATTCTGCCAAAGAAGTGTTGACATATTGTGTAAGCATCCTGCAAAGGGTACTATCATTTTTGGTATTATTGGCTCGTTAGTCACCACATATATTACGCGTGGTGCTATTTCAATCATATACTGATAAGTTATCGGTAATATTGTCCATTCACACACATTTACAGTATTTTGTAGTAAACATGGTTCATATACTATAGATTGTAATTTACAAATTCGCCCCTGCAAAGTGGAATCACAAAATGTTAAGTCATGAGTTTTGTTATTTACATCAATCATTTGTCCATTAAATTTAGGTGCCCAGAAAAATTGCTTCTGAGGTTCCCCTAGTATGAGGGGTAACACTACATATTTACACATAATCAGTTTTTTTGTAACATTATACATTTTAAACATTCCTATGCAGCGAGTACTTCTGGTGCTTGAAATTGTATCCAAAAGGTTTTTGGTATAGTTTTATTAAACACGGTCCTCCATATCTGCTCATTCCCAGTCATTAACTTAGATTGAAAAATTCCTTTTTGTTGTTGTTGCTGCATTGTTTGTAACGTACATAAAGTCCAATTAATTATGTTTGAAACCTTCTGATCAATTATATATTCAATATCCGCTGTGGCGTTTGCTAGGTTAAGTAATTGATTATCAATCCCTGTCTATAATAAGGCAGATTGCCATATGGTAGGCATCCATTTTGCAGCTACAGTCAAAGCATCATTAATATTACTTCCCGCCTTATGTAATCTATTGGCCAATGTTTCAATATCAAATGTGTTTAAGGTACCTGTGATGGTACCATATCCCCCCATTAACGTATCATACCATGCTCTCCTTCCTCGGTATGAACACTGAGAAGAGGGAGGAAATGATATTTCAAACATCACATTAATTTTTTGTGCATGTTGACCTACCATTTCACATGTGGATGGTAATCTCTTTATTTGTCCTGGATCTACCTTTGCCGTATCATTTTTCACGAATACCACATATTCTACCCACATTGATCTGTTATAAATTTCCGTGGCATTAGTACATATTACATAAGACCTATTTACAGTAATATTCATTTGTGTTCCATTATAGGTAGTACAATTGTTTGTAACAAAATACCTCTGGGTCGAACTGTTCCATGTCATAAAATCTTCTGTTTGACAACACAGGACCATCACCTCTGCAGTTATATTCAAGGTAGTGTTTAGTCCCTCATATAATACGTATTGGGCAATTGGTCTAATTTGTTCATTGCTTTTAATTTCTGTAATCCATGTATGGTCTCTTATTGTCACATTTGCAATGATACATCTGGAGTTAGCACTGCAAGTGAAGTTATCTTGCTTCCGATTCATTGAAGAATGCTTCCATCTCCATGACGTAACGACCCCTTCTTTAATTGTAATACGTCGCCCGGGGGCAGCGCCTTTTACCCCATACCATATTCCAAGGATTCCAAGGCACACGTATATCTGCAAGTTTCAGAAAACATTATTACTCTCTCAAATAACATTTCTCCTGAGGGACATATTCCCATTTTTCCACTCCCGGTTTCATTACAAGGAGAGCCTTATCTTTCCCGATTTCAATCACCTCCGCTGGTTCCGGAGGTCCTTTAGGATTGCTAATCCAGATTTTGGCTCCTACGTTTACGGTATTTGTAGCTCCAAACCCCCCTTTCCCTCTTACAGTCAACTGAGAAGGAGGGGTTATTTCCCTAATTGGCACGATATAGATTGGTATCAATAACAATTGAGCTACTCGTTCCCCCTTCGCAATTATTACATATAGCAAAACTGGGACGGGTAGCTAATTGCCCATAATGCCCTGTGGGAATTTTTACTCCTACTCCGGTAGGAATAACTTTTACCGATTGGGGATTTATAACCAATGTATCCAGACTGTACATATCTAATCCCGCAGCCAATGGCGTGGCCTGGTAAGGAATATTGGCTTCAAGGTGTATTTTCCAATATTCCATGGCAGCTATGGACAGTTTCCCAATCGTCAAATTGGGGGTTAACATTCTCATTAACGGGGTAGTTGATTCCGTTAAAGGCCGATTATTTAATTTTTGTAATGCTGTAGATACATTATCCCTCCACTGCCCATATTTGCCATCTGTAGTTAATTTTTTAAGGGCCTCCTTCAAAAGTCCATTCATCCGTTCAATTAATCCCGCTGCTTGGGGATAATAGGGCATGTGATATACCCATTCAATATTGTTTTCCTTAGCATATTCTTTTACCTGCCCTCCCGTAAAATGTGATCCGTTATCAGTTTGTATTTGTAAGGGCATACCATAATACTGAATAATCATATCTAAAGTCCTTAGAGTGCTCCATTGTGACGCGGACGCACAAGGGAATGCTAGTAATAATCCTGAGTATGTATCTACAGCAGTACACATATATTTACATTTGCGACTTTCGGGTAATGGTCCTATGAAATCCATTTGCCAAATCTGGGCTGGCAACCGCCCCCTGCCTATGTGCCCCATTACCGTATGTGGTACTTCCCGTTTCTTGATATGTTGACATACCGGACATTTTCCGATCACATGTTTGATCACATCTATCATCAAAGGAATCCCTCGTTCCTGAGCCCACCTGTAAGTAGCTTTTTCTCCAAGATGTCCACTTTTCTGATGTGCCCAAATGGCTGTACCTTCCAACCATTCTTCCACCTTAGGAATTTCATTAGTAGTTGTTACAGAAATGGCAGCTGCAGCATCTGCTTGGGAATTAAACAATCGTTCCATTGAATCAACAGGCATATGTGCATCTACATGAAATACTGACACTGTTGTCTCCCGTACAATTTCTTCTATGTCTTGCCACAATTCTTTACCCCACAGTTCCTTACCATGAATTAGCCAATTATGGGACTTCCACCCCATTAACCATGTAGCAAGACCATTAGCGACCGACCAGGAGTCGGTAAAAAGATGACATTCCCCTCCTCTTTCTTTCCTTAGAGCAGTGACTACCGCCATCAGCTCAGCGTATTGACTGCTCATTCCTTTTCCCTCCATTACCAGGGTAGTATCAGTTTTAGGGTTATAAGCCACACTTTTCCATTTCCGCTCTCCCCCCACATATTTGGCAGACCCATCTGTGAACCAAGCATGTTTTTGTTGTTCTGACGTGAGATTATCAAATCCTACTCCCCACTTAACTGGTGATTCATGAGCATATATTGGCTTTATGATTCCCAGCTCTCCGTTAGGAATATTAGCTATTTTTTCATGCAAAGTAGCTACCCCATGCTCACCTATTTTAGCTCTTTGGAAATATACCATTTCCATTTAATAATACTTTGTTCCTGAGCATGTCCTACTCTATTTGTCTTGGGATCAGACATTACCCATTGCATAATTGGAATTTGTGGTCGCAATAGTACGGTATGACCTAATGTAATCTGTTCGGTCTCAGCCAATGCCCAATAACATGCTAAAAGTTGTTTTTCGAAGGGAATATATTTTTCACCTGCTTCCGGGAATTTCCTGTTCCAGAATCCTAATGGTACCCGTTTTCCACTTTGTTTTTGCCATAATGACCAATTAGCATGCATTTGATTAATAGATACATGTAATTCCACTTCCCCTTCTCTCATGGGCCACAAATCTACAGCTGTCTGTATGGCTTGTTTAGCATTTTCAAAAGCAACCTGCTGTTCTTCTCCCCACATAAACTCATATTTTTTACGAGTTACCTTGTATAATGGGCTCAGTAGTTGACTCAAATGTGGAATATGTTGTCTCCAAAATCCAAATAAACCAATGTATGATTGCATCTCCTGCTTATTCTTTGGAGTAGGAAAATCTAATATTTTTCGTTTTGCTTTCTCTGTGATTTCCCTATGCCCTCTATTCCACTGAATTCCTAAAAATTTTACCGATGTTGCCGGTCCTTGTATTTTTGTTGGAATTATTTCCCATCCCTTCTTTTTCATATGGTCAATTAATAAATCCAACTGCCCTTGCACCTCTTCCTTCGTTGTTCCCTGTATCAATATGTCATCAATATAATGAGAAATTTGTATAGATGTGAATTTCTGAAATTCATCTAAATGTTCCGCTACTATTTGAGGACAAATGGTAGGACTATGTAAACATCCCTGTGGTAGCCTAGTAAAAGTAAATTGCCTCCCTTGCCATGTGAATGCAAATTGAGATTGGGCACGTTCAAACAAACCCGAAACCTTACTTACAGGAATATACATTAACATTTTATAACATTTCCAATATTCTTTTATCGTTCTTAAAAAAACTTATTTCAGACAATTTATCTATGTATCAATCAAGCTGCTGAAAAGTTCGCAGCCGGCCTACAAACAGTGCTGAAAATTAGTCAGCCTGTTTGTCACTACAACAAAGGGCAAGGAGGGGCTCTCCTCCTCCTCTGCTGCTCAATTCCCACTTAAAATATC
Source organism: Geotrypetes seraphini (assembly GCF_902459505.1). NCBI lineage: Eukaryota > Metazoa > Chordata > Amphibia > Gymnophiona > Dermophiidae > Geotrypetes > Geotrypetes seraphini. Next base: position 283,761,468 of record NC_047085.1, on the reverse strand, counting down.
CCTTATAATCAGGTCATAATTCATAGCACATCCTTCCTTAACACGTCTCACAAAGCTTTCCTCCACATTCTTGTACGTTCGTTCTACAGATTATCTCCCTGCTTTGAACCATCTCTTTTAAATATCACTTTCCAATCCCTTCTGATCCTATATTTCTTTTCTTTCACCACTCTTAAAGAAACAAGGAGAAAGAAGGAAAAAAAAATTCAGGCTACATCAGGCAAACAGCTCCTAAATTACCTCCATTGTTCTTAACAGCATAGATCTACCCTGCAAAAACTCTTTCAAACTTAAATCAACATACGCAAACTTTCTTTGTTTCCTGAACAGCAAAACAATTTTCAATTAACTTCAAGTACCTTATATTGGCTGATCGGAACTCCAAATAGCATAAGGCTGGTAAAGTTTTATCCATAAACCCTTTGGTTCCTTGCTTACATTATTAATTTCATTACAAGTTCCTACATTTAAATCCATAATTTGTTAATATTTAAGCATATTTTAAATATCGATACCTGTTTTTGCAACATTCGTAGAATTGCAGACAGACTCCATGCTGTCTCTTTCCTCTTTCCTCCCCCTTCCCCCTCCCCTCTGTCTGGTAGTGAACAAAGGAGAAACTCAAAAAGCCCGCCGTCAAGCTCACATGATAGCATCGAAGGAGGAAAAAGGTGGGGGTGAAAATCCCCCCCTTTGCAGTTCGCTCTTTCAAACAACGAGACGCCATTAACTTTTCTTTCGCAGAGACCAAAAAAATTTAATTCAGAGAGACAAAGAGACAGAGATACAGAAACTGGAGTTTAGAAAGACAATGCTTTATGTAAAATTTGAAAATAAAAAATAATGGGAAAAAAAAAAGAAAGACAAAGCTACCAGTTAGCTTTACTTCAGACAGGCATGGAAAATGCACTGAGGGAGAAGGTGGAGGAGGGGATCTATTTCTGGGTCAGGACACCGAGGTCCTCCTGGACAATCGTCCCAATCCCACCCATCATCCGAATCAATACTATCCCAAACATCCCCATTCCACTTACTAGGGTCCCATTTTACTGTAGCGGCCGCCATATGTTTCTGCACCTTTATCCTATTTACTCGACCGCGCCTTTTCTTATATTTTGTGGCAGCAATATGAACTGCAGATTCCTCAGCTATCTTTTGATAGTGATCTAACTTATCTCTTCAAAGTTTACCACTACATTCCAGCATAAGACAACACCTCTCTACTTCCACCTGCGCCTGTTCTGCTTTAATTTGTTCCTGAACTGCTGTTTGCAACCGCAGTATACAGAAGTTAATACCCAGCTCCTTCGAGCCAAAGCAACTACATCACCCGATTTATCGGGGCATTTTTCTAAACTACATCACCCGATTTATCGGGGCATTTTTTTTTTTCTAAACTACATCACCCGATTTATCGGGGCATTTTTCTAAACTTGTACAAGATCAATTGGTTCTGCACTTCCCAGAACCTTTTCCCATGACTCTGCTAATCCATGATTATTGGCTAGTTCTTGTGCTATTAAATTATACGGTGCCTCGGTCCAGCCGGGCACCTCTATAGATTCTTTTGAGGATTTCTCTCTCTTCCTGAACATTCCTGTATCACAAGAGCGCTCAGGTTTTCTTTAGAGAAATCCTGCCGACTACGCCAATTAATGTATTACTATTTAAAAGGGTTTTTTTTTAAAAAAAACCTTCAGTCACTTTTCCTCACTGAGAAAAATATCAGGAGTTCAAAATAGTATACAAATTAAGTTTTATTACATAAATATAGTATTTCTAGCCATAATCATTGATTAAGTACAGAGTTTGAATCAATACATTACCGGTTATTGCATCATCACTCTGTCGGGGGACCACGAACAAGAGGCTTAATCAATATATCATCACACAGCTCGTCAGCAGTGGAAACGTCCCTTCCTTTCTTTCTGGGAAGGCACTATTTATATTGTACCCATCCCCTCATTGTGGATTGGTAATCCAACGCATGCTACCTGCATGCTGAACTGATGTTTACCAATCAGTATGTGTTAAAAACACCTTAGCCTGCTCGTGCATGCTGGGCTGATGTGCTTCTGTGATCATCAATCAGTATGTGTTTACGACATGTTTTCAGAGTACTTGTTTTTTCCCTGTAACCACTGCCACGTATCCCAGGCAATCTCACTCAATATTAATATTACTCACATTCCATTTGTTTCTCATTCGTATCACACTGTCAGACAGACGCCAGAGGGTGGTGGTTAATGGAAGTCGCTCGAAAGAAGGAAACATGAGTAGTGGAGTCCCTCAGGGATCAGTGCTGGGGCCAATCCTGTTCAATATGTTTGTGAGTGACATTGCTGAAGGGTTAGAAGGAAAAGTGTGCCTTTTTGCAGATGATGCCAAGATTTGTAACAGAGTAGACACCGAAGAGGGAGTGGAAAATATGAAAAAGGATCTGCAAAAGTTAGAGGAATGGTCTAATGCCTGGCAACTAAAATTCAATGCAAAGAAATGCAGAGTAATGCATTTGGGGATTAATAATAGGAAGGAACTGTATATGCTGGGAGGAGAGAAGCTGATATGCATGGACGGGGAGAGGAACCCTGGGATGGTAGTGTCCGAAGATCTAAAGGTGAAAAAACAGTGTGACAAGGCAGTGGCTGCTGCCAGAAGGATGCTGGGCTGTATAAAGAGAGGCGTAGTCAGTAGAAGGAAGAAGGTGTTGATGCCCCTGTACAAGTCATTGGTAAGGCCCCACTTGGAGTATTTTGTTCAATTTTGGAGACCGTATCTGGCGAAGGACGTAAGAAGACTTGAGGCGGTCCAGAGGAGGGCGACGAAAATGATAGGAGGCTTGCGCCAGAAGACGTATGAGGAGAGACTGGAAGCCCTGAATATGTATACCCTAGAGGAAAGGAGAGACAGGGGAGATATGATTCAGACGTTCAAATACTTGAAGGGTATTAACGTAGAACAAAATCATTTTCAGAGAAAGGAAAATGGTAAAACCAGAGAATATAATTTGAGGTTGAGGGGTGGTAGATTCAAAGGCAATGTTAGGAAATTCTACTTTACGGAGAGGGTTGTGGATGCCTGGAATGCGCTCCCGAGAGAGGTGGTGGAGAGTAAAACTGTGACTGAGTTCAAAGAAGCGTGGGATGAACACAAAGGGGTAAATTCTCTATTAGTACGTCTAACATAGGCGTGCTTTAGACGTCCGGGAAACGCAAGTGCCAATCAAGCGGTACTTAGGCGTGTGGTAGACGTCCCTACAACCTCTTCGCGCAAAATAGATGCAGGTTTCTGAAACGTCATTAAGACGTCTCCAATGGACCCGTGATAGACGTGGGTACGGTTTTGGTTTGTTTTTTTGTTTGTTTGTTTTTAAATTATACTTTATTTATACTCTTTATTATCACTCATTCAGCATTGTAAGTATAGGATGATGAAAAAGATAACTAAAACACAGTATACCATTTTGTAAACTATATATTAGTTGATCTAGCAATATCAGTGAGGTAGGGAATGGCAGACAGAGAACACTGCTGTGTTGTATCTTTTTCCTCTAGGATATCAGAATTGTACAGTTTACCATTAATACAAGGAAAAAAAATATGTTATGTTTCAAAGGAGAACTAGAAGATGAAACATACCGAGTGGGTGTTGAACTTACATTATCAGTATGGAAGGTGGGAACTGGTAGATGTATGCTACACAGAAAGCTGTACAGAAATGTCATACTCACCTCCTATTAGAAGTGGAAAGGATAGGACTTTGAACACCATATAAACTTCGTTTAAGTTCCACAAAGACTGGCAGGAAAGGCACCCTAAGTCATCCAATAAGCTTTCTCTCGATTTCCCAGAGACATTATTTCAGACAGGATAGTTTAGAAGTGATATCTTGCTCGAAAGAACACTCTCCTGGTCTTAAAACATTGCAACAATCAGCTCATTCTTCAGAACAAAGGTAAATCCCATAACTTACACTGGCCCAACTTAGAAACAGAATCAAAACACAGATTAGACTTGAATGTGGCTTCTAGTTCACAGAAAGAAGAAGTAGCAAGCAGCACAATGCTGATCTCATTGTGACATCATCAAGGTGCACCTGGAAGGTAGATATGCCACAAGTAAAAGACAAGCTGGGAGTTGAACTCACAACCTACAGATGATCGATATAGTCCTTTTACTCACTGACCTACACCTGTGTCTCTGGTTCCCCTGTCATAGCATACCTTAGTGATGTGCTAAAGTATACTCTACTTAGCTATCATATCACAGTCAGTTGAGGCAAAAGACTGGTAGCTCAATGGTGTAAAGCACCGTTGTCACGGATGCAACACCCATATTCTTAAGTATGGTTCAATAAATGTAATACAGAGTCAAAATTATGCTGTTTATTTTATCAAACCCAAGCTCAACTTTGTAATGTATTGTGTATAGTCCCGCTAATATGTTTGTGATGAAAATGAGATGCGATAGGTGTATATCCTATATAATAAAACCCCAGCCGCACATGCGCACATACCTGCGTGCTTCTGTGATCTCTGTTCTGTGATCAGTAGGTCTGTGGCCAGCAGGAGTGCAGATGCAGCAGCCAGGCGACTCCCCCCTCCCGCCCTCACTCACCACCAAAACCACCACCGCCAAAGCCTCCTCCTTCTGCCCAGCCGGGAGGAGGGCTCCGAGTCGCTGAAGACTGTCCCAGATCAGCTTACACGGTCCCTAAAAAATGAACCTTTTCATCTGAGACGCGAGGCTGCGGTGACCTCCCTCCCCCGGCTCACTAAGGTTTCATCTTAAGAAATTCAAATGCATTGTTGAAAATGCAAGTGACTGTTCTCTGTCATCCTAGACACCCCTGCAACACCCCAACAACACACTCCTGCAGCATAAACCCCTCATGTTATAATCAAGTAAAAGACAAGCTGGGAGTTGAACTCACAACCTATGGATGATTGGTACAGCGCATTTTACTCACTAAGCTACTGAACTATTTAATTCTAGCCCTAACCCTAACCATAAAGTAGCGTCTGACATCATAGAAGCCGTTAGAATTTTGAAATCGTTTTGGACGTTCATTGGGTGTTCTCAGATCAAATACACCTGTAGATACTTGCAATGATTACCCCTTGTCAAAGCTTGTACGTAAAGCCATTTCTGGAGACACCCATTCCCAAATCCCCAACATAGCTCAGTGCTTAAAAGCACTGCATGTATCTTCCAAAGGTCAGGGGTTCAAGTCCTGACTAAGATTACTAAAGACATAATATTATTTTTTTTTCCACCCACCCAAACATGCATAGCTAAGCTAAACTATGTGAACCTCACTTCCCAATCTTCATTTATTTAATTTATAAATTGTCATTGTGTTTGTTCAAATGTAGATAGTGTGAACCTAAATACATGGGGGGAGGTGAAATTTCATTAGGTTTACATGGTAAGCTTCTAAGCTTGTATCTAAAGTCATTTCTGGAGTCTCCCATTCCCAAATCCCCAACATAGTTCAGTGCTTAAAAGCACTGCATGTATCTTCCAAAGGTCAGGGGTTCAAGTCCTGACTAAGGTTACCAAAGACATAATATTATTTTTTTTTCCACCCACCAAAACATGCATAGCTAAGCTAAAATATGTGAACCTCACTTCCCAATCTTCATTTATTTAATTTATAACTTGTCATTGTGTTTGGGGGAGGTGAAGTTTCATTAGGTTTACATGGTAAGCTTCTAAGCGTTCTGCTATACTTTTTTGTATAACAGCGATATCGGCGTGGTTTAGGATGTAATCAACAGTGTTGATGTAGCGCGGATCGGCCGCCGCAAGCACGCCCAAGCGGCACAAAAACGTCATCGCGTTGTTTTGCGATATGACGTCATAGAATCGCCTGTTCTTCATACGCAGTTATTTCTCATAAAATGGCTGCCAGGACACAGCCCAACTTCAGCACTGCTGACAGTAAACTCCTGGCAAGGCTGTTTTTGGTGCGCGAGCACCATTATTTTGTGATGCCGGGACATCGCAGGACATACCTGCAATATAGAGAGTCCTGGACCCGCCTGACCCGGCGGTACAATCGAAGAGCCTCATGTGCCAGGGAAGTAAGTATTCCAAGTCAGGCCCTCACAAATAATCATGTCAAATGTAATGATGATGGAAACCTGTCTCAATCAAATTGTCATGTTTTTGTGGGTAAATCTTGATTCCTTTTAAAAACTACAATTGTGCATAATAAATCTTTTACATTGAATACTGAAATTGAAGCACATCCCAAAGGAGCAGTAGTAGGATTTCAAATTACAAATTCAGCTCCTAGAAGGCATCTATTCCATTCACAACATGCACACAACTAATTTTTGGGTCACAAGCTTCGCATTTGTAATAGAAACATCTTGAAATCAACTTTGCCAAAAGAAAACAAATATATTAAAGTGCTGCTATGTCATTTCAAATACCTTCACCTTTCCTGTATCAATCTGCTGGTCTAGGGAGATAGCGGCATGACGTTTAAAGTGACAGCGTCAGTACTCTGACATCAGGGGTTTCAAGCCACGCTGCTCCTTCTGACCAAACTATTTTATTGCCCCTGCTGCATGATTGTAAGCTCACCAGGACATGCAGTAATGTGGGGCAGTGCTGATAGGCTACAGCCTCAGCACCCTGGGGTTGTGAGTTCAATCCCACACTCCTCCTTGTGATGCTGCCCATGTCACCTCAAACCCCCCCCCCCCCCCCCACTGTCCCAGGTACAGTAGAGAGATAGCGATGCCTCCAGCACAGAAAGGGGAAAATTCTAGAGTACGTGAATACATTCATGTAAAACATGTGGCAAAAGGGGGTGGAGGCAGGCAGCAAAGCGGATAGGGGCTCTTGGAGGGCAGCATACTCCATTTTTATGTGCTTATAGAGGTCAATACTTAAGTAAACATGTTATGCCACAGTGCTAGATGGCACTCATCATATCCCTCCCTCTCCGTTCTTTCTCTCTCTCTCTCTATTATCCAGGTTGAGGATCTCAGGAAACGGGGTCGGCTGCTGAGGCGCCAGGAGCGGGCCTTCCTTGAGGGGGTAAGGGAGGAATTGCGCGCTGAAGCCGGTGAGTAATGAGTCCAGCGTGTGTTTCTTTGTGATCAGCCTACCAGAATAAATAGATGAAAATGCTTGAGTAGCTGTAAACCATTCTTAATCATAAAATCTGCAGTAAAGCTGCTATTGTGATATCATGTCACAATGGCTTTATGGTGTTCTACTTGCCTCACTTACTTATGCTACATTTTGATGTTTACAGTGGAGTAGGTGCTTTGCATCCTGTTATTAGCATTTGAAGAAAATAACGTAGTAAAGAATGTAATGTTCAAAAGTGTTGTGGACATATCTGACTGGATCCTGTTTCCCTCTTGTCAAGCAGCAGCGCAGGCACCCCCTCAGGAGGCACCGCAGGTGATGGAGGGAGCCCCACCCTGGTCCTCGGCGGAGGAGAGGGAAGAAGGGGAGGAAGAAGAGGAGGAGGGGGATTATTCTCCCTGGGAGCCCTCACGACCACCCACACCGCCTGCCCCACCACTGCTCCCTGGACCTCCACCGCCTGCCCCACCACTGCCCCCTGGACCCCCACCGCCTGCCCCACCATTACCTCCAGGACCCCCACCACCATCCCCTGTTGGACCTTCCCCTTCCCCCACCCATAGCCATTCCCATCACTCTCCTGCCCTTCCTGTTCCTGATCCCATCCCACCCCCTTTCCTTTCTGTTCCCCCCAAGGAGCAGCCCGACCAGCCTCAGGAGGGGGCGGGCAGGGAGATGGAGGCCTACTCTGCCATCTTGGAGGAGGTGCAGGTATTGAGAGGGTGTGTGGAGAGGATGAAACATGCCCTCTTGCGGCTGGTAGCCAAAAGAGGGCATGGTGCCAGCAGCCATACACCCTCTCAATGACTGCACCTCTTCCGCCCCCCTCGCCTGAGGTAGCTCAAGCTGCTCTTGGGGGGCACCCACCCTCTTTTCCTGCGTTATATGTTATATATGTAAATAGTTTTTTAAAAAGAAGTATATGTTTTTAAAAGTTTTATATTTTAATAAAAAAATTGTTTATAGTTTAAACATGCCTGTGTGGTTTTAACCTTGTAGCATCATCAGTTTAGTGGACAGAGTCCAAGGTAGATAGGGGTTCAGGAGGGACTGCTGAATGGGCCCTTTTCAATATAACAACAAGGTGACATATAGAAAGTTTGACAATCTTTATTGGGGTCTGTCATTCATTCTATTACCTGCTAGCCACTCTGATGTCAAATCATTGCAGAATCTAGGAAAAAAGCAAGTGAATGCAAGGGTATATGCAACTGTAGGTAGATGACGACATCTCAGCTATGATGTGCAAAGTAAGCCAGTCCCTGATCCAAAGTAAATGGCTACATAAGGAAGAGAATATAAGTCACTGTGGTAGATTTGTTGTTAAGGAATAGGGTTACTGCTAGTAAGAGTTGGCTCCACACCACGAAAATCCAAATGAGACATGTGGGTTTTTCTTCCTTTCATGGAAGGTGATGGAAGTAAAGGCCAGATACCTCAATCTATCCTCCTGGTTCTTGAGCTGCACTATTTTGGTTAAGCAGGTGTGGAAACCACAAAGATGCTCACAGCTGCACTGCTCTCAGTAATACAAAACTCCATCTGACAATACTGCAGTTGCTTGTCTAAGACACCTGAAAACAGAAAAGAGGAGAAGCTGGTTTACACAAGGTTCACAAACAGGGGGTTCAACCCCCAAGGTCCATATCTGTCCTCCCTTCCCTGAAGCAATGTGTTAACCTCATTTATGTTGAGCTGCTTAGATGTCACCGTGGTATAGTTGTTAAAGCAATAGCCTTAACTCGCTGATGGTGTGGGTTAATATCACCTGTAATCCTCCACTGCTACTGTTTAGAACTCATGTGAGGGAATAGACTAACTGAAAACAAAAAGTTTGTGTGCATATAACAGCAGGAATGCGTGCCATGGTGTTCTATGAGGCCAACATTATCAATTTACTATTGTTCCTGAAAGTCATCAAGGATACCTGTGTGAAGAGAACAATAGAAGTGTGAAACATTTATTTCACTCATCAGAAGAGTGACTCAAGTGAAGAATAGTAGAGTAAGCAAATAAAGGTTACCATATATCATTCTCACCTACAACTGTTTGGCTAGGTGCAAGCTGGTGTGCTGAGCTGCTTGTCTGGTCTCTCTCTGGCAAACACATAGGTGATGAGCAGAGTTAACCTGAAATGAAGAATAGAGAGAAACTGTTAACAAAGACCTATGTCTCCAAAATTAAACACTGAAGTTGTGGCAGAACACACACCTAGAAGTAACAGAGGTGCTAACATACCTTTAGACTCCTTATTAAAAATGGCAGCCATTAGGCACTCATTAGGAGTTTTCCACCTGAACCATGTACACTGATTGGATGTCCACTGAATGGCAGTGTCCCCCCCCCCCCCCAACACACCCAACCTATTCTTATCAATGAGTTAGTATACAGAACCATTCCTCACCTGATTTTAACTTGCCTGTAATTTGATTCTACAAAGAATTAACTTTAGCTCTATGAGTAAACCCTCTCAGATGTATGAACACATCCATTTTACTTACATATCCATATTTCTACCAGCAAAATTTCTACCAGCATGGTCTTTATCAGTCTTCTCAGTCATTTTTGTCAGTCCTGTGGAATGAAGAGTAAGAGATATCAGAAATAAAATAACTATTATAAACAATAGCACACAATGAAAGCCCATAAAGAGAAGTCAGTTTTTGCTGGTTGGTTTCTTTAGTTCTATCATAAGGACACCTAAGTAGCTTACAAAATATCATTCTCACCTGGACTTACTATCTGAGCTGCTTCTAGAAAAGATAAAACAACATATTAGAATGACATGTAGCTTGTTAATGGCTCTGTGGAATAGAGAGAAATGGGAGGCAGAGATAGGAAAAAAAATGTAAAAGACTAAGACAGAGTAAAGTCTCAAACATCTGCATAAGCAATAGGACAGAATAGAAAGGAAACACTGCTCACCTGGACCTTCTTATACCCATGCACGCCTATGTAGCGTCTGACGTCAGTAGGGCGGGAAAACTTTCTCAATGCCTATTGGGTGCCGTTCGGGTACGGTTCCTTGGCCCGCTTCCTAACCATGCCCATCACACCTCATTGGCTGTCCTATGGGGGTGTGTTTGAACGTGTTCTACAAGTAGCCTGAAAAGATGTCTTCACCTTACAACATGGCTCCAAAACGGAAATCGAATTTCTTGCATGGAGAGTTGCAGATATGGAAAATGGAGGTGGGGGAGACCATGACATTATGAAAGCAGGGAGAGTGGTGGGTGTGGGCATCTGTGTGTAACCTGACCTGGCCCCTTCTTTTCCCTAACAATTGATTCCCCTCCACACTTAACACAAAACCTAAGTCCTCAACAATCCCTCACACTAACACCCAGAAAAATCCATAAACTAAAGAAATACAGATAATGGGAGTGGGGAGGAGTGTCAAAGGCAGAAGGGAGTATAAAGGAGAACAGGCAAGTCATAGCACAAAGTTTCATCATTGAGGAAACGGAACACCACAAACACCAACTCACATGAGGGGGTCTTACATAGGAAAAATGGCTGTGCCAAAGCTTTCTATATACTAAAGCACGCCTAATTAGCGTCTGACGTCATAGGAACCGTTAGGATTCAAATCTAATTGGATGTGCATTGGATGTCGTTTTGCAATATACAGCTGTAGTGACGTTGTAGTCATTTCCTTCACATCTCTAAGCTTTGATACGAAGCTCTATGTTTTAAACAAAGTTACCTCTATAGCTCTATGCCTTAAGGCATTGCTTTTCATCTTCCATACATCAGGGGGTTCAAGTCTTGAGTAAGGTTAGCAAATAGGTTATATTAATTTCTCAGCCAGGACACCTGGTAACTCTTTAGCCTTGCCTTTACATATCAATATTTTGCTTCAGCTTTTATTATGTGCAGCCCATTGTCTAATATTTAATGCAACCTGTTCTCTCTCATGCTGAACACCCTCCCCCAATAAACAATAATATACAACTGCAGTGTTTTGTCTCACCAAACTGCTATAAGCACAAGAAAGCATTTGTAGCTCAACACGGTAATGCTCCTGTTCTGACCTCTGAAACTCCCCGGTTTGACTCCCACCTTTGCTCATTTTAATAAGGTCCTACTTTTTTCCTATTAGCTCTTATAACAGGGTCTACATGGTGGACTTTGCCATTTGTAAGGTGCACATTTCCCTTTCCAGGCAAACCTATTTTCAACTTACCATGGCTCGGACATCCTAAGCAGTGATGAGAGGAAACCTTTCCTCTGACAGCAAGATGACATTGTTTGGCCTCGGATGGGGACCAGGGGCCCTTGGTTCTCAGGTGGAGGAGATGGGCTCCCCACCCCTGCTTTGAGGCATCTGTGGTGAGTGTCAGTTGGTGTTGTGGCTGCTGGAAGAGCCTGCCCTTGAACAAATTCTGCTGCTGTGTCCACCACTCGAGGCTGTTGCAGATTTTCTGGTCCATTATGACTCTGTGTGACAGAGGTTGTGTGTGTTGGTTCCAATTTTTTCTGAGGAACCATTGCAGAGGTCGCATGTGGAGCTTGGCAAGCGGGACAACGTGTATGGTGGCAGCTTGATGGCCCAGGAGACGTAGTATCGTTCTGGCTGTGACTGTACGTGTCTCTGATATACTCTGAGTTAGTTTTCGTATTGCTGTTCCCCTTGAGTGGGGCAGGAAGGCTGCGTTCTGGGGTGTGCAAATTCTTGCCCCTATAAACTCTATTGATTGCGTTGGTTGTATTATGGATTTTTTGATGTTTATGAGGAAACCCAGGGATTGCAGGAGTGACATCGTTGTCTTTACTGCTGTTGCCTGGGCCGATGGACCCACCAGTAGCCAGTCGTCCAGGTAGGGGAACACGCATATGGCACTCTTGCGGAGGTGGGCCGCTGCTACGGCGACACATTTTGTGAAGACTCTCGGTGCGGATGAGAGTCCGAAGGGCAGGACCCGGTATTGGAAGTGCTGGTTTAGGGTCCTGAATCGTAGAAATTTTCTTTGGGAGTGATGCATAGGGATGTGGGAATATGCATCTTGAAGGTCCAGGGAGGCCAGCCAGTCGTCTTTTTGAATTAATGGTAGGATTGTCCCTAGGGAGTGCATCCGAAATTTTTCCCTGACTACGTGCTCGTTCAGGCCTCGTAGGTCTAGGATGGGTCTGAACCCTCCCGTCTTCTTGGGGATGAGAAAATAACGGGAGTAGAATCCCTGGTTGTGCTGTGACCTGGGTACTGGCTCTATTGCTCTCGCTTGGAGGAGAGCTTTTATTTCTCTGGAGATGAGTTCTGGCTGCGGTTCCCTGTAGTTTCTTTTTGGTGGGTTGGATGGTGGGTGGGTGCGGAATCTGATGCGGTATCCATTTTTTGTGATTCGCAGCACCCATTTGTCTGTGGTTATCCTCTCCCAGGCCTTGTGGAAAAGGGAGAGGCGGCCCCCTACTGGGGTGGGGGGTGTTGTTGATGAGTCAAAAACTGGGCCCCGCTTTCGTGCCGGTGGAAGTGGCTGGCTTGTGTTGTTTTTGTTCCCTCTGGCGCTGCCGTTGCTGGTAAGGGGCGCTGGGTTGATGTGCTTTCTGTCTGTGTGGCGGCCATCTGGTCTGGCTGTCATACCGCCTTCCATTGGTGTTCTGTCGGCGATACTGGTTGATGTGCCGTCTTATTGTTGCGGCTTTTACCAAGCCATCTGAGGAGAGGGTTTGGAGAGTAGTGCAATGCTCCTTCATTTTGTCCACTGCTTCCGTCACTTTGTCTCCGAATAAGTTCTCCCCTGAGCATGGTGCGTCTGCAATACGCTCATGGGTGTCCTCTCGGAGTCCTGAGGCTCGTAGCCATGCCTGGCGTCTGGCTGCTATGGCTACTCCAGCTGTGCGGGTCGAGGTTTCGAATGCGTCGAAGGTCGCTCTTATCATATGTTTTCCGCATTCTTCCATGTCCTGCAGTATGGGAGCTATGCAGGCTTTTCCCTCCGGGTGTAGAGTCTCCAGGGTTTCCTCTACTCTCCTCCGGAGGGCATCGTTATACAGGGTCAGGTGGAATAAGTGGGTATCAATTTTTGCATTGAGCATGGAGCCATGGTAGACCTTTTTTGCAGTGGAATCCAGGGTCCTGTGTTCCTTGCCCGGGGGATCGTTGGCATGAGGGCGGATGCTCTTCGCTTTTTTGAGTGCAGATTCCATTATGATAGAATGGTGAGGGAGCTGTGGTTTGTCAAAGCCTGGTGCCTCACTTATCTGGTATTTTTGGTCCAGTTTCTTGGACACAGCGGTGCCTGACATTGGGGTCTTCCAGATCTCGTCCCGGTGATCTAGTAGCAACTTGTGGGCTGGTAGTATCGCTGTGGCCTTTTGCACTTGCAGGTATTTTAGCAGTCCCGGCACTTCGTTTGTCGCCTCTCGCTCCGGTGTTGGAGCAAGTGCTAGGCAGGTGGCCACCTTCTGGAGGAACTTGGGATAGGTGAGGTCTTCTGCGGGAGTGTCAGATTGTGCTGTCCCATTTGCAGGCTCAGTGTCTGGAGTCTCCCCAGTTGCTGATGCATGTGGGCTGCTTTTTGTTGAGGCATAGCTTGGCTGGTAGCACTCACTCTGGTCGGAGGCGTAGCCGCCTGTGGTCGGTGAGTGAGATGCCGCTGTCTGTGCTCCATGCCTCCCTGCCGGTGATGGTTGCCGCACTTGTTCTGCATTTTGTGCTGGACTTCCCGTCAGCTGTTGTGAGATGAATCTGCTGAATAGATTAAATAGTTGTTGGTGGTCCATGGTGGTGGCTGGTTGGTCGGGGGCACTGGCGCTGTGTTGGCGGGACCTGCCCCTGCTTCTGGCTCCGTGGTGGTGTCTGTGCCGTCTCAGCGAGACTGAAGAGGCAGAGGAGGAGGAGGTGGAGGAAGAAGATGAAGTTGCCTGTATCGTTTCCTTCTTTTTCCCTGTTTGCAGCTTTGGTGATTGTTGTTTTTTGCATCTTGGCTGGTTTGCTGGACAGAGTCAGTGCTCATGCTTGAAAAAGCACTGTCTTTAGGCTGTGCAGCTTTTAGGTGTAGCTGTGCCTTTAAGGGGCGGATCCCGACTTGCTGACGTCATCAGGAGCTGGAATCGGAGCAGAGAGTGATCTTGGGCTGCAGGCAACATGGCGCCGTGCTGTATCGATGCATGGCACTGTCGGAGCACTGGGGCAAGCAGGCGGAGGGGATAGGAGACCCTCGGCCGCTGCCATTATGGATTCTGCTCCCGCGGGTGGTCCGATCCTTGGGGCAGCTGTCGGGGGGGGGGGGGGGCTCTCGGCAGGCCCGACAGTGGCCCGATCCTCTGGGCAGCCATCGGGGAGACCTTCAGTGAGCCGGAAAGTGGCCCGATCCTCGGGGCAGCTGGTGGGGATGCTTTTAGCAGTCCGGACAGCTTCAGGAGCAGTCTGCCTTGCCGTTGCTGATCGTTTTCAGGCTGCAGGTGAGTCGGGTCTGTGGCTGGGAGTCCCGGGGAAGCTCTTGCTGGAGTCGGGTGTGCCGGAGGGGTTTTTGTAGTTTGCTGGGTTTTTTCCTTCCTCCGTTGGTCTTCTTCCGAGTTCTGTAGAGAATGGAGCCGGTTTCTTCGAGCCCTCGGGGACATTTTTAGGCACTGAGGGCAGGCAGTCATGAGGTAAGCCTCCCCAAGGCAACGGACACACACCTCGTGGGGGTCCGTGGAGCTCATTTTTCTTTTGCAGTCCGGGCATTTCTTGAATCCAGGTTTTGCTGCTGGTTTTTCTGTTCTTTCTGCCATTGTTTTCTCTTCTTTTTTTTTTTTATTTTTTTATTTTTTTACTTTTCTTCTTCTTTTGGATGGAGAGTGTGATCAGTCCGTGAGGGCGGATGAACTAAACTGGATTAAATGAGGGACAGCACAGGTATATATAGGGCTACCTGCACATGCTCAGATGAGGCTCCCAAAGCCTCACCTGAGCTCTGGGAGAGCAAATCCGAATTGGGGACATAGATGACGTCACCAAAAGTGGGGCTGACTTATACTGCTTGTCCATGGAGAAAAGGAACTTCTTTTACAAAGGAGCTCTCCTGTGCTTGCCGTTAGACAAAATCTAATCTGCCTCTAATTAGTCTCAAGCTGGGCTGGGAGAGTGAAAAAACAAACGTGTTTTGCAATGCTAGTCAATACAATGTCCCGTTTCAAGCATTGCAGTGCTTTAAAGATTAGCTTTGCTAAGCTCCCAGCGTTTTGCATACAAGCACTGTTTCACTCAAATTTTTAAGCAAAAAAAAACCAAAACAGGTAAGAAACAAAACAAAGCCACACATTCCCCACCTTTGCTCAATCAAAGTTCAAGGCCCCAAAACCCTCGCTGGGCAGACTTGAAACTCCAAGGTCCATGGGTTCACTACCTGTGACTTGTCCCTCTGCTTCAATCTCCAGCACATCAGACATCTTCACAATTAGGGCTAAGTTCCCCACACCTCCGTGGAGGAGCAGGGTGCTCTCCTGCCTCCTGGGCTCCTCCCATCTCTGTCTCAGCTGCTCACTTTTAACCCCAATCAACTCGCCCCTCCCTGCTCTGAAGAGGGGGGAAGGGAAAGAAAACTTTTTGCAGCTGAGCTTGCCTCAGTGACAACTTCCTGTGCTGAGGCTGGCCTTCTGGGAACTGTAGTTTCTTAACCCCCCCTGAGCTAGCCCAAGTGAAGTCAGCGCTTTCAGTAAACCGTGGAGCCACCCTGGACAACTCTCCTGCCTCAGGGTTTCCTGCTCTTCTTCCCTAAATCCTGTGCCAAAGCTAGGAAGAGAGCTAGATTTGTCACACTGTCTTTCTTACTGTCTCTCTCCCTGCCCCTGTCTTTCTTTCTGTCTCCCTCCCACTGTCTGTCCTTCTTTCTGTCTGTCTCTCTCCCTGGCCCCCTTTGTCTGTCTGTCTTTCTGTCTCTCTCTTTCTCTGCCCCTGTGTTTTTCTTCCTTTCTTTCTGTCTCCCTCCCACTGTCTGTCTTTCTTTCTTTCTCCTTCCTGCTGTCTTTCTATCTGTCTGTCTCCCTGCCCCCTATGAGCAGCAGAATTTCCTTCACCCCTACTTCCCTGTGCAGCAGCCGCAGCAGCATTCCCTTCCCCTCCATTTCCCTGTGCAGTAGCATTTTCCTCCCCCACCCCACTTCCCTGTGCAGCAGCAGTATTTCCCTCCCCCTCTACTTCTCTGTGCAGCAGCAGCAGCGGTATTTCCCTCTCCTTCTTCACATCCCTGTGCAGCAGCAGCATTCCCCCTCCCCCTCCCCATCACTTCTCTTCCCTTCCCAGCAGCTGGTTGTTTATGGCTGGCTCCCTTAATCCCTTTCCGGAGTTATTTTTAAGTTTAAAGCTGCTGCGGCGGCTCCTCTCTTGATCCCCGCCTGCGTTGGAAGCCTGCGGTGGCAGCTTTAGACTTAAAAATAACTTTGGCTAGGAAATGTAAGGGAGCCGGCCAGATCGCGAGCCGCATAACATTATCTGGGGGCCGCGAATGTGGGGCCGTTGTCTAGTGAAGACCCTAGGCCTTCACAGACAGACCACTCAACTCTCCTTATGCTGGTTCAAACATTATGAGTTTAATAATCAAATGGTAGCTTACAGGAAGAAATCACATAGCATACAGAATGATAGAGCATACATCAGGCTGGCCAGACTGATGGAGAACTTCCAAAGAGTTCTGAAGCTCTGGTTCCGGGAGCCCTCTTTTATAGGACTCTGACAGTTCTGGCCCACCTTGATGCATGTTACATTTCACATTTTCATTGGTTAATCATATTTATTATCTCATTTATTAATCTAATGATTGACCACACCCCTTATGATTTCTTAATTCTACCCTGATTTCCCCTAAATGTCCTGTTAATATACCAAGCCCCGCCTCCGAGCACCTGGCCTAACGGTTTTTAGCACAGCGCAGTTTCTTGGTGAGTTTCTTGCATCAATTTCAGTGTCTTCCTTTCCAGCTGTGTTTTGTGGTTGACCTTTCCTTCAAGAAAGCAGAAGTGTCTTTCAGAGCTGTCAGTTTGTTAGTCAGAGTCCATTTTTACTTTTTCAGCATCCATTTTAGGCTCCATCTGTATTGGCCTGTTTCTGCTTAAATGGGGGAAATTTCAGGGGTCTTCACCTGGTCTCTTCTACCCAAGACTTCTATACTCTTCCTCACTAGTTAGACGGAGTGAGGTCGGGAGGGGGGAGTCGCGTCTGTGCATCCTTTTTAAAGTGCCTCACATACGCAGAAGAAACTACTGCTGAGTCCTTCTACTACGTATGCGGGGCCACGGACCTACAGATCACGGAACACACAGGTAGGAGTGCGCATGCGCACTTAGAGTATTATTATTAGTGATAGGAATAAACAGTAGCCATACAATTGAGCTTTAAAATCAAGTTAGTTAACAAGGGACTAGTATATATTTAACTACAATTGGGATGAAATGACAATACAGGATGGTTTTTTAAATTGATAAATTAATAATATAAAATTTTGGAGTAAGTCATTTAGACATGAAATAACAACACAGGGTGTATTTTAAAAGAATTAATTAAACAATGTGTATTTTTACAATAAGCTATTTAGGGCTTCTTTTACAACGGTGCACTAGCACAAGATTAGCACATGCTACAGCGCGCGCTAGCCGAAAAATTACCGCCTGCTTAAAAGGAGGCAGTAGCGGCTAGCACCCACGCTAAAACTGCTAGAGCACCTTTGTAAAAGGAGCCCATAGTTATAATAATAGAACAAATAAATATAAATTACATTCACTAATTCAGGTTTGCTGGGATTTGCACCTATTATAAATTATTAATGCAGTTTGTTTTTAATGCAGAATAGAATGAAAGTGGAGAGCATTAGCCCCTGCGGAAACATGCCACTGAAACAGCTGGGTAGCCATTGGGCTATAAGATAAGTGCTCTTCTTTATTATTATTCTAGCACCACATTGATGCATTAGGGTATTGCCTGCATTAAAAAAGATAACAAGACCAATGATGAATACATTACCCCAGCAAGGACATGAAATCAATTAAGTAGTGTCTTGGGTATTTGAGGTCTTGGTATAAATATCATCTGCAAACTGGTTTGTTCTCAGTCAATTGCTTGTTATAAGAAAAGTTGAACAAACTATTTTTCCATTGTCAATTGGGATTTTTAAACAGTGTTCATGCCTGATTTAAAGTCCTAATCTTTGTGGCTGATCCTTTTAGTTTCTTTTCAATCATTTTCCTCATTTTATCAGCCACCTTCTGAAAATTAATGTTGCTACAGTCGATTTCTTTAGTGACTTCACTCCAGATATCAATTCAAATTTGATCATGCTATGATCACTGTTTCCCAGCAGACCCAACATTTTCATACTATACCCTGCATTCTACTAAAGTCAAGTTCTAAAGTAGCTACCTCTCTTGGTACCTGGATCAGTAGCTCCAAGAAAGTCATTTATTATGTTTAAATCTGTTTTTTCAAACAACAGTAAAGAAACAGTACAACAAAAAGCAGTTGACAGGAAAACTTCCCCCCCACACACCCACCCCTCCAACTCACCACCCACCCACCCATGGGAACAGTCAATCCAACATCCAACAGTCAATTGAGCAGTCTACTACATACAGAGGGTTGCAAAGTGGAACAAAAGGGCAACCAACAACGAAGATAAAAGGAGCCAGATTTAGAATCCATATCCGTAATGGCCAGACGTTCATATCCTGCCAGCTGGATCATTTGAGTCCTCCAATGAGACACCGTAGGGGTATTGGGTGACAGCCAACACTGAAGAATAGTCTTGATGCCCATAACTATAGCTTTCCGGGCAAACGCTGCAGCACCCGGACGAACAGGGTGTAAGGACAGTTTCAATGTGAAGATAAAGGTGTCCGTAGGTAACCAAGTACAGTTCCAGAAAGATGTAAGATGCTGACATACACATGTCCAAAAAGCCCGTATACCCGGGCAGAGCCAAAACATATGACCCAACGATGCTCTTGGTGCTGCACACTTGGGACATTGATCAGTAGCGCAAAGGCGGGCATGGAAGGCTCTAACAGGAGCAAAATATGCCCGAACCAAAAATTTATAGTATCGTTCTTTCTCCGCTACAGACACCAAATATTTCGCCCCCAAGGAAACACTCCGCTTAAGCATGTCAGCAGAGACGGGGAAATGTAAATCTTGAGTCCATTTAACAGCTAACGCGGCATAGTCCAAGTCTCCAGCCAGTTCCTGCAAAAAACGGTGATGAAAACGCAGAGGGATAGGTATCTGTGCAGTTAAACAAAGAGCCTCTGACAATTTCTCCTGTATGTCCTCTGTCAGAGCAGAACCAGGAAGGGAATGTAGATAATGTTGCAATTGACTGTAAGGAAACCAGTCTCCAGCTCCAAAGGCAGAAGAGTCACATAGCATCTGAAAGGACTGAATAAAACCATCATTTTGGAGTACATGATACAAATAAAACAGACCCTTCCCAGACCATCGAGGATGCGCATCCAGCCCCATACCAGGGAGAAAGTCCCCATTACTAGTAATAGGGAGACATGGAGTCACATCAGATCGAATAGCCAACTGAGTGCAGAGTTATTTCCAAACTTTTCTGATGGGCGAGAGTAGAAAATCCCCATAATGATGCTCCCTAGGTGGTAAACACTTCACATGAATCAAATAGCTAAAGTGATAGGGAGCAAAAGCTAAACATTCTACCCCAGTAGCAGAAAAATAATTAGTCCCACAGAACCAATCGTTCACATGTCGAAGCTGACAGGCCACATTAAGTCGACCTAAATGTAATAACCGAGGCCCCCCTGTGCAATAGGTAAAGATAAGGTGTGAAAAGGAATTCTAGATCGTTTGCCTCCCCATAAATACAGAAGCAAAGAATGACGGTGTAGCCGAAAATGACAGTGCAGAAGAAAAAGAGGTAAAGTTTGTAAAAGATAAAGCCATCTAGGAATGACCATCATGTTATACAGAGCTATCTTACCCATCAGAGTCAAAGGATAATGTCGCCAAGCCTTCAAATATTGATCAGTCCTAGACAGCTTAGGGAGAATGTTAATAGAGTACAGAGTGGTCAAATCCCTGGGTATAAGAATGCCCAAATAACGAATGGAGGAAGGGGCCCAAACCAAGGGAAAAAACCCCGGCCACGAATCACAGACTGATAGTTGTAATGGAAGCACCAGAGATTTCTGGGTGTTTAGTGTCAATCCAGAAAACAAATGAAACTCATCCAAAATCTCTAGAGCACGTGACAAAGATCTATGTGGGTGAGCTAAAGTAAGCAGTAAATCATCAGCAAAAGCTAACACTCGGAGTTGAGAAAAACCTTCCGGCAACCCGACCAATACATCCGTCTCTCTGAATTGTGCGAAGGAGGGGTTCCAGATAGAGAAGAAAAAGTAATGGCGACAGAGGGCAGCCCTGATGCGTCCCCGTCCAACTAAAAAAGGACGAGTAAGTAGTCCATTCACTAAAACCGAAGCCATCAGTGTACAATACAACGCCCGGAGAGAACAGTCATTTATTATGTTTAAATCTGTTTATTAATTTTCAAAAACAGCAAGGAAACAAACACTCATGAACAGTGAACAAGAACTATCACCTCCCATGCCCACCCCCCCTACCCCCCTCCCACCCACCCATGGGAACAGTCAATGCCACATCGAACAATCAGTTAGTTAATTGAGCAATCTTCTACGTACAGAGGGTTGTAACGTAGAACAAAAAGGCAACCAGCATGTGAGGTAAAAGGAGCCTGATTTAGAGTCCATATTAGAAATAGCCAAGCGTTCAAATCCCGCCAGCTGAATCATTTGAGTCCTCCAATGAGACACGGTTGGAGTGTTAGATGACAGCCAACATTGTAGAATAGTCTTGATGCCCATAACTACAGCTTTCCGAGCAAACGCTGCCATACCCGGACGGACCGGGTGCAAGGACAGCTTCAATGTAAAGAGGAAAGTGTCCGTAGGTGTCCAAGTGCAATTCCAAAAAGATGCAAGGTGGTGACATACACGTGTCCAAAAAGCCCTTATACCCGGACAGAGCCAGAACATATGACCCAGGGATGCTCTAGGCGTTCTACACTTAGGACAATGATCAGTTGTGCAAAGACGAGCATGAAAGGCTCTAACCGGAGCAAAATATGTCCAGACCAGGAATTTGTAGTAACGTTCTTTCTCCGCTACAGACACCAAGTATTTCGTTCCCAAGGAAACACTCTGCTTTAGCATATCAGCAGAGATAGGGATATGTAAGTCCTGAGTCCATTTAACAGCTAATGCAGCATAGTCCAAGTCACCAGCCAAGTCCTGCAAATAACGATGATGAAATCGTAAGGGGATAGGCAATTGTGCAGTAAGACACAGAGCTTCTGACAGTTTCTCCTGTACAGTCTCAGTCAACGCAGAACCAGGAAGGGAATGGACATAGTGTTGTAGTTGAATGTAAGGGAACCAGTCACCAGCACCAAAGGCGGAAGAGTCACATAACAGCTGAAAGGGCTGGATAGAACCATCATTTTGAAGTACATGGTATAAATAAAAGAGACCCTTTCCATCCCATCGAGGATGTGATTCCAGTCCCATACCAGGAAGAAAGTCCCCATTACCAGCAATAGGGAGACAAGGAGTCACATCGGGTCTGATAGCTAATTGAGTACAAAGATATTTCCATGCTTTTCGGATGGGAAAGAGTAGAAAATCCCCATAATGAAGTTCCCTAGAAGGTAAACATTTTACATGAATCAGATAGCTGAAATGATATGGAATAAAAGCTAAACATTCTATCTGGGTAGCAGAAAAGTAATTAGTCTTACAAAACCAATCATGCACATGGCGAAGTTGACAGGCTACATTAAGGCGACCAATGTGTAATAACCCTAAGCCTCCCTGTGTAATAGGAAGAGATAAATCATGAAAAGAAATGCGAGATCGTTTGCCACTCCATAAATATAAAAGCAAGGAACATCGGTGTAACCGAAAATGGTTGTGCTGAAGAAAAAGAGGCAACGTTTGAAAAAGATAGAGCCATCGAGGAATGATCATCATGTTATATAGGGCTATCTTACCCATCAATGTCAAAGGATAATGGCGCCAATCCTTCAAATACTGATCAGTCCTCGACAGCATAGGGAGAATGTTAATAGTGTATAGAGTGGACAGATCCCTAGGTATAAAAATACTGAGATATTGAATAGAGGAGGAGGCCCAAACCAAAGGAAAAACCCCCGGCCACGAGTCTCGAATGGAAAGTTGCAGAGGAAGCACCAGGGATTTTTGAGTATTTAGGGTGAGGCCAGAAAATAGATGAAACTCGTCCAAAAGCTCTAGTGCACGCAGCAACGATCTATAAGGTTGAGCTAAAGTGAGCAACAAATCATCAGCAAAAGCTAACACACGGAGTTGAGAAGAACCTTCCGGTAACCCTACTAGTACATCGTCTCGCTGAATAGTGCGAAGGAAGGGCTCTAAATAGAGCAGAAAGAGTAATGGGGATAGAGGGCAACCCTGATGCGTCCCTCGCACAACCGAAAAAGGACGAGTGAGGCAACCATTTACTAGTATCGAAGCAGTCGGTTCACAATACAACGCTCGCAGAGAAGACCAAAACCAGCCCCCTATCCCTACATAGTCCAGAACCCGAAAAAGGTAATGCCAATTAACCTGATCGAACGCTTTGGCGGCATCCAAACTCACCAAAATGCCTAAAGTAGATGTAGAGTGAGCTTTGGACGCCGCCAACAATACCCTCCGAACGTTTACCACCGAATGCCTTCCCTAAACAAACCCAACCTGTGCAGTAGGTAACAACGGGATCAGACGATTGGCCAGCAAACGGGCTAGTATTTTTAAGTCCACATTGATGAGAGAGATGGGGCGATAAGACTCTACATCATCTCTAGATTTACCCGGTTTGGGAATCAGAGTAATAGTGGCCTGGTTGGCATGGATGGGAAAGGAACCTTTCTCCAACGCTACCATAAAATAGCCCAGAAGAGGTTCACATACCTGTAGAGATAACATTTTATAGAACTCAGTTGTAAACCCATCAGGGCCCGGAGCCATGCAAGGTCGCAAATTCTTAATCGCCTTTTGGATCTCCGTGCCCTAAATAGGCCTATTTAAAGCTGACTTCTGCAAGGCAGAGAATTTAGGCATGCCAGCATCTTCTAAGTAATCGACAATATCTGGACCAGTATAGGGGCCAGGGGAAGCATAAAATTTAGAAAAATGTTGGAAAAACGCATCAGCAATATCCGCAGGCTTAGTGTGATAAGAAGCATTAGACACCCGTATGCGGGAAATATAACGATCGTCTTGCCAATTTTTGGTCAGGTGAGCCAACAATTTACCCATTCTATTTCCAAAACGATAGAACCGATACTTCCTATAAAAAAGGGAGCGTTTAATCCGATCGTGGAGCAAAGCATTAAGTGCCACCTGAGTGGAATGCAGCTCTTCCCGAAGGGCCTGAGTAGGGTGTTGCAAGAACTTATGTTTTATACGGGAATACTGTTTTTCCAAGTGTAAAATACCATGCAATATTCTTTTACGGCGGGCTGATACGTAAGATATAATCGCCCCCCGAAGGATCACTTTTGTCGTGTTCCAAAAAAGAGCAGGGGTGGATTGGTGCTGACCATTAGTAAGAAGAAAATCTTCCCAACAGGTCTGCATATACGCCAGAAAGTCAGGGTCAGTGTGTAAATAGGAAGGAAACCGCCATCGTGAAGATCCCATAGGAGGAGAACCCCAGGTCACATCAATCCACAGAGGGCAGTGATCCGAAACTTCCAGAGGCCCTATGGTAGCCTCTGTAATGCTGGAAAATAAAGATTCAGAAATCAGGAAGTAATCTATCCGAGAAAAAGACCCGTACGCCCGAGACTGATGTGTGTAATCTCTCTCAAAGGGATGAAGGAGCCGCCAGGGGTCAATCAGACCCAGAGATTGCACAAAAAGGGAATGCCCTTAGTCAATGTACCCGATGGGGAAGCAGCTGGAGCAGAGCGATCAAGCGAAGCGTCCATTTCTTGATTAAGGTCTCCCACCACTATCAAGGGGTAAGAAGTATCCAATAGACCTAAAGTAATCAAGGAATCAAAATAAGTCTGGGAGTAAGAATTAGGCCCATATGTTATCAAAAGTCTAAAATCTGTACCCTGTAGTGAAACATGTAAGAGTAAATTGTGACCCTGCGGATCCTGGTGACATACAGTAACAGCACACTTCAACCCTTTACGAACCAGTAAACAAACCCCGGCCCGCTTCCCTCCAGAGGAAGCATAAAAAACTGAGCCCACCCAGCCCCTCTGCAGTTTCTTGTGTTCCTCATCAGTCAATTTAGTTTCTTGAAGGCAGGCCAAATCAGCTTGATGGTGTTTTAACTGTCACAACAACTTGGAACGCTTCACCGGTGATGTAATACCAGAAACATTCCAAGAGAGAATACGAAGTGTGCTGTCACCCAGGGGGCTCGAACAAACAATGCAAACAACACAGTACTAGTAAAATCCGCACCCAGGTGCCCAGCCTCACCCAAGTGCAGGTCATATAATACCCAACTTGTATAGCATAAGAGAAAATACAAAAATACAGTGGAAACCACAATAAACCCAGTAGCCAAAAAAATAAAGCAAAGGACTGTTCCCAACCCACCCCCCAACCCCCATCCCAATTCCCAGAAAACTCAAAAATCATATCCCCGAAGGAATATGAAGGAGGTCCGTGAAGACACCTCACGGGACCCCAATCTTCCTAACAGTATATAAGAATTAAGTATAGTGAGCTTTAACACCAGCATAAATACAGAATATCAATAGAGGAGAAATGTAAACAGCAGTCTAACTGAGTAACAGACCCTAGCTAAATCAAGCACAGTCAGGGAGGGTCCTTAGAAGAACCAAAGTATGCATTGATGAAATCCTGTGCCTCTGTGGCCACCGAAAAGGAGTGCCATGTGCCATTATGCTGAATCTTCAATAAGGCTGGATACACAAATAAGAACCGATGATGAAGTTCCACCAGCCGTGTGCAGAGTGGGTAGAAAGCATTGCGTCGGTTAGTAAGTGCCAGGGAATAGTCTTGACTGAGACGAATAACAGAATCCCTCAATTTCAGAGGATCTTTCTGAAGCCGGTATTGACGAAGAATTTCCTGCTTGTGTCTGTAATTTAAGAATTTGGCAATCAACACACGGGGTCTAGCGTCGCGACCTGCCGCATGCCCAGGTGATGGGCCCTTTCCAGACAGAGCGAGCCCGGGGTCATAGTATCAGGGAATTCCAGCTCAAGCCAGTCCTCCAATTCCTTAAGCAAGCGAGCATCTGGAATAGTCTCATGGACGCCCAGGAAACGCAAATTGCTGCGGCGGGACCAGTTTTCAAGATCATCTAGCTTATCAGCCTGTAGTTGCACTGCTTCTTGCAAGGCCGCAATGTCCATTTCATGTGAGTTAACAGTATCTTCTGCATTAGAAATCCGTTGTTCTAGTTCAGTAGTTCGGGTAGCAGTCTCAGTTAATAATTGTTCCAGTCTTGATATGTGAGAGGTGAGAGTGTCGATATGCGGTCCCAGCACTTGAGCAATAGCGCTCTTTAAATCAGCCAACGCTGTGTCTGTGAATTCAGACACAGCCGTACCTGAGGCAGCCGCCATTTTCGTGTCCCGGGGCTTCGAGGAGGGGCGCTCTGAATTAGAGATTTTCTTGCGGGCAGACTCTTGGGAACGAGTCACGTACTTTTCCATTCGTGCCCGCGCAATGCCACCGCCTGAAAAAACACTTTTGGCAGCCGATTCGGCTATTTAAAGCCGCGTATGGAGGAGCGGGGTCCCGAAGCCGAGAGAGAGCGTGTCTCTATCGGCGCATAATGTCACGTGACCTCCAGTCATTTATTATATGTAGTAATTTTACCTCAGCATTACCTGATGAAACATTTACCAATCAATATTGGGGTAATTGAAATCACTAGTTGCAAAGTTTGCTAGCTGTCCTAATTTCTGTAAGCATTTATTCACTATTTGTATGCTCTGCCCTAGCAGATTTTAATAAAATTCTAGCAGTATACTCCTTCCCTTCACACATGGAATTTATATTCATAAGAATTCCAAGCTGCTATCTGTTTTATGCAGAATGTTTATTTTGTTTGACTCAATTCCCTCTTTAACATATGGCTGAATCTATCCTCCAAATTGATCCACTCTATCATTGTGATATAATATGTACCATTGATTGTCTTCTTCCACCAGGTCTTAAGTGATTGCTTATTAGTATATAAACTTCAGAAAACTTTTCCCCCATTTCCTTATTTCTTTTGTGAATACCCTAGGAGGTTGGTTCAAGTGGGGACCCAAATACTATGTCAATTACATCTAAGTTGTAGTAACATCTATCCACCACTAGAACATTGTATTTTGATTCCCTTCAAAATTTCTATTGTATTTTATGATTCTTCCCTTCTAGTTTTTCCTTCTTTGTTCTTGCCATTTTTATCTTTCCTTAATACTGTCATTCTCCTTTGTATTTCATAATATCCCTTCCCATTTCATCCACTGATCCCCAAACCTAACAGCTGCCTCCATTCCTTCTATTTCTTTCTATTCTTCAATCAGTTGCTATTGTTGCAGCCCCCTGTATACCCTATCAACTTTTTTTTCCTTCTCCACCTCATTTCCCTTTTTTGGACACACTGTTATCCCTCCTAAAAGCCCCAACCTCTTTCCTCTCAACTGTGAAATACCAGTCTCCTCCTCCTCTTCCCTGTTCATCTCCTCCATTCAATACTGCTGTCTTTTGTACTGACAGGGGCAGTCACTGCTGTTATTCTGTGGCTCCCGGCTGTATTAACATTAACACTGCTTGTCGTGTTTCCTGAGAAAGATATAGCAACTAGAAGAGTCAGGGACTTTTAGCATTAGGAAAAAGCAGGCTGATGATTGATGGGTGAAGAAGGGGACTAGCAGCTAGACACTGAGAAGGCAAAAAGAAAGGGAAGGAGAACAGAGAAAATAAAATCAGCAGCTATAAGCAGAAGAAAGAAAAGGCCATACGAGGCAAGAAGTAATGCTAGCTTTCCTCAATTATATGGCAAAAATGAAACTGTCACAAATGCCTCAGGACTATATTAGCAGATACCATTCTTACACAAATATGATTTTAAAGGATCATTGTTTCATTTGTGAACACAATAAAATACATGAATTTTTGAGACTTAAAGGCAAACTTATTAGTCATACATTGTACATTTGTTCATACATATCATATATCACAATCATCCATAAATATTTACATTTAATTCTTAAAAAATTAAGCAGTGGATGATCCACTGAGACAATTGCTTCATTTCCACTGGGATTTAGACAGGTTTAACAGATATCACAGATAAAAAAGGCAGACACAGTTAAGTTGCAGTTCAGATAAGAAGAGCCATAGGGCAAAAGATGTTATTTGGGTCAAAAGCACGCATCCTAAAGGAACTGGTGAACTAAAACAGTGTTTTTTTTGTTATTAATCCGGAAATTGCATTTATAGAATGTGTATTACTGACTATGGCCCTTTTATTTTCCTTTACCCCTCTCTATATTTTTTGAAAGATTTCAGAATATGTGCTAGAAGTTTACAAAACTATTGTATTTCAATCTTTAAGGCTAATTTATTATATATTTATAATATAAATACTCATAAATTCTTTTTAAAATGATGACTGAGTGTGTGCATAAGAATAGTTAAAAACTTCTGGACAGCATCCTTTGGAAAGGCATTGATTTTTTTTTTATTGTTCATTCAAATTTTCCTACAAATTATATTCTCATATCATACCATTTCTTAGAAGGTGGCAAACTATTAAATAATACTGCATGATAAAGACTATTTTAAAAAATCTGCAAAGAGTAAATTTAATTTAAATATAGAATTGAGAGGGAGTTAAATCATTTGACCAAACTTTCAAAATAGTATTATTTCATTTAGTACTTTTCTTTCATGTTAACAATTAATTATAATTTCTGGGACCCATATTTGTAAAAGCACTTAACTGGATAGCAGCATCAGATATGCAGCTGAAAATCACTGGATAGAGTCACTGAAAATCATTACTGATCACCATGGCACTATCTGCACAATGTCAGGGTGGAGTGTATGCTGAACATACCCCTAATTCTATAACCTTGGGTATATAACTTAATTGTTAATTTAGCTGCTAGTTAGTGTTAACGACCAATAATTGGCTACAATTGGTGTTAATAGGAGCTTATTGGCATTTATTTGCAGTTATACAAATGAGTATTCTACAAACTGATCATGCAAAATTCATAGCATGTAGCTGCAATTGTATGTGGATCTGAGATGAGCATGGGCAGGGTCAGGGGCATGCCTAGCTTTATGCACACAGATTATAGAACACTATCAATCAGTTACACACCTGATAGCAGTTAGACAAGTTTCAAGTTTCAAGTTTATTAGAATTTTAATATACCGACTATCAAACAAATATCTAGCCGGTTTACATAAAGTTTAAAAGTTTTTCTAAAATAAATGGTACGAGTAATTAAAAAAATTTTTTTTAAAAAAAAACAAAATTAAAAAATTAAAAAATAAAATTAAAACACGTAGTGAACGTTAAAGACTTTAACATGACAAACTGGATAGTGAGGGCAAGAAGGGGAAGGGTGGGTAAAGTTACATTGTAGAGAGAAAATGGAAATAGAAGGGTTGGGTTATAACAAATAGGGCATGAGCATTTGCACCAGCCATTAAGGTAGAGTAAGTACTCGTGCCTAAAATTAGGCACATAGCTGCCAACTTATATTTATAATGCAAAGTGGCAAAGAAGGTCAAAGTTCACTAGTTTCAAGTTTCAAATTTTATTAAAATTTCTTATACCGCTCAATCAAATTTCTGAGTCATGTACAATTTTTTACAAAAAAGACTTGAATGTAGGTTAAAACTTTACAAAATCGACCACATGGGGAGTTAGTAGGACAAATAATACACAGACTTAAAACAAACAGGAACAGGAGGGAAAAATGAGAAGAACTACAATAATCAGAGAAAAGTGAACATAAAAGTAAAGGGGGGGGGTCTATATAAATATTATCAGAAAAAGTTTAGCCCTGATAAGGCAGTTAAGTATCAAAAGCATCTTTTTCCAAAACTTTATTCATTTTTAAAAAAA
Source organism: Geotrypetes seraphini (assembly GCF_902459505.1). NCBI lineage: Eukaryota > Metazoa > Chordata > Amphibia > Gymnophiona > Dermophiidae > Geotrypetes > Geotrypetes seraphini. The sequence continues at coordinate 283,732,257 of NC_047085.1, read as the reverse complement.
ACTTACAATAAGTGTGACAGTATTTATAGCATTTAAAATTCAAATACAACACTTAATATTCTGTTAAACATTATGGGCTCCTTTAATCAAGGCGCGCTAGCGAGGTTAATGCGTGCCACTTTTCATCATGCGTTAACCCCCGCACTGGCCTAAAAACTAACGCCTGCTCAAGGGAGGCGTTAGCGGCTAGCGCAGCCAGCGGTTTAGCGCGCGGTATTACGTGCGTTAAACCGCTAGCGCGCCTTGATAAAAGGAGCCCTATATCAGACTTTATCCCCCCTCCCTACTAATCAATTACACTCTTAAAATTCATAAACCCCATTCTTATATACCTTATTTAATGATCAAATCAATAAAAATACCTTCCTCCCCTCCCCCCATCCCCCCATATGTATTTTTAAGGGGAAAAAAGAAAAAGAAATATTCAATCATTACAATATTTTGTTAATGGCTCCCAAATCTCCTTAAATTTACTAAAATTCCCCTGCTGTGTGGCTATTATCTTCTCCATTTTATAAATATGACATACAGAGTTCCACCAAAAACTATAATTAAGTCTCTTCCAGTTTTTCCAATTACTCGTAATCTGTTGTATAGCAACCCCTGTCATAATAAGTAGAAGCCTGTTGTTCTTAGATGATATTTGTCTCTTAGCCCTCATTGACATGCCAAACAGCACAGTATCATAGGATTGAGATTAAGCATCAAATTACTGCGTCTCAATGGCCATGAATTTGGTCTTGGAGGATGAGATGTTCAGTGTCAGCATCTATGAGACAAACTTGTTTTTTTCTGTTACATAAAGCATTTTGGACCTCCATTCGTTTACAGAAGTTAGATGCTGGCACTGTCATCTTGACATTAGATCATTTGTTATTCTATTGTCCATTGATTCTTGCTTTATGGAAATCAATATGAGGTCAAAAAAATTGTATGTTAGAAAATCCAGTGGCATTATCCCATGATACTGTGCTGTTTGGTATGTCAATGAGGGCTAAGAGACAAATATCATGCTAGCACTCAGCTGCTGAGGCTAATTGAGCAGCAGCAGAAGGCTCAGCAAAAGCCAGCCCATCACTCAGGTTAGGGCGTGGCTTTCTCAGGTCTGGTAAAAGCCAGCAGAGCAAGCTTGGAGGAATCAGTCTGGATCCAGCACTGGAAGGAGACTTATGGCCAGGTGCTCCCGTGTTTCAACAAGGGAATGAAATAGAGATGAGAGACCTGGATGATTCCCCTCTAACAAGCCTGCCTGATTGTCTACAGACTGAGGAAGCCATGGACATTTCCTGGGAGCCGGAAGACGTCTTCATGGAGGAAAGTTAAGTTTTTCCTTGTTTTTTTTTTTCCTCTCTCAAAACTGCATTGTGTTTTGGTGCATGTGGGACTTGTGCTGGCTGTGCGTGTGTGTGAGCATTTCCAAAGCTCACACCAGAAGAATTCTCCAGTGTTTTGAAGGACTGGGGACTCTGTTTTGTTTTTCTTTTTGAAGCTGAGGAAAAGTTAGCTACTGATTGTTTTCAGTGGGAATTGTGGGGTCTGAATCCACAAAGATCCTTGGGTTGGGATTGTGGGACCATTCTCTGGCAGCTTTATTGAAGTGGATTCAACAACTCCCCACCCCCGCCAGCTTGCCTGGTTTGGCAGGGGAAGCCTGTTTTGAACTCAGGCTAACACAGTGTGCTTGCTAAAGCAAATTGACTTTTTATTATCAATTATTGTTTTCCTCTTAGTGTGGAAGAACCTGGTGAGACTGTTAAAGACTTACCCTGAAGAAAGGGCTGCTCAGACTTAGGCTGATTTAGTAGTTGAACCTTCTGAGCTGTGTTTTTGTTTATTTGATCTTTTGATTTGGACTAAAATGCTGTGGTTAAATAAAGCGCTACTATTTTTGAAGAACTCAGGTATCCTGATTTTTGTGTTTCCTGACATTGTGACCACAGGGCCTTTCACCTTTGGAAGGCACGCCCGGATTTATGTTTTTGCACACTACTCGGTAGCCATACTAGGAACCCAGTACCAGGAATGTGACAACTGGTGTCAGGAGTGTGATACAGTGCCTCCTGCTGGTGATTTTTGAGAACTTAAAAAAAAAAAAAAAACGTTTTGGGTTTTTTTTTTTTTGTGTTGGTTCCAGTAACTGTTTTTGGACTCTCTTGTCGGTGATTCCAAGGAGGACTCATTTACCTGGAAATGCATGTAGACAAGCAGCCGGAAGCAGTGCGACGGAGGAACCGGGAATCGGATCCGGAGGGACCTGACCTGACCTGTCAAGCTGAGGATTGCCGAGGAACTGGAGCTGGAAGGTGGACAGCAAGGACCAGACCTGAGTTCGTGTGACACAGACCATGGGGAGCAGTGAGAACGACTGGAGGCCAAGGAGGCCTAGTACCCAGGGCGCAGACTCATCTGTACCGCGGGTAAGAGTACCCAAGCTAAGGGGCTGATGAGGATAAAAAGTGACCCTCGTTAGAATGGCTGACAGATTCTTCGTGGGAGGGGAGTCAGTTTGTTTAAAGTGCCACACTTGGGTTTTCTTTTTTGTGTTTGTTTGCGTTCCAGGCCCAGTGAGGATGGATCAGCAGCAGCTGTTGGTGTTCCTTGCGTAAGAGAGGCAGAAGCAGGGCGAAAACATGCAGGCTGTTCTGAAGTCAAACCAGGACTTATGGGATTGAAGCCAGAAGCATGCCAGATGACAGCACGATGAGCTGGTGATGGTGATGGCTGAGCAGACAAAGCTGTTCAATCAACTGCTACAACGATCACCTACAAGCCCAGCCGGGGATCCAGTCCAGAAGCCTGGGCCTGAGCCAGCGGTAGGAACTGACCTTTTATCTATGTTGGACTTAGGCAAGATAGCATCTAGCGAGGCAACTGATGTATTCTGGAAGGAGTTTGAGAGGGTATCCCCCTGCAGCTGATCAACCCCAAAGAAAGGTAGCTGAAGACTATCTGGATCTCATCTGGACAGAGAAAGCCACCCCTTTTCAGCAACCTGAGGAAAGTAAGGAACAGTCCTGGGAGGTTAAGGTTAGCCGGCCCCAGCGCAAGATGCACAAAGCTCCGGGTGGGCCCAAATCTAGAGACCCTGCAGAGGGAGGGTCTCCGTTGTTTTCGCTGTGGGAAAGGTGGACACACCCGGTGATTTTTCAAGAGGAAGGGGGATTTGGAAGTCACCCGAGGCCTAGCCACATATCGCCCCAGGGAATTTCAGGCGTCAGTCTCGTAGTTGGGAAGGAGGTGGTGGCCCTGGTAGATACAGGGGCCGACAAATCTATGATGGCCACAGCTTATTGGAGACAGCTATTCCCAAGGGAAGATTTGGAGGAAAAAAGAGACACGGTCTCCATTAGATGCATACATGGGGACAGTGTAAGGTACCCGCTGCGGCCGACTACGATGTTGTATAAGAATAAGGTCTATATAGTTACTTTTGCCTAGAGCTCCCTACGCCCTTATATTAGGCCAGAATTGGGAAGGCCTGGAAGAAAATTTAGGCGCCAAACAAGGCTTGGTGGGTATTCGATCCAAGGGGCCTGTGACCTCAGGGGGGGAGGCAGAGTTGGACAGTATTTTTCCCTTTAGCGGGGAGGTGGTGCAAAGATAACCCAGGAGGCAAAACCAGCAGACCTCCGCCCAGAAGCAGAACAAAAGCGTCAAAGGACTCAGGCTCTGAAACAGGTGTCCAGTACAAAGGAGCCGAAGGAGGTAGTGGAAGCATTCCCTACTTTTCCTGCTGAACAAAAAGCTGATGCCTCTCTACAGGAGGCGTGGCAACAGGCGACCATACCTTCACAGGGCTTGGTTAAGTTCAAAAAGAGGCAGGAGTTGCTGTATAGGCGGAGCCCAGGGGAGACCCCTAATACCAAAGGGGAGCAGATTGTGGTTCCGCAGGGATTTAGGAAGATAATATTACAAACTGCCCATGACCACCCTCTTTCGGGGCACAAAGGGGAGGAGGCAACAAAGAGACAGATTTTGAGGAGATTCTTTTGGCCGGGGGTATCCCAGGATGTGACCAATTTTTGCAAATCCTGCCCCGTCTGCCAAAGACTGTCCTTAAGTAAGCCTGCCTGGGCCCCACTCATTCCCATCCCCAAGGTGGAGGAGCCGCTAACCTGGCTGGCGATGGACATAGTGGGTCCGCTGGAAAAAAACTCCACGGAACACGGCTTTATCCTGGTGGTCATGGATGTGGCCACCAGATATCCGTGGGCTTTCCCATTGCGGAAGACGTCTTCGCCCGCCATTATGAGGGAATTAATAGGACTGTTTTGTACGGTGGGGTTTCCACGGATCAGGGCAGCAATTTCCTCTCAAAGGAGATGGAAAGGTTTTGGCAAGGGTTTGGTATTCGGCACATAAAAACTTCGGCCTACCATCCCCAAGCCAACGGAATGGTTGAACGTTTTAACCAAACGTTCAAACAAATATTAAAGAAGACCTTAGGACAGGAAAGGAAAGATTGGGATCTTTTCGTCCCTTTAGTGCTGTTCGCAGCCAGGAAAAAGGTCCAAGATTCTCTTGGGGTAAGCCCCTTTGAGATGCTGTATGGTAGGACTCCTCGAGGTATACTGGACATTGTAAAAGATCAGTGGGGGTCGCCGGAAGGGGCAGAAGCCAATGTTATATCCTATTTGGACCAGTTGAGGAAACGGATAACACGGGTGGCCCAGATAGGTAAGGGTAATCTAGAATAGGGTCAGCAAAGGCACAAGTTCTATTATGATAAGAAGGCCAAAGCCCGTCACTTGAAGGTGGGTGATAGAGTTTTGATTTTGGTACCTTCGGATCCACATAAGTTTTTTGCCGAATGGAAAGGCCCGGCCACTATTGTGGAGAAACTAAACCAAGTGGATTATTGGGTCCGCGATGAAAAGAACAGGATCCAAATGTATCATATCAATCTCTTGAAGCCCTGGCGGGACAGGGAGACTTTGGTACTGAAGGCGGAACAGAATCAGGACGATGACCTAGGACCCCAGGTGGCAGACCTAACCCAAATGGAGGGAGTCAACTCTCTACCCTAGATCTGACCAAGGGCTATTGGCAGATCCCCCTCTCACCCAATGCCAAACCTAAGACAGCCTTTAGTACACCACATGGCTTGTATCAGTTCAAGCGTATGCTGTTCGGACTCCATGGTGCTGCTGTTTCATGTCAAAGAGGAATCACAGAAGTGCTAAGGGGGCATCACCAATATACGGAGGCCTACTTAGACGATATTGTGATATACTCCCAGAGTTGGCCGCAGCACCTGGAGCAGGTAAAGGCTGTCTTAGAATCTCTGATGAAAGCGGGGTTTACGATTAACCCGAAGAAATGTTATTTGGGACAGAGGGAGATTAATTACCTGGGTTACGTCGTGGGGAGAGGACAGATAAAACCCCTGTTTGGCAAAGTGCGATGTGTAAGAGACTACCCTTTGCCAAGCACCAAAAAACAACTCCAAGGGTTTCTAGGGTTGATCGGATACTACCGAGGGTTTATACCCGCATTTGCCACCAGGGTGACGGCTCTCACGGACATGTTGAAAAAGAATAGTCTGGATACCCTCTGGTGGGAGGCTAGGGGTAGAGAAGCAGTAGAAGACCTCAAGAAGGCCTTATGCACGAATCCAGTGCTTAAATCCATTGATTTTGCTAAACCTCTAATCCTACAAACCGATGCCTCCGGGACAGGGTTAGGGGCAATACTTAGTCAAGAGGTGCAGGGGATGGAGCACCCGGTGTAATATTTAAGACGGAAGCTACACCCCAATGAGAGGAACTACGCCACGGTTGAACTAGAATGTTTGGCCGCCCGGTGGGCGATGCAGGCCCTTGAGCATTATTTACAAGAGCGTGAATTCACTCTGGTTACGGATCACGCAGCGTTGAAGTGGCTTTATAGTATGAGGAACAATAACGCCCGCCTCACCCGGTGGTATTTGGCCCTTCAAACCTTTCGATTCAAGGTAGTGCATTGACCGGGGCGTCTGAGTACAAATGTGAATAGTCTGTCCAGAATGCAGGAGAACACTGAGAAAGAGTTAAAACACAGGGACAGTCAGCATTCAAAGGTGGGGGTATGTCACAAACCCGGCACTGTAGTTAGGTTTGTTCCAGGGAAAAATCCCTAACCTTGAAGAGAGCTGATCAATGCAGCAGCTCTCCTACCAGCAGATCACAAAGCTCTGTCCCTAGCAAGAGCGCCCAAGAGCAGGAGCCCTGGGAGGAGGGGAAACAGGATGAGATAATTAATTTCTCTAAGCCTAGTATAGCCCCTAATAAAGTACACTCTAGCAGGCAGGCTCCTAGTCATGCTAGCACTCAGCTGCTGAGGCTAATTGAGCAGCAGCAGAAGGCTCAGCAAAAGCCAGCCCATCCCCCACTCAGGTTAGGGCGTGGCTTTCTCAGATCTGGTAAAAGCCAACAGAGCAAGCTTGGAGGAGTCAGTCTGGAACCAGCACTGGAAGGAGACTCGTGGCCAGGTGCTCCCGTGTTCCAACAAGGGAATGAAATAGAGATGAGAGACCTGGATGATTCTCCTCTGACAAGCCTGCCTGATTATCTACAGACTGAGGAAGCCATGGACATTACCTGGGAGCCGGAAGACGTCTTCATGGAGGAAAGTTAAGTTTTTCCTTGTTTTTTTTTCCTCTTTCAAAACTGCATTGTGTTTTGGTGCATGTGGGACTTGTGCTGGCTGTGCGTGTGTGTGAGCATTTCCAAAGCTCACACCAGAAGAATTCTCCAGTATTTTGAAGTTCTGGGGACTCTGTTTTGTTTTTCTTTTTGAAGCTGAGGAAAAGTTAGCTACTGATTGTTTTCTGTGGGAGTTGTGGGGTCTGAATCCACAAAGATCCTTGGGTTGGGATTGTGGGGCCATTCTCTGGCAGCTTTATTGAAGTGGATTCAACAACTCCCCACCCCCGCCAGCTTGCCTGGTTTGGCAGGGGAAGCCTGTTTTGAACTCAGGCTAACACAGTGTGCTTGCTAAAGCAAATTGACTTTTATTACCAATTATTGTTTTCCTCTTAGTGTGGAAGAACCTGGTGAGACTGTTAAAGACTTACCTTGAAGAAAGGGCTGCTCAGACTTAGGCTGAGTTAGTAGCTGAACCTTCTGAGCTGTGTTTTTGTTTATTTGATCTTTTGATTTGGACTTTAGAACAGTGGCTACATTGTTGACTACAACGCTGTGGTTAAATAAAGCGCTTCTATTTTTGAAGAACTCAGGTATCCTGATTTTTGTGTTTCCTGACATTGTGACCACCAGCAGGGTCTTTCACCTTTGGAAGGCACGCCCGGATTTATGTTTTTGCACACTACTCGGTAGCCATACTAGGAACCCGGTACCGGGAGTGTGACAAGACTTATAAGATCACAAAGGGCATAGAGAAAGTGGAGAGGGACAGATTCTTCAAACTTTCAACAACTACAAGAATGAGAGGACATTCCGAAAAATTAAAAGGAGGCAGATTCAGAACCAATGCTAGTGGACACCTGGAACGTGCTTCCAGAGGGAGTGATAGGACAGGGTATGGTATTAGAGTTCAAGAAGGGATTGGACAATTTTCTGAAGGAAAAGGGGATAGAAGGGAATAGATAGAGGGCTAATATACAGATCCTGGACCTGATGGGCTGCCGCGTGAGCGGACAGCTAGGCTTGATGGACCTCAGGTCTGACCCAGCAGAGGCACGGCTTATTCTTATGTTCTAGGCATTTTGATACTGAGAACATGGCTTAATCTTAGAGGAAACATGAGTTGCCATTCCAACGTCAACCAGTCTGGGAACTTATCCATGAGCTCTGGGAGGATCCAAAACATATCTTGATGCAAAATATAGGATTGATGATACCTATAAAAATTAGGAAAATTTACCTCACCCTCCATGATTGGCTTTTGTAAAGATACTAGAGTAATTCTTGCTATTTTACCCAGCCAAATAAATTTCGTAAGAATACTATTCAATTTTTTATAAAAGGACCTCGGAAAAAACACTGGTAACATACCCATCTGGTAACAAACCACAGGCAGAATCATCATTTAATAGTTTGAACTCTCCCCCACCAAGATAGTTGTAAAGGGTTCCATCGCTCACACATTTCTGTAACCTTTTGCAATAAAAACTTCTCATTCAAACTCAATGCAATACACTTCAAGCTGTCTCGGTATCTGCTGTTAAAGATTCTACAGCGATTCACTCTAAAATGGAATCTATGGAAAATATGCATAGAGCGAGAAACCGCCGCTTGGTCAATTTCCCAGTAACTCATTTACTATCACCTGAAATTTTGTTAAGGAAATTTTTTAAAGAAATACTGGGATTGGCCAATGCAGAGAATTTTCCAATTAATAATTATTATTATGTTCCTCAAAAAAAAATAGAATCTGCCCAGGAGGTGGACCATTTGGTCACAACCGAAATTAATTTGACTGAATTTCTGGAAGATACCCAGGATATGATTCAGAGTCGGTCCACCCTGGTGATAACATGCATGAGTGAAATAGATAAGATGTTAATAATGAAACTTTATTTTAAAAATAGATTAACAAAATTTTGTGGGGACTTGGTTAGGATTTTTCCGGATGTCGCTAGAGCTACTCAATTAAGGAGGAAAGAGTTTTTGAAATTAAAAGTTAGAGTTATGGCTCTAGAGCAGTAGTCTCAAACCCTTTGCAGGGCCACATCTTGGATTTGTAGGTACTTGGAGGGCCGCAGAAAAAATAGTTAATGTCTTATTAAAGAAATGACAATTTTGCATGAGGTAAAACTCTTTATAGTTTATAAAACTTTCCTTTAACAGTTAAAAGGAAAGATATATAAACTACTAGCTGATGACCCGGCGTTGCACGGGTATTTAATTATAGCAATAACACTGTAAATGGATTCAAATAAAGATACTTTATAGTGGTGAATGAAATTATTGTTTTACAGCTTAATAAAAAGTACAATATTCAAATTATAATGTGAAATATTTGACAAAATGAATACAATACAACTAACGCAAAACGTGATTATAAACAACATTTTTAGTTTCACCTCCAGGAGCAAGAACATATAAATTGTTGGGTGAACCCACCCTTGAGCAAGCAACATAGAGTTGTGGGCCGAGAGACCCCCAGAACATATCACCCCAGGTAGTGAGGGATCTGCATACCAAGTTTCGTTCAAATCGGTCAAGCCGTTTTTGAATTACTGTGAGAATGGCAGCGTTTTACATTTTTTCCATTGACATGAATGGGTGAAATCAGATTTTCTGTTTGTAGCTCCGCCCACGTGTGCAGGTGGGCCGCGAGACCCCCAGAACATATCATCCCAGTTAGTGAGGGATCTGCATACCAAGTTTCATTCAAATCGGTCAAGCCGTTTTTGCGTGATCGCGGCACATACACACACACATACATACACACATACATACCTCTGATTTTATATATATAGATAAAGAGTTTTACCTTATGCAAAATTGTCATTTCTTTAATAAGAAATTAACTATTTTTTCTGCGGCCCTCCAAGTACTCTATTTAAAGTCCTCACATTAAAGTTTAATATCTTTCCTTTCTCAAAACTGACACATTTCAATCACTATATTGAAAATAAAATCATTTTCCCTACCTTTGTTGGCTGATGACTTTATTTTTCTGTGCTTTTAACATGTTTCCAGGGCCTTCTTGTCCTTTGACTGTTTTTCTCTCCGTCTTCACTTTCTGCCTTGCATCCATCTTTGGCATTAACTTAATATTCAATTTTTCTGCTTTCTTTTCAAAATCTACGTTTCCATGTCTTACCTTTCCTTCTCTCTCTCTTCTTCCATCCCTATTTCCATGGTCTGACATCTCTTTCCTTCCTTTTCTCCCTCCCTCCTTCTTTCCTTTTCCCTGGTCTTGCATCTGTCTCCTTCCCTCCCCCCTTGCCCTGGCATCTCTCCCTCCCCCTCTATGTCTGATATCTCCTTTCCTTCCCTTCCTCCCATGAACTTGGCATCTCTTGTTCCTCTCCTCTCCTTTGTCTTCCTTCTCCTTCCTTCCTTCTCTTTCCCCAATTGGGTGCAGCAGCAACAAAAGCAGCATTTCCCTTCCCCCTTTTCTGTGCAGGAGAGGCATTTCTCTTCCGCTTCCCTCCCTCTCTCTTTCCCTATGCAGCAGCAGCAGAAGCAGCAGCATTTCCCTCCCCCCCTTTCCTGTGCAGGAGAGGCATTTCTCTTCCCCCTTCCCTCCCTCTCCCTTTCCCTGTGCAGCAGCAGCAGCATTTCCCTAGGGTTCCCCTTTCCATATGCAGCAGAGCATTTCTCTTTCCCCTCCCCTTCGGTTCCCTTCCTTGTGTAGCAGCAGTGTGTCTGGCCGGCTCCCAATCGATGTTCCGTTCAAAGCCGCAGGTGGCAGCTCCTCGCGAGATCCGCACCTGCATCAGAAGCCTCTCTGATGTGACGTCAGAGAGGCTTCCGATGCAGGAGTGGATAGCGCAAGGAGCCACCACCCGCGGCTTTGTACAGATTGATCGACTTAAGCCGGCCAGACACGCTGCTGCTCCACAAGGGAAGGGGGAAGAGAAATGCGCGAGGAGCCACCGCTGCTTTACAGTTGATGATCGCGTCCAGACCGTGGGCCACAAAATAGCACCTGGAGAGCCACATGCGGCCCACGGGCCGCGTGTTTGAGACCGCTCCTATAGAGGCATCCTTTTACCTCAAATTTCCATGTAAATGTTTAGTTAAGATTGTAACCCCACTGTGGCCCGAGCGGGACTCCACAGCGCTCCAAGAGGTTACCTGGATGAATTACACCAGCGTGTGACCCGAAATGGAGTCACCCTGCAGGACTGGACTGAACTCAATCAGAAATTCACAAATCAGAGTCTCACAAATGAGGTTTGTAAGAAAATAGTTCAGCTTTACTCATTCTTCATAACGGTAAGCAGCTCATAACTACAGCTGCTAAAATGTCAGTAGAGCAAACATCAGCAAAGCAAAAATGCAAAAGGCAAGAAAGTAAAACAGCACAAAATCAAGTCCCAAAATAGCAGCTGCTTTTCAGCTCTCCCCAGAGCCAATACAAGCCTGCTCCCAGGCAGCTTGCTCAATTTGCCAACATTCAGTTCAATGCACTGATTTCAGCAATTCACAGTGCTTGCAAAATAAAATAAATAAATAAAGCCTCTAGCAACTTTATATTACTGCCATGCAAGGAGAGTGTCTCAGGTTTTGCAAAATTCAAGCCACAGGACTGGCTTTCAAAATTCCCACCCAAGGTGACAACAAAACCTCTCTCCAAAATGACACTCTTAGCTTTACAGAAAAACAAAATAGTCCAAAACAGGCAAACAGTCACTTGAAAACCAAAACTCACTGTTTGCAGCTGCCAGTCAGGCCCACCTGCATAGGCTCAGGAAAATGACACTCTTAGCTTTACAGAAAAACAAAATAGTCCAAAACAGGCAAACAGTCACTTGAAAACCAAAACTCACTGTTTGCAGCTGCCAGTCAGGCCCACCTGCATAGGCTCAGGAAAATTGGTATCCTCTTCAGGAAAACTCTCTTGGCATTCCATGGGCAGTTCAGCATCCAACAAAGACAGCTCCTCAGCTGGTCCAGACTCCTCCACTTCCATCGGTGTAGGGTTAGTGTCCAGGGAGTACCTCAGTGAGACAAGGCCTAAACCTCCTCCCTAGCCGGCCTGCCTCTCTGATCTCCACTGCTGGCTTACATACTCTAAGGGCACGCCCTAATCTACCTGAGTCAGCAGACCTGCCTGGGGCTCTTGGGCTCCCCTAGTGGTGACTTGTGTACATATCGCCTAACTCCTCCTCAGTCAATTCAGGCTCCCTCTGATGGTCAAAGGAGAAATTGTCAGTCTCAGGAACCAGAGGGACCTTGGAATTTCCCTTCCTGGTTTTCATTTTTACTTTTACCCCTGGCCTAACTGGGACCTTGGCAGGCATCGTGTCTGACTGGTCACAAGATGCAGGATATTAAATATGTTTTTTGGGATCCTATACAATTACAACAATTCTTGGTTGCTAGAGAACAGAAATAAGTTTAATTTTTCTTGTAAGTTTCATTGCTGAGAAAAATAAGAGGAGTAAATTAGAATCCCTATTAAGTAAAGAATGATTCAAGGTTCGCTAGGGTGAATTAAGAATTATTTATTTTATTTTTCTTAAGCTTGTTGCTGGAATTATATCATGTCTCCCCATGATGTGGGCTTGAAAAGGAATTATGTATATATGATTGATTATGTATTGTTTATGAGATCCCTTTTTTTCCTTTGTCTTATTGGATATTGTAAGTATTCAAAATTATAATTTAAAAAAAACAAAAAAACTTCTCATTCACTTTCATTGTCTCATCCAGTGTATTTTTAATCCAAATGCCTAAATATTTTATTCCCTCTTCCTTCCAAAGAAAGGAAAATGAATCAAATAATCCCTTAGTACAATGTACACTTAGTGAAAGAATTTCTGATTTACTCCAATTTATTTTGTATCCTTAAAATTTCCCAAATTTCTCTATCAATTCCAGCAAATGTGGAATGGTTGTTTCAGGATTTCTCAAATTAAGCAATATGTCATCTGCATAAGAGGAGACCTTGTATTCCCGACCTGTGTAAGGAATACCCTGTATCTCCTTTGCCTGTTGAATAGCTAACAACAAGGGTTCTAATACAATATCAAAAAGCAAAGGAGACAAAGGACAACTCTGTCTAACCCCTCGCTGCAAACAGAAATGCTCTGAAAAATTGTTATTAATGTACAGTCTAGCAGCAGGGGAGCTATACAAAGTTTGAATCATTTGTTTAAATCCCGTACCAATACCAAGCCAATCCATTGCTTGATACATAAAGGTCCATTCCACACAATCAAAGGCCTTCTCTGCATCCAAGGATACAGACAAAGCCGGATCTTTCAAGGCTTTTGTTAGGTTTAACATATGAAAAGCTATCCTGGTGTTATTTGAGGAATGTCTCTGAGCAATGAACCCCGTGTGGTGCATACCAATGATATAAGGGAGAGCCTTAGCCAAGCGAAAAGCCAATATCTTAGCTAAAAGTTTACCATCTACATTGATTAAAGAAATATGTCTGTAATTTGAAACCAACATAGGGTCTTTATTTGGCTTTGGCAAAACTATAGTTAAAGATTCTGCCATAGTACCTGTAATGCAACCATTAGTTAGTTGAACCTGATATAAATTCAATAAATGTGGTAAAAGGGTATTTTGAAATGATTTATAAAACTCTACCGTAAACCTATCACCACCTGGCACGGATCCAACTCTAAGGGACTTCAACGCTGTTTGTAATTCTTATAGCAATATAGGCTCTTCTAAACTTCTTTTTATATGTTCAGGAATTTTTGGTCCCTCAATTAATTTTAAAAATTCTAAACCATCTTTCTCCTCAGAAGAATATAAAGCTTTATAAAAATTAAGGAATTGTTTTATTATAAGTGCAATTTGAGAATGAACATCACCTTTCTCATCTTTAATTCCAATAATTTTTGTCTTTTTATTTCACTTTAAGATGCTGTCGAGGGTTCGGGGTGTTGCCGGGCAGGAGGGCTTCGGCCCCCCTCCTGCCTGATCGTAATAGCCGGGGGATGGCTGATCGCTGCAGGAGAGATGGCTCATCTCTCCAGCCGGCATTGGTGATCGCCTACCCCCCTCCGAACCACGGCACTTCGGGGTGAGGATCGCCGGCAGGGAGATGCCTGCCGCAATGCTCACCCCGAAGTGCCGCAGTTCGGATGGGGGTGGGTGATCACCATCGCGGCAAGAGAGATGAGCCATTTCTCCTGCAGCGAACATTGCAATATGGGGTAGGCAGGTTGCTGGGGCCCCTGAGCTGCAGCGATCAGCTCAGCGGCCCCTTTTCGGCACTTATACCTGTTTTGACTTGGTCTAAGTCAAAACGTATAAGTGCCGACTAGGCAACCTGCCTAAAGTTTTGGTTATACCTGCTGTACGCCTAGGTGTAGGTCGGCCCACCTCCCACCCTCCGCCTGCCCTTTCCCCTCCTCCTAAAATGCCTCTTTTTGCTCTATGCGTTTAGAGGCAGGGGAATGGCCTAAGCTGGTTTTAGATACATCTAAAACCAGCTTTGATTATGGGTACTTGGACGATCAGGCTTTTTGATCGTCCAAGTACCCATTTAGTCCACTTTTTAGACTTTTTTTTATTATGAGCCCCTTAGCTTTTAAAAGTGCCTGTAAAGTAATTTGTTCCCATTTTTCAATCAATTTTGATTCCAAGACCTTAGGGGTCCTTTTACAAAGGCGCGGTAGCAGTTTAATGCATGGAATACCGGGCATTAAACCACCTGCTGCGCTAGTACCTAACGCCTCCATTGACGAGGTGTTAGGATTTTAGGCTGACGCAGGGGTTAGAGTGTGATGAAATGTCCGACGCGCTAACCCCCATAGCACGCCTTGATAAAAGGAGCCCTTAATCTCCTGTTCCAAATTAGAAAATTTTCTTTTCAGCTGTTTCCTAATATATGCTGAATATGAAATAGTTTGTCCTCTCATGGTTGCCTTAAAAGCATCCCATAAGGTGTCCATAGAGACTTCCTCTGAGGTATTAATTTGAAAATAATCATTCATTTTTAACTGAACTACTTCAAGAAAGTAATGTATTATCGAATCTCCATACAGGTCTACTACTATCCTGTTCATCAATTTTTAATTCAATCCACACATCCCGATGATCAGACAAAATGATTGGATCTATGGAGGCTTGTGTAACCTGCTGAACTAATTGATCCGAAACGAAAATATAATATATTCTTGAAAATGATTTGTGAACATGGGAGCAAAAAGAAAATTCCCGCTCATTGAAATGAAGTATCCGCCATATATCTTTCAAATCACAAGACTGTGCGAAATTATCTAATCCTAAATTTTATAATTTTACTAGGTTTTTTATCCATCAATGGATCCATAACAGCATTAAAATCCCCAGCCACTGCTAAATTAGAAGCAGCCATTGGTAGTACCAACTTTTGCAGAGCTTTGAAAATTTCAATTTGATTCGAATTAGGGGCATATACATTAAAAAGTGCCAGCATATTATTTCCCATGCTCATCTCCACATGCAACCATCTGCCTAAGGGATCTGCAGCAATCATTTTAAACATAGCTGTACATTTCTTATTCAATAAAATAGCTACCCCAGCCTTCTTTCCCACAGCAGGGGCAAAAAACAATGCTTCACCCAACCCCCTTCTAATTTCATTGACTCTATGGCTCATAGATGTGTCTCTTGGATATAGCATATATCTACATTCTGTTGTTTCAGATAAGAAAGCGTTTCCTTTCTTCTAATTGGGTGATTAAGGCCATTAACATTTAATGAATATATTTTAACCTCCATTTCCATAGCACATGACCCACAACAACTATCACAAATTAATCTGATTTTTCAAAAAATACTCCTTTTTCCCAATTTTAAAACCTGGAACATAGAATCTAACCCCCCATATCATCCCCTCCCTAAACCCCCCCATACCCCTCCCTCCATCCTCCCCATAAAATTATTGTACTGCTTGAAAGCTCCCATATAGACAACCGTTGACACCCTCACCCAGGTATCTTTATTCCATACATCACATCAAACATACAATTATCATATAATCATCCAAGATAAAAGATTTAAAAAACATAATAAAAATAATCATACCCCATTACCTAACCAGTAATTCCCATTAATAAAATATATCCTTAATAGATAGATAACATGTAATATTTTACCATTTTATATCCTCATTCTATTCAAATACATTAAATTCATATATTACTCCCACCTATCTAACAGAACCTTTATCCTAAATCCCTCCCAAAATTTTACAATAAAATAAATAAAATTCATCATAATAAATTTCATCTAATATAAAATAAGCCTTAGACTCTATCAATATGCTTTCAACAATACTGTTAGAACTAACTTACTTCCATTTTTTTCCTTTAAAACCATACTCATTAATTAATAAATAACATGACTTCATATATAATAATCCTATATCATTTCAACATTAACTCATCACACCCATGTTTTATCAATACTTCATATACTTGAAATCCATTAAATAATATGATACTATAATGCCAGCTTATGTTTAACTAATCACTATCTGTAACCCATCTCAAAAAAAAATTATTTCTATTTACTTAAAATAATCCCTATATCAAATTCCTGTAATAATAAAATGATACACAGACTCAAATCAATATATTCCAATCAATAGTATTCAAAAGCATCTTGAAATAAAAATGTTTTTAACTTGATTTTAAAGTGGAGGAGGGATACTTCTAGCCGAAGATGGTTAGGGTTGAAGTTCCAAAGAGAAGGGGCAGTTACAGCACAATTGTTAGATCTAATAGTATTGATGTGCTTTAGAGAGGGAATTGTTAGGAGACTTTGAGATGTTGAACGAAGGACAGTAAGGTATGATTGTTAATGAATTCAGGTTGGTTGCTTGATGAGTTTTAAAATGTCAACAGAAGGATTTTGTAGTTTATTCTATGTTCAATGGGAAGCAAATGGGCTTTGTGTAGAAGAGGTGAGACATGATCGTATTTTTTGCGTTGAATATGATTTTTACCACAGTGTTCTGTACAATTTGTAGATGCCAGATTTCATTTTACTTGAAAAGGGCATTACAATAATCTATACAGGAGATTACTAGGGAGTGAATTAGGATATTTAAGGATGCAGGTTCTAGGAGTTTAGCTAGTGATCTGATCATTCTTAAGCGATGGAAACAACGTTGAACTACTGTGCTGATGTGAAGGTGATATGTAAATTTGATGTTGAAGGTGACCCCTAACAATTTTAAAGAATTGATAATTTTAATCGGCAGAGAATTGAGTTTCAATGGTGCCTGTATAATTAAAAAATGACAAGCTACAAAAATATGGGGTAAAATTGTTGATATTCAAAAATCACAACCTATTGTTAGTCAATACAAAAGAAGGTGGTAAAACTGAACCTTTCTAACATTGCTCAATGTATATTCTTCAGTTTAACAATGGTGAGACCTCAGAAACTCATGACCCAACTCATTATAGAGCAGCCAAAGCTGGTCCACTTGGTGGGGGTTTTTTTTTTTTAAAATCACTATTCAATCACCACCTCCAACCTGATGTAAACCTTTTATCATGTTAAAACAATAAATACCATAAATATGCTATAAACATTGTAAATGTAAACTTAGCTTCAAATAACAGAAAGACTTCAGCTCAATCACGATCCCAACAGGGCCCGTTTCACCCTTGGCTTCATCAGGAGATCATGAAACAGTTGTATGTAAACATGTTCCAACCACATTTAATATCAGCAGGACGCTCTGTTCCGCCCATATTATTATATTGCTCTACAACATCACACTTAAAACAGAAAACCTATCCATTGCCCTCATAAATGCAAGATCAGTAAACAACCAAGATATCATACTATATGACGTTCTCACAGAAAAAAGCTGGGACATTTTCCTGATCACTGAGACCTGGCTGAAAGATAATGATGGAGTTACACTAGGCATGATATGCCCTCCAGGCTATCAAGTCTTAACATGCTCTTATACAAATAAAAAAGGAAGAGTAGCAGCCATTATAAAATCTAACATCTTGGGAGGGTCACGTGATGTCGAGCTGCTGAGCAGACGTCGGTGGGGTAAGCTCCCGATCCCGTTCCCACCTTCAGCGTGCTTTGGACCCCGGGAGCCGCGATTTTGCCTCTGCGGTTTGGCGCTCGGATTGCTGTTGCCCTCCGCCCGTGCTCTTTAGCGAATTGGGGCTTTATGACCAGCAGATTGCCCCGTCGGGAGAGGGATCGCGGCCGTGCGGGTGACTCCAAGATGGCCGACCGCGAATCCCCCCCGCCGCCCCCAGCGCCGACCGCGTGGGTATCCGAGATCGTAGCAGAGGTGAAGCTTCTCCTAGAGGGCTCTCTAACTTCGAAATTGCAGCCAATTGTGGACAAACTGGACTCGGTGGATACTCGCTTGGAAACACTGCAGGGCGATTTTTCCTCCTACCAACAACGTCTCACTGTCTTGGAGGATCGAGTGCAGCAACGTGAGGGGGACCATCAGCAACTACGGGCTCAGCTTGTCACCATGGAAGTTAAGCTTGAGGACCTTGAGAACAGGTCCCGCCGGGGGAACCTGCGACTGGTTGGCTTGCCTGAATCAGTGAAGGATGGTGAGCTCCATTCCTTTTTAGAATCTTGGCTGCAGCGCACTCTAAACCTAACAACAGCGCATGGTCCCCTGAGAATTGAACGGGCCCATCGTTTGGGCCCGCTGGGTGAGCCTGGCTCGAGAGCTCGCACCGTCATACTTAAGTTGTTGAACTCAGCCCATAAACAGGAGATTTTGCGAGCTATTCGTACTTCGGGCCCCCTGATGTATGACAACTCCAGGGTGCTGTGTTTCCAAGATTATTCTCCAGCTTTGCAAGCCAAAAGGAAGGAATTCACCCCCATCTGTTCCCAGCTGTTTCGGATGAAAGTTCCTTTTGCTCTGCTGTATCCTGCCCGCTTGCGGATCAGACATGCTTGTCAGACCCGATTCTTTACTGTGGCGGCTGAAGCTCTTCGATTCCTACATTCCATGCAGGCACCAGACCCGGCTCCTTGACTGCTCTGGATTTAGTTATTCTGTTTTAGATTGAAGTTGTTTGGAGCACAGAACCTTATGTACTGCCTCAGCTTGATGTCTCCTGGGGGCCTTCGCGCCTGGCGGCCCGCTCACGCGGGGGCCTGATCGTTGCAGTGCTTTCATTTTGCTGGCTTGAGGGCCTTGCTATGAAGCCTGGGGTGATGGATTGCTCTGGACTTATTTGGGACATACTCCTTTCCTTCTTTCCTGGAATGTGTGGATGGCTGGGGGGGAGTGCCTGTTTGTGTTGGGGGGGATGCTATGCTCTTTATTGGAGGGGGGGTACTCCCTTCTTGAAGTTGTTGACCGGTTGAGGGAGTGGTGTGCGTGAGTCGGATAAGGGTGGGAGTGTTTGAATGTTGGGTGGGTGGTTTTGGTGGTACATATGGAGGCTCTTTTGAGCCATTATGTAGTGGTTTCTAGTGCATTACATTGTTATGACTTGTGGTTGTCCATTTTTGCTGCCCAACCTGTTATTGGACATCTTACGTGCTGTTGGACTTGTTTATGTATTGGTTGGGTGGGGTTCAAGGGTGCTTTCATTTTGGTGTGTTTATAGGTGGGATTGATCTGAGTGGCTGGGGGTGGTTTCTTGTCGGTAGAGTTTGCTGGGAGGGGGAGTTGAGAGCTGATCCACAGGACCCTTAGACCACTTGTGGGTCGCATGAGGGATGGGGAAGGGGTGGTGGGGGGGAGGTGTGGGGGGTGGGTGGATATGCTGGGGTTTTCTTTTGTTCTTTCTCTTTCCTCTTCTCTTTCTCTTTCTTCTTCTTTCCTACTTCTCTTTCCGTATTCCTGGTGCCCTGTATTTGGCCTTTTATCCTTTGGTGGATGCTCGGGTCTAGATTGAGGTTTTGGGAGCTGGTCGCTGGCTGGGACGGCCTTGCTCTCGGTTCTCTTTTTGGATTTTTGCTTGATCTTTGTCTATATCCCTTTTCTCATGAAGCCTCTTAGATGTATTTCCTGGAATATAAATGGTGTCACTTCACCTATTAAACGACATAAGATTTTGAGAGCCTTGAACCGTCAGAGAGCTGATTTGGTTTTCTTGCAGGAGACGCATCTGTCAGTGGTGGAGCATGCTAAACTTCAGACCTGGTGGGTTGGCCATCATTTGGGGGCACCTGCGAACAATCGTAAGGCGGGGGTTTTGATTTTGATTCGGAAGGGGTTACCCTTTGTTATTCAACAGCAGTGGACGGATCCTGGAGGTAGGTATATCATCGCCAAGGTGCTATTTAATCGTCAGCCCCTGATTCTTTGTAATGTTTATGCTCCTAACAACTATGACTCTCGATTTTTCTCCTCACTTATTCGCCTTCTTGGTCAACACTCGGATGTGCCTTTGCTTGTGGGGGGGGATTTCAATTGTGTTCATGACCCCTTGTTGGATAAATCAATTCCTGCTCCCCAGGATCGGATGCAACCTACTAAGGGTATTTCTTTACTTTGCTCATCCTTGGACGTTATTGATGTTTGGCGGACGCTTCACCCAGGGGAGTGTGATTATACTCACATATCTAGAGCTCATGCTTCCTTATCCAGGATTGATTATTGGCTGACCTCTAGCACTTTGTTTTCTCAGATTGAATCGGCCACGATTGGTTCCTTTGACGTTTCTGATCATGCCATGCTTTTGTTAGTCTTGCATTTGGATGTCTCTCCACCAGGTTCCTTCCGTTGGCGATTTCCGCTCCGTTTGTATCAGGACCCGAAATTTCAGGAATTCCTGCTTCAAAAATGGTCTGACTATCAACTCCATAATATTGAACATCGGGCTGATTCTACGCTTTTCTGGGAGGCTGCAAAAGCGGTACTCCGTGGTGAGATCATGGCTTATTCCAGTCATCAACGTCATGCTCGGGATAGGGAGCTTTTACAGTTGGAACGTAGGATTGGTAACCTCCGTCGGCTTTATAGTCAGTCTCACGCTTCCTCTTTGCGCTCTCAGCTCTTAGCCTCCCAGTGTAAGCTTCAAGAATTGTTGCACGCTAGAACAGTCAAGTCGCTCGCTTATTATAGATATCAATTTTTTCGCCATGGAAATCAACGTGGGGCGCTTTTGGCAAAGGTGGTCCGTCGATCGGCGGGACGTACTCATATCCTGCAACTTCGATCGGCAGGGGGGGATATGGTCAGGACGGATGCCGAGATTAATGCTGTGTTTTTTGACTATTATAGGAAGCTTTATTCACAACAATCTGATTTAATGGAAGGCACCGCATATTTGGATGGTCTTTCCCTTCCGTGCTTGTCTGATAGGGCGGTGGCTAAACTTAATGCCCCTATAACGGCTGAGGAGGTAGCAGGAGTCATACAGAAGGGGTCCTTGTTAAAGGCCCCCGGACCGGATGGTTTCCGGATGGAATTCTATAAACTTCTACTTCCTACATTAGCTCCAGTCTTAGCTAATACCTTCACAGCAGCCATTCAGCAGGGTGGCCTTCCGGACTCTCTCACTTCTGCTCAAATAGTTGTACTATTGAAGCCCCATAAGGATGCAGCCCTCTCTTCTTCTTACCGCCCCATTTCGCTGCTGAATGTGGAGGCCAAACTGTTCGCCAAGGTTTTGGCTAATCGATTGGCTTGTGTTCTTCCTGATTTGATTGCTTCCCCTCAGGTGGGATTTGTGCAGGGGCGTACTAGTGTGAAAAACATTAGATCCATATTGGCGTCTTTGGAATTCGTGGAGAGAACCCAACTATCTTCTCTATTGGTCAGCTTTGATGCTGAAAAGGCCTTTGATCGGGTCTCTTGGAATTTTTTATTTGAGGTTTTAACTCGGTAGGGTGTAACGGGTTTTTTTCAGGATGCGGTTCGGGTGCTTTATCATTCTCCTACAGCTTTTGTCTGGGCCAATGGACTTTGTTCTCCTTCATTCCCCATATGTCGTGGCACGCGTCAGGGCTGCCCCCTTTCCCCATTGCTCTTTGCTCTGTCGTTGGATCCCTTGATCCGTGATATTCAGCTTAATGGAGCTATTTCGGGTATTCGAATTGGTTCTTCCGAATTTAAAATCTCGGCTTTTGCGGACGATCTCCTGGTCCATATCTCGGACCCGCAGTCTCTCTTTCCAATCTGATGGCCACTTTTCAAGAATATGGAGACTATTCTGGTTTTAAGCTTAACCTTGATAAATCTCTGGCGTTGGCCACATCCTCGGTTTTGCGGGACTCTTGGCCTGGACCCTTTCCTCTTCAATGGGCTTCTTCCTCGTTTCGTTATTTAGGGATTTTGTTGACGCCTCGTACCTCCGCGTTATATCGAGTTAACATTGATTCTTTGTTCTGTTCTTCGGCTGAGTGTTTTGCTCGTTGGTCTCCTCTTCCTCTGTCCTTGTCGGGCAGGATCCATTTGTTTAATATGGTCCTTTTTCCAAAATGGCTTTATACTTTGCAGTTGCTCCCTTTATGGCTCTTGAAACGGGATATTACTAAATTACATTCTATGCTTTCTCGATTTTGTTGGGGGGGACGGCGACCATGGGTGGCGTTGCGTTATCTGTTCGGTGGGTGGGGAGGAGGGGGACTGGGGTTACCACATTTTCGGTTATACAATGCTGCCTGTTTGATGCGTTTTCTGGGGGAGTGGCTTTCGGATCGGCAGGATTTTACTCCAAAATTCTATGAGAAGGAATTTTTTGCACCTTGGCATATTCTGTCCTTGGTGCACACGCCCCGGTCCGCCTTGCCGGCGCCTCTCCGGGGGAGTTTGTTGTTGCACTCGCTACGCGTTATTTGGTCTTATGTGTTGGAATCCTGGAATGGTACTCCCTCGATTACTAGATACTTACCTATTCAGGGGAATCTACAATTCAGCCCCGGCATGGAGACTGCTAGTTTTCGTAAATTGGCATCCCGGGATTTCACGTTGCTTACCCATGTTCTCCAGGCTGATGGCTCTTTACTGTCCTGGGATGCTTTGGTCCGGTCGGGTGTTTTTTCTGTGGGTGACTTTCTTGCATTTCGGCAACTTCATCATTATGTTCGATCCCTCCCCCGAACCGCTTTGGCTTTTCCTATTGAGGACAGATTTGCGGCACTGCTGGATCCCTATTTGGAAGATGGGTTTACAGTTTCTGGTCTTTATAAGGACTTCCATCGATTATTGGGTCCGACTGACCGTGCTGTCCTACACGCCCGTTGGTGTCAGGATCTGGGGATAGCACGGGACGCTTTAGATCTCCCTTCATTAATTGCAAGAATCCCGGGAGTCTCTGTTAATGCAGATCTACGGGAGTGTCAGTTTAGGGTACTTCATCGGGGCTATTTTACGAAAAGTCAGTTATATTATTCGGGTTACACGGATTCTCCTTTATGCCCTAAGTGTCTCCAGCAACCCCATTCGTTTATCCATGCCTTTTGGTCCTGTGTGAAAATCAAACATTTTTGGCGGCAGGTTTTATCTTATGTGGAGCGCGTTTTAGGCAATACATTACCTTTCTCTGCAGCTGTTCTCTTGCTGGATAAGTATGAGGCCTTCCATTTATCTGATTCGGGTCAGCAGCAGTTTATGAGACGGGTGGGTGTCTTGGGGAAGAAGGTAATTCTATCTGTTTGGATTGGAGAAACTTTACCATCCTTTTGGGACTGGAGGAATCGTTTGCATGCTCTGCTGCTGCTGGAGCGTAAAGATGCGTCTTATAGCTTACAACGAAAGCGACTCTTTCTTCGGATCTGGGATTCTTACCTTTTTTCATTATCACTACGGGCTAGAAGTGACATTCTAAATTCCTTGTGATTTTTTCTGAGACCCGAGCTTGTTTTCCATCTTTGAGGGGCGCCAGGTATACTTCTCTTTCTCTTTCTTTCTTTTCCTTCTTTTTTTTTTTTTTCTCTTCCTTCTTTCTTTCCGTGTTGGAGTCAATTATTATCTTTGGCAGTTGGCTATCTGAGTCCAAGCCTACTGCACTACAATTATTCCTGCTTCAGATTAGGGGGTTTGGGGAGGGGGGGGTGGTCTGGGTGGGATTGTTGGATCTACTATTTTGTTTCTGATTGTTTTCTTCTGTTGATGTGGTTTTTGCATATTGGTTTGTCCTTTGTTATTTGATAATAAAAATTGATTCAACATAAAAAATCTAACATCTTCCCCAAACTGATAGACACTGTCACACTAAATGGCATTGGATTCCTCATCTTCTCCACTGGGCATACCAGAAGCCATACATTCTACAGAGCCACAAGCTCCCCCTAGATGCGCTAGATGACCTCACAAAAGTCATCAGCAACCTAGTTATCTCCCACCAACAAATCACCATCCTTGGTGACTTCAACTTCACAAACTACCCCAACATAACTGGGGCACCAGCTAACTTTATAACAACAATATCGGACCCAGGCTTCCACCAGATAATCAGCTCAACAACCCTTACTGCAGGCCATACTTTTGGCCTAGCACCCACTGACCATCACATCCAACACTATGACTCCGAGCCAGTACTCTGGTCCAACCACTACCTTATCAGAGAAGAGCGACAAGAATGATAAAAGGTATGGAAAACCTTTCATACGCAGACAGGCTAGAAAGGAGACTCAGAGGAGACATGATAGAGACTTACAAGATCATGAAGGGCATAGAGAAGGTGGAAAAGGATAGATTCTTCAGCCTATTGGGAACTACAAGAACAAGGGGGCACTCACAGAAATTGAAAGGGGACCAGTTTAGAACCAATGCTAGGAAATTTTTCTTCACTCAGAGGATGGTGGACACCTGGAATGCGCTTCTGGAGGATTTGATAGGACAGAGTACATTAAGGGGATTCAAAGAGGGATTGGACAAATTCCTGAAGGATACGGGGATTGAGGGATATAGATAGAGGTAGAGATAGGATTATGAAAGGGTATACATAGAAGAATAATGGGGATTGAAAGGTTTTAGACAAAGGATCACTTAAAGGTCATGGACCTGATGGGCTGCCACGGGAGCAGACTGCTGGGCGCGATGGACCCCTGGTATGACCCAGCGGAGGCAACTTCTTATGTTCTTATTCCATATCACAAACTCAGCTGCAGAACCCCCAACTAAGATCATCACCCCACTCAAGAAGATACTCAGTCAACCTAGAAAAGCTATCATCTGGCAGCCACGTCAAACTGGCACATACAAATTAAGACCCTGTATGAAGTCCCAGCAAAAACCAAAAAATTAAAACCTAATGTTCACAACTTCTCCTCCCCCTGGTTTACAAACGATCTCAGGAAAAAGAAGAGAGAACCAAAAAAAGCTGAATGAAAGTGGTGCAAATCCAAAGATAAAAAGGACAAAACCCATTGGAAAGAACTACTACAGGAGTACAAACTAGAGAATGACACGGTGACGGTTTACCCGCGGCCACCGCATTTAAGCCGCGGGTCACCGCCGAAAACGGGGAAGAAAACTAGCAGTCGCTGCGGTGACGGGGACAAGGCCATTCACCGACCGCGGAAACGGTGAACAGGTTTGTCCCCGCGGGCCAATGTACCCCCTTCTAGGAACCGCTATTTACCACCCGACGCCCGATTCACCCCCCCAGCAGGACCGCTCGCACCCCCACCCCGAACGACCGCTCGCACGCGCTCCCACCCGCACCCGCGATCGGAGCAAGAGGGAGCCCAAGCCCTCTTGCCCGGCCGACTCCCCGACGTCCGATACATCCCCCCCCCGGCAGGACCACTCGCACCCCCAACCCGAAGGACCGCCGACTTCCCGACAATATCGGGCCAGAAGGGAGCCCAAACCCTCCTGGCCACGGCGATCCCCTAACCCCACCCCGCACTACATTACGGGCAGGAGGGATCCCAGGCCCTCCTGCCCTCGACGCAAACCCCCCTTCCCCCCCCAACGACCGCCCCCCCCAAGAACCTCCGACCGCCCCCCCAGCCGACCCGCGACCACCCTGGCGACCCCCCCACACCCCCCTTCCCCGTACCTTTGGTAGTTGGCCGGACAGACGGGAGCCAAACCCGCCTGTCCGGCAGGCAGCCAACGAAGGAATGAGGCCGGATTGGCCCATCCATCCTAAAGCTCCGCCTACTGGTGGGGCCTAAGGCGCGTGGGCCAATCAGAATAGGCCCTGGAGCCTTAGGTCCCACCTGGGGGCGCGGCCTGAGGCACATGGGCCCAACCCGACCATGTGCCTCAGGCCGCGCCCCCAGGTGGGACCTAAGGCTCCAGGGCCTATTCTGATTGGCCCACGCGCCTTAGGCCCCACCAGTAGGCGGAGCTTTAGGATGGATGGGCCAATCCGGCCTCATTCCTTCGTTGGCTGCCTGCCGGACAGGCGGTTTTGGCTCCCGTCTGTCCGGCCAACTACCAAAGGTACGGGGAAGGGGGGTGGGGGGGGTCGTGGGGGTCGCCAGGGGGGTCGCGGGTCGGCTGGGGGGGGCGGTCGTTGGGGGGGGGGGGGTTTGCGTCGAGGGCAGGAGGGCTGCAGTGCAAACATAAGCCTTTCATTAAGACAATCCTGGTTCGCTTTTCCAAGTTAAAACAATTAGAAAAATATTTCTGGAGTGCTGTAATAAATTAAAATTAATAGTGCTCAGAACCCCCAAGGTAACTTCAGGCATCATTTTGAAGCTGGGGGGGGCGGTCGTTGGGGGGAGGGGGGTTTGCGTCGAGGGCAGGAGGGCCTGGGATCCCTCCTGCCCGTAATGTAGTGCGGGGTGGGGTTAGGGGGTCGCCGTGGCCAGGAGGATTTGGGCTCCCTCCTGACCCGATATTGTTGGGGAGTCGGCGGTCCTTCGGGGGGAGGGATGTATCGGACGTCGGGGGGGGGGCATCAGGCTTTCAGGATGGGGACAGACCTTCAAGGGGGGACAGTGCAGGGAAGTCAGGGAATTTATATTAATTAATTTTTTCTCTGCGTGTTTTGTTTTTGTATAGTTATTAACTAATATTTAACTAAGTTTTAAAGTTTTAAAGAATGTTTCCTTTATACGTAAATAAAGAAAAGTGAATGGGATTGCAGTGGCGGTGACGGGGCGGTGAATGGGGTGGCAGTGGCGGTGACGGGGCGGTGAAGAGGATGGTGAGACGGGGACGGGGCGGTGACGGGGATGGTGAGACGGGGACGGGGCGGTGACGGGGATGGTGAGACGGGGACGGGGCGGTGACGGGGACCAATTTTTTCACCGTGTCATTCTCTAGTACAAACTATCAATTCATGATGCAAAAGAACCCTACTACCCTACAGAATGCTCTAAACAGGTCAAAGAATCTCTTCACACTGAAAAAAACTTGCTCATGGCCTCACAAGGAAATTTTAAAAAAACCCTTCAAACTAACCTGGATAGTAAAATCCTCTCCATCTACTTCCAAGAAAAAATCAATCATACGCACAAATCTTGATTTGATGCCCTATATCCCAGCAAATGCCAAGAATGATACACACCCTCACCACAACCACTATGAAAGAGTATGGAACAGAAATCCTCAATTGTCTTGCACTGGCATCTCATGAAGATCTAACAATAATGATCACTGCCCTATGACCTCTGGTTCTATCCTCGATCCGTGCCCACCGAACCTCCTGATGACATCAAAATATATCTTCATCTAATTAATCTTACCACTAATTAATTCTTCCCTGCAATTGGGAACAGTACCACAAAGCTGGAAATCAGCAATCCTCAGACCAATTTAAAAAAAATCAACACTGGATCCAAACCCAGCAACTACAGACTGGTCTCCCACCTCCCCTTCATCTTCAAGATCCTTGAAAAGACTTTACTATCACAACTCCTAGCCTTTGTTGTCAAGCAAAATGCCCTCTTCCATTACCAATCAGGATTTAGAAAATTCCATAGCACGGAAACAGTCTTAGTGGACATTATTGATGACTGCTGGAACATAGTAGACAGAGGGTGTGATGGGCTACTGATCCTTCTTGACTTCAGTGTTGCCTTTGATACAGTTGACCACCACTGCCTCCTTGCCAGACTCTCAACCATTGAAATAAAGGACCAAGCGCTCTAATGGTCCTCATTGCTCCTGAGCCCTAGGACCCAAAGCATCCTATTAAAATCTACTCTATCACGACCAAACCAATAAAATATGCTTTTCAATCTCTGTATCAGACCAGTGATAGACATTGCGTTAAAATACCAAATAAAGATCCATACTTTCGCTGATGACCTACAACTATACCTACTGCTAGGTTTGAACTGAGATGCTCAAACCTCAAAACTACATGACTGCCTTTCAGAAATAAAAGCTGAATGCCCCATAACAAGCTACAACGAAACACTGTAAAAACAGAACTCCTATGGATAAGAAGAGATGACCCCCAACCTCACATGCCCACTGGTCTCCTGAGAATTCACCACCCTGCAGCCTTGGAGTGATCCTTGACAGTGGCCTTTCGCTCTCTCATCATATATCTCAAGTAGTATCTACCTCATTCTACTACCTTCGGCAGCTATGGAAAATCAGACAATACTTCTCGGAGCCAGACTTTGCTCAACTGCTATCTGCTTTGTTCCTCTCCAGTATTAACTACTACAACATGCACCTAAATGGGCTTACTACAAAAAACACCCATCGACTACAATGAATACAAAATGCCGCCATCCGACTATTGAAGAACCATCACATACGAGACCCGAACTCTCCAAGGCTGCGTGTGACAAACAATGTATATTCAAGGCCTAGTAATGGCCTACAAACTCTTCCATAACATGGTACTGGCCTATATGGGTACCAAACTACTACCCTTCACCCCAAGTCAACCACTTCGCTCGCAAGAAGAAAAATGATTATTCACGCCCTTGGGATGCACCCTCCCCTTGAGACCACACAAAATATATTGTACTTACCTCGCCTCTAGAACAAACTAACTACCCACATAAAATCATTAGAAGAGCTACTGAACTTCAGGAAGGCAATAAAAACCCACCTCTTCACTTGACCCTCTGAGAGTACACCTTCCCAAATCCCAAACCTAACAAAGAAGAGCACCAGCCCTCTGCTGTCACAAATCTGCTGTCTGATATGCTTTGCCCACCGTATCAGGAACTGTTGCACTTTATATTGCCCATCATATAATGCTCTACCCCAGTGTTCTTCAACCACCAGTCCGTGGACTGGTGCCGGTCTGCAGAAATTTGCTGCCGGTCCACATGGCCGGCACGTGCATCTGCTTTCTGTATTTTGCATTGTTCAGGAAGATGCATTTGTTTCTTTTTCTCTGGGGTTGTACTGCAAGCAAAGTCTTGCATCTTAGGGTATATATTACTACTTTTATTTTTTGCTCCGTATTTGCAAAGAGATTATCTGTTTTCTGGTAGGAATGAATGTTGAGAAGCATACAGTGTGATTTGTGTAGTTTATGATCATACAATTTTTTTATTCATGCAAAAAACAAATATAATCACCAATGGCAAATTTAGGAATATAGCTTTGTGTAGTTTAATTTTGTGGTTAACCATTATGTGTTAATAAGATTATATTGTGTGTGTATATATGAAAAATAATGGAAAAAATTGTGTTATAATTAGTATTATTTGGGGGCAGGGTCTGGGGCGGAGATGGGCGGGGTCTGGCCCATGACTTGGCCCGGTGTTATTCTACCGCCGGTCCGCAGACTGGTGCCAGTCCACAAAATAATTATTTTATTTCCACCGGTCCATAGGTGTAAAAAGATTGAAGAACACTGCTCTACTCTACAAAGTCATCATGTCTTTCTCATACAATGCTTTGCCACATTTTGTCATGCTATCAGCTTTTTCTCCCACTCTACTATACATTGTACCTTTCCTACTGTACAGTATATGCTACACCATGTCTACCATGCTACAAATTCACATACTGTATCCACTACACAATATTTGCTATCCCATGTCCATGGTTCTACCATGTTAAGAGCCATACTGTCATGTAATACTAGGTTAGCCACACTTTGTATACTGTTTTGCCACACTATGTATAACACGCTATATTTGTATATATAATACAATGTTTACCATGCTCTCTCTCTCTGTATATACCAGTGGTAGGCAAACTCATTAGTCAAAAGAGCCAAAGATCAGCAGTACAACGATTAAGATTTCTTTTGAGAGCCAAATTTCTTTTCAAGAACCATGTTTTTAGGAGTTAGCTACTAACATTAAATAAAACCAGATATCATAATAATAATAATCTTATTTATTGACAAAAAAATATTTTTCTACCTTTTGTCATTTCTGCTTTAATCATCTTGTCTTCACTTACTTCTTTCTAGCCAGCATTTGTCCTCTCTCTGTCTTCCATGCAGCATCAACCCCTTCCATATTGTCACAACCCTAGCCGGGAAGCTAGGTTGTTTCCTGATAGGGCCCCTCCTAACCCTAGCCTTACCTTGAATAGAGCGAATCAATGTGACAGATTTGACACAAACAGAAAGAAAGGTTCTGAATTCCAATTCAAACCCCATGTTACAGAGCCCTGGGGAGGAGAGAACAGCCTGGAGCAGAGGGAGGTGCCTTGTGCAAAGGAACAGCCTAAGAACCAAATCACAAGCACAGGTAGTTCACAGCTGCTGGGTCTGATTAAAGCTCAGAAGAAAACCCAGCAAAAGCTACAGGCTGCCCTTCCCCCTTACAGAACAGGGCGTGGTTGCCTCAGTGCTTTAGAGGCAGCACTGAGGAGGAACCAGTCAGTTTACCCTGGGTCAGCCCAGGAAGGTGGTGCTCAGGACCAGTCTCCTGAACCTCACAGGAACCAGGACATTGAGATGATAGATGCAGCCCCTGTTCCTGAAGCTTGCCAGCCTGGAGCCCATGGAGTTTTTGGACGCTTCCATGGAACCAGATGCCACAACAATGGATATAAGTTAAGGGCAGTAACTTTATCTTTTTGGCTGTGCTTAGCTGAATGAACTTTGTTACTGGTTTTGTGTTATTTTGAAACCTGTATGCACCTGTTGGAAGCCTGATGAGCAGTGCTAGGCTCAAGGCTATAAAGGTGCCAGAATCTGGTAACATTAAACCCAGGTTCAGTTTGTTTCTAACATTTTTTCCTTTTTTGCGGCTTATTGTGGGACTATGTTATGAACTGTGTGAAGGGATAGTAGTTGGGGAGAATCCACACAAGATCCTTGGGTGGGATTGTGGGGCCATTTGTGGCAAGCTGTTTAAAAGCAGATTTGAAGTGGATTCGGCTACTCCCCTCCCCCACCAACTGCTTATTGAGTTGGCTGGGACAGGCCTGTTGCAAGCCAGGCCTAATTGGACACTTGCATACAACTTGGAAGTATAATAGTCTTATTCCTGCCCTACTTGGGACTGCAGGACTATTGGAACTGGACTATCAGAGACTGTTGCAGTGCTTTTCTGTTGATACCTGCAAGGAAGGTGAGGGCTTTACAGCCCGGATATTTTTGTTTTTCCATGTCTTGTTTTATTCATGAAGTCAATGATTTAAACCCCAGACTTAGGGGACAAGGCACTCAATAAATTGAGACTTATTGCTATAAGAACTTTATTATTCCTGACTTGTTGTTTTCTATTGATTAAAAAACCCAGCAGGACCTCCAGCGTCTTCTGGAGGCACGTGGAGCGCAGGCTATTCTGGGCACTGACCGGGGCCATCGTTTAAGCCGGCACCGGCGGTGCCACAGTATCTGCCCTCTCTCTCTGCCCCTGCCAACCACTGTCCACCCTCTCCCCGTTCCATATGGCATCTTCCTTCTTTATATGCTCCTTCCATAAACTGTCTATCTTGTGCCCCGTCTCTCCTTTGTACATGATTCATTTCAGCTCTACCACCTCTCCATTTTTCTCTATCACCACCCCCTCCCCTATGCTCTGGCATCTCTCTCCTTTCCTTTCATCTCTCCTTCCCCAACCATGCTCTGACATCATCTCCTTCCTTTTTCCTTGGTCTGGAATACCTTCTTCATTCCCTCCATGGTCTGGCATCTCGGTAGCCAGAATGTTCCATTTCAGAGGGGCCCCAACACGGCAGCTGTTCTCACAAGCTGTCAGCGGCTGCCCCAAAGTTTTTCCTCTGCCACAACTTCCCATTTCCGACAGGGCAGATCGGTGCAGAGGGAAAGCTTCAGGTCAGCCACTGGCAGTTTGTGAGAATGGCTGCCATGTTGGGGCCCCTCTGAAAAGGAAATTTTAGGTGTTTAATAAAGAATTTGGATCGGAAGGCTTTCGGGCCCTGGGCACGTGCAGAGCCTCACTCAAGTGGCTAAAGAGCTGCATGCGGCTAGCGAGCCATGGTATACCACTGGTATATACAGTATATTGTAGGACAGGATCCCGCTTAGGCCTAGCTGCCAACGTGAATCCCTGTCCTGGTAAAGGTTGTGGAGCACAGCCCTCAGTGCCTCCCCAACAGCACACTGAGATTTCTTCAGTTTAAACCCAAAACACTTTATTGGTGAACATAATCTATTGGTCAGACTGGCACAAGGTAGCTCAAGCAATAAAGTTACTTGGCACAGAACAGTTACTTCTTATTGCAAGTCTCAAACACTGGGTTCTGAGTGTCAATTCCACCCTCATCTCCAGGTACATGTCCTTAGGGTTCTACATTCTGCTCATAGTTCTTTAGCACAAGAAAAAAAATCCAGAATTCCAATAAAGCTCTTAAACATCTTTGGGCTCCAAACGTTTCTACAGGGTACAAACAGTCTGTCCCAAACAAGTTTCAAAACCAAAAATAAAGCTTTTCTTCTGGCACCGGTCAACTTGCCAAACATGTACAGTCTGTCCATAAGTTTTTAAACCTCACAAAAAAAATACCTTTTTTCCTTTCCTTATCTTAACCTTTGTAGCACAGTCACTGGATTTTGCTGGTACACTGGTCTAAACAGGATTACAGCAGCAGAACAAAAATGCTGTTTCTTTATACACTTCAATTGGTGGCTTGCCACACCCCCACTAAAGCTGCCTATACAAAGTGGTTAAAAAAACTTAAGGCAAAAATAAACTGCACGACTATGTAGCCCTATTTACATATCATGTGCTCCTCAGTAAAGTCAGGCAGTTCAAATTCCTGTACACAGTCCATGGGACAATATTCCCCCAACTCCTCTGCAGCTGGGCTAGCTTCAGAATCAGCTAATTCTTCCATATTCCAATCCAATGGCTCTATAGGGGAACTGCTCCTATCTGCACAATACTGTGCTGGAAGGACAGGCTTCCTTCCCAGCTTCGGTCCTGCTTCCTGTTCCAGCTGTGCCTTAAGAACATAAAAACATAAGAATAGCGTGGAAGGCTCAAGAAAAGGCATATAGCCCCGCCTACTCCTAGCAGGGATAAAGTAATTATATATACTATAGTGACATGGATATACAATATCATGTTCTCCATGCATAATACAATGTCTGCCATATATACATACAGTACTCCCCCGATATTCGCGGGGGTTCTGTAAAACTGCGAATATGGTTTTTCATGAGGGAGCCTGAAGAGGGCAGCAGGAGAGCAGCCAGAGTGTCGCGAGTGCAGGAAATCATTCGTGGTATTCTCCGACCGCCTCTTCCTGCCTAAGTCGGGCCTTATCCAATCAGCAGCTGCGTGTCAAAGTCTTTAAGCCTATTACCTTAACGGGTGCTAGAATAGATGTGTGTGTCTGTCTTTCTTTCTTTCTCTCTCTCTCCTTGGCCGCTTTCTGTCTGTCTGTCTTTCTTTCTTTCTGTCTCTCTCTTTCCTCGGCTGTCCACCACCACCCCTTGCCTGCTCCCTATGTCCAGCAGTAGCCCTTCTCCCTTCCTTTTACCTCCCCCATGTCCAGCAGTAGGCCTACTAGCTTCCTTTTACCTCCCCCCTGTCCAGTAGCACTTCTTCCCTGCTCCCCCTGTCCAGCAGTAGGCCTTCTCCCTTCCTTTTACCTCCCCCCATCCAGCAGCACCCCTTTCCTGATCTCCCTGTCCAGCAGAAGCCCTTCTCCCTTCGTTTTACCTCCCCCCTATCCAGCAGCACCTCTTCCCTGCTCCCCTGTCCAGCAGTAGGCTTTTTCCCTTCATTTTATCTCCCCCCTGTCCAGCAGCACCCCTTCCCTGCTCCCCCTGTCCAGCAGCAACTCTTCTTCCTTCATTTTACCTCTCCCCTGTCCAGCAGCACCTCTTCCCTACTCCCCCTGTCCAGCAGCTGCCCTTCTCCCTTCATTTTACCTCCCCCCTGTCCAGCAGTACCTCTTCCCTGTTCCCCCTGTCCAGCAGTAGGCTTTCTTCCTTCCTTTTACCTACCCCCTGTCCAGAAGCACCCCTTCCCTGCTCCCCCTGTCTAGTAGCAGCCTTTCTTCCTTCGTTGTACTTCTCCCCTATCCAGCCGCAGCTCTTCCCTGCTCCCCCTGTCCAGAATTAGGCCTTCTCCCTTCCTTTTACCCCCTCCCTGTCCAGCAGCACTTCTTACCTGATCCCCCTGTCCAGCAGTAGGCCTTCTCATTTCCCTGCTCCCCCTGTCCAGCATCCACTAGCCCGGGCAGCCTCGGGGCTTTTGCTAGACTGGCCCACCTCACATTATCAAAGTGGGACAGCTTAGCAAATGCCCCATGGCTGCTGCCTTTGCTGGTCGGGGGGGGGGGTGAGAAGAGGAGTCCTTGCAGCGCAGGAGTCAAACCGCTGGTGAAATCGCCGTTGCAAGCTGCCCCACACGTCGTAAATCGAATTCGGCACGGAGGCACACAGCATGGTTACAGGGATCACAAAACCCTAAGTGCACATGCGCGCTTAGGTTTTTATTATAGAGGATTGTGACCAGGTGAAGCACTAGCGGGCGCTTGAACCTAAAACCCCAGTCCAGGTAAATTAACTGAGCATAAGTCTGGATGTTGATGGAGCTTGGAGTAATGACCAGAGATGGCAAAAATAA
Organism: Geotrypetes seraphini; assembly: GCF_902459505.1. Classification (NCBI taxonomy): domain Eukaryota; kingdom Metazoa; phylum Chordata; class Amphibia; order Gymnophiona; family Dermophiidae; genus Geotrypetes; species Geotrypetes seraphini. The sequence goes on along the minus strand of NC_047085.1, from coordinate 283,697,842 downwards.
AGTTCCTTTTGGACTCGCCTCATCCTCCAGAGTCTTCACCAAATGCCTGCTGGTGGTTGCTGCAGCCCTGCGGACGCAGGGTCTTCAAGTCTTTCCATATCTTGATGACTGGCTCATCAAAGCAACGTCTCAACAGGAGGTTATTGTAGCGACCCAATGGACTATAGCATATCTCCAAAGTCTTAGCTTCTTTGAAAATGTACCAGGATTTATTATACCAAAACAAGATTCCAAATTAAACAGTTCTTTTTACAAGGCTTCACTATAAGTGCATTACTGTCAGACACTTTAAACAACTCTCTTCATTTTAGAGTTCAGATTCTGAATTCCCTTCCATTCAGATTAAACAACAAAATAATAGTTCCTTCTCAAAATATGCTCATCATTTTGGCTCCCAGAATTTCTGAGCACACTATTGTCCAAAACTTTCAGGAACTCCCCTTAGGGCTCTGGTAAGGCACAGGCTTTAAACAGTTTTCTTGTCCTTTCCTCCTATTTCTTTATCCCTTTAAGAGGGTTTGTAATGCAGGCAAAAGCCAGGCTGTGGAATGCCTACAGGCCTTGTAAATTCTTTGTCTGTGGTAAGTATCCTTTAAACTTCTACCACACTGTTATCGCCAATAAATGTTAACCTGAGGTGCTTCCTTTTAGTTTTATAAATGTAACCAGAGTTTAAAAGTAGAGAAAAAAATGTATCTCTGAAGCTTTAGAATTCTGGACAGCACAGCTCTCTCTCAGGAAGTCAACAGTGCTGCATAAACTGGTTCTAAAACTGCCAAGGAGAGTAGTTGGGTGGGTATATTGATAGAGACAGGTGTTGTAGTTGCTCTTCTGAAATTTGTCTTTAAAGATACATTTTCACTGTGGAAATTTTGATTTAGCTAAAGATTTCTTAGATTTGAGCTGTGTGTTTAGTATTGGATAATCTCAGATGTTGTGACGGGGGATTTTCCTGTTAGAAAATTTACTTTTCATGCGATAAATTGTACTGGAGGTGTCAGTAAAGGTATGTTTTTAAGGAGCTGTTTTGATGACTAAATTAGAGATAATGTAGTTAAATAATTTACTGAAAGAAAAATCTTTCATGAACAGTAATTTTGATAGGTTGTAGCAGGGATCTCAAAATCCCTCCTTGAGGGCTGCAATCCACTTGGGTTTTCAGGATTTCCCCAATGAATAGGCATTGAAAGCAGTGCATGCACATAGATCTCATGCATATTCATTGGGGAAATCCTGAAAACCCGACTGGAATGCGGCCCTCAAGGAGAGACTTTGAGACCCCTGGGTTGTAGGAACCAGGGTTGTAGGAACCAAGCTTAAAGGTTCCACAATAGGGATAAAGTGAATTTTTAGGTTCATTTCAGGTGTTATTGTAAAAAAAAAAATCAACACAAAAAGCAGTTACTCATGTAGAGTATTTTTGAGAAATTGTTGGCTGGTCTGACTGAGATTTTTACTTATCCCAGGACAAACAGGCAGCATATTCTCAACGTGTGGGTGATGTCATCCACGGAGCTCCGTAGTGGACAGCTTCACAATCAGACTTGCTTGTAGAACTTTCAAAGAGTTTGCGAGTGCCTTCCCACCGAACGTAGGTCGTGCGTCTCCTGTGAGGTACCTCAGTTCTCAGTTTTCCGCGGAGCCAGAAGCATCTGTTTCTCAGCTCTGCTGAATTTTGAGTTGCCTTCTCGCACAGCGGCTTTCTTTTTTTTCTTTCTTGTTTCTAGTCTCTTTAAAAAAAAAACAACTTTTATTTTTTCTTTCGTCGGTTTTCATCCGGTGGGGCATGGGCTCAGGCCCTGCCGCCGGCCCTCGTTTTCGCTGCAGCCATGTTTTAGTCTATGTTCCGGCCTCTTACCGGGTTTAATAAGTGTAGCCAGTGTAATTGGACGATTTCTCTCACCGACCTGCATCGTTGGTGTATCAAGTGCTTGGGGCCTGAATATTGTTCTCAGTCCTGCCTGCGCTGTACTACACTTCAAAAACGAGCTTTCTGGAGGCGTTGTGCCAAGATCCTGGAGCTCTTTGGTCCTATGGAACAGTCTGCTGAAAAGGCCTTGGCCTCGACCTCGACCCCCCATGCAGGCCTCGTCTTCCAAGTCCTCGACCTCGAGCAAGTCGCCCTCATCCTTGAAGGCCTCGTTTGCTGTGTTTCTAAATGTCTCGTCCTCAGGCAAGTATCCTCTTCCCTCCACAGGTACGCTCCCTAAGAAGTCTTCCGCTGAGTCTCAGGCAATCCAGGCAACTAGTGCAGTCATGCCAGCCTCTACGAGACCTCCTTTTAAGTGTGCCTCCAAACATAGGGAATACTTTTCTTCAAGGTGGACCTCTATGGAGCGCACTGCTGCACCTTCCAGACCAGAGCCATTGGTCTCGGTACCTGTCTTCAAGGACATGCTGCAAGCCATACTGACCACGCAGCTTACCACTGTTTGGCCAAGCTTGCTCCTGCCTCGACCCTGCTTTCTGCAAGCCAGCCTGAGCATTCTGTTGAGGCACTTCGATCTAAACTTCTTCAGTCTCGACCCGTGTCCTCCAGTGACTCCTCGCCTCATCCTTCCAGGTCCGGGTCTCCAGCTACTCAACATGTTCGAGTCGTGGTGGACAAGCCTCATTTGAGGCCTCACTCGAAGCACTCCTAGTCCTCAAGGCACCTCGCTTCAAAAAAGACTAAAGAGTCTCCTCTGAAGACTACAGAGTCTCCTATGCCTCGTTCATCGAGGCACATCGAGACCCCTTCCAATCCCAGGCATAGGTCTCGAACTCCGAAGCTTTCAACGCCTCTTACTTCTCCACCTCAAGATCATTTACGAGGGATCCTCCTTCACCTGTCTCTATGAGGCACGAGTCGAGGCTCTCAATTCCTCATACTCCTGGGATTTCTCCATTGAGACTTCTCAAACGTAAGCATTCTCTGACTCCGCCTATATCACACAGCAGAGCTTCTTCTGTGACTCTTACATTAGATACGGACCTTCCTTCTCAATACTCCAGGGAGGCTTCTCCTTCTTATTTAGCGGCACCTCGGTCTCGCTCCACTTCTCCTCCTGAGGAATCTTTGACTTCAAAATCCACATCTTTTTCAAGATTCATTTTTGACATGAATAAGGCTCTTCAGATTGATCTTCAATCTGAGTCTAAGCATACTCCTGAATATTTGGCTGAGATGGAATTGCCACATCCGCCAAAGGACACCATGAGACTTCCCATGAATCCTGTGTTGAAGCAAACTTTTCTCAGGAATCTCAAGACTCCTTATTCCATCCAGGCTATTCCCTCTAAAATGGAATCTCATTACCGCACGGTTCCTTGTAAAGGGTTTGAAAAGCTGCAATTGTCTCACCAATCCTTGGTGTGGAATCATCTCTTAAAAAATCTAATCCCACCAAGGTTTATGCTACAGTCCCTCCTGGCAGAGAGGGCCACACGATGGATACATTTGGACACCGTCTCTATCAAAATTCCATGATGGCAAACAGGATCTTGAATTATAACTTCACGTTCACATCCTACTTGAAGTACTGCATTAAGACCATGCCCTGTTTCTTTCCTGATTTGGCTAAGCACCACTTGCCTTGTTTCAACAACTTCAATAGACCCTCTCACAAATCCGTCTCTTCATGCTTCAAGCCACTTATGATGCGTTTGAAATGTCATCTCACGTCACTGCTTTTGCTGTGGCAATGCGACGTCTGGCCTGGCTATGCATTGTGAACATGGATCCTAATTTGCAAGATCGTCTCACCAATTTACCATGCCAGGGCAATGAGCTCTTTGATAACTCCATTGAGGCTGCCACCAAGCGTCTCTCAGAGCATGAACGGTCGTTTGCCTCTTTGATTCATCCTAAGGCTAAACCTCCAGCTTCCAAGCCTTATCGACCACCTCCACATTGTTATCCGGCTTTCTCCAGGCCTCCGCCTCAGAAACAACCACAACAGCAGCGTCAGCAAAAACCCCAAACTCCTGATGCAGCTAAGCCTGCCCAGTCTTTTTGATAATCTAAGTTTAAGCATAACGTCTACCTGCATCCATTAGACTTCTCTCCTTCCTATAGGAGATCGGTTCCATCACTTTTACCAACAGTGGGAGCAGATTACCTCAGACCTCTGGGTTCTCTCCATCGTCCGGGAGGGTTACTCACTTCAATTTCTTCAAGTTCCATCAGATCTCCTTCCAAGAGAGTTTCCTTCCAGCATGTCGCAACTTCCCTTTCTTCTTCAGGAGGCTAAGAGTCTTCTTCATCTTTGAGCTGTCGAGGAGGTCCCCTTGACCCAACAGGGCACGGGCTTTTATTCCCGTTATTTTCTAGTCCCAAAGAAGACAGGGGATTTGCAACCTATCCTGGACCTCAGAGCCCTCAACAAATTTCTTGTCAAAGAAAAGTTTCTGATGCTCTCTCTTCCTACACTTTACCCCCTGATGGATCAAGGGGATTGGTTATGCTACCTAGATCTCAATGAGGCTTATACTCATATTCCAATTCATCCAGCCTCTTGCAGATTCCTAAAATTTTGGGTAGGGAATCTTCATCTTCAGTACCGAGTCCTTCCTTTTGGACTCGCCTCATCCTCCAGAGTCTTCACCAAATGCCTGCTGGTAGTTGCTGCAGCCCTGCGGACGCAGGGTCTTCAAGTCTTTCCATATCTTGATGACTGGCTCATCAAAGCAACGTCTCAACAGGAGGTTATTGTAGCGACCCAATGGACTATAGCATATCTCCAAAGTCTTGGGTTCAAAATCAATTTTCCAAAGTCCCAGTTGCGTCCCTCCCAAACTCTACAGTTTATTGGAGCCATCCTGGACACTGTTCAACTCAGAGAATTCCTGCCTCAACCACATCAAGATGCTCTCATTCACCTTTGTCAACGAGTGTGTTTCCTCGAGTCACTCTCGGCAAGGCAGATGCTGGTTATTCTCGGACACATGGTCTCTACAGTTCACATGATTCCTTTTGCCAGACTTCACCTCAGAATTCATCAGTGGACCCTGGCATCTCAATGGTGGCAAGCTTGCGACCCACTGACTCAATACATTACAGTGATTCCTTCATTGAGACATTCTCTCCACTGGTGGATGCTCTCTTCCAATCTTTCCAGAGGTTTGTTATTTCACACACACCCTCATCAGAAGGTTCTCACGACAGATTCCTCAACCTACGCTTGGGGGACTCATCTAGATGGTCTCCATACTCGAAGCCATTGGTCCAGCATGGATCATCAGTGTCATATCAATCTGTTGGAACCCAGAGCGATCTTCAATGCTCTCAAAGCTTTTCAGTACCTTCTTCATGACCAGGTAGTCCTCATTCGAACAGACAACCAAGTCACCATGTACTATGTCAACAAACAGGGAGGAACAGGATCTCTCCCTCTTTGTCAGGAAGCTCTAAAGCTTTGGGATTGGGCAATCCTTCACAACACCTTCCTGTGAGCTTTCTACATCCAAGGTCAGCAAAACTGTCTGGCGGACAAATTGAGTCGTCTTCTACAACCTCACGAATGAACACTCAATTCCTCACCTCTACATCCCATTTTTGCTCAATGGTGAACCCCTCAGATAGACCTCTTTGCATCTCCCAACAACAAACTGCCTCACTTCTGCTCCAGGATATACTCTCATTGCCTCGAGGCAGACACTTTCCTTCTGGAATGGACGAATCAGTTTCTCTATGTATTCCCTCCATTCCCTCTGATTCTCAAGACTCTTGTCAAGCTCAAGACGGAGCATGCCACCATGATTCTGATAGCTCCTCGGTGGCCCAGGCAACCATGGTACTCTCTTTTACTTCAACTCAGCACCAGGGAGCCTCTACTTCTACCAGTATTTCCCTCTCTGCTTACACAAAGTCAAGGATCTCTACTTCACCTCAACCTGCAGTCTTTACACCTAACAGCTTGGTACCTCTCAACCTAACTGCCACTCTACAGTTCTCTCAATCTGTATGGGACATTCTAGAAGCTTCCAGGAAGCCGTCCACTAGGCAGTGTTACACCCAAAAATGGACTAGATTTTCTCCTTGGTGTACTACTCATCACAAAGAGCTGCAATCTACCTCCTTGTCTTCAGTTTTGGATTACCTGCTATACTTATCTCATTCTGGCCTCAAATCCACATCTATTAGAGTCTACCTAAGTGCCATTGCTGCTTTCCATCAGCCTATTGAATGGAAACCTCTCTCTACTCATCCTGTGGTTTCCAGATTTATGAAAGGACTTTTCAATGTCAACCCACCTCTCAAGCCGCCTCCAGTGGTTTGGGATCTCAATCTTGTTCTTACTCACTTGATGAAGTCTCCATTCAAACCAATAGATTCGGCTCATCTTAAATATCTCATTTGGAAAGTGGTTTTTCTCATTGCTCTTACTTCTGTTAGACAAGTCAGTGAGCTCCAAGCTCTAGTAGCAGATCCAGCTTTCACAGTATTCCATCATGACAAGGTAGTCCTCCGTACTCATCCAAAATTCTTACCTATAGTGGTTTCAGAATTTCATCTCAATCAATCCATTGTTCTACCATTGTTTTTTCCAAAGCCTCATTCTCATCCTGGAGAAATAGCACTTCAGACTCTGGACTGTAAACGTACTTTAGCTTTCTACTTGCAACTCACTCAACCTCACAGAACTGCTCCTCAACTTTTCATCTCCTTCGATCCAAATAAGTTGGGCATCCTGTTTCCAAGCGAACCATCTCCAACTGGATGGCTGTTTGCATCTCTTTCTGCTATGCTCAGACTGGTCTCCCTCTGCAGAGTCGAGTCACGGGCCATAAAGTTAGAGCTATGGCAGCATCTGTAGCTTTCCTCAGATCAACTTCTATTGAGGAAATCTGCAAGGCTACCACTTGGTCCTCGGTTCATACATTCACCTCTCATTATTGTCTGGATACTTTTTCCATTTTGGCCATTTTGGCCAGTCAGTTTTACAATATTTAGTCTCCTAAATTGCCAACTCTCCCCCCATCCCATTTTGGTTAGCTTGGAGGTCACTCACATGTTGAGAATATGCTGCCTGCTTATTTTGGGATAAAGCACAATTACTTACCGTAACAGTTGTTATCCAGGGACAGCAGGCAGATATTATCACAACCCACCCACCTCCCCTGGTTGGCTTCTTAGCTAGCTATCTGAACTGAGGTACCTCACAGGAGACGCACAACCTACGTTCGGCGGAAAGGCACTCGCGAACTCTTTGAAAGTTCTACAAGCAAGTCTGCTTGCGAGGCTGTCCGCTACAGGGCTCCTTGGATGACGTCACCCACATGTTGAGAGTATCTGCCTGCTGTCCCTGGATAACAACTGTTACGGTAAGTAACTGTGCTTTTTAAAAGAACCTGTTTAAAGCCTTGATGAAGATTCTAAACAGAGCTGTGCACTACTGCTGACAGAGCTATACACTATTGCATTATATACGTAGATACAATAAAAGAAATTGTATTAAATTTTATTTAATCTTTGGTTCATGCTAATCTGATTTAACTTTGTGGCTGATGTAATAATATGGAGGAGCATAATAAAAAAAAAGTCTAAGTCCCCTTTAGGCCTAAGTCCCTAGATGCAGAAAGTAAGCAGCAGGGAAATATTCATTCTCAAAAAAAACATCAAAAATGAGGTTTTTTTTGAGAATGGCCTACCTCCACATTTAGCAATCTAATCACTCAGACTGCTACTACATCTATCCTTACCACACATTCCTGACCAAAAAATCGCCCAAGTCCCAAATGCCCAAACCAAGACCTTTTAGACGAAGGAGGGGCCAGTCCTTTGCCTAAAAGCAGAATTCTGTAACCGGCGTCTGTCATAAACAACCCCGGTTACAGATTCCAGTAACTGTCCCCCTCCCACCACGATCGCAGCAGGAGAAATGCCTAATCCCTCCTGCCGCGACCCCCATCCCAAACCTCCCCGGCAGGAGAGATGCCCAATCCCCCCCGAGCCCCAAACAGCTGACCAGCAGGAGGGATCCCAGGCCCTGCCGGTTAGCTGTTCGGCGTTCGGGGGGTTTCCGGCAGGAGAGCCTGGGATCCCTCCTGCGAGTTCGGTGTTTGGGTATTGGGGGAGTAATTGACTTCTGGCAGGAGGGCCTGGGATCCTTCCTGCCAGTTCGGTGTTTGGGTATTGTGGTGGGGGTAATTGACTTCTGGCAGGAGGGCATGGGATCCCTCCTGCCAGTTCGGTGTTTGGGTATTGGGGGGTAATTGACTTCCGGCACAAGGGCTTTGGATCCCTCCTGCCAGTCAGCTGTTCGGGGTTCAGGGGGTTGTTTCAGCAAGAGAGATTGGGCATCTCTCCTGCTGGGGAGGTTCAGGGACGATCGCAGCAGGAGAGATTAGGCATCTCTCCTGCCGCAATTGTTACCAGTGGGGGATCAGGTTGCCTAGGCTGATCGCGGCAGCTGCGATCAACTCAGCGGGCCCTATTCGGAACTTATACCTGTTTTGACTTGGTCTAAGTCAAAACATATAAGTTCCATCTGGGCAGTCTCGTTAAAATTTTGGTTATACGTGCAGTACGACTAAGGGCTCCTTTTACTAAGCTGCGCTAGCAGTTTTAGCGCGCACTTAGCATGCACTAGACACTAACGCCAGTATTGAGCTGGCATTAGTTCTAGTTGCGTAGCACAGGTTTAGCGCGCGCTAAAATTCTGCGCGTGCTAAAAACACTATCACAGCTTAGTAAAATGAGCCCTAAATCTAGGTCAACCCACCTCCCACCTACCTCCCACCCTTTGTGACAAATCTAGCTCTCTTCCTAGCTTTGACACAGAATTAGGGAAGAAGAGCAGGAAACCCCATTGCAGGAGAGCAGATCAAATTGGCCCTGCTGATGTTATAAGCACTGACTTCACTGGGACTAACCCAGGAGCTAAGAAACTACAGCTCCCAGAAGGCCAGGCTCTACACAGGAAGCTGTCACTGAGACAGACACAGCTGCAGAGAGATTTCTCTCCCTTCCCCCTCTTCAGAGCAGGGAGGGGCGAATTAGAGGGGGTTAAAGCAGAGCAGCTGAGACACAGAGAGGGGGATGAGCCGAGGAGGCTTCAGGGTAGAGGTCTGCACGGGAACGGGGATCGCGGGGATCCCGCGGGTCCCGCGGGGATCCCGCGGGTTCCCCCCCTGGCCCACGGGACTCCCACGGGGACGCCCCCTGGCCCACGGGACTCCCACGGGGATGCCCCCCTGACCCACGGGACTCCCACGGGGACGCCCCCTTGCCCACGGGACTCCCACGGGGATGAAAACAACCTACCTAAATTCTGGCGATGCAAGTCTGGCGTCGCGTCGGGAAATAGCCATGTTGAGCAGTGAGCTCAGCACGTACACAGATGAAAGCCTTGCTTGCTGATTGGTCCGGCGGCCCCGCCCCACCGTGCCGCCGGACCAATCAGCAAGCAAGGCTTTCATCTGTGTACGTGCTGAGCTCACTGCTCAGCATGGCTATTTCCCGACGCGGGCATTAGGCTGTTTTTTGTCATTTCGGGTGGGGGATGGTAGCGGCAGCAGCAGCCTGAAAAAGAAATCATCCTGGCCGGGTTCGGTGTCATGCTCCGGAGCTTCTACAGCCTTCCTATCTCCCTCTCCCTTCTACCTGCGGCTCTCTTCGGCAACTTAGCAGCAACGATCGACACAAGCTTCTGGCGTCGGGGCCTACCCTCTGCGAGTCCCGCTTGTTTCAACTTCCTTTTTCCACAAAGGTGGGACTCGTAGAGGGAAGGCCTCGATGTCGGCAGCTTGTCTTGATCACCGCTGCTGACGAGTTGCTTAAGAGAGCAGGGGGGTGTTGCCAGGTGCAGGTAGAAGGGAGAGGGCCAGATGCAGGACTCGTGGGTGAGGGAGGAGAAGAGAGAGGGGAGAGAAACAAAAGGAAATATTTCATACTGGGCTGGGCCGGAGTGGAGAGAGGGTGGAAAGATTCTGGCTACAGGGTGCATTAACAAAGGAAAAAGGGGGAAAGCTGAAAATGGAGATAGTGACACAAAGAAGAGAAAGGGTAAGCAGGACCTTCTGAATAAGGATAGAGATACAGAGGGGACATGAAGAGGAGGTGAAATAGAGACATAGAAGTAATGCTGAAAAAGTGTGTGTGGGGGGGGGGAGATAAAGACATTGAAAGGGCAAATGGTGAATATGGGGTAAAGACAAGGACAGAGACAAATGAAGATTCTGAAAAAGTGGTGAGATAGGGATATAGGTGAGATGGACACAAAGAAGGGTGATGCTGGAAAATAGGTGGAATGGTAATTCTGACAGACACAGAAGGGAAATGCTGGATCAAGGAGAGATGGGGCTCAGGCTGGATGGAATGAGGAGAAATGCCTTGTTGGCCCGGAACTTCCTCTCCTACGTCAGAATTGACGTCAGGGAGCGGAATGCTGGTCAGCGCGACGCTTCTGCAGGGAAAGCTTGGGACAGCGGTGGCTTGGGGACTATTCCCCGATGGCGGTGGCAGCAAACCGAGTGGCTTGGGGGAGGGCACGGAGAAAGAAAGAAAGGGGGCAGACAGAGAGACAGAAAGAAGGGGGAACAGGGAGACAGAAAGAAAAAGTTGGGGGAGAGAATGAGGTCTGGAGGAGAGGAAACATACAGGAGGCTGAAAGAAAGGAAGAAAGATTGGATGCACAGTCAGAAGAAGAAAGTGCAACCAGAGACTCATGAAATCACCAAACAGCAAAGGTAGGAAAAATGATTTTATTTTCAATTTAGTGATCAAAATGTGTCTGTTTTGAGAATTTATATCTGTTGTCTATATTTTGCACTATGGCTCCCTTTTACTAAACCGCAATATTGTTTTTTAGCGCAGGGAGCCTATGAGCATTGAGAGCAGTGCGAGGCATTCAGCGTAACTCCCTGTGCTAAAACCTACTATTGTGGTTTAGTAAAAAGGGAGGGGGTGTATTTGTCTATTTTTGTATTTTGTTACCGAGGTGACATTGCATAGAGTCATCTGCCTTGGGAAATGTATATGGCAGATATCTTTGTTTTGTGTTCAAAAGAAAAGGAAATGCATTTCTGGTTTTATTTCTACAGTGTTGAAGTACTTGTTGGCCCTTGCTGTGACTGGTGGGGATCCCCAAGCACCGCCAGCAGAGGACCTCCTCTAGAGATGGTCAGAACTCCCCTCCACCAAGCGCAGCAGTCGCTGGCAGCATCCATGAGCCACTGAGGTGCCAGCATCTGTGACTCAGGGACGCTACTGCTGCCTGCCAAGCTTGGCAAAAGGGACCCCAGGCCAACTGCAAAGGAAGTCCTCAGCTGACAGTTTGTGGGTTCTCATCAGCTGAGTATTTATATTTTATATTTACATTAGAGGTTCTGGTAGAAACCCATTTACAAAGTATGTATTCTTCCCAATTAATATTTCCAAATTAATAGTCTCTTTGCTTATTTGTAAATGGGTCTCTACCAGAGCCTTTAATTCAGTAGCATAATTAAATAAAATAACTATTTCTGAAGTTTATAGGGAAGGATGGTGACGGAGGGGATTCCTCGCGGGGACGGGTGGGGACGGAGGGGATTCCTCGCGGGGACGGGTGGGGACGGAGGGATTCCTCACGGGGACGGGTGGGGACGGAGGGATTCCTCACGGGGACGGGTGGGGATGGGTGGGATTTTGGCGGGGACGGGTGGGGACGGGTGGGATTTCTGTCCCCGCGCAACTCTCTACTTCAGGGTGAGCTCGATGGAGAACACTCTCCTCCTCCTCAACTGAATGCTAATGAGCTGAACCAAGACTGGGACATGGTGGAGTCTCAGGAGTGCTTGAGGCTGGAACAGAGAGACAGTTGCCCAGCTGTGAACCAATGGATATTGGTGTGTCTCCTATGCCTAGGGAATGCTTAGAGACAATGGACACAGCCTGAACAAAGGTGGGAAATGAATGACTTCTTGGTTTTTTTTTTCTCACCAGTTTTTTTTTTGTTGTAAGTTCTGCTTAATGGTTTGAATGAAAGTGTTTGTATGCCAAACGCTGGGGGAGATAGCAAAGCTATCTTCAAAAGCACTGATAATTGAACTGTGAAATTCCACTGCAGCACGGAACATTTGTTTGTTCCCTCTCAGCTCAGCTGGGGAGTAATTAAGGGAGATAACGTTTCTCTGAAACGGCCAGCACAGGGGAGCTTCTTTAAGGAGAGTTCCTTTTCTGCAGTCACTCCGTGGCAGGGCTGCAAAGTTAACTGTGTTCTTTTGACCTGTTTGTTTTTTTTTTCTTTCTGCTTTTGTATAAGCTTTATTTGACCTGGAGAAAGAATTGTGGCTAGAGCCATCCTTGTCACATAATTGGCTGGTGAAAAGGACTATGTTACAAAAGATTTAGAGTCCAGCCTGAAAAGTTTATTTTGCATTTCTTATTTTTTTGGGACATTAGAGTCAAACTGGTATGCACAAAGCCAGAGTGGTTAACTTAACCCAAAGTTTATATTTCTTTCAAACCTGTGTGAGAATTGTTGCAGGACGCTAAGAACAATTGTACAGAACAATCCAGAACCAAAGGAATAAACTCAATTTGATTATTCTGCTATCCTGGATTTTGGAGGTGTGTGAATTTCTTTTCCCTTGCCTGTTTTCTTTTGGTAATGTCAAGGAACCTGATATTGTATCTTAGGCAGACACCTAAGAAAGCCTGAAGGGTACCCTGGTTAAAAGGGTACACGTGTGAACAGAGACAATCACCGTGTTCCAGCTCGCTGACACTTTTCCACTCCTCCAAAAGTACCCTATTTGCTCTAGGTGTACAGAAGTAGTTTAAAGGCCTAAGTTGGGTTTAGATACATCTAAAACCAGCTTTGATTATCAGTACTTGGACGATCTGTCTTTTTGATCGTCCAAGTACCAATTTAGGCCACTTTTTTAATGTTTTTTAAAATTATTATTATGAGCCCCATATTGTTTATTAGGGAGCCACATACATTTAGTTAGCAGTAGGTTTCTTTCTTTTAGTTTTTTAAAGATAGGGAATAGGTGAGATCTACAAGCAAGAGTGCGCAGAGAAAGGTACCCGCCACAAGAAAGACAGAACTGAAAACAAGAAACAATATGAAAACATACTTACCTGAATTCAACCAGCAGAGAATCTGTAAGAGAAAAATAAACACGTAGAAGGGCATAATCAAAAAAAAGTCTAAGTCCCCTTTTGGTCTAAGGCCTTAAACGTTGAAAGCAGAAGCAGGGAAAATGTCCATTGTCCAAAAGGAGTTATTTTTATATAATGGCCTGCCTCTACGTTCAGCTGTTTAAACGCCCAGACCACCACTACGTCTACAATTACTACATATAATGAACCCAAAAAAGAGCCTAAGTCCCAAACGCCCAAAACAAGGGCTTTTAGGCGAAGGAGGAGCCAGTCCTTCGCCTAAAAGCTGGATTCTGTAACTGGTGTCTGTCAAAAACAACACCGGTTACAGAATCCCCCACACAACGATCCGGGCAGGAGAGAGCCCAAGCCCTCCTGCCACTCGGCACCCCAAACCCCCGACTAAGATTGGGGCAAGAGGGAGCCCAAGCCCTCTTGCCCCACCGACTCCCCGACTGTCCCCGACAGCATCGGAGCAAGAGGGAGCCCAAGCCCAAGGGCTTGAGTTTGTTTTTGGAATACAAACTGGCTACTATGAACTGATGGTTATCAGAGTAAAAGCCAGTGAAATTATGTATTTTTCACTCCATAAGACACAAATGACCATAAGACGCACCCAAGATTTAGAGGAGGAAAACAAGAAAAAAAACATTCTGAACCAAATTCTCCCTGCCAGGCTCTGCACCCAACCCCACACTCCTTGCCAGGTTCTGTACCCTGTCCCCCTCCCTGCCAGGCTCTGTACCCTGTCCCCCCTCTGGTAGTCTAGTGGTAGGCCAGGACAGGGCAGGACGGGACAGGGGACAGGGCAGGCCGGGACAGGGCAGGGCAGGCAGGCCTAGTAGTAGTCAGGCTTGCCTAGTGTCCTAGTGGCAGTCAGGCAGGCCTAGCGGCCTAGTGACAGGCAGGCAGGCCTAGCAGCCTAGTGACAGGCAGGAAGGCAGGTAGGCCTAGTGACAGACAGGCAAGGCAGGCAGACAGGGCCCCCCACCCAGAGGCAGGCAGGATCCCCCCTTACCTTAACTCCTCCTGCCTTTCTCTCTTACTTTCTCCCCTGAGTGGCACCAGCAGCAGCAGAGCAGCAAGCAGGCAGGTGCGAGTTTTTCATTTCCTGCCTTGTCCCCCGCCGCTCTGTAATGGCTGTCCCAATTCTTGCGAGAACTGGGGCAGCCTTTCACAGAGCAGTGTGGGACAAGGCAGGAAGTGATAAACTCACAGCTGCCTGCTTGCTGCTCTGCCACTGCCACTCGGGGGGGGGGGGGAGAAAGGAGAGAAGGGCAGGAGGTTGAAAGCTCCTGCCCTACAGCGCTGGACCGCCATTCACGGAGCTGCAAGGTGGGAAGCAGAAAACTCACGCCTGCCTTCTTGCCGCTCCGACTCTGTCGCTGCCGCTGGGGAGAAAGCCAGATGGAAGGGCAGGAGGCTGAAAGCTCCTGCCCTACAGCGCTGGACCGCCAGACCGCAGGAGATATTAAGGTGGGGGAGGGGGGTTAGTTAATATTCGCTCCATAAGACGCACCCTTATTTCCACCAACTTATGGGGGGGAAAATGTGCATCTTATAGAGTGAAAAATATGGTGGTTTTGTTTTGTTTTTACTCACTGATAAACTATTAAAACTGAGTAGCAGTCAGTGCAGAAAGCCTGGTGATGTTTGTTTTTGCCTGAACTGTGAATTAAAAGGGAATTGCAATTGTCTGAAGCATTTTGGTGTTTTTTTTCTAAACCAGAGAACTGTATTGATTTGTAGGGTCTCCCTCCTTGGAAGTCATGCTAGGGTCCGTGCTGCCACCTGTCAACAGTCCCCTGCAGTCTTCTTGCGGTCCCTGCAGATGTGACAATATGCTGGGGTATATCTCAGACAACATGTCTATCTGTGTAAAGAGAAACCTGCCCCTTTTAAAACGTTTAGTGCAAGCCTCACCGCAGCACAGAAAAGCCATCCCGAAAACAACTTCTGATGATTTGGTGGCTGCTAAAGCTGAAATTTCTCTCAACACCCTAAAAGGTAACATCCCGCTTTCAAAAAACCAGATAAAGATTTTAAAAGGGAAGCATCACGCTATAAAAAGACTGTGTGAAAAAGGTTAACCCTTAAGAAAAAAAAGAAGCAATTGCTAAAACAATCGGGCAGATTTATAGGGCCCTTGTTAAGTTTTGCTTTACAACTGATGCATCGTGCTGAAAAAATATACCTGGTCCCTAGTCAACAACTCAAGCACTTGAGAAACCCCTACATAGAGCTGTTTGGATCCCAGTTCGGTTACAGAAATTAGATAGTTCCAATTCTAATAAGTGTTGGCACTATCATCTGGGACATTGGATCATTTATTATTTTATTGTCCCTTTATACTTCAATTTTGGAGATCCATTTGGGATCAGATAAACAAAGTAATGGAAAATCCACTGGCACTTACATATGACATGGTGCTATTTGATGAGAGCTAAAAGCTAAATATCATCTCACAATAATAAACTTCTTTTTTTTTTTTTAGTTCAAAATTTTTATTGAAGATTTTGAAATTTTGAAATACAGTGAACAAAATGGAAAAAATACAGGCAAACATGTAACCTTAAGCAAAAACATAGCGAGAAGCTGAATAACAGAGAATCTATAGATCACATAATAAAGGAAGTCTATAAGAGCAAGTAGAGAGAGAGAGAAAAATAAGAGAAGAGGAAAGGGGATAGAGAAACAAAGAGTGGAGATAAGAATAAAAGCATGTAATGGTTATAATTATAAATGGCAAAGTATATCAAACAATCTTGTGAAGGAATTTCCAAGGTGACACCGCAGAAACTGTAGACATTGTAGAAACATGACGTTTTTCAAAAGCATATTGTTCATTTTTAACATACAAACATGAGTTCCACCAAAAAGTATAATCTAGATGGGAGGCCAATTTCCAATTCTTAAGAATGTGCAGGATAGCAATAGCAAACATAGTGTCGAGTAAAATAAGGATGTTGAGAGCGTAGCATGACAATATCGAAGGAAATATCTGAGAGACATGAGGTAAGGGTTCGGATGGTTTTCCAGATGCTGGACCAGAATGAGCGTATAATAGAACAGTGGAACAACATATGGTCCAAAGTGCCATCCGAACCTGAGCAATGCCAACATGTGGGATCAGGACGCAGTTTAGCTTTCCATATAGGATTCCAGACTGCTTGCCACATAACAAAATAC
The DNA here is from genome assembly GCF_902459505.1 of Geotrypetes seraphini. Taxonomy (NCBI): domain Eukaryota; kingdom Metazoa; phylum Chordata; class Amphibia; order Gymnophiona; family Dermophiidae; genus Geotrypetes; species Geotrypetes seraphini. The sequence continues at coordinate 283,681,584 of NC_047085.1, read as the reverse complement.
AAGGATTGAGATACTCGGGTAGACAGTAATGGACGATTCATTTTCGACCAGTAGGTTCTCCAGTCAATGGTTGAGATAGAGGAAGTCAACATAGATCCCCAGTGTTGCAAGGCGTGTGGCATAAAGACGTACTTATAATCCCGTAAAAGTTTGTAGAATACAGATATGGCTTTTCCTTGAACATTAACTGAGTCACTCCAGTGAGGAAAAGAAGCCATTGTAGGCAAGGAAGTCAAATGAGGAAGCAGAGCAGAAATGGTAGAGGACAGCAGTAGCCATTGAGAGTAAGAGCCCCGCAACTGAGGGTAACGAGTACACAGGGAGGAAAAAGAAACTATGTCATTACCCTCAAGTAACTGTTCCACAAACCATATTCCTGCATTCTGCCATTTTTTCCAACAGAATTGTTTCCCATTGTGTTTCAGTTTATGATTATTCCATATAGACATTTTTGAAATGTTGTAAAATGAGTATTCAGACAAAGCATCCAGATAGAGAATGGCCTGTTGTGTCGCCCCTAAAAGGGTGTAAGGCTTTAATCTCAAGGGAACATTCATGGTGCAGAGAGCATATATGGGACAGGGGTGGCACACATGTGTCTCAAGTTCTAACCAGGGAGGAACCTCTGTGAGAGGCTGAGAATGGACCCAATGAGCTCCATATTCAGCCAGCGAAGCCACATAATAGAGGTGGAAGTCTGGAAAGTTCATGCCTCCATTCTCCTTGGAGGCTCTCAATTTAGCAAGAGAAATACGAGGTTTTTTATTATTCCAAATGAACTGAGACAGAGATTTATCAATCCAATTAAATAAAGAATTTTTGCAAAGGGAAAGTAACATAGAAATAATATACGTAACTCGTGGTGTGAGAGTCATTTTAACCGAAGCAATACGACCCCACCAAGACAAAAATAGCGGAGACCATTTGGTGATGGATTGAGTTATCAGAGATCTGATCCTTGATATATTAATAGCCATGATATGGGAAGCATCCTTGTGTATCAAAATACCTAAATACTTAATAGCCTTGTCAGACCAATGAAATGGAAGATGAGCCAATTCTGCCTGGTTAGCAGAGTTGTTAAGAGGGAAAATTTTGGATTTCTCCCAATTGACCAAGTATCCGGACAGGGAGGAATAATCATTAATGAGTGTTATTAGAGCTGGGAGTGAATGAATAGGATTACGGATAAATAAAAGAATATCATCAGCATAAGCCGCCAATTTGCCTTCGATCACATCAGATTGGCAGATAGCAGATAATAGGGGTTCTAGGGCTAAATTAAATAACAGTGGGGATAATGGGCATCCTTGGCGGGAGCCTCGGTGAAGAGCAATTGGTTTGGAGAGAGTATTGTTGATGAGGATGCGGGAAGATTATACATTATAATTGGATCAAAACATTATATTATATCAATATAATGTTTTGATCCAATCAATAAAGTAATCGCCAAAATTGTACCATTGAAGAACACGCAGTAGAAAAGGCCATTCTACACGATCAAACGCTTTCTCAGCGTCAATGGCCAGTCCTATTGTCGGTTCCAATATCAACTTGGAGTAAGCATTGATATGATGAAACAATCTCAAATTATCACCTATATAACGATTTTTAATAAAACCCACTTGATCTATGTGGATCAATTTGGCGATAATTTTGTTCAGTTGAATGGAAAGAATCTTAGCCAGAATTTTGTAATCTAAATTCAAAAGAGAGATGGGACGATAGTTTTTTACTAACGTAGAATCTCTCTCAGGTTTCGGAAAAACTACAATTGTAGCTTCAGCAAAGTTGCATTGTTTGTCAGGAGAGTGATGTATAAAATTATAGTAAGTGAGTAAATGAGGAGCTAAAATTGTATGAAATTTTTTATAAAATTCGTTCGTAATCCCATCAGGACCTGGTGCTTTATTTTTGGCAGTCGAGGATATAGCCAAAGTTATGTTTGCAATATTTATGGGTGCTTCTAATTCTGATTTAGCGGATTCTGTCAATTGTGGATGATGCATTTTATCTATAAATGTATTAAAATCAGGAGTTTGGGACGAGAAATCAGATTCATATAATTTGGAATAAAAGAGCTCAAATTGAGAAGAGATAGATACATTAAAAGTGGCTATACGCCCTGAGGGAGTGTGGATAGAAGAAATTGTATATCTCTTAGATTTTGATTTGAGATAATTAGTAGTATTTTCTCCCATATAATGTCCTGAAGCCAATATAAAAAGGTCTTGTCTAGCTTTATATGATGTCAAGGAATTGTATTCGTATTTGAGTTTCAATAATTGGGAGTAGATAGATGGATCATGCACGTGAATATCCATATGGCGAGATTCTAATTGCTTAATGGACAATTCCAATTCTTTTTCTTTCTGCAAAGCAAGTTTCTTTTTCCAAGCAGAAATTTTAATAAGTTCACCTCTCAGGGTGGCTTTGTAAGCCTCCCATATAGCAGGGGATATGTCAGGGTCTTTCGTGTTAAGCTCAAAGAACTCGTTTGTGAAAATTTGTATTTTTTCCACAATCTCATCATCAAGCAATAAATGGTTATTTAGTCTCCATGAGGGCTTAGAAGATGATTGAGAAGAGGTGAATATATATAAGGATATGGGTGCATGATCCGCCAGTGTAATTGGGTGAATAATTAAATTTGTTAGAAGCTGGGTAAGATGCGAGGATATAAGAAAATAATCAATTCTTGTGTATGTATTATGTGGTGGGGAAAAATGTGTGTATTCTTTACCTTTGGGGTTAAGTGTTCTCCAGGGGTCAACTAAAGAGTAGTTTGTAATAAGATTATGGAGTTCATGATAAGATTTTGATTGGGATGGCTTGCAAGAAGACGATCTATCTAGGATCAGATCCTGTATCTGATTGAAGTCACCACTAATAATCAGTAGTGCTGAAGAGTGTAACCAGTACTGTGGTCCAACAGGGACTCCACAGCACTTCCAATGGTCACAAGAACAAATAGCAATAGCGTGTGACCCGGCCTGGAGTCACCCTGCAGACCTGGATTGACACCAATTAGAAAAACAAAAAAATCACAATCCTCTCAAAAGGTTATAAATCAGAATGCTTCAGTTTGATTCCTTCCAAACATAAAAATCAGGAAAATCATGAATCCAAACAAACAGGTAAGTAGACCATAAATCTTCAAGCAGTCCAAACTTCCAAAAGAATAAGCAAAATAATCCAAATATAAAGTGCAAACTGCTTTCTTCTTATTTCTTGAGTTTATCACCCCTCTGAGGTTTGGCTCCCCTCAGGGTTTAATGCAGCCTGCTCCCAAGCAGGTTTATTCAGTTCCTCATTAACAATAGGGCTCAAGGCACTGGATACCCTATACTCAGTGCTACTAAAATGAAGCCTCTGGCAGACATTTACTAAACTGCCAGGCAAAGGAGAGTGCCACAGGTTTGCTTTTTATTTTGCTACAATATAGCCTACAAAATGCCCTCCCAGGTAACAGCAAACCTCTCCCAAAAACTGACACTTTCAGCTTCATAAAAAAGACAAAACAGAAAAGAAAAGGAAAAGGAAAAACCCAAAAAGGTTCAGTTCCAGCACACAGTTTCTTTCAATCAAACCAAGCTGAAAAAACACTCACAGTTTCATCAGTTTAGCACTTGCAGCTGGTGGAAAAACCAACTTCCATGGCTTCCTCACCAAGGCTCATTTCCTCTGGCAGGCTGTCCAGTTCCATCGGGAGATCAGGATCTGTCATGGCTCCATCCAGCATATCTCCCGCCTCCTGCACCTCCATAGGTGAGGCTGGTTCGCTCCTGCTTGGCCTGAGGAGACTCTCAGGGAGGAAAGGTCTCAACCTTCTCCCTAGCCTGCCTCCTGCCTGCCTGTTTGTAATCTACTGCTGGCTTTTGTATGTTTGGGACATGCCCTTACCTGGCTGATTCAGCAGTCTTCAAGGTAGCTCTAGAGCTCCTTTTGTGGTGACCTGAATACTGCTGGTCTAGTGGATTCTTGGGGATTTCAGGTTCCCCCTGGTGGTCAGCCTGAGAATCAGCTAAATCCACACTGGGACAGCCTTTACACACTCCCTTCCGGGTTTTACTATGTGTCTTAGCAGGAGCTTTAGCTGGAACCAGGGCAGGCACAATGCCTGTTTGGTTACAAGAGAAATCAAGCAGGAGAGATTGAACATCTCAAAAAAAAATTCAGGGTGATCCAGTACGGGGGCATAAATATTTAGAAAAACATATTCTACGGAGCTGATCACAACATGAGCCAAACACCACCTTCCCTCCAAATCATTTTTGTGTGTTATGACGGTAAGCGGAATAGTATCTTTAAAGAAAATGGAAACTCCATTTTTCTTCTTGGAGATAACAGGGGAAAACAGATGGGCCGAATAGCCTTTAATGGTAAATTTAACTGCAGAGGTAGAGGGAAGGCGTGTTTCTTGAAGAAGAATCACATCTGGATGCTTTGCATGAATGAAGTTAACTATTTTTTTTTCCTTTTAATGGGATGGTTAAGCCCATTAACATTATAAGACAATATATGAAGATCAGCCATAATCAAAAAAGAGTAAGCTATAAAGTACAGATACTGCATCAGATATCATCAAAAACTGCACATAGATGAAATGAGTAGAAGAAATATGGAAGCCATTGTAGCTACATGAAAGAAAATCAGCAAAAGAAAAAAATGGAAGGAAGGAAAGTATAGAAAGGTCAGTATAGCCAACACATAGCATGACTAAATATTGAAGCATGCACATGTGCACAAGATAAAATGCAAATAAGTGGGTGAACCTGATATAACCAGTGAGCAGCACATGGAGCATTGAACCGCTCCACACCAATCTGAAAAAGAAACACAAATTATTCCATAGAAAGGCAGGCATAAATAACAAAAGATGCAGGCTCCAAATAGGAGGTGGTGTGATTATTGTAGGTCACTTTCATTCTGGCCGGATACATGAGGCCATACTTTGCCCCGATATCTTTCAACTGCTGCCGGTGAGAAAGGAATTCCTTGTGTTTAATAGCAGTGGATTTAGGCAAATCAGGAACAATAAAGAACTTCCTTCCTTGATGTAGAAGTTGAGGGCGCGCTTTTGCAGCATTTAAAATCTGCAGTGCATGCTGGAAGCGTAAGATCTTCGCCACAATGGACCTAGGCGCTGCAGATTGTGTGGTAATCCGGGAGGGGACACGATGCGCCCTCTCGATTTCCAGCGGGGTAGAGAATGAGAGACCCAGCGATTTCGGGAGAAATTCAGTTAGAAAGGTAATGATATCTGCCCCTTCCGATGTCTCTGGTAGCCCAATTATGAGGATGTTACTACGCCGCCCACGGTTCGAAAGATCTTCCAGATCACGCTGAAGCGAGGCAATTTGTTTCTCGTGCTTATCCAGCAGGGAGCATTTGGTATGTAGTGCGGTAGTCTGCTCTTCGAGGGCATCTAGGCAATGTCGAGCGTCAACAAATTGATCATTCAGAGCCTCAATTTCTGCACGCACCGATTTGGTGGCATCGACCTGCTCCTGCATGATGTGTTTGAACGATCGGATTTCTTTGATTAGTATCTCAAATTGAGAATCCTCGTGCTTTGTCGCCATTTTGTCTGGCGAGCCCGCTTCAATTTTAGGCCGCTTACCGCTGGGTTGCGTCGGATTAGAGTCCCCCTTCGAGATCTTCGGTGGTGACATGTATGGGGATGAATCTGAGCAGAATCTGGGATTTAGGAGCGATGTAATGAAGGAATAAAACTCAGAAAGACGAAAATTGGTGTCGGTGTGGAGGAGCTACTACTCCATGCGTCTGCTCATCTCAGTCAGCAGGCTCCGCCCCCTAATAAACTTCTTTTTATTATGACAGGGGTTACCATTCAGCTTATTTTAAGGAATTGGAAAAACTGGGAAAGACCGAACTATACCTTTTGGTGGGAGTCTATATGTCATATTTTTAAGATGGAACAAAGTATGGCTATACATCAGGGACATTATAAGAAGTTTCTGAAGATTTGGGAGCAATTGACAAAATTTTGCAAAGAGTGATTAGTGATTATGCCCTTTGGTCATACACGTCAAGGGTGGATGGGTGGGAGGGCGGGTTGGAATGTATTTTTCAATATCTCAATTTGAGTGTATTTTTTGAATATAATTGGGGGAGGGGGTGATATATCTATTTGTCATAAATTATAATTGTAAATGTATTTAAATGCTTTTATAGAGTTATATGATTGTATTATATCCTGCACTTAATCATGGCTTTAAAATGAATTTAAAAAAAAAGAAATAAAAAAGGAAAGGGTTCCCTGATTGGCGCAACTTAAAAAAAAATCAGTATAGCTTGCGGTCTATGTTTCCAGCCAGATTTGCAAGGGCATCAGGCTACCAAGTGGTATAAATTAATATCTGAATATTTGAATAAAAAACCTAAAACCAACCTAAAAGACATTTGGAACATTGAGATAAAGTAGCAGATTTCTGCTACTCAATGGCCACGGATTTGGACTTGGAGGATGAGATGTGCAGCGTCAGCATCTATGAGACAAACCTGGTTCTTTTTGTTACATAGAATTTTTTGGACCCCAGTTCGTTTACAAAAGTTGGACAGTTCAAAGTCTAATAGATGCTGGCATTGTCATGTAGAAGTAGGGACACTGGATCACTTGTTGTTTTATTGTCCCTTGATACTCAATTTTTGAAAATCAATATGGAGACAAATTAATATGATATTGGAAACATTGATTCCATTGTCCTATGATGTGGTCATACATGGGACATTGTTGAAAGTTAAAAATCCATTAGATAGGTATAAAAGCAGACTTCTTATAGTTATGACAGGGGTTGCCATGCAAATGATCACCAGGAATTTGAAAAACTGGGACAGGCTTAATTTTTCCTTTTGATGGGAAACGTTGTGTCAATGTTATAAATATGAAAAAATGAATTTGGAAATATTGGGACATAAAATATTTAAAGCGACATGGGATCCTTTAATGGAATTTGTTAAATCCGATTAGGTATAAGTCTTTAATTTTTATTTGTTTTTCACACATATCCAGGGAGGGGGGAGGGAGGGGGGAATATATATATTATTTATTATTATTTATAGATTTCAATATACTATCAAGCATTAAACTTGTACAGAAATCAAGCCAAGTACAATCTACAGAAAAAAAGAAGATTGTTAAACAAATAAATACTTATTAGAACATAAAAATTATAGTGGCTTAACTTTACTCAAGTCCTCAAATTGGGATCCAAAACTTACACAATTAGCGAGAAAATAGAGGTTAACTTAAACTTAAAGAATCACTGCCTTAAACTGAGAGCAAAATGCATAACTTTCTAATGAGCTTAAGATTTTCCTTTATCCAACCAGGATATGGACAAGAAAGTAGTTAATTGAAAAGGTTCAAAGAAAACATAGTTATTCATTTGGTGATGAACAATACACTTGCAAGGATGTCGCAAGTAAAAAATAGCCCCCAAAGCTAACACTCCTGGCTTAAGTAAAAGGAATTCACACCTACGCTTCTGCGTCTCACGTGATACATCGGGAAACATTTGTATTTTATGTCCAAGAAATTCTTTCTGTTTGTTATTAAAGAATAAACTCAGAATCCATGCTTCATCTGGTTGGAGAGCAACAGAAATTATTAATGTTGCTGGGGTCGCAATTTCTTTATCTGACATCTCAAATAATGCTGAGACGTCCATTGCCTCTTGGGCTCTAAGCTTCTGATATTGACTTTGACCACCAGCGGGCAAATAGTATACTTGAGACAGTGGAGGTAAATGTTTATCTGAAATTCCCAGAATTTCCTGAAAAGTGACTTTAGGAAAGTTAGTCAACTTTAAATTATTACTTTGTGCGGTGTTCTCCAACATTTCAATTTTCCTCCTAAGATTAACATTATCTTTAATTATTGTCTCTTGAATCTGTTTGGAGGAAATTAAATCCTGTTCAACTTTCTGAATGCTGGATTTAGAGTTACTCAATTCCATTTTAACTTTGTATGTTCAATCAGTTTCCCTTCTATATATTTAAAATGGGGGTTAATGGCTTTACCAAAATTAGCCACTAAATCCCAAAGTGCCTCTAGTGCAGGGATCTCAAAGTTCCTCCTTGAGGGCCGCAATCCAGTTAGGTTTTCAGGATTTCCCAAATGAATATGGATTGAAAGCAGTGCATGCACATAGATCTCATACATATTCATTGGGGGAAATCCTGAAAACCCGACCGGATTGTGGCCCTCAAGGAGGGACTTTGAGACCCCTGCTCTAGTGTAACCTCAGAGGGTTTAACGAGAGCCATAGGTTGCTGACAAGTGGAAAAGTTCTCACCAGATGCAGAAGTTTCTTTCCTCTCCTCCGGCTGGTAATTTCCCTCATTCGCAGATGGAATCGCCTCCGGTTCCTTAGCTGGCCTTTCCAAATGGAGTACCCCTTCTTCTGAGCTCTCCAAAGCTGGTAAGCATGCCTCAGGGGACAGAAACTGCCCTATCTCTGGGGTTTCCTCACCCCTTGGAGAACTTGTTATCTATGGCTGCAGGGGGGAGCTCTAACGTCGGGCTAAAGGTTGTATCTGGCACTTGGAAGGCAACAGTGGTCTCGCCCAATCGCGGCACTTCTTGCGGGCTGCTCACCGATGCAACTGAAGCAATCTGCATACACCGTAGGATATCATCGATTGTGCCCATCGGGACACCTCCGGAGTGACGCGAGGCAGCAGCGGCGCTTTGGCCGCGTCGCTTAGGCATATCAGGTAGGTAGGCAGAGCTTCTTCTCTACCGCTAAAATGTTCTTTGAAGTATTTTAGATGACTCCCAAAGCGTGTTGCTCAGCTAAGGCAGGTAACGGCCACTCTGGATCCGGGGAGAATATATTTTATATTATAATTTGATTGGATGTAAGTGCTGTTTCATGTATTACTTGTTTGTAAATTTTTTTTTCTTTAATGCACTATGTATTGGAATAAAAAATCAATAAAGAATTATTAAAAAAAAAAAATTTTGGTTTTCCATTGTCAAACAACTATCTAAGCACATTCCTAGGACAGACATCTCCTTTTTTACTTGTAGTTTTCCCCCCATAACAACCACAATTTCCAACTCAAAATGATCTCTTTGGCTTTTCACCACCATTACCTCCGTTTTGTTAACATTTAATTTCAAATCATGTTCACTCATCCAACTTCCGATCAATTCCATATACTTTTTCATTTCCTCGTCTAACCTATGTATAGTTGAGGTTCTAATATTTTCTTCCCAATCTGTTCTAATATTTTCTTCCCACACTGTACGCAGAGAAAATGTTAATTATCATTTATATTCTGAGGGTTTTCAAAGAGGTCAAGGTCGATGACTTTATGCAATGTCACCTCAGTAACAACTATAATATCAGCCAGTCCAGTCACCATGATAGCGGTTTTTAGCACAGGGAGCTGAATGCCCAGTGCTGTTCTCAATGCTCATAGGCTCCCTGCACTAAAAACTGATATTGAGATTTAGTAAAAAGGGAGCCATAGTGCAAAATATAGACATCAGATATAAATTCTCAAAACAGACACATTTTGATCACTAAATTGAAAATAAAATCATTTTTCCTATCTTTGTTGTCTGGTAATTTCATGAGTCTCTGGTTGCACTTTATTCTTCTGACTGTGAATCCAATATTATAAGAACATAAGAACATAAGCAATGCCTCCGCTGGGTCAGACCCAAGGTCCATCGTGCCCAGCAATCCGTGCATGCGGCGGCCCAACAGGTCCTGGACCTGTGCAGTAATCCTCTATCTATACCCCTCTATTCCCTTTTCCAGCAGGAAGTTGTCCAATCCATTCTTAAATGCCAGTACCGTGCTCTGCCCTATTACGTCCTCTGGAAGCGCATTCCAGGTGTCCACCACACGTTGGGTAAAGAAGAACTTCCTGGCATTTGTTTTGAATCTGTCCCCTTTCAACTTTTCCGAATGCCCTCTTGTTCTTTTATTCTTTGAAAGTTTGAAGAATCGGTCCTTCTCTACTCTCTCTATGCCCTTCATGATCTTGTAAGTTTCTATCATATCCCCTCTAAGTCTCCTCTTCTCCAGGGAAAAGAGACCCAGTTTCTCCAATCTCTCAGCGTATGAAAGGTTTTCCATCCCTTTTATCAGATGCGTCGCTCTCCTCTGAACCCTTTCGAGTAACGCCATATCCTTCTTAAGGTACGGCGACCAATATTGGACGCAGTACTCCAGATGCGGACGCACCATCGCACGATACAACGGCAGGATAACTTCTTTCATTCTGGTTGTAATACCCTTCTTGATTATGCCTAGCATTCTATTTGCCTTCTTAGCCGTCGGCTTCATTGTCATGTCCACCATTACCCCCAAGTCCCTTTGTTGGGTACTCTCATTCAATAACATCCCTCCCATCGTATAGTTGTATCTCGGGTTTCTGCTTCCCACATATAATACTTTACATTTTTCAACGTTGAATTTCATCTGCCATCTCGTCGCCCATTCCCCTAGTTTGTTCAAGTCCCTCTGCAATTCTTTGCAGTCCTCTTTAGTCCGAGCTCCACTAAATAGTTTGGTGTCATCTGCAAATTTTATTATCTCACACTTCATCCCTGATTCTAAATCATTTATGAATATATTGAATAGCAGCGGCCCGAGCACCGAGCCCTGCGGAACACCACTCTTGACCGTCCTCCAGTCCGAGTAGTGGCCCTTCACCCCTACCCTCTGTTTCCTACCCACCAACCAGTTTCTGATCCATCTATGTATGTCTCTGTCCACTCCATGGTTCTTCAGTTTCTGGAGTAGACGTTCATGAGGCACCTTGTCAAAGGCTTTTTGGAAATCCAGGTATATGATGTCTATGGGATCTCCTCTGTCCATCCGTTTGTTAATTCCTTCAAAAAAGTGCAATAAGTTAGTTAGGCACGATCTCCCCTTGCAGAAACCATGTTGGCTGGTTATCAGAAGTTTGTTTCTTTCAAAATGTTCATCGATGCTTTCTTTTATCAGTGCTTCCGCCGTTTTCCCCGGAACCGAGGTCAGACTCACCGGTCTGTAGTTTCCCGGGTCACCTCTTGATCCCTTTTTAAAAATGGGCGTAACGTTGGCTATCTTCCAATCCTCCGGGATCACGCTTGTTTTCAGGGATAGGTTGCAAATTTGCCGCAGTAGTTCCGCTATCTCCTCCTTTAATTCCTTCAGAACCCTTGGATGGATTCCATCCGGACCCCGGGATTTGTCAGTTTTTAGTTTTTCTATCTGCCTGCGTACATCTTCAAGGCTCACTTCCATGGATGTTAATTTTTCTGCTTGATCACCATTGAAGAATTTCTCAGGTTCCAGTATGCTGGTTGTGTCTTCGTTTGTAAATACAGACGAAAAGAACCTGTTTAGTCTTTCCGCAACTTCTTTCTCCTCCTTCGCCACTCCCTTCCTTTCTCCATCGTCCAGCAGCCCTACCTCCTCCCTAGCAGGCTGCTTCCCTTTAACATATCTAAAGAACGGTTTGAAATTTTGAGCTTCCTTTCATACTCTTTTTTGGCTTTTCGAACCACACGGTGACATTCTTTTTAATACTTCCTGTGCTCATTCCAGTTCCCCTCAGTTTTGTCCTTTTTCCATTTTCTGAATGAATTTTTCTTATTGCCTATCGCTTCCTTCACTATTTTAGTTATCCACGCCGGGTCTTTTGTTTGACTCTTTTTGCACCCCTATCTGAATCTGGGGATATACAGATTTTGTGCCTCGCTCACCGTGTCATAGAAACATAGAAACATAGAAATAGATGGCAGATAAGGGCCCACGGCCCATCTAGTCTGCCCACCTTAATGTCCCTCCCCTACCTTTGCCCTGTGAATAGATCCCATGTGCCGATCCCATTTGGCCTTAAAATCAGGCACGCTGCTGGCCTCAATCACCTGTAGTGGAAGACTATTCCAGCAATCAACCACTCTTTCAGTGAAAAAGAATTTCCTGGTGTCACCTCGTAGTTTCCCGCCCCTGATTTTCAACGGATGCCCTCTTGTTGTCGTGGGACCCTTGAAAAAGAAGATATCTTCCTCCGCCTCGATGCGGCCCGTAAGATACTTGAACGTCTCAATCATGTCCCCCCTCTCTCTGCGTTCCTCAAGCGAGTATAGCTGTAATTTGTCAAGCCGTTTTTCGTATGGTAGATCCTTGAGTCCCGAGACCATCCGGGTGGCCATTCTTTGCACCGACTCCAGTCTCAGCACATCCTTGCGATAATGCGGCCTCCAGAATTGCACACAGTATTCCAGGTGGGGCCTCACCATGGATCTATACAATGGCATAATGACTTCCGCCTTACGACTGACGAAACCCCTTCGTATGCAGCCCATGATTTGTCTTGCCTTGGACGAAGCCTGCTCCACTTGATTGGCAGACTTCATGTCCTCACTGACGATTACCCCCAAGTCTCATTCTGCTACCGTTTTTGCTAGGATCTCGCCAATAAGGGTATAAGACTTGCATGGATTCTGGCTGCCCAGGTGCATAACTTTGCATTTTTTGGCATTGAAGTTGAGTTGCCATGTCCTAGACCATCGCTCCAGTAGGAGTAGGTCGTGCATCATGTTGTCGGGCACTGAATCTTCGTCTGTTGTGCATTTGCCCACTACATTACTCAGTTTGGCGTCATCGGCGAATAATGTTATTTTACCTCGAAGCCCTTCTGCCAAGTCTCTTATAAAGATGTTGAATAGGATTGGGCCCAAGACTGAGCCCTGTGGTACTCCACTAATCACCTCCGTCATTTCGGAGGGGGTGCCGTTCACCACCACCCTTTGGAGCCTACCTCCAAGCCAGCTCCCAACCCATTTCGTCAATTTGTTACCTAATCCTATAGAACTCATCTTGCTCAGTAACCTGCGGTGTGGTACGCTATCGAATGCTTTGCTAAAGTCCAGGTACACGATGTCCAGGGACTCCCCTATATCCAGCTTCCCCGTTACCCAGTCAAAGAAGCTGATCAGGTTGGATTGGCAGGATCTCCCCTTAGTAAATCCATGTTGTCGGGGATCCCGTAGATTCTCCTCATCCAGGATCTTATCTAATTGGTGTTTGATTAGAGTTTCCATTAGTTTTCTCACTATCGATGTTAGACTCACTGGTCTGTAGTTTGCTGTCTCCATCTTTGAGCCTTTCTTGTGGAGTGGAATGACGTTAGCCGTCCTCCAGTCCAACGGGACGCTGCCTGTACTAAGGGAGAGGTTGAAGAGCGCGGACAGTGGCTCCGCCAAGACATCACTCAGCTCCCTAAGCACCCTGGGGTGCAGGTTGTCCGGCCCCATTGCTTTGTTAACCTTGAGCTTTGATAGCTCACCGTAGACACTGCTGGGCGTAAACTCAAAGTTACTAAACGGGTCAACTGAGCCAACCCTTGTCTGTAGCTGAGGGCCGAGCCCAGGCGCTTCTCGGGTGAAGACTGAGCAGAAGTATTCATTTAATAGTTGGGCTTTTTCCAAATCCTTTTCCACATAGTCTCCGTCTGGTTTCCTAAGACGTACAATCCCGCCTGAGTTTTTTCTTCTATCACTGATATACCTGAAGAAGGATTTATCTCCCTTCTGGATGTTCTTTACTAGAGACTCCTCCATGAGGAATTTAGCCTCCCTGACTGCTGTTTTGACGGCTTTTGATTTGGCCAGGTAGTCTGCTCTAGAGTCCTGCTTCCCTGATTGTTTGTAAGAGATGTCCTTGAAAAAAGACCAGGCATGTTCTACCATTTGCCATTTTTTTGAAGTTTTCCTAAGTTTCTTCCTTACCATATCCCTCATTGCTTCGTAGTTTCCTTTCCTAAAGTTAAAAGTTGTCGCTATGGTTCTCTTCCCTTTCGGTATTCCTACCTCAACCTTGAACTTGATCATGTTTATGTTTATGTTTATTCAGGTTTTTGATTGAACGCTTTTTCGAGACTGCAAAGTGTTTTACAAAATATAAAAATTAACATTTAAAACAAAAATGTTTGACAAATAGGACATACATTACCATGTTATGATCGCTGTTTCCCAACGGTCCCACTACTTCTACTTCCTTCGTAGGTCCCTATAACCCATTTAGGATTAGATCCAGAGTGGCATTTCCTCTCGTCGGTTCCCTAACAAGCTGCTCCAAGAAGCAATCTTGTGTAACCTCCAGGAATTCTGTCTCCCTAGCACATTTTGATCTTCCAAGACTCCAGTTTATCCAGGGGTAGTTGAAGTCTCCCATAATAACCGTGTTACCGCTTTTGCATTCTCGCTTCATCTCGGCTTCCATTTCTTCATCAATATCTCCGGTTTGCCTGGGTGGATGATAGTATAGGCCCATCTTTATTTCAGGCCCTTTCCTTCCCGGTATTTTAACCCATAGTGATTCCAGCCTGTTTGTCGTCTCTGCTATGTCCATTCTTGTCGATTGTATGCTTTCTTTTATGTATAGGGCTATTCCACCTCCTTTTTGCCCTGACCTATCCTGGCGATAGAGCTTGTACCCCGGCAGTGCTGTATCCCATTTGCTTTCCTCATTCCACTATGTTTCAGAGATTCCAATGATGTTGACATCATTGTTGTCCTCTGCATTGGCCATGGCTTCTAATTCCCCCATTTTATTTCTTAGGCTCCTTGCATTTGTATATATGCAATTTAGATCCTGGTATTTTGTTGTCTTCATTTCCTTTCCCTGTGCTGCGGTCTTTAGTGTCTTCTCTTTTACTACAATCTTTCTAACCTATTCTGGGTTAGTTGACTCCTGTTTCCCCTCAGTATCTTCATGGGATACCTTCTTCCGAATCGTCGACGCTTGGTCGACTGTCGGCTTTCTCCTTCCTCTCAGTTTAAAACCTGTTCTATTCTTCTTTCAGCCTCCTGTATGCTTCCTCTCCTCCAGATCTCATTCCCTCCCCAACTTTTTCTTTCTCTCTCCATACCCCCATTCTGTCTGTCTCCCTATCTTTCTCTCTCCATGCCCCCATTCTTTCTGTCTCCTTGCCCCCCTTTCTTTCTTCCTGCCCTCCCCCAAGTCACCGGCTCCGGGGAACAGGCTGCCACCACCTCTGGGGAACAGGCCGCCACCGCTGCGGCAATCAGGGAACAGGCTGCCACCAAGTTCTGAGCTCTCCCTGCTTCCCTTCCCCTTAAAAAGGACGCTGAAGCACTGGGCTGACCAACCTTCCCCACCCGACATCAATTCTAATGTCGGAAAGGAAGTTTCAGGTCAGCCAGGCAGCGATTGGCTGGCCTGGAACTTCCTCTCCAACGTCAGAATTAACATTGGGTGGGGAAGGTTGGTCGGCCCGGTGCTTCAGCATCCTCTTTACAGGGAAGGGAAGCAGGTTGGGCACCCCTGCTCTAGCTAGCAGAGCCACGAGCTGCACTCAAGTGGCTAAAGAGCCGCATGCGGCTCGTGAGCCGTGGTTTGCCGACCACTGTTCTAGGCAACTTGATACTCAAAATGTGGCTCAGATGTAATGGGGACATGAGATGACTCTCTAATATCAGCCAGTCCGGCAAATTCTCCACGAGTTCATGAAGGATCCAATACATACCCTGACGCAGAATGAAGGCTTGATGATACCTGTCATTGTGTCTTCCAAAGTTCTTTGAATCATAATACCCAAATATTTTATTCCCTTTTCCTTCCAAATGAAAGGGAATTGGTCAAATAAACCTTTTACACAATGCAAGTTTAGTGGAAGAACCTCTGATTTGCTCCAATTTATTTTGTAACCAGAAAATTTGAAAAATCGATCTATCAATTCCAGTAAATGCGGGATGGTAGATTCAGGATTCTTCAAATGAAGCAAAATATCATTTGCATAGGCTGAAACCTTATAATCTCAACTTGCATATGGAATTCCCTGTATCTCCTTTGCCTGCTGAATGGCCAACAAGGGTTCCAAAACAATAAAAGGAGACAAGGGACATCCTTGTCTAACTCCCCTCTTCAGACAAAAACGATCCAAAAATGTATTATTAATATATAATCTGGCAGAAGGGGAACTATACGAGGTTTTAATCATTTGAATATATCCAGATCCTATACCAAACCAATCCATTGCTTGATACTTGAAAGTCCATTCTACAAGTTCAAAGGCCTTCTCTGCATCCAAAGAAACAGAGAAGGCTGGATCCTCCATTGTTTTTGCTAAATTTAAAATATGAAATGCCAATCTGTATTATTTGAAAAATGTCTTTGAGCAACAAACCCATTTGGTGCATACTAATCATATAAGGGAGAGCCTAGGCTAATTGTAAAGCCAATAATTTAGCTATGATTTTCCCATCCACATTAATTAAAGAAATAGGCCTGTAGTTTGAAACCAGCATGGGATCTCTATTTGGCTTTGGCAAAACAATAGTTAATGATTCTGCCATAGTATCTGATATACAACCCTTAGTCAGTTGTAATTTATATAAATTTAAAAGCTGAGGTAATAATAAATTTTTGAAATTGGAAAAACTCCACTGTGAATCCATCACTACTGTGACCAGTCAGGCACCAGGACTGACGGTCCCTGTGAGAATGGGGAGAAAGGGTGGCAAGAGGCCCAAGAAGGGGGTTACCAAGGCCAGGCCCCAACCCCAAGCAGGCCCCCCTGAAGGTAACACTGACCCAAAATGGGGGGGGATGAAGAAGATAGTTACCATCACAACCTTTCATACAGCAGGGCTAGGAACTTGGATTATAAAAGCAAGACCTGAAGATAGGGAGAATGGCTATTATCTAGGTGATCACCGGGAGAGCCAAAGAGAACATCAGCTGAAAGCAGGCTCAGGTAGAACAGGCAGGGCCGGATTTTCCTATAGGCTAACTAGGCTTTAGCCTAGGGCCTCAAGATCCGTGTCACATTTTTTATAAAGGTTAGTACCAATAACAACATGTTTCATTTAACATATTGATATATATCACAGTAATGATGTATTTTATTATCTCTCATGTAATTTACAAACTTAAAAATGGGAGGTGAAAGGGCCTCATAAGTAGAATGAAGGCTTGATGATACCTGTCATTGTGTCTTCCAAAGTTCTTTGAATCATAATACCCAAATATTTTATTCCCTTTTCCTTCCAAACCTAGGGTCTCTTTTCATCTAAATCCGGCCCTGAGAACAGGATGTGGTTTTCCCCTTGAAAAAACAGTAGATCTGAACAAGCTGCTAGGAAGGGTAGGGAGAAGGCTCAGGGCTCTCCCTAAAGATGAACTGCCTGGCTCAAGTTACTAGCAACTGATCAGGAGATGCCTATGGAATTACAAGGTAAACTGACTTCTGAGGATTTGTGCAAAGCTCCAGAGCTGATGAAAGTAGGAGTGGCAACTAACTCTTGCTGTGAGTTGGGTTTTTTTCTCTTTTTTTCCTATTGTTGGCTGGGGTAATTTTTCTGTTACAGCAAAAACAAGTCCTCACTCGTCAAGGATAAATCTTTCAGAACTTCTACTGAAAAGTTTCTTCTTGTTCAAAAATCCAGACAGACAACTTGGGTAATTCTTAATCTGTATCTTTATTTGATGTACCGGTATATTGCTTGCCCCAACATAAAAGCCCGATGGAACCCGTTTCGCCTCAAAAAGGCTTTTTCAAGGGTTCCAAGGGGGGGCACTGTATAATACAAATATGAAAACAACTTTTATTACATTTATATCATGTTTATCCTACAAAACCATATAGTAGTTTCTAATATTGAATCATTAATAAATATTAATTCTTAAACTAAAACATCATTCATTTAAATAAATACTCAATATTTATAAAGAACCATTTTTAACTGTATAAAAATATACAAAAATGTTACAAATTTTATGCATTACAAATTAATCTAATTAATCCTGATAATCACCACATCATCAACTCTATAAAAATATTCAATATCTATTCATTATTCTACTGTTCATCTTATTCATAATACAAAATATTTCAATCCATCTCTTTATATATTTTGAATTAAAAAGGAAAATTAAAGTAAATTGATGGCATAAATTTAGGTACATTCTATAAAACAGTACATACACAATCTATTATATATTAATTATTTATTTATTTATAAAAAGACTCATAATTGATAGTGCATATGACATTTAATCCTAAAATTCACATATAAACCAATATTTGCCATTAAAATCATCATGCTCATACAGAAAAAAATATCATGCTCATACAGAAAAAAATATACCCAGGTGTTCAAATATATAATTAACTCATTTTCAGGTTCAATCCTCAGATAGTCCATAGAAGCCGTCTAATCAAGTAAAAATTAATATTCATGGCAAATCTTAATTATTAGCCTAGTGAAAATCCTGAATGCTGCCAGAGTTTCTCTCTGGTCATTTTGATTTGTGCATTTCAGTGGCATACCTAGCATATGTGATACCAGGGGCCCATCATTTCTTGACCCCCCCCCCCAATCTATATGAAAAATATGATTTTTAGTAACAATCCACATATCGCACAAGATTGTACCTAGGAAAAGGCAGAATCTTAAACACTGCAGTGAGCACTAGAACACCATTGTAAAGTTTAACATTGTAAAGTTAAACAAGCCAGATCCTACACAGTCAATTGATCCTGTACAGTTGATGCTATCAGAAAGCCATGTCCCTTTCATACACACAGACAGATACACCCTCACCCAATATGGAACAATCACAAACTAAAAATAGAAATATGTAGACAAAAGTTAAACTGAACTGCCAAGAAACCAGACTCTGCATATAATGCAACACCACAACACCACAAAAACAGTAATACATGTCCTCTAATACTGTGCAAAATATAAAGACAGTAGATGTAAATTTGAAATAACTGATACATAACAATCGCCACTTTATAAATTAACAAATAAAAATAAAACAAATAATGAGAAATAAGAAAATATCATTTTATTGAACTAATCCATTTTTCAATTAGCTTTCAGAGGCCAAATCTTTTTTCAGAACAGTACAATATACTGATGTTATGCTATCCTGTCCTGAAGAAAAGGGTTTAGTCCAAAAAATTGCCTTATTTCCATTTCCTATTTATAAACTTTTATCAATACAGTTACAATACTACTTGATTCTAAGTAAATCAACAAAAAAATCTTTCTACCTTTTGTCATTTCTGCTTTAATCATCTTCTTTTTGCTCTCTTCTTTCTATACAGCGCTTGTCCTCTCTCCCTTCCATGCAACATCTGCCCTCTCTTTACCCCTTCCACCCAGCTTCTGCCCTCTCTCTCTACCCCTTCTATCTACTGCCCACACTCTCTCTGCCCCTTCCATCTACTGTCCACCCTCTCTCTCTTCCATATGGCATCTTCCCTGTTTCTATGTCCCTTCAATAAACTGTATATCCCGGGGTCCCTTCTCTCCTTTGCATATGATTCATTTCAGCTTCACCACCTCTCCCTTTTTCTGTCTCCACCCCCTCCCCTATGTTTTGGCATCTCTCTCTTTCTCTTTTACTTCCTTCCTTCCCACTCCACACCATGGTGCGGTATCTCTATCTCCTTCCCTCCCTCCCCCCATGCCATGGCATCTCTTCCTCTCCCTCCATGGTCTAGTATCTCCTTTCCTTTTATTCCTTTCCCTCCCTCCCATGGACTTGGCATCTCTGGTTCCTCTCCCTTGTCTTCCTTCTCCCATCTTCCCTCTCTCTCCCCAATTGGGTGCAGCAGCAGCATTTCTCTCACCCCCTTCCCTCTGCAGCAGTAGCATTTCTCCCCCCATCCCTGTGCAGCAGCAGCATTTCTCCCCTTCCCCTGTGCAGCAGCAGCATTTCTCCCCCCTTGCCTGTGCAGCATTTCTTCCCCCCTTCCCTGTGCAGCAGCAACAACTCTTCCATGCCCAGCATGTCTGGCCAGTTTCCCTGCTCAAAGCAGTAGGCGTCTACACCTCACATGATCTGCGGCTACGTTGAAAGCCTTCTCTCTGATGTCATGACGACAGAGGGAATGCTTCAGACGCAGACGCGGATTGCGTAAGGAGCCGATGCCCGCAGCTTTGAGCAGGGGGCCAGCCAGAAGTGAAACAATCGCCGGAGAGAGCACAAGCTGGGACGGACACCACTGTTTACAACAGGGATGCCCACACTTTTTGGGCTTGCAAGCTACTTTTAAAATGACCAAGTCAAAATGATCTACCAACAATAACATTTTTAAAAAACACAAAGCACACTGTACGCAGAGAAAATGTTAATTATCATTTATATTCAGGGGTTTTTCAAAGAAGTCAAGGCAGATGACTCTATGCAATGTCACCTCAGTAACAACTATACAAAAATAGACCAATACCCCCGCTCTTTTTACTAAACCGCGATAGTGGTTTTTAGTGCAGGGAGCTGTGCTGAATTATCTGTGCTGCTCTCGACGCTCATAGGCTCCCTGCACTACAAAACGCTATTGCGTTTAGTAAAAGGGGGCCATAGTGCAAAATATAGACAGCAGATATAAATTCTCAAAACAGACACATTTTGATCATTAAATTGAAAATAAAATCATTTTTCCTACCTTTTTGTCTGGTGATTTCATAAGTCTCTGGTCCTTCTTCTATAAAGCCAATATTTCTTTCTTTCTGCTTTTCTTTATCCTCCTGGCCCACCCCCTCTTTCTTTCTGCCTTTCTTTCTCTCTCTCCCTGGCCCCCTCTTTATTTCTGCATTTCTTTCTCTCTCCCTCGGCCCCCTTTCTTTCTGCCTTTCTTTCTCTTTCGCCCTACCTCCCCTCTTTCTTTCTGCCTTTCTTTCTCTCTCCCCCTGGCCCCCTTCTTTATTTCTGCCTTTCTTTCTCTCTCCCCCTGGCCCCCCTCTTTATTTCTGCCTTTCTTTCTCTCTCCCCCTAGCCCCCACAAAGCCACCGTGCTGATTTCTCCACTTCCCCGATTCTTTCCCTATCCCCACCCCCAAGCCAGCAGCCGATTTCTCCCTGCTCCATACTCGAGCCAGGCCTGGCACGTACAAGCACCGGGCCCACAAGACTTCATCTCCAGCATCAGTTCTAATGGGGAGGAAGTTCCAGGCCAGCCAGACAGTGATTGGCTGGCCCAGAACTTCCTCTCTGATGTTAGAATTGACGCCTGAGGTGAAGTCTTATGGGCCCTGTACTTTTTCCCCGCCTACTAGCCCGCCTCACCTTTTGCCTCCACCTACCACGCAGTTGCCAGCTGGGTTAAGGAGTGACTGTGTGGGGGAGCCAGTGCTGGGATGTGGTGGTTAGACGGAGCAGTGGCAGAATAGGGAGGGTGACTGGCTGTGCATTCCCTTGGGGCTTGCACCCGGGGCGGAGTGCCCCCTCTTGGTACGCCACTGGTGTTTGGTGAGAATGTGGATTGGGATTTTAGTGGGAGTGTATGCATGGGGGGGTGAGAGATGGATCCCAAATGGAATGTCATATGGTTGTGGCTGTTCTTTGTGGACGTCTAGTGGTTGGGATCCTTCCTTCATCCCTCATTCAAGGAAAATAGTCTGTGGGTATTGTATTTGATTGTGGTTGTGGGGTAGAGGGGAAGATGGGGCGTTTCTAGTTTCTTTGGCTTTGGATGTGGCAGGGTGGGGGAGGGGTGGAGGGATCAGGTGTAGGGATGATGTTGTGGGAGGTGGGATTGGGTTGGATGGGGTGGGGTCTTGGGCTTTGGGTGGGATTGGGATAAGGGGTGGGATAGTCCTCTTTCAGTATTTGACCCTGTTGGATTCTACTGCAGTGTCTGGTAGACAGCTATTATGTGGAGAACTTGATACCTATGGCCCTGGGGGAGGCTGGGCTCCCAGGGTTCTCTTCTATGCTCTTATTGTTCTGTACCTTTTTTCTTCCTTTTGTTGTTGAATACTCCCTTTAGGATTATTTCCTGGAATGTAGGAGGCATCACATCGCCGGTTAAGCGCTCGAAAATCTTGACTGCTTTACAATGTTATCACGCCGATATTGCTTGTCTCCAAGAAACTCATCTGACGGACGCTGAACATCTTAAGTTACGTAGATCTTGGGTGGGGGAGGTCTATTTTGCGTCTTCGTCAGGGCATCATGGGGGTGTTGCGGTGTTGGTCCGTAAGTCATCTACGAGTGGCTTTCAGGTCTTGGACAAGTCCTTAGAGGGTTGCTTTCTTCTTCTGCGCTTAACTTTGGGGATAGGAGCTATTTATTGCTTGTAGTTTATGGTCTGAATTCGTCTGAATCTTCATTTTTACAATTGGTTCGTGTATATTCGAGATATTCCGGGGACCCCCTCTTCTCTTGATGGGAGATTTCAACTTGGTTAGTGACCCGGATTATGATAATTCTGGCCTGGTCGCTACTCCTTTGCGGACTAAAGGACATATTCTTGCTGACTTTTGTGATACAGTGTCGGTGGTGGATCCCTGGCGCCTCTTACATCCTGAGGTCCGAGACTTTACTCATCTTTCTCACGCGCATAACACCTGGTCTCGGATTGATTATATCTTTGTGTCTCCCACTTTGTTTCCCTCAGTGGTGACATTGGAGATCAGCCCACTTAGTATTTCTGATCATACCTCGATATGGCTGGACATCCACTTGGATTCCACATACCTTCGTTCTCCCTCTTGGCGCTTCCCATTTTATCTTGAGTGAGATGTAGAATTTCGTCACTTTTTGCAGGCTCAGTGGGAGGATTATGTGGCTAATAAAGAACAACATCAGGAGGATCCAGTTTTGTTTTGGGAGGCAGCCAAATCGGTGATCCATGGTCAGTTGATATCCTTTATTAGTGCCCCCAATAAACGTATTCATTTGGGTATTCTTACTCTAGAATGGGCCTTGCGGACCGCTAAGAAGGCTTTTTCTACCGCTCCTTCAGACATAACTAGAGAGAATTATTTGTCTACCCAGGGGGCTTACTATAATTATCGTTTTCACAGATTTGGCAGCAAGCCTGGATGCTTGTTGGCATGCTTGGTTGAACCAAAATGCAATTACTTGAGGAAGTATGAATCAAATTCTAAAGATACAAAATTACTTCCTATTGAACTTTGTGAAAAGCATAGCCGTGCCTCAGAGACCGAGTCATCCAGCAAAATTTTAATTATTGCCAATCTTCGGTCAGAATCTCATTCATTGGCATCAGGCATATGCTTACTGCACTGTGTATTTTGTTATTATATATTGTATTTTTAAATATTTTAAATATTTTTATATTTTTAAATTTTTTTCTTTTTGTGTTTTCGTTTTTTTAAAACTTAGTAGAAAAATAAATATCCAAACTTTAATAAGATAGTGCATATATTCAAGAGCACTTATCTGAGTCAGTTGTCAGCACTGTTTATATCCCAACGGGGCCACCGTTTCACCCGATGTGGCTTCG
Source organism: Geotrypetes seraphini (assembly GCF_902459505.1). NCBI lineage: Eukaryota > Metazoa > Chordata > Amphibia > Gymnophiona > Dermophiidae > Geotrypetes > Geotrypetes seraphini. The sequence goes on along the minus strand of NC_047085.1, from coordinate 283,658,319 downwards.
TCAGGGGAAATGGTTGACAGTGCCTGAAACACAAAAAGTTACATTAGTCTAACTATGTGGTAACTATAGATAACTTTAATTCAATACAATACCGTATTTTTTATGCAAAATTTAACATAGCAACTTATGGAACAGAAAACGACCTAGTTCCTCTGCATAACTTTCTCTCTGAAATGGCGGTGAACATTGAGAACACCGAGCTTTTAAACTGCCCGCTAAGGGCCTGCCGGTACTTACGTTCAACACGTGACTAACGTGAATGAACTAGCGTCATTAGACGAATAAATGTGACCAATGTTTTTTTCCGGCTCCTTTCACATGTGCTTTAATAATTTCAAAAACCCCTTCTCAAAAGCGGTATTGCTTTTCTGAAGAGACTATGAAATACACCACCCCACACCAGCACCGTACATGACCGGGGCCCTGTGATATTCTGAAAGTCCATAACCGGCTTTTGCTGTGTAATAATTTTTGTATGCTTTCGGGTCTCTGTAATCTTTAGTCACCAACATTTTAAAAAACAACAGTCTTCCTGGGTTGCAGGTGAAGCTTAAGGATCACCTTCCCGCAATGAAATGAGACGTTCTTGTTCTGATCTGTCTTTATTTCAAATGTGATGGTGTCGATATGCTTCTTGTTCACAGGGAGATAGTGAGGTTTATTGTATATGAGGGTGATAAACCTCCCTGTTGACCCTAAAGCTGGAACACAGCGTGACAGTTGTATAAAATGTTCACCTACTAACTGGTGGTCTACAATATCTGTGTACAAGTAGAGGGTATTACAGCCAGCCTCAATATTCGCAGGGAAATGAGAATGCCGTGTATTAACATTAGCCTTTAACACCCCCCCCCCCCCCCCAAATGGTTGCCAAATCACCCTCTACAGAAACAATAGACTTATCTTCTGATTTTACATTAATTCTTTGCATGTTGGGGTCATATATGATTCTCGGTGGTATTGCAGGCTCATAGACACTTCTAATGTCTTGATTCATGCTTTCCAATAACCTCCCCATGGTCGCATAATATCCTTTCTGGAATGTAAGTTGGTGTTATACATTTCCTTCTCCAGAGGTGACAACATACTTTAGGTCTTCTTTAATATTCTCACAAGTATGGGGGTATTGTATTTCCACCAGCCCAACTTCCCACGGCCCCTGTAAGTCCAAAGGCCTAGCTATTTGTATAGTAAAATTAGAGCTGGTATTATGGGGAAACACAGCTGCCGAAGCATTGCTAGGCAGTGTGATATAAAAGCCACTATCATTCAATTTTTTTTCTCTGTGTTGCTTCAAAAGACAAAATCAGATGTCTTGAATCTCCAATGCCTTCACCCAACTGTTAAATTTATCAGGCCACCCCTTCCATTTCACAAAACAAATTTTGTTCTTACCCTCTCCTTTTACCTTTAGAACTTTTTCAATAAGGTATATTTTGTCCTGTAGCGGCATGACTTTTAGTAATTCTTTAGGATAAAAAGAACCATCAATAGCTTTAACATAGTAACATAGTAGATGACGGCAGATAAAGACCCGAATGGTCCATCCAGTCTGCCCAACCTGATTCAATTTAAATTTTTTTATTTTTTTTTCTTCTTAGCTATTTCTGGGCAAGAATCCAAAGCTTTACCCGGTACTGTGCAGGGGTTCCAACTGCCGAAATCTCTGTTAAGACTTACTCCAGCCCATCTACACCCTCCCAGCCATTGAAGCCCTCCCCTGCCCATCCTCCACCAAATGGCCATACACAGACACAGACCGTGCAAGTCTGCCCAGTAACTGGCCTAGTTCAATATTTAATATTATTTTCTGATTCTAAATCTTCTGTGTTCATCCCATGCTTCTTTGAACTCAGTCACAGTTTTACTCTCCACCACCTCTCTCGGGAGCGCATTCCAGGCATCCACTACCCTCTCCGTAAAGTAGAATTTCCTAACATTGCCCCTGAATCTACCACCCCTCAACCTCAAATTATGTCCTCTGGTTTTACCATTTTCCTTTCTCTGGAAAAGATTTTGTTCTACGTTAATACCCTTCAACTATTTGAACGTCTGAATCATATCTCCCCTGTCTCTCCTTTCCTCTAGGGTATACATATTCAGGGCTTCCAGTCTCTCCTCATACGTCTTCTGGCGCAAGCCTCCTATCATTTTTGTTGCCCTCCTCTGGATCGCCTCAAGTCTTCTTACATCCTTCGCCAGATACGGTCTCCAAAATTGAACACAATACTCCAAGTGGGGCCTTACCAATGACCTGTACAGGGGCATCAACACCTTCTTCCTTCTACTGACTACGCCTCTTTTTATACAGCCCAGCATCCTTCTGGCAGCAGCCACTGCCTTGTCACATTGTTTTTTCGCCTTTAGATCTTCGGACACTATAACCCCAAGGTCCCTCTCCCCGTCCGTGCATATCAGCTTCTCTCCTCCCAACATATACGGTTCCTTCCTATTATTAATCCCCAAATGCATTACTCTGCATTTCTTTGCATTGAATTTTAGTTGCCAGGCATTAGACCATTCCTCTAACTTTTGCAGATCCTTTTTCATATTTTCCACTCCCTCTTCGGTGTCTACTCTGATACAAATCTTGGTATCATCTGCAAAAAGGCACACTTTTCCTTCTAACCCTTCAGCAATGTCACTCACAAACATATTGAATAGGATTGGCCCCAGCACCGAACCCTGAAGGACTCCACTAGTCACCTTTCCTTCCTTCGAGCGACTTCCATTAACCACCACCCTCTGGCGTCTGTCCGACAGCCAGTTTCTGACCCAGTTCACCACTTTGGGTCCTAACTTCAGCCCTTCAAGTTTGTTCAACAGCCTCCTATGAGGAACTGTATCAAAGGCTTTGCTGAAATCCAAGTAAATTACATCTAGCATATGTCCTCGATCCAGCTCTCTGGTCACCCAATCAAAAAATTCAATCAGGTTCGTTTGGCACGATTTATCTTTTGTAAAGCCATGTTGCCTCGGATCCTGTAACTCATTAGATTCAAGGAAGTACACTATCCTTTCTTTCAGCAACACTTCCATTATTTTTCCAACAACTGAAGTGAAGCTCACCGGCCTGTAGTTTCCTGCTTCATCCCTGTGACCACTTTTATGAATAGGGACCACATCAGTTCTCCTCCAATCCCCAGGAATCACTCCCGTCTCCAGAGATTTGTTGAACAAGTCTTTAATAGGACTCGCCAGAACCTCTCTGAGCTCCCTTAGTATACTGGGATGGATCCCGTCTGGTCCCATCGCTTTGTCTACCTTCAGTTTTTCAAGTTGCTCATAAACACCCTCCTCCGTGAACGGCGCAGAATCTACTCCATTTTCTCGTGTAACTTTGCCAAACAATCTCGGTCCTTCTCCAGGATTTTCTTCTGTGAACACAGAACAGAAGTATTTGTTTAGCACATTTGCTTTCTCCTCATCACTCTCCACATATTTGTTCCCAGCATCTTTTAACCTAGCAATTCCATTTTTTATCTTCCTCCTTTCACTAATATATCTGAAAAAAAATTTATCTTCCTTTTTTACATTTTTAGCCATTTGTTCTTCCGCCTGTGCCTTCGCCAAACGTATCTCTCTCTTGGCTTCTTTCAGTTTCACCCTGTAGTCTTTTCTGCTCTCCTCTTCTTGGGTTTTTTTATATTTCATGAACACCAACTCTTTCGCTTTTATATTCTCAGCCACTAGGTTGGAGAACCATATCGGCTTCCTTTTTCTCTTGTTTTTATTGATTTTCTTCACATAAAGGTCCGTAGCCATTTTTATTGCTCCTTTCAGCTTAGACCACTGTCTTTCCACTTCTCTTATGTCCTCCCATCCTAACAGCTCTTTCTTCAGGTACTTTCCCATTGCATTAAAGTCCGTACGTTTGAAATCTAGGACTTTAAGTATCGTGCGGCCACTCTCCACTTTAGCCGTTATATCAAACCAAACCGTTTGATGATCGCTACTTCCCAGGTGAGCACCCACTCGAACATTAGAGATACTCTCTCCTTTTGTGAGGACCAGATCCAATATCGCTTTTTCCCTTGTGGGTTCCGTCACCATTTGTCTGAGCAGAGCCTCTTGAAAGGCATCCACAATTTCCCTACTTCTTTCCGATTCCGCAGACGGAACATTCCAGTCCGCATCCGGCAGGTTGAAATCTCCCAACAGCAGAACCTCCTCTTTCCTTCCAAACTTTTGGATATCCACAATCAGATCCTTATCAATTTGCTGTGATTGAGTCGGAGGTCTGTAGACTACACCCACATAGATAGAAGTTCCATCTTCTCTTTTCAGAGCAATCCATGTCACTTCTTCCTCTCCCCAGGTCCCTTGCATTTCGGTCGCTTGGATATTGATCTTTACATAGAGAGCTACTCCTCCACCTTTATGACCATCTATGTCCTTCCTAAAAAGATTATATCTCGGTATGTTTGCATCCCATCCATGTGATTCACTGAACCATGTCTCTGTGATAGCAACAATATCTAGATCTGCCTCTAACATCAGGGCTTGCAAATCATGAACTTTGTTGCTTAGACTGCAAGCATTTGTGGTCATCGCTTTCCAGCTATTTTTCAGCGATAATCTCCTTTTTTGTATGGATTTTTTTTTCATTTCACTTTCTGTTGCAATACTAAGAAATGAGTTGCTGATATTGTTTATGTTGCAGTCTTTACTACTATCACATCTTTTCTTTTGCCGGGGGTGGTCTCTATAATTGTCCTTCGTACATACACCACCCCCACCTTCTTGTTTAAATGCCTAGAAAAATATTGTCTAAATTTCTCTGCAAGGTTTCTTTTTCCTGCTGTAGTAATATGTAACCCATTAGTGCAATATAACTTCTTGTCCTTCCATGTATTTCCCCATCCTCCTATGTACCTGAAGCCTTCTTGATGACACCAGGCTCTGAGCCATCTATTAAAGTCCTCTGTGTTTTTCACTCTTTGCTCTCCCTTTCCATATGCAGGCAGTATTTCAGAAAAAGCTAAAGTCTTTACAAAAGGTTTCACGCCCTCACCAAGCTCCCAAAAAGCTTTCTGTGCTGCAAGTGTGGAGTTGTTGGCCAGGTCATTTGTTCCCAGATGGATAACAACATCAGTGTTAAAATCCTTAGTTTCTTCCTTAATTATAGTCAGTATTTGCCTGGAACTCCTGGTAGCTGAGGATCCTGGAAGACATTTCACTATTTTGGTCTCCTCGCCCTGTGTTCCAAGGTTAATGCCTCTGATGATGGAATCCCCCAACAGTAATAGTTTTCTGTTTTTGGCTTTTTTATTTGTACTTAGGGTGCGCTTGTTCTCTTGAGTTACCTTCATTGGTTTCAGTTCCACTTCCCTTCTGTTTTCTTGAGTATCGCAGTGCACTAGTGGAGCGAAGGAATTCTGTAGAGGTAATATTAGTGAAGGTGAATGTTTCCATGTTACATGTCGCAGTCTTCCTGAGCCTACTGTGATCCATTTATTCCTGGGCTGTTTTATTCTTTGAGGTAGAGGTGGTAAGTTGGTATGATTTTGTGGAGTGATGGAAGCTGCTTTAATTGTATTCAATTTCTGTTTAAGTTTGCAGAGCTCCTCCTTAATACTAGCAAGTTGAAGACAGATGGGGCAAGCCTTAAGCCTCCAAATAATATGTCTTGGAATTAAAGCACCACAGTGATTGCATAGAATAAAGGTCATCTTGATTGGTTGTGAAGTGACTTGATTTGAGTAGTCCTGATTATATGGGTCTCTATATATGAATAGTGGTCCCTGGGGTTGGTGGGACTATAAGTCTTACCCTTATTCCTATGAAGGGAAAGGGAAAGAGGAAATAAGATTTAACAGAGGAAAGAGAAGGGTTTATTTGTTTGTGCTTTTTTTTTTTTTTTTTTTTTTGTAAGAAACAGGGATGAGAAGAGAAATTAAGCAGATATAATGCTGAAAACCAGTGAAAAGAGCAGAATATGAAATTCAGAGCAACTTATCTTATTGAAGTTCCAGGGCAGCCTTGTTTTCAGCAATGTCCCAAAGATAATGCAATTAACCTTAGAAGTAAAACAGAGCCCCTCCCTTCTCCACCTAATCAGCAGAAAACAATGGCTGAATACTAGTAAGACTAGAAATATAGGCTCTATACCACCTAAAACACAGTATTTTAAACAAAAATGCAGGTTCTATCAGTGCTACCCTAAAACACAGGATTTATAACAGGATTTTCCCTACTTTAGTCACCCTGAGCCACAGGCACCAAGATTTAATTAGAGTTAACAAAGTCTTACCCTTTTTTCTATGAAGAGGAAGAGGAAATAAGATTTAACAGAGGAAAGAGAAGGGTTTATTTTTTGTGCTTTTTTATTTTTATTTTTTTTTAGTAAGAAACAGGGATGAGAAGAGAAATTAAGCAGATATAATGCTGAAAACCAGTGAAAAGAGCAGAATATGAAATGCAGAGCAACTTATCTTATTGAAGTTCCAGGGCAGCCTTGTTCACAGCAATGTCCCAAAGCTTTGTTATCATAATCCTGTATCTTGTTTGTTGTTCTCTGACCCCTGTTTAAAACATCTTTTATTATAAATATCTCATCCATCCACATTTGCTCGTAACCTTTCTCAAATTTTCCTTTAGCTTTTGACAGCCTCACATGGTCTCCTTTCTTTAAGAGACCCTTGACGGTGTCCCGTTTGATGTTACTGCCATAAACTGTTTTCCAAATCTGCAGAGTTTGAGGATGTCACATCTACAGGCCTCACCTGTATCATTCTGTGAAAACTATAATTATAGCTGTGCATAATAGCCTGCAGCACGTCTTGATAAGTAAAGGTGTTGTGAGCCGTAAAATAGTGCCACATTTTGGATTTTAAAGTCCTGTAAATCCTTTCTACTACAGCTGCTTTAACAGCGTTATGGGTCACAAAAGGGCAAACACCTTTTTGTTTTAATAAATTCTTCAGAGACTTATTTAAAAATTCTTTACCCTTGTCTGTTTGTAGTTTTTCAGGTGTATGCCCTAAATTAAATATTGTTTCAAAGGCTTTGGTAACTACGTGACCATTTTTTGTTTATAAACTCACAGCACATGCATATTTTGACAGGATATCTATTACCATTAAGATGTATTTGTAACCGTTGTTATAAAGGGCCAAGGCTGACATGTCCACTAAGTCGCTTTGCCACTGGCTGTCAACTTTCTACCACAATTGTTTTATTTCTTTTATAATGGATTCTGTGTAAATTGTACGCATTTTTGACTGGCAAACCAGTCAACCACTTCTTTTCTGCGGATTTTTATACTGTTCTTTTTAGCAGCTTGAAGTAGAGCAGGGGTGTCCAATGTCAGTCCTCGAGGGCCGCAATCCAGTCGGGTTTTCAGGATTTCCCCAATGAATATGCATGAGATCTATTAGCATACAATGAAAGCAGTGCATGCAAATAGACCTCATGTATATTCATTGGGGAAATCCTGAAAATCCGACTGGACTGCGGCCCTTGAGGACCGACATTGGACACCCCTGAAGTAGAGGGTTAATGCCTCCATAGCTGCATGCTGCTTTTGGATCATAATAAATATTCTTCAATAAAGATTCCTTCATCTGTACCCTGTTCCATTCAGCTCTGTTAACCTCGCTCTAAATTTAAAAAAATATGTCTTAAAACCCTGTCTTTTAACATGGATAGTTAGGGACTGTGGGGTTGAGCTTTTTCAGCGTGAGAACTTTTATTTCTGCTTGTTTAAGGCATACGTCACTATGACAACACCAATAGGCAGGAACATGCTCAGACAGATTTAAATATACCTCTCCCCTCCCTCCTTGGCTTTATCAGGGGCTGCAAGAATTTTTATGATTAACCAGCTTATTAGTTGTCACCATGACAATAGGGGTGTTACCCTTCCCACAAACATTAACCAAGGTTTCCTTCTGAAGTGCCTCTTTTAAAAAAAAGAAAAGAAAAAAAGGCATCGGTAACTGATTGACTTTTCTCTTCTGTGTGCTAAAATTAGCAATGCATCCACTGCTCTAACAATTAGATCTTAAAACCTGTCTTTTAACTAAAAGGCTGTTAAAATAAACACACTTTTTTTCTGGCCACATCATTTCCAGGGGTTCGACTAAATCTGTTTCCGCTAACATCATCAGAAAATGCATTTCCATCTCATCAGGAAAGCACATTTCCGGTGCATCATTTACCCTATTTCCATCGATGTCATCAGAATGTGCATTTCCAGTATGTCAGTCATACCCATTTCCGGTGATGTCATCAGAAAGTGCATTTCCGGTGATGTGGGCAGGTGCAGGGCATGGGTGGAGCCACTACCACTCATTTATATGGGAGGTGAGGGTCATGGGTTGGAGTAGGTGTAATGTGGGTGGGGCTTAGGCAAAAGTGGGTGATATGGGTGGGGTTTGGGTAAAAAGTGGGTGGGGGTAGAGAGTGGGGGTGTGGGTAGAGAGTGGGCAGGATTTAGGCAGAGAGTGGGCATGGTGTGGGCAGAGAGTGGGCATGGCTTAACCCAGAAGTGAACACTGATTGGTTGATCCTTATCTTGACAGCTGTCAATCATTTTGACATGAGGTGTACCCATTATACTACTTATGAATGTCTGCCATTCTAAGCTGCCTTCCTATGTTTGTCGTGCAATGCTCATCATGCAGTATCACACTGGGTCATGTTTGTCATGTTATATTTTACCAGGCTTTGTAAGCCATGTTTGTCATATTATATTTTACCAGGTATGTAAGCTTGTGACACATTCTGGGCTCTCCTGGGAGGATGGGATATGCACTAAAGCCAAATAAACAAATAAATAAAAATGTGGTTCCTCTTCACAAAAGTGTTTGCAGAGATGAAGTTGGAAACTATAGGCCGGTAAGCCTCACTTCATTTCTTTTTTTAAATTATTTTTTAAATTCTTTATTGATTTTTCAAACTTCAATACTGCAATATATAAAATGTAACATATAATAATACAATAAAAGCACATTCAGCTTACATGTATTCATAACCAACCATTTTCTCCCACCCACCCACCCACCCAATGATTATTCAATAAAACACAAAAACATAAATTATCGCAAAAACCTTATCCTAATCATTGGATATCCTCCCATTCACCCACCCCAAATGCAAATACCCAAAGAACAAAATTCTGTGGGTTTCTGGGAAATAGATCATACAAGGTATTTAAGAACGACACTTTCTCCTATAGCTGGGACAACTCTTGTGGGGTTCCACAGGGCTCCCCCCTGTCCCCCACCCTGTTCAATATCTACCTTGTCTCTTTGTGAAATCTCTTGCAGAGTTTAAAGCTCAAATTCTTCATCTACTCTGACGACATTACTATAGTCATCCCGCTAACTTGCTTTACTCCAAAGTTTCTAAACTCTCTATCAATTACTCTTAATCAGATAGAACTCTGGATGCTAGCTTTTAGATTAAAGTTAAACTCGGAAAAAATGAAATTCTTCCTGGCAATACCCAACAAAAAAAAATCAAGGACAGCACAATACATGTGAATGGGTCGGACTATTGTCTTGAACAAACCTTAAAAATACTAGGAGTCACCTTAGACAAACATCTTATTCTGGAGAAACAATCTGCTCTAGTATTTAAGTAAAGATCTCAATGCTCTGGAAACTCCGCACCATAAAAAAATACTTCGACGACACCTCTTTTCGTCTGTTAGTACAATCCTCCATTCTTAGCATCCTGGACTACTGTAATATCATATACCTGGGCGCCTTTAAGAAAACCATCAGGAAACTGGTTCAGAATACCGCCATCCGCCTCATCTTTGGCTTGAAGAAATGGGAACACGTCACCCCTTTCTACCATAAACTACACTGGTTACCATTTGAATCCAGAGTCCTGTTCAAGTTCTCATGCATCTGCTACAAAACAGTATTTGGTATGTCACCGAGTAATCTTAACCCACATTTCAATTTAAATTTCAACAATAAGAGCTCCTGCAGAATTCACCTGTTTGCCTTTCCCTCATTACAATTATGTAATTTCAAAAGGTTCCTCGATAAAACCTTCTCCTTTCAGGCGGCTTAACTGAATCCATGGCTTGCCCAAATTGTGCTTAATGCCCCCTCCTATCTTGACTTCAGAAAGCAGCTCAAAACGCAATTATTCCACAGATTGAACTCTTAAGGCTTCTTACTACTACTATCTTTACTACCTCTCCTCTTTACTTCTATCCTTAATGACTGTTATACCCATCCACTTATGGCCTATAACCACTTCCTACTCCTCTTCTTACACTTGTACACTTCAAACCTGTTAACCTCAATGATTTCAGTGTTTGTATTCTTGATTTAACTGCTGTTTTGTATTTACTGCTGTTTTGTATTTTTTTATTAACTGCTGTGAACCGTCTAGAACTCCCTGGGTATGGCGGTATACCAGCAGGAGGGAACTGCCCTGCCCTGCTGACTTGCTAGCCTGCTCTCTCCAGCCCATCCGAGGGCTGTTAAAGGCCAGCGTGTCCCGGCTCCTCTTCAGCCCACTGCGGGCCGCCGAAAGTTTTGTCTCCGCTCCAGCGACTTCAAGGCAGAGGAAGGAGGAAGCTTCCTCCATCTTGTCCCTCCTTCCTCCGCCCGACGCCACTCGTGCAGGAGGGAACTGCCCTGCCCTGCTGACTTGCTAGCTGCTCTCTCCAGCCCATCCGAGGGCTGTTAAAGGCCAGCGTGTCCCGGCTCCTCTTCAGCCCACTGCGGGCCGCCGAAAGTTTTGTCTCCGCTCCAGCGACTTCAAGGCAGAGGAAGGAGGAAGCTTCCTCCATCTTGTCCCTCCTTCCTCCGCCCGACGCCACTCGTGCAGGAGGGAACTGCCCTGCCCTGCTGACTTGCTAGCCTGCTCTCTCCAGCCCATCCGAGGGCTGTTAAAGGCCAGCGTGTCCCGGCTCCTCTTCAGCCCACTGCGGGCCGCCGAAAGTTTTGTCTCCGCTCCAGCGACTTCAAGGCAGAGGAAGGAGGAAGCTTCCTCCATCTTGTCCCTCCTTCCTCCGCCCGACGCCACTCGTGCAGGAGGGAACTGCCCTGCCCTGCTGACTTGCTAGCCTGCTCTCTCCAGCCCATCCGAGGGCTGTTAAAGGCCAGCGTGTCCCAGCTCCTCTTCAGCCCACTGCGGGCCGCCGAAAGTTTTGTCTCCGCTCCAGCGACTTCAAGGCAGAGGAAGGAGGAAGCTTCCTCCATCTTGTCCCTCCTTCCTCCGCCCGACGCCACTCGTGCAGGAGGGTGTGGACCTGCTCTTCACCATAAACTCTGCCCCCACAGCCCACCCAAGAACTGCCAAAGCCCCTGCAACCTGGGCTCCTCTCTGCCTCACCTCACCGCCCTCCCCCCTCCCTGGCCTATCAAGGTCCACTGAGGGCCTCCAGACTCTCAGCTCCCCTTACCCAACCCGGACTCTGCCCATTGTCAAAGTTTACCACTGTTTATACTCCTGTTCCTGCACCACAATTTACTATTGTATTCGCTCATGTTTTGTTGCAGAACTTTTTCTGCTTTTTTTGCTCAGTTCCGCTCCAAACTGTATTCCCTGCCAAAGGTTCTTTACCAGTCTCTCACTTTTTCAGTTGCTCCGGCTCCCCTAGCACATCCTGGACTACACACATACCTTAACCATGCAATCCCCCTGTTACCCATTTACTACCCCAAGCCTCTCCGCTCTAGGCACCTCTTGGAAAGCGCTTAGCCACTAACTCTCCTCTCTGACACAGCCCCCCTTTAGTCCTAAAATAAATTAAAAAAAAAAAAAAAAAAAAGCCTCTCCTCCTTTCTCTCGGCCCCGTACTTAGTCAGCTTAATTTAAGTTCCCCTGCTCCTTCCTCAACCAACTCTATCCCCCTTGCTACAGACTCTCACACACCAACCACCCCGCCATGAATCCATCCTTCTGGATCCTTCTCCTCCTACTCTGCTCACCTCTCTACCCTTCCCTCTGTCTGAAACCTCCCTCCCCTAACCTACTCGACCCCGCCAACACCAATACCATTTGCCCCGGACTCAGAATACCCACACTGATACGCACCAGAAATTCCCCTCCCAAGAAAACCCCCCGAAAAGTCAACCAAGATTCTCTAAAGCCCCTACCCCCTGCAAATCTCCCCAACACTGTCCCGGACTCTCTCACCCCAGTCCCGACACTTTACTGCAATGCCAGATCCGCATGCAATAAGACCCAAATCTTGAAAGACCTTCTAGACGAGCTCGACCCTGGATTCCTGTGCATCACAGAATCTTGGATCGCCAAAGACGACCTATTCACACAAAATGAACTCCTCCCCCATGGCTATCAAGGCCTCTTCTCCCCCAGACCCAACCGAAAAGGAGGTGGTCTGGCACTCCTCTACAAATCTTTCTTCGACGTCCAGCTCCTTGAGACGGGCACCCATGCTTCTCTAGAATACTTGCTTGCCTCAGTCACTGACGAACTCCGCACCCACCCATTGGGCATCCTAATACTATACCGACCACCCACCCCTTGGACCAAATCTTCCAATCTCGTCTATGAGACCATAACAAATGCCTTCCTTAAATTCCAAAGACTCCTGATTGTTGGTGATATCAATCTCCACCTCGACGACACAAATAACAATGACACATCTGAATTCAACAAATTCCTTACCTCTCTAGGTTTTCCCCCACCCACCCCATCCCCAACCCACGAAAAAGGGCATACCCTAGACTTCACCACCTTCATGGATCTTACTGCCTTCAAAACCTCAACCGACGACACTCGCTGGGAACAAGTCCCCTGGTCAGATCACTTCTTAGGGACTACCTGTCTCCCTGTCTTCATGTCACATCTTGACTCCCCACCCCACTCCTCTCATTCCATAACCTTCCGCAAAAAAACCTCAAGCAATCTATTCTGGTCCAAACTCCTCAACAAACTCTCCTCCAACCCTAGACCTACAGATCCCGAATCACATTGGCACAACTGGACCGCCCTCTCCGAGTCCACCTACCACTCCCTTGCCCCATTAACCACCAAAACCATCTCCTACCCCCGAAAGGCCCCCTGGTACCTACCTCTTCACAGAGAGTTGAAACAGAAATGTCGCGCTTTGGAGCGCAAATGGAAAAAATCTAAATCCCCCTCTGATAGACAGACCTGGAGGACCAATATTAAATTTTACAATTCAACATTAAAAAAAGCCAGAAAAAACTTCTTCGGAGACAAGATCTCTAGATCCAACAACCAGATCAGTGCGTTGTTCAACATCTGGCGCTCCCTAACTACAAAAAAAGACCCACCTTCGCTTCCACCATCTCTATCTGCCGATGCCCTTGCAAAGTTCTTTAATGAAAAGGTTACCACTCTAAGATGCTCCTTCCCTCCCACAGTCTCCTACAATTCCCTGACCTCTATTGATCTCAACCCTACCTTACCTGTATCCACCCCTATTCCTGCCGACAGATCCTGGACCACCTTCGAGCTTGTCTCTGAACCGCAAGTCTCCAAACTCTGCCTCAAACTAAAAACTTGCAAGTGCATTTTGGATCCTTTCCCCTCCTATCTATTCGAGAATGTCCCTACACAGGCCATCGCTTCCCTCACCGATCTTATAAACTCTGCCCTAACATCGGGCCTTTTCTCCCCTGACATGGGACACATTTCATTGTCCCCTCTACTGAAAAAGGCCGACCTTGATCCCACCATTCCATCTAACTACCGTCCTATAGCAAATATCCCTCTCCTAACCAAGCTATTAGAATCCATCATATCCACCCAACTCTCATCCTACCTAGAACGTTTCTCTATCCTCCTACCCCACCAATTCGGCTTCAGACCCAACTTCAGCACCGAATCCCTCCTGGCCTCACTAATCTCTAAGGTACAACAACTCCATTCTCACAACAAATTTGCTGTTCTTCTTCAATTCGACCTCTCCGCAGCCTTCGACGTCGTTCACCACGACATCCTAATCTTCCAACTCTCCGAAATAGGCATTAGCTCCACAGTCCTTGATTGGTTCTCGAAATTCCTACGCTTCCGCTCCTACACCGTTAACACAAACGGTTCCTCATCCCCCGCCTGGAAGCCGAAATGTGGAGTCCCGCAAGGCTCACCCCTCTCCCCTATCCTTTTCAACATCTACATGTCCTCTCTGAAACTCCTTCATCTATCCCCCCTAGAAACTCTCTACTCCTATGCGGACGACATCCTCATCCTCCTCGAAACTGACGCGAACCTCTCGAACCTCGCCGAGAACATCTCCACATGTATTACGAACCTCCAATCCTGGGCCCAATCTGTACAAATGAAACTGAATGAGTCCAAAACCAAACTACTCTGGCTCGGCCCAATTTCAGATCATTTACCCACCTCCATCCCTCTACCTTCCGGCCCCACTCTTCAGCTTGAGTTTTCAAGCAAAGTCCTAGGCATCATCTTAGACTCCTCTCTCTCCTTCAACGATCACCTCAACTCCCTGGTAAAAAAATGCTTCTTCAGCCTCCATATGTTGAGGAAAGTAAGATCTTGCTTTCATCATTCTCATTTCGCCATCCTCGTTCAATCCACCATCCTCTCTAGACTAGACTACTGCAACTCCATCTATATAAGCCTAACTAAGAAAAACCTCCTTAGACTTCAGCTAATTCAGAACGCCGCGGCCAAGCTTATTTTCGCTAAAGGCAAGTTCGATCACGTTTCCCCACTCCTCTCCAAGCTCCACTGGCTCCCAGTATACTCCAGAGTCCTCTATAAATGTGCCTGCTTAGCCTTCAAGATTCTACATGGCGTCCTTCCTCCCGTTATCCCACTCTTCTGGAATTCCTCAAACCCGCTCTCTTCTAGACCCTCCCAAAAACTGAAACTATCTTTCCCATCTATAAAAGGTATATCCCGCGCAGGAAAACTCGGAACATCCCTCCCCTTTAGAACTACAGAACTCTGGAACAACCTCTCATCCCCGCTCAGAAATTCTAGCTCCTTCCAATCCTTCCGTAAACGCTTGAAAACTTGGCTCTTCTCAAAAATCTAATCACCTCCCGTTCTCTAGTTCCCTGCCCCTCTCTATCTTCTCAGTCCCTCTCCTATACCCTTTCTTTGTAGTTCCTTTCCTCTCAACCTCTGTAAACCGTGCCGAGCTCTGCGCATGCGGAGATGGTGCGGTATACAAACCTAAGGTTTAGTTTAGTTTAGTTTAGTGGTATACAAAAATAAAATTATTATTATTATTATTATAAAATTAAGACAGAAATAATCCTCCCTTCTCTCCCCCTTTCCTGGATGTGCATGAAAACAAACAAAAACTAACTCCTGATGAAAGACCTACTAAAGTGAAGAAATGTAAGATGTCAATGGACCCCAAACCAATCTAAATGAATTACTTTGCCCCAAACTATCGGCATTCATTCTTTCACATCTATAACTGGAGCACAGATTTGCCCACCAGAAAGGGAAATTTAAACGATCGTAAATCTTCCAATTTCGGGTTATCATCTGGATGACAATCCCGGTCATGATAAGGAAAAGACGACATTTATATTGATCTATATTGCGGCAGGGAGATTGTCCCAACTTGGGTTCTCTGATTAGCGCAGCAGACAACCTGGGCTATGACAAAATACTGGCCTGGCATATCCCCTTTAGCTTGGGGTATCCTTCAGGCCTGGCAATGGCTATGCTGTGGTTAAACCCCAGTATTTTGGGTACATATTTCCCTTTCCAGCATAAGAAGGAAACTTCCACCAAGGTTCTTAGAAAGATTTATTATTCCTTGCCACTGGCCAAACTTTGTGTTTGGGTTCCAAGCACTCTGTTTCCCACAGAACAATTCAACGGTTTCAAAAGTAACAAAAGCAAAGAATTTCAGCAATAAACAAAAATACAGCTTTTCCTCCAGCAACTGGCCAACAGCCACCTCAGCTGTTGTGATTAGGTAAATTTCCATAATCTTAATTTCTTTGCCATCACTATGCCAGGTAAAGACACCAGATACAGGGAGGTACAGTTTAGCAATACTTTAAGGCAGATTCTTAAAGTAGCTAGTAGCAATGTAGCTAGTAGCAATGTTATCATAATCAGGCAGCTTTTGCACAAAGAGTTCTTAACTAACTCTCCCTGGTTATAAGTGAAGCCAAAAGAGTTAAATATAAGTTTTACATCTTTTACAGTCCACAAACTAGCAGTCATGAAAAGGACAGTTCTTACACAGGCTGGCTCAGCATTCAGAACGGCTTCCATGTTGCATTGCACTGCTCCTAATTAGCTGCCTCTGTTCAAACACACCTCAGTGCCAAAGCCTCAGCAAAACAAAAATAGAAAAAACAAACATTTTCTCCGAGCTAGTTTTATCAGGAAAGAAAAAACACTAGCTCAGAAATGTTACAGTTCATAAGCAGGTCTGCTCCTGCCCCTTTCTTCCAGGCAAAAATGCTCAAAACAATAACACAGTTAAAAGTAATGTGAATTCCATACTAGGTTCTGGTACACTCTCTGTTGCTTCAAAATCCATAACTTCCAAATTATTCACCTGTTCCAATCCCTCAGCCTCTCACAGACTGGCTGGAAAAAAGGTCTTTCTCCGCCTCTTTCATTCTCCTGCTCCTTCTGCTTGGCACCTTCCAGTTTCTCCTTCTTTGACTCCCTCACTTCCATTTAAGGAGCTCCAACCACACCCCCTCTGCCTGGCTGAGGGGGAAAGGTGAATCAGTTCTCCAGAGAACTGCTACCTCTGCCAGAGGTCAGATTTCCCTGCTCCTTTCTTAAAGGAACAGCAAGCATTTCAGGTAAAAATCTCCTGCCAGGATTTCAAGGCTCTATACAAGAGTGTAAGCTTTCCTGCAGAACTTTCCGGGTCTCATACTGTCTATTCCAGAGATGATTATCGCCTGCCTGTTCCAGGGCACTGACCTGGTCAGCTCTTGTGCACTGGGGCTGTCTAACCTTTACACATTTCATAGGAACAAAACCACTGCTGGCAGTGGGTTTGTTACAAGATCCCTTGCCGCGTCTACTTACAATGTAGGCCATTTTGCTGGCTGTACGTGTCTCCTGCTGACCTAGGGAAACACGTACGACCGCCTAGGTTCACTTAAGGCTATGCCTACCATAGGTGAGCTTAGGCAGTTTTGCAGGCCTCCCTAGGCTCCCGGAGGCACCTTCAATATAGGCAGCCTGCCTGGGGAGCATTTTTTTTTTTTTTCTTTTCCAAAAACTTTATTCATTTCACAACTCAAATCAAGTACAATCAATATAAATAACATTTTACCTTTCAAATACACCTGACATCTTATAATTTGTTCTTATAAATTAATATAATAAATCTTTTCCTTAATCATTCATAAAGATGAATTAATTTAATTATAATCAAAAAATACCCCCCTCCCCCTTCCCTCCCTTAATATCTTAAACATTTTATTCAGAGAAGAATATTTTTAATCTTTACAATAGTCCATCAATGGCCTCCACACTTTTTGAAATTTGTTATAATACCCTTTGTGGACAGCTAACACCCTT
Organism: Geotrypetes seraphini; assembly: GCF_902459505.1. NCBI lineage: Eukaryota > Metazoa > Chordata > Amphibia > Gymnophiona > Dermophiidae > Geotrypetes > Geotrypetes seraphini. The sequence continues at coordinate 283,640,868 of NC_047085.1, read as the reverse complement.
TCCATTTTATATATATGACAAACAGAATTCCACCAAAAGCAATAATTAAGACCCTTCCAATTTTTCCAATATGTGATCTGTTGAATGGCAATCCCAGTTAAAATTAACAATAATTTGTTATTATTAGATGATATTTGTTTCTTTGCTCTCATTTCTATATCAAATAAAACTGTCATATGATAAGGCCACATGATTTTCTAACAAAGAATTAATTTGATTCCAGATTGATTTCCAAAATTCTAATATATACGGACAATAGAATAACAAATGATCTAAAGTCCCTGCTTCAAGATGACAATGCCAGCATCTATCAGATTTAGAGCTATCTAATTTTTTTAACCGAACAGGGGTCCAGAAAGCTCTATGTAGCAAAAAAAAAAAAAAAAACCCACGTTTGTCTCATAGTGTACATCTCATCCTCCAAGACCAAATACATGGCCATTGAGATGCCGTAATTTCATGCTTAATCTCAAAGCTCCAAATATCTCTAAGACCATTTCTTGGGGGGGGGGGGGGGGTTTCAATAATCCAGATATTAATTTGTACCACTGTGCAGCCTGGTGTCCCAGAAATTCTAAACTATATTGATTATTAAGATTTTTCCATTCAGGGAACCCTGCCTGAATGGCCTGCTTCAGTTGCAGCCACCTATAACTTTGTGATTTATTCAAGCCAAATTTTTGTTGCAACTGTGAAAAATCAAGCAGTTTACCATTAGATATTACATCATCAAGAGTATGTATACCTCCTATTATCCATTGCTTCCAGATAGGCTTAATTCCGCCAATTTGAATCTTGGAGTTAAGCCAAATTGTTTGATTTGTTGATTTATGAATTGGATTAGAAGTTAAATTATCTACCAATTTGGAACCATTTTTTTTTTTTTTTTTAAATATGCATCCCGATTGGCTGTTTAGATGCCTAAGCTGCCTACAACAGGACGCAGTTTGCAGAATCCGGGTCTCAATGTAGTTATTGCTGTTTCTTATTTTTCCCCACCAAACAGACATTGGAAAGATTTATATAAAAGAGTTGAGGATGTCTGTTGATCTTTCTGTGTAGGGAAACTATAACTCAACTAGCTTCCCCCTCATATTCTAAAATATCGATAGGGATAAATGTTACATCAGGACATGCTGGGGAGGTGAAGTTCCTAGATAGAATAAATGATTGCTTCATGGAGCAGCTGATTCAGGAATCAACAAGAACAGGAGCAGTTCTTGATCTAGTACATATAATGGAGGCAGTTTATGCAAATAGATCACATGCATATTCATTTGGGAAATCCTGAAAACTCGACCAGATTACAGCCCTTGAGGACCAAGGTTGTCTACAGCTGATAGAGCTGAATTAGAAAAGGTGCAGAAAAGGGCAACCAAAATGATGAACAACTGCCTTATGAGGAAATGCTAAAGAGGCTAGGGCTCTTCACCTTAGAGAAGAGATCTTGTAGAGATCTACAAAATCTTGAATGGAGTGGAGTGGAGTGGATTGGTATTACTCCTTCTAAAAGTACAAGAATGAGGGGGCACACATTGAAGTATGTAAGTAGTACATCAAAAGCAAATTGGAGAAAATCCAATCAAAATTTAGCTACCAGTGTTCAGCCTTTTTATTTTTTTTTTTATGTGCAGACCACCTTGGGCAAAATTAGATCTATATCAATATTAAATTCTGGGTATGACTAGCAAAGAGTGCCACCAGAGCTTATGTGGACCCTAGCAAATATTCAAATGACACCTACATAAGACACTAATGTGGTCCCCAGCTGAATATTAGCATGCTCACTTTGTATCACAAAACTATTTCCAACACATATATTCTGCAATTTCTAAATTAATAGTTATATTTTACTGATCACAATAATTATTTTGGTAACAATTGTGTAAATAGTCTTATTGGTATTTTTATTACTGTTCTTAATTTATTTCAATGTTCTCACTATAATTTGTCAATTGTATTCCTCAGTATGCATGTTTTTTAAGGACATTAACCCCCTCTTTTACAAAGCTGCATTATCATTTTTAGCTCTGGCAGTGGCAGTGACAGCTCAGATGCTCGTAGGAATTCTATGAGTGTAGGAGCTTTTACCATGATGGCCAGTGCTAAAAATGCTAGCGTGGCTTTGTAAAGAAGGGGAAAAATTTTAATTTAAGCTTTATTCCTGTAATATTCAAAGTTTTTTTTATACATATGTGTATCAGCAGAGGTTTTTAGTGTTTTATTAGTTGCTTTTTGTTTTTTATTTAACTTATATCTAATTGATAGTCACACCTGAAACAGCCTATCACAGATGAAACATGTATACAATTAGAACAAAAAGATAAAGGCTGCCCCGCTCCTCTTTCTCCTGGCTATTGAACTGCTGGCAGTCAAGATTAGATCCGATCCTATTATTCTGGAGTGAGGATAAGGTTCTCAGGAGAGCCGCATCAATCTATTCGCTGATGATATTCTCTTATATTTAGAACAAGCCCCTCTGCATCTACCCCGGGCTCTCAATATTGTAATGGCCTTTGGAATAATATCAGGCCAGTGGCATACCTAGCATATGTGACACATGGGGCCCATCATTTTTTGGCACCGCCCCCCCCCCCCATCTGTATGAAAAACATGATTTTTAGTAACAATCCACACGTCACACAAGAGTGTACCTAGGAAAAGGCAGCATCTTACATACTGCAGTAAGCAGTATGTCAATAAACCCATTGTAAAACTAAACAAGTCAGACTAGTACAGATCAGTCCTACATAGTCAATTCTAACAGAAAACCATGTCTTTTCGAACACACAGAACACAGAAAAACACCTTCGCCTAGTATGTAATCACAAACTAACCCCTCCCCCTTTTACAAAACTGTAATGTAGTTTTTAGCCATGGTGGTAACAGAAGCCAACGCTAAAAAATGCTCTATAGTTTTGTAAATGGGGAGATAGAATAAAAATACATAGTGTCACACCCACGCTCTTGAGCTGCGTTGCGAGCCCCCGGGATCATGACAAAGTTCTCTGGCCCGGCATGTCCCTTACCACCAAGGGACCCTTCAGGACTTTGCCTGGCTTCTTATCAGCCTAATAAGGGCATGCAAGGGAAGAGTCCAAGTCAGAATGCATTAAACCTTAGCTTTATTAAGGTTACTAGTTTTACCAAGCAAAAAGATAGGCTTCAGCTCAGCAGTTTCAAAACAAACAATCATTCACTTTTGGCAAACATAAGCTTCCCAATCAGAAGCAAAACCCTAGAATCAAGTGTCCAGGTTTTGTAAGTAAAGCCTTATCATTCAGTCTCCTGCCTCTGAACTTTCTCAGTATTCTGATACACAGTCCTCTTCACCAGAGCAGGTAGTTTAAGAACATCAGTTTAGAACATTTATTAAGCTGCTTATGCTCCAGCAGCTGTGCCAGTTCATGAGCATGTAAAGCCCAGAAAAGAAAAGAAAAACTCCAAACAAAACTGAGCAACAAAACAGGCAAGCATGTCACATGGTTTATCTCCAGCTCAATGTTTCCCCAAACAAGCTGTTATTCTATAAGTTGGCATAACACTCACATGCATAGGTTTTATAAGGAAAACTTAGCACAACCAAGTCTGTGGAAAAGTTTTCTTTTGGATAACCTTGGCTCTGGGAACGTGCAGGGCTCTAAGAATGTTTCCCTGCTGAGACGTTACTGTGATTAATTATGCACAGTTGTCGGGGAGGAACATACCTGGCTCAGCCTAGCAGCTAACAGGAAAATACCTCCAAACCTTTGTTAGGCTCAGAATTAAAGCTCTCAGGCACAAACTTAATGTTCAATATAAAAGGAAAGAAATACAAATCATAAGAACATAAGAACATAAGCAGTGCCTCCGCCGGGTCAGACCATAGGTCCATCCTGCCCGGCAGTCCGCTCCAGCGGCGGCCCAAACAGGTCACGACCTGTCTGAATCACCAGAAGGGGCTCCCTTGCCACCTTGGTTTCTCATTGAAGTCCTATCTTCCCATTGTAGTCCTAACCCTCCGGTCTTGCACATGCACGACCTGTTGGGTTTCTATACTTATTACCTGGTTAGCTTTCTATACCTGTGTTACATCCCAGCACCTCTCTCAGTATCCCACCATCCCTTTATCCCTCAGGAATCCGTCCAATCCCTGTTTGAATCCCTGTACTGTACTCTGCCTGATCACTTCCTCCGGTAGCGCATTCCAAGTGTCCACGACCCTTTGGGTGAAAAAAAACTTCCTTGCATTTGTTTTGAACCTATCTCCCTTCAGTTTCTCCGAATGCCCCCTCGTACTTGTTGTCCCCTTCAGTCTGAAGAATCTATCCCTATCCACCCTCTCTATGCCCCTCATGATCTTGAAGGTCTCTATCATATCTCCCCTGAGCCTCCTTTTTTCCAGAGAGAAGAGCCCCAGCCTATCCAACCTCTCGGTGTATGGGCAGTGTTCCAGCCCTTTTACCAGTTTCGTTGCTCTCCTTTGGACTCTCTCAAGTACCGCCATGTCCTTCTTGAGGTGTGGCGACCAATACTGAGCGCAGTATTCCAGATGTGGACGCACCATCGCTCGATACAATGGCATGATCCCCTTCAAAAGTAAACACTGTCTTCTCTAGAGGCTCAGAGATTGTAGGCAAAGCCACAACACATATCTCTCACTGCATTTCAATATCCATGGGGAAAGCCTCGGGTCCTAACAGAGTTTCCTGCGTGTCCATGGCTTCCCCTGGGTTTTCTTTCCAACTCTTAGAGGCAGGAGCAAGCTCCTCTGCATCCACCATCTGCCAGTCTGTATTATCAGAATCCTCCGGGTGAAGAGAGAGTGGCTGACTCTCCCCAGGTTTCCTCTCTCCCATTTGCCTCCACTCTGCTTGCCCCCTTAGTGTTCTGCACTGCCTCGTTTAAGCTGTCGAGAGACACTCCCCCCTCAGCCTAGGTGGGGGAAGGGCCACACAGGCTTGTTCCATCTGGCTAAGTGCAGGTTCCTTTCTAGCCTTGACTCTTACATGGATAGGCTGCTGGAAAAATAGTAATCTCCTGGCAGGCTTAGGGACAGGTTTAAACTGTGTGCAGCTTTCAAGCTTAACTTTTTCCTGCCCTGCCTCTTCTGACTCCACTTCAATGTCTGAGCAGTAGTCAGCTAGCTCTTGCATAGGGGTATAGTGTGTCCGCTCTCTTGCATAGGGGTATAGTGTATTTCTTCCTTATCCCTGTGGCAAAACCCGGACTGGACTTGGGTTTGTCATAGACAAAACCCGAAATGGACTTGGGTTTGTCACAGTAAACAAAGGTTAAACTGAAGCACCAAGAAGCTGGACTCTGCATACAATGCAACACCAAAGAAACAGCGATGCATCTCCCCTAAAGCAAAAAAATAAATAAATAAATATAATTTTTTTCTACCTTGTCTTCTCTGGTTTCTGCTTTCCTCATCTTCTTGTCATTCTCTTCCTTTAATCCACTGTCTATCCTCTCTCTTCCCCTTCTCTCCTTCTATTCCCCTTCCAGAAACTTTATGCCTCTCCCTTCCATCTCTCCCTTCACCTCCATTGGTCTGGCATCCATCTTCTTCCCTTCCCTCCTCCAATGGTCTGAAATCTCTCTCCTCTCCTCCCCTTCCCTCTCCCACACTCCCATGGTCTGGCATTTCACTCTCTCCTCTCCCTTCCCCCCACTTCCATCAGCATCTACCCCCTTTCTCTCCCAGCAACCCAATTCCATGCAGTATCATTCCCCCTTATATCAGATATGGAATAAAAGTACATAGGTGTTCAATGTTCTACTAGTGATTTTTTTTTTGCAATACTTCTGTGTAGGGATACAAGTTGATCCTTTCATCCTGTTCCTACTGAAGTACCATAAGGCTGCTAGTATAGGTCACAGCAGTAATTTTCTAGAGTCAACTGCTAGGAACAGGAATAAGTGGAGTTTGTTCCCGGCCTGAAGGGGGCCTACCTGAGTGTGTGTGGGGGGGGGGGAGTTGGGAGGATTTATGGATCTGGGTGGGCTGGGAGAAGACTCTTGCCTTGTTGGGGAGTGGGAGAGAGGGAGGAGGATTGGAATGGGGGCTTATGCTTACAGTGAGATAGAATGGAATTCAGAAAGGGAGCTGTATGTTTCTAGGGGATGGGAGGGAGGGGATGAAGAGGGGGGCTGTGTGCATTCAGAGGAAGATGGGAGGGAGAAAGGGAGGGAGGATATATGGAACAGAAGGCATCTGCATCCCTTATCCCTTTGAAGGCCAGCATAATTTCAATTTGCCTCAGATATTCAGTTCCAGTGCATAGACATGGCTGACACTGAATATCCAGGGCTAATTCTGCCGACAATGGTCAGCATTTTTAAAAATGTTGATTAGCATAAGCTTAATATCGACCAGATTATTATTATTGTTATATACTACTCAATCAAGAACTTAGGGCAATTCACAATAAGAGTCATAAAACAAAAAATAAAAGCATAATCAAAATCAAATGCAGTTACACAGATCTCTGCCACATTTAGACATTCACACTTAGGCCACACTTAGGCTGGTGTAATTGCAGACACCTAAAATTAGATATGTTGATGCTGGGACTAAAGAGGAATGCGAAGAATTGCAAAGGGACTTGAACAAATTGGGGGAATGGGCGGCGAGATGGCAGATGAAGTTCAACGTTGAGAAATGTAAAGTATTGCATGTTGGAAACAGAAACCCGAGGTACAACTATACGATGGGAGGGATATTATTGAATGAGAGCAACCAAGAAAGGGACTTGGGGGTAATGGTGGACATGACAATGAAGCCGACGGCACAGTGCGCAACAGCCGCTAAGAAAGCAAATAGAATGCTAGGCATAATCAAGAAGGGTATTACAACAAGGACAAAAGAAGTTATCCTGCCATTGTATCGGGCGATGGTGCGCCCGCATCTGGAATACTGCGTCCAATATTGGTCTCCGTACCTTAGGAAGGATATGGCGTTACTCGAGAGGGTTCAGAGGAGAGCGACACGCTTGATAAAAGGGATGGAAAACCTCTCATACGCTGAGAGATTGGAGAAACTGGGTCTCTTTTCCCTGGAGAAGAGGAGACTTAGAGGGGATATGATAGAGACTTATAAAATCATGAAGGGCATAGAGAGAGTAGAGAAGGACAGATTCTTCAAACTTTCGAAAAATAAAAGAACAAGAGGACACTTGGAAAAGTTGAAAGGGGACAGATTTAAAACGAATGCTAGGAAGTTCTTCTTTACCCAACGAGTGGTGGACACCTGGAATGCGCTTCCAGAGGGAGTAATAGGGCAGAGTACAGTACAGGGGTTTAAGAAAGGATTGGACAATTTCCTGCTGGAAAAGGGGATAGAGGGGTATAAATAGAGGATTACTGCACAGGTCCTGGACCTGTTGGGCCGCCGCGTGAGCGGACTGCTGGGCATGATGGACCTCAGGTCTGACCCAGCAGAGGCATTGCTTATGTTCTTATGTTCTTATGTTACAGTATCTATAACGTAACATGGGCTACTATCATTCTGCCATGGGTTGCCTAAATGGAGGCACCAAGTTTTAGACTTACCCCCTTAGAATCCCACTTTACACAAAACATAAAGATTTGAATTGAGATATCCAGATCAGGACACAGATTATTTTTCTAATATATGTACAGGAATGCATGTGTGTTAGCCAGCATGTGCAGTGGGAGTAGCCATTATATAAAAATACACAATGAAAAAATGAACATAATGGAACCAGCAGCTTCCGCACAGAGGTGTCAACATATGGAAGTGGTGATTTTACAACTTCTGCATGTAAGTGGTACCACTTCCACATGAGGCTGGCCCATGTCTCAATATTTTTGGTAGAAGACTGTCGTGTACCTGTTGACTTTGCCCTTCGGATTTTCTATGAGCTTTTCATGTGCTCTTAGTATTCTTATATAATTTGTATTCTTTGTACTACCAGCACATGAGTGACATTTAGTGGACCAACAGATACATACCCCTGAGGCAGGCCTCCACTTGGGGGCTGAAACATGGACCATGTCGGGTCATTGATTGAATCCTTTCAATATAAGGACATTACATCCATAGGACTTTTTATACGTGTGTTGGGTCATTGATTGAATCCCACCATTACTAAAATAAAGGTACACAAAGTGATGGGGCCAGATGGTGTACTTCCAAGTATGATGAAGGAACTTAGGGAAGTTCTGGTAGCTCCGCTGACTGACCTTTTCAACGAGTCTCTAGAGTCGGGAGTGGTACCGGAGGACTGCGGAAGGGCGGATGTGGTCCCTTTCCACAAGAAAGTAAGGAAGAAGTAGGGAATTACAGGCCAGTAAGTCTGACCTCTGTGGTAAGCAAATGAATGGAAATGCTTTTAAAACAGAGAATGGTCAAGTTTCTGGAATCCTGTGGATTACTAAAGGTAGGTCGTGTCAGACAAAGCTGATCAATTTCTTTGACTGGGTGACCAGAGAACTGGATAGAGGATGTGCGCTAGATGTGATGTATTTAGATTTTAGAAAAGCCTATGTCAGTGTTCCACAAAAACATCTAATAAATAAACTGAGTGCCCTTGGGATGGGTCCCAAATTGACGGGCTGGGTGAGGAACTGGTTGCGTGGAAGGTGACAGAGGGTAGTGATCAATGGAGATTGCTCTGAGGAAAGGGATGTTACCAGTGGTGTGCCTCAAGGTTCTGTTCTTGGGCCTGTTCTTTTTAATATTTTTTATGAATGATATTGTTGAAGGGTTGTCAGGTAAGATTTGCCTCTCTGCGGATGATACCAAAATCTGCAATAGAGTAGACACGTCGGATGGTGTGAATAACATGAAGAAAGACCTGGCGAAGCTTGAAGAATGGTCTGAAATTTGGCAGCTGATATAAAATCTGTAAAATAGAAATTTATTTCTAGATTTTAGTCTGCTCAAGCTACCCAAACATTACCCAAACCATAGGCAGTGGAACGCTATTTTATTTAGAAGACCCAAAAGCTCTGCCCTAGACCCAAGCTCCACTCCAGACCCTGCCTCCATAATAATAGTACTAATAATAATGTCATTCTTCATATACACACAATATAATCTTATTAACAATACATCAAGTTTCAAGTTTATTTAAAATTTCTTATACCGCCCAATCAGCCTTCTAGGCAGTGTACAATATTATAAAAACATGTAATGACTAAGAAAACACATATTTAGAATGACAAAACATCATTAAAAACAATAATTATTGAAAATACTTTACAAAAAACAGACAAACAGAAACAAAAGGGGAAAAAGGGCAAGAACTACAATAATGGTAACCACAGAATTAAACTACCCAGAGCACACCATATACAGAGAAATGTTTGTAGGATTTTGCAGATTTCAATCATATCTCCCCTCAGCCATCTCTTTTCCAAACTGAAGAGCCTTAACCTCTTTAATCATTCCTCATACGAGAAGAGTTCCATTCCAGCATAGCAGTGCTGAAGTTGATCCTGGCAGCGGTAGCAGCAGTGAGTTGCGTGCAGGAGGTAAACAGTAGAGAATGACACTGGGACAAGTTTGTCCCCATCTCCACCCCTGCGAGCTCTGTCCTCATCCTGTTCCTGCGAGCTCTGTCCCTGTCCCATCCCTGCAAAATTTGTCCTCAGCCCCACCCTGTCCCTGCAAACTCAGTCTGATCTCATCTGCACAAGCTTCATGCCTAAGGTGACCATGCGTCTCATTTTGAACGGGACTGTCCCTTTTTCTGATCCCCTCTCCAGTTGTCCCTACACACAGCTTCGGGACGCCTAAATGTCCCATTTTCAGTGACGGCATCCCAAAGCGGTGTGTGGGGACAACAGGACAGATGATCGCAGGAGAATGGTAAGCTCCCTGCTTACTCGCCCGCCGCCGCAACAACAGCTGGAAAGGCAAGTCCAGGCACCGGCCCAAAAGCCTTCTCCCTGATGTCAATTCTGGTGTCGGAGAGGAAGTTCAGGGCCAGCCAATCGCTGTCTGGCTGGCCCGGAACTTTCTCTCCAACGTCAGAATTAATGGCGGGGGGAGACCCCAGAGCGTGACTGTCTAGCGCCATTGTTAGTGCATGTGAGAGGAAGGCTGGGGCAGCGGCAGCTGCTCGCCCAGTCCCTGGAGACGGAGAGTCGGCACTGAATGGAATAAGGTTGGTGGAGGTGCTCGCAGCGGTTGATGCCGGGACTGGCCCGGAGCAGCTATCTAGCGGGGAGCGGGACTGGGCCTACCGCTGCTAGGCCTCGCCCTCGGTGGCGACAGCATTTGTGTGGCAGCCTGGATGCTGAGGAACTATTGCGCAGTTGGAGCCGGGACATGGACTTTGCTTCGCCCCTGGGCCGGAAGAGAAGGAGGGTTCGGGCAGCCATGGAAATGCCGGGTTGCCGTCAGGGACTGTGAGCTTGGCTTGCTTGGACACTCTGCCATGAGTCGCTGCTGCTGCCACTGCCACATCCTGGTTGTTTCGGCTGTGAAGCATGTGTGAGGCCTGGGCCGGCCCCGTTTGTGCGTGTGTGTATGTTGGGCTTTATTTGTTAGATGCTTGTGTACACTATGGGGCTCATAATCGAAAGAGAAAAACGTCCAAAAACTGGCCTAAGTCGGTCCTTGGAAAATCATAAACGAAAGACGTCCAAGTGCCGATAATCAAACCAGGTTTTGGACATATTTCTAAACAACCTAGGCCTTCATAGTGCCACTGAACAACCATAGCTAAATGGGGCATTTCAGGAGGAGTGTCGAGGGTGAGATTTGGGCGAGATGTGAGCAGGCTTAGACTTAGTGGACGTTGTGACTTAGACCATTTAAAACATGGTCTAAGTCACAAAAACCAACCTAAAGTGACCAAATAAGCACTGCAAACACATAATACAGACCCTTACACACTACCCCAGTGATCACCGACACCCCCAACCCCATAAAAATCGTAATCACACTCAACCTCCAGAACATCATCACCTGGCATTCTGGCATAGGAAAGCCTAGTCGTCCTGCACAGAGGCAGCTTAAGTCATCTTGGGGGTGGGTTAGGGACCCATAGAGAGGAGGCCCCATGCCCATAAGCCCCTACAATCGCTGCATTGATACTGAAACATGTGCACTCCCCTAAACACCCCCAAAACCCTTTTGTACTGGCATATAAGTGGCTCCTGCAGCCATAAGGGCTATTGGGGTGCTAGATAAGTGGGTCTAGGGGATTCTGGAGGTGGTTTGGGGGGGGCTCACCGTGACCTATATGGGAGCTGTAGTGAGATGATGACATGGCACCCTTTTTGTGAAGTTTACAGCAGTGCCCTGTAAGGTACCCCACTACTTAGGTGCCATATCTGGGTGTTCAGTCCATCACTCTGCAGACCCCTCCCACGTCCAACAGGACTTGTTCTAGGCGTTTTTGACTTGGACAAAAATCTGGACGAAAATGTGGTATAAACATGGACGATTTAGTGACTTGGATGATCAGATCGGCAGGATGTATACTTAGACGATTTTCAAAATGGAAAAAAATTTGGATGTATTTTTCGAAAATGTGTCCTAAGCTATTTTTTACTTTGGACAACTTTTGACTTGGACGAAAACGGACTTAGACGTTCCTTTCGATTATGTCCCTCCACAAGTTCTCCTCCAAACTGAACTATGACACCGTCACCTTTGACAACGGGCTCCACATCTCGCTCTGTGACCTGAAGAAGCAGATCATGGATCGAGAGAAGCTGAAAGCAGACGACTGCGACCTGCAGATCACCAGCGCCCAGACTAAGGAAGAATACATGGATGATAATGCCCTAATTCCAAAGAACTCATCGGTAATTGTTAGGAGGATTCTTATTGGAGGAGTCAAATCTCCAAGCAAAGCATATGTCATAAGTCGAACTGAGCCAGTGATTGGAACATCAAAAGCAGTATGTAAAAACACAATCTTACACTTTTTCCTACACATTGCTCTTTATTAGTGAAAATTTTATGTAGTAAAGATTCTCCTTATTCGCAGTGGCGTACCTAGCATATGTGACACCCAGAGCCCATCATTTTTTGACACCCCCCATCTATATGAAAAATATGATTTTTAGTAACAATCTACATATCGCACAACAATAGAAAAAGGCAGCATCTTAAACACTGCAGTGAACACTAGAACACCAACACATACATTATAAAACTAAACAAACCAGATCCTGCACAGTCAATTGATCCTGTACAGTCGATGCTATCAGAAAGCCATGTCCCTTTCATACACACAGACAGATACACCCTTGCCCAATATGGAATAATCACAAACTAAAAATAGAAATATGTAGACAAAAGTTAAACTGAACTGCCAAGAAACCAGACTCTGCATACAATGCAACACCACAAAAACAGTAATACATGTTCTCTAATACTGTGCAAAATATAAAGACAGTAGATGTAAATTTGAAAAAACTGATACATAACAATCACCACTTTACAAATTAACAAATAAAAATAAAACAAATAATGAGAAATAAGAAAATACCATTTTATTGGACTAATCCCCGTAAGCTCGGTCCTCATCCCCACAAACCACCTGATTCCATCCACACAAGCCTTGAATTGTTTTATATTGAACTTATTATATTAAAGTATAAAAAGAAACAATATTCTGTACAATTGTCAATTTATAAATCAGCGTCTTTTCCCCACTCTCTGTTCCCCATTTCCCTTCAGCATCCTCAGCCCACTCTCTCTCTCCACTTTCCTTCAGCGCACGCACATAAAAACAAGCAAGTAATTTTATATCATTTTCATTCTATTCATTCATAGAAATTAAAGTCTAAATAATGCTAGTTACATAACAAAACATGATTTTACAAAAATAATTCCCTGCACAGTCAAGCCTGCAAGGATTACTAGATGTCTTTCAGCAGCTCCCCTCCCTCCCCCCCTTACCTTCGTTGCCAAGTCAAAATGATCTACCAACAATAAAATTTTATTTTAATCTTTATTTATTTGATTATTCATTACAATACCTTAGTAACAAACATTCATGAATGATCACAAAAAATGCAAATGTAAATTCCATATAAGGAACAACAAAATATATAAGAAAACTAATCAACCATATCCTAGTCCACATTATTGCTGATCGCCAGTATTTTAAAATAAAACATCAAATCTATCTGTCTACTATCTATGAACAGGCAAATGGCTTTTATATGTATTATACATCATCCTCCAAAATTAAACTGGATATTAGAAATTAAACTTTCAGCAAAGGTTTCTCTTTAATAAAATCTTCCAACTGGACTGGATCAAAAAACACATATTTATCACTTCCATACGAAATCAGGCATTTACATGGAAATTTCAAAAAGAAAGTAGCTCCAACTGCCAAAACCTTAGGCTTTAGCTGAAGGAACTGTTTCCTCTTGAACTGAGTTTGTCTAGAGACATCTGGAAAAATTATCACCCGTTGACCACAAAACATCTCTTGTTTTTTCAGGAAATATAATTTTAAAATATCTTGTTTTTCAAGCTCTGTCTTAAAGGTCACGAGAAGAGTTGCTCATTTATCAATTATGTCTAAAAACACAAAGCACACTGTACGCAGAGAAAATGTTAATTATCATTTATATTCAGCGGGTTTTCAAAGAGGTCAAGGCAGATGACTTTATGCAATGTCACCTCAGTAACAACTATACAAAAATAGACAAATATACTCCCTCCCTTTTTACTAAACCGCGATAGCGTTTTTTAGTGCTGGGAGCTGCGCTGAATGCCCCACGCTGCTCTCGACGCTCATAGGCTCCCTGCGCTAAAAACTGAAATTGCAGTTTAGTAAAAGGGGCCCATAGTGCAAAATATAGACAGCATATATAAATTCTCAAAACGGACACATTTTGATCACTAAATTGAAAATAAAATCATTTTTCCTACCTTTGATTGGTAATTTCATCAGTCTCTGGTTACACTTTATTCTTCTGACTGTGCATCCAATATTTCTTCCTTTGTTCCAGCCTCCTGTATGCTTCCTCTCCTCCAGACCTCATTCCCTCCCCCAACTTTTTATTTGTTTCATCCTGTCCCCTTCTTTCTTTCTCTCTCCATGCCCCCTTTCTTTCTGTATGTCTGTCTTTCTCTCTCTCCGTGCCCCATTTCTTTCTTTCACCCTGCCCCCTTCTTTCTCTCTCCATTTCTCTCTCCATGTGCAAAAATAATTTTTCTCTCTGACTCCCCATGCCCCATTTTTTTCTTTCTTTCACCCTGCCCCCTTTCTTTCTTTCTGGCTCCCTGTCCCCCCCACCACCGCCGGAGAAAGGCTGCCACTGGCCATCGGAAACAGGCCAGCACCGAATTCGCCCTGCTTCGTTTCCCATGGGCCGACCAACTCTGGCTGTCCGACATCAATTCTAATGTCGGAGAGGACATTCCGGGCCAGCCAGGCAGTGATTGGCTGGCCCAGAACATCCTCTCCGACGTCAGAATTGACGTCGGACGGCTATAGTCGGCCCGCTGGAAAAGAAGCAGGGCGAATTCGGAGGGAGGGAGAACTGGCGCTGGCTTCTTTCTGATGACGGCAATGGCAGCCTTTCCCCGGTGGCAGGCCAGCTGTGCACCCCTTTGGGCCCGTGCACCAGGGGCGGACCATCCCCCATGCCCCCCCCTAGGTACGCCACTGCTTATTCGACATATAGATTAAATTCCAGTGGCCCATAGTCTATATTGTAAATGCAATGTATTTGATATAGTATAATAATTTAATGTGAAACATTTGTGCTGATGCACTGTATTTTTATTGAAATTGCTCAAATTCATTGTATGACTTGATGTTGTACAGAAATGTATGATTACAGATCATATAGATTTAAAGAATTGCAGTATTAAACATGTCATGTTCTACATAATAATAATAATAATAACAGCTTATATACCGCAATACCGTGAAGTTCTATGCGGTTTACAAAGATTAAGCAAAGGTACAAATTGATTGACTTTAAGAGGGGAGGAAGAAAGAGGGTTAATAGGACAGGAAATCCATTTTTGAGGAGAGAGTGATCAATAGAACAAGTTAATCGCTATAGAGGGGAGAGAGAAGAGAGGATCAGTTGTCTCGATACTTTAGGAACAGGTGAGTTTTCAGACGTTTCCTAAATTCCTCATAAGTAGTGAGCGAAAGCAATTGTTCTAGGTCTTTACCCCATGATGCTGCTTGGTATGAGAGAAGATGTTCATGGTGTTTTTTCAGTTTACAACCTCTCACTGGGGGGGAAACAAAGTTGGAATGTGAGCTTCTCTTGTGTCTGTTGGCTGAGAAGACGAAAAGGTCAGTTATATATTTAGGGGCAAGTCTGTGTAGTGCTTTGAAGCAGAAGCAGGCAAATTTAAACTTTACGCGCGCCTCCATTGGCAGCCAATGCAGCTGCCGGTAGTAGGGTGTCACGTGGTCAAACTTCTTCAGCCCAAAGATCAGTTTGACTGCTGAATTTTGCATCAATTGTAAATGCTGCATGTTCTTTTGGGAAATTGCTAAATAGGCGATGTTGCAGTAGTCAAGTAGACTCAGTACGAGGGATTGGACTAGGGTTCTGAATGCCGCTGTAAGCTTTAATGGATCTGAGTTTCCAGAGAGTGAAAAATCCCTTTCTGATCAAGGAGTCCACCTGGTCTCTCATGGTTAGGCACTGATCCAAAGTTACACCTAGTATCTTTATGGTAGGTTGGATAGGGTAATTAAGATTATTGATACATAGTGGTGATTTGGTGTCAAGTGGATGTGGCGAAGCAACAAAGAAAGTTGTCTTTTCTGAATTAAGTTTGAGCCTAAAGGTTGTCATCCAGTGCTCCATCACATTTATGGCTTCTGAAGCTTTAGGAATAGTTTCAGAGATAGAATTAACGAATGGGATGATGATCGTAAAATCATCTGCATAACTAAATAGTTTTATCCCTAACTGGGTTAGCTGCGTGCCTAGTGAGGACATGTAGACGTTGAAGAGCAATGGAGATAGCGGAGACCCTTGTGGCACACCAGATGGATTGCTCCAGGTATCTGAAAGTTCATAATTAAAACGTACTTGATAAGTGCGGGACATAAGGAAGCCTGTCTGTCTTCAGTTAGTAATACATGTTTGTATAGGCTGTTTTTGTGAATTTTATTTTTTCAATAAAAGCTTGAAGTGTGAAAAAAAAAGCATTGGCGTTGGGGAGAAGGCTTCTGGGCTGGCGCTTGGACATGCCTTTCCTGCGGTTGCGGCAAGGGCAGGAAGTAGCAGCGGGTGTCTTCGACAGATTGGGTTGGAGAGGAGCAGAAGAATTGGGTAGGCTTCGGAGGGAGACAGAAAGACAGGCAGGAGTCCTACAGTTCAGCTTTCTCATATTCAGTGCGGCAGGGAGGGAAGGAGGCTGGTTGGCCTCGGGGGAGGGAGTGGGACAAAGGCTGGAAGGCAGGGATGGGGAGGTAGGCAGATAGGCTAGCTTTGGCAAGGGAGGGGCACTAAGAACATAGGAAGGAGGCATGGGGGCACTAAGGACATAGGAAGGGGCACTAAGGACATAGGAAGGAGACACTGAGGGCACTAAGGACATAGGAAGGGGCACTAAGGACATAGGAAGGAGACACTGGGGGCACTAAGGACATAGGAAGGGGCACTAAGGACATAGGAAGGAGACACTGGGGGCACTAAGGACATAGGAAGGAGGCACTGAGGACATGGGAAGGAGGCACTGAGGACATAGGAAGGGGCACAAAGGACATTGGAAGGAGGCACTGGGGCACTAAGGACATAGGAAGGAGCACTAAGGACATAGGAAGGAGAACTGAGGGAATAGGAAGGAGGCAGGAAGGGGCACTAAGGACAGAGGAAGGGGCACTTGAGGCACTAAGGACATAGGAAGGAAAGAGGGAGGGAATAGAAAGGGACAATTGTTGGGCCTGAGTGCAGAAAGAAAGAAATTTTTCCTGGTACTTTAGTTAGATTGTGAGCCTTTGGGACAGTAAGGGAATTTCTAAGTACCTATCTTACTTATAATTTTAATGCACCAATATATTCATTGTAACCTGTTCTGGGCTCTTTTGGGAGGACGGGCTAAAAAAATCTAATAAATAAATAAATAAATGAAAGAAAGAATACACAGTCAGAAGGAAATGCAACCAGAGACTTATGAAATCACCAGACAGCAAAGGTAGAAAAATGATTTTATTTTCAATTTAGTGATCAAAATGTGTCAGTTTTGAGAATTTATATCTGCTGTCTATATTGAGAGGACGGGGGATTCAGCAGTGCTGGCTGTGAGTGTAGTGGACGTGGTTTTAGTATAACTATAAAAAATTTTTTAAAAATCAAAAAAACCCTGAGGTGTAATACGGTGAAGGGCTGCTAGTCTGGATTAGTAGTTAAGGTAATGGCTTCAAAAAAGGCTACTTGTAGGAGTAAAAAAAAACAGGTGGTAATGCAGCCTTTCTTAGTACACCATGACAGACAGGAAAGGCTTGGGGGGGGGGAGGAAAGTAGAGGATGAGCAAAAAGGAAAAAGGCAGTGGGGAGGGGACGTGCGGAGCCTGTATTGGATAACAGAAGAGCGGTTCCAGTGGGACGTGCATCCAGGCCATCTGTGCGACAAGTGGTTGCTTTTCACCTTCCAGTGGAGTCTCTGGGGGAACAGTATGCGGATGAGGCAGTGGCCAGCACTTCTCGGGAGTCCGGAAGATATGAATCGTCGGGTTAGTTAATTAATGTAGTGGCTAATGCTTTGGGGTCCATTTTGACGGAAAGGGATAGTGGGAAGCGTAAGGGATCTAGGGGGGGTGAGGTTAGGGGGTGGGTAAGAAGTCTCTGTCATCTAGTTTGCGAAATAATTTTTTTTTTTAAATGTTTACGTCATGTGGTAAAGCATATGCATTCAGAACAACATCAGAGGCAGAGGGCAAGGGGGGAGCCCATGCAGGTTTGGGAATCATCTGATTCATGGGATTCCTCGGATTCATCATCTTCATCCTCTTTGGAGAATGTAGACGTTGGGGGACAGGGGGAGGATGAGGGTAACTCAGTATCTATTTCAGGTGTGACTGGGGCAGTTCCCGCAGTGTCTAGGCAAGGACATAAGTTATGTGATATTGCACCATTTGATTGCATTATTTCACATAAATGGAAACAGAGAATTTTGCATGGCAGGTACATTGATTTATTTGCATTGTTAGCACGTAATGCAGAGAGTGGAGATAAGAAAAAAGAGAGCGGGTCACGTGATGCAGCCTGCCTGAGCGGTCGCACGAACGGAGAGCTCCTGCCTCACACCCGCTAAATCGGCGATAATACCGACCCCTCTGTGTCCCCACTGCAGAAACGAGCAGGCGAGTCAGGAAATAACACCCCGC
Organism: Geotrypetes seraphini; assembly: GCF_902459505.1. NCBI lineage: Eukaryota > Metazoa > Chordata > Amphibia > Gymnophiona > Dermophiidae > Geotrypetes > Geotrypetes seraphini. The sequence continues at coordinate 283,622,572 of NC_047085.1, read as the reverse complement.
TCTTCTCTTGACCCTCAGGAGCGACCGCAGCGGCACGGGGTATGCCCGTTAAATCGGCGAAGAGCACCCGGGACAAACCCTCTCTTACCCCCTCCAAGATGGCGGCGGAGCAGGCCACATTCACCATTCCCGCTGGCGACTGGATCACCGACATCACGCGGTCGGTCACGGCGGCGCTGGCAGATAAACTTAACAAAATCCAATCAGCGGTGGACGAAATGCATGAGAAGTTTGACTCCCACAGCCAGCGCCTGACGGAGGTCGAGCAGCGCGTGTCCGACCAGGAGGACACGTGCGTGACGCTGACTGCCCAGGTGGAAGACCTACAACGAACGTCCCGGGAGTTACTGGCGGCCCTGGAAGAGCAGGAGAACAGGAGCCGTCGGAACAACCTGCGGCTGGTCGGGCTCCCGGAGACGGTGAGTGAACAGGATCTCTACACGATTTTCAACACGTGGCTCCCTGAGACCCTAAACCTGTCTGGGGGCGCGGAGGCCTTCGCTTGCGAACGGGCGCACCGCATTGGGAACCGTCCCCCGGAGGGGGGGAGGGCGAGAACTGCCATAGCCCGCTACTCCAACTGGAGGGAAAAGGAACTCATACTTAGGGCTTTCTGGAAGGCGGGAGCCTTGGATTACAAAGGATCCCGAGTGCTTATATTCAATGATTACTCTGTGCGAGTGGCGGCCCAACGCAAGCTTATGGCACCCTCATGCACTGACCTCCACAACAGAGGAGTTAAATTCGCGCTGGTCTACCCGGCGAAGCTTCGAGTCTGGCATGAGGGCAAAACTCTCACCTTTCACAGCGGAGAGGAGGCCAAGGCGTTTCTGGCGACTCTACCCGCCTAATGTTATCCTGAACCGGCGGCCGTTGATTTGAGATTCACCTGCAACTACGGCTCATTCTTTCCCGGAGCTGTGCTGGAGTCCTTTTGAAAATGGCCTTTGTGTGCACCGTGGGACCGTGAGACCAAGCCGCTGATGCGGTGGTGGGGCTCACCCCCCCGGCTTGGATATGACTTCCGCACCCGAGTGGTTGGAGCAGCCTGAATGCCGCACACCAGGCCTTGAGGGGCCGCGGTGCTTATGACTTTCCTGTGGACTTCTGTATCTCCTCCGGCTGCACCACACCCGGAGGGAATCTATCTGACCTGGGTGCGGGCCGCCCTGGCTGGAGGGGATCCCTTTTGGAGCGGCACGCGGCAGCTCTGGAGAACTCCTTTGGACTTGTTGGTATCACCTTTTCACTGTCCACTGTTAATGTTTCACTTTCTGTTCTCTTAATAATTGCAAGGACTATATGCTAGGGGTATTGTTCGGTGGGTGGGGGGGGGGGAGGGCTCCGGGCAGGTTGGGGGACGTATATGGGTATGTATGCTGATGGGATGGGATCAGCATGGGGGGAAAGTGTGGGGGGGGGGGGGCGGGTGGCGGGAGAGTTATGTGGGGGGGTGTGAATGGGAGTGTGTGGTTGAATCCGGGATGAATGGGCAGGGGGGATGGGTGGGGGTCTGGGGGGTGGACACCGAGGGCACAAAATTAACCAGGACAGCGAAGCTTAGCTGGGAGGCTTCGTCTGGGCCTATCTGTTCCTTCTGCATGGGTCGAATGCGTGTCTGGCTGGTGGAGAATGGATGAGCTCACACATCCTGGGAGGGGTGTTTCCTTCCGGATTGCTGTGCTGCATAGAGCTACTCTCTCCCTATCATGGCTGATTTAAGAGTTGTTACCTTTAATGTCGACGGCATCAGGTCCCCGGTAAAGAGAGCCCGTATTCTTACCAGCTTGCGAAATTTGAAAGCGGAAGTGGCGTTCCTGCAAGAAACACACCTCACTCAGATTGAACACTCTAAATTGCGGAGAAACTGGGTCGGGGATGTCTATTCCTCCACATCGGGGGGCAGGAAATGTGGGGTGGCAATACTGTTGCACAAGAGGTTACCCTTTATCTTGCATAAACAATTGACTGATCGGGAGGGGAGATATGTATTTGTGCTGGGGGAACTCTCCAGTAATACCTTCTAATGTGTGTCCTCCTCACTTTCAACAGGCTTTTTCCTTCTTGCAAAGGACCGCCGCCGCAAAGCGGCGGCACCGACGACTCCGCCCACTCTAACCCGCTGGTAACGTCCCCCATAAATTCTCCTGCTTTGCGGCGCACGCCGCAAAGGCGCGCACCTAAGGAGCAGGTCCTGCTCCTTTATGCGCTCCTTCATGCAGCTCCTTCATTTTTTACTAATCTCACGTCCTAACACTCATTCCGTCACTCAATTGTCTACTTTCTTCCGCCAGCTTATATCTGTTTACCTTTTCCTTAATCTATATATCTTTATCTTCTTAACTACCCACAACAAAGAATTTGCTACTAATACTTTCCCTTTTTCTACCTCAGATACCATGTCATCTATCCCAACCATTTGGGGCCGTCGTCACACTGAATCCACAGTTAGCAAAAACCAATTCAAACCTCACCCTAGACAATACATCTCCATCCCTCTGCTCCCCTCTTCTAAAACCCTTTCCAAACACCTCCATACATTTAATTCCGGTTTAATAAACGTTCGCTCTTTAAAAAATAAATATCATTTAATTCACGATACTATCATTCTACACAACCTTCAATTACTCTGTCTTACAGAAATCTGGTTAACCCAGGGAGATGATGCATATATCACTCAGGCTTGCCCACCTAACTACAAAGCATTTTTCCATCCACGTCCAAATAAAAAAGGTGGTGGACTGGCAATTATCCACCACACTTCAATCTCTCTACAGGTAAATACTTCTAATCTTTTTTCTCACATCCCTACTGAATCCCTTCAATTTTCAATTAAACTTTCCACTTCTCTTAACTTTCTTCTTATCTATTTACCCCCGCCAATAACCAAATTATCTCTCTCAACTCTTACCGCCACTCTAACAGAATTCAATATCACCTATCCTGAATCAATAATTCTTGGAGACTTTAATATTCATTTTAATTCACCTACTCACTGCCATACTTCTGAACTTCTGACTTTGATATCTGATTTATCACTATCCCCGCTCATCCACACGCCAACTCATTCTGCAGGAAATACTTTGGACATGATCTTATGCCCAAATACTATGACTTCTTCTTTCCACAATATCGAAACCATTCCAGTACCCTGGTCAGACCACTTTCTAATCATTTGGCAATCAAATTTTCCAACTTATTCACATGCTACTAAACAACTAAATAACTCCTCTTTCACTCGCAATCTAAGTAACATTTCTCTTCCTGCCATTCAATCCTCTTTTGAACTGAATCTTGAAGACTTCTCCTCTCTAACTTTAATAGAACAATCAGTTAACTGGGAAACCGCCACGACCTCTCTCCTAGACTCACTAGCTCCTAATTCTAAAATACAAAATACCTCTACACTTAACCCTTCACCAAAAAAACATCAACCCTGGTTTAATGAAAATCTGATTCTCCTCCGTAGACAGGTTCGTTCGGCTGAAAGTAAATGGCGCAAAACACTCAACAACACTCACCTACTCTTATACAAAGAAAAAGCTTCCCATTACAAAAAGACCATTCAACTGACAAAAAAAGAATATTATTCAAAACTTATCTCAAAAACTAGTAATTCATCTACTCTATTTAACATAGCTCAATCTCTTTCAAAATATTCAAAAAAGAAACTTCCTCCACCAACTGCAACATCCCCATCTGCAGACGAACTCTCCGACTTTTTCCACAAAAAAGTGATCGATATTAGAACCCATCTCGGACTATCTGTTCCCCCTTTTTCTCCGTCTACCAACAATGATTCATCCTTCTTACCTCTCAGTTCTCTCTCTCAATTCAAAGTACCCACGACTTCCCAATTATCCACCATTCTACACTCAATAAATTCTCCAAACAATATAATCGAAACCTTCCCTCCACACTTACTCAAAAAATTTTTCTCTTTTTTTGGACCTTACATAAGGGAAATGATTTCCAAATCTTTTTCTGAATGTCAAGTTCCAACATCGTGGAAAACTGCATTGGTTTTCCCTAAACTCAAACAATATAACTCAGATCCCTCTTTACCTAATAACTACCGCCCAATTGCAAATCTGTCATTAATCTCTAAAGTTACTGAAAAAATCGTTCACACCCAACTATCCGAATATTTTGATCAAACACATGCCCTTCATCCGTATCAGACAGGCTTTCGCTCCTCACATTCCACCGAGCTATCATTACTAGGTCTCATCTCAACTATACATTACTTTCACGACCACTTAAAATCGGTTCTACTAATCTCTCTCGACTTATCTGCGGCATTTGATACCATCGACCATTCTCTATTACTATCTAGACTGTCAGACTGTAACATTACAGGACACGCTCTCAACTGGTTCATATCCTACTTTCATCAGCGAAAATCCAAAGTCTATTCAAAAAACCAAATCTCGTCTTCAGTAATTCAAAATTTCGGAGTCCCTCAGGGCTCCATTTTGTCTCCTCTATTATTCAATATCTTTCTATCCCCTCTTCTTTCTCTCGCACAATCACTAGGTTTCACTATTTTCGCCTACGCTGATGATATACAGTTGCTTTACCCGATTAACACCTCAAACCTTTCAGATATTACTGAGCTAAATGCCAAACTGGTTATCTTAAGCGATTGGCTCCTTTCTAACAAACTCTCACTCAATGTTGACAAATCTTGCGGTCTTCTTCTCCCCATTAAAAAATCTGAAACAATACCTGGTACAATTTACATTAAATCCACACCTTTACGTATGGAAACTAAAATAAAACTATTAGGCGTCTTTCTAGATAGCGAACTAACTTTTCACGATCACATCAGTTCTGTTGTAAAAACTTGTTTCTTCAAACTACGTATTATTCGTTCCCTCAGATCTCTTTTAACTAACGACTCGATTAACATACTAATTCATTCCCTAGTCATCTCACACTTAGACTATAGTAATTCTCTTCTCAATGGACTCCCCCAAAAAGAACTACGACGGCTGCAACTTGTTCAAAATACCGCTATTAAACTCATTTACAATGTCGGCAAGTTCGAACATGTCACTCCTCTTTTCAAAGAGGCTCATTGGCTCCCCATCTCTCATCGGATACGTTATAAAATTATACTACTTACATTCAAAATCAAACATTCACGCCTACCTCTATTTCTCGATAAACTTTTAATCCCCCAAAGTTCTCCTCGTTCCTTAAGATCATCTGATCAAAAACTCCTTTTCATTCCCTCTCTAAAAGAATCCTTTTACACCAGGAATACTAACTTCGCCATAACTGCACCCACATTATGGAACTCTCTCCCCCAATTTCTTCGGGACGAAACTCAATTACCAAAATTTAAGACTATTCTTAAAACTTATCTATTTAAAGATGCCTACGCCAATTCTTAATCTTTTTCTCGTCCATTCATTGATTTCTTTTTCAATCTAATTATCATCCTCAGAGCATATTACTCATACCAGGCACCCCCGCCCCCCATGTTATATCCCTTCCCTCTATCTCATTTCTCCTAAGACTATGTAACTTTTTCCTAACCCTCCCACTTACCCTCACTGTCAGGTCTGTCTATACGTATTATATGTTTCTATTTTTCTCACTACTCTCTCTAAACACAATTAAATATATCTTCCTTTCCTATTTAAATTTTATTGTTAACCAGTCAGATATTTGTTTTTATGATCGGGGTATAAAAAACCAATAAACTTGAAACTTGAAACTTGAAACTTTGGGGTTTAAAACTGTTACTCTGTAATTTGTATGCCCCCAACTCTTACTGTCATAAATTTTTCTCCTCAGTTCTCTCCCTAATATCGGCTTATCCGGATTATCAGGTGGTCCTGGGGGGGGGGACATGAATATCACTGCAGACCCGGGGATGGATTGCAAACCCCCCAGGCGCTGTCTGAAGGATCATGATAACAAGGGGGTGGGCTTCCTGGCGCAGCATCTAGGTCTGGTGGACGTATGGCGGACACTGCACCCATATGATTCGGATTTTACTTTTTACTCTCACGTGCACAAGGTATATGCCCGCCTGAATTATATATTACTAGACCAACGGCTGTTCTCTAGGGCTACCAGATCGGAGATAGTGGACTCCTCGATCTCGGACCATGCTACTGTGGATCTCACCCTGACACTGGCAACTGGCAGTAAGGTCTCCTCTTGGAAAATGGCGTTACACCTGTACCAAGACCGGGAATTCCGGACATTTCTCCGGGCACGATGGGCAGACTATCAGGCTACTAACGATACCCCAGATATTGGACCGATATCTTACTGGTATGCCTCCAAGGCAGTCCTGAGGGGGCACGTGATCGCGTACACTGCGGCTAAACGCAAGGCCCGGGGAGCTGAGCTCCTGTCGCTCACGAGACAACTGCACGGTTTTCGCAGGGCCCATATCTCTTCCCTCTCGGATACAGAGCGACAGGAGTACAAGAAAATACGTGATCGTATCGAGACTTTGCTTCAACACCGAGCGGAGCAGACCCTTGCGTTTCAACGGTATAACTTGCATAGATGGGGGGGAAAGACGGGGAGACTTCTGGCGAACCTAGTGAGACCCTATAAGAAACGTCAAATTATTACGGCAATCCGTGATGCTGGGGGCACTCGGCACGAAGGGGAGAGACGAATTGCGGAACAATTTGTTAAGTATTATGAAACTCTATACGGTAAGAGACCTCTGGATGAGATGGCCCTCCAGACTTTTTTCAGGGGGTTATCGTTACCACGCCTGGAGGAGGATCAAGCTGCATCTTTGAGCCTGCCGATTACCGAGGCTGAACTCCGTGTCACCATACGGTCCCTTAAACTGGCAAAGGCGCCCGGCCCGGATGGGTTTGGGCCCGAATACTACCGCATTCTAGAAGATCTGGTGGCGAAGCCCCTGAGTGCAATGTATAACGAAGTGGCGACATCGAGGGGCTACTTTCCAGATAACATGGCTCACATAGTCCTACTACCTAAACCGGGTAAAGACCCGGACCTGGTGGGGTCGTTCCGCCCGATCTCCCTACTAGATCAGGATATTAAGCTCTTGGCTGCGACTTTGGCGAGACGTTTGAATGGTCTTCTTCCCGATCTTATTCACCCAGATCAGGTTGGGTTTGTGCCGGGTCGATACGCCTCTATGAATTTACTGAGGGTCTTGGGAGCGATCCATGACAGGGTAGGCAGGGGTGGACAGGAGGCGGTGGCGGGACTGGACATGGAGAAAGCATTCGATAGCATCTCTTGGGATTATCTTTTTTGGGTCCTGCGTCGGGGTGGATTTCAGGGTGATTTTTTGGCCTGGGCTTCGGCCCTATATCACAACCCCAGGGCGCGCTTAATGATCAATGGGGGTTTAACGGAAGATTTCGGCTTGCAGAGAGGAACAAGACAGGGATGCCCGCTCTCACCGCTCCTCTTCCTCTTGGCTATCGAACCTCTTGCGGCAAAAATCCGGCAGGATGTGACAATTCAGGGAATAGTGGTGCGGGGACAGGAATGCAAAATCAGCCTGTTTGCAGATGACATCTTACTCTACTTGGACCATGTTTCTCTGCATTTGCCCAGAGCTCTGGAGGTGATTCGAGCCTTTGGAGCACTGTCGGGCTTGCAAGTTAATTGTAGTAAATCGGAACTTCAGCTACTGGCCGGGGGTCGGGCGGAGCCCTGGCATGCGGTGTTGCCCATCGCGCCCACGACTAAACCAATGAGATACCTTGGAATATACCTCAGCACTGATCTACCCACGCTTTACAACGCAAATCTCCGCCGGCCCCTTGAGGCCGTCGCAAAACTGTGCCAAGCTTGGCAGGACCTGCCGCTTGGGTTTCTGGGTCGGGTAGCCTTGGTGAAAATGATTCTGGTACCAAAACTCTTGTACCCCTTACAGGCCATGCCGCTTTGGCTCACCAGGAGGGATGAATTTGTCTTCAAATCTACTATCTCTCGCTTTGTCTGGAGGTCTCGCGCTCCTCGGATAGCGATGTCCAAGCTTATCTTGGATATATCACTGGGGGGACTCAATGTCCCGGATATTCGGCTTTACAATGTTGCCTCTCTCCTCCGTTGGATCCACGAGGGCTACACTGAGTGCTCCCGTTACTCCCCTCGGGGATGGATGGCGAGCTGGAGTGCCCCCTTTCACTTTATGAATCTTATTCATCGACATGATGACCCAGGGAGGCGCTACACTGTTTGTTCTCGTTTTCTGCGCCCGTTCAGGCTGGCATGGCGTTGGTGGAGGCGAAGACAGCAATTGCCTCAGGACATATCCCCTTTTATGCGTCTGGAGGGCAATCCCAGGTTCACACCAGGCAGGGGTAGATCTGTATTTCAGCTTTGGTCGGCCCAAGGTTGTAAGTCGATGGAAAACATTCTTGATTTGTCTCCCCCTGGATTTCCCACCTTTCAGCAGGTTCGGGACGCGTGGGGCCTCCCTTCGAGTTATCTGTTTTCTTATTTTCAGGTTCGTCACTACTGGGAAACGGAGCGTAGAGGAGCGGCGGGGGCTTGGGACAGGGGCCCTCTGGATACCCTGTTCTCGGCCACCCAGCCCGCGCTAAATTCTCTTGCGCACTGGTATCGCGTCCTTAAGTTGTCTCTGACCACGTCGGTACTCACGCCGGTGCGTACTTCCTGGGAGCGAGACTTGGGACAGGATATTTCTGAATCACAGTTCACTGCCTGCTTCACTACACTATATTCCTACACTAAATCTGCCGACTTCCAGGAACTCCAGTATAAGATCCTTCATAGGGCTTACTTCACGGCACAGAGGGGAGCGCAAATGGGACTCTGGGAGAGCGGTTTTTGTATTAAGTGCAAGAGCAGCGCCGGTACATATATACATTCCTTTCTGGAGTGCCCCCGGCTGGATGTATGGGGGGAGGCCCTCCCCTTGTTGGAACGAGCGGTGCAGCGTACTGTGGAATGGGACTATGGGTTCTTGCTCCTGGGTCTGCAGACATCCCTCCAGGACCAGGGATTCACCACGCCCCAATGCAGATTTCTTTATAACGCTATTTTAGTAGTGAAAAAATTAATCTTGACATACTGGATGTCTGAGGAGCCCCCTCCGTTGCCGCACTGGAGGAGTCGGCTTCGAGAGGTGGCTCTGTTTGAAATTCGATCCCATGAGAGAGCACCGAGCGTGCTTAAGCAACACTACGCTGGCTTATGGGTGAGACTACGGGACTTGGTGTCGTCGACCGCACGGGAGGGGGATCAGGGGCCCTCTTAACAGGGAATTGACTTTACATTTTCTTGGCCGGCCCTCGGTGGTTTGCTTCCATTAACTGACTCTTTATAGCCTTCTTTCTCTTTCTCTCTTTTCCTACTTTGGTGCCCTGGGGAGGGGGGGGAGGGGGGGAGGGAGTCACCCGGGATATGAGTGAATGGCTAGTATGGGATGGATGATGATGAGGGTGATTGGTGTTCTGAATGTTGTGTGGCATTTGGGGGTTTTTCTTATGGAAAAAGGTGGGAGATCACTGTTCCGGATGGGCGGCTTACCTTTCTAATTGTACCTCTCAGCTTTTGCCCCCACTGCTCTTTTTGTTTTGTATTGTTCTGTTTTTGTATATTACATGCATATGGGGGTGTACTTGGGGAAGTCTTGCTATTGTTCCTGATTGTTCCTGCTTGTTATGAGTGATGGACTATTCTTTGTCTTTTTGATGGTTCCTGTTACGCCATGATGGGCGGTGTATTTTTCTCGCTGTCAATAAACATACGTTCAAAAAAAAAAAAAGAAAAAAGAGAGTGATTAAGAAGGGGGTAAAAAGAAGGTAAATCGAGTCTCTAAGACAATTTTTAATTGGATACTTGGTTTCAATGTTTTTGCAAGTATTTTGTGTGAGGCAAATCCTTCTTTATATCCAGGGTTATTGAAGTACTCAGATTTAATTTTGCTAGCTTACAAACACATGGGGGATGGTCCTGGCTCAATTATGATGAGCAATTTAGACAAAGTTTGGCAAGAGACAAATCTAATGTTTAGGCTCCGCATCATGGTTGGTCCTTTCGATATGGGGCCTTCTCTGCTGGATTTTCAGCAGCTGGGGGGTAGTCTGCTCTGGGGCAGTCCACAGAAGGATTTCGGCCAGGAATGGAGTCTGGGTCTAGAATGGCAACGGGAGTGGGCAGGGGTCAGTCCTTTGGGAACTTCTGTTTTCAATTTAATGCAGGGAGATGTGCACAGCAGGCATGTCATTTCTAGCATTCCTGCAGTCAGTGTGCCGGTAGTCACCCAGCCTTTCGTTGTCCGGGAATGGGAAGGGGGGATAGGGTTGTCTCCTTCAGGGGTGCAGGTCCACTTGCAGGGGAATGGTTCAGTAAGGCTCCTTCTCCTATTAAGTTGGGCGCTTTGCAAAATTGGTTAGGTCATTATCCAAATCAGGGAGATGCGTATTTGTTATGGGTAGGATTTTCTGAAGGTTTCCCAATCCCTAATGAAAGTCCTCCTTTAATGCACACTGCTCGTAATTCTTTGTCAGTTGTATGTCACGCTGGGGTAGTTAGAGATAAAATAGATAAGGAACTGAGGTTGGGTCATATTGCAGGACCTTTGGAAGATTTTGTGATTTCATCTTTAAGAGTAATTCCAAAAAAGGCTCCTGGGTCATTTTGATTGATTCATAATTTATCTTACCCTGAAGGATATAATGTGAATGATTTTATCGAACGCAACATTTTGTTTGGTACAGTGTGCTTCAATAGATGATGTGGTAGTGCTTCTTCAGCAATTGGGTAGGGGTGCGTTAATGGGGAAGACGGATATTGAAGCGGCATTTAGGTTATTGCCGGTTCACCCTAAGGATTTTCATTTACTCGGATTTCAATTTGAGGGAAAATTTTATTTTGATAGGTGTCTGCCCATGGCTGTGCCATATCTTGTACTTATTTTGAAGCTTTTACAACATTTATTCATTGGGTGGTTCAGAAAGTGAGTGGGGAGGACTATATTGTACATTATTTAGATGATTTTTTATCTGGAGGGGTGGTTAATACGGAACAATGTAAGGCCTTGATGCGAGCATTTGGATATGTGGCTGAGGTATTGGTATTCCGTTGGCTGTGGATAAAACAGAGGGACTTGCTTAATGTTACTGGGTATAGAGCTGGATTCAAGGTTGATGCAGTCTCGTTTGCCTATGGAGAAGGTGCAGGCCCTTCAGAAGTCAATCCGAGTGGCATGTCAAAAAAAGAAACTGTGTTTAAGGGAGATACAGTCTCTGGTTGGACACTAACTTTGCTGCTAGGGTGATATCCATGGGGAGAGCTTTTTCGCGAAGCTTGGCTTTATTATCTGCTGGTTTGGTTCGACCACATTTCAAGGTGCATTTGACCAGGGCAGTAAAGGCTGCTTTGGCGATCTGGGCTTTCTTTTTAGCGTCATTCAATGGGGTCTGTATCTGGCAACAACCAGCAGTGTTGTCAGCAGATTTGAAGCTTTTCACTGATGTATAAGGTGGACATGGTTTTGCCATATATTTTGGGGGGGGCAATGGTGCGCACATGCCTGGCTTGAGTGGTGGCGTACTCGGGGTTGGTGTACTAACATTGCCTTGTTGGAATTATTCCCAGTTTGGGTGGCGTTGTGGATTTGGGGAGGTCGATTACAGAATAGGAGAGTTATTCTGTTTTCGGACAATACTGTGGTGGTATATGCTATTAACCATCAGTCTTCTAGGTGTTGGCATTGTTACGTTTGGTGGTATTGCGTTGTCTGCAACTCAATATTTGTTTGAAGGCACGTCATGTGCTGGGAATTGATAATCAATTAGCTGATGCCCTTTTTCGATTTCAGTGGGCAAGATTCCAAGCGTTGGATCCAGAGGCAGACCGCTTTCCCACAGAGATGCCAGCAACTTTATGGAGCACCTTCCAAGACGCGGTAGATTACTCCTGAAGAAGCATTAGCACCCAGCACTTGGAAGGCATATAATATGGCTATGCTTCCGGTGTTTTTTGGACAACAAGGGTTTGACCTGCTATTTCCCAGTGCAGGAAGATACTATTATTCAATGTTTGCTGTTTGCGGTGGAGCAGGGATGGTCCTTTGGGATGGTGTCCCAGTCATTTAATTCAGTGGGATTCCTAGCTAAGCTATGGGGTTGGAGGGATCCTACAGGGACTTATTTGGTCCAAAAGTTGATGACTGGGTACTTAAGACAAGAGGTTATGAGTTCTACGAATAGAGTATGTTTGCTGCTAGACTATGGGAAATTGTTGGCACTGATGGTTGTATTGCCTGGGATTTGTACCTCTTCTTATGAGATGGTTTTATTTAAGACAGCATTTACAGTGGCATATTTTGCTGCATTTAGGATTGGAAAATTGGTTGCCCCGATGAAATGGGCTAAGGGGACAACTGGTTTATTGCAGTCTGATGTGATATTGGAAGATCGGAGATTATCATTGTGCATTTGACGATCAAAAAACGATCAGACTGGGAAAGGAGTGTGGATTAAATTAAATAGCAAAGAGCAGTTGAATGGTTGCCTGGTAAGATGGGCAGGTATCAGACCATTGGATAGTTTGTTTTGGTTGGTACATGTTAATTGGTCACCCTTGACAAGATTTCAATTTGCAGCAGTCTTTAAAAAAGGGTCGGCAGCGGCAGGATTTAATCCAGTGGACTATGGTACTCATTCATTTTGCATAGGGGCGGCTTGTTATGCGGCCCGGCAAGGGGGTTCAGATGAGTTAATTTGTAAAATAGGGTGATGGAAGTCTAGGAGATTCAGGAGTTATATTCGCTCTTACTGAACATGTTATAATCCTATGCATAATTGTTTTTCTTCTAATTATGTTAGATTTTCTTCCTGATCTAGTGCTTCCTGACATTTGTGTTTGGCTTTGTGGACACTCCTATATTTTCTGGGCACACAAGCATGGATTGGAATCTCGTTGGGGAGCCAACATGGGACTGGTGGAGAAAGGAAACTGCATAAGATGACTTGGAATTCGAGGAATGGGTTTGCGCTCTCTCCTGGCCCGATTGTTGTAGGGGGGGTGGATTCTGTAACCGGTATTGTTTTTGACAGATACCGGTTACAGAATCCAGCTTGGGCCAGGTTGGGTCTATGTGCCTAAGGCCCTGTCGGGAGGGGGGGGGCTTGTGGGTCGGCGGGGGTGTCGATTGGGGGTTCGGGGGGGTGAGCGTGAAAGGGGGTTCGCCTGGGCAGGAGGGGTTGGGCTCCCTCCTGCCCGATCTTGTAGGGGGTGGGGTCACGTGGCCAATCGTGTCGGGGAATGTTGGGCTGTCGCCAGGGCAAGAGGGCTTGGGCTCCCTCATGCCTTGATCGTGTCGGGGAACATCGGGCTGTCGCTGGGGCAAGAGGGCTTGGGCTCCCTCATGCCCTGATCGTGTCGGGGAACGTCGGGCTATCGCCGGGGCAAGAGGGCTTGGGCTCTCTCCTGGCCCAATCGTTGTAGGGGGGTAGATTCTGTAACCGGTATTGTTTTTGACAGACACCGGTTACAGAATCCAGCTTTTATGCGAAGGTCTGGCTCCTCCTTCGCCTAAAAGCCCTTGTTTTGGGCATTTGGGACTTAGGCTTTTTGGGGGTTGATTATATGGTGTAAGTTTAGACATAGTGGTGGTATGGACTTTTAAACAGCTGAACATAGAGGCAGGCCATTATCAAATAAAAACCTCCTTTTGGACATTTTTTTTGATAATGGACATTTTCCCTGCTTCTACTTTCAACGTTTAAGGCCTTAGGCCAAAAGGAGACTTAGACTTTTTTTTTATTATGCCCCTCCACGTGTACATGAAAAATGAATGGAAGAAATTGGGGGCGGTATTGGGGGGGTGGAGCTAGGTGGGATTGGGGCGGTGCTGGGGCGGGACTGACAATTAATAGATGTCCCCTTTTGTTGAAAAAAATTAATGGTCGCGCTATTCATACCCCCCCTCCCTTTTACAAAACCGTAGCGTGGTTTTTAGCCCTGGCCATTGCGGTAACAGCTCCAATACTCATAGGATTTCTGAGCGTCGGTGCCCTTATCACTGTGGGACCTCTGAAGTGATGTAAGAGGGGGATCCGATGCTGGCGTGAGCAGCAGGTTGGAGTTTCTGTCCATACCTCTATGGTATAGTGGGGGGAAGTAAAGGCATGCACGTGGTAGGGGGAGGAATTGGAAGGAGCAGGGAACAGAGAGGAGGAGAGATTTCAGCACCATCACCAAGGCGGCCACAGGGCAGACTGTCTACCGCGACCCCCCTTTACTATGCCACTGCTCTCAAGTCTGGCTTTGCCTTTCTATAACAACTCTTTAGAAAGGGGATCACACTCCCTATACAGAATCAATTATCAAAAATTTAGTGTGAAAACAGTAAAGATATTATAGCAATACCTTTCCTGCCAAAGAAACACCACATAAATTGGAAAATATTACTCAAACCAGCCTCAAAGGCTCAATAAGCATAGAAGACAGCCCTAGCTGTCTAGAGAAACTATGCTATACTGGAGCTCAGAATCATATCATTAGCTGTTATTACTAAGAAAAAGAGCACTTAAAAAACAAGAAAATATCTCAAAGTGCTAAAAAAAAAATATGGTACTATAGAAAATCAGTATAATATTGTAATCACAGCTATAGTCTCTTGTTAATAATATTGCTTTCTTTAATTTATTTTAAATATTATTGTGAAGTGCTCAAACCAAGTAACCCAAAATATAGTGAAGTCACTACAATGAGGTTAACAAGGGGACCATCATCGCCTTCACCTGTCCCCTGCCCTCCCTACGTGACCACGAACTAATACAGATCAACTAGATGTACTTATCTGAATAGGGGGGTAGTTGGTTTCGTTAATTCTCATTGGTGACTGTATACCAATAAAATTCATGTGCTCCGTTAAAATCCTAGAACTGTTCGTTCATTTTTCCAATCCCGTCCCCCCGACTCGAGTTTCACCTCTTCATCAGGGAGGGACACTGCCGAAAAATCAAACCACGATCAAAAATCACAACTCAAACCTTTTAAAACATAGTGTGAAAAAATTAAATTAGATTATACTTATAAGTGCTGAGTATTATCAGGGAAATCCCAGTGTATTAACTTAATCTTGATTTTAAAGCTCTTAAAATTCCTATATTACCTGGTGAAGGCTCACTGAGATCAGGCTCACTCAAAGCAAACGGGCCAACTGAATCTATCTGCTCAGCTTGTGAATTTTATAAGGGGGAGTAACCGGAAGATCCAGCCCAACCAACGACCGGAAATAAACACTGAATTCAATTGAATTCACTAAACGAAAGGTAATACTTTTAAACGGCTAGCCAATCTATGTCTAAATTTAAACCCTTTGGCGCCAGGGTCTGCCAATTATATATGAAGCGTTGCTTTGGATATGTCGCCCTCGGTATTGTGTGTTTGGATCAATACCGTGTACTTCAGATCTTCTAATGAGTGTGACTGCTCCAGCCAATGGGAAACCAGAGGGGCGGAGATTCGATTTGTCCTGATGTTGCTTAAGTGTTCTATGATCCGAGTTTTGATCATTCGGATCGTTTGCCCTATGTATATTTTTCTGCATGGGCACTGTATATAATAAATCACCCCTCTGGATTCGCAATTGGTTCCTGTATTCAAAATGAAATGACGTCCCCCAGTGCACGGTATTTCCACAAAAGTAGCCTCCAATATATAACGGCAGACCCTGCATTTGCCGCAGGGCTTATGGGAAGGCTTAGACACCGATCTTTGGTTATGCAAATTATGTTTTAACTGTTCGCCCAAATTCTTTGCTCTTGAAAAGACAAATTTGGGCAACTTTTGTAATATTGGATAATACTGTAGTATTGCCCAGTGCTTCAAAATAATATGTTTTATGGCGTTACTATGATTGGTGTACGGCAATTTTATTGGTATACAGTCACCAATGAGAATTAACGAAACCAACTACCCCCCTATTCAGATAAGTACATCTAGTTGATCTGTATTAGTTCGTGGTCACGTAGGGAGGGCAGGGGACAGGTGAAGGCGATGATGGTCCCCTTGTTAACCTCATTGTAGTGACTTCACTATATTTTGGGTTACTTGGTCTGAGCACTTCACAATAATATTTAAAATAAATTAAAGAAAGCAATATTATTAACAAGAGACTATAGCTGTGATTACAATATTATACAGTTATTTCTGTCACAGAAGATTAAGATTTATCTCCCTATTAAGTAAGAACTATAAAAAACCAAACATTTCCTATTTATGTGGTGTTTCTGCAGCAAGAAAGGTACTGCCATAATATCTTTACTGTTTTCAAACTAAATTTGTGATAATTGCCTTTCAATGTCCTTGCAGCATCTCCCTTTATTTCCATGTCCCTATTGCCCATTATGTCTCCTTTGTTTCTGTATATCTCACTATGGGCTAGATTCACTAAGCAAACCGATCATGTACCGATCAGTTTGCGAGCCCTTTACGACCAGATTTCCCTCCTGCACTATTCACTAACGCCTGTAGTGATCTGATCCCGATTGTCCCATGCAAATTAGTAAAACCCCATGCAAAATAGCCAAGTGATTGATTCACTAACAATTGCTTGGCTATTTTGAATAGGGTTTTAATATTGGCAAATCCGACTGCTGCAGACCTGTTGGTAACTGAGTTACCGTCAGGTCTGCAGATATTTTGACAGGCCTGCCTGTCTTTTTTATTCATTTTTTTCCATGGCACAGATATTTTGCCAATCAGGGACTTCCCTAGATTCCTCTCTAAGGAAGTCCCTGATTGGCTGAGGTGCCCCAGGCCCCTACAAAGGGAGGAGCCTGAGGCGCCTCAGCCAATCGGGGCCTTAGGCCTCTCCCTGTGCATTTGATGATGCGCTGGGGTGGGGCCTAAGGCCGCTATTGGGCGGTGGCAGCCTAGGGAGCAGGAGCAGAAAGACTTTACTCCTGCTCTCAAAGATCATAGTAGGAGCAGGAGGGTCTGGGCACTCCTCCTGCTCCCGAAGATGGGGGCGATCCTTGACAGAAGGAGCAGGAGGGACCGGGCACCCCTCCTGCTCCCAAAGATGGCCATCATTGTCAGAAGAAGCAGGATGGACCGAACACCCCTCCTGCTCCCAACTATTAAAAAGGTACCGGGGTGGGTGGGCCGGGCCCAACCTCCTGGGCCGACCAGGGGTGGGCCAGAGGGTGGGAGACTGAGAACCCCTCTTGCTCCCAACTTTTTAGTGCCAGGGAGGTCGTCCTGGGAGGGCCGTGCCATGAGGGGGGACGAGGACCGTGCCGTGCCAGTCGTGGGGAGGGAGGGAGGGAGGAAGGGAGAAATCTGAGCAGGGCAGGCAGGAGAGATCGGGGCCTGCTGGGGGTGTAGGGCAGCGCCGGTTTGTCGGGCCAGTGCCCGATCTCTCTTCCCTGCTCTCTGCCACTGTTCCCCGCAGTGCAGGCCCACTTTAAAATCATGGGCTTGCACTGCAGCAGAGAGCAAGAGAGTCTGGGAGCAGGCAAGAGAGATCTGGGCTGGGCTGAGCCCTGACAGCAGTGACAGGAGGCTGCTTCTCTTGTCACTACTGTCAGGGTGTGCGCATGAGCAGGGATCGCTCTGGCCATGAGTAGGGGGGCGTGTTAACGACCATCCCCATTTGCATGCAGGCCTATACTGAATTGGTCAGCCGGCATGCAAACAGAAATGGATCGCACGCGGTTTAGAGGTTTAGTGAATCCTGCCCTATCTTTCCCTCTCCCTCCCTCTGCAGTATGTTCAGTATTTCACACAAGAAAGGCTCAAGGATGGAGGCAGCAAACTACAGACTAGTGAGTCTCACATCAATAGTGAGCAAACTAATGGAAACTCTAATCAAACGCCAATTGGATACGATCCTGAACGAGGAGAATCTACGGGATCCCCGTCAACATGGATTTACTAAGGGGAGATCCTGCCAATCCAACCTGATCAGCTTCTTTGACTGGGTAACGGGGAAGCTGGATGTTGTGGAGTCCCTGGACATCATATACCTGGACTTTAGCAAAGCATTCGATAGCGTTGCAGGTTGCTGAGCAAGATGAGTTCTATAGGATTGGGTGACACATTGACGAAATGGGTTGGGAACTGGCTTGGAGGTAGGCTTCAGAGGGTAGTGGTGAATGGCACCCCCTCCAAAATGACGGAGGTGATCAGTGGAGTGCCGCAGGGCTCGGTCTTGGACCCGATCCTATTCAACATCTTTATAAGAGACTTGGCAGAAGGGCTCCGAGGTAAAATAACATTATTCGCCGATGACGCCAAACTAAGCAATTCAATGCCCAACAACATGATGCATGACCTACTCCTACTGGAGCACTGGTCTAGGACCTGGCAACTGAGCTTCAATGCCAAAAAATGCAAAGTCATGCACCTGGGCAGCCAAAATCCATGCAAGACTTATACCCTTAATGGCGAGATCCTATCAAGAACTGTAGCAGAACGAGACTTAGGGGTGATCGTCAGTGAGGACATGAAGGCTGCCAATCAAGTAGAGCAAGCTTCATCCAAGGCAAGACAAATCATAGGTTGCATACGCAGGGGTTTCGTCAGCCATAAGCCTGAAGTCATTATGCCATTGTATAGATCCATGGTGAAGCCCCACCTGGACTACTGTGTGCAATTCTGAAGGCCGCATTATCGCAAGGATGTGCTGAGATTGAGTCGGTCCAAAGAATGGCCACCCGGATGGTCTCGGGACTCAAGGATCTCCCGTACGAGGAACGGCTAGATAAATTACAGCTATATTCACTCGAGGAACACAGAGAGAGGGGATACATGATCGAGACGTTCAAGTATCTCAAGGCGGAAGAAGATATCTTCTTTTTCAAGGGTCCCACAGCAACAAGAGGGCATCCGTGGAAAATCAGGGGCGGGAAATTGCACAGTGACACCAGGAAATTCTTTTTCACTGAAAGGGTGGTTGATCGCTGGAATAGTCTTCCACTTCAGGTGATTGAGGTCTGTAGCGTGCCTGATTTTAAGGCCAAATGGGATCGACACGTGGGATCTATTCACAGAGTAAAGGTAGGGGAGGGTCATTAGGGTGGGCAGACTAGATGGGCCGTGGCCCTTATCTGCCGTCTATTTCTATGTTTCTATGTTTACTTCCTTTATATCTGTTTAGTACAGCATCTCTCTTTCTCTTCAGCTCCCCTCTCTCACTACACACACCCCCACCCCTAAAACACTTGGGCCTAGATTCACTAAGGGTACGGAACAGAATTTGTTTTGCATTCAGGTTTGCCTGAGAATTCATAATAAACTGGTTCCTAGAGTACAACCAACAATACAAAACCCCAAAGTTTCTCCTACTAGCCTGGTCTGTCAAAAACCCCGAGTGCTCAGTCCATGTCCTAGTTTCAAACAACAAACAAAACATGAATCAAAACATCACTATCATACAGTTCTTTAGCAGGAAAAAAGAAGTTCCAGCTCAGACAGTGAGAACTCTCCCTCCTCTCAAGGCAACAAGGAGAGCGAGGTTGGTGGATCTGCCAATTTGGCACTTTGCCAGAACAAAATGCAACCCTCAAAATCCCTCCACAAAGATGGTGGACAAATCCAGCCCCCAACTTTCAGTGTCTCCTTAGATTCAATAAAGCAAAATAAACTTCCCAGATAAAGATAGTCTTACCCCTGTTTAACTGTAGCAGAGCTCTTGCCTGCAGCGGCAGCCATCTTAAAAGAGAGAGAGAAAAAAAACCTCCAGAAAAAAAAACTCACTGGCAGGTTTCAAGGGATAAACTTTCCCCTTCCAAAAGTCCCCACAAGTTCTTAAACATCCCCAGCAGAACTCACAGTCATACATTTCCTTAGAGACAAGCAGTTACCCCAGCAAACCAACAGCAAAACTCTTGCAAAAAAAAACCAAACCTTGGCAAAAGGCAACAGTCAGTTCAACTCACTTCCATTTCCTCTGAAAGTGGTAACTCATGCAGGGCTCTCATTCCATAGCTTCTGGCACATTATCCTCTAGAAGTTCCTCTCCTGCCTCGGGTACATGCATTTCCATGTTTTCTGGGAACATGCAGAGGCTCCTCCAGCCTAGGAGCTTCTCTGGGCTGCCTCTTTGACTGTGGCTTCTATGCATCTAAATGATGCAGAGCCATGCCCAGCCCTGCGCGGGGGATGGTCACTCCCCAGCTCTGACTGCCTCTTACCCTGTTTTGCTAGCAATTTAAAAATGGATGCCCTTAGAGAGGCATAACCCTGTTTCCCCTGACTGTGCTTTGTGGAATGTAGTGCAGGCAGTAATTGGTGACTTGAGTTAGAAACATAGAAACATAGAAATTGACGGCAGAAAAGGGCCACAGCCCATCGAGTCTGCTCATACCAATGACCTACTCCCTGACTTTTACTGCCCTATAGATCCCACTGAATATCCCATTTTCTCTTAAAATCTGATACGCTGTTGGCCTCAATCACCTGCTGCACAGTTTGGCGGCGTCGGCAAATAGTGATACTTTTCCTCTAAGCCCTTGGGTCAAATCTCCTATGAATAAATTGAATAGAATCGGCCCTAAGACGGAGCCCTGAGGTACTCCACTCGTCACTGCTGATGTTTTGGAGGGGGTACCATTTACCATCACCTTTTGAAGCCTACCATCTAGCCAATCCCTTACCCATGTAGTGAATGTATCCCCTAATCCCATCGATTTTAGTTTGTTCAACAGCCTGCGGTGTGGGACGCTATCAAAAGCTTTGCTGAAGTCCAAATATATCACATCCAGGGACTCCCCGGCATCTAGATGAATGGTCACCCAGTCAAAGAAGTCAATCAGATTAGATTGGCAGGACCTTCCCCTGGTAAATCCGTGTTGGTGTGGATCACGTAAATTTTCCTCGTCTAGAATTTTGTCGAGTTTCTGTTTGATCAGTGTTTCCATGAGTTTGCATACTATGGATGTAAGACTCACCGGTCTGTAATTTTCTGTCTCTGTTCTGCAGCCCTTTTTGTGGAGTGGAATTACGTTAGCTGTTTTCCAGTCTAGGGGTACTTTTCCCGTGTGCAAAGAAAGATTGAAGAGCATGGACAGTGGTTCAGCCAGAACTTCACTCAGCTCCCTGAGTACCCTGGGGTGTAGATTGTCAGGTCCCATGGCTTTGTCTACTTTGAGTCTTGAAAGTTCATGGTAGACGCCACTGGATGTAAACTCGTAATCATGAAACAAGTCATTTTGGCTGTCTCTTATCTGTAGTTGTGGACCAGCTCCCGGTGCTTCACAGGTGAATACTGAGCAGAAGTATTCATTTAGCAGTTCTGCCTTGGTATTATCAGATTCTGCGTAGTTTCCGTCTGATTGCCTAAGGCGTTCTATCCCATCTTTGTTTCTCTTCCTGTCGCTAATGTACCTGAAGAAGGATTTGTCCCCTTTTTTAATATTCCGTGCTAGATCTTCCTCTGTTCGAAGTTTGGCTTCCTTGACTGCCTTTTTGACAGCCTTAGATCTGGCCAGATAGTCTTCTTTTGCCTCCCTTTTCCCAAGATGTTTGTAAGTGATAAATGCTTCTTTTTTCTTTTTAATGAGGTCCGAAATTTCCTAGCTGAACCATTGTGGTTTTTTGTTTCTCTGGCGTTTGCTTACTGTATTTATGTAGCAGCTAGATGCTTCGTTCAGGATGGATTTTAGATTTGACCACATAGTTTCTGGATTGTCAGTTTCTGCATGGTTTTGCAGCTCCTGATGGACAGAGTCTCTCATGTGGTCGAAATCTGCACCCCTAAAGTTGAGGACCCTCGTTGCTGTGTTTGATTTAGAGAAGCCTTTCCTGAGGTTGAGCCATACCATGTTGTGGTCACTGGAGGCCAGCGTGTCTCCCACCGATACTTCCGAGACACTGTCTCCATTTGTGAGTACCAGGTCCAGTATTGCCTTTTCCCTGGTGGGCTCTAATACCATTTGTTTGAGTTGTGCACCCTTAATGGAGGTTAGTATTCTTCTGCTACCACTTGTAGTCGCGGTGAGGGTGTTCCAGTCTGCATCTGGCATGTTGAAGTCCCCTAACAGTACTGTGTCACCACGCAAAGTGATGTTCTCTATGGCTTCAATCAATTCCTTGTCTTTGTCTTCCTGTTGTCTCGGAGGCCTGTATATCACACCGAGGTAAAGGCATTTTTCTTTCCCTCTGGCCAGGTTTACCCAAAGTGATTCCCCTGTGTATCTAACCTCTGTGATCCTGGTAGTTTTGATATTATCCTTAGTGTATAGTGCTACCCCCCCCCCCTCCTAATTTGCCCTCTCTGTCTCGACAAAGTAGATTGTAGCCCGGTATAACCATATCCCATCCATGTGAGTCTGTGAACCAGGTCTTGGATATCGCTACTATGTCAAGGTCAGCATTCCTTATCTCTGTTTCTAGTTCCAGGATCTTGTTGCCCAAGCTGTGTGCATTAACATACATTGCTCTCCAAATTTGTGATGAGATGCCTATCCCTGTTAGTGTGACTCCTGTTTTTTGTGTATACTATGGGCACTTATCTTAGGCTCAGAAGTGTGGGTTTTACTTGTTTCCTCAGGGTGGATCCTTGCTGCTCTGGTATGTATGTGTGAACCCTCCCCCAACTTACCTAGTTTAAAGCCTTCCGAAGTAGGCGTGCTAGTCGATGTCCAAAAACTTTCTTGCCTCTCTTTGTTAAGTGTAGTCCGTCAGGTCCCTGTAGTCCTTGTACGCCTCTCCGTGGTCTAGGAATCCAAAGTTCATCTCTAAACACCATTCGCGAAGCTACTTGTTGGTCCGATGGATACGCTCTTCTCTGTCTCTGCCTTTGTCTCTTACTGGGAGAATGGATGAGAAGACCACCTGTGCCCCTGTCTGTTTCAGCTTTCTTCCCAGGGCCTCGAAGTCTTCAGGGATGCTGTCTGATGTGTTTCTGGCAGTATCGTTGGTACCTACATGAATGAGAAACATAGGGAAATGGTCAGTAGGTTTCAGAAGTTTGTCTATACTGGTGGTGATGTCTCGGATCCTGGCTCCAGGGAGACAGCAGATCTCCCTCGCCTGCAAATCTGGTCTGCAAATTGGTCCTTCGGTGCCTCGTAGCATGGAGTCTCCGATGACCACCACTCTACGCTCCTTCCGAGGGGGGGGGGTCGACCAGCGAGAGCTATAGTCGATGTTCTGTGTTCGGAATCCTCCTGAGCCCCCTCTGTTTCATCCTCGACAGTTCCTTCTTGAAGGACATGAAATCTGTTCTTCAGGGAAAGTTGTGGGGTTGGTGTAGAACTGCCCTGTTTGAGAAAAAGAGAATGTGGGTGGGTTTCTTTGCTTGCCAGTAGAAGAGGTTACCAACTGCCAGGGACCGGCATCTCCAATTATTTCCTGTATTCCGATCGTTGAATTTAGAGCTGTAGGTTTGGGAGTGCCAAGGATGGTCTTGTCGAGGCTTCGTTCTGTGATATGAGACAGTTCCTGGATGGCATCGTCGATGAAGGCCTCATCCTCCCTGATGCTCCTCAGGCGTTTCACCTCCTCCCTGAGGCTCCGCAGTTCCTGCATAATCTCCTCGTCCGCTTCTACCTGTCTCATCTCCTCTGTCTGCGTAGAGACCGAAGCATACTGTGGGAGGGGGGTGGCCTCTGAGACATCTGTTCCCCGCTCAGTGGCACTCTCTGCCTTCTGTGTAGAGTCCTTGGCCATCCCCCGGGTCTCTCCAGATGCTGGAGTGTTGAAATTGATAGTAGTCTTGGTGCTCCTAGTTCTCCCTGCCATTTCAAAAATGAAAAGAAAAAAGAAAAATAAATAAATAAAGGAATGTGAGTCAAGGAAAGAGTGTGTTTGCCTGAGTGCTTGCTTGCGTGTAATAAAGGGGAATATCTGCTTTCGTGTGTGGGAAGAGAGGGGTGTTTCTGGCTCAAAAATGGAAGGGCTCTGTTTAGAGAGGAGTGTGTCTGGATGAATGTGGAAGTTCTGTTGGGGCTCAGCCTGATCTCTAAATTCCTGATTCTGCCCTACAGAGATACATTGATCATCCCTAACTAGTTAAACAGGGTTGTTTCTGTGTTACCTAACTGGAACAAGGCTGGTACGGGAGTCGGGCTTGTGACAATATATATATACACACACATACGTATATACACACATATATGTAAATGTTACACAATATGTAGTTACAAATTGATATATTTCTAAAATGGAGGCATAACCATGGGTGAACTTGGTCCCATCCATTTTTTGCCCAGGCCTACCCAGCACTAGAATTGAGCATACACAAGGATAGCTGCCACAGACAATCAAGCATGGTTGAAAGGAGTTCTGGGGACTTTTGTATCTCTTCAGCTTGGGGATTCCTGATAGCAAAGGTATTTACATTTTAAGCTGAGGTAGGGAGACCAGGGAAGCAGGAAGTGGGGGTAGGCAGGAGGCAGAGGAAAATATATCATGCCCACCCATTTTGCCCATTGGCTCACCCAAAATTTGCAATCTGGTTTCACCACTGCTCTAATCTAAAATAATGGCTGGCCCTAAACCACTTAGCATTGACAATTAGTAAATAAACTGCTTGGAGTTTCCCTTTGTGACTTTCTCTGAGTTGGCATATTGTCATCAGATGCTAAGAGCATAATTTGAAGGAAAACAGGGATCAAGTTCCAATCAGGATGTTTTTTCTTTTTATCTGTATATGGGATAGTCAGAAGAGGAACAAGATTTGTGTGCATAGGAAAGAGAATATAAACTGTACAATTAAAGATATTTATATACACCAAAATACTGATTCCCATTCCTATTTATATGCAGCTCAATATAAACTCCAAAAGTATTTTTTCTTGGATTTTATTTGCAACTTCATTTTGGCAAATAGGTACATCATGAGCTTTAGTTCATTTAACAACTGTGACAAAATTGTTCACAAAGTGCATCTCATTAGGTTAAATAATGGACATTTATGTCCTTTAAAAATCAATACAACTATTATTTGAGGAAGGCAATTTTCTGACCCATTTATCTCTCAGTCTGGATAAAATTGTCCAGCAGGTCCCATAGCACTTGCACTTTTAGTTGGATGAAGGGAAAGAACCAACCAGGGTGTTTGAAGATTACTCCTTAATTACTAAAATATTTAGAGAATCATCATTAAGAAATTACAATTTCATGCAACATATATGCATACATGCATTGACACACATATGCACCAGGTAACCTTTGTAGCCTGCCTGTAAAAAATTGTTTCTCTTGCTGTTTTGGAAAGGAAAACTTAAAATTTGAATATCTAGTTGTCTTCTAAAGTGTTAATCAGTAGGAAACTGTGATCAGTGGAGCTGTTCATTTTTACGTCACTCTGGTACAGGGGGTTAGTGAAGTGATTGTAGTGCCTAGGGACTGAAGGTACCATTCTACTCCAGGCAGGTATTATACCGAAATGTCTACACTACTTCTCTGCAGCATCTTGCAAAGTGAGCAAGAGCGGACAAGCAACAGGGACTGCTACAATGGAAAATCTTTTGGAAGAAGATTCTAGCTATAATGTGTGATCTCAGGTAAAGCAAACTTCTCTGCCATCTGATTAAAGCAATTTTTCAAAGCCAGATCTAATGGCAAACTCTAAGGGGAAGGAAGAGCATTAGCTAAAATGTTGTTTTCTGTCACTTTTTTTTCCAGTAAACAAAATATATACTAAATGTGGCTATTCTTAAAAGAATGAAGAGGTTGACACCTAATTTTAAAGTACCCTCACAACAGGATCTGTAAATGATAAGATTTGAATCTTATATTATAGTGATGAAGTTTTGACTGCACACTAAGGTGTTTTAAAATTCATCCTTGACAAAAGCTTCAAGCTGGTGATGTAATATGATGTTTTAGAGGTCAATATGAATACTGACTGAGAGAAAACACTTTGTTGCTGTTTAGTTCTTATTAGTTATGATCTTTATAAAGAAGCAGCAAAATGAGATACAGAATATGAAGAATATTAATATGAACATCCTTAATTTTTATGTTTTCTGTTAATAAACATGAGAATCTGAGGCCTTTTTAAAAATCCAGTTCTGATTGCCAGAAGGGTTTAGTTCAAAGCTACAACTCTTCAATTATTATAACTGCTTAGATGTCTATACTGTATATATAATGTGAGTAAATTAATATCAAATGCCCTTTCTTAAGATGAATATTTTTGCAGGCTACATTATCATATATTTGTACAGTGATGGCTTTTTGTAAGTGATCTATTTCATATTTCAACAGAGTTCATAGAAGACTAACTAATTGAATGTTTGGATGCCACTCAGTTCACTATCAGGGCCTTAAATGGGTAATATATACAATTTCACAGTGTATGTCAGCTTGTGTCAGGGTCGCTTTTAATTTTAATATGAAAATAATGCAAACTGAATTATTGGAGTCTAGTAAAATCTATGTAGCCCATATAATGACACTAGTAAATACTGTATTTCAGAGAAGCATAATAACACCTTCAAACAAGGCACTAATTAATAAGCAGGTAGCACATCTACACATAGGTCACACACTTCCCTCAATAAATCTATCAAAATATAATGTAAGCAGGATGTCAGATTGTTTGAAAACTAGGCCTGTTTTAATATCATCAGATTTCCTTTTACTTTAGTGTTTCTCAAGATGTCTGATTTTGGTTTGTGTGGAATGATCTAATTTCCTTATTTCATAAATAATGTGACTTAGCTAATAAATTTGAGCTTACACATATTTATAAGTGGATCGGTTTTTAATTGTAGAGAATATGCCTCTATTCTCCACTTAAAGTGTCCTTGTTGGGATCTCAGGAGTTTCACAATGCTTATGGTAAAAAAAAAACAATAACCCTGCTTTAATTACTTAAAGCAGGTATTTTGGGGTGTTTTTTTTTAACTAGGGTAGAACTATAACTGTTGTAGCTGTGACTGAAATAATGTATAGGGTAGAATAAACACTATGTATATTCAACTATTTAAAATAATGACTTGAAGTTATTAAAAGTTTTGAATACATAGGAGGTGCTGAAAAGTTTTCAGCCCAACCAACCAACTTCCTAAATTCTGAGCATTATTTTGCCACTGCAGCTGAAAAGAGTGTTATCTTATTTCATTAAGTACCAATTAGCAGAAACAAAATTCAATGTTTTGACATTGTTCCAGATCATTGATTGAACTATATCCATGTCATTCTCTTCTTGGTTGGACTGAGAACTTTTCAGCACTCCTCATATTTCTTGATCATTCAACTGACAGGGATTCTCATAGTCAGTGCAATTTGTAATATATGTGGGACTGCAAAATATTGAATGGTGAATCTTAGTGAAAATTTTAAAAAGTAAAAGCATGGATATTTGTATTAGACTAAACTATAATGAACAACTCATTTAAATGCCTGCTTTCTTGTATCCTGAATATCACTCTATTGGTTAATTTTCTTTGGCACCGAAATAAATGAATATTTCAAACTTAGGTATGAGTCTTATGCAAGTTCACTAGCTATATCATTTCATCATATATTTACTCAGTCACTCACTTTGACTCGGCATCATTGTGCAATTATTCCACTATATTTATGCACAAAACCTCAGTTTTACCTCAGATTTACCTGAGAAAGGTAAATCTGATAAATCCAGTTGCCTTTTGCCTTTTTTTATTTCTTGCTTCTTTGTATATAAAATAACATAAGTTTATAAAGTAATTTATTTTAAAAGATCATAAAATGGCATTATGTTAAACAGAAAATACAGTCAGAATGAAAGAAAAAACAATGTTATTCCTCTAATAGCAGTCCTGTTTTGTTTATTGACTTCTGAAACTTCTAAAATGCTAAGACTTTATTTTTTGTAGTCTAACTCAATCCAGGGACAAGCATTTTTATCTGTAAATTAAAGCAATTACACTTTGGATATTATATTATGTGTGCGGTGGTCTCCAGATAGTCATCCATCACCCTCAATCGAGCTGTCAGAGTAGGCAGATTTGTTTCTAGGAGGCAGTCTTCCAGCTGGGGACAATAAGAGAACATCATCATTAATTAGAGTGTGACCCTGGGGCTGTGCACGACTGAACCCAGGAAACACTCTAAGCCATGGAACAGCATTTCCACTGTGCCAGACCTGCCTCTCAGGGCATTCATTTGCCCTCTAGAGCCTGCAAAAAGAGCTGGTCACCTTTGTGTGACTCGTTTGCCTATTATCCTATCCTATGATTCGATTTTCAGCAAATTGGCTCTTGAAATATCTGACCAGCTATGGCATCTTCATTTTCATTATTTTCTTCTCTCCAGAAGTATTGGAAAATATTTATATCCAGAATATTTAACTCATTTTATCAAAAGAACTGAATATGCATCATCTTAAAAGTTATAGGCCCAAGATTTCTTGAAAGTTGATCATAATTGAGTGAAAACTGAATGCTAGAATAGGATGGAGATAAACTAAATTGTTTTGTTTTGTTTTTTTGCCTGAAAGTATTATAGAAATGTTTCTCTTTATATCATTATGTCAGAATATGCTAAATGAAACATTCTTTAAATTCTTAGCAATAGAGACAACATACAAGATTTCTGAAACTTCAATATTGGTTAAAAACATGGATAAAAACAATTTTTAAAAAACACTACAGTTCCTTTCTTGTTTATAAGAAAAAGTAAAAAACTTATTTATTTGTACACAAAAAAATCATTCATTGATCAGATAATCTAAAAGTACTTCAAACATAGATAAATACCTCTGTGTTGTTTGTGAACTAAGTTATTATCATACTTAAAATGTATATTGAGTAATTAACTTCAGGCAGAATTTTGTAACTTAGTAAGTTGCCTGTTTCCATAGACCCCATTTTTAGTTAAAAATCATAAAAATTTGTTGTAGGATTTTAGTGATATGTTTACAGAGGTGAATACTAAGATTAATACCTTTATAAAGAAAGAGTGTGATTAATTATGATGACATGGTTCATAATCATTCTGGACTATTCTGTATTAATGCATCTAGTGTGGTTTATAGCAATCTAAAGCTGGTTTTTACTGTTGATTAATTTTCAAATAAAGACTCACTGGTGTGTTTCTTTCATAGATCCAATTTGTAATTGAGACTAATTATTACAGTGGAATGTGAAGAAGCAGCTGCTCATTAATTAGTTTCTAATTAAAACTACTTACCATCGTTCAGTGACCAAGGAGAAAAAAAAATCATTAGTTGGTGCAACTGTACACTTCAGATCCACATTCTTTGCTTTAGATCTATTGACTTCTGAAAGCACTCCAAATTTCAGCAACATACAACAGATGTGTATCTAGAATTCAATATATAGGTTCTAAAATTGAATTAGATTCAGAAAATGAATATTAAATTAACAGACATCATTTAGAGGAGTTATCTGACATCACAATTTGAGCTATTTAAAACAAGGTCTACCACGACGTGTTTTGTTCTACATATTTTGCCCCCCCCCCCTTTTTTTTTTCTTTTTGTTGTTGTTCCGAATATGCATGCCTGACGATGCCGTCATCACCAGTCTCACAGAACCTTACATGAAGCAATCATTTTTGTTTTCCCATTGTAGAAAACAATTACAGTGTGCAATGTGTTATTTTTTCTTTAAGAAAAAAAAAGTTTAAGATCAATGTAAATAAATTAAATATGGTATTCTGCTTCACCCTATAAGGATCTAGGAACCTGTGGTTACCAATCAATTGGTACAATAGAGCAGAGCAAGGCTACAGTAGCGACTAGATCAGAAGCCTCTCCTCTCCTGATACCTGGGAATCTCTGTACCATGTCATACCCTCAGTTTGGATATCCATATGCCTCTGCACCCCAGGTAAGTCTGTACTGACCAGTAGGACTCCTTGATTGAAATTAATCTGTATTGATTGCTTCCTTTCGGTGCTTCAGCTGCAGGGTTCCCTAGAACGTGGGAAAGGGTGGAACTGATTTAAGCTCTCTCGGCGTGTTTTAAGATATTCCTGAATAAATAAGGTTGCAATCGTGTATTTAAATGTAAATGACAGGACTACAAAGTAGTTGGGGAGTGCGTTATGAGAGTGATGAGAAAAATAACATGAGCATTAAAAATTTTTTTTAGCATAATAGCATAGAACAGAAACAAATGTACAAAATATGTGAACATAGGAGCTTGTTAAAAGCAGAAGATGCAATCATCACAAGAGGCTATGGATCAAAAGATACAAGTTTAGAAAGGAGATTCAGAGCTTTTTAATGCAATGACTGAGAATACTGTACATCCATTTAACACTGTGATATAAAGAGGCACTTACTGTCTTTTTATGCTACCAGCCAAAGTATCCCTGGACGCCCCCTCCCATCCCATTTCAGACGCGTAAACTGCCCTGTTTTTCTTGTAGTTAGGACTTTAGTTTTCAAGTCGATGGCATTGAAGTCAATTTAAAAATGCTAGATGCGTTTTGTCTATTGTTATTTTGTTTAGCTTTTTTTTTTCTTGTCCTCAATAGCCCTGTCTTTTCTCTAGTTCCTGATGACCACCAATTCCTTGACTGCTTGTTGTGAGTCGAGTAGCAAGACTCTGGCAGACTCAGGAACAGCAGCCTCTGCACAGACCCCAGTCTATTGTCCTGTATATGAAAGCAGGCTCTTAGCTACAGCTCGGCATGAGCTCAGTTCGGCTGCTGCCTTAGGAGTCTATGGAAATCCCTACAGCAGCTCCCAGGGCTATGGAAACTATGTTACCTATGGTACCGATACTTCTACATTCTATTCTTTGGTAAGCGATCTTTAACATCGACTTTCTATTATATGAAACTAATCACAAATTTGAGATAAACATGAAAGCAAATCCTCAGGCTGCTATCTTGGAAGACTTAAGGACGTCATATTTTATTGCAAGTATTTTGTCTATCAGTAAAATAAAATAAATGTGTGTAACGTCTGAAAAACTTTACTATGAACAAGTACATCATGAACCTGAATGTCAGAAACTTATAAGTTCAGCCATGTCAGTCAACATACTAACCCCTTCTTCTAGGAAACCGCGCTGAATGGCCCCCCGCTGCTCCCGACTCTCATAGAGTTCCTATGAGCGTCGGGAGCAGCGGGGGCCATTCAGCGCGGCTCCCCGCGCTAGAAACTGCTATAGCGCAATTTCCTAGAAGAGGGAGTAAGTGTGAAAGATGACCTTAGCAAAAAAGAAAACTTGTTCAAAACGAGCCGTTTTTATATGATCTTTCTTTCTTAAAGTGCCAACGGAAATATTTTCTCTACTGAAATTCAGGAATTGATACATGAAACTTTTTTACTTTGTTAATTCGATTTATAACTGAGATTGCCTAGAAAAGATAATTTTAAAATTAATTTGTTTAAAGCTACTTTCAGTAGTTCTAAATATCTGAACACATTTAACCTGTTTTTGTGTTCATAACGTTATCTATAAAACAAATTCGCTTTATTTGATATTTATTTATTTTTACGTAGTGCCTACAAGTCACCAAAAAGTAATAAAGATTATTTATTCAGATACCTGCATTTCCACAGTGTTAAATACGTTGCATATTTTAAACTCATCGGACACACTTAGAAAAATGCATTTAGAGGACTTATTGCTTGCAGTAGCTTTTCTGTTTGATGGGTAAATAGCAAGTCTGCAATAAAAATCGTGTTGTTACATTGTCCTTCTTTTGTAAATTTAAATTAAATTAAACAATATCTTGATCTTAATATTACAGAATACATTCGAATCTAAAGATGGCACTGGATCTACACACGCGGGCATCACTCAGGCGGCTACTGCCTATTATCCCTATGATCATACACTAAGCCAATATGAATATGACAGGTATGGGACATATGCAAAATAACCATACATTGAACAATGCTATTCTAAAATAGTTATTTAAACATTCTAAACAGGCTGGACAGATATAGATAAATAAACTAGAGGAAACGTGCTCGGCCTTCCTTCATGGCTTGGTGTTTGACATGTAATTTAACTCTCACTGATTTGGTGCAGAATTGAGTGGAATCTTGAGCAGTATGGAAATTAGTGTGTGTGTGTGTGTGGGGGGGGGTATTGAAAAAATAAGATCTCCTTATTAAAATGCCATCATGGTGATCGGTACCAGCAGCAAGCACCACCCCCGCCACAACAGATCACCTGTAATCTGGAACTAACTCTTCTTGGAACCTTGTTAACAGGCATTAACACAGATAATGTGGCTAATTTATCATTCTGGCATGACATTACTATCGGCACCCTAGCTAAATAATGCTGCACTGCTCAGGAAATTTTAGTGCCAAATGAATTTATCAGTATGTTTAAATTGATGAGGTGAAGTGCATTCAAGCATTGCTTTAAAATGATAGGGTCCAAGGTCAACATTGAATAGTTCTTTTTTTTTACTTCATGAGTCAGATGTACTAAACCTTATTCCAATAGTAACAAAATAGGAACAACCCTTTTTGTACACCAATCCCAAAATGAGGGGGGAGGGGGGAGAGAAAGAGAGATAATTTTAGGAGATAAGGAAGAGGATGTACAGGAAGACAACAGAACTGCCCTAATGTAGAACTTCAGATTACGAAATAGTTTTTAACCCAGAGCTTCATTCACTGAAGCCTTTTCCCCCACCTTAAAGACAGTCTGCTGCTTCGAAACTACCCTAGATTTGTAATGTTAAATAGATGCTTCCTTTCTGCTGATATTTTTTTTAATGTACTGTTTATTTGTTTTTATTTTTATTTTTATTCTGTATCCCTTAATTGCTTGCCTTGCTTTCTTGGTACAGTGAAGACACCGCAAGCATCTGCAAATAGCAACGTCTATTTTCCCTCAAAATCTGCGCACATATCTGCCCTAAATTGAAGAACTCATCAATAGCTATAAAAATAAGTTTTATAACCATGGAATATTATCCCCTGTACTTTTTGTGAATTTATACTTTATTAATATTGCATTTTGGAGAATTTATATTAGTACAAAATAATTAGGAAAAAAATCTTTTCTAAATGACTTTCAATAATATTTTTTGCTCCCACCTGCTAACTTTAAACTTGTGCAAAAGTTTTTTGCCTATGATGCTTTGGTGGAACAGTGTGGATACACCTTTCCGTTTGTCTGATGCTTTTCTTTCACATAAGTAATAAGCTAGCTTTCTTGTCTTGTGTGGTGCTTTTGTTTTGGAGTGATATTTTTGAATCTTTGTTTCAATAATATTCACCATAGTGCAACTAGTTTTTCACACATCTATTGATTGGCCCATATTTCCATTGATTAAATATATCAACTCCTAATTCTTTGACTAGGACTTCTGAATTGTGTCTTGGTATCACATAATTAGATTTTAAACATGCATGAGAAAAAAAAATCCCTATTTAAGAGACTTATTTTTGTTGTTTTTTTTGTTTTTTAACTTTTATTCTATATCCCTTAATTGCTTGCCTTGCTTTCTTGGTACAAAATATCTCCTTGGCACAAAATATCTCCTGCATCTTTATTGACTGTATTCTGAAAACTTGACTAGCTCTGGGGTCACCAGAACAGGTATGGGAAGCTCAGTCAATGGGGTGTAAAAGTTTGCTAAATTGTCAGTTCTGCATTTCTATTTTGAAAAAAATTAGGGGTTTTGTTCATAAATCTGGGTCAGATTATGTACAGGAGCAAAAATAGTGCAAGTCTCTATAAATGTTAAGAAAATTGCCACAATATATTATTAATTCTTGGGATTACATATAATATATGTTTGTTTTTTTACTTATAATTGTTTTCCACCTTCAACCATTTAGAGTCAACATTCTTTGAACTTATGTTTGTGTTGGTCCTTGCTGTGTTTTCAGTTTAGCGCATTTCATAGTAATCGACATACAGGATTTTTTTTTCTCTCTCTCTCTCTCTTCTCTTAAGATATGGAACTATAGATGGAGGAACGCGCAGAAAAAATGCCACTCGTGAAACCACTAGTACTTTGAAAGCTTGGCTACAGGAGCATAGGAAGAATCCCTACCCCACCAAGGGTGAAAAGATAATGCTGGCCATCATTACCAAGATGACCCTGACCCAGGTCTCTACTTGGTTTGCTAATGCAAGAAGGAGGCTCAAGAAAGAGAATAAGATGACGTGGCCTCCAAGAAACAAGTGTTCAGATGAGAAGAAACCTTATGAACAACAAGAGGATGACTCTCAGGAGGACAGTCTAAAAAATGAGAAAAATACTAATGGTTGGATTTATTTATTTATTTGTGTATGGATGCAAAATAATTAAATTTAATAGAACCGATGTCAGTTAACTTCTAAAGTCCAGATTGTAGGCTTTACAACTTCTTGTTATGTATACTCGTATGTCCTCAAATTGTTCTTCATGTCATCATATGAACTTTTGAAAGTTAAACTCCTAAGTTCAAACAATTTTTATTGATGCAAACAGCAACAAATACAACATTAAAACTTGTATAACAATGATGATGCATCAAATCTAATATATGATGAACAATATTACATACAACACATCACTCTAATTCAACCAACCTGAATAAGCAGTAGAATGGGCTGGGCCACCAACGCTATGGTCTTGCCAATTTTTGACCCATATGGCACTGGCAACTAGGAAGTATGGATAAAAAGTAATATTTTTAATGTGCACCCCCTCCCCCCCCCAAAAAAAAAAAAAAACCAAAACACATAGGAGTCAGCTCTTTGGGAGTAGTGGGTTTTGAGTTCACCCATTGTCCAGGAAGGGGTAACCTGTATTATGTTTGCTCCATAATCATTTTGAAAAGTGAGCATTTATTTCCCCAGTCAAAAAAAAATATTCTGCTACTCTTTATCCAAAGGAAAATGACTCTTTTCCTCAAAGTGTACAAGTGCAGAATGCCAGAAAAGCATATCTAACTACTAGAGAATTTGAAAATAAAGACCCTGTAATTCGAGAATGTATTTGTAGCATTGTACACAGTAAACAATCTCAGAGGGGGGTTTTCTTCTTTGAAGATCATATTTTGAGCAGCATTTTAGGTAAAGCATGATTTTGAATCATTTTAACAAAGAAGGTGAATTTAGAGTACTTTCAATTTATATCATTCTGCTTAATTTGCTGTCCATTTTCACTTAGCAGAGGAAAATCCAAGCACAGAAGACAAAGAGTTGGAGCTGAGTGACTTAGATGAGTTTGACACCATTGAGTCGGAAAGCTCAGAGTCTGACCTGAAAGATTCTTTCCACCGCCAGCACTTAGAGGACAGTCAGCTACGGGCAGCAGAGTGTGGTAACAATGCTGTCTTGAAGATGCACATTACAAACACCACAGTGGATCAGGACCCTGACAGAGTTAAAAACTGTCTCAAGAGCGTAGTGGAGGAGTGTGAGCAAGACGTAATCACTGCAAGACAAAGAAGTTGTGTGTCTAAATTCTGCTTTCAGCAGCAAAACCAATTGGTACAGGAAACTAAACCCAGAATCTGGTCTTTGGCTCAAACTGCCACTTCTTTGACACAACCCGAGTATCCATCTTGCATGCTAAAACGCCCGGGGATCTCCTCTTCTTCAACTGTTTCCACTCCGGTTAGTGTCATAGACAGACGCCAAGACTCCCCCGTAACCAGCTTGAGGAACTGGGTGGATGGAGTTTTTCACGACCCTTTATTCAGACACAGTACTTTGAACCAAGCACTGAGCAACACCACAGTTTCTTGGGTAAACACTAAAGGAGCCGTCCTTGAAACAGGATCCTTAGGACGCTCCATTGGAAATAGTAGGAATATGATAAAAGGAAAACTGACAAATTTACCTCATCATAATACTAGTAAAGAAATTTTTGCATTTCCAAAATCGGGGAGCAAAAGTTCTGTTCCTAATAACCCTTTTAATGAACTTTATAAAACAAAATGTATGGGACCCACTGGAATGTACTAAAAGGGTTTCATCGAACTATAAAGACCAATTATTTTAAAAGTGGATTTCAAACTCCATTGAGCTAATTTGCCCCGACTCATTTGAAACTTTCACTGGACTGCAACTAAAGAGATCAGTTTTCTGAGAACTTGTTCAATAAGCACGCTTTACATAGCAAGAGTAATTAAAGTTTACATGCTAAAGTTTATAAATGCAAACTTTCAGTTCAATGTTTTCCTTTTAAAGGCATGTTATGATGACTTTGTTATGATTTAAATATCATTGATTCACAAAGAGCACTTCTAGGATTTTTCACTATTATGCAAATGGAATTTGGACAAAATAATGTCAGTGTACACGCCAATAAATGGTATGTTTCAGAGGTAAAACGACTGTTGTTTGCTTGCACTATAATATCACATAGAACTGTATAAAAACATGAAATTAGCATGTTTGTTTTAAGGGATAAAGGAACACTGAAGGTTGCTGGAATTAAACGTTTGTCAAGGACAGATTTATCCATGCCACACAATACACTTAT
Source organism: Geotrypetes seraphini (assembly GCF_902459505.1). Taxonomy (NCBI): domain Eukaryota; kingdom Metazoa; phylum Chordata; class Amphibia; order Gymnophiona; family Dermophiidae; genus Geotrypetes; species Geotrypetes seraphini. Next base: position 283,586,257 of record NC_047085.1, on the reverse strand, counting down.
TAATGAACAGGTATTAATGATTATTGCTAAATTTTGCTATTGTTTACAATCGAATGAAAGGACAATTCCCAATGAAAAGTAAAAAAACAAGTGACAGTTTCAAATCCTGCAAGAAGTCAAACCACCGTCTCATTTTTTCAAAATAAAAAGAGAGAGAATGCTAAAACAATATTTAATTTTTTTAAAAAAGACAATAACATTCTAGATTGCTAAGCAAATAACATATATTCGTCTCAGAAAAGGGAATTCCACTCTACGAGGGGCTGCTGTAAAGTTCTCAGCCCAACCTACAAAGTTGCAGTTTCCATCAAGAGCTACACATACGTGAACTTTTCAGCGGCACCTCCTATATATAATAAAATTGAATTTTTTTCCAAGTGTAGAAAATAATTGATTCACTCCCTAAACTTGCTATTTTGGTAAGGATCTGAGTTTACATCCTTTCTGGTTGTGCATTAATATTTCAACGTCTCAGGATAGTTGCCTTACAGGGTTTGGCATTATAATGGGAGTGCAGTCATGAGTATTTTTGATAAATGTGACTGAAGATGACCAAAGGAGTTCATCAGTTTATCATGATGAACAAGCATTTTGAGCAGTTCCTTCGCTACTATTTTTTTGTAGATTTGTTTATTTTACAGGAGAAATTGGTTTAATAAAAGGATGATCCTTAGGTTCACAGAAGATATCTTGTTTGCATCTGTGAGGTTAAAGTCTTTAGTGCCTCACTCTAAATAGTACCTCAGGCCCCAAATGTATCAAGTTAAATCATTAATTATAACAACTTTAATCATCTGTCTCCCAAAGTATAGCAGAAGACGTAAGTAACTTTTAATGGAAAATAGGAGGTAGCATTCAAAACATAACAAAAAAGGGACCAGCAAACTAGGTAGCTCTTGTTACGAACCATTAAATTATGGGTTTTATATGCCTACCAGTAGATCAAAGCCCTCTCTAAAAGTATGTGTAATTGCAGTCATATTTGCTGTCATTGTATTGACTTTTCACTCTCAGGGATGATGTTATGGTGATCAGTGAAGCTCTCTGCTGATCTGACTGTCAAAAGACTGAGACAGGTGCTCCCAGCCTGGAAAACGTGTATCAGCCAAGATAATTTGAAGTGAAATTTTCATTTTGACAGTAAACCCCTCAATTTCTAAAGGATCTGCACCCTGTGATCTCCGTGGCAGGGAAAGGCTTTACTGAAAGACATGTCTTAGACTGAAAAGGGCAAAAGAACTCGAATTAGTTGTAATGGATAAAAGGGCAAAAAGAAAGAGTCAAGGGTACTTGACAGTAAATAGCGAACTAATTCTCTAGGGAGAATTGTTCCTGTTTGAAGCTGCATAGACTAGCAAGAATGTTAATATTGCTGGGCAATCAGCAGTCACAGTTTTTAAAGGGAGCTTTTACACAATTCCAATCATTTGTAAACAAAATACCATATAAAGGAAACAGAAAGTTTATTAGCAAATCACCATTTGAAGTCAATGAAACAGTAAAATACATAATCATTTAAAGAAACAGCACTGTTCTGTGTCCCTTAATAATCTGTTCATATGCAGTATATATTACAATTTTTGGATTTTGGAGTACGGAATGCTTCCCTAAGTTGGGAAGGGGGCTGGGGGACAAACGCATTATCTCTTGTATGTCTAAATTGAGATTATGGGCTCCTTTTATGAAGTTGCGTTAGCGGTTTAACGTGCGTAATAACGTATGCTAAACTGCCGGCCGCGCTAGATGCTAATGCCAGCATTGAGCTGGCGTTAGTTCTAGCCAAGTAGCGCGAGTTTAGCATGCGCTAAAACCACTAATGCGGCTTCGTAAAAGGAGCCCTATGTTTTTAAGAAATGTCTCATAGTCACAATAAAATCTCAAATTCTAATAAAATCTGTTTTAAATGTATTATAACCTTATCTCAACAAAAAGAATGTTATAAGCGATTTCTCTTGACCCAAACCTAAAGATCAGTTTGTTTTTTTATAAAACAAAGTGGTCTCAAATGTTTTTTAGAGTCTTTATTTTGAGTATATTTATATATTTAAAAAGCCTGTCAGATAAAATTCACTATCAAAATATAACAGAAATGGACACAAATTAAATTGCGCAGGTTTAAAGGAAGCAAAAAAAAAAAAAAGCTTGTACAAAAAGTATAGGGTCCACATATAAAGGAAAATCGGAAAAGGGAGGGGGGGGGACAAGTGGTTTGAAACGAAGAGACTAAATTATTCAACCGTGGCAAATTCAAACTCACAAAGGAGAGGATGCTAAATTAACAGCGCTTTTTACATAGAGCCCAAATAAAATTGTAATCAGCGATGCGTTACTTTTCATTAAGCGAGTTTGACAGGAGCATATTCAGCCTAGACAAGGGAACAGGAATGAAGAAATAAACTGCTCTCATAACCAGAGTCATAAGATAATTCCTTAAGCTCCATTAACAACTCTTAGCCGCAGGAAATGTGCTCCCTGAAAACATCTTCAAATCTAAAAGCTTTATCGACCTCTTGAAATTCTCTGTAGATGATTCTGTGTGTGTGAGGGCTTTTTTTTTTTTTTTTTTTTCCAATTCTGTGGTTGGGAGAGGGGTTGTATTGGACTGGGTTTAATTATAGGGAGATGTTCAGTAGGGTAAAAGACTTTGACACAATGTTTGTATTTCCTGGAATGAGAGACCTTAAATTATGTTTTAAAAGAAATTCAATGCACATTTTAAATGATTGTCTCCTGAGATTAGGCTGTATTTTACAGCACCTACTTCTTTCTTTCCAAAGCACAGATGCAAAAATTGCAATTCCCATTGTATAGGAAGCCTGTGCTTTTAACAAAATATTAGGGGCCCCTGAAAAGTGCTCAGCCCAACTAAGAAGAGAATGATGTGGAGCTATGAATCTTACAAATTATTCCATACTTCTTGATACTTTTCATTTCATTTCATATCATTGAAACAAAAAGTGTCAAAAAAAAGGGTGGAATAACTTGTAAGTCTCAGGCTCCACATTATTCTTTTGGTTGGGATGAGAACTTTTCAGCAGCCCCTCAGACCTGACTTTTGAATCTCTGTCAATTATAAATGAGGGCTATTAGAAAAGTGATTATGGTAGATCTTCAGGAACTTGGAAAATGGCGAAACCTGACCACAACTAAACACGTTGATGCTATATAAATACAGCAAGATGCAATCTAATAGGTATAAAATATTGCAATAAATGTGTATGTTTTAGATTTATGCAAGTATCTTGTCAACCTGCTCACAAAAATATACTATCCTCTGAAAGCTAGACTTAATTTAATTTAGGCATGTGCCCAGATTGACTTCTATCTCAATTTAATGTGTGAAATAATACTTAATACTATACTTATTACTATAAAAAAAATTGCCCATCAATATTAAATATTTGTTAAAGGTTTTGCGTCAGTTTTGCTCTGCTATAACACTGTAACATTGTTTTCTCCTCTTATAAATTGTTGCACTAGAGCAAAACTAATGCAAAACTTTAATAAATGGGGTTCAATTGCTTGATAGGATCTTATGAAGCAAAAGCTTTTAGTAGTAGCCTAGTTCCTGACCCCCCAAGCACACTTCTGCTTTATCACTTTATCACTCCCATTGGAAAAATGTATTTTTTTAAGTTCAGAAATCTTGTATTGACATTATCAGAAGTTCAGCAGTTTATAAACCACATACAAATTTGGTCATTCTGGGGAGTGCATTTGTATCTGTTCTAAATACAGCTGCAGTGTGACTATTGGAGAACTGTGGCTGCAGTTGCTGGACTTGTACTATGAAATTATTAATTTTTGCTGGATTTAGAAATAAAAGAATTATAAAATTATTGCCTAAACCAAAGTGAGTTTCTGAGGAACTCTGACCATCTGCCTTCAGAAGGTGTTAAGTGCCGCTATTCAGTGGAGAATAAAAGGTGTGTAGCCCAGTATCTCCTCAGATCATAATCAACTAAAATTCATTAACCTGACTTCCGGGGCCAATCCGGGGCCGATTCCAGCAGGCCAAACGAATTCCCGAAACAATAATATTGAAATGAGAGCGATCGGAGGAACGCCTCCCTCCGACTGCACAGATTGCTGGTGTGCGATCCCAATGCATGCACAGACCAATCTGTATACCTTATACTCTCGCTCAGCAAATTGTATATCTATAATTTTGCTTCGTAAATGTTTCTGCACAGAGGATTATCTGCACATTGTAACTCGCTGAATGTCCAGCTCTCTTGATTGTAAACCGCCTAGAAGTTGCAAGATTGTGGCGGTATAGAAGAATAAAGTTATTATTATTATTATCTGTAGATGGTCTATGCATGTGTCAAAGACCTGTCTGTGCCACAACTTTTTTTTTTTTTTTTTTACTTTAGCCCAGTGAGCCCATGGTTTTAACCCACTTAAACCCGTGGGATAAAACCACGGGTTCGCTGTGCGGGGAAGGGCAGGAGAGATTTGGGGCGGCAGGCAGGAGATTTTCAGGGGAGAGCAGGGCAGCGATATGGGGAGAGCAGGGTGGCGATTTGGGGTGGCAGGCAGGAGAGATTCTGGGCAGCAGAGAACAGGGCAGAGAGAAGGGCGGCAATGGAGGTGGAGAGTTGGAAAGGATGTTTGTGACTGGTCCCCAAGATTAGTGAATCGGGTCCCTGCATACTTTGCATGCCGTTCCCCTCATTTGCATGCGTGGATCGGAAGCGGATCGCAGGAGAGGTTAATGAATCAGGTTGGAGGGAAATTAGGTCGCAAAGAGGTCGCAAACTGATCAGTACACGATTGGTATGCTTAGTGAATCTAGCCCAGTGTGAACTGCCCTCAGTCTGTAAGGACACTACTTAGGGCTGGATTCACTTAGCTCACTGATCCTATCCGAACCGTGGGCAATCTGTGGCAGGCTGACCGATTCACTACCAGTCCTAATATAAATGAACGCGATCGGAGCACGCCCCACACCGACCACACGGATCGCTGCAGAGCGATCCTGACGTATGTGCAGGTCAAAACAGGGATGGAGAACATGCTTTAACCAGAGCCCCACTGCAGCCAGGAACAGAACACACTTTTAACCCATGGGTGACAGAGAGCAGGGTTTTTGCACAAGGGAGATGTTATTTCAGTCGGAAGAAAAAGCCCGAGAGCTAGTCTCGACGGGCGGCATTAACGCGGGGCTGGGTGGCCCGCCATGTCGCCCGTGGGACTAGCTAGGCAAGAGGAGGGGTCAGGGTAGCGTGCCCGAGGGGGGGCGGTCCGCCGGAAGTAGAAGACGTCGCAGCCGAAGAGGATCGTGGGAGGGAGGGGTTAAAAGGCAAGGCGCTCGGAGGACCCGAACAGTTTTGGTCCTCCGAAGCAGCTTGCCTTCCGGCCGGGTACAGACGCGCGGGAGAGGCCTACCCTGTTGCTCGCCGCGTGTCAGGCCTCCGATCCAGGTCGCTGGACGCGCACGCGCTCGCGGCCAAGGAAATATTTAAAAAAAAAAAAAAAAAATTTTTTTGTTACTCCACGTGGCCGTCGAGCATGGCGCACGCCCAGGCCACCGCCGCGGACCCGGCCGAGATCTCATTCCTGGCGGGTGACTCCCTCGATGAAGACGAGCACCTCTTGGTGAGTCCAGCTACGGGGGGGGGCCGGCAGTTGCCTCCGAGGCGCTCCCGTGCATCGGCATGGGCTGCTATAGCGCTGGAGGTAGTGGGGGTGGCGCCGGTTGCACGTCGCGGTGCGGTGCGGGGTCTACCCGAAGGGGCAGGAGCAGGAACCCTGCTGTGGGAAGGGGGAGGAGCGTCGCGGCTATAGCGGGGGCGCAGAATACGGGTGCCTTGCCGGCCGGGAACGTTACGGTCGTCGGGGACCCGGGGGTGGTGTCCCCGGAGCCTGCCCATCATGAGGAGCCCGCTCCCAGGGGGGGTGGAGGGCCGGGGAGAGAGCCTGCGGCTGTGCCCGAGTTCCCCATGAGATCGGGCTGGGGGGGGAATGCGGCCGAGTATGCCGCTGTTCCTGGTACCCCCTCGACATCAGGAATGGGGGGAGGTGGGCCAACGGGCCCAGCGGGCTGGTGGGCTCCCTGGTCGACAGGTCCCTGGTGCGCGCCCTGGAGTGGAATTCCCTGGGTGTCAGTCCCTCCACCGTTTCCTCCGTATCCTTGGGGCCCGGGTGTGCTTGGGGGGTCTGGGGGTAGCGGGGGACCTCATGTTGGGGCTGGTTCTACGGGGCTAACTTACCCTTCTGCTGTGCCGGTTGCTGGCCCCTGTTCGGATTTCTTCCCACAGGACGTCGCTGCGGGACCCGTCGAGATGGCTGGGACTTCTGATACTGGACAGTCTAGCGGAGGAACGGCTGCAACTCCACAGATCGGTGGCGGAGAGCATGCTCGAGACCAGCAGCGTCCAGCTACGGTGGCTGCTGCGGAAGGCGCCACTTCGGGAGCGGCTGGAGGCGGACACAGACCTGGATACGACCGGATCACGGGTAACATGGCCCTAGGGGCTGGGGTTAGTGTTCGGGGAAAATGGGGGAAGAAAAAGGGTAAGGGTAAAAAGAGACGGGGGGGGCAGAGATTCTTCTTCGTCTTCCTCTTCCTCCTCTTCAACCTCTTCTTCCTCTTCTTCGTCTTCCTCCTCTGGGTCACGTCGGCGGGTAGAGGGAGAGGATCAGGCGCGAGAGGGCACAGATCGGGGCGCCCCTGCGCTCGTAGCGTTGTCAAAACTGTGGGAGAAAGTCCCTCGGTCACTGCGGCGCAAGATTCGGAGACGCGCTTGCGTGGATATTTTTAAGCTACTAGAGGGCAGGGCGCGGGGCCGTAAAAAGAAGAGCAAAAAAGAGGGAGAAAAACCTAAAGTAGGCGCGATTTCACGTAACGTCCTGAACTGGACCCGGGCGTTCTTACGGCTCGCCAGTGTCTGGGGACAGGAGCGCCCACAGGATTACGGTCTGTTTTTGGCGTATGCAGATACCATTCTCGATTCTTGTCAGCGGTTTGGAGGGTGGGCGTGGCTGAATTACGACGAGGCATTCCGAGACAAGATGGAGGAGAATCGGCACATGTCCTGGGGCACACAGGACATTAACCTCTGGCTCACCCATATGGCGAAGCCAGGAGGTTCGAGCACGGGCCCGTTGGGAAAGCCGGTCTCGCAGGCGGCAGGGGGGACGCGTTCCTTTCGTACGCCCGGAGGACCAGGTGCCGGGGGCGGGGCGGGCCTTTGCTGGCAATACAATAAATCAGTCTGCTCCTTCACCGATTGCCGTTTCCGACACGCTTGTTCCCTGTGCGGACAGGGTCACCCAGCTCTCAAGTGCCCCAAGAAGGGAGCCGGGTTACCTCCAGCCCTGGCTAAGTGAGGGAGGGTCCCGCGGGCTGCCCACCCCGGTGGAGATAGGCGCCATGCGCCTGTGGCTCGACCAGTATCGTGATTCACGGGCAGCGGACGTTCTGTGGAAGGGGTTCAGCGAGGGTTTTGTGATACCGTACGTGTTGCCATTAGCTAATGCGCAGACGGCCAACGCGTCCTCCGTTTCGCACCTGCGGGGGGAGGTCCGACGGAAGTTGACGGTGGAACTTGAACGGGGGCGGGTAGCGGGGCCTTTTCATGATCGACCATTTCCGGTGATGGTGGTGTCTCCCCTGGCGATCATACCTAAGAAAGAGCCGGGCAAATATCGATTGATACACAACCTATACAGGCCGGCGGGGCGTTCGGTGAACGAAGGCATACCGCGGGACCTCTGTATGGTGCGATACGCGTCCTTTGACAGCGCACTTTGTCTCATTCATCGAGCGGGGCCAGCGGCTTTAATGGCGAAGGTGGACATCGAATCTGCGTTTCGGTTGTTGCCAATTCACCCGGCCTCGTATCCATTATTGGGTTTCCGGTTTGAGGGTGCCTTCTATTACGACCGATGTTTGCCTATGAGGTGTTCTATCTCCTGCGCCTTCTTTGAATTGTTCAGTTCCTTTTTGCACTGGGTCACGGTGCGGCGCGCTGGGAGGGACTCGGTGGTTCATTATTTGGACGATTTTCTGTTTGTTGGGGGAGAGGACTCGGGCGATTGCGGGCTGTTGAAGACCACGTTTGAGGAACTAGCGGCGGAATTTGGGGTTCCGCTGTCGGCAGAAAAATCTGAGGGGCCTACTACGTGCCTCACATTCCTGGGGATCGAGATAGACACCGTAGCGATGGTGACTCGGCTTCCAGAGGGCAAGGTCCGGCAGTTGTTAGAGTCAATATCACTGGTACGGGGTGCTCGAAAGCCCACCTTGCGGTTAGTTCAGTCTCTATTAGGGTCTCTTAATTTTGCCTGTAGGGTTTTACCTATGGGTCGCCCCTTTTCCCGTCGTCTAGCGGCAGCGACAGCTGGAGTAAGGGACCGCAGACACTTTGTGCGGATGTCGGCGGGGATCCGGGCAGATTTGCGGATGTGGTCAATTTTTCTTGAACGCTTCAACGGGTCTCTCCCAATTCAACAGCCCGAGGTGACTAATTTGGATCTAGAATTGCAGTCCGACGCGGCAGGTGGCATTGGTTTCGGGCTCTACTTCCAGGGCGATTGGTGCGCAGCAGCTTGGCCCAAGGCCTGGCGGCTGGCCGGTCTCACCCGTAATATCACTCTTCTGGAACTTTTCCCTTTGCTGGTGGCTTGTGAGTTGTGGCCCGACAGGTTACGGAATAGGCGAGTCGTGTTTTGGTGTGACAACATGGGGGTGGTGGAGGTGGTCAACCGGCAGGCGGCGAAATGCCTACGGGTGACGGCGTTGATGCGCGAGCTCGTCGTGCGCTGCTTACGTCTCAACCTTTTCATTCGGGCATGTCACGTTCCCGGAGTACAAAACAGACTAGCTGATGCTCTTTCTCGTTTCCACTTTTTGCAGTTTCGGCAGCTGGCGCCGGCAGCGAAGACGGTGGGATCGCAGATGCCGGAGCATTTGTGGAGCCTGGTGGAGAACGGATCTGGGGCTTATTGCAACACTCCGTAGCCCCGGCTACGTGGGCCCGGTACAAACGAGGCTTTACACTGGTGTCCAGATTTATGCAGTCACGGGGATGGACTCCTGGTCCTGTGTCGGAGATCCTGGTAGCAGATTTCCTAGCCTCGTCTCAGCTGCGGGGCTGTTCCCGGAGCGCGGCAGCAGGGCAGCTAGCGGGCTTCGCGTTCTTTTGCAGGGCCCTCGGTTGGACGTGTCCTTCGTCGGGGTTTCTGCTGCGCAGGATGCTGGCAGCCTGGGGGAGGGTAGCCCCGCAGGTGCCCGACTCCCGGCTGCCGATTACGCATGCCTTGCTGGTCGCGCTTGTGAATGCCTTGCCACAGGTGACGAACTCCAGTTACGAGACGTGTTTGTTTCGGGCAGCTTTCTCTTTATCATTTTTTGGAGCGCTGCGAGTGGGCGAGCTGCTCGTCCATCCGTCAGACGTGCGGGGTCTGCGAGGCCTGCTGGGCAGGCAGGTGTGCATAGTCGGGAACACGATGCGAGTTATCATTGCCCGTTCGAAGACGGACCAGCTGGGCAGGGGGCACACGTTAATCTTGAACCGAGTGGAGGGTTGTACGTCTTGCCCCGTCCAATCTCTGGTGGCCTATATGGCGGTCCGTCCTCCTTCCGCTGTAGCGTTGTTGGTGCACGAGAATGGCACCATGCTCACGCGGTACCAATTACTGGCGGTGTTGCGTCTAGCTCTGGGACGGTGCGGTGAGGACCCGGCTCGTTATGGCACTCATTCCTTCCGTATTGGGGCGGCCACAAGTGCCTTTGCGGTGGGGGTTCCCGAGGCGGTCATTCGGCGATTGGGTAGGTGGTCGTCAGATGCATATCGCGGGTACATTCGACCGCCGCGTCCCGCTAGTGGGGATTCTCAGTTGGGAGGGAGGATCTAGTGGGGTCATTAAGGGATGGGGTGATAGACGGGATGGGGGTGTTTCTTGGAGGGGGAGTGTTGGCGGAGGGGGGACACTGCTTAGCTCCCTTCTTTCTAACTCCCTGGTTACGGTGATCTAACTGCGGGGTTTGCCTTGCAGGTGCGGTGCAGCGGGTCCTGTCGGTTTGGATTATCGGGCACTCCTACATCCATTGGGCAGGGGAGCGTGCCATAGTCCGACCCGGAGGTCAACACTTGGGCCTCGGGCATCGCGGAGTGTTCGTATCCTGGTGGGGACAGAGGGGCATGCGCTGGCATCAGCTGCTACATCTACTGAACGACATGCGTCGGCGCTCTCGGCGTCCGGACCTACTGATCCTACATCTGGGGGGCAACGATGTCAACGCCCTTAGTGGAAAGCACCTGATTGACACAGTCATTGGGGAGTTGGGGGTGGCTCAGGGTTGGTTCCCGGAGGCGCGGCTGGTGTGGTCGGATATCATTCCGCGGCCGAGTCGGTTGGCGTCTCGGCGGTGGACTAGAGGACTAGCTAAAGTTAATCGACAAGTGGGTCGATGGGTCGAGGCGCGGGGGGGTATTCAGATAAGACACGATTGGGTGGATGTGTCTTGCTCGGGGCTGTTCTACAGGGATCGGGTGCACTTATCGGAGATAGGCAGTGATTTGCTATTAGACGACTTCGCCTCCTGTTGTGAGCGAGTGTTGGGCTCCTAGCCGCAGCTCTGTTCCTGTTAAATTTTGTTTTGGGGGGGGGGGCCTGTAACTCGTTACAGGCCTGTGGGGGTATCCCGAGCTACTGGCTAATGGGCTCATCAAGGGATGAGCGGTGGACCGGCTGGGAGCTGTGCCTGGTGGGTCGGATGACCCTGGATAATGGTGCATGTGTGGGACATGCCACCCCTCGGACCCTTGCTTAGATGGCGGGGTCGGGGGCCAATTGCATCCAATGGTAGCTCGGGATCAAGGTCACAATGGTGATACCATTGTTATGGGTTGTTGTTAATGTGTTATTTATGGCTGTTATTTATATATGCTCATTTATGTTAAAAGGTTATATGAATATGTTTAATATTCAATAAACAGGGCTGCGGCCAGGTTGTACCAACAAAGTGTCTTGTTTTATTGAGATAGGTGAAAGGAAGGTGGGAAAGGGGGTAAAAGATTATATAGAGGCGGGTCACTCCAGGTCCCGCTGTTAGAAAAAGCCCGAGAGCTAGTCTCGACGGGCGGCATTAACGCGGGGCTGGGTGGCCCGCCATGTCGCCCGTGGGACTAGCTAGGCAAGAGGAGGGGTCAGGGTAGCGTGCCCGAGGGGGGGCGGTCCGCCAGAAGTAGAAGACGTCGCAGCCGAAGAGGATCATGGGAGGGAGGGGTTAAAAGGCAAGGCGCTCGGAGGACCCGAACAGTTTTGGTCCTCCGAAGCAGCTTTCCCACCCGCCCGCCCTTTGGTTTTAGGGGTGTGCAAGGTTGGTGGAGTGGCGGTATCCCAAGCTACTGGCTAATGGGCTCATCAAGGGATGAGCGGTGGGCCGGCTGGGAGCTGTGCCTGGTGGGTCGGATGACCCTGGATAATGGGGCATGTGTGGGACATGCCACCCCTCGGACCCTTGCTTAGATGGCGGGGTCGGGGGCCAATTGCATCCAATGGTAGCTCGGGATCAAGGTCACAATGGTGATACCATTGTTATGGGTTGTTGTTAATGTGTTATTTATGGCTGTTATTTATATATGCTCATTTATGTTAAAAGGTTATATGAATATGTTTAATATTCAATAAACAGGGCTGCGGCCAGGTTGTACCAACAAAGTGTCTTGTTTTATTGAGATAGGTGAAAGGAAGGTGGGAAAGGGGGTAAAAGAGTATATAGAGGCGGGTCACTCCAGGTCCCGCTGTTAAGGAAGTGAGCAACTGGTCCTCAGCAGTTGCTTTTTTTTGATTGGCCAGCCCAGTTGGTGTTCCTGAAATTGTTTAGTGAATTGCTGCTTTCCTACATTTGAATGCCATTTCCCCTCATTTGCATGCACGGATCGGATCGGAAGATTATTGAATCTAGGCCTTAGGCCCAGATTCACTAAAGATAGTGATTCAATCACTGTTGGCCAATTCCTGGCTGATTTTGAAACAGCGATTGACTCACTATCTTTTTTGCATGCAAATAATTTGCATGGAGGTGCAATCATTTGCATGCAAACTCCCCGACTCAATCTCTTAGTAAGCGATTGAGTCAGGGCAGCCCTAATAGTAGTGACAGGAGAAGCAGGCTCCTGTCACTGCTGTCAGGACTTCTGCTGGGTTTTTAAATTTTTTATTTTTAAATGGCACAGAAATTTTGTAAAATATCTGCCCAATTTTTTAAAAAAAGAAAAAAAGCCCCCCCCCCCCGACAAATGCAGCAAGTGGAAAGACCTCCCAACTCCCCCGAAGAAAAAGGCAGGAGGGATGCCCACTCCCACCTGTCATCGGCCCACACGCTCCCCGAAAAAAAACAACAAATAGCAGGAGGAATGCCCACTCCCTCCTGCCATCAGCCTCCCTCTCCCTATACCTTTAAGTTGGGAGGCCAATCAGGTATATCCTTAGGCTCCTCCTTAAGGAAATCCCTGATTGGCTTAGGTGTCACAGGCTCCCCCCAAGGGAGGAGCCTTAGGCACCTGAGCCAATCAGGGCCTTAGGCCCCCTCCCCGTACATCACATGATGAGGCACCTGTGGATCACTCTCCCGATGAGGTGCTGCAAGTGTTCACGAGGCACTTATTGTAATTACTTGACAACAAGCTTGCAAAGTTGCACACCTCGATGGATGAACTTAAAGACACCCTGGCTGGACACGCAGTGCAAATCCAGCATATGGAGGAGCGCATATCAGCCCAAGAAGATCACGCAGTGGTAGCGGACGGCCGACATGACTCCTTGGAATCTCAAGTCAGCCAGCTCCTGGAAAGGTTCAAAGAACAGGAAAGCAGGGCCCGCAGGAAGAATCTTAGGCTTATAGGGCTCCCAGAGAGTGTGAAAGATTCAGAGCTTCTGCAATTGGTAGAGAGATGGTTGCCGAGAGAGCTGGGCCTACCTGAGCAAGAGTGACCTGTGGTAGTGGAGCGTGTACATCACAATACATCGCCGGGAGGGTGAGGGCAGTGGCTACCCAAGACCTGTGTTGGTCAGATTCCATAATTATGCGATCAAGACGCATCTTCTGGAAATGTTCAAGAAATCTAGAAATTTGGCATATGAGGGTGCCAAGCTCATGATCTTTCAGGACTTTTCTTCTAAAGTTGCAGAACAGCACAGAACCTTCATGCCTTATTGCTCGTAGCTGGTCACATGAGGGATACGATTTGCTTTCCTCTATCCCGCCAAGGTACGTCTGACCCACGAGAACCAGACTCTCACATTGTCTACGGTAGAAGAGCTGAAGCGTTTCATTGAGAATCTACCGGTGCAGTAATGGAGTTGTGGGGATCCTGGTATTGCCTATTCACCTGCTGGACTCGGGAGCACATGTTTTTGAGTGAGCTAAGTGCCTTTCTCCCTTCTTCATGGATTTGGGGGGTTTTTTGGATTCTCCTCTGTGTTTTTTGAGCTTGATTAGACCTTCTTCGGGTAGATCTGGCCTCCATATTCTTTGTGTCCTGCCTGATGGAGGACTATTTTGCTTCATCGGGAGACTGAGCAGCCTAATTCTGGGTCTTCACTGGCCTTATGGTGGACAGCGTTGGATTTTGCACCATGGACCATAACGCATTTTGCTGCTCTGTTGATGGTGGCTTTACACCCCTTTTCCACTTTTACCTTCATTTGTTTTGAGTGTTTCTTATTGGTTTATGGTACTGTTTTTGCACCAAGAGGTTTGCTAGGGGTGGTGGGGGGGGGGGGGGAGTGTGATCAACTGTGTATGAGTGTGACATGTCCAAAAATATATAAACTGACCTCTCATTCAAACAGGTAACCCAAACATGGATTGTGGTCAGCAAGTGTGACATGTGGCAAGTGATTGTTCTGGGATTATGGGTGTGGGCTTTGGTTGGTTGGCGAGTAACTGAGACATGGGGGACCACCTGGGGAAGAGTATGTGGGGGGCAGAGGGATGGGGATGGGGGACCTGGGGGAATTGTTTGGGAGGGGGAGCGGGAGGGGTACGTCCTGAGACTCTGATTAGGCCTGTTCCACAGTACAGGTGGGCGCCGCATTGGTCTGGCTGGGATACTGATGCGGCTGCCCCACTTGGACTGTTGACTTTTGGGTTTCTATATCTTGCCAGGTTTCCACATGGGTGATGTTAAGGTTGCTAGTTTTAATGTAGATGGGTTGCACTCTCCTGTTAAGCGCAGTAAGGTGCTCCAATACTGTAAGAAATTGCATGTTGATGTTCTGCTCCTGCAGGAGACTCACTTCAGTGTCTCTGAGCACGCCAAGCTGAAGAGGTATTGGGTGGGAGAGTTAGTGTATGCTTCATACAATAGTAGGCAATGAGGCGTTGCTATTTTCTTTCACAAAAAACATCCTTGTATATTACACAAAGTGGTTCAGGACACTGAGAGTCGTTATGTGATCTGGACTGGGGTCTTTTGGGGAAAAAAATATGTCTTTTGCTCTCTATGCCCCTAATGTATACTCTCATAGATTCTTTTCTGTACTAGTGGCTGCTCTCACTCCTTTTTCAGAATATCAGCTGGTGCTAGGTGGGGATTTTAACATTATTTCTGACCCCCTCAAGCCTCCCAAGCCTAGGTTGAAAGGAGGGACCACAAAGGGGTGAATTTTGTTGCACGCCAGCTGGGTCTAGTGGATCTGTGGTGTATGCTCCATCCTGACAAATCTGATTTCACTTATCACTCCCTAGTCCATGATGTACATAGTCGACTGGACTATTTATTGGTGGTCCCTTTCCTTTTGTCTGGAGTAAAAAAAAAGTGATGATCGAGGATGGCATCATGTCGGATCATCACTTCGTCTGAATGAAGCTGATTAACACACAGGTGTCACAACGGTCGCACATTGGCTGGCTTATGAATCCCACTCTGTATGAAGACGCAGAGTTCCATGCTTTCCTTGGCCAGCAATGCGATTCTTATATAGAAGATAATCCTGCTTCAGATGTTTCAGAAGTGGTGTTTTGGGAGGCCAGTAAAGCTGTCTTAAGAGGTACACTACACAGAAAAGGAAGGCTCAAGATAAGGCACTTTTGGACTTAGCACATCATCTGGGAGTTGTGAAAGGGGATCTACACAAGTCTGGCGCTCCCATGGCCAGGAATCAGTACTTAACTCTAAGACGCCAAATTAATGATTTGCTGGCTGAGAGAGCCCTTAGGGATATCCAGATGTACAAATATCGCCTGCACCAGTGGGGCAATAAGGCAGGTAAATTGTTGGCATCACTGGTTACTGCAAAAGCTCAAAAGTGCCTTATTCCTAAAATAAGAACATAAGAATTGCCACTGCTGAGTCAGACTAGTGGTCCATCATGCCCAGCAGTCCGCTCATGCGGCGGCCCTCTGGTCTAAGACCAGCACCCTAACTGAGACTAGCCCTACCAGTGCATGTTCTTGTTCAGCAGAAACTTGTCTAACTTTATCTTGACTCCTTGGAGGGTGTTTTCCCCTATAACAGCTTCTGGAAGAGCGTTCCAGCTTTCTACCACTCTCTGGGTGAAGAAGAACTTCCATACATTTGTACGTAATCTATCCCCTTTCAACTTTAGAGAGTGCCCTCTTGTTCTCCCTACCTTGGAGAGGGTGAAAAACCTGTCCTTATCTACTAAGTCAGTACCTTGAATGTTTCGATCATGTCCTCTCTCAATCTCCTCTTTTCGAGGGAGAAGAGGCCCAGTTTCTCTAATCTTTCGCTGTACGTCAGCTCCTCCAGCTCCTTTTTATTCAAGGATGCATTTAACGTATAAATTACTTCTGAGCTCTCCCTCGTTCTCTTTTTTCTTCTTTTCCATGCTTCTTCTTCTAAATCTTTTTTTTTTTTTTTCGTATGTTGATATGTTTTGCATTATTTTATAAATTTATCAGCTCATTATATATTTGCTATGTAAATCCTTTTTTTTAAAATTGTATTTATTGTATAAATTGTTAGTTTTATAGTATCTTATATGTTATTTCCTATTTTAGTATTATGTTTAATTATATGTTACTTTTATACATTGTAATTCGCTTAGAAATAATTTTAATTAAGCGATTAATCAAATATAAATAAAACTTGAAACTTGAAACTTGAAAACTTAACCATCTTAGTCGCTCTTCTCTGGACCCTTTCGAGTAGTACCGTGCGTGTCCTTCTTCATGTACAGCGACCAGTGCTGGACGCAGTACTCCAGGTGAGGGCGTACCATGGCCCGGTACAGCGGCATGATAACCTTCTCTGATCTGTTTGTGATCCCCTTATTTATCATTCCTAGCATTGGGTTTGCCCTTTTTGCTGCCACCGCACATTGTGCGGACGACTTCATCGACTTGTCGATCAGAACTCCCAAGTCCCTTTCCTGGGAGGTCTCTCCAAGTACCATCCTGTGTTCGTGCATGAGATTTTTGTTACCGACATGCATCACTTTACACTTATCCACGTTGAACCTCATCTGCCATATCGATGCCCATTCCTCGAGCTTGATTATGTCACATTGCAGATCTTCAAAATCCCCCTGTGTCTTAACTACTCTAAATAACTTCGTATCATCCGCAAATTTAATCACCTCGCTCGTCGTACCTATGTCCAGATCATTTATAAAGATATTAAAGAGCACGGGTCCAAGCACTGAGCCCTGCGGCACCCCACTGGTGATGCTCTTACAGTCTGAGTATTGTCCATTTACCCCCACTCTCTGTTTACTATGCTCCAGCCAGTTTTGAATCCACGTGAGTATTTCACCCTCAATTCCATGGCTTACATTTTTCCGAAGTAGTCGTTCATGCGGAACCTTGTCGAATGCCTTCTGAAAATCCAGATATACAATGTCGACCGGATCACCCTTGTCTATCTGTCTGTTTACTCCCTCAAAGAAGTGCAGCAAGTTCATCAAACATGATCTGCCTTTGCTAAAATCGTTCTGACTGATCCTCATCAGCCCGTGTCCATCAAGGTGATCAATGATGCTGTCCTTTATCAGTGACTCTACCATCTTTCCCGGTACCGAGGTCAGACTCACCGGTCTGTAGTTCCCCGGATCTCCGCTCGAACCTTTCTTGAAGATTGGTGTAACGTTCGCCACCTTCCAGTCTTCTGGAATCTTTCCCGATTTGATCGACAGATTGGCTATTAGTTGAAGCAGTTCAGCTATGGTCCCTTTCAGTTCCTTGATGACCCTCGGATAGATGCCATCCGGTCCCGGGGATTTATTGTTTTTAAGCCTATCAATCTGCCTCCATACCTCTTCTAGACTGACTGTCAACCCAGTCAGTTTCCCGTCTTCGTTTCCCACGCATAGGCTGTCGGCTTCCAATATGTTGTGTATATCCTCTTCGGTAAATACAGATGCAAAAAATGTGTTCAGTTTGTCAGCGAAGGTTTGTCATCCTTTACCACTTCCTTTATTCCATGGTCATCCAGCGGCCCCACCGCTTCCTTCGCGGGACATTTCCCCTTGATATATCGAAAGAACAGCTTGAAACTTTTCACCTCCTTGGCTATTTTTTCCTCATAGTCTCTTTTGGCCCCTCTTACCGCCTTATGGCACCTGCTTTGATGTTGTTTGTGCTTTTCCAGTTTTCATCCGTTTTTAACCTTTTCCATTCCTTAAATGAAGTTTTCTTGTCTCTGATTGCTTCCTTCACCTCTACAGTGAGCTATGCCGGTTCCTTGATATGCAGTATATATAGATTTTGTGCCTCGGTGACCGTGTCCTTAAAAAGGGACCATGCTTGCTCTAGGGTTTTTACAGTGCGTATCCTCTTCTTAATCTTCTTCCCCACCATGAGTCTCATCCCTTCGTAATTCCCTTTTCAGAAGTTCAGTGCCATGGCCGTCGTTTTGGATCAATGTTTTACTCCTGTGTCCAGGCTGAAGCAGATCATATTGTGATCACTGCTTCCCAGCGTCCCTTCTATATCTACACCTTGCGCCGGTCCTTGTAGTCCATTTAGAATTAAGTCCAGAATCATATTTCCCCTCGTATTTTCCTTGACAAGTTGTTCCAGGAAGCAATTGCCTACAGCATCCAGGAACATGTTCTCTCTACAGCAGCTGGAGGTGCCTAGGTTCCAGTCTATCCCCGGATAATTGAAGTCATCCACAATAACTGTGTTGCCTCCCTTGCAGTTGCGTTTAATCTTGTCCGTCATTTATCTATCAATTTCTTCGGACTGCCCTGGGGGTCGGTAGTAGATGACGATCTTCATTTCCATTCCATTCGTTCCCAGAATTTTGACCCATAGAGACTCTAAATTATTTTTCGTTTCCGGCGTGTTCTCTCCAGTAGACTCAATTCCATCTTTGACGTATTGGGCAATACCCCAACCTTTTTGACTTACTCTGTCTCTGCAGTATAGCTTGTATCCCGATAGCAGTGTCCCAGACGTTTTCCTTATTCCACCATGTTTCCATGATGCCGATAATGTCAAGGTTATCTTTTTGTGCCATAGCTTCCAATTCTCCCATCTTATTCCTTAGGCTCCTTGAGTTTGCGGCCTGTTACTTTTTTGCATTTCCTTCCCTCTTGTGTCCCTGTTGATCCATCAGGATTTCTGTCTTGCCTATGATCCGGTGAGTCTTCCCCACTATTTTCCTGCATGGTATCCTCTGGGAATACCGGTTCCTGAACTCTCGGTTGACTCTCGGTTGACTGTCAGCTTTCTCCCTCTTCCTAGTTTAAAAACGTCTCAATTTCTCTCTTGATGTTGCTTGCAAGTAGCCTTGTTCCATCTCCGCTAAGGTGGAGTCCATCCTTCCTGAATAGTTTGCTCTTCCCCCCAGAACGTCATCTAGTTACGCATGAAGTGGAATCCTTCTTCCTCACACCAGTGTCGCATCCACGCATTGAATGCTTGCAGCTCCATCTGCCTCTTCTCATCGGCCCTGGGTACCGGCAGGATCTCCGAGAATGCTACCCTCAGTGTTCTGGTCTTCAGCTTCCTTCCTAGCATCCGGAACTGGTTCTTCAGTATTTCCATGCTGTAGTTCCTGTTGCTTATGTTGTTTGTTCCCACATGGATCAGCACCTCTGTATCTTCCTCTTCCACGCTGTCGATTATCCTGTTGATGCAGCACACTGTCTTCTATCTTGGATCCCGGTAGGCAGGTCACCAGCCGATCCTGTCTTCCTCCCGCTTTGTGGCTGTTGACTTTTCTGATGATGGAGTCCCCCACGATGATTGCTGTCCTCTCTGTCTTCTATTGCCTCTCTAGCTGCAGGTCTGTGTCCCCAGTGTATGGCCATCTCTCCAGCTGTAGGTCTGTGTCCTCTGTGTACTTCCATCTTCCCTCAACCTGGTGGTAACTTGCGCTGGACTCATCTTCCTGTGGGTTCCCTTTGCTGTTTCCAGGTGTTGCTGCTATATCATCCATTTCTTTCTTGTGGTTGTCTTCCAGGTGGTCCTCACTTACTGTGGGCATATCTTGGCAGTTCCACTGTTGCTGGTGATTTTCCATGGCCTCTCTGAATGCCTCCTCGATGAACTTCTCTAATTCCCGGACTTTTTCTTCAATGGTTTCCTCTGTCTTGAAGTTTTCTGCCTCTCTGTCCTCCTCCTCCACTGCTTGAAGTGCTTCTAATTCCAGTATTCTGCCTTCCAGGAGTCTAACTTGTTTCTTCAGGCCCTCCAGTTCCCCGCATCGAGTGCATACATAAGACCGCCTCCCAGAGGGGAGGTAGTCATACATATGGCAAATGGTGCAGAAAACTGGGTAGCTCAACATCCTACTTCTGTCTGCTGCTTCCATTGCTGTCCACTTGCTGGTCTGCTGTCTGAAGTGGCTTTTCCATGCTTGCTTGTTGCTTGCATGGCTGCTGTGGTCGCCCTCTGTTCTGCTTTCTTGGCTGCTGTGGTCACCCCATGTTCTGCTTGCTTGGCTGCTGCTTGGCCCCTCCCTTTTTAAGGGGGAGCTCCAGATCCGAGCGCTGATGTCAGGGGATGAGTGGAGCTACCTCTCGCTGCTGCCCCTCTCGCCTGCCTTCTGCCCTTCCCCTTCTTGTTCTGTTCCTTCTTTTTCGCCATCATACAGACTTCCTGAGACCCTGCCAGATACTACACCTCCAAAATGCTGGCAGGAGTCTCCTGGGTCTCAGACAAACAATCCATAGGCCTCCACCAGAAAGCCCCAGGTCAGGAAGTTGTGCACAGACTCTTGGTGGTCTGCAACACCAGCCCAGAAGGAAAGGCAGCAGACCCAGAGATCCCCCCCACCTCCCAGGTAACAGCAAGCAGGAAAGCCCCTTGAGTACTCTAGGATCATACATCAGGCCTCCGTGCCTATCACTAAACTGAGCTGTGCATGCTCCGGAAACCCCACAGGTCCAGCAGAGTAGGGGCGCTGAAATCAGGTGGGGAGGCGCTCCATGAAAACTCTGGCTTCCTCCGCAGTGGCCAAGTTGACAGTTTTACCATCATGCCAGACTTTCAACTTTGCTAGGTGAATTGGATGATATTGTTATGCAGGTAGTGCAGAATAGAGATATCAGTTTGTGCTGTGCTGCTACACATTTACAGTAATCATTGAATACCAGTACTTTAGAGCTGTCATACTCCAGGGCCCCTGCATTCCGAAACACTTTAAGGAGAAACTCCTTTTGTCTCCCGTTGACATAGCTGGCAATGGCCGTGCACGCTTGCCCCTCGTCTGATAGTCGTGGTCCATTTGCAGACAAAGTGCACCTCGCCTGCCACCTGTCCCAACTGTTCTGGGAGCCACTGACTGAAGATCTTGTACAGGTCCTGGTCAGTCACCATTTCCGGCAGATAGTCACCCACTATCCGGAGATTGTTATGCCTGCTGTGGTTTTAGTATTCCTCCACTTTCTTGGCGAGATTGGAGGACGGTATCTGGAGCTCTGACACCTACACCTGCACCGCCAGGCCCGTACATGTGTCCTCCTGATTGGACACCTGCTGCTCCACATCCACTAACTTTCGGTTATGAGAATCAAACTTCTCATTCATCTCGTCCACCGCAGACACAGATTTTGTTATGTCTGTGATCCAATCTCCAGCCATCTTGGAAAGAGTAGAAAGGTTTTTATCATTGGGGCCCCATGCTGATTTTATAGGCATACCCGGCATTTCAGCCTGATACAAAGGGCTTCCAGCAGACGCAAAGACTCTTCCCCAGCACTAGAGGGGATGCAAAAAAGCAGGTAAAAAATACTGATCTTAGCAGTGTGGGATCGGAGCTCTCCTCACACGTAATCTTTTTAGGCAGGCTGCATCACGTGACCCCCTGTCTGTGCTTTTAACTGTTTATCCAGGGCCACCTTATCCATTTGCTGTTTTTCTCTCCTTCACTTTCTGCCATACATCCCATCTTTGTGGAACAAAACAACAAAAGACCCCCCTTCTCATCAATACTGGGCAAGTCTCTCAAATTAATGTCATCCTATAACATTTAAAGGCTTTTAAATATTTAAATGTGCTCATAAGCCGGAAGGATTAGCTTTTTATATTGATTTTATTTGCAGCGTGCAGTGCCTGAGTCCTTTGACCTATACACTTCCGAAAAGGGAACTACGAAGGGATGAGACTCGGGCACTGCACACTCCGAATAAAATCAATATAAAACGCTTATCCTTCCAGCTTCTTGATGTAGCTTAGCGAAACACAGACTGTATTGGAGCCGTGAACTGACCTTTTCAGATAAGTGGTCTACTGTTAAATAGCTTTGTATCCATAAGAAGCATTTATTCTTATCTCTTCCCTGCCACACCCATTGCTGTGCACCATCTCTTCCCTCTGTCTCCACTTCTCTTCCATCCCTGTGCACCATCTCATCCCTCTCCCATGGTCAGACAACTCTGTCTTCCCCTTCCCCCTCATATGGTCTGGCATCTTTCTCCTCTCCTTCCCATAGCATGGAATCTATCTTCTCTCCCATGGTCTGGCATCTTCTCAAGGTCTAACATCTCTCTCCTTCTCTGCGGTCTGGCATCTCTTCTCCCTGCAGTTAGGCATCTCTCTCTCCCCCCTTCCCTTCCATTCCATGATCTGGCACCTCTCTCTCTCTCTCTCCTTCCCATTCCAGTGGTCTGACATCTCTCTCTTCCTTCCTTCCATCACCCTTCTCTGGAATCTGACATCTTTCCCTTCTCTCCCTCCCAGTGTAACATTTCTCCCTCCCTCCTCTCTACCACTATCATGTCCAACAATTCTTCCACGTATACCATCTCTCTCTCTCCTCCCACTCTACAAACCTATGTCCAAGAATTTTCTTTTTCTCTTCCCTCACCCACCGACAGCATATTTTTCCTCCCTTCCCAACCCCCATGTCGTGCAGCCTCTATCCTTCCCAACTCCTCCCAGCCCATGCAGGATCTGTCCTTCTTACTTTCCCAACCCCCTCCCATCACAGCCCATGCAGCATGTCCTTGCCTCATTCCCAACCCCGATGGTGGGAGGCTGGCTTTGCGTTGGCTGCCAAACATTTTTAAATTTCAGCAGCAGGGAGGTGGTAGGTGGGGGAGTTGGGACTCAAGGAGGTTCCTGGAGAGTGTAGTGTCAGATGCACAGTCACCGCAGGCTGCATCAAATGGCCAGGCAGGCTGAATTCAGCCCACAGGCTTTGTGTTTGAGACATGTGTTCTAGATAAACACACTGCAGAAGGCGATTTCTGGCCCAAGTTTATATCTGAAACAATGGAGAGGACAGGATATGATCTACAGCAGGGGTGCCCACACTTTATGGGCTTGCGAGCTACTTTTATAATGACTAAGTCAAAATGATCTACCAACAATAAAATTTAAAAAAAACACAAAGCACACTGAAAGGCAGAGAAAATGTTAATTATTCATATTCCGGGTTTTTTCAAAGAGGTCACGGCAGATGACTCTATGCAATGTCACCTCAGTAACAAAATACAAAAATAGACAAATACACCCCCTCCCTTTTTACTAAACCACAATAGTAGGTTTTAGCACAGGGAGTTACGCTGAATGCCTCACGCTGCTCTCAATGCTCATAGGCTCCCTGCGCTAAAAAACGCTATTGCGGTTTAGTAAAAGGGAGCCATAGTGCAAAATATAGACAGCAGATATAAATTCTCAAAACAGACACATTTTGATCACTAAATTGAAAATAAAATCATTTTTCCTACCTTTGCTGTTTGGTGATTTCATGAGTCTCTGGTTGCACTTTCTTCTTCTGACTGTGCATCCAATCTTTCTTCCTTTCTTTCAGCCTTCTGTATGTTTCCTCTCCTCCAGACCTCATTCTCTCCCCAACTTTTTCTTTCTGTCTCCCTGTTCCCCCTTCTTTCTGTCTCCCTGTCTGCCCCCTTTCTTTCTTTCTCCATGCCCTCCCCCAAGCCACTCGGTTTGCTGCCACCGCCATCGGGGAACAGCCCCCAAGCCACCGCCGTCCCAAGCTTTCCCTGCAGAAGCATTGCGGTGACTTGCATTCTGCTCCCTGAAGTCAATTCTGACGTAGGAGAGGAAGTTGCGGGAAAACAAGGCATTTCTCCTCATTCCATCCAGCCTGAGCCCCATCTCTCCTTGATCCAGCATTTCCCTTCTGTGTCTGTCAGAATTACCATTCCACCTATTTTCCAGCATCCCCCTTCTTTGTGTCCATCTCACCTATATCCCTATCTCACCACTTTTTCAGAATCTTCATTTGTCTCTGTCCTTGTCTTTACCCCATGTTCACCATTTGCCCTTTCAATGTCTTTATCTCCCCCCCACCACTTTTTCAGCATTACTTCTATGTCTCTATTTCACCTCCTTTTCATGTCCCCTCTGTATCTCTATCCTTATTCAGTAGGTCCTGCTTACTCTTTCTCTTCTTTGTGTCACTATCTCCATTTTCAGCTTTCCCCCCTTTTCCGGTAGCCAGAATCTTTCCACCCTCCCTCCACTCCGGCCCAGCCCAGTATGAAATATTTCCTTTTGTTTCCCTCCCCTCTCTCTTTCTCTCTCTCTCTTCTCCTCCCTCACCCACGAGTCCTGCATCTGGCCCTCTCCCTTCTACCTGCACCTGGCAACCTGCTCCGCGGCTCTCTTCAGCAACTTGTCAGCAGCGGTGATCAAGACAAGCTGCCGACATCGAGGCTTTCCCTCTATGAGAAAAAAGAAGTTGAAATAAGCGGGACTCGCAGAGGGTAGGCCCCGACGTCAGAAGCTTGTATCGATCGCTGCTGCTGAGTTGCCAAAGAGAGCCGCGGAGCAGGGGGTGTGTTCGGAAGCAGGTAGAAGGGAGAGGGAGATAGGAAGGCTGTAGAAGCTCCGGAGCATGACACCGACCGCGGCCAGGATGATTTCTTTTTCAGGCTGCTGCTGCTGCTGCTGCCGCTGCCACACTCCCGCTCCCCCCCCCCCCCCAAAATGACAAAAACAGCCTAATGCCCGGCATCGACGTCTTTGACGTCGGGGAGAGGAAGGCTGATAGGCCCGGTAGTTCGGGACGGCAACACGAGTCTATCACGGAGCCCGGGATGGGCTCTGCGATCGACTCATGTTGCCTTCCTGAGCTAACGGTCGATCGCGATCGACGTGTTGGGCACCCCTGATCTACAGTATGGCTCCCCAGGGTGTTAGACTGTTTTTCTAACTTCTAGGCTACTCCTGCACTCTAAAGAAAAATCCCTACAACAAATGTTTTGACTTCTTGGTATATAAGAGAAGTGTTCAATAATTTATCTACCCAAGTATAAAAGAAAGTAGCAAGTGTGTTGAAACAAGTCTGTGCATGTTGTCAATGTTCCTCATGCATAGTTGCAGCTCAGTACAAATCTAACATTCCAAGAGACAGAATATCAGGAGAGTCCTCATGCAAATCAAGTAAGAAACTGCTAGATTTGGAGCACTGTTTAATGATAACATTTCTCATAAAAGGAGGAAAAAAGCCAAAGGAGAACCATCAATTGTAATTTATGGTGAGTCTGCCCCATCATTCTACAAAGTAAAATTTTGGAACAAGCATTTTAAATGGGGTAGAGAGTCCATTGAAGATGACCCTCACACTTGATGGCCTGTGGAAGCAACTTCCACAGAAATGTGCAAGAAAGTCAAGGATTTAATTTTGTCAGACAGATGAATTAAGGGTTCCCGAATAGCTGAAGAAATGGGCATCTCGGCAGGTACAGTTTGGAAAATAATTCATGAAAGGTTGGGCATATCCAAGGTTAGTGCAAGATAGGTTCAAAGACTGCTGATGCAATATCAGAAAGCCAAGAGGCTCCAATGCAATGTTCTCCTATATGGAGAACTTGAAGATGGTCCGTGAAGACCAAGTGAATTTTTTTTATCGTTTGATGACTGGAGATGAGACTTGGGTCTATCACAGAGATCCTAAGTCCAAAATGGAGTCAATGCTTTGGAAGCACAAGTCATCCCCCACCCCAAAAAGGTTCAAGACAAAAAAAGTCTGCAGGCAAAGTTATAGCAACTGTCTTCTGGGATGATGAAGGATTTATGCTTCTGGAGTTCATGCCACATAAGACAACCGTAAGTGGGGAGAGTTATGCCAACACAATGATTGCTTTGTGGGAGTCAATCAGGAAGAAAAGATGAGGAAAACTCACAGCAGGCGTGCTACATCTTCACAACAGTGCAGGGAGGTGGTATGTGGAGTGCCATCTGAGAATATGAGTGACCTGGCTTAATCAGATTATATCCTGTTCTGAGTTTTAAAAAATCTCTCCATGGACAGCAGTTTTCAAGTGATGAAGACATCAAGGAAACTGTGACATCCTTGTTTGAAGGTCAAACAGAATTCTTTTCAAAGAGGTTAAAGTCATTGCAGGAAAAGTGGATGAACTGTATGGAGTTAAAGGGGACTATACTGAAAGATAAAACAAAAATTTATTGAATGCCTCTTGTATATGTGTGTGTGAGGGGGGTGAGGACTGCATGCACTAAATTGTTAACAAATGTTTGACTAATATAGATTATGCATGCAAATGCTTAAAATAGTTATTACTCTAATACCGGGAAAGATGATAGAGGTGCTGATAAAGGACCGCATCATTGATCACCTTGATGGACATGGTCTGATGAAGACCAGCCAGCACGGTTTCAGCAAAGGCAGATCTTGTTTGACAAACTTGCTGCACTTCGAGGGAGTAAACAGGCAGATAGACAAGTTCGACCCAGTCAACATTGTATATCTGGATTTTCAGAAGGCGTTTGACAAGGTTCCACATGAACGACTACTTTGGAAAATTGCGAGCCATGGAATCGAGGGTGAAATACTCGTGTGGATAAAAAAACTGGCTGGAGCATAGGAAACAGAGAGTGGGGGTAAATGGACAATACTCAGACTGTAAGAGCATCGCCAGTGGGGTGCCGCAGGGCTCGGTGCTTGGACCTGTGCTCTTCAACATCTTTATAAATGATCTGGACATAGGTACGATGAGTGAGGTGATTAAATTTGCGGATGATACGAAGATCTGCAACGTGACATAATCAAGCTCGAGAAATGGGCATCGAAATGGCAAATGAGGTTCAACATGGATAAGTGTAAAGTGATGCATGTCGGTAACAAAAATCTCATTCACAAATACAGGATGTCCAGGGAGGTACTTGGAGAGACCTCCCAGGAAAGAGACTTGAGAGTTCTGATCAACAAGTCGATAAAGCTGTCCGCGCAATGTGCGGCGGCGGCAAAAAAGGCAAACAGAATGCTAGGAATGATTAAGAAGGAGATCACAAACAGATCGGAGAAGGTTATCATGCCGCTGTACCGGGCCATGTGCGCCCTCACCTGGAGTACTGCATCCAGCACTGGTCACTGTACATGAAGAAGGACACGGTACTACTCGAAAGGGTCCAGAGAAGAGCGATTAAAGTGGTTAAGGGGCTGGAGGAGTTACCATACAGTGAGAGATTGGAGAAACTGGGCCTCTTCACCCTTGAAAAGAGGAGACTGAGAGGGGACATGATCGAAACATTCAAAATACTTAAGGGAATAGACTTAGCAGATAAAGACAGATTGTTCACCCTCTCCAAGGTAGGAAGAACGAGAGGGCACTCTCTAAAGTTGAAAGGGGATAGATTCTGTACAAACATAAGGAAGTTCTTCTTCACCCAGAGAGTGGTAGAAAACTGGAATGCTCTTCCTGAGTCTGTTATAGGGGAAAACTCCCTCCAGGGATTCAAGACAAAGTTGGACAAGTTCCTGCTAAACTGGAACGTACGCAGGTGAGGCTGAGGGCTGCCGCGTGAGCAGACTGCTGGGCATGATGGACCCAGCAGTGGCAATTCTTATGTTCTTATTTGTATCTACCCGATGCAGCCCCTACCACCTCACATCAGCCCCCTCCCCCACCTCCTCACATCAGCACCTGACAAAATCATCATATGGATTACCAACCTCCTGAACAAATCCATAAACCAAGGCCACTTACCAGAAGAAATGGGAAAATAGCACTACCCCCGACACCTAAATCATCATATACAGATCTCTCCACCTGCTCAAACTACAGGCCCATTGCTTGCATCCCTATTCTTACCAAACTCCTCGAAACCCACATAAGTAAGCAGCTCAGAGCGTACATTGAACAATATTTTTGCATCCACCAGACCCAATTCAGATTCAGACAACAGCATAGCATAGAACTCCTCTTCTTAACATTGTTAACCAAAATTAAATGGCTACTAAGTACAAGCCTGCAGGCCATACTTCTCAAGTTTGACATATCCACAGCCTTTGACTGTTGAATACCACCTTCTCCTAACAAAACTTTCAGGGGTAACAGATACTGATCTAAACTGGTTCACCAACTTCCTCGTGAACAGAGAATACACCATTAAAAAGGATGGGATATACTCCAACAGCTGGAAGGTCTTCTGTGAAGTTCTGCAGGGCTCTCAGCTCTCTCCCATCTAAGTAATCTTAGAGCTCAGCATAATTTTCCTCAGCAGTTCTCTTAGCCAGGGCAGGATTAATTCTGCGAGGGCCCTTAAGCACACAAGTACACTGGGCCCCCCTGGCCCTGTCCCGCCCCACCCTGCCCATGCCCCGCTTCTACCCTGCCCATGTCCCGCCCCCATTTATCTGTTTTCTTATTTACTTCTTTATTTCCCTTGCATTTCTTTTTTTTTTTAATTCAAAGATACTAGTGCACAGTTTTTCTTCTATGCAATCCCCAAACATCGCTGAACAAATCCCCCTTCCTTTCCTTCCCACCTACTTACCCAGGAATTTAACTTTGAATCCTTTCCATGCATATATAAAAGTGTTCAAATATTTGTAAAGCGGTAATACTATCCGAAATATGTCTGTATTAATAACCAAGTTTACAACGCCTCTCAACTGCCTCACTCTACATTAACCAACTGTAACCCATATGTATATATAAACAACCAAACTCCTCTAGTACATTCCACTCCATGTATGTTAACTTGCAACGAAACAAAAAGGCAAGCAGTCCACCAAAGAATTCAACATGAAACAAAAGAAGATTGGCAGAAAATAAGGAGATTCAAATCAGGTTAATTCAAGGTGCTCCCAAGAACCATGCCTGATGCATTTCGCCAAACAAGGCTAGTCAACGCTAACAAAAAACATGTCTTTCATACAAACAGAACACAGAAAACAGTATAGTATAGAATAAGTAATCACAAACTAACTGCTCCCCCCTTTTACAAAACTGTAGTATTGTTTTTAGCCACAGCTAGTGCTAAAAAAATGCTCTACAGTTTTGTAAAAGGGGGTTTAAAATAGAAATACGTAGACAAAGGTTAAATAAAACCACCAAGAAGCTGGACTCTGCATACAATGCGACACCACAGAAACAACGATGCATGTCCCCTAAAGCAAAAAAATAAATAAATAGAAAATTTTTTTCTACCTTTGTCTTGTTTGGTTTCAGCTCTCCTCATCTTCTTGTCACTCTCTTCCTTTCATCTTTTGTCCTTCTGTGCCACTTCCAGAAACTGTATGCCTCCCCCTTCCATCTTTCCCTTCACCCCCATTGGTCTGGCATCCATCTTCTTCCATTCCTTCCTCCAATGGTCTGGCATCTCTCTCCTCTCCTCTTCTTCCTTTCCCTCTCCCACACCCACACCCCCATGGTTTGACATTTCACTCTCTCCTCTCCCTTCCCCCCACTTCCATCAGCATCAGCCCTCTTTCTTTCCCTCCAACCCAATTCCTTTCCCTTTTCCCTATACCCCTATTCCATCAGCACCTGCCCTCTTTCTTTCCCTTCAACCCAAATCCATCAAGTATCCTTCCCCCTTTCCCTGCACCCCAATTCCATCAGCATCTGCCTTTTTTTCTTTTTCTTCAACCCAATTCCATCCAGTATCCTTCCCCTTATATCTCTCCCCTTCCCCTGCACATCAATTCCATCAGCATCTGCCCCTTTCTCTCCTTCCACCACCCTTCTAAGTCAGAGGGGGCCCGCTGAAGAAACAGAGAACTCAGGTGGTTTTTTTTGTTCTTTTTCCTTTGGCAACGCGAGCTCCATGGAAAGATCGGCAGTGCTGCTCCTCCCCTCCGGAAAATTGACAACACCGCCCTCCCCCCGGCATCAACATCAACCAACCAGAATAAGTGACATCGGAGGGGGTGGACCGGCAGATGCAAGGAGTTGCTACAAGGTCCCGTGATGACTGTGTCTGCCGCTCTGCTCAGGGAAGAAGTGACGTCAGAGGGGTTGGACCAGCAGATGCAGTCATCGTAGGACCTTGTAGCAACTCCTTGCATCTGCCAGTCCAAACCCTCTGATATCACTTATTCTGGTTGGTTGATGTCGATTCCAGGGGGAGGGCAGTGTTGTCAATCTCCTGGGGGGGAAGTCCTTCGCTGCCGATCTTTTCTGGGGGGCCCGCATTGCCAAGGAAAAAAAAAACCACCTGAGTCCTTTGTTTCATCGGGCCCCCCTGACAATTTCGGGCTCTAGGCACGTGCCTACTGGGCCTATTCATTAATCCGGCCATGCTCTTAGCCCAGGGACATTGAAGGGACACCCTGACTGAGACAATGTTTCAGTGATGCCAATCCCCTTTCAGTTCAAATGATAGGCTTAACAATGCCCCACAAGACATTCAGATTCTCTTTTAGCCTTCCTCCATCTGTACTTTTGACTAACTTTATCTAAGATTTTTTTTCATCAGCTCCATGTTTGGCACATTGTGTACCTTTGATTCAAATTCATTGTATACAACAGAAACAGCTTGATTTTTCACCTGTGTCTGAATTCAAGAAAGCATGGGACAGGCATGTGAGATCTCTTAGAGAGGAGGAGTTAGTGGATGATGTGGATGTGCCATTTGGCCTTTATCTGCCATCATGTTTCTATGTTTTTAAAGTATTCAAATAGTAGCATGATATGATTAATTTTGCTGGATCTAACAATTATAAAAATATGACCTGAACTAATAGGGCTGACCTCTGAAAGATTATAGCTATCTGTCTTTATACTATTGCAAGCCTGAAAAAAAGAAGTAAAGTACCCCTTTGAGGGAATACAAAAAATAGCTGGGTTTGATACCAGTGTCAAACAGGATTTTACTCTGCAAGATATGCACAATAATAGAAGATCAGCAGGGTCAAACAGAACAATATTCTCCAAGCTATGAACAGCAATCAGAGGTTGGAATGGAACAAAAGAACACAGGGTTTGGTTGCAAAAATGTTAACTATCTAAGCAATCAGAAGCTGGGATGTAACAAAAGAGATGCAACTGCAAGAAACTCCTAGACAATGAGGCCCTGATTCTCCAAAGTGCGTCCCGATTTTAGGCAGCTGTAGGCGTCCTACAGCTGTCTAATCAGCCAATCGGGATGCACCTTTTTTTTAAAAATGCTCCCCAGACAGGCCGCCTATATTGAGGCGGGCCTTAGGCGAACCTAGGCGGCCCTACGCGTCTCCCTAGTAGAGGAAGAGATGCTTAAAATGTAGGCCAGCAAAATGCTGGTCTACATTGTAAGTAGACGTGGCCGCTATACTTATGGCAGCAAGGGATCTCCCTGCTGCAATAAGTATAGCGGCCGCAGTCGCGGCCGCCTGTCCCATCGCCGACAGGAGGATGCCCAATCCTCCTGCTGGAACCCCCCTGGAAACCCCCTCCCCCCAAACTGGTAATCGCCAACAGGAGGATGCCCAATCCTCCTGCCAGAACCCCCCTGGAACCCCCCTCCCCCAAAACTGGTAATCGCTGGCAGGAGGATGCCCAATCCTCCTGCCGGAAGACCCGACAACCCCTCCCTCCCCCAACTAACCTTTACATGTTGGTCGGCTGGACAGGTCTTGCTGCCGTCCAGCCGATGGGCCCGCCTCGTGGAAATGAGACGGGCCCGCCCCTTCCCGGCCCATCCCCGCTAAATCTAAGGCCTGATTGGCCCAGGCTCTAGAAGCCTGGACCAATCAGGCCTTAGGCCTAGCGGGTCCGCCCATCCCCACTAATCCTAAGACCTGATTGGCAGGCACCTGGGCTCAATCAATTTTCAATAACAATCATCAATCCCATCCTATCAACCCACTCTCCCCACCCATCTAATCCCCCATTCAATATCTACAGAAAGAATATCATTGCAAACATCAAATATTAGGCTCAAAGAATTTCCAATGTCAGTCTCCAAATCTACCCTACCAACCCACATCCCTCACCCATTTAACCCCTTATCTAATAACCAAAGCAGATGTATTTTAAATATTAACTAATTATATGGCTAATTTCTTCTACCCTTTTCCCTTCTCAGGACTGCAAAAAAAAAAAATATATACTACTTAAGGTCTTCCTAATAAAACACGACTGCGAGCAGTGGGAGTTAATGTATTTAAAAATGGTTGACAAATTGTAAGTAACATTCTGCCCTGTTTCAAATCCCAATCAGATGTTATTTTAGCTCTCCAGTGACCATAAGTTGGTCTTGCAGAACCTATCCATAAATAGAGAGTAGCTTTCAAGTCTGAAAGAATCACCCGTTTAAAAAAAATTTTATATAACCCTTAGTTATAGGATGTTGAATATCAAAAATCCAAAATAAACTATAGCCATTTAATATGCCACATACGACTAACTTGAGAAAAAAATCATTGACCAAAATTTATGAATCAAGGAACATTCACAAAAGATACCTTATGTTCATCAAACATTTTTAAACATATGTAAACAATAAAATAAACTACATACGTTTTCCACATTCATTCACTCAACAGATTGTCATCATTAAATGTGTATGGGGTCTGGTTGAGTTTCTCTGTTGACTGACTTCATGAACTCTTCCCAGCTCTGTTGTTAAATCATTAAGGGCTCCTTTTACAAAGGTGTTCTAGCGTTTTTAGCACACGCACCGGATTAGTGCACGCTATAGTGAGCGCTACCCAAAAAACTACCACCTGCTGAGGAGTAGTGGCTCGTGGCTAGTAGGAGCTGATGTTTATGGGATGGTAGTGGAAAGGATATCAGAACATGATAGTGCAGTATTAAGTGCCTGTTTTTCGTATGATTCTGGGTAACTCTAGTTAGATACAAGCATATGCGTCAGTTAAGGCCACGCCCAATAGAAGCGTATGACAAACTGGTGAATAAAAATCTGAATATGAATGAAGCTAAAGCCATAAAAACACACTACAGATTAATATAAGGGAAAGTATAATAATATTCTTTTTATGTACTTTGCTATAAGGCTAGATCATGAAGGAAATTACAGGGACTCCATCTTGTGTCTTTGGAATCCATTTTATGGTCAGTTTTTCCAAGTCTTTGTTTAGGCTCTCAGCATCGTGGTGTTAATTGATACCAGATGTGCCTTAGGCTAGCTTGGAAGAAATATCCCAAACTAAGATATAACAGGTATTAAATATGAATGAATCAAGTTATGAATGAATGGGGGGGCCCTGGAGTGATTGTGTGGCTGTATTGAACAAAAGAATGGGTTTTCAAAAAACATATTATATATATTTGCAACCTAAAGAAATCCTAAAACAACATCTGGAAATAATTAACAGTCTCTAGCATAGAGAGGGGGAAACCTGCCCCTCCTCCTCCAGGCTAAGGCTTCTGTATGCAGATCCATGAAATTTGAAACTTTTCTCTAAGGCTGACAACTTTTAAGCACTGTAAGGTTTAGAACTTTTTAGCAGCTTGTTTGCTACATAGACAAATTGTCTAAAATAAGTTTTAAGAATGATAAAGGAAGATTGGATATGTTATAAAATGTTAATGTATATTCAGAAATGAATGTAAACAAAAAAATGTAATTTTCTGAAACTTTTTTCTTTGTCTAACTTTTAAGACCACCCATGTTATTATATTGGCTTTCAAGCTAATGATGTCACACTGAGCCAAGAGTATATAATAGAGTGTCTTGAGATCTTAAACTGAGCTCGTTATCAGAAGGCCAGCATTTTGGCAACTATAACGATCTCCCGCTAACGTAATGCAATTATGCTTTATTCTTTTGGTGTCATGATTGAGGATAAACACAATAAAATTACTGGTAACTTTACATTAGTGAAATTTTGCATTTTTTGTTGTTTCCTATGCTCACTGCTCAAGAGGAGGCAGTAGCGTCTAGCGCGCGTGGCATTTTAGCGTACGCTATTCCACGCGTTAAGGCCCTAACGCACCTTTCTTAAAGGAGCACTAAATAACTCCTACATAAATTTTAAAAGACATTTAAAAGCACATTTTTTTCAATTGGCTTTCTCAAATTAGAATAGAGTTAGGGACTATGATCTGTGTTTATGTAATGATTGATTTTGTAATGGAGAATTTTTAATTGCATGTATAAATTATGGTTCATTGAGATTTGAGTGTTTTATTGTTTTGTCAGAATGGTTTTTATTGAGATGTAGTTTTTTTATAATATTTATGAAGAAAAAGAAAGTTTTAACTTTTGTTCTCAATATTTCCTTTTCTATTTATAATGAAGTTCTTTTCTTGATGAATGTGATTTATGCATTGTAAACCGCTTGGATCATTGGAAACTGCTTAGGCCGTTATGCAGTATATAAAGTTTTTAATAAAGATAAATATAACTCAATGGTTAATTTGATAAATATATCTATATATTTAAGTAAGTATTTAAATAATAATTAATTTCTGGGTAATTTAATATATAAATAAATAATTAATAGATAATTATATAAATAAATATATTGATATTTAAATGACTAAATAGATGAATATATAGATAAATAGGTATATATATAAAATCTTTTTTTAAATTAATAATAAAGTTATCTTGAAAAGTCTCTCAAATTTATTATTTACTCGAAGACTCTTAATGGATTCTTTGCTAGAGACAAATTAACCTAACAGCTCATCTCAGATAACAGAACCTGCAGATTAATGCAAAGTCAAAATTAATTCAATAACAAAATACTTAGTACTTATCTTGAAAAGTGCTCTGGGCTCTGGTGCTCATTTTACTATCCTTGATCCATCCGATGCGGCCTGAATTTCACGGGGCAAACAACATTCCCACTGCTTCAGAGAAAAGTTTAAGCAGTGCTTAATTTTAAAAAAGATTTAATAAAGATGACATAATAAATACAAATTTAGTGAGAGGTAGGGTGGGTTCAAGCCAGTGACTTAAACAGGAGCAGGAGATTTGAGATCTCATGAGAATCTCAGAGAGGGTGAGAGCCAGAAGGCCTTGAGCATGCACAGAAGCTCAATGCCCCATAGCAGCCCATCAGAGAACCGGTGGCAGGCCAGTCAGTGGGAGGAAAGGAGGCAATCACGGTCGCGAAGGGAGGGAGCAGCACCGGTGGCCTCGGGGGAGCAGCAAAGTAGGTTCCCGGGATGGGTGCTCGCAAATCGAGTCAACGCTCAGTTTGCAAGTTACAGTTTGCTTAAGTGTTTTGCTCCTCTTGCAAAACACTCGCAAACTGAGGTATGACTGTAATTTTTTGGGGTTGTATCATCATTTTGATAGTATCAAGTCTTCCCCACCAGGATCATGATAAAGGGGCCATTTTTGTGTGAGGTCTTTGATGATTTGTATAATATAATCTGAATTATATTGTGCTGCATCTTCTACTGTAGGTTCAAAATACATTCCTATGTATTTAATCTTTGTGGGCAACCAAATGAATCCAAAAGTTTCAATGTCTGATTTCAGATTTAATGGTGTTCAATTTGTAACATCTGTGCCCATAGAAATAAAGACAGGGTCAGCTTTTCCGATCTGATTCTGGCATGCAAAGTTAGGGCATCAGTTTTAATATTAATGCCCTAATGCCAGAATCGGAGAATGAGTGATTATATGGAAAACCATGCGGTGAGCCGATTTGTGCATTGGATCAGCAAATACAATCGGTTGCTAAATCAGTTAACCTGGTTTAGCGACAATCATTAGATTAGGGGTCTCAAAGTCCCTCCTTGAGGGCCGCAATCCAGTCGGGTTTTCAGGATTTCCCCAATGAATATGCATGAGATCTATG
Source organism: Geotrypetes seraphini (assembly GCF_902459505.1). Taxonomy (NCBI): domain Eukaryota; kingdom Metazoa; phylum Chordata; class Amphibia; order Gymnophiona; family Dermophiidae; genus Geotrypetes; species Geotrypetes seraphini. Next base: position 283,550,909 of record NC_047085.1, on the reverse strand, counting down.
TGCATGCACTGCTTTCAATGCATATTCATTGGGGAAATCCTGAAAATCCGACTGGATTGCGGCCCTCAAGGAGGGACTTTGAGAACCCTGCGTTAGATGATCTGAGACTTTCTATTAATTTAGCCCTGAAAACCTAAATTAAAAGATGTTAATTGCCTAATCTATAGATAACAAAAGATGGGAGAGTGGTGTTCCAGTGTCAAACAGAATTCTACCCTCCAAGATATATACGACACAGAAGTTAAAGTGAGACAAGAGACAGCAGCGGTGTTAACAACCTCCAGGAACCATACCTAAGCAATCAGAGGTTGGAATAATACAAAAACCACTGAAACTTCCCATGACACTTTAATTCCATCAGGGTTCTGCCCAGCTAGAAAGCATGTGACCAGCCAAACCAGATGGCATTACCATAAGAAGCAAAAAAATAATTTTGAACCATCCCTGAATTTTGATTGGACTCTAAGGGGTAAATTCTCTATTACTGCGTTTATTTTAGGCGTGCTTTAGGCGTCCGATGTAAGTGAATAATTACGGAGTTAAGGGTCTTAATTAATGTTAATTGGGAAATAAACGACACATAGACGTCCCTAAGACGTAGTTGATGAACTGACGTCTATAGAAAGCATAGTCCCGTCTCCAGCTCTGGACGTGGGCGTTCCGTGGGCGTGCCAAATGGGGACGCTAGATGAGCGCTACCTGAGCGAGCAACTGTGTCTAAATATCGTGTATTATGTAGACGTAAGAAACCCTGGTCTAACTTGGATTTCAATGCCGTTTCAACTATCGTAATTGCGGCTCTTTGTTAGACGCGAGGCAGACGTCCGCTGTGTTTTTCATCAATAATTCCAATAGTGAGTTTGAATAGGTAATTTTCATCTTTTCTCTGTCCTAATAAATATAATGACACCATAACAATGGAACACATTATATTGCATGGATAACAAACCACATTTCTGCCCAAACAATAATATAATTTACACATGGCTTTTACAACCCCCTTTTTTTTCTCAACAAACAGCACTGCAATCGGCTCTCTTTTGAAAGCAAAGAAAAAACAGCACACATTATCAGCACTTAAAAAGAGAATAAACAGATACACACTTTAACATTCAGCTTCCCTCATTGCAAAATGGAGGTCTTCAGTTGCACAAAACTGACCTCATTGTGACCTCATCAATCTGCACCTTCAAAGTAGTATGCCACAATTAAAAGATGTGCTGGGTGTAGAACTCACAACCTCTGGATGTTAGGAGCACAGGCTCCTAACACATAGGCTCCTAACACATAGAGCTACAGCTGCTTCTGCTTCTCACCACCCTTCCATATCATACTTGACTGAGCTGTCTATGCTCATTAGCGATCATATCAGGATGAACTCAAATAAGTTTAAGCAAAGGAATGCCTAAAGATTTGGAAGGTTTTCAAGTAGAAAACAAATATCAACTATGTATTAAAGAATTGCAGCACAAATGACGCTGATCGGCAAGGGCAAAAAAACACCACTTTTCCGGGTATGATGCCTAAACGGAACAGATTACTTACAGTCATATATGCATTAGCACAGTGCTTAGAATGAAGATTAGCGTGTGAGAAAAATGGAGCTCCACCTCACATGTATTCAAGCACACTTGGGAATATGGGTTTGGGGCTCAGTGAAAGCAGTGCTTTTAACCATTGAGCTACCACTCTTTTATCTCAGCCTACTATGACATTATAGCTAAACTCCTTTTCCCTTAGCACTTCACTAAGATATGATATGACAAGGGAGCCAGAGGCATTGGAGCTGTAGCTCAGAGAGGAAAGGCACTCTCTACCAATCTTCCGGGCTTTGAGGGTTCAAATCCCAGCCTGTATTTTACTTGTGGCATATCTACCTTCCAGGTGCACTTTGATGATGCTTTCCACTTCTTATAGGAGTTGAATATAACATTACTGTACAACTTTGCTGTGTAGCAGAAAAATAAACTTTTCCCCCTTCCATGCTAAGAATTTGAGTTCAACTCATTTTATATTTCTCCTTTTAAACATGGCATACTTTGTTAGTTTTTATCATGGTAAAGTATACATTTCTGAAATGGTGAAGAAACAATAATATACAACTGCAGTGTTTTGTCTCACCAAACTTGTAGGCTGATCACAAAGAAACACACGCTGGACTCATTACTCACCGGCTTCAGCGCGCAATTCCTCCCTCACCCCCTCAAGGAAGGCCCGCTCCTGGCGCCTCAGCAGCCGCCCCCTTTTCCTGAGATCCTCAACCTGGATAATAGAGAGAGAGAGAAAGAACAGAGAGGGAGGGATATGATGAGTGCCATCTAGCACTGTGGCATAACATGTTTACTTAAGTATTGACCTCTATAAGCACATAAAAATGGAGTACGCTGCCCTCCAAGAGCCCCTATCCGCTTTGCTGCCTGCCTCCACCCCCTTCTGCCACATGTTTTACATGAATTTATTCACGTACTCCAGCATTTTCCCCTTTCTGTGCTGGAGGCATCGTTATCTCTCTACTGTACCTGGGACAGTGGGGGGGGGTTTGAGGTGACATGGCCAGCATCACAAGGAGGAGTGTGGGATTGAACTCACAACCCCAGGGTGCTGAGTGCCTATCAGCACTGCCCCACATTACAGCATGTCCTGGTGAGCTTACAATCATGCAGCAGGGGCAATAAAATAGTTTGGTCAGAAGGAGCAGCGTGGCTTGAAACCCCTGACGTCAGGGTACTGACGCTGTCACTTTAAATGTCATGCCACTATCTCCCTAGACCAGCAGATTGATACAGGAAAGTTGAAGGTATTTGAAATGACATAGCAGCACTTTAATATATTTGTTTTCCTTTGGCAAAGTTGATTTCAAGATGTTTCTATTACAAATACGAAGCTTGTGACCCAAAAATTAGTTGTGTGCATGTTGTGAATGGAATAGATGCCTTCTAGGAGCTGAATTTGTCATTTGAAATCCTACTACTGCTCCTTTGGGATGTGCTTTAATTTCAGTATTCAATGTAAAAGATTTATTATGCACAATTGTAGTTTTTAAAAGGAATCAAAATTTACCCACAAAAACATGAACAATTTGATTGAGACAGGTTTCCATGATTATTTGTGAGGGCCTGACTTGGAATACTTACTTCCCTGGGACATGAGGCTCTTCTGTTATATCGCCAGGTCAGGTGGGTCCAGGAGTCCCTGAACTGCAGGTATGACCTGCGATGGCCTGCCACTCTGAAATAGTGGAGCTCATGCACTAAAAAGAGCCTGGTCAACAGCCTGGAGTCTTCAGTGGTGAAGTTTGGCTGTCTCCTGGCAGCCATTTTAGGAGAAATAACTACGTATGAAGAACGGGCGATTCTATGACATCACAACGCAAAAAAACACAATGACGTTTTTGTGCCGCTTGGGCGTGCATGCAGCGGCCGCTCCGCGCTACATCTACACTGTTGATTACACCCTAAAGCACGCCGATATCGCTGTTATACAAAAAAGTATAGCACAACGCTTAGAAGCTTACCATGTAAACCTAATGAAACTTCATCTCCCCCAAACACAATGACAAGTTATAAATTAAATAAATGAAGATTGGGAAGTGAGGTTCACATGCTTAGCTATGCATGTTTGGGTGGGTGGAAAAAAAAAGAATATTATGTCTTTGGTAACCTTAATCAGGACTTGAACCCCTGACCTTTGAAAGATACACACAGTGCTTTTAAGCACTGAGCTATGTTGGAGATTTGGGAATGGGAGTCTCCAGAAATGACTTTAGGTACAAGCTTAGAAGCTTACCATGTAAACCTAATGAAACTTCACCTCCCCCAAACACAATGACAAGTTATAAATTAAATAAATGAAGATTGGGAAGTGAGGTTCACATGCTTAGCTATGCATGTTTGGGTGGGTGGAAAATAAAAAGAATATTATGTCTTTGGTAATCTTAGTCAGGACTTGAACCCCTGACCTTTGAAAGATACATGCAGTGCTTTTAAGCACTGAGCTATGTTGGGGACTTGGGAATGGGAGTCTCCAGAAATGGCTTTAGGTACAAGCTTTGACAAGGGGTAATCATTGCAAGTATCTACAGGTGTATTTGATCTGAGAACACCCAATGAACGTCCAAAACGATTTCAAAATTCTAACGGCTTCTATGACGTCAGATGCTACTTTATGGTTAGGGTTAGGGCTACAGTTAAGTAGCTAGGTAGCTCAGTGAGTAAACATGCTGTACCAATCATCTATAGGTTGTGAGTTCAACTCCCGTCTTGTCTTTTACTTGATTATAACATGAGGGGTTTATGCTGCAGGAGTGTGTTGTTGGGGTGTTGCAGGGGTGTCTAGGATGACAGAGAATAGTCACTTGCATTTTCAACAATGCATTTGAATTTCTTAAGATGAAACCTTAGTGAGCCGGGGGCGGAAGGTCACCGCAGCCTCGCGCCTCAGATGAAAAGGTTAATTTTTTAGGGACTGTGTAAGCTGATCTGGGACAGTCTTCAGCGACTCGGAGCCCTCCTCCCGGCTGGGCAGAAGGAGGAGGCTTTGGCGGTGGTGGTTTTGGTGGTGAGTGAGGGCGGGAGGGGGGAGTCGCCTGGCTGCTGCATCTGCACTCCTGCTGGCCACAGACCTACTGATCACAGAGCAGAGATCACAGAAGCACGCAGGTATGTGCGCATGCGCGGCTAGGGTTTTATTATATAGGATATACACCTATCGCATCTCATTTTCATCACAAACACATTAGCGAGACTATACACAATACATTACAAAGTTGAGCTTGGGTTTGATAAAATAAACAGCATAATTTTGACTCTATATTACATTTATTGAACCATACTTAAGAATATGGGTGTTGCATCCGTGACAATGGTGCTTTACACCATTGAGCTACCAGTCTTTTGCCTCAACTGACTGTGATATGATAGCTAAGTAGAGTATACTTTAGCACATCACTAAGGTATGCTATGACAGGGGAGCCAGAGACACAGGTGTAGGTCAGTGAGTAAAAGCACTATATCGATCATCTGTAGGTTGTGAGTTCAACTCCCGGCTTGTCTTTTACTTGTGGCATATCTACCTTCCAGGTACACCTTGATGATGTCACAATGAGATCAGCATTGTGCTGCTTGCTACTTCCTCTTCCTGTGAACTGGAAGCCACATTCAGGTCTAATCTGTGTTTTGATTCTGTTTCTAAGTTGGGCCAGTGTAAGTTATGGGATTTACCTTTGTTGTGAAGAATGAGCTGATTGTTGCAATGTTTTAAGACCAGGAGAGTGTTCTTTCGAGCAAGATATCACTTCTAAACTATCCTCTCTGAAATAATGTCTCTGGAAAATCGAGAGAAAGCTTATTGGATGACTTAGGGTGCCTTTCCTGCCAGTCTTTGTGGAACTTAAACGAAGTTTATAAAAAGTCTATATGGTGTTCAAAGTCCTATCCTTTCCACTTCTAATAGGAGGTGAGTATGACATTTCTGTACAGCTTTCTGTGTAGCATACATCTACCGGTTCCCACCTTCCATACTGATAATGTAAGTTCAACACCCACTCGGAACGTTTCATCTTCTAGTTCTCCTTTGAAACATAACATATTTTTTTTCCTTGTATTAATGGTAAACTGTACAATTCTGATATCCTAGAGGAAAAAGATACAACACAGCAGTGTTCTCTGTCTGCCATTCCCTACCTCACTGATATTGCTAGATCAACTAATATATATTTACAAAATGGTATACTGTGTTTTGGTTATCTTTTTCATCATCCTATACTTACAATGCTGAATGAGTGATAATAAAGAGTATAAAAAAAGTATAATCTTAAGAAAAAAAAAAAAATCGTACCCACGTCTATCACGGGTCCATTGGAGACGTCTTAATGACGTTTCAGAAACCTGCGTCTATATTGCGCGAATAGGTTGTAGGGACGTCTACCGCACGCCTAAGTACCGTTTGATTGGCACTTGCGGTTACCGGACGTCTAAAGCACGCCTAAGTTAGACGTACTAATAGAGAATTTACCCCTAAATGTATCACCTAATCCCAGGTCCTGTATCCCATAAAAAGGGAAGATTCACCTAAGATCCTCCTTTATAGTATCGGTACTGGATGTGCAACTCACCTTGCTGAAATCTCCGTGTTCCACTCCCAGTCATTCTGCAACTGAAGAACTTTCCTTCCAACAAGAGACCATCATCAATGGCTGGAATGGTGTAGGCTTCAATGGCTGGGATGATGTAGATGGGCTGGAGTGAGCTTTGACAGAGACTTCAGTAGTTGGAACCTAAGCACAGTACTGGGCAGAGCTTTGGATTCTTGCCCAGTAATAGCTAAGAAGAAGAAGAAAAAATTTTAATTTAATCAGGTTGGGCAGACTGGATGGACCATTCGGGTCTTTATCTGCTGTCATGTACATAAGAACATAAGAACATAAGCAATGCCTCCGCTGGGTCAGACCTAAGGTCCATCATGCCCAGCAGTCCGCTCACACGGCGGCCCAACAGGTCCAGGACCTGTGCAGTAATCCTCTATTTATACCCCTCTATCCCCTTTTCCAGCAGGAAATTGTCCAATCCTTTCTTAAATCCTTGTACTGTACCCTGCCCTATTACGCCCTCTGGAAGCGCATTCCAGGTGTCCACCACTCGTTGGGTAAAGAAGAACTTCCTAGCATTCGTTTTGAATCTGTCCCCTTTCAACTTTTCCAAGTGTCCTCTTGTTCTTTTATTTTTTGAAAGTTTGAAGAATCTGTCCCTCTCTACTCTCTCTATGCCCTTCATGATCTTATAAGTCTCTATCATATCCCCTCTAAGTCTCCTCTTCTCCAGGGAAAAGAGACCCAGTTTCTCCAATCTCTCAGCGTATGAGAGGTTTTCCATTCCTTTTATCAAACGTGTCGCTCTCCTCTGAACCCTCTCGAGTAACGCCATATCCTTCTTAAGGTACGGAGACCAATATTGGACGCAGTATTCCAGATGCGGGCGCACCATTACCCGATACAATGTACTATGTTACTATGTTACTATTTCAAGCTATGCTCTGTAGACACAAGACCTCCATTACCAGAGTGAGTTACTTTCTCCCAGCAAAATTAATAAGTAAGTCTCTCTTTAACAATATTTTATCTTGTGGCACATTTCCCTTGTTTATAGATCCCTAAATTGTAACTAAAATTACTGCATTGCCTGTATAATCTTGTAAATAAACTTCCTCTGTAAAAATAAGAATCTAGTTCTTCCATAATATTCTAGCTTTTATAAGTAGGTATAAGTAGGTTGTGCCTTCCCCAAATTAACATCTATTTATATTATATATCTTGTGGCACATTGCCCTTGTTTATAGATCCCTAAATTGTAACTAAAATTACTGCACTGCCTGCATAATCATGTAAATAAACTTCCTCTGTAAAAATAAGAATCTAGTTCTTCCATAATATTCTAGCTTTTATAAGTAGGTTGTGCCTTCCCCAAATTAACACCTATTCATGTTATATATACATTTTCATGTTATATGCCCATTTCTTAGGACCATTAAAAAAATATCCAAAGGAAAAATGCATAAAGACAAGCTATTAATATGTATGGGGACCAGCATTCTTAGCAGACTAGCCAAGCAGATATTCCAGCAGAGCAGTGGAACATCCAAGGAGCTACTCCAGTAGACTTCACATAAAAGGTCTCAGGTACACATCTCATCATTATCTCCTTAAATTATAAGGGGATAGAAGGATTTAGATAGAGGACTACTACACAGGTCCTGGACCTGTTGGGCCGCTGCGTGAGCGGACTGCTGGGCACGATGGACCTCTGGTCTGACCCATCAAAGGCACTTCTTATGTTCTTATGTTCTGTCCAAATCCTACCAAAAACCACTATAATAACCCTTATGTCTGCAAGTGTCACTTATATGTAGGTAAAGTTGGATTTTGGTGGGTTTTAGAGGGCTCAAACATTCTACCACAAACATGCTAAATAGATTGGGATATGGGCCTGGGTCTCCATCTCTATAGTCCACTGCACTGACCACTAGGTTACTCCAGGGACCTGCTTGCTGTTCAGTTTGGACTGGCCATAACATCTGAAACGGTCAAACAGGCTGGTATGTACTGATTCTTTCACATCTTTGGGAGGTAGTTGTCAGTTTAATAAAATGTAAGGATGGTCGCACCCCCACAATGTTAGGTTGGAGGGGTTAAGTGAAAGGCGTCCTGACAAACGCTGGTCCCAGGTTCAGTTCCTTCACAGAAGTTTCATTAGGGATAGAATCAAATAAGAAGCACAGCCAGGGGTGATTATATAAAGAATATATTATAGAAATAGTCTTACAGAAAAGTAATATTTATAAGCATTACAATTAAGCAGAGAGCATTACACTTAAGCAGAGAGCATTACACTTAAGCAGAGAGCAAGCAGTCTCACTGCCTTACAGAGTCCAGAAGGAAGCGTGAAGTTTCAGGGAAAGGCAGAGAGAAAGAGAAAAGGGGGATGGGGTGATGTTTCGTGTTCCATAGATAAAGAGAAGGATAGACAGAGAGATAGAGAGAGCTCAAGAGAGAACCAGAGTGCCAAGCCAAGAGCCAAGAGATAGCTAGATAGAAAGAGAGAGAGAGGGCCAAGACCTCTCTCCTGATAGCTTGATAGAAAAAGAGAGATCTTGATAGAGCAGAGAGCAGGCTTTTATACCTTGGAATCTTATTCTGACTAGAGAAAATATTGTATCTCCCAGTATCTTTCTGTTTAGAACTTGCAAACTGTTTGAGACAATGGTCAATTTAATTGACAAAGGAGAGTGTGACATCTGCAAGCATGGTGATGGGATTAAGTCTCTGGCTTGATCTGTGCACCATTGTCCTAAGCACCCTCTTAATCAGACATTAACACCTTTTAGCTAGTCATGATTCAATCAGGGAAATTTAAAACAGTTTCCCTGCACTAAGGGTCTATCTGCCTTCCCATGCCAGAGCCAGATTGATATAATTTCCCATAAGCCTCTATGCTGACAGTAGTGGGGGGGGAGGATCGATGACCACTAGGGGCATAAGAGAGTCATGCTTTAATTTCTGGTCAGTGTAGGCAGCTTTTTGACACTTATTCATTATTAAAACAAGTCTATCCTTGAATATACAATTTTTGCCTTAGATATCTTCTACAATGTTCCATTATTGCAAAAAAAAAAAAAAAACATCCAAATCATAAGCCCGCCCTAGTCCTGCCCAAAATACAACTCCAACAATCCCCCTTGAGATTTAGACATACTTCATATAAATTGCATAGAAAACTATCTAAAAATGAATTTTAAACATGCAGACGAAAATGTTCAACTCTCACTTTGTGCCACTTTTTGAATGTTTTTTCTCTTTCGAAAATGAATCCCAAAATTAATTATTTGCTTTGTTCATTACTAAAGAAGATGTAAGGCATCTATCTGTAAACACAAAAACAGAGCCAACAACACCACGGTGAAGACCAAAAGAAGAAAGAAATGGGGAAGGGAACTGTACACATCAACCTGTAACAGTGTTGAGTTGCAAATCACCCACGTCTATACCCCAGACGGATGGATCTCAAAGGCACCACCTAATACACCAAATGACCTCTCTAAACTCGTAGGCTACCCCAAATATAACGTGAATTACCACCACATTCTCCGACAACAAAGATACACCCACATGCTAGGAAAGTTATGTCACCTCCATGTTACATCTACATTGTACACACTGCAATTTAATCTACCCTATGCCTACTAAGTCTGTAATTTTAAATCTGTATGTTATGTCTTCACTGTAAATGATGTAATCTAAACCCCTTTGTCTATACTGTAAAGTCTGTATTTCTCACTAAAGTTTGTCCTACTCATACTATGAATAAACTCCTGTAACCCGTTCTGGGCTACCATGGGAGGTCGGGCTAAATAAATGAATAAATAAATAAAATAAAAAAATTTATTAAATATAACACATATATAAATGAATATCAGTCCATATAACATATCCTCTTTGTGGATCCTTCCGAACTCTCATACCCGACATGGTCTGTGTTTTGGCTGTGATAATGAAGCCTGCATCAGGGGTGTGGATAAACAATCCACTAGATGGCGTTGAAACACTTTGCATCTATGGAAAAATACCTTACAGTCACAAAAGGCCTAGCCACGGACTCCTTGTGCGATATATTGGATTTGTGACTGTACCTGTACAGTTTTTTTTCTACAGAATCACATTTATATTGAAGGTACAGACATTATACCTGGTTAGGGCCGGTTCAAAGGTTTTTGATAGCCAGATTAATCCTTAGCAATGTGCTTCCCCCAGTATGGTTAAGAACCTACAATGTAACCCCCCCACCCCACCCCTACAAATCCAGCATTCCCTTTTCCTAGTCCCCCTAAAGGTATCCAGTATCTCCCCTTCACTCTTTCCACTAAGGGGTCCAGCATCTTCTCCTTTCCTTCCCCCTGTCATTGCTGCTTCTGCTGCCACCCTACTTCCATTGTCAAGAGCCACAGCCTTTATCAAAAAGTAACAGAACAATAGCAGACCTTAAGTATTGCAGGCACTCATGGCCTGACAGATCTTGCCTCTTCTGATGCAGATTTCATGTTGAAAGAAGCAGAAACAGCAGATCTTCATTGTATGCACACTGTCACACTGACAGTGACTTGCTGCTCTATCACTGTTTTTCATCTGTGCCAGCACTGTCCTCCTTTCCCCCCTTGAAGTCTGACATTCTAGGTCAGACATGGGCTACTCCGGTCCTTAAGGGCCGGAATCCAATCGGGTTTTCAGGATTTCCCCTATGAATATAAATGAGAACTGTTGGCATACACTGCTTTCAATGCATATTCATTGGGGAAATCCTGAAAACCCAATTGGATTCCGGCCCTTGAGGACCGGAGTTGCCCATCCCTGTTCTAGGTGGATGTCTAGTTTGCTTAGTGCAGGGGTGTCAAAGTCCCTCCTCGAGGGCCGCAATCCAGTCGGATTTTCAGGATTTCCCCAATGAATATGCATGAGATCTATTTGCATGCCCTGCTTTCATTGTATGCTAATAGATCTCATGCATATTCATTGGGGAAATCCTGAAAACCCAACTGGATTGCGGCCCTCGAGGAGGTACTTTGACACCCCTGGCTTAGTGGATGGAATAGCCATTTATGTACAATATGTACATAAATTATGTCTCTGCCCTAACTCCTCCCCTCAGCAATCCTACTGGAAAAATATGTACTGGCTTGCATTGCATTTTCTTTTAGGGCTCCTTTTATCACGGTGCGCTACAGGGGTTAGCGCGTCAGATATTTCATGACGCGCTAACCCCTACAGCAAGCCAAAAAACTAACGCCTCCTCAATGGAGGCTTTAGCGACTAGCGCGGCAGGCGGTTGAACGCGTGGTATTCCTTGCGTTAACTGCTTACTGCACCTTGATAAAAGGAGCCCTAAGTCATGACTTAAAATTTTGAGCCCATTTACACACATAAAACAGTATTTTCAGTCCAAAAATATGGTTTATAAACATCCTAAATGATACCTGAATAAATGGGTTATTTGAAAATTGTGTGCTCTGCTTGAGAGTGAAAGTACACACTGATATTTCTTGGAGTTAGTGGGGCTATCAGGGCTAATTTTTTTGCTTTCAATTAAGCTACTTTTTTGCTCCTCTTTTTCCCAGAAGCTTCATCTGTCTAATGAATAAGCAACCTTTCCTTATAAAAGGGTTAAATTATTTTCATTCTTGTTTTAGCTTTGTGAAATGGGAACAGGAAGAAATGATAAAGTATCTGTGAAATTTAAAAGTTATCTAGGTTGACCTTTGAAGAGGCTCTCCAGCTATTCTTTGAAAAGATATAGGGGTCAGGATAGGCAAAGAGATAGCCAACAACTATTTCATTGTGTCAGAACCAGGAGAAAGTGAAGACAGATATAATTTAGTCCTTTAACCTAAACTGTCAGAACTGTATCAAGTCAACTCTACTCCATCTAAAGCCACCTCATAACTCTAACAGGTATGCATGATTTTGTTTATGAACTTGCTATCTCAAAGAGGCCTTGAAGTTGATATGCAAAGTCTCATGCAGTTCAGGTTATAACCTCTGTCACTATGCACATAAAACTTATGACTAGACTATCAACCAGATGCATAAATTAGATATAACCTGTAACTAGATTATTATAATAAAAAAAAAAGACTCAATGAGAATCTATTGAGAATATATTCTTTAAACATTTGCTGAAATACATATATAAAATATGTACTACAAACTGCATTCAAAACATGTAAAAATATACAGTACAAGAAATTCAGACTACTCAATAGTTATTGCATTAACATCCTTATTTTTATTTTTATAGAAAGGCCACAACAAACAAGTTTTCAAAACCCGTGGAGGGGCATAATCAATAGGTCGTATAAAAGGTCTGTGCGTCGACGGCGTAAGATGTCCAAGTCATTCGATTATCGATACAAAAGAAATCCAACATAAACATGTCCACAAGCAGTATACAGAAGTGCCTAAAATTGCCGACTAAATCGATGTTCGTCCACACAAGACGTACAAATATTTTTGCCGCCATCCATTGTACGACCCACTAGTCGTATAGCACTCCCTATCCATTAGTTGTCCTGGCACATGTCCTACTGATGTCACATGGTCCCCAACAACGTCCTGCATGCCCAAATATAAACCGCCACGTGGAAGTGGGTGTAGTAGGCATTGTGTGAGGAGTTAGGAGGGTTGTAGGAGTTAGTTGGTGGAGAGCTTAGTTATATCAATTTCTGAGTGGGATTGAGTGATTGGAGAGTGATTCTGTGAGTGGCAGTGTGAGAGAAAGTGAGAGAGAGTGTAAGGGTGACAGACAGGAGAGACAGTGGGAGTGATTGTGGGAGTGAGAGATCATGTAGTGAGGAAGAGTGTGTGGCCACCAGGGTGAGTGTGTGAGAGGGTGTGTGAGTGGGTGGGATGTGATGGTGGAAAGAAGGGAACTGAATTACTCCCTAGGGGAGATGGAGTCCCTGGTTGAGCTCTGCCTCCAGTATGAGGCCAGGGTGTTTGGCCACAATGGCAGAAGACCACCTCGCAGCGTTGCGATGAGGGCCTAGTCAAGAATACGTGACAATCTGCATAGGTAAGAATCACCCAGTACCTATCAGTATGTAAGGCCACACTTGTAGCCAGTGTGTCCTAGTCTCAAAACCTGTCACCTATTACCCCCCACCCCTTCTTTCAAGGAGCTTCTTGCTTATTCTGTGTTCTATAAATACATATATACATCACAGATATAAAGGAAACATAGGAGTTTGTGTGTATTTATATCAATAGATAGATAAAGAAGGATAACAATATCTTGGCAGGCAGGTGTTTCATCTCTGGCTATGTCCCTACCTCATCAGAATATGCATGGCAGATGTGATGTGCTCAGTGCCCTCATAACCATGCATATGTTTGAAAAGGTGGGATGCAAAGGACTGTCACATGACCCCATTCTCCACCATGTTCTTCTTGCAGGTGTACCGTGACCTCGAGTCCCTGAGGCACAGGTATCGCAGGAAGAACCGGGACAATCCAGGCCTCATCTGGCGCACCAGACACCGCCTCAGAGTAAGTGGCAGAACCCCCCCCCCAACACACACACATAAATCCACACTGCACTCATTGCACATAAAACAGTCAGTAGCACAGGTTTGGCAGCTGCCTTGTAAGACATACCAGAAACCCTGAAACGTGTATGTGACTATCAGATTCTAAAAAGCTATAATGGAGGAACCGGAGGTAATCTTCAGATCAATCAATGAATATCTCTCCAGTTGACATCTGCGGTGGTAGTATACTGATTGCTCATTCTCTGAACCCCTTATCTGCAATCAACTGCATTTTCAAGGAGGTATAACTGAACAAGGGAAAAATGCCTCAGAAGCTGCCGGGCAGACGTTGGTTTGGAGCTCACCTTCATAGCTCTAGACCAATGTCAGCCCTGCTGTTTCTGAGGCGCATTTCCCTTGTTCAGTTACGCCTCCTTGAAAATGCAGTTGATTGCAGATAAGGGGTTCAGAGAGATACTATCCGATTCAAAGCATAATCTGTGATTCATAGCTGCACCTGTCAAGTTTTATCCTATGTCATGTCATTTCTGGCACCTCTCAAAGCTCACCTCCTTGTGAATGTGCTCTTCCTTTGCAGCTGTTCTAGTATGCAACCCATTGCCATCCAAAATGTGGGTGATGAGACACTGGTCAGCCCACTGTGTCAACAAATACACCAAGCCCATTCAGTGTCACCTGCATTTGCCTGCCACCTTTTGTTTAGATGTATACCGGTGTAACTGTACACAGAAATTAGTTTACGTATTTGTTCACACAGTGGCCTGACCTTTGTCCTTACACCCACTTGGTCTCAATGGGTTGGGTGGGGGGTTGGTATGTAATTGTGTATGTAGTATGCAACCAATGCACGCTGTGGTAATCCTAACTTCATATTCTTAGAAACATAGAAACATAGAATATGACGGCAGAAAAGGGCCATAGTCTGCCCACTCTAATGACCCACCCCCCTGACTTTACTCCCTTAGAGATCCCACGTGAATATCCCATTTTCTCTTAAAATCTGACATGCTGCTGGCTTCAATCACCTGCAGAGGTAGACTGTTCCAATGATCAACCACCCTTTCTGTGAAGAAGTATTTTCTGGAATCACCACGAAACTTCCCTCCCCTGATTTTCAGCGGATGCCCTCTGGTGGTCGAGGGACCTATAGGACAGAAGATATCATTTTCCACCTCGATACGGCCCGTAACATACTTGGACGTCTCAATCATGTCTTCCCTCTCTCTTCGTTCCTCAAGTGAGTACAGCTGCAATTTATTTAGCCTTTCTTCATACGTGAGATCCCTGAGCCCCTAGACCATCCTGGTGGCCATTCGCTGAACCGACTCAATTCGTAGCACATCTTTCCGGTAGTGTGGTCTCCAGAACTGATCACAATACTCCAAATGAGGTCTCACCATGGATCTGTACAGTGGCATTATGACTTCAGGTCTCCTGCTGACAAAACCCCTACGGATACAACCCATCATTTGCCTTGCCTTGGAGGAAGCCTTCTCCACTTGATTGGCAGCCTTCATGTCATCACTAATGATCACCCCTAAATCCCGTTCCGCCGTGGTCCTAGACAAGGTCATACCATTTAGTGTGTAAGTTCTGCATGGATTTCTCTTACCCAGGTGCATTACTTTACACTTTTTAGCATTGAAGCTGAGCTGCCAAGTCGATGACCACTGTTCCAGTAGTAGTAGGTCCTGCGTCATACTGTCAGCCAAAAAACTTTTGCCTACTATGTTGCATAGTTTGGCGTCATCGGCAAATAAAGATACTTTTCCTCTAAGCCCTTGGGTCATATCACCTATGAATAAGTTGAATAGAATCGGGCCCAAGACCGAGCCCTGTGGCACTCCACTGGTCACGTCTGACGTTTTGGAGGGGGTACCGTTTACCACTACCTTTTGAAGTCTACTGCTTAGCCAATCCCTAACCCATGCAGTTAGTGTGTTCCCTAATCCCAGCGATTTCAGCTTGTTCAATAACCTGCGGTGTGGGACGCTATCAAAAGCTTTGCTGAAGTCCAAATATATTACGTCCAGAGACTCCCCCGGCATCCAGTTGTCTAGTTACCCAGTCAAAGAAGCCAATCAGATTAGATTGGCAGGACCTGCCCTTGGTAAATCCGTGTTGGTGGGGATTACGTAGGTTTTCTTTGTCCAGGATTGTGTCGAGTTTCTGCTTGATCAGTGTTTCCATAAGCTTGCTCACTATGGATGTGAGACTCACTGGTCTGTAATTTGCTGTCTCTGTCTTGCAGTCTTTTTTGTGAAGTGGAATAACATTAGCTGTTTTCCAGTCCAAGGGAACTCTTCCGGTACATAGGGAAAGATTGAAGAGTACGGCTAATGGTTCCGCCAGGACTTCGCTCAACTCTCTGAGGACCCTGGGGTGTAGATTGTCTGGTCCCATGGCTTTGTTTACTTGGAGTCTTGAAAATTCGCAGTAGACGCTGCTGGGCGTAAACTCGAAATCTAGAAACAGGTCTTTCTGGTTTTCTCTTGTCCGTAACTGTGGACCGGCTCCCGGTGCTTCACAAGTGAAGACTGAGCAGAAGTATTCGTTTAGTAGTTCTGCCTTGGTAGAATCCGATTCTGCATAGTTTCCGTCCAATTTCCTAAGGCGTTCTATCCCATCTTTGTTTCTTTTCCTGTCACTAATATACCTGAAGAAGGATTTATCCCCTTTCTTAATGTTCCGTGCTAGATCTTCTTCTGTTCGGAGTTTGGCCTCTCTGACTGCCTTTTTGACTGCTCTAGATCTGACCAAATAGTCTTCTTTTGCCCGCTTTCCGAAATGTTTGTAGGAAATAAATGCTTCTTTTTTCTCTTTAATGAGGTTCGAAATTTCGGTGCTGAACCACTGGGGGTTTTTTGTTTCTCCGGCGCTTGCTAATTGTTTTTATGTAGCGGTTTGTAGCTTCATGCAGGGTGGATTTCAGAGTTGACCACATAGTCTCCACATTGTCAGTTTCTGCTTGGTTATACAGCTCCCGATGGACAAAATCTCCCATGTGGTCGAAGTCTGTGCCTCTAAAGTTGAGGACCCTTGTCGCTGTATTTGATCTAGAGAAGCCTTTCTTGAGGTTGAGCCATACCATGTTATGGTCGCTGGAGGCCAGCTGGAGGTGAGTACCAGGTCCAGTATTGCCTGGTCCCTGGTGGGCTCTAATACCATTTGTTTGAGTCGTGCACCCTTTATGGAGGTTAATATTCTTCTGCTGTCACATGAAGTTGCGGAGAGTGTGTTCCAATCTGCATCGGGCATGTTGAAGTCCCCTATCAGTACTGTGTCCCCACGCAAAGTGATGTTCTCTATATCTTCGATCAGTTCTATATCTTTGTCTTCCTGTTGTCTTGGAGGTCTATATACCACACCAAGGTATAGGCATTTTTCATTCCCTCTGGCCAGGTTCACCCAGAGGGATTCCCCGGTGTATTTAACATCTGTGATTCTGGTAGTTTTGATGTTTTCCTTAGTATATAGTGCTACCCCTCCTCCTAGCTTGCCCTCTCTGTCACGACGAAGTAGGTTGTAGTCTGGTATAACCATATCCCACCCATGCTAGTCCGTGAACCAGGTCTTGGATATCGCTACCACGTCTAGGTCAGCGTTCATTATCTCAGTCTCCAATTCCAGAATTTTGTTGCCCAAGCTGTGTGCATTGACATACATAGCCCTCCATACCTGTGAAGAGATTTCCTTTTGAGTTAGTGTGGCTCCTAAATTATTGTGTGTAGTATGGGTACTTACCTTAGACTCAGAAGTGTGGGTGCGACTCGCCTCCTCAGGGTGGTTCCTTACTGCTCTGGAATGTGAGTATGTACCCTCCCCCAACTTACCTAGTTTAAAGCCCTACGAAGTAGGCGGGCTAGTCGATGTCCGAAAAGTTTTTACCTCTCCTGGTCAGGTGGAGTCCGCCAGGTCCCTGTAGTCCTTGGAGTGCCTCTCCATGGTCTAGGAATCCAAAGTTCATCTCTGTGCACCATTCGCGAAGCCACTCGTTAGTCCTTCGGATAGGCTCTTCCCTGGCTCTGCCTTTGCCTCTTACTGGGAGAATCGATGAGAAGACCACCTGTGCTCCTATCTGTTTCAGCTTCTTACCCAGGGCTCTGAAGTCTTTGGGAATGCTGTCTGAGGTGCTCCTGGCAGTGTCGTTCGTACCTATATGGATGAGAAACATGGGGAAATGGTCATTAGGCTTTAGAAGTTTGTCTAGACAGGTGGTAACATCCTGGATCCTGGCTCCAGGGAGACAGCAGACCTCCCTTGACTGCAAATCTGGTCTGCAAATTGGTCCCTCGGTGCCCCTTAGCATGGAGTCCCCTATGATCACCACTCTTCGCTCCTTCCGGGGGGGCCGATCAGCGAGCACTGGAATCGAAGCTATGTGCTGGGTGTCCTCCTTAGCCCCTTCCTCTACTTCCTCAGCGGTTCCTTCTTGAAGGATCTGAAATCTATTCCTCAGGGTGAGTTGTGGGGTTGGTGTAGAACTACCCTGTGTGAGAGAAAGAGAAGAAGAAGAAAGTGAGAAAGGGGGGGGGGGTTTCTGTGCTTGCCCATAGAGGAGGTTACCAGCTGCCAGGGTCCGACATCTCCAATCATTTCCTGCACTCCAATCGTTGAATTCAGAGCTGTAGGTTTGGTTGTGTCAAGGATGGACTTGTCATGGGTTCGTTCCGTGATATGGGATAGTTCTTGGATGGCATCGTCGATGAAGGCCTCGTCCTCCCTGATGCTCCTTAAGCGCTCCACCTCCTCCCTGAGGTTCCGCAGTTCCTGCAAAATGTCCCTGTCTACTTCTACCTGTCCCATCTTCTCTGTCTGCGTAGAGACTGTGGCGTACCTTAGGGGGGGATGGTCTCGGTCTGCACAGAGACCTCTGCTTTCCATCCAGTGTCATCCTCTTCCCTCTGTGTACAGTCCTTGACCATCCCTTGGGTCCCGCCAGACGCTGGAGTGTTGAACTTGATAGCAGTCTTGGTGCTCCGTGTCCTCCCTGCCATTTCCAATAATGAGAGATTTAGTGTTAAAAAGAAAAAGTTTGAGGAATTAGAGAGTTTGAGAGATCAGAGAGTGTGAGAGATTCAAGAGAAGGCAATCTGCCTGATTGAGAGTGTGTAAGAAAAGTGTCTGAGTGTAGAAGGAATAAAAGAGATTTGGCCCTGTGAAAGTGCGTAAGAAGAGTGATTGAGTGTAGAAAAAATAATTTAAAAAAGTGTAGAAAAGAGATTAGGCCTTATCAAAGGCCCTTCTTGAGGCCCTTCGCAAAGGCGCTCTTGCTAAGGCGAGCGCCTTTGCCGTGCGCCAAATGGCTGTGCGCCGTTGGCTCCCTTCCTCTTAAGGAGGAGCCCGGGCGCCGAGCGACCTCTGACGCGGTGGGGGTGGGCGGAGCTACCTCTCACCGCTACCCCGATCCGTCTTCCGCCCCTCTGCCTTCCTCCCGGCTCACTCCTGGTTCCTTCTGCTTCCTCCCCTTTGCCTCTCCTCTCCTCCTGGCTCCGGCGCGTGGAAGAATGCTGCCGCCGAAGTTTGCTTTGCGCTCCGGCTCCCTTCCTCTTAAGGAGGAGCCCGGGCGCTGAGCGACCTCTGACGCGGTGGGGGTGGGCGGAGCTACCTCTCGCCGCTACCCCGATCCGTCTTTCGCCCCTCTGCCTTCCTCCCAGCTCACTCCTGGTTCCTCCCCTTTGCCTCTGCCGCCGAGGTTTGCTTCGCGCTCCGGCTGCTGTAGGTGGTCCAGGAAATGTGCCAACAGGCAGCCAGGGAGGCAGTGGCAGAGGCTCAACAGGAGGTGACAGGGGACTCTGCATCGGAGGAAAGTCTGCCACCAGAGGATATTGTGGAGCTGTCGGATGTGGAGGACGAGGCACAGGTGGCAGAGGTGGAGGATGAGGCCCAGGTGGCAGATGTGGAGGATGCGGCACAGGTGGTGGCAGAGGTGGACCACGAGCATGTGGTTGTGGAGCAGGGAGGACATGCCCCCACTTGAAGGGGATCATGGAGGCATCAGCCCTGGCCCCATGCCCTGATGCAGAGGCCCCAATAGTTCCTCCTCCCTGAGGCATATGGAGAACTGCTCAACATTGTGGGGAAAATACGCAGTGAACTGCAAGAGGGGAGGAGGGAAACAATGCAAACCCTGCAGGAGATTGTCAGCCTTCTGCGGCAACTGGTTGCCTTTTTTAAGGAGCCAGTGTAGGAGGTGAAGGGGCTAAACTGAAGGCGAAGCTGCTAATGGGCCATCGAGGCCCCAATCATGTTACCAATAGTGTCCCAGACAGCTCACAAGTAGATGCCTGAAACCCAGTGACTGAAAGGACATCACACGGCCTCTCCTTCACATATTCAGGAGACTTTACCTAGTGCATCTCATTGGGACATACTTGGATGTTATCAACCTACTTGATGTTACTGACTGTTGTACACAATGCTGTCACTATATTCTAAAAACTGGGTGTCATGTTTGATCCCTTTATGTCATTTCACTGACCTGCACCTAACAAAAGGGCAGGTATGCATGCAGGCAGGCAGCCAACTGAAAGTGGGAACATGGCCTTCTTGTAAGTAAGATCTGGTTGAGAACAGGACTATGTCGCATGCAGAACTTGAGACAAAGGTTGTGTTAGTCACAGTTCAAGAAAAAGGAGAGAGATGTAGACATGTGGGCTTGTGAGTTCCATGATTTGCAATGGATGTAACACCTGACTGTCTGAATAGTTCCTCCTATTTCTAGAGCCCTCTGCTAACACTAGACTGAAGGGACATATTATAATTGAGGACTCATGTAAAGGAGAGCCGGTGACTGCTGTGCAATGCTGCCTATCATAAGCAATCAGTTAGATCCCATAAGAGCTACACATGTGCAAGGTGAGGCACCAGGAAGCAGACCAGTGTCAACTGAGAGGGTATTCCCCCCCAAATGAAACAAAAATGCAGTGTGCACAAGCACCCTGCAGTAGCAGTGGAGCCAACTGCAAGGCTACACATACATATGTGGCCAGGATCAAGGGATGTGTAAGGAAAGAATCCCAGGGGAGGGGGAGGGGGTAAGGTGAGGCAATCATTGGAGGAAGGAGGTGGCATTGTGTGATAAGGAGCCCCCCCAGGCAGGGATGGAGGAAGGGGAGAGTGAAGAGGTGTGTTCCCCAGGAATGATGTGCAGGTGCTCCTCTGTAGCGAGTGTCTGTAGTATCTGCAATACAATAGCTAGGTCCTGAAAAAGAGGAAGGAGGTTTTCAGTTGCTGGGACATCTTACAGTTGCATGTGTAATATTACACGGTGTGTGTGTGAGAGGGATCTACACAGTACAAGAACCCCATAACAATAGTGGATCACAGCAATTGGCCATGTATCCCTGTATGCTATTATCACAGAAGTTAATAGAAGTGATAGGTACTAGGCAAAAAACGCAACGGTAGCATCATTCTATGCTGCCTATCCAGGAAATGCAGTGGCTTATCCCCATGACTGTGAACTGCGGACACAGTACTTTTCTTCCAGGAACCTCTCACAGTCTTTGCAGATGTCAGACCTTTGCCCTTACCTTGTTATGGCCCCTATGCAGAGATCTTCCCCCCTCCCCCCCGTGCTCTTCTAAACGCTGTTTCAAAAAGGCTTTTCAGAGGATAATCAGCAACCTGAGCCCTAGACATTTCTATAAGCATTTAAAACATCACAGATGAAGCAGGAATTGTGGCTTACCTAAATACAGCAACAGGTTTGAAAAGGCAGACCATGTAATCTGTAAGTTAGGAATGCATCAGTAGATAGAAAGGTGTCTTAGAACAGATAGGAAATGGAAGTTAGTGCTGATGTAGACATATCCCACCCCCCCTGGATTTAAACATACCAATAAACAAACCCAAAATGTGGCTTAGATGGCAGAAAATTGCCTAGACGTCTGATTTGTCCATAATCAACCACATGGACGTCTTACATAAAGTCGTCCAGCGGATGATTTCCTGGATGTACTTAATTGTCAATAAAAACGTCTAACCTCATATTATTAACTGTGTAGGTACTTTGACATTATGGCTCCCAAACTAGTCAAACCTCTGTCCCGAAAGCCAAACTTTTCCCAGGCTGAGACAGAAATTCTGGTGCAGGAGGTGCACATACACCATCAGCAGCTCTTCTCGCCCCAAGGAGAAAGACTTGGGGCATACTCCAAGAGCAAAGTCTGGGCGGGAATAGCTGAGCGCCTAAATGCAGTCCACCGCCAAAACCGAGATGTGGAGGACTACAATAAAAAATGGAGAGTCATCAAAAGGGAGGTCCGAGCTAAGGTTGGCAACTGACCTCCAGATGCTGAAATGGCAGACCTCAGCCCCATGGAGCAACTGGTGCTCACCTTTGTGTCACCAACCTCCACCTATGGTGTGGGCACACAGGACACATTAGCTGTCACACCTGCACAGTTTTTGGTATGTGCTTGTCTTAATCCCCAGTCTCACAGCTATGTCCCATATTCTGAGAGACCTCTCTTTCATCCTTCTTCTCCTACTCCTCTAATGGGGCAATGAGTACACCTACTGTTCAAACCTTTAAATAGCACCTGTTTGGTACTGCTGGTGTCAGAGCATGTTGATGCATGGAATTAGATTCTTATACCCTTATACTGACAGTTTGGAACATTTGCTATAATCAGCAGGTGTGCTCAGGCAAGGTATCTGCACATACACTCCTTCCATCCCCTTCATAATGTCACCAACACACCTCCCTATGGTAGCTGGGTATGTAGTCACACACCTTTGGGATGCAAGCTACTGCCAACTCATCTCACCTAGACACAGGTAGCGCACCTGGAGGGAGTAGGACAAACTGTGGTATGCTGTGACTTCCATATGTGCTTTTCCCCTATGCAGATGGCAGCTCAGAAGAGGATCAGCCAGGATGTAGTGCCATCGATGCACTAACTGTGCAGGGGCAGCAGGATGAAGCAGGTGTGCAGGCAGCTACAACACTCAACCCAGCAGGAGCCTCATGAGTCACAGAACACCCAAACACAGGAGCCTGCCAATGGGGATGAGGACTTGCTAATTCTCCAACTACCTCAGCAGTTTGCCGATGTGGCTGGGGATACTGAGGAGGGCAATGAGGGAGCACAGCCTGGCCGCTGGAGGGCACCCAGTCACCAGTGTCGCCACCTAATTAGACTGGCCCAGAAGCTACTGGGACACAATCTTAGCCTGGAGGAATATCGGCAGCAGAAGCTCCAGCTGCTGAGACAGGGTGTGGAGGCAAAACAGCAGTCAATGGAGGCAAAACAGCAGTCAGTGGAGGCCCAACAGGAGAGCAATGAACTTCTGAGGCAGCTTTTGCATGCCAATACTGGCATCGTTGCAAAGCTGGAAGGCCTCTACAGTGAGCTCACAGCTAGGAACCATCCTCCCTCCACAAGCCAGCACACTCATCAGGTGCCTGCACCACCCTCCAGCACTGGCTCAGTGGAAACAGGACGCAAAGCCACAGAGAAAAGAAACCACCCCCAGATGTTGGGGCCTGTTCCACACCTGCCTTCCTCCACTCCAGTAAAATGGCCAGCTTTTGTACAGCAGGCACATCAGGACACTGACTCCAGCAGTGATAGTATCAGCTCAGACACTGATGTGGCCCCAGTTGGTCCAGAAGCTTCAGCTCTATCTAGAGAGAGAGCTGTGAGGGCAGTCAGGGGCCATGGGAGACCACATGGGCGAGGGAAGGGGAAGGGGAGGTAGGTGGGGCTTGTGTTGTTGGGATATTTGGGTGGGGGGTGGGTTTGGTGAGGATGTATGCATGTAGGGGTGGTGTTGTGCAGAAAATTTTGGAAAATAAAGGTGTTTGTTTAAAAGAACCTATTGTCCGTGCTGTTTACCAGCTTCAGTTTATCTACGCTGAAGCTCACAATAGTGTGTGGTGTTTTTGCAGTCCAGTTAAATGGCACTGAACTGATGGAAGGGTTAGTGGAGTTTTAAAGCCTCAGTTAAATGGCACTGAAGCTCACAATAGTTTTTAAAGCCTCAGTTAAATGGCACTGAAGCTCACAATAGTGTGTGGTGTTTTTGCAGTACAGTTAAGTGGCACTGAACTGCTATACTGTCATGTGGCTAGGGTACAGTGTGAATTTCAGAGGAATGGGGCTGTATTAAACGGTGCCCGGTGTTGACCCCTTCCTGGAAGGCACTCTGCTCGGCTCTGTAGGGGGTAGGGGAAGCTCCTCATCGTCAGCATCAGGTGGCTGCTGAAGGTGTTGCTGTGGGGGATCTGGCAGTGGCTGGCATTTGCATACTGCAAGGTTATGCAACATGCAGCATGCCACAAAGATCTGAGCCACCTTCTCAGGGTTGTACAGCAGCTGGCCCCCCGATCGATCCAGACATCAAAATCATTTTTTTTAACTAGCTAAAGGTCCACTCAATGATACTCCTGGTGGCTCTGTGACGGCGATTGTATTCTTCCTCAGCTGGAGTGTAAGGGTGGATAATTGAGGTCATGAGCCACACTCGATGAGGATACCCCCTGTCACCTATGAGAGATACAGAAACAGAGAGAGAGAGAGGGAACAATGAGGAGTGGCAGTGATTTGCAGGTGAAGGAAGAGTGTTGGGATGTGGAGAAACAGGGTGGCTGTGTCCCTGAGGTGCTTATCAAGAAGCCAACCGCCATTGAATTCGCCCTGGGTTGCTCTCCTGTGGAGGCCAGAATGCTGGAGGATGTAAGCATCATGCGTTGAGCCAGGGTATCTGGCACACACATCCAGGATCTCTCCCTGTGCATTACACACCACCTGCATGTTCATCAAGTGGTAGGCCTTTCTATTTCTGTAACTGGCCTCATCTGCCCGAGGGGGTCTGAGGGCAATATGGGTGCTGTCTACCACCCTGATGATGGAGGGGAATTGGGCCACATTGTGGAACTGCCTCATACTGCCCTGTAGGGCCTGGGCAGTGGTGGGGAGGGAGATGTAGTCATGGGTGTGGGTTAGGAAGGCACGAAGAAATTGGGTGAGGCAGTTTGAAATGGCAGACTAAGTGAGCCCAGAATTGGCTGCCAAGACAGACTGGAAGCTCCCAGTTGCCAGGAAAGTAAGGGCTACTGTTACTTTTAAATGCACTGGGATTGGGTAATTGCTCTGCGTGCGGGCCTGTAGCAGGAGGTACAATTGGAGGCAGAGATCCTGTATGGTGGCCTTATCGAAGCGGTATCGCTCCAGGCACTGCTGATCTGACAGGTCAAGGAAGCAGGAGTGAGGTCTAAAGACCCTCCTGCAGTGGCCTCGGTGATGGCGCCTCTCATGCTCCCACTCCTCTTCCTGCAGAAGGATTTCCACCGCAACCAAAGCATTGAGCCCTTCCATTGCCCACAGAGGTGCAAGCAAATACCACCTGCTAAAGAAAGCAGAGCTCATTAGAGTCTAAACAGGCCCTAGCCACGCAGTCACCCGACACCCCCCTCCCAGGGATTAAGCCAGCTGGTAAAACGGAGCGCTCACTCCTGTGCAGCTCCTGCCACACGATAGAGACCACAGTGAATGAGTAAGATGAAATAGATGGAAGATAAAGAGCTGGTGATGCTGATAGGAGGTAAGTGGAATGAGAGAGAGGTTTTTGCAGAGGTCAGTGAAACGTGGCGAGACAAATGGCAGTGAGAAAATAAGTTAGGAGGTTCAGATAGAGATGGTCAGAGTGAGGGGGTACACACACAAAATTACACACTCTTCCATTACCTGTACAGAGGACAGCACACACTCAGCAACAGCTTAAACATTGTGGAAGTAGGTCTAAGTGGAAATGCTACTTAGAACGCACAAAGCAAACTGATTTAGTTTTGGTTATCATATTTGTACTTTTGTGGCCTAAACCCGCCCTCGAAATGCCCATGAAACGCCCCCATGTTGTACGACTTACACTGGACTTATTGCAGCGTAGGACGTACAGCTGGTCGACTTTTGATTATGGCCACTTGCACGTTTTGCCGGGTAAAACGCCCAAACTCGGACTTATGCGGTTTATTTAGACGTCTTTGGTTTTTGATTATGAGCTCCACAGTGCCAAACGTGAGAGGACACTACAGAACAGACCCAAAGGGAAAAAAGCCTACTAATGATTTACAAAATGTTTCCATAATTTTATAGTTTAGAAGTTGCCCCTCAGAGTCGCCCCAATAAGCTTAGCCAAGGAGCACATCCTGCACATGAACTGCCATTATAATAATAATCTATAATAATAATCCTCTAAGCACGCATGCGCACTTAGGAGGATGTGGGGACTTGACATGTGCTGTGTCCGTCCGTGGCGGCGGCTTGAGGCGCATGCGCCACAGCACAGCCGGCGACTCCCCCCTCCCGCTCTCACTCACAGCCAAAACCTTCTCGCCGGCTCATTCACAGCCAAAACCTTCCCGCAGCTCCCTTCCCAGCCGCCGCGTTTAAATTCATAGACAAGCACTACACCGGGCTACCGCTGGCCTCGCCATCTTCTGTCCACTGCGACCCACCCTCTCTGACTACTTCCTATTTCCGCTAGGGTTGGCCGCAGTGGATAGAAGACGCCGAAGACAGCGATAGCGTGGCGCAGCGCTTTTCTGTGAATTTAAACGCGGCGGCTGGGAAGGAGGCTGCGGGAAATGCTGCTGCTGCACAGGAAAGGCCGGGAAATGCTACTTCTGCACAAGGAAGGACGGGAAATGCTGCTTCTACACAGGGATGGGTGGGAAATGCTGCTGCTACACAGGGAAGAGTGGGAAATACTGCTGCTGCACAGGGAAGTGTGTGTGGGGGGGAAATGCTGCTTCTGCACAGGGAAGTGTGTGTGTGGGGGGGAAATGCTGCTTTTGCACAGGGAAGGCCGGGAAATGTTGCTTCTGCACAGGGAAGGGTGGGAAATGCTGCTGCTGCACAGGGAAGGGTGGGAAATGCTGCTGCTGCACAGGGAAGTGTGTGTGGGGGGAAATGATGCTTCTGCACAGGGAAGGGTGGGAAATGCTGCTGCTGCACAGGGAAGGGTGGGAAATGCTGCTTCTGCATAGGGAAGTGTGTGTGGGGGGGAAATGCTGCTTCTGCACAGGAAAGGCCTGGAAATGCTGCTGCTGCACAGGGAAGGATGGGAAATGCTGCTGCTGCACAGGGAAGGCCTGGAAATGCTGCTGCTGCACAGGGAAGGATGGGAAATGCTGCTGCTGCACAGGGAAGTGTGTTTGTGTGTGTGGGGAAATGCTGCTTCTGCACAGGGAAGGCCGGGAAATGCTGCTGCTGCTGCACAGGGAAGGGCGGGAAATGCTGCTGCTGCACAGGGAAGGGTGGGAGGGAAATGCTGCTGCTGCTGCACAGGGAAGTGGAGGGGACGGAGAGGGAAAGGGGGCCTAGGAGCAATCTTGGTTTGCTTTGGGGCAGGGGAGACAGAAGGGGGCCAAGGAGAGTCAGAAAGACAGGCAGGCAGGCAGCGCATTAGAACGAAAGACAGACACACAGAAAGACAGTGGGCAGGGAGAGAGACAGAAAGAAAGACAGACAGGGTGCCAGAGAGAGAACCAGAAAGAGAGAAGGACAGACAGCGGGAGGGAGAAAGAAAGAAAGGAAGAGAGAGACAGGGGCAGGGAGAGACAAAGAAAGAAAGATAGACAGACATATATTCTAGCACCCGTTAATATAACGGGCTTAAACACTAGTAATAATAATAACAGTTTATATACCGCAGGACCGTGAAGTTTTATGCGGTTTACAATGATTATAAGGTATTACAAATCGAGTGGAATAAACAAAGTTCAGAGTTGGTGAATAACAGTTCTAAAGATCATTTGTTGAGGACTAAGATTGTATAGATCAGTTACCTAAGTACTTCAGGAACAGATGTGTTTTTAGGTGTTTCCTGAATTCCCTATAAGTAGTAGGCACGAGCAGTTGTTCTAGGTCTTTACCCCATAATCCTGCTTGATGTGAGAGAAGATGTTGGTGATGACTTTTAAATTTACAACCTCTAACCGGTGAAGAAACAAAGTTCGGATGTGAGGTTCCCCTGAATCTGTTGGTTGTGAAGGAGAAAAGGTCTGTTATATATTTAGAGGCTAAGCCGTAAAGTACCTTGAAGCAAAAACAACCAAACTTGAATTTCACAAGTGCCTCCATCGGCAGCCAGTGCACAAGTCGGTAGGAAGGTGTCACGTGATCAAACTTCTTCAGTCCACAAAGTAACCTAACCACTGCATTTTGTACCAGTTGCAATCGCCGCATGTTCTTCTGGGAGAGTGCCAAGTAGACGATGTTACAATAATCGAGTTGACTCAGTATGAGGGATTGTACCAGAATTCTAAATGATGAGACATCGAAGTAAGCTCTGATGGACCGAAGCTTCCAGAGGGTGAGAAAGATCTTTCTAATCAGGGAGTCTACCTGGTCTTTCATGGTCCGGCTCTGGTCCAGTGTTACTCCCAATATCTTCATAGTGGGTTGAATGGGATAACTAAGGTTATTGATGCACAACGATGCTTTGGTGTCAAGTGGGCATGGCGATGCTATAAAAAATTTTGTTTTCTCTGAATTTAACTTTAGTCTGAATTCGGTCATCCATTGCTCCATCCAATTTAGTACTTCT
This sequence comes from Geotrypetes seraphini, assembly GCF_902459505.1. Lineage (NCBI taxonomy): Eukaryota > Metazoa > Chordata > Amphibia > Gymnophiona > Dermophiidae > Geotrypetes > Geotrypetes seraphini. The sequence goes on along the minus strand of NC_047085.1, from coordinate 283,522,763 downwards.
GTTGCTTTGGGGGTGACTTCTGAGACAGAGGTAATAAATGGGATAATTATCGTGCAGTCATCAGCGTAGCTAAATAGTTTTATCCCCAGTTGGGACAATTGCGCACCCAATGAGGCCATGTAAACATTGAAGAGCAGGGGGGATAATGGTGATCCCTGTGGCATGCCAGATGGATTGCTCCATGTATCAGAGGGATCGTAATTACATTACATTACATTAATGACTTATATTCCACCTGTACTTTGCAGTTCTAAGCGGATTACATCAAAAAGATAACTGGACATTTCCAGGAAGGAGAATACAATTAAAGACGTTGGGCCTAATACATCAAAACAATAGCTGGACGTTTTCAGGAAGAGGAATACAATTAAAGGAGTTAGGTTTAAATCAATTTTGAAGGGAGGATACTAAGAGGGGGGAGAGGGGAAAAAAATGGGGGTTAGGAAATTAGGATGAATTTCTTGAATAGTATGGTTTTGATTTCTTTTCGGAAAGTTTTGAGGTCAGTTGAAACTGTCAGTAGGTTGGTGATGGAGGGGTCCAATTTAGCTGCATGTGTTGCTAGTAAGTTGTCGTACATCTTTTTGCGCTTAGTTCCTTTAAAAGGGGGGTAGGAGAAAGGGGACTGGGTTCTCCTCTGTCTGGAAGAGAGGTTCCTATTTAGGCGGTTGTTTAGGTGGGAGGGTGCCGTTCTGTTTAATGTTTTGAATAATATGCAATATAGTTTGAATTGGATTCGGGCTTGTATTGGAAGCCAGTGTGAATCTAGGAAGGCGTTTGTGATGTGGTCAAATTTTCCAAGGGAATAGATCAATCTGAGGGTTCTGGACGGTCTGTAGTTGTTTTATTAAGTAGGTGGGACAAGGAAGGTAGAAGATATTGCAATAGTCCATTAGACTTAGGACAAGGGATTGGACTATGAGTCTGTATTGTTCTTTGTCGAAGAATTTTCTAATTTTGCGAAGGTTGCGCATGGTAAAGAATGCTTTTAGTGTGATTTTGTTGATTTGCACCTGAAGAGTGCAACATCTGTCTATTGTTACTCCAAGGAGTTTGAGAGCGGGCTGTTTAGGATATTTGGTGGTTTTTATTAAAATGGACTTGGTAGGTGTGTGAAGTAAGGAAACCTCGAAACCAGTTTAATACCTCTCCTCTGATTCCAATTGCGTCTAAGCATTGTAATAGTTTTCCATGATCCACCAAGTCAAAGGCAGAGCTCATGTCAAATTGCATGATTAGGGCGTTGAGGCCCTAACTAAACAAGTAGTGCACATTGTCCAGGATAGCCGCAATTACTGTCTCAGTGCTAAACAGAAGCCTAAAACCAGATTGAGTTTCATGCAAGAGAGAGAACTGGTCAAGATATTCCATCAGTTGGGTGTGTACCATTCCTTCCATGATTTTTACAATAAATGGGATGGATGCTACTGGTCTATAGTCGGTTACTGATGTTGGTGATCCTTTATGATTTTTTGGAATTGGGGTTATTATAATATGACCATTATTAGTGAGGAATTTTCCATTGTTTAGGTTATTGGTTAGGTAATCCAATAGTTTAAAATCTAATGGAGCTGCTTTCATAATTTCTGGGGGACATGAGTCAAGGATACAGTATGATTTAGAGTATTTGTTATATAACTTGATGTAGTTATTCCATTCTAAATTGTGGAAGGAACTCCAAATCATGTCCGCTGGTATTTCATTTTTTTGTATATTAGTTGATTGATGTTCGTATTCGGCAATTATCGAGTAGTTATTTCTTAGGTTTTTAATTTTTGAATCGAAATGTTGTGCTAGATCATTTGCTGAGGGTAACTTGGTGTTATGCATGGGTTGAGTGTAGCGTGTGGTGTCAAATAAATTTGTAACTACGTTGAACAGTTCTTTAGTATTAGTTCCGTTGGAGCTAGTGTTTGATGAGTTAATTATGGATGAGTAAAATGTTTTACGTTTTTCTTTTATCTGTTGTTTGTAGATTTTATGTTGGATCTCCAGTTGTCCCGGTCTGACAGCTTTCCCGTTTTTTTCCAGATTCTTTCTAGTCGTGTTACTGATTGTTTCATTGTTAGGAGTTTGATGTCAAACCATTTGTTGTATTTGTTTGAGCAGCTGTTGCTATTTCGTTTGGGGGCAATTTTATCTAAAATGGATGTGCTAGTTTTCATCCAGTGATCATAAAAATCAACTCCTTCTTCTATCTTTGTGACCAATATTCCTCTGGGTTAATATGGCCCCTTGTGAGGTGTTTTAGATTTTAGCCGAGTCCAGAATAGATTGAAATATAAGTGAAATGGTCAGACCAGATATCGTAATACCAAGTACTGTCCGAAAGAGAGATGGGAGGATTTATGATCTCTTTTATGAACATCGCTACCACATCTAAATGATGGCCTTTTTCATGTGTTTGAGTGGGTGAAGGGAGATTGTAATTGAGTAAAGAAAGAAAGTTTTTAAAGTCTTTTGCTTCTAGATTGTCTATTTCATCTAGATGCAAGTTTATGTCTTCAGCAATTAGATTATATGATGAAGTGAAGTGATTGAGTTATGTAGGACAAATTTGCAGAAGTCTTCTCTAGCTTTTGGCCAGCTTTTTGGCGGAACATAGAATAATATACAAGAAATGGAATCTTCTAGTTCCTTATTGCTAATTTTACAGGCTAATATTTCTAATTGGTTGGTCATTTTGGAATCCAATATTTCAACTACAAATCCTTCCTTAGCGACGATTGCTAATCCTTCCCCACTTCTTCCATCACGATTTAGCATGTGAATTTTAAAATTATTGGGAAGAAGTGACTTAACATCCTTAATGTTATTGCATATTAGATAGATTAGTAGAATCTGTAGGAGATGCATGCTTGCAGATTAAACTGACTCCTACTTGTCCTAATGGCTATTTGGTGTTTCTGTTACTTCCAGTTTCTAGAATAATTAATTAGCAGTGAATCAGAAGGCACTAGATCAGATTCAGTAACAACAGTTAAATTAAGTTAAATTAGTTAAATAGCAGTAAATCGGATATCCCTAAGTAAGATTCGATAGCCACATTTAAATTAGCAATTAAATGAATAGTTAAATTAGCAATGAGTCAGGTAGTACTGAATCCGATTCTAAACTAAACTAAACTAAACTAAGCCTTAAGTTTATATACCGCATCATCTCCACGGAAGTGGAGCTCGACACGGTTTACAAAGCTTAAAAATAAGAAGAAGGGTTTACAAAAGCATATAAAAAGAGGGGATGTAGACAGAAGGAGAGAGAGTTATATGCTAGGGAAAAGCCAGGTTTTCAGTTGTTTTCAGAATAGTTGGAGGGAACCCAGGTTCCGCAGTGGGACAGTGAGATCGTTCCAAAGGCCCGTGATTTTGGAGAGGAGGGATTTTCCCAGTATACCTGCGTGGAGGATGCCGTGTAGAGAGGGGAAGGATAGTTTATGTCTGTGGGCTGATCTGGTGGTGGCAGGCGTCTGGGCGAGGAAGGATAGAGGGATTAGGGGCGGAAGGATGCCTTGAATGATCTTGAAAGCTAGGCAGGAACATTTGAAATGAATTCTGGAAAGCACTGGGAGCCAGTGAAGACTGGTAAGTAGTGGGGAGACGTGATCAGATTTGCATTTAGCAAAAATCAGCTTGGCCGCAGTATTCTGGATAAGCTGGAGTCTGCGGAGACTTTTTTTAGTTAGGCACAAATAGATGGCATTACAATAATCGAGTTTGGATAGGATGATGGATTGTACAAGGACGGTGAAATGTTTTTGGTGAAAATAGGATCTAACTTTCCTCAGCATGTGGAGGCTGAAGTAACAAGATTTTGCCAAGGAATTCAGGTGATCGTTGAGGGAAAGGGAGGAGTCGATGGTGATGCCGAGGACCTTGCTTGAGAACTCAAGGTGTAGAGCAGGGCCTGTGGGTAGAGTGAAGAGGGTGGGCAGGTGTGCTAGTTTTGGGCCAAGCCAGAGTAATTTTGTTTTTGATTCATTTAATTTCATCTGTACAGAGAGGGACCAGGCGTGAAGTTTCGTTATGCATGAAGTGATGTTCTCTTGGAGGTTTGTAAGGTTTGAATCTGTTTCGAGGAGGATAAGGATATCGTCTGCATATGTGTAGATTGTTTCAAGGGGGGATAGTTTGAGGATCTTCAGGGAGGTCATATACATGTTGAAGAGAATAGGGGATAGGGGGGAGCCCTGAGGGACACCACAGGATGGTGTCCATGAAGCGGATTTGGAGCCGTTAGTGTTGACAATATAGGAACGAGCGCAGAGGAAGTTTGAGAACCAGTTTAGAACAGAGGAGTTTATTCCTATCTCTGAAAGTTGGTAGATTAGCATGTCATGGTGTACGACGTCGAAAGCCGTGGAGAGATCAAACTGTAGGAGAACAGCAAATTTTTTTTGGGCGTGTAGTTGTTGCACCTTTGAGATTAAGGAAACTAGGAGGGACTCGGTGCTGAAATTGGACCTAAATCCATATTGGTAATGTTGGAGAATGGAGAATTTCTCTAGGTAGGAGGAGAGCTGAGTAGCGACTATGGTCTCTAGAAGTTTAGTTAAAAGAGGGATGTTTGCTATGGGGCAGTAGTTCGATGGTGAGGAAGGGTCGAGATCGGCTTTTTTCAGAAGAGGGGATAAGGCAATGTGTCCCATTTCGGAGGAGAACAGGCCAGATAGTAAAACTTTATTTATTCAGTAGCAACAGTTTTAAAGTTATGTGCACCATAGGTTGTCTTGTACTGTGAGTGCAGGCTGGAATAAAAGAACCAAAGTCGGCAAACTGAGGAGGGTAAGTTTGGTTCTGAGGTGATTCAGCCATGCGCTCGAGCAGTGGCAGTGGGTGCAGGCTGGAATATATAATACAGACTTAGGTTATCTAGGCATGCAAATAATTAGGTAGACCAGTCATGCAAATACTTATCAGTTTGACCAGTGGAAGGAGGCTTCTTTTGCTCCGCTCAAACGCTTCACAAAGGCGCGTGCTAAGGCGTAGGCGCCTTTGCTGTGCGCCTTCGCCGGTGCGCCAAACGGCAGTGCGCCATTGACAGTGTTGGTTTTAAAAGAGGCCCCTGCTGGTTCGGGGGAGGGGCGGATCGACTCCTACACCTGCAGGATCGGGCTCCTGCTCTCCTTGCCTGCCTGCCTGCTGGTTTCTGTGCGGGAAAAAGGCAGTTCCTGCTGGCAGTATTGATTTTAAAGAGGCCCCTGCTGTTTCGGGGGAGGGGGCGGATCGACTCCCACGCCTGCAGGATCAGGCTCCTGTTCTCCTTACCTGCCTGCCCGCCACTTCTAGGACTGAGTTGTTTATGTGCCAAATGACCAGGAGAACAGTGCAGATATGCATGGTTTGGTATCTTTTTTTTTTTTTCCCCTTCCCTCTATTGTGCATGATCTGGCATCTCTCGCTTTCTCTCTCTCCCTCCACCTCCACCTCCACCTCCCCCTCCCCCATGCACAGTCTGTCAGCTCTCCCTGTTCTCCTTCTGTCCCCCTGCTAATTTACAATTTGGCATTCCCTTCTCTCAGTTTTCCTCCTCCCTCCGCAGTTCCCATTTATCTTAAAGATTCAGCTTGTCTTCAAGTTTTTTGAAGGTTCTTGGCAGCAGAGGCAGCAACAGAAATTGGCATATACTGCCTGTGGCCTGCAGCAACAGAAATTGGCATCCTGTAGCTTGCTCTGGAGCTTTCACTCATAGCCATTCTGTCACTGTGGAAACCAGAAGTGGTGTCACAGAGGGCAGAATAGGTGAGTACTCCAGGGAAGCTTCGCCCTCCTTTTCTTCTCTTAGAGGCGGTTTGAGGTCACCTTCCCCTTGAGCTCAGCCTACCTTGGAACAGATATTATTCTCTACTTTTCTATGTCAAATGAGTAAGGAACTCAAGATAAATTTGGACTCTGATTCCAAATACACTACTGAGTACTTAGAAGAGATGGGTATGTCTCGACCTCCTGCTAAGTCTCTCAAAATACCCATTAAAAGACTCCTCTCTCAAACTTTCAAGAGGAACCTTGAAACACCTTATTCCATTCCTGCTGTTCCAAGCAAGCTGGAATCCCATTACAGAATGGTTCATTGCAAGGGCTTCAAGAAGTCTTCCTTCTCGTGGAGTCCTCTATGAAGAGAAACAATCCTTCCAAGGTTTATGCCACTGTCCCTCCTGGCAGAGAGGACAGGACCATGGACAAGTTTGGGCGCCGTTTGCATCAGAATTCTCTGATGGCAACCAGGATCTTGAATTACTTCACATTCATTTCTTATTTCAAGCATTTGGTTGATACAATGCCTGCATATTTCAAGTATATTCCTCAACATCGTCTTACCGGTTTTCAGAATACCATTACTACTCTGAATCAACTCTGCATGCATCTCCTTCAATCATCCTATGATGCATTTAAGCTCTCCTCGAGGGTTACCGCCTTCTCAGTGGCCATGCGCCGGCTTGCCTGACTTTGCCCTATTGACATGGACCCTAATCTGCAGGATCACCTCACCAACATTCCTTGTCAAGGCAATGACATTTGATGATTCCGTCGAGGAAGCCACTAAGAAATTGTCTGAACATGAGAAGTCATTTGCTTCCATCATTCGTCCTAAGTCTAAGCCTTCCACTTCTAAGGGTTTCAGGCCTGTACCATCTTATCAGCAGCGTTTCCCACAGAGAGCACCTCCTTATACCAGGGCGCTTCCTAATAAACCTCAACAGCAACAGCAACAGCAACAGAGGCAGCAAAAACCTCAGACTTCTGCTGCACCTAAGGCCTCTCAGCCTTTTTGACCACCTACTACAGAGCATAACCTCCATCGTTCTGCCCCTTTCCACACCCCTTCCCATTGGAGGTCGTCTCTATCATTTTTACCATCAATGGGAGATCATTACATCCGACTTCTGGGTGCTCTATCATCAGAGAAGGATACTCTTTTCATTTCATCCAGTTCCTCCAGATTTGACGCCAAGAGAGTATCCTTCCAATCCATCCCAGACCGCCCTTTTTCTTCAGGAAGCTCAAGCTCTGTTTCATCTCCGTGCCATCGAGGAGGTTCCACTGGAACAGCAGAGCAAGGGGTTTTATTCCCGTTACTTCTTAGTTCTGAAGAAGACGGGCGATCTGCGACCCATCTCAAAGCCCTCAACAAATTTCTTGTCAGGGAGAAATTTCGAATGTCTCTCTAGCATCATTATACTCCCTTCTAGATCAGAATGATTGGTTATGTTCCCTAGATCTCAAAGAGGCTTACACTCACATTCCCATTCATCCAGTCTCTCGAAAGTTCCTCATATTTCGATGGGAAATCTGCATTTTCAGTACAGAGTGCTACCTTTCGGTCTGGCATAATCTCCAAGAGTGTTCACCAAGTGCCTAGTAGTCGTAGCAGCAGCTTTGCAGAACCATGAGCTACAGGTGTTTCCGTACCTAGACGACTGGCTCATCAAGGATTCAACATCTCAAGGGGTTATTGTAGCGACCCTACAGACTACATGGTTCTTACAAAGTTTGGGGTTCGAAATAACTTTTCCAAATCCCAGCTATAGCCCTCTCAGAATTTACAGTTCATTGGAGCTGTCCTGGACACTGTAGGACTCAGAGCATTCCTTCCACAACAATGTCAGGATGTTCTCATTCGTTTCTGCCACAGTGTCTTCCTTGACTACAACTTCAGCAAGACACATGATGGTTCTCTTAGGTTACATGGCCTCAACAGTTCACTTGACTCCTTTTGCCAGACTTCACCTCAGAATTCCTCAGTGGACCCTGGCATCTCAGTGGGTGCAGGCTTGCAACCCACTCTTTCAACACATTACAGTCACTCCTTCATTGAGACACTCTCCACTGGTAGATGCTCTCTTCCAATCTCTCCAGAGGTTTACTTTTTCTGCCCCCCCATCAGAAGGTCCTCACGACAGATTCCTTGACCTACACTTGGGGGGCTCATCTCGACAGTCTCCATACTCAAGGCCATTGGTCCAGCACAGATCATCAATGTCATTTCAATCTGTTAGAACTCAGAGCGATCTTCAATGCTTTCAAAGCTTTTTCAGCATCTTCTTCACAACCAGGTCCTCATTTGGACAAACAACCAAGTCGCTATGTACTATATCAACAAGCAGGGAGGAACAGGATCTCTACCTCTTTGTCAGGAAGCTCAAAATGTGTGGCACTGGGTAATCCATCACAACACCTTCATGAAAGCAGTCTATATTCAAGGAGAGAAAAACTGTCTGGTGGACAAATTGAGTCATCTTCCGCAACCTCACAAATGGACACTCAATTCCTCGCCTCTCCATCACATTTTTTCTCAGTGGGGAACTCCTCAAATAGATCTCTTTGTGTCTCCCCACAACCACAAACTGCCTCAGTTCTGCTCCAGGATATACTCTCCTCATTGTCTTGAGGCAGATGTTTTCCTTCTGGAATGGACGAATCAGTTTCTCTATGCATTCCCTCCATTTCCTCCGATTCTCAAGACTCATGTCAAACTCAAACAGGAGCATGCCACCATGATTCTGATCGCTCCTCGGTGGCCCAGGCAACCTTGGTTCTCCCTTCTACTTCAACTCAGCAGCAGGGAGCCAATGCTTCTACCAGTTTTTCCCTCTCTGCTTACACAGAGTCAGGGGTTTCTGCTTCGTCCCAACCTGCACTCTCTACACCTGACAGCTTGGTACCTCTCAACTTAACTGTCACTCTACAGTTTTCTCAATCTGTACAGGACATTTTAGAGGCTTCTAGAAAGCCTACCACTAGACAATGCTACGATCAGAAATGGACTAGATTTTCTGCTTGGTGCACCATTCATCACAAGGATCCTCAATCTACCTCCTTGTCTTCAGTTTTGGATTACCTGTTCCACTTATCACAATCAGGCCTGAAATCCACATCTATTTGAGTCCATCTCAGTGCAATTGCTGCTTTTCATCAGCCTATTGAAGGAAAACCCCTTTCAGCTCATCCTGTAGTTTCAAGATTTATGAAAGGACTTTTCAATGTCAAACCACCTCTCAAACCTCCTCCAGTGGTTTGAGATCTCAATGTTGTTCTTGTTCAATTGATGAAGCCTCCTTTTGAACCAATGGCTTCGGCTCATCTTAAATTTCTCACTTGGAAAGTGTTTTTTCTCATTGCTCTTATGTCTGCTAGCAGGGTCAGCGAGCTACAAGCTTTCCATCCATTCACAGTATTCCATCAAGACACGGTAGTCCTCCGTACTCATCCTAAATTCTTACCTAAAGTAGTTTCAGAATTTCATCTTAAACAATCGATTGTACTTTCAGTGTTTTTTCCAAAGCCTCGTTCTCATCCTGGAGAAACAGCTCTGCATACTCTGGACTGTAAGCATGCTTTGGCATTCTACTTGCAATGCACTCAACCACATAGATCTGCTCCTCAACTTTTCATCTCCTTCGATCCAAACAAGTTGGGACATCCAATTTCCAAGTGCACCATCTCCAACTGGTTAGCGGCTTGTGTAGGAATGATGCTGCACACACAAGGCTCAGAGTGGGATGAGGCGACAATAATGGATGGTCGCTCACCCTTTTATTGAAAATCTTAGCTCCCTTAATTACTTAGCTAATGCTTTACAAGGTTATAATTTCATCATGCATATACAGTGTGGATTATATCAAGGTAACTCCTTGTTTACATATTTAATGTGATTCTCAAAGTTACTATCTCACGTGACATCTGAATACATATATTTCTGATATGTCTACAATCTTACTATAGCATGTGACAATCCAAAGGTTGTAATGCATGCTCCTTAAGCTCTCTTGATTAGCCTTAAGCTCAGGGCCTGCTTTGACACGTAGGCATGCTGCCCATATAAGGAATACTAAACAAGATAAGGGATAAGATAAGGGTATGTGTGTATCAGGTTAATATGTGGCAAGAGTCTTGTGACAAAAAGGTTGGGGGGAATGCCTCAGCATTCGGTCTCAAGGTACAAACCTTTTTCCTTGCTTTGTCTATGTGGCAAGAGGGAATAAGAAAGGATTCATACTTTTACGCAGGGCCTCAGAGCCTTACACAGGGCCTAGATCTGACCTGGCCTGGTTCAGAACTGCCTGTGTGCTGACCTTGCCTGTGTTCTGATGCCCTGGTTCAGAACTACATCCCTTCAGGCTTGTATCTCTTTCTGCAATGCTCAGGCTGGACTACATCTACAGAGTCGAGTCACAGTTCACAAAGTCAGAGCAATGGTGGCTTCAGTAGCTTTCCTTAGATCTACTCCTATTGAGGAAATCTGCAAAGCTGCCACTTGGTCCTTGGTTCATACTTTCATCTCTCATTATTGTCTGAGATAGCAATTTTGGCCAGGCAGTATTACAAAATTTATTCTCCTGAATTGCCAACACTCCCACCATCCCATTATGGTTAGCTTGGAGCTCACCCACAGGTTGACAATAGGCTGTCTGCTTGTCCTGGGATAAGTACAGTTACTTACCGTAACAGGTGTTATCCAGGGACAGCAGGCAGCTATTCTCACAACCCACCCACCTCCCCTGGTTGGATTCTCTGCTAACTATCTGAACTGAAGAGATGTGCACCCTTGAATGGGCGGGAAGGCACTCGCGCATGCAGTAGTCACAAACTTTCTAAGTTCTGCAAGCAAATCAGCTTGCGAAGCTGTCCGCATCGAGGCTCCATGGATTATGTCACCCACAGGTTGAGAATAGCTGCCTACTGTCCCTGGATAATACCTGTTATGGTAAGTAACTGTACTTTATTGCAGTCTGTATGTGAGGTGTGGCAGTATCAGCTCTAGGCTCAGCTCAGCTCAGGACTTTTGTATGTCAAATCAAGAGACTGTTTTCTATTTGCCCAATCCTATGAAACAACAGGATTCAGGGAGTGTTTTGTTTAAAGTCAATAAAGAACTTTTCTGCATTATTGCTGGTCATGTCTGGCTGTGTGTTTCCAGGCCACAAAACCCAAATCCCACTTACGCTGTTATACTCCTCTTCTGAATTTCTCATGCCACAGCAGAAAACATTAACCCCCTCTTCTATGAAACTGCGTTAACAGTTTGTAGCGCGAGGAGCCACGCTGAATTGCCCACACTGCTCCCAACGCTCATAGGAACTCTATGAGTGTTGGGAGCAGTGCAGGCCATTCAGCACGGCTCCCCACGCTAGAAACTGCTAACACAGTTTTGTAAAAGAGGGGGTAAGATTTTTTTGATTTAGAAATATTTCTGATGATTTTTGAAAAACAATCTATGAAGCCATTCTCTATCACAAAAAAGAATGAATGTCACTACTAGTGTTAGTGGAATAGATTGTTCAGAATCAGAAGTTTCTAGCAAAATTGTAACATCTTGGCTCTTCTTTCATGCCATAATACATGTGGTGACTGATTATATGTACATTCACTCCACACCTGGACTAGCTTGCTGCACACCCTGTGACTTAGATCAGTCTCGTATATCTTTAGTTCAAACATATTATCTTTAGTTCAAACATATAACCATTTTTGTTACAATAGGATAATTAAAAGTGAATATATAATTTTAAATGACAAAGAACTTGCCACCCATCTAATTATCTCAATTGACTTTGTGCTACTCATCTTGTCCCATGGCTTCATAGAAAAAATTTTCATTGTATCATAGGAACAGCATTAGCATCATACCTAATGTGTGCTTATTAGTGTTAGTTAAATGTTCTTCCATGTGCTATCTATCATGGCATTGTTTGTTTTAATGTGCTTATTTCTGTTACTGTTTCATTTTAGTCCTGTTTAGGTTTCAATTTGCTGTTTCCAAATTTACCTCCTTGATTGTATTTATATTTTTATTTGGTCATTTTACGATTGTTATACTGTTACCAAAATTGTAAGTTAAGGTGACTGGATAAGTGTTTTGGTAGCATACTCAGAAAGGAAGGGTTGAATTTTGGTGATATTATAAAGAAAGAAATGGCAGGTCTAATTACAAATACCATATAGGAAATTATAATTAAAACATGGAAAAAGAAAAAGTGAACCAGGAGCTTGGGCTCTTTTGGGAGGATGAGCTAAAAAATTGAGTAAATAAATAAATACTATTACAGATTCCAAATCCAGTTGTTTACATAAACAAAGAAATTAAGTGCAAATACAACAAATCAGTTTATTATTTAACAGTGTTTACTTTTTTAATTTTAATCAAACCATTTACTCCTCTCCATAGGACATCACATAATGTGATACCTGCCAGTAAGCCTTATTTGGAGTAGACCTTAGAGGAAAGGGGAAGATATGATTCAGACGTTCAAATACTTGAAAGGTATTAATGTAGAACAAAATCTTAAAACCAGAGGGCATAATTTGAGGCTGAGGGGTGGTAGACTCAAGAGCAATGTAAGGAAATTCTTCTTAACGGAGAGGGTGGTGGATGCCTGGAATGCACTCCCAAGAGAAGTGGTGAAGAGAAAAACAGTGATGGAGTTCAAAAAAGCATGGGATGAACACAGAGGATCTAGAATCATAAAATAATAGTACATATTGAAGAACTAAGGCCAGTACTGGGCAGACTTGCATGTTTGTGGGAGGATGGGCTAGGGAGGGCTTCAATGGCTGGGATGGTATAGATCAGTGGTCTCAAACTCAAACCCTTTGCGGGGCCACATTTTGGATTTGTAGGTACTTTGAGGGCCGCAGAAAAAATAGTTATTGTCTTATTAAAGAAATGACAATTTTGCATGAGGTAAAACTCTTTATACTTTATAAAACTTTCCTTTAACAGTTAAAAGGAAAGATATATAAACTATAAAGAGTTTTACCTTATGCAAAATTGTCATTTCTTTAATAAGAAATTAACTATTTTTTCTATGGCCCTCCAAGTGCTCTATTTTTTCTGCAGCCCTCACATTTAAAGTTTAATATCTTTTCTTTCTCAAAACTGACACATTTCAATCACTATATTGAAAATAAAATCATTTTCCCTACCTTTGTTGGCTGGTGACTATTTTTCTGTGCTTTTAACTATGTTTCCAGGGCCTTCTTGTCCTTTGACTGTTTTTCTCTCCGTCTTCACTTTCTGCCTTGCATCCATCTTTGGCATTAACTTAATATTCAATTTTTCTGCTTTCTTTTCAAAATCTACGTTTCCATGTCTTACCTTTCCTTCTATCTCTCTCTTCTTCCATCCCTATTTCCATGGTCTGACATCTCTTTCCTTCCTTTTCTCCCTCCCTCCTTCTTTCCTTTTCCCTGGTCTTGCATCTGTCTCCTTCCCTCCCCACTTGCCCTGGCATCTCTCCCTCCCCCTCTATGGTCTGATATCTCCTTTCCTTCCCTCCCTCCATGAACTTGGCATCTCTTGTTCCTCTCCTCTCCCTTGTCTTCCTTCTCCTTCCTTCCCTCTCTTTCCCCAATTGAGTGCAGCAGCAACAAAAGCAGCATTTCCCTTCCCCCTTTCCTGTGCAGGAGAGGCATTTCTCTTCCCCCTTCCCTCTCTCTCCCTTTCCCTGTGCAGCAGCAGCATTTCCCTAGGGTCCTCCTTTCCATATGCAGCAGAGCATTTCTCTTTCCCCTCCCCTTCGGTTCCCTTCCTTGTGTTCTTATGTTCTTATGTTGTGTAGCAGCAGCAGCGTATCTGGCCGGCTCCCAATCGATCGTTCCGTTCAAAGCCGCGGGTGGCGGCTCCTCGCGAGATCCGTGCCTGCGTCAGAAGCCTCTCTGATGTGAAGTCAGAGAGGCTTCCGATGCAGGAGTGGATAACGCAAGGAGCCGCCATCCGCGGCTTTCTACGGATTGATCGACTTGAGCCGGCCAGACATGCTGCTGCTCCACAAGGGAAGGGGGAAGAGAAATGTACGAGGAGCCGCCACCGCTTTACAGTTGATCATCGCGTCCAGACCGCGGGCCACAAAATAGCACCTGGAGAGCCACATGCGACCCGCGGGCCGCGTGTTTGAGACTGCTGGTGTAGATGGACTGGAGTGAGCTTTGACAGAGACTTCAGTAGTTGGAACCTAAGAACAGTACTGGGCAGAGCTTTAGATCCTTGCCCAGAAATAGCTAAGGAGAAGAATAAAAAAAAAAAAAACCAACAAATTTTTAGATTGAATCAGATTGGACAGACTAGATGGTCCATTCGGGTCTTTATGTGCCGTCATCTACTATGTTATGTTACTATTTGTTCCATCTTTGCTTACATCCTATGCTGTCTATTAAAATGTATTATCATGTATTATATTGACATTGTATTGTAGCATACAATGCCATACTTTGATTGTAATTTGAATATTTTTACTGCTGTAATTGTCTATTGCTTATGTTTGACTTATTCTTGCTGTATACTGTCTTCAATGAATTCTTTCAAAAAGGCGGTAAATAAATCCTAATAAATAAATAAATATTGTTGCCATGCACCATAAACTTATATTATAAGAACATCAGTTCAACGAGAATACATTGTTTCATCATTAAGAGAGTTTAGAAGAATGAGGGCTAATTAACTGCAAGACAGAACAGGACAAACCTTTGAAACAACAGGAATAACATTTAAGAATAAAATCAACATGAAAGGGTAAAGGTCAGAGAAGATTAAGTAAGATGCAAGTAGTTCTGCTTTTCCATTTTCTTTATCGATCAATATTATGGGAGGGGGAGAAGTCCAGTGAAAATGCAACAAGAGTTATTGCTGACCTTTTCCTCACCCTTTCATTGTGTATAAAATCACAGCAAATAATTTTATACACTGCATGTATTTTCTGATCAAGAACCAGGTTTGTTCAGACTGATTTTTCAAAGTTTTCTTCCTTTGTTTTCTTTCATGCACTGGGAACTCTGCTTAAAAGAATAAGGGTTTTAAAGATTAGGTTATGTAAAATTTAGATTTTCTTTTCTTCTATAAACTATGCCCATTGTTTTAGAAACATACCTATGTGTAAATACCATAGTAAGCTTTTCCATGTGTAGATCACATGCACATGTAACTAACAATTTCAGAAAGCTGTAGTCTACACATGAATATCACAGATTTCAAGAGGGTATAGTTTGGCCTGGTTTGCATAGAACTATATTGTACATATGTATTCAATGGCATAGTAAGGGGAGGCGGGCCACCCTGGGCACCATTTTGGTGGAAGCAGTGGTACCAGTCCTCCTCTCTCTCTTGCTCCTTCCTGACCCCTCTGCTACATGCATGCACCCCTTCTTCCCTTGTACCTCTTTAATTTTCCTGGCACAAGCAGCATCTCGAACTTACTGCCTGCATCGGTATCAGCTCTCTCTGATGTCACTTCCGGGTCCCACGCCTAGGAAGTGACATCAGAGGGAGAGCTGACATAATGTGGTCAGCATGTTCATGGTGCTGCTCACGCTGGGAAAATTAAAGATGTACGAGGGAAGGGAATGGGGCATACGCAAGGCAGAGGGGGTCAGGAAGGAGTGGAGGGTGGAAAAGAGGGTGGGGGAGGGGCGCCACTCATCCTTGCTATGCCACTGTATGTATTCATTTTACAAAGAAAATACACTTCTATGGGGAAAAAATCCCACTTGAGATTTACAGCTGTATGTTCGCTTTCAAATGAATCCAGGTTAAAACTGCAGTTTCACTACTTGAGTGGTAGCACTTAAAATTAAAATTTTAACAAATTAATGGCTCCTTTCACTACACAGCATTAGAGGTTTTTAGTGCCAGCCAGAAAGGTAAATGCTCTGACACTCATAGAATTCCTATGAGAATCAGAGCATTTACCTCACCGGCCCAAGCTAAAAACCTCTTACGCTGTTTAGCGAGTTAATAGTGCACTAAAGTAGAGAATGTCATGGGGACAAATTTTTCCTCGTCCCCGCAGGAACTCAATTTCCTCGTTCCATCCCTACGAGTTTTGTTACTGTCCTTGTCCCTGCCCCATTCCTGTAAGCTCTGCCTTCACCACACAAGCCTCAAACATTTGTGATTTTAAAGTGTTTGAGGTGTATTCAGATGAGGCCAGAGCTTGCAGGAATGGGACAGGGACAGGAAAAGAACTCGCCGGGATGGGAAGGGAAAATGAGTTCCCGCGGGAATGGGGAAAGATTTGTCCCCGTGTCATTCTCTACACTAAAGCTCTGATTATATAAAGTCTGCCTAAAGTTAGGCACCAATATTGGCGCTTAATTTAATTGAGCAATAGACTTTATCAGTGCCTATATTGGCACTCAGCATCTCACAATTAGCTTTAATTGGATGCCTTACTTGAAAAACTCGATTCTATAAAAAGTAGGCGTCTCTCCCAAAGCACCTACACTGAAAGTGGGCATGATTAGGCAGCTCACTGTGAATTTCTCCAACAGAACTAGAATAGATTCAATTACTGTTTCTGGTGCCACATATATAAATGGAAAGGACATTAGTTGTCCAAAAAGGAAAATATAGCACATTTCAGGATGTGTGGAGGCCATTGACAGATTATTGTAAAGATTAAAAATATTCTTCCCTGATTATAATATATGACATATGAGGGAGGGTGGGGGGATATTTGATTATTAAAGAAATAGATCATTATATATATATATATATATATATATATATATATATATATATATATAAATAAAATGAGGGGGGTACAATATTTTAGGATGATACGATCAAATGTAAGAATTCAAGTGTTTTTAAATGTTCAATTGTTAAACATCATTTACTGTACTTGATTTTAAGATATAAAATGAATAATGATTTAAAAAAAAAAAAAGAAACAACTGATAGTTGCATGTGACAAGGCACTCTGTCGAGTGCAGGAAAACTGACTGCCAACAAAAGAACACTCATTCGATAAAAATGCTTTGTAGTCTCGCTGAAGCAAACGCTTGGGAAACTAGTTTTACATTGTCGAAACTTGGATCCTTGTTGGGACCCCAAGATTATTACACTGGAATCTTAAAATTGTTCAACTTCAACTAATAAAGTAAAATTTGGTTTGATTGGAAAAAAAAAAAAAGAACGTCTACAGTACATCTCAATAATTCTGACTCTAAGACATTTAATACTAACTTCAGCATCCCACAAGGTTCCATATTATCCCCTTTGCTATTTAATATCTATCTTGCCCCATTATTAACCCTATGCCAGTCAATTGATTTTTCAGTTTACGCTTATGCTGATGATATTCAACTTCTGCATGCCATCGATCCCTCTAACTTAAAAGAAATTACTTCCATTAATCTTAAATTACTCAAAATTCGTGACTGGCTAAATTCAAATATGCTCTAAGGGCTCCTTTTATGAAGGTGCGCTAGGGCTTTAACGCAAGGAATAGCGCGTGCTACATTGCCGCACACACTAGACCTTAATGCCAGCATTAAGCTGGCGTTAGTTCTAGAAGTGTAGCTTGTGGTGTAGCACGGTAATTTCCTGCGTGTGCTAAAAATGTTAGTGCACCTTAGTAAAAGGAACCCTAAGTCTTACAAAACAAGTACGGTTCTTTTTCCCGGGTCTACAGCTTGCCACACCGATTAATATTGGCAAAATTCCTCTTGAATCCGCTTTAACAACAAAAATTTTAAGTATTATCATCGATAACAGACTCACATTTCGACCACAAATCAGTGCTTGGATAAAAAAACTGCTATTATAAACTCAGAATGATAAGATCTTTGGTCCCTCTCCTTGACATTAATTCCCTTAATATCCTAATTCACTCGCTCATCATATCAAAAATTGACTACTGTAATTCATTATATAAAGGGATATGTCAAAAAGATATAAAAAGGCTTCAACTTATCCAAAACACGGCAATAAAAATCATCACTAACTCAAAAAAATTTGATCATGTCACCCCTTTACTGAAGAACGCACACTGGTTACCCATCCCTCATTGGATTACTTATAAAATTGTTCTAATCTTCAAAACTCTATAGACTAATGCTCCCGCCTTCATAGACAGACTCCTAATTCCATATGATCCCCCCAGAACCCTTAGATCTGCCTCACAAAACACACTTAATGTTCCATCAATAAAAATCATTGGCATCCGTCAGGTTTCTATCTTTTCGGTCACTGCTCCTTCAATTTGGAACTCTCTCCCTCTAAACATAATAACTGAACATAATATGGATAAATTTAAGAGTAGTTTAAAATGCTTTCTTTTTAAAGATGCCTACAACTGATTTATCCTTTTAAACAATCTTTCCTTATCTAGAATTTTTTCACCTCTTTTCTTCTCTCTCTCTCTCTACCAATCCCTACCCTGTCATACCTTACTGTTTCTTCCTGTTTGTTTTCTTTTCTTACATATTGTAGTTCTTCCCTTTTTTCCCTTTTGTTTCCCAATCCTCCTCCCCCTCAAATTGGTTTGTCTTGTATGACTATGTTTATTATTTGTAGTTTGTTCCCTAATCATATTTTAAACAACTTTTATTGTACAACACTTTGAATTTTATGTAAAGCTTTTAATCAAATTTTAATAAACTATGAAACTATGATTATGCTCTGATGTTGGTGCCTAACTTTAAGCATAGAAAACCCTGGCATAAATTGGGGACACCTAAATGTTAGGCAATGCTTAGAATGATTCTATAAAGGGCGTCTAATTTTTATAAAATCAGTTCCTATATCAGTGCCTAACTTTAGGCGGACTTTATAGAATCAGGGCCTAAATGCCTACCCCTATTTTAAATGTTTACTTAGTTTTCTATAACCCTATATTACTTAGGGAAGAAGTTATGGGCTATCATTAAGATGGGAAATTTTACCACAAGTCTTACTATTTTAGCAGAGGGTTCAACTTTTCTAGCACTTCTGTGATTTTTATCTTTTGTCTTATTTTATTGTTAACAACTCTGTTATTGCCTGAGGAAGAGCAGTATATTAAATTAACTCATGTGTTGATTTATATAATAGGATATCTATAGGGTGGCACCACTTAAACATTGAAATTGTAAAATCATCATTTCCATATATAGGGGCCAACACCTCTATTTAGAATCTGCCAACTCTGGGCCTTTCATTTTTTTCAATATGAGGATGGCTGCATGACTACTGAGCTCCTCCCTGGCAGCACATTCAGATTCATTTATCAGCATTAAAATACAGCTTTTCCTCCATGAAGAAAGATATTTCTTGATAATGGCCTCAGGGAAACAAACAAGATTAGAGGATGCTCTACTGCTAAAGGATCAAGCAAGCGATTGAAGGCTGATCCCATTGCTCCATCTAATGTGCCTTTACCTAAAGACTCCATAGAGATGTTAGAACAAATGATAGAGAGATTGAAAAGTGTACAAGAACTGCTTCAATTAAACTGGCATCAATGCAAGAAGAAATGGGAAATTTAACTAAGCAGGTACAGATCTCTAATGTTAGGTTGGAAAGCTGTGAGCATCGAGTAGAGGCTTGTGAGACCAAATTGCTCCAGTGCCAGTCTGACCATAAGACTGTTTTACATTTGTCAAAAGAGCTGGAAGATTTGAGCAACATGGGGAGAAGGAAAAATGTACGAGTGATTGAAGGCTCAGATCTTAAAAAGTTTTTAGAAAACTTATTACTGAAAACCCTCTCATTAAAGTTTTCACAGCCGTTAGAATTTAAGAAGGCTCAAAGAGTCTCATTAAGGAAGAATAATGGCTTTAAAGGACCAGACCGATAATTTTTAAATTGCTGCATTTTTCCCAGGTAATGGAAATACTGTAAGTGTAAGAAAACAATTTCTAATGCTCCGCCCACAACTTCGACAGATAGGAGCAAAGTATGGACTCTTTTATCCAGTGGTGACGAGAGTGGTGACTGTCAATTACGAGGAACCAGGAAAGTTGCAGGAGTACATTGACCAATGTACAGAAGAGATGTCATAAATCTTTGAGCATGTTTTTTGGTCTTATTGTCGGTCTAATAAGGAATATTTTTTTTGGGTGAGAGGATAATAACTTTTATTTCTTTCAATTTTTCTATGATTTTACCGTTTACACAATTTGTAGATTGATAGATACAGTTGGAGACGGTAATTTTATTTATTTATTTTTTAAAGTAATGTTATTGTTCTGTTACAGATTCCTAGCCCTAATTGGATATAAAGATCGAGGGATGTTGGAGTTGTCAATCTCCGGAAGATGCCATGTCAGGAGAATGTGGGCGGATATTCTAATGGAAGTTTACCGCTGGTGCCTCTACTCTCAGTGCGGTAATTGTTGAATTCTCTCTTAACGACTCAGGTGGAGGGAATTTAATTTTCTGATGTGAGCGTACATTTCATGTAACTATGTAGTGGAGCAGGACTAATAGTATTTCATTTTGCGCTAGGGTATGTATTGGGTCTTCCCAGAGCTCATGGAAAAACTCCCAGATTGGTTGTGGTTAGAATGGAAACTCATGTCTTTTGCCATGTTCTCAATAACAAATTGCCTAGGTACTGTAAAGATAACAGAATATTAGTTCATACATGGAAAACATTGCGATATGTAAGTAATTTAACAACTATTCCAATTCACAAATCTACAAATCAATCTATATGGCTGAACTCCAGGATTCAAATTGGCGGAGAAAAGATCACCTGGAAGCATTGGATGATAGCAGGAATACGTTTATTGGATGATGTTATCTCTAATGGTAAACTGCTTGAGTTTTCACAGTTGCAACATAAATATGGCCTCAATAAATCAGATTGTTTTAGATGGTTGCAACTGAGGCAGGCCATTCAGGCGGGGTTCCCTGAGTGGAAAAACCTTAATAATCAATACAGTATGGAGTTCTTATGCTTTCAGACGGACTTCTTGGGTCACCAGGCTGCCCAGTGGTATAAATTGCTGACTGGATTTATTAAAAAGAAACCAAACACTGGTCTGAGAGACATTTGGAGCATTGAGATCAAGCATCAAATTTCTGCGTCTCAATGGCCACAAATTTAGACTTGGAGAATGAGAGGTACAGTGTCAGCATCTATGAGACAAACATGTTTTTTTCTGTTGCATAAAGCATTATGGACCCCTGTTCAGTAGCAAAAATTGGACAGCTCTAAATCTAATAAATGTTAGCACTGTCATCTCAAAGCAGGGACTTTAGATCATTTATTATTCTATTGTCCAATTGTTATGACTTTTTGGAAATCAATTTGGGACCAAATTAATTGTTTATTAGATAATCTAGTGGCATTGTCATAAGATGCTATGCTGTTTGGTATGGCGATGAGAGCAAAAAGTCAGATTTCTTCAAATAATAGCAAATTATTACTTATAATGACTGGGGTTGACATTCAACAAATTACGTATAATTAGAAAATCTGGAGTAGATTAAATTATAATTTCTGGTGGAATTCCTTATGTCATATTTATATAATGGAAAGATTTATTGCAATATAGCTTGGATGTTTTAGGAAATTTCAAGATGTGTGTGAGCCATTAACAAAATATTGTACTGATTAGATGACATTTTTCCCTTAAATTTTACAGGTTCAGTTATGAGGGGGGAGGGGGTAATTTTATTATTACATATTGTACAAGGTATTTGATTATATAATAGGAAGGGGTGGGAAGGGTGGGAGATAAGAGAATATCATTTGTACTATTGATGATTATTAAGTGATATACTTGTTAATTTGTTTTAACATATTGACACACTTATTGTAAGTTTGAAAATGAATAAAGATTTTTTTTAAAAAAATAAGTTAAATAGTATTCTTAATAAATTTATTTGGCTGGGTAAAACAGTGAGAATTGCTTTATTATTTTTACAAACATCAATTGCGGCGGGTGGGATAAATTTTCCTAATTTTTATAGGTATCATAGGTATCATCAGGCCTATATACTGCATTAGGGTATGTATTGGATCCTTCCTGAGCTCATGAAACATCTCCCTGATTGGTTGTATCTAGACTAGAGTGGCAACTTATGTCCCCATTACGATTGTTTCATGTGTTGAGTATTAAGTTACCCAGATATGTTAAGAACAATAGTATTTTATTTGACACCTGGAAAACCTTGAAATTTATTAAAAAATTAACAGATATTACAATAGAGAAATCCACTTATCAATCCTTATGGCTAAACTCCAAGATTCAAATTGGCAAGTCTGGGATCTTCTGGAAGCAATGGATGCAGGCAGGTATACATACATTAGATGATGTTTTATCAAATGGGAAAATGCTTGATTTTTCACAACTGCAACAATCATTCGGTATTTCAAAGTCTCAAAATTATAAGTGGTTGCAGTTGAAGCAAGCCATTCAGAAGGGGTTCCCTGATTGGCGAAATCTAAAAAATCACTATAGCTTGCAGGTCTTATGCTTCCAGATAGATTTCCTGGAACATCAGGCCACCCGGCAGTATAAATTAATATCTGAATTCTTGAATAAAAAAACAAAATCTAGTCTTAGAGACATTTGGAGCAATGAGATAAAGCAGTGTATTTCTGCGTCTCAATGGCCACGAATTTGGACTTGGAGGAAGAGATGTACATCGTCAGCATCTATGAGAAAAACATGTGGGGGGGGGTTGTTACCCCTGTTAGGTTACAAAAGTTAGACAGTTCTAAATCTAATAGATGCTGGCACTGTCATCTGGACATAGGGACATTGTATCATCTATTGTTCTATTGTCCTTTGATACTCAACTTTTGGAAATCAATATAGGAACAGATGAATATCATACTGGAATCATCAATTCCATTGACATATGAGGTAGTCATATGTGGAACATTATTGCATATTAAGCCCCCCATGGACTGCTATAAATGCCGGCTTTTCCTAATTATGATCGGGATAGCCATGCAGATGGTAATTCGTAATTGGAAAAATTATGATTGCATCAATTTTCCTTTTTGGTGGGTGAATTTATGCTCAAGCTATAGGTTTGAGAAAATGAATGCTGACATATCAATTTATTTAAACTGGTTTGGGGCCCATTGATGTCTTTTATTACTTCATTATAGTTGTCTTTTGTCTTTAATTTTTGTTTTATATTCCATCACACTCCTATGCTTCTACTCAGTTTGGATGCGGCACAGGCGTTCGACCAGGTCAATTGGACGTACCTCTTTGAAGTGTTAAATTGTATGGGGATATCTGGCTGGTTCGCCTCGGCATTACGCACTTTATATTCCACTCCAACAGCAAGACTACTTGTCAATGACATTATTACTGACCCAATACCTATTGAGAGGGGAACTCGACAGGGCTGTCCCCTGTCACCCCTCTTATTTCTATTGTACCTCAAACCCTTTCTTCGTACAGTGTCTCAGGACCCCGACATAGTGGGTGTGGACTTCGGGACTCATTCACTCAAAGTGTTGGCCTTTGCAGATGACCTATTATTTTTGCTAACTGACCCCGCTCACTCTATTCGATATTTATTGCAAGCGCTTGACGAATTCAAATTTTATTCGGGATTTACGTTGAACTACCAGAAATCTATGGCCCTAGCTAGCCCCCTGACACTACAACAGACCTGGAGCAGTCACTTCCCATTTACGTGGGCTCAGACTTCAATTCGCTATTTGGGGGTACAGATCCCCCGAGACCTTACGACCCTGTACACCAGCAATATCACCCCATTGCTTCAAGACACCTCACAACATCTACAGAATTGGTCCACTTTTCCCTTATTGGTGGTGGGCCGGGTAGCCCTTTTTAATATGGTGCTCTTTCCCAAATGGTTATATCGCTTTCAGGTTTTACCTCTGCTGCTGTCCCATGCCCATAATATTCGTTTAACGAAAGAGCTACAGCCTTTTCTATGGGGTGGTAAGCGACCACGTATGCCCTTGCTATGGATGTGTCTGCCCAGGGATAGGGGGGGCTATGGTTTATTAAATGTACGTTGGTATGCTATGGCTTGTCAGATGAGACATATTAATGATTGGTTTAGAGGAACATCTGATTTTTCTGCTACACCACTGGAGTTATCTTTGCTGGCTCCATTCCATGTGAGCTATTTTCTACATGTGGCGGATCCGAGGATGCGTCCTTTGTTGTCTCACTATCCCATTTTTACGCCGGCCAGAAGGACATGGAGATGGATCTGTAAAACAGCCAAATTGTCTTCTAGGGTGTCTTTATATTTGCCTATACAGGGCAATGGAGCTTTCCAGCCAGGCATGCAAAATGCCACCTTTATTAGGTGGCAAGCACAAGGTCTACAATATCTTTTTCACCTGTTTTTGGAGGAGGGGAGCCTGGTCACATTTGCCGAGCTGCAACGAACTTTTGACCTACAGGCTAATGATCTCTTCGCCTATTACCAGATCCGTCACTATGTTCAGTCCCTCCCAGTGGCTGCCCTTACTGAAGTCTGCAGGGCGGCGCTTTCGGAACTCTTCAGCCTTTCAGCCCAACAGAGGATTCCTCTACGATTTCATATTGTGGGGATCCGGGATTGCCAACCAAGTACGAATCTGGATATATTAGCGACAGCGTGGGCTGAGGACTTGCATTGCCAGTTGACTGCTCAACAGTTACAACGGATCCTGAAGAACATTTAGAAGGTGTCACCCAATATTACTCACTGGGAAATGCAATTGAAAATTGTTCTTAGACTTTACATTCCACCGGAACGTGCAGCCCGGTTGGGGATTACTGCGTCGCATTCTTGCCCGAAATGCAATCAGGCTCACGCATCTTTGAGTCACATGTTTTGGACCTGCCCCGCAATCCAACAGTTTTGGAGACATCTTGGCCTATATACCACATCTCTTTGGGGAAGGCGATGGCTTCCGCAACCGAGGGCGTTATTTGGATTTTATAATATAGCCTCGCCCAAACCCAGGGGAATGTCAGCATTTATCTCCAGAGCCCTTTTGATGGGAAAAAAAGCCATCCTCACCAACTGGCTCTCCCGTGATCCCCGTCATATGCACAATGGAGATCCCTAATGATAGTGCACGCAACACTGGAGAGTCGCATGGTGGAAGACTTGACTCTTGGCCTGGGTCGCAAATTTTGTCAGGTGTGGGAGCACTTCTGGCAGGACCTCACACCGCGTGCTCGCAGTAGAC
Organism: Geotrypetes seraphini; assembly: GCF_902459505.1. Classification (NCBI taxonomy): domain Eukaryota; kingdom Metazoa; phylum Chordata; class Amphibia; order Gymnophiona; family Dermophiidae; genus Geotrypetes; species Geotrypetes seraphini. The sequence goes on along the minus strand of NC_047085.1, from coordinate 283,497,880 downwards.
TTTTGAATCTTTAAGATTTTATTTCCACTCTCAGTTGTTGGACTGGCCATGGATTCTTGGGGAGGGGAGGAGAGGGGGGGGAGGGGAGGGGAACTGATTATATTGGTGAAAACGTTATTTGCTTCTTACTTCTGGAATAATAAAAATCATTTAAACATAATTTTTGTTTTATTTCCACACACATCCAGGGAAGGGGGGGGGTTATTTCTATCTTAATTTTAGACTTTTGAGTATATACATCTAGGGTGGGTGGGAGGAGGGTAGGATTATATTACTATTTTAAATAGGGAAAGGTTATTGAAAGAATCTATGTATTTGTGTTTTTATTGATTAGTCATTGGGTGAGTGGGTGGGATAAAATGGTTGCTTATGTATGTCTGTAAGATGAATGTGTTTTTCTTTAACAAGATCACGGAGAAGGTGGTTGTGGTCTGTGTTCATGGGGGTAAAAGTTCCTATCCTCAGTATCTCATCCCTATAGGATACAAAGGGGAGGTACAAACCCTGAGGGTAGCGGTTATTCCCAAAGCCCCGGCCCCTCTGATTTTAGGTCGGGATTGGGCGGAGCTAGGGGAAAGTATACAACATAAGAAATGCTCTAAAAGCCTGATAAAAGGAGAGAGAGGTCGGTGTATTCTGATGGCGAAGGATGGCTCTAGGGAAAGGCCCAGGAAGAAAAGGCCACGTAGATGGTATCCTCCTCAGGGAGGAAGGGCTCATTCTCGCTGGTGCCCCACGATCAGATGGGCTCCCTTGTCAGAACATGCTCAAACACCCACCTTTGGTTATGAGAAGGCTGCGGGATGTGATATTTATGCCTCTCAGGATGCAGTGGTGGGGGCTAAAGGCAGAGTTTTGATACCGACTGATATTCAGGTATCACCACCACCAGGGTCTTACTTGAGAGTAGCCCCACGGTCTGGATTAGCCTCCCAACATGCTATTGATATAGGGGCGGGAGTGATTGACCCAGACTATCGGGGTAATGTGACCGTCTTGCTGATAAATAATGCTGAGGAGGAGTTCCAAGTAAAGCAGTTAATATGCGAGCGAATCTGGCACCCTAAGTTAGAGCAGTGGAAGCAATTGTTACCCACTCGTAGAGGAGTCAAGGGATTTGGATCCTCTGTGGCTCCGCTAGAGGGGGAGACAAGTCCTCTAACTACTGTTATACCACAGTCTAGCTCTGACCCACTGGCCAAGATAGAGAAAGCTGTTGAGCAACAGTTCGGTAAATTACATCAAGAACTGGCTCAAAGGCAGGAAGGTCAGCAGCAACAGTGGGAAAGAGCGGTACAAGAATTACAGGGCAGCCTAGGCAACAGATTAAGTGAAACAATTTCACAGTTAGATCAGTTGCTCAGAACTGCCCTGGAAGAGAATCTGCAACAATGTCAGAAAGATTTGCAAGAACTGAAGTCTAGTACCCAGGGCCTCAAAGAACAGATAGGGCATATTGAATGCCATGTTGAGGAACAACCGGACCACACAGCCGAAGTAAAAAACATTGCATGTGCGGTTAGTGAGGTACGGGAGGAGGTGAAAAAGGTACAGGTTTAAGTGGAACTAATTGGGAGAAAAGATCTCAAGGAAATGTGCGAATTAATCGCTGGGTTTGATGCCCGCCTAGGTTCCTCAGAGGAAGATTATCTTCCAGTAATGACGGCACCAGCAGAATTATCTCAGTCACAGGAGTTACATTGGGACGGAGATTTCTATACTGCTGGTCCCATTAACCCTCCTGCTAGAAAGGGGGGTAAAAATAGGAAACACCTATGCTGACGCTTTATCCTGGGTTGGGGATAAAGACTAGGATAAGCATAGGCCCACCCCTAGCAGTCATTTAAGGGGGGGGGGGGTATGTGGTATGCGAGGTAGGCCTGCTAGGACTGGTCCTAGTATAAGGCCTATGCCTGGAGCAGTTAGTTCCCATTCTGCTCAAGCTAAAGAACAGTTTTCCTTTTTGCCTGCTATTCCTACTAATGCCAGCAGAGGGAGCTTGGGGGTTGAGCTACAGACTTCCCCTCCCCCTCTACTTCCCAGGTCTTGTGACCGGAAATGCTATGCACCTGGGAAGGTAGGGTGGGGCTGCAAGTTCCTTAATCTTAGGTCTGAGCAGTTGGAAAGGCAGAGGGAGAATTGGAGAGGTGGAGAACAGTCACGAGGAAAGTACTGGCAACCTAGCTCAGGACTAAGAGCTCTGCAGGACCAGCAAACCCCAGAATGCATGGAGATTGTTGAAGCTGGGACTGAGATGACTCCTGACCTCTCTGAAGTTCCACAAGCCATGGAATTAGAATCAGAACCAGGCCCAGAGGTTCAATCAGAAAGTCAACCCATGGAAGTGTGTCTCTCCAAGGCAAGTACAAAATCTGCCTAAAGAGTATATCAATTACTTATGCTTTGGACAGTGAACTGTTTTTGGGTTTTTTTTCTTTTGAGGATGTGTTTTTGCCCTGCTGAATCTGAAGCAGAGCAGCACAGGAGTATGAGACTGTAAAACTGACATTTAATAATCTTTTGTGTTACACTTTATCCAGCCAGTGTGGTGGGGGATTTAGCCCCACGTTTTGAGGTGGGATAGAGGGCTCTATTTTGTGTAGCATTTTACAACACGTGGAGCACACCACCTGGTCAGCATAATTTATATTGCTGAGGAAGAGCAGTGCTGTGTCACTGACGGTGATCTAAAGATACTATCAAAGGAAAGAGACTGTTTTCTTTTTGTTAGTTTTTCTTTTTGAAAGAACTTTGAAGCTGAGGCTCATTGATAAATACAGAGCCCTTTTGCTATTTGAATTTGAAACTTTATTGTGTATGATATTGAAATTGAGTTTTGTTTTTTGAGAAGACTGGATTGCTTGGTAAAAATCCTGACAAAAGTTTGTTTTTCATTTTGGTTTTACTGTTTGGCAACTCACATAAATCCAGTCCTGGTTTTCATGAAAACTTACCTGACTTGTGGGCAAAATCCTTATTCTAAAGTGGTTTGCTTTTTCCTTCCTTGTGGAGCCTTCCGCGGCTCACAAGGGCATAATCCTTGTTCCTGCAGTCCTGGACACATTGCCCTGAGAGTGCGGGTTACAACTTATAGAAATCACAGATTTGAAGCATTATATTTGTAGCATTATATAAAAAAAGTTTTGTATTCGAGACAGAGGGTTCACGGAAGTTTCGCCCCCCACATTTCGCCCCCAGCAATTCGCCCCTCACATTTCGCCCCCGCACATTTCGCCCCCCGGATGTTTCGCCCCCACACATTTCGCCCCCGCACATTTCGCCCCCCGGATGTTTCGCCCCCACACATTTCGCCCCCGCACATTTCGCCCCCAGCAATTCGCCCCTCACATTTCGCCCCCCACATTTCGCCCCCACACATTTCGCCCCCAGCAATTCGCCCCTCACATTTCGCCCCCCACATTTCGCCCCCAGGTATTTTTCGCCCCCACACATTTCGGAGCGCAAATCCTTACCTCACGGGCCCTCAGTCCAGCTGCTGGGGAGGGAGTCGAAGTCTGGCCCCGCCCCCGCGATCCGCTAGGACATGAAGGGGGATCGGGGCTTGGGCCAGAGGGAGGCAGGCAGAGCAGCAGGCAGGCGCAAGCTTTCTAAACTCCTGCCCCACTGCTAACCAGCTGCACGGATCCACTTAGTCCAAATCAATGCCATGAGCAGCAGCGCAATTTGGTGCTGCTCAGCGCTGAGAAGCAGTGCCAAATCGCGCTGCTGCTCGTGCCACTGAGATGGACTAAGTGGATCCGCGCAACCGGTTAGTAGCGGGGCAGGAGTTCGGAAAGCTTGCCAACGATCGGCAGAGGTAGGAAGATAGGGCAGGGAGGAGGAGGGGGGCAGTGTCTGGCCGCGGCGGAAATATAGCCATCACATTTTCAAGATCATGTGCCTAATGGAGAGGGTTCAGGAAACGCTGGTCTAGTAATTCAGCACTGAGATGGACTAAGTGGATCCGCGCAACCGGTTAGTAGCGGGGCAGGAGTTCGGAAAGCTTGCCAACGATCGGCAGAGGTAGGAAGATAGGGCAGGGAGGAGGAGGGGGGCAGTGTCTGGCCGCGGCGGAAATATAGCCATCACATTTTCAAGATCATGTGCCTAATGGAGAGGGTTCAGGAAACGCTGGTCTAGTAATTCAGCACATTGAAGGCACGCAAGAGAACCAACTGCAGCTGGAGGATGAAAAACGGCGGGCTGTTATTGTGAATCCAGCTCGGGCATGCCTGGAAGCCAGCAATTCAGACACCGCCTCGGACCTGGCGTCAGATGACAGTGATGCCATGGAGCAGAGTCGGGAGGAGACACCGCAGGGGCTGGAACTACCCTGACGCTGGAGCTGCTTGCCAGAATAGAGGGAGGGAGTGGGCATCTGCAAAACAGATGCAGAGAATTTTTACAAAATGCAGCCTAATTTTGGGTCTCTTTTATTTTAAGTTGGTGCAGTTACCAAGCCCCGATCCCCCTTCATGTCTCAGATGACAGTGATGCCATGGAGCAGAGTCGGGAGGAGACACCGCAGGGGCTGGAACTACCCTGACGCTGGAGCTGCTTGCCAGAATAGAGGGAGGGAGTGGGCATCTGCAAAACAGATGCAGAGAATTTTTACAAAATGCAGCCTAATTTTGGGTCTCTTTTATTTTAAGTTGGTGCAGTTACCAAGCCCCGATCCCCCTTCATGTCCTAGCGGATCGCGGACGAAAAAGGGGAAAGCCCGGGGGCGGGGCCAGACTTCGACTCCCTCCCCCCCTTGGCTTCGCTCGCGCACACCAGCAGCTGGACTGAGGGCCCGTGAGGTAAGGATTTGCGATCCGAAATGTGTGGGGGCGAAAAATACCTGGGGGCGAAATGTGGGGGGCGAAATGTGAGGGGCGAATTGCTGGGGACGAAATGTGTGGGGGCGAAATGTGGGGGGCGAAATGTGAGGGGCGAAATGTGAGGGGCGAATTGCTGGGGGCGAAATGTGTGGGGGCGAAATGTGTGGGGGCGAAACATCCGGGGGGCGAAATGTGTGGGGGCGAAATGTGTGGGGGCGAAATGTGTCTGGGGGCGAAATGTGGGGGGCGAATTGCTGGGGGCGAAATGTGGGGGGCGAACCTTCCGGATCCCGAGACAGAGAATCTGGTTTCTGGATATATCTGTCTCCCAGCATTGACAAAATAAAATCCTTTCACATATTGCTTTGATGACTGGTTATTGGTAGATGAGAATCTAGAAAACTTGAACTAGACTGTTTTGGGTTACCCAATGATGCTGATTACAGTTTGGTGCTTGATAAGAAATTTATTCTTGATGCAATATGACTGGGTCTTTCTGTCTGGTTTGTTTCAATGCCTCTGAATATCTCATTTTATTTTCTTCCTGTTAGTACATATCTATAGTTTATTTGACTGAATAACTTGGCTAAATACTTCTGCTTGCACTTTTGATATTTCTGTTTCACAGTTGGGAATATTTAATTTCACTGTTTTACTCTGTGGGTTAGTTTGAGTATATTCTTCTTTCCTGTTTAAAGGAACCTCAAGTACCTCTACGTGATGCCCCTTTTTTCTGGTTGAGGGGCTTCCAGGGCTGTCCCTTCAGTTGCGCACATGGTAGTGGGACACATGCACATTACCATGGATGTGTTACATTTTACAATGGGTGATGCTTTACTGGATGTGGATGACAGACTGGAGGAGATACCCTTATCAGAGAGTATATAGGCCCAGGCCTCCTGGACCTCATTGATCAGGAGTACTTTATTTGATACCACTTTGATAGGGCTGCCATACAGCATTTTTGTCAGCAGCTACAATCCTTCCTTCAGGCCAGGATACACAGGAATAATCCACCTTACAGTCACAGCTTCTCTGGCCTTTCAGCCAGTGCTAGCAGTCAATGCAAGCCTCGCCCAGCCTACCATCTTCAATTGTGTTTCCCAGTTTCATGATGCCTTTCTGACCCATACCCGACTACTGCCCAAGCCCTCTAAAACAACACAACTCAGTTCCAAGTTTACCAAGTTTATTAAAAATGTGCTATACTGCCAAATCAAACTTCTAGGTGGTTTACAATACATTAAATGGGCATACATTACATTGTGCTTGTTAACCGCGTAACCACAAGTTCAACATGGTTTACAAAAGACTATTAACGACAAGCATAGTACAGATTAATTAATTAATCAAATACTTGGAAAATAGATGTCTTCAGCTGTGTTCTAAAATGTTTATAAGAATAAGCTGTGAGCAATTCTTTGTCATGAGTGGCTGCTTGGTACGCTAGTGTATGATCAAGACATTTTATACTTCTACAGCCTTGGACAGAAAGAAAATTAAACAGAGGATGAGTTTTCTGCTGTGTTTATATGAAGCTAAGGAAAATCTATTGACCAAATAAGGAGGAGCTGATCCATATAGTACTTTGTAGCAAAAACAACCCAGCTTAAACAGCACCCGAGATTCCATAGGAAGCTAATGTAATTCACAGTAATAGGATGTGACATGGTCATATTTCTTCAGGCCATAGATCAGCCTGACTGCTGTGTTCTGTATTAGTATCAGTCTCTCTAATTCTTTCTTAGTGATTGTCAAATAGACAATGTTGCAGTAATCAAGAAGACTCAGTAATAGTGATTGTACTAATAGTCGAAAATCAGCAAATTCAAAATAGGATTTAATTGTTCATAACCTCCATAAGGTGAAATAACTTTTACGTACTACTGTATCTATCTAAGTCTTCATGGTGAGATGCTGATCTAGAACAACTCCTAATATTTTGATCGTTGAATGAAATGTATATGTAGCTGAATTTATACTAATGGAGGATTCAGGAAGAGTTTTATTAAGAGATGCCATATAAAATTTAGTTTTGGCAAGATTGAGTTTAAGTTTAAATTGCTACATCCAAATAGACATCTGTTTCATTATAGTTTCAATTTTGGTGGTGATCTGAGATAGAACCGAGTTAAAGGGTATTACAATAGTGATGTCGTCGGCATAGCTGAACATTACAAATATCCAAACTACTCAAACATGATCCTAACGATGAAAGGTAAACATTAAACAATGAAGGTGAAAGAGAAATCTCTGAGGAACACCACATGGGTTTCTCCAACTCGAGGAAAGCTGAGTCTTAAACCTGACTTGGTAAAGTCTACACTTCTCCCTCCGTATTCGCGGTTTCAGCAATTGTGGTTTTGATTATTCACTGTTTTTGGTTGCTGGCTCCTCCCTCCCCCCAAATTGCATCAACTTGGATAGAGAAATCGCTGATTCCAAGAGTTTACAGAGAAAATTGCAGATTCCCAGCACTTTTTTCACCATGTTTTGCCTCTCCTTCAGGAACAGGCCAGGTCTCCCACCATGTTATTTACAGTTTCACCATATTCACAATGGCTTTTAATAGAAAACAGCGAATAACATATGAAAAAGTATTTGCGGGTCTGTTAATAATCCTATCACAGTGAATATGGAGGGAGAAGTGTAGTTTCTAAAAATCCTTTACATCATGAATATTAGTACAAGATAATAAAACAAATAAAACAGTGAGCAGTAGTGGCTCGTGGCCTGTAGGGGGCGATATCTATGGTACGTTAATGGAATGGACGTCAGGACATGATGGTGCAGTATTTTGTGGAGTTTTTCTATAAAAGCGCCTGCTTTTCGTATGATTCTGGGTAACTCTAGTTAGATACAAGCATATGTGTTAGTTAAGGCCATGCCTAATAGAAGCGTATGAAAAGTTGGTGAATAAAAATCTGAATATGGATGTAGCCAAGGCCAGAAAAACACACTACAGATTAATATTATGAAAAGCATAATAATATTCTCTTTATGTACTTTGCTATTAAGCCAGATCATAGAGGAAATCAGGTAATGTGTAACATACATAGAAACATTAGTGACTCCATTTTGTTCTCTGTTTTTCTGTGTCTTCTGCTTGGCTTTACTCCATTTTGTGTTCAGCCTATGTCCCTAGTCTTTGTTCAGGATTTTGCCCGTCTTGAGCTTCCCTCGTGGTCTAATTGATACAAGATTGGCTTCAGCTGGGTATACTGGGCATAATAGAGAAAGTTTTCTTGCATTAAATATGAATGAAATACATGGTATGGATGTGGATGAAAGGGACCCCAAGCGAATGATGGATGAAAGATATATATGAAAGAATGGTGTGTACTTAATTTCTAATATTTTATATATTTTAAACCTGAAGAAATTCTAAGAAGCAATCCTGAGGCAACATCTGGAAATAATTAGTCAGAAACTGCTGTATCAGTCTCTAGCATAGGAAGGGGGGCATTGGTAGCCTACACTTAGGAATGTGTCAGTATAACTTGAAACTGTCAGTTTCTGTAAAGCTCAGAGCAGGAGGGGGGAACAGCCCCTCCTTTCTATGGTACTAACAGGGCCATGAAGTTTTCAGCACTTCAAATGCAGTTTCTCCTGAAACAGATAAGTAGGTTTAGATTTAAAGTTTTTGGCTATATTATAATATGTTTATGTATATTCAGAAATGAATGTAAACAAAAAATATGGTTTGTGGAACTTTTTATTCCATGTTAAAGAGAAAGAGAAGTTCTTTGTCCAAATTTAAGGACAGCCTCTGTTAATGGAATGGCTGACAGCTAATGATGTCATGCAGGACAAAAGGTATATATTGGGGAGCTACGAATTATAGAGTTGAGATCTTTATCAGAAGGCCAGCATTTTGGCACTGTAAAGAGCTCCTGATGACGCAACTAATCTTTTGAGTTCCATGATGGAAATAATAAAGGCAATAATTATTTTAATATAAAAAAACTTGCATCATGAGTCATTTTCCATGTATTTTTTTTATTTTACAAACCTTGAGTGAAAGCTAGCAGTTCAATTGGCAACTGCTGCTTAAAGAGTGTGCTGGCGTCCACTTACCCATGCTCAACAGCCAACATATTAATATTGATACTAATAAAAACAAACAACAGATTATTATCAAGACAAACAAAATGACGTAATACAAAATGGAACAAAAGGAAATAGAGTAGAACTACATAGTTAATAGGAATAACAGAGAAGGGAAATCACAAAAGGAATGGGGGATGTACATTTGTTCCAGAAGAAAAGAAACAAAAAGCAATGGCTGAAAACAAAAATTCTTTTAATTTGGAGTAAAGGAAGTTGCTTAATTTGGAGTTAAGGAAGTGGAGTTCTCTTAAATGACAGAGTGGAGTTCCAGAGTGACGGGGTGGTTACCGAAAAAATATTAGCGTGTAAAGTGTTGATGTGCCTTAAAGACAGAATGGAAAGCAAGTTTTGAGAGATGGATTGAAGACATCTTTGGGGGAATATGGTATTAGTAGGCTATTGATGAATTTAGGTTGGTTTGTTGCATGGATTTTGAAGGTTAATAATACAATTTTATATGTGATTCATTATTTGATGGATTAACAATGGGCTGTGATCAAGGGGGTTACATTGTCAAACTTTCTTGTATGAGTTATAATTTTAACTGACCTATCTGAAAGTGTCTTATTTCCTTTTGTGTTATACCTTTGTATAGGGCATTACTATAATCCAAGCATGAGATCACAAGTGAGTGGATTAAAATATTTAATGAAGATGAGTTGAGCAGTTTAGATAAAGAGCGTATCAGTGGAAACATTTATGAACCACCGAACTGATCTGGTCATGAAAGGAAAGTTTTCCATCAAGAATAACACCCAGCAATTTAAGACTTGGTACGATTTGTACTATGGATGAATCAAGTTTAATTGGACTAGATCGGTTTCTCTCAAACTTTCTCAAGCAGGGGCACATTAAAGGTAGTGGCCACGGCTCAAAGCACCCAGAAGTGTCTGGATGTCGCTGTGATGACATCACATGCATGCGTGACATCATCACATCGACAACCATGCATGCGCAGAGGCCCTCCAGACAGGCCCTGAAATGCCAGTAGAGCATGCCATCAGGGAAATATCAACTGAGTACCCCAACCACAGACCTCCCCAACTCCACCCTAGACCCACCCAAGCTCTTCCCCAGATCCAACCCCCTTGTAATGCAATTTTTTCCCATTCATTTTTCATATACATACAATATACGCAGCTGATATAAAGTCTCAAAACTGACACATTTCAATCACTATATTGTAAACTACTCATATTTCAACATGCTTTAGAAATCTTAAATGCGGCCAAAAAGTCACAGTCATTAAAATATCAAAACCATAAGATTCATTTATACCTGATTTTGAAAAAGCTACTGCCCAATGAAGGAAGGAGTTTCTGATGTTGAAATCTCATTTGCGGAAGTTGGGAGCCAGGTATGGGCTGCTTTATCCATCAGTAATGAAAGTGACTTTTAACGGAAATACTGTTCACTACAAAAACCCTGCTAAGTTGGAAGAATTTCTTTCTGATCACCTGGATTCAATGAATTAAATGATAAAAAGGGAACTACAAACTGATTGAGGATTCTATTTTATTTATTTATTTTATTTTTTATTAGCACAGGAAGTGCTTCATCTGAAGTTCGTTTTTTATCCAGTGAGGAAAGAGCCGGTCACATTTGGAGTGGGACATAGTTAAAATTCATATCACATGACATAAATGAGGAGAAAAACTTATGCCTAGAAGGTATCCTGCGATATGTAATTTTTTACTGCTTTGCCTCATCGATCTGCTTTGAACATTTATCTAAACTTTCAGATGAAGCAGTGTTTGAGATCTGATTTATTTTAAAAGCCTCTTTGATAACTGAAATGCTGTTCTGAGGCAGCCCTTTGAAGTGGGGGGAGAATCGCAGGCAGAGAGAACTTGATGAGAGCTGGGCAGTATGAGGTAGCAGGAGTGAGAATCGCCTCTTCACTTCCTAGCTGTTACACAGGATCTTCGAAACCCTGTAAAACCAGGATTTGCAGGATTCTCAGGATCTCCAGGATGTAGGGCAGACCACCTTAAGAAAAGATTGCTCATTTTTAATGACAGCATCAGGCTGTCTTTCAGGGGGGAATTTCTCTGTAAAGTCCCATCCCCTATGATGCAGTTCTATTCTTCTGTGAGTGGGCTTGGCAGAAGACAATGATATCAGCAAAAGGGGGGGGACTTCCTGCAGAATGACAGAAAATCAGTCAACACGAGAAAATCAATCAACACAGTTGGTACAAATTGCAGAGCTAAATAGTGGAAGCTGCTGCAGGGAGTGATTGTGGGGAACTGAAAGAGGCATAAAATATAATCAATATGTTCCAGAAAGAAGAAATAAAAATAGCATACAAAATAAAGTGAAGGGGTGAGGAAGACAGTAGCCGGAAACATCCAAATATTTTACTCCTTCCTTATCAAAAGCACAGGACCAACCAGGATCCTGTAATTATGACCTCAGGAAGGGCTGCATATATTTGGTTTAAGCACCTTCAACCACCTATAAGGCAAGAAAACATCCATTCCATACAATCTTTCCCTATCAAAAGCACAGGATATGCCAGGATGTGTCAGGATGTGCAGGATTTGCAGGATATCCAGGATCTAGTAGGATCTGTCAGGATCCTGCAATTCTGAACCCAGGAAGAGCTGCATCTATATGATTTCAGCATCCTCAACCACCTATAAGGCAGAAAACATCCATTCCATTCACTCTTTCCCAATCAGAATCACAGGATATGCCAGGATGTGCAGGATTCGCATGATATCCAAGATCTAGCAGGATCTGCCAGGATCCTGCAATTCTGACCCCATCTATCTGATTTCAGCATCCTCAACCACCTATAAGGCAGAAACATCCATTCTATACACTCTTTCCCCATCAGAAGCACAGGATATGCCAGGATGTGTCAGGATGTACCAGGATCTTACAATTCTGACCCCAGGAAGGGCTGTATCTATCTGATTTCAGCATTTGTAACCATCTATAAGGCAGAAAACATCCATTCCATGCATTCTTTCCCCATCAGAATCACAGGATATGCCAGGATGTGCATGATATCCAAGATCTAGCAGGATCTGCCAGGATCCTGCAATTCTGACCCCAGGAAGGGACACATCTATCTGATTTCAGCATCCGTAACCACCTATAAGGCAGAAAACATCCATTCCATGCACTCTTTCCCCATCAGGATCACAGGATATGCCAGGATGTGCAGGATTTGCAAGATATCCAGGATCTGACAGGATCCTGCAATTCTGACCCCAGGAATGGCTGCATCTATCTGATTTCAGCATCTTCAATCACCTATAAGGCAGAAAACATCCATTCCATGCACTCTTTCCCCATCAGAATCACAGGATATGGCAGGATGTGCAGGATTTGCAGGATATCCAGGATCTAGCAGGATCTGTCAGGATCCTGCAATTCTGACCCCAGGAAGGGCTGCATCTATCTGATTTCAGCATCTGTAACCACCTATAAGGCAGAAACCATCCATTCCATGCACTCTTTCCCCATCAGAATCACAGGATATGCCAGGATGTGCAGGATATCCAGGATCTAGCAGGATCTGTCAGGATCCTGCAATTCTGACCCCAGGAAGAGCTGCATCTATCTGATTTCAGCATCCGTAACCACCTATAAGGTAGAAAACATCCATTCCATACACTCTTTCCCCATCAGAAGCACAGGATATGCCAGGATGTGTCAGGATGTACCTGGATCTTGCAATTCTGACCCCAGGAAAGGCTGCATCTATCTGGATTCAGCACCCCTCACCACCTATAAGATAGGAAACATCCATTATCCCAGTCAAGCAGGTAGCATATTCTCACATGTTAGTGACATAATCCTTGGAGCCCTGGTACAGACAGCTTATTGCCACATTAAGATTATTAAAAAGTTCATGTATGACCGCACCACACTTGCGAGAGTGCCTTCTTTTCCAACCTAAGCTTGCGACTCCTCAGTTTTTAGTTTTCCACGGAGCTAAGTTGTATTTTTTTAATGTCATTCAATTTTGCCTTGTTGCCTTCCCGCTCTCATGTATTTTCTTTTCTCCCTTTTTTCTTTCTTTAAAAAAAAATAATAAAGCGGGGATTATTTTTTTCCTCTTGTAGGCAGAGAGCTAGAGGAGGTGAAAGTGGTATGGGTGAGGGTAGGAGAAGTGAGGGGGCACCTGCTGCTGTGACGTGGGTGAAGTTCAAGCAGGAAGAGACTGGATGATCGAATGAGAGGGAGAAAGTGTTGGATCTTTAGAGTGGAGAAGAGGATAAGAGAAAGGGAGAGGAAATGGGTTTAAAGAGTGAGTGGTGAGGTGTTAAGGGATTCAGTGACTTGGGGAGAGATTGGAGATCGTTAATACCAGTAGGTGGGGAGGGGAATACTAGTAGGAGGGGAATCGTCTGTATTCCAGGGAGTCATAACAATGGAAGGAGGAAGAGGAACAAGGAAGAAACTGTGGGCTAGTCTAGAGAGCAGAGTCCATCTCAGTCATTGAGTTTGATTTGCCTGAGGTGCTCTTCCCATCGATGTCCCATCCATTGATGGGTTATAAGAAGTGTAGCAGGTGTCAATAGCACATATCTCTCACCGACCCATTGTTGGTGTCTGTAGTGCCTGGGCCTGGAACATCATGTTGAGTCCTGTGCATGTTGTTCATTGCTTCAGAATCATACCATCAAAAGCCACAAATTAAAGCAGGAAAACTTATTTTGCACCAGCATGAACGTCGATAAAACTTCCAAGCCATCAAAACCAACACTGGAGTCGGAGGACATCGCTCCCTCTGGTAAGCCTGTTAAGAAGCCACCAGCTTCCCGGTCTGTGTCGCAGGCCACTATGGCATCGAGTCCAATCATGCCGGCCAAGTGATAACCTCTCTTAAGACTCGCTTCTTTTCCATCGGAGTTACCTTCTCCGAGGCGAGCCGAGGCACCTTTGGTACCGGCAGAAAAGCTGACAGTACCGGTGCTGTCTTTTTGGGAAAAGCTGGATGCGTTTTTTTCAACTTAGAATTTGGTGACATGTTTCACCTTATGACCTCTGCACTGACTACTCTGGTACCGGCTCAGCCTGAGCATGACACTGTGAGGTCTGGCTCTTCGGTACCTCATCGAAGCACCTCTTAACACCGATCATCTCATCAATACTGCACAGCATCTTCTTGTCATTCAAGTTCATCAAGGCATCGTCGATTATTGCCTTCTCATTCCAGCAAATGTTCTTCCAAGAGGAAACGCCATTCTCTTGCAGATGCTTCCCAATGTCACAGGTCTCTAACACTGATCCCATGTAAGAAACATCACTCTTCTCATCATGCTTCTAAACATACCAAATCTTCCACACTGACTTCGCCCAAAGAAGCATCCCCCTGACCATGCTTCTAAACGTCCACAGTCCCCAACTTCAGCTTCGACTTCATCAACTGATGGGTATCGGTGCAAACAATTCATCTTCACAACCGTATGGAGAAGTCCGCATCTTCAGTTTGATTCAGATGCAGACTTCTCCATTTCCTCTACTGAGGTTTGTGACACGTCTGAGGAAAAATCTCCATGTCGGTCTCCTCCTAGAGTGAAATCTTCCACTGAGAGACTTTCTGCCACCAAATTTATTAGACAATTGGGTAAATAACTCTCTGTCAAACTTGAGGCTGATTCTGCATATAGTGCTGAATTTTTAGAGATGCTACATTATGATCAGCCTCCTAAAGAGCTCTTAAAACTCCCATTGCATGGAATCCTTAAAGAGACTCTTCATAAGAACTGGGAGATCCTTCTCACTATACCTGCGGCTCCCAGAAAGTTGGACTCTCTTTACAAAATCGTCTGTATTCCAGGTTTGGACAAGCAATAGCTTCAGCACCAATCATTAGTGGTGGAATCTAGTTTAAAGAAGTCTAATCCATCCAGAGTTTAAACCAGAATTCCCTGTTGGCAAATATGGTCATTAATTACAATTTCTATTTTTCCTGTTACATGAAACATCTTCTAAAGAAATTTCCTTCTTTTAAGAAATATCTTCTTACTAAACATCTGAAGGATTTTCAGTCCATTATTCACACTCTCACTCAACTATGGAAGTATATGGTCCTATCTACTTACGATACTTTTGAATTTCCAGGGCCTCTGCCATGTCTGTAGCCATGAGATGCTTAGCCTGGTTTCAAGTGGCAGATATGGATACTAATTAGAGAATGACATGATAGCAATTACCCGCGGCAACCCACCGAAACGGTGGGGGGGGGGGGTAGTGCTCACTGTGGGCACAGGGACAAGGCCATCCATCGCCCCATGGAGCGGTGAATGGCCTTGCCCTGCAGTTAAGGGAGGGAAGACACGTGGTCAATGATCGCATGCGGCTCCTTACCTACCTATGGCCAAATCTATCTCCCTTCCCCCTCCCCCTTACCTTTGCGGCGCTTTAGAAAAGAAACTTACTGAAGCTGGCAAAGCCTGCCTGTGCCTGCAGTCACGTGTGTGTGGGCGGAAGCTTCTCCTCTAACGCAACTTCTGGTGAAGGGGATGGCGGGGACGGGGTGGTAAAGGGGACGGTGGTCCAGTGACGGGGACAGATTTTTTCCTCGTGTCATTCTCTAATACTAATCTCCAGGACAGATTGGCTAATATCCCATATTTGGGGGAAGAACATTTTGGGGACTCTATTGAAAATGCCAACAAAATCTCACTGACCATGAGAAACATTGGAATGCTTTGGTCAAATCCAAAACAAGACCAGCTACTATAAAGTCTTTTAAACCTTCCTGTACTTATCAGAGGCATTTTTCAACTAAACCTTCTGCTCCTGTTAGACCGCAGAAGAAACAGCACAATGTACCCCATAATCTCAACCAGCAGCTCCTCTGAAGTTCACTTAGTCTTTTTGATGGGCTTCTAGAGAGCATAGCCACTGTTCCTTTGTTTCATTCCCTCCCACAGCCAATCAGAGGTCATTTTCAACTCTATTTTCAGCGATGGGAGTTGACCCTAGACTTCTGGGTTCTAAGGGTCATTCAGGAGAGGTACTCTCTTCATTTCCTCACTGTTCCTCCAGATGATCCTCCAAGAGAGTCTTTTTCAAACCCTTATCAGACATCTCTTCTTCTGGAAATAGATTCTTTTCTCCTTCTCAATGCCATCGAGAATATACCCTCAGCACAGAAGAACCGAGGATTTTACTCCCGCTATTTTCTTGTCCCAAAGAAGACGGGAAGTCATCGACTGATCTTGGATCTCAGAGGCCTCAACAAATTTCTAGTCAAGGAAAAGTTTTGGATGTCCCTAGCGACTTTGTATCCTCTTTTGGATCGCAACAATTGGCTATGCTCTCTGGACCTCATAGAGGCCTACACTCACATTCTATCCATCCAGCTTACAGGAAGTTTCTCAGGTTACAGGTGGCACACTATCATTATCAATATAAGGTTTTACCTTTTGACCTGGCATCCTCTCCCAGGGTGTTCAAGAAGTGCCTGGTGGTAGTTGCAGCAGCCTTGTACTCTCAGGATCTTCAAGTTTTTCCCTACTTGGACGATTGATTCATCAAGGACATTTCTTCTCAGGGCATCCTTTTAGTGACCCATCGGACGATACTCGTCCATCAACATTTGGGCTTCGAGATCAATTTTCCCAAGTCACAACTTTGCCCTCTCAAACGCTCCAGTTCATAGGGGCACAATTGGACACTATTCAGCTCAGGGCGTTTCTTCTCCAGCAGCAGCAAGATGTTTTGATTCAGCTCTGCCAACAAATTTCTTAACTCCCGTCCATCTCAGCCAGGCAAATGATGGTCATCCTGGGACACATGGCCTCCACAGTCTATGTAACTCCATTTGCAAGGCTTCACCTCTGGATGCCTCAATGGTCTCTGGCATCTCTGTGGTCTCAAGCCCTCGATCCTCTTTTGCAGCACATTACAGTCACGTTGTCTCTTTGACGATCGCTACAGTGGTGGTTGAGCTCTTCCAATCTTTCTAGAGGACTGCTATTCCACTCACCTCCACATCTGAAGGTTCTCACCATGGACTTATCCACTTATGCTTGGGGGGCTCATATGGAAGGGTTTCACATTTAAAGTCACTAGTCTTCCCAGGACCAGCACCATCATATCAATCTACTGGAACTCAGAGTGATTTTCAATGCTCTCAAGACTTTTCAGCATTTAGTCTCAGGTCACGTCCTTCTAGTCCGCATGAACAATCAAGTGGCCATGTAATATTTAAACAAACAAGGAGGAACAGGCTCTCTTCTTCTTTGTCAGGAGGCCCAGAAGATTTGGTACTGGGCGATTGCTTGGAACATTTTTCTCAAAGCAATCTATATTCAAGGAAAGCAGAATTCATTAGCAAACAAACTCAGCAGAGTTCTTCAACCTCATGAATGGACAATCAACTCTCCTGTGCTTCATCAGATTTTTTCTTAATGGGGAATGCCTCACATCGACCTGTTTGCATCTCCCCAAAATCACAAGTTGCCCCACTTCTTCTCCAGACAGTATTCGACTCATCACCTGGACGCGGACACTTTCCTACTGGATTGGACACATCAGTTTTTCTATGTATTTCCTCCCATTCCTCTGGTCCTCAACAAACTTGTCAAACTCAAACAGGAATCGGCCACCATGATTCTTATAGCTCCTCGATGGCCCAGACAGCCTTGGTTCTCCTTTCTCCTTCAACTCAGTTCCATGGAGCTAATAACTTCCAATTTTTCCTTCTCTTCTAACATAGTGTCAAGGATCTCTTATGCATCACAATCTTCAGTCTTTACACCTGACAGCTTGGTACCTATTGGGCTAAGCTCAGCTGATCTCCATTTTTCTCAGCCTGTTCACCTCTTCTCGGAAGCTTCCAGAAAACTGTAAAGTTTTTCTTCTTGGTGTACCCTGCATGAGCAGAATCTGAAATCCATCTTTGTCTCCTCAATACTGGATTATCTGCTTCACTTCTCTGACTTTGACCTCAAATCTACTTCCATTCAAGTCCATCTCAGTGGGAGGGGCCTTAGGCGCCTGGACCAATCAGGCCCTAGGATCCTGTGGGTTGGGCAGGGAAGGGGTGGGCCCGCCTCATTTGGACAGAGATGGGCTGCTGGCCGGATGTGCGAGGAGCCTTTCGGTCCAACTTGCAGGTAAGCTCAAGGGGAGTTCCGGGGTGGGGGGGGGTTTGTTGGGGGGTCCGGCAGGAGGAGTTGGGTACCCTCCTGCCAATATCTTCAGGGGGGGTCAGGTTCTGTCGGTAGAAGGGGTTGCACACCCTCCTGCTGTGATCACTGGGGGGAGGGGAGACTTGCGGCCATAGCCGCGGCTGCTATACTAATCACGGCAGGGAGATCCTTGCCACGATTAGGTATAGTGGCCGCGTCTACATACCATGTAGGCCAGCATTTTGCTAGCCTACATTGTAAGCGTCTCCCGTTCTGCTAGGGAGACACGTAGGGCCAACTAGGTTTACTTAAGGCTACCTCCTAGTATTAGGCGAGCTTAGGCGGGCCTCTCTGGGCTCCCTGGAGGCACCTTCAATAAAGGCGGCCTGCTTGGGGAGCATTTTTTTTTTTTTAGGAAAAGTGCCTCCCGATTGGCTGATTAGACAGCTGTAGAACGCCTACAGCTGCCTACAATCGGGAGCACTTTGCAGAATCAGGGCCAAAAAGTCCATTCCAGTCTGCCCATCCGCAGTAACCATTATCTCTTCCTCTCTCTAAGAGATCCCACGTGCCTATCCCATGCTTTCTTTAATTCAGACACAGTCTCTGTCTCCACCACTTTTTCCAGGAGACTGTTCCACGCATCTACCAGCATTTCTGTAAAAAAGTATTTCCTTAGATTAGTCCTGAGCCTATCACTTCTTAACTTCTTCATCCTGTGCCCTCCCATTCCAGAGCTTCCTTTCAAATGAAAGAGACTTGACTCATTCACATTTATGCCACATAGTTATTTAAATGTCTCTATCATATCTCCCATTAATGTAATTATATTTACCATTCCCTCTTTCCAAATTGATCCGCATTGCCTCTTCCCAGGGCTGGATTAATGGATTAATGCAAGTACGCACGTGCCTAGGGCCCAAAACTGTCGGGGGGGGGGGGGGGGGCTACTAAAGGTAAGGTAAAAAGTCAACTCACCTTGCAATTTTTTTTCAAACGGAAACGACCCTTCCCCCCGCGACATCAATGGTGACAGCCCTCCCCCCGGCGCCAACAGCAATACGGCCGTCTCTGCTCCAGGAAGATCCCGCAATGACTGCGTCTGCCGGTCCATCCCCTTCTGATGTCTCTTCTTCCAGAGCAAGTAAGTGATTTCGGAAGGGGATGGACCTTCCTGGAGCATTGTCGACCGCGTTGCTGTCCATGCTGCCAGCTGTTCTAATGATTTCTGCTTTTGGGCTGCCTTTTGCCAAGGAGCTCAGAGAACAGAGCCGGAAGCACGGGACCTTGCATTTGTTTGGAGGGAGAGAGAAAGGAGCATGGAAGGGTGGTGGAGGGAGAGAAAGGGAGCAGATGCTGATGGAATTGATGTGTAGGTAAAGGGGAGAGAGACATAAGGGGGAAAGATACTGGAGAGAATTGGGTTGGAGGGAAAGAAAGGGGGCAGATGCTGATGGATGTGGGGGGAAGGGAGAGGAGAGAGTGAAATACCAGACCTTGGGAGTATGGAAGAGAGAAGGGAAGGAGAGGAAAGAGATGCCAAGGAAGGGAAGAAGATGGATGCCAGACCAATGGGGGTGAAGGGAGAGAAGAAGCCATATAGAAGGGGCAGAAAGAGGGTAGACAGTGGATTAAATGAAGAGAGTGACAAGAAGATGAGGAAAGCAGAAACCAGATAAGACACGGTAGAAAAAATGTTTTTTTGGTTTTTATTGCTATAGGGGAGATGCATCGCTGTTTCTGTGGTGTTGCATTTTTTGCAGAGTTCAGCTTCTTGGTGGTTCAATTTAACCTTTGTCTATGTATTTCTATTTTATCCCCCCTTTTGCAAAACCATAGAGCATTTTTTTACTGCTGGCCGTGGTGGTAACAGCTCCAACGCTCAGTATTCTATGAGCATCTGAGCAGTTACCACCAAGGCTAAAAACCACACTACAATTTTATAAAAGGGGGAGGGGTTAATTTGTGATTATATATTCCATAGTAGGTGAAGGTGTTTTCTGTGTTCTGTGTGTTCGGAGGGCCACAGAAAAAATAGTTCATGTCATATTAAAGAAATGACAACTTTGCATGATTTAAAACTCTTTATAGTTTATAAATCTTTCCTTAATTGCTTCTGATAATTTCAGCTATACACAACTGAAAGCAGTGCAACATGCAGAAAGTGAAGTTTAGATAGTTTTTCACTTTCTGCATTTTGCACTGCTTTCAGCTGTGTATAGCTGAAATTATTAGAAGCAATTAAGGAAAGATTTATAAACTATAGCTGATGCCCCGGCGTTGCACGGGTATTTAATTATAGCAATAACACTGTAAATGGATTCAAATAAAGATACTTTATAGTGGTGAATGAAATTATTTTTTTACAGCTTTATAAAAAGTACAATATTCAAATTATAATGTGAAATATTTGACAAAATGAATACAATACAACTAACACAAAACTTGATTATAAACAACATTTTTAGTTTCACCTCCAGGAGCAAGAACATATAAATTCTTGGGTGAACCCACCCTTGAGCAAGCAACATAGAGTTGTCCATGGGAAAAACAGGGGGATCTTAAATCCACTCCACAGTATGTAATAGTCTGTCCCTGTGATTTGTTGATTGTGATAGAGAATGCAAGTCTCACTGGAATTTGCAATCTCTTAAACTGAAAAGGAAGATGTGTTGCAAGTTTCGTTCAAATCGGGCAAGCCGTTTTTGCGTTGGCAGCTTTTTACATTTTTTCCATTGACATGAATGGGTGAAATATGATTTTCTGTTTGTAGCTCCGCCCACGTGTGCAGGTGGGCCGCGAGACCCCCAGAACATATCACCCCAGGTAGTGAGGGATCAGCATACCAAGTTTCGTTCAAATCGGTCAAGCCGTTTTTGCGTGATTGCGGCACATACACACACACACACATACATACATACATACACACATACATACCTCCGATTTTATATATATAGATAAAGAGTTTTACCTCAAGCAAAATTGTGATTTAGATTCTAAAGTATCAACTGCAAGAGAGAAGATTTTGGTGTATTCTTCTAGGGTTTTTTTGTAGAGGGGAGAATCAATATCCGACTTGTGCCTAGAAAACTTGTGCCTTAAGTGTCCAGTGGTCGCATCTGCAACCGCCTTCAGCTCTCACCTCCTCCAGTACCGGGACACAACCACCATCTTACATCAAGCAATCACCGCAAGGAGAGGTGCCAAATTTTGCAAGAGTTCACGAGATTATGTACACATGCACAAGTTGCACTGCCTCAATGGTTACCTTACATTCTGGATCATTGCCAGCCTCACTGCTGTAACTTCACACAAGCGCTTTCCTGCGTCTGTACGCGATTGTCCTCTCCACTCTACCTCACAATTGCATAGAAATGCAGGAAAGTGCTTGCGTGAGGTTACAGAGTGAGGCAGACAATGTTCCAGAACAATGGTAACATACTGAGGTCCTCAAAATAGTACCTGGCAGGCCGCATGTGGCCCCCGTGCCGTGAGTTTGAGACCATTGGTGTAAAGGTATACGGTGGTTTACTTACCTGAGGGCTTATACTCACCCAGGGCTCTGAGCACCTGCCCCATTGCTTCTGGTTTAAAGCCCTCTTCAGTAGATTAGCCAGCCTGCTGCCGAAGACACTTCTTCCCTTCTTTGATAGATGCATACCATCCCTGCTTAGTAGCCCTTAGAAAATCATCACATTGTCCAGGAAGCCAAAACTCTCTCTGACACCATCCACATAGCCACGCATTCATCTCCGAGACATGAGCTTCTCTGCCCTGGACTTTACTCTCAACAGGGAGGATAGACAAGAATACCACCTGCATACCTGACTGCATCATCTTCTCTCCCAGAGATACAGTTACTTTTGATACGTTAACAGGGGTACCTGGTATAATCATTAGTGCCAACATGGATGAGTAGCATCGGATAATAGTCTTGAAGAGGCTTGATGAGTCTCGGCAAACTCTCCGTAACATCTTGGATTTCAGCACCAGGCAGATAGCGTACCTCCTGGGACATCATGTCTGGTTTGCATATGGATGTTCTGTACCCCTCAGAAGGTAATTGCCAACCACCACCACCTTACATCTCCTAGTGGTCACGGATCCAGCAATTTTGGGGATTTCAAGCTTTGGTCCTTACTCTCCCTGGGATGCTCTCATCTCCTCCTCTTCCAGGGTAGTATACCGGTTCTTCAGTTCCAGGGCAGGTGGAGTCACAGTACTAATCTTGCAGGGTTCCATAATCTGAGTCCAGCTGTCTTCACTCAGCACAGCCAGGGCCGGCGTTAGGGGAGGGCAAACAGGGAATCTGCCCTGGGCACCACAGCTCCAGGGGGTCCCATAGTCTGGGCATCTCTTCCCCTCATTCAGGCCATCTTCCTCCCTTCCCATCACCTTCGCAGGTGCTTTTCAGAATCAAAGTTTTCTCTCTCTCGTTCATGATCTCCATTATGTCTCTTCTCCATTCCCTTCTTCAATTTCCTGCATCTTTTTTCCAGGATCCCTTGATTTCCAGCATGTCTGTTCTTCCTATACACTTGTTGATCTCATAAATATCTGCCCTGCCTTCCCCCCATTATCCACAGCATCTCTCTTCTCCCTCTGCCTCTCCATGTTGTACAGTATGTCTGCCTTTCTCCCTTACTAGTTTATAAATTCAAAATCCAACTTATTCCCTCTCTCTCTTAACCATTCCCTCCACCCCATATAACAAATTCCCCTCTTCCCACACCCCCAGCCAGGGCTGGATTAATTTGTCAAGGCCCCCTGCCCCACCCCATGTACTTACCCATTTTCTTATTTACTTTTTATTTCCACTTTATTTCTTTTTTACTTTTATTTTAAAATTCAAAACAAATAACAAAGATTAGCATACCAGTGCCAGTGTACAGTTTTTCTTCTATGCAACCTCCAAACATCTCTGAATAAATCCCCCCTTCCACCAATTTATATTTTGCATTTGAGTAGGTGGCATGGGACATGGCAGGAAGAAAATTTAGTGCCCGCTATTTTATTGGACTAATACATTTCTCAATTGGCATTCATAGGTTAAAACCTCTTTCTTCAGGTCAGTAAACTATACAGTATCCCTGTCCTGTCCTGAGGAAAGGAGTTATGGTCTGTGAATTAATAAAAAATGTAATAAAATTAGTACAATAAGCAGGGTCACCTTATTTCCATAAGCAAATAAAACAAATAGAAATGTATTTCTGCCTTTGTTGTCTGGTTTCTGTTTTTCTCATCTTCTCATCATTCTCTTCCTTCCATCCACTGTCTGCCCTATCTTTCCCTCTTCCATATGGCATCTGCTTTCTTTCTATGCCTCTTCAAGAAACTGTCTGCCTCCCTCCCCCCTCATTGGTCTGGCACCCATCTTCTTCCCTCCACTCCCCCCATGGTCTGGCATCTCTGTCTTCTTCCCTTCCATCTCTCCCACCCTCCCCCAGGTGGTTTTTAGCATTTCTCTCCTCCTTTCCTCCCCCCATACTTTGGTATCTCTCTCTCTTCTCCCTTTCCTTTTCTGCTCTTCCTTCTCAATTTGTTTTCTACCTTTTATCTACTTACTTTCCAGTCCTCAATTTCCCTTTTATTGTGTTTACCTAAAACTTGCCACCTCTTTCCCTCACCCCTTCCAGTATCTCACTAACTCTAACCTCTTACCCCCAATCCAGCATGCGCCCTTTTTTATTTATCCCCTCCTTCCATACAGTATGTGCTTTCTCTCTCCTCTCCAATTCCTTCAAGTCTGCTCCCCTCTCTCTCCTCTCTACTTCCATCCAACCTCTGTTCTCCTCTTGCTCCCCTCCCATCCAGAGTCAGCTCCCCTTTCGCACCTCCCCACTTCCTTCCATTGTCTGTTCCCTCTCTCTCCACTTTCACCGTCTTCTCCCCTTTCTCTCCTCCCCACTTCCCTTCAGTGTCTGTTCCCCTCTCTACCTTCCCCATATCCATCCAGTGACTGTTCTACCTTCTATCTCCAATTCTTTTCAGCGTATGCTCCTCTCTCTCTCCCCTCCCCAATTCTCTTCAGCTCCTCTCATACTCTTCACTTCATCAGGCCATCTTTCTACCTTTCCGTCACTTTGGCAAGCGCTTTTCAGAATCAAAGGGGTCCGAACATGGCAGCCAATCTCACAAGTCGCTCATGGCTACCCCAAAGCTTTGCCTCTGATGCAATTTCCTGTTTCCGCCTGGGCGACATATGTCAGAGGAGAAGCTTTGGAAAAGCCGGATGCGACTTCTGAGAATGGCTGCAGCATCCGGGCCCCTCAGAGAGAGAAAACTGATCCTGAAAAGCGCCCACAAAGGTGATGGAAAGGGAGAGAGATTGCTTGATGAAGGGAATAGATACATAGTAACATACATAGTAGATGATGGCAGATAAAGACCCGAATGATCCATCCAGTCTGCCCACCTGATTCAATTTAAATTTTTTAATTTTTTTCTTCTTAGCTATTTCTGGGCAAGAATCCAAAGCTTTACCCGGTACTGTGCTTGGGTTCCAACTGCTGAAATCTCTGTTAAGACTTACTCCAGCCCATCTATACCCTCCCAGCCATTGAAGCCCTCCCCAGCCCATCCTCCACCAAACGGCCATATACAGACACAAACCATTCAAGTCTGCCCAGTACTGGCCTTAGTTCAATATTTAATCTTATTTTTTGATTCTAGACTCTTTGTGTTCATCCCACGCTTCTTTGAACTCAGTCACAGTTTTACTCTCCACTACCTCTCTCGGGAGCGCATTCCAGGCATCCACCACCCTCTCCGTAAAGTAGAATTTCCTAACATTGTTCTTGAATCTACCACCCCTCAACCTCAAATTATGTCCTCTGGTTTTACCATTTTCCTTTCTCTGAAAAAGATTTTGTTCTACGTTAATACCCTTCAAGTATTTGAACGTCTGAATCATATCTCCCCTGTCTCTCCTTTCCTCTAGGGTATACATATTCAGGGCTTCCAGTCTCTCCTCATACGTCTTCTGGCGCAAGCCTCCTATCATTTTCGTCGCCCTCCTCTGGACCGCCTCAAGTCTTCTTACGTCCTTCACCAGATACGGTCTCCAAAATTGAACACAATATTCCAAGTGGGGCCTTACCAATGACCTATACAGGGGCATCAACACCTTCTTCCTTCTACTGACTACGCCTCTCTTTATACAGCCCAGCATCCTTCTGGCAGCAGCCACTGCCTTGCCACACTGTTTTTTCACCTTTAGATCTTCGGACACTATCACCCCAAGGTCCCTCTCCCCGTCCGTGCATATCAGCTTCTCTCCTCCCAGCATATACGGTTCCTTCCTATTATTAATCCCCAAATGCATTACTCTGCATTTCTTTGCATTGAATTTTAGTTGCCAGACATTAGACCATTCCTCTAACTTTTGCAGATCCTCTTTCATCTTTTCCACTCCCTCTTCGGTGTCTACTCTGTTACAAATCTTGGTATCATCTGCAAAAAGGCACACTTTTCCTTCTATCCCTTCAGCAATGTCACTCACAAACATATTGAACAGGATTGGCCCCAGCACTGATCCCTGAGGGACTCCACTACTCACCTTTCCTTCCTTCGAACGACTTCCATTAACCACCACCCTTTGACGTCTGTCCGACAGCCAGTTTCTGACCCAGTTCACCACTTTGGGTCCTAACTTCAGCCCTTCAAGTTTGTTCAACAGCCTCCTATGAGGAACTGTATCAAAGGCTTTGCTGAAATCCAAGTAAATTACATCTAGCATATGTCCTCGATCCAACTCTCTGGTCACCCAATCAAAAAATTCAATCAGGTTCGTTTGGCACGATTTACCTTTTGTAAAGCCATGTTGCCTCGGATCCTGTAACCCATTAGATTCAAGGAAGTAAACTATCCTTTCTTTCAGCAAAACTTCCATTATTTTTCCAACAACTGAAGTGAGGCTCACTGGCCTGTAGTTTCCTGCTTCATCCCTGTGACCACTTTTATGAATAGGGACCACATCCGCTCTCCTCCAATCCCCAGGAATCACTCCCGTCTCCAGAGATTTGTTGAACAAGTCTTTAATAGGACTCGCCAGAACCTCTCTGAGCTCCCTTAGTATCCTGGGATGGATCCCGTCTGGTCCCATTGCTTTGTCCACCTTCAGTTTTTCAAGTTGCTCATAAACACCCTCCTCCGTGAACGGCGCAGAATCTACTCCATTTTCCCGTGTAACTTTGCTAGACAATCTCGGTCCTTCTCCAGGATTATCTTCTGTGAACACAGAACAGAAGTATTTGTTTAGCACATTCGCTTTCCACATATTGGTTCCCAGCATCTTTTAGCCTAGCAATTCCTTTTTTCATCTTCCTCCTTTCACTAATATATCTGAAAAAATTTTTGTCTCCCTTTTTTACATTTTTAGCCATTTGTTCTTCCGCCTGTGCTTTCGCCAGACGTATCTCTCTCTTGGCTTCTTTCAGTTTCACCCTGTAGTCCTTTCTGCTCTCCTCGTCTTGGTTTTTTTTATATTTCACGAACGCCAACTCTTTCGCCTTTATTTTCTCAGCCATTAGGTTGGAGAACCATGTCGGCTTCCTTTTTCTCTTGTTTTTATTGATTTTCTTCACATAAAGGTCCGTAGCCATTTTTATCGCTCCTTTCAGCTTAGACCACTGTCTTTCCACTTCTCTTATGTCCTCCCATCCTAACAGCTCTTTCTTCAGGTACTCTCTCATAGCATTAAAGTCCGTACATTTGAAATCTAGGACTTTAAGTATCGTGCGGCCGCTCTCCACTTTAGCCGTTATATCAAACCAAACCGTTTGATGATCGCTACTACCCAGGTGAGCACCCACTCGAACATTAGAGATACTCTCTCCATTTGTGAGGACCAGATCCAATATCGCTTTTTCCCTTGTGGGTTCCGTCACCATTTGTCTGAGCAGAGCCTCTTGAAAGGCATCCACAATCTCCCTACTTCTTTCCGATTCCGCAGACGGAACATTCCAGTCCGCATCCGGCAGGTTGAAATCTCCCAACAGCAGAACCTCCTCTTTCCTTCCAAACTTTTGGATATCCACAATCAGATCCTTATCAATTTGCTGCGATTGAGTCGGAGGTCTGTAGACTACACCCACGTAGATAGAAGTTCCATCTTCTCTTTTCAGAGCAATCCATATCGCTTCTTCCTCTCCCCAGGTCCCTTGCATTTCGGTCGCTTGGATATTGATCTTTACATAGAGAGCTACTCTTCCACCTTTATGACCATCTCTGTCCTTCCTAAAAAGATTATATCCCGGTATGTTTGCATCCCATCCATGTGATTCACTGAACCATGTCTCTGTGATAGCGACAATATCTAGATCTGCCTCTAACATCAGGGCTTGCAGATCATGAACTTTGTTGCTTAGACTGCAAGCATTTGTGGTCATCGCTTTCCAGCTATTTTTCAGCGATAATCTCCTTTTTCGTATGGATTTTTGTGTCGTTTCACTTTCCGTTGTAATACTAAGAAATGAGTTGCTGATATTGCTTGTGTTGCAGTCTTTACTACTATCACATCTTTTCTTTTGCCAGGGGTGGTCTCTATAATTGTCCTTCGTACATACACCACCTCCACCTTCTAGTTTAAATGCCTAGAAAAATATTGTCTAAATTTCTCTGCAAGATTTCTTTTTCCTGCTGTAGTAATATGTAGCCCATCAGTGCAATATAGCTTCCTGTCCTTCCATGTATTTCCCCATCCTCCTATGTACCTGAAGCCTTCTTGATGACACCAGGCTTTGAGCCATCTATTAAAGTCCTCTGTGTTTTTCACTCTTTGCTCCCCCTTTCCATATGCAGGCAGTATTTCAGAAAAAGCTAAAGTCTTTACAAAAGGTTTCACGCCCTCACCAAGCTCCCGAAAAGCTTTCTGTGCTGCAAGTGTGGAGTTGTTGGCCAGGTCATTTGTTCCCAGAAGGATGACAACATCAGTGTTAAAATCCTTAGTTTCTTCCTTCATTATAGTCTGTATTTGCCTGGAACTCCTGGTAGCTGAGGATCCTGGAAGACATTTCACTATTTTGGTCTCCTCGCCTTGTGTTCCAAGGTTAATGCCTCTGATGATGGAATCCCCCAACAGTAATAGTTTTCTATTTTTGGCCTTTTTATTTGTGCTTAGGGTGTGCTTGCTCTCTTGAGTTACCTTCATTGGTTCCATTCCCACCTCCCTTCTGTTTTCTTGAGTATCGCAGTGCATTAGTGGAGCGAAGGAATTCTGTAGAGGTAATATTAGTGAAAGTGGATGTTTCTGTGTTACATGTCGCAGTCTTGCTGAGCCTACTGTGACCCATTTATTCCTGGGCTGTTTTATTCTTTGAGGTAGAGGTGGTAAGTTGGTATGATTTTGTGGAGTGATGGAAGCTGCTTTAATTGTATTCAATTCCTGTTTAAGTTTGCAGAGCTCCTCCTTAATACTAGCAAGTTGAAGACAGATGGGGCAAGCCTTAAGCCTCCAAATAGTATGTCTTGGAATTAAAGCGCCACAGTGATTGCATAGAATAAAGGTCATCTTGATTGATTGTGAAGTGACTTGATTTGAGTAGTCCTGATTATATGGGTCTCTATATATGGTGGGACTATAAGTCTTACCCTTATTCCTATGAAGAGGAAGAGGAAATAAGATTTAACAGAGGAAAGAGAAGGGTTTATTTTTTTCTGCTTTTTTATTTTTTTAAAGTAAGAAACAGGTAGGAGAAGAGAAATTAAGCAGATATAATGCTGAAAACCAGTGAAAGGAGCAGAATATGAAATGTTGAGCAACTTATCTTATTGAAGTTCACAGACAGCCTTGTTCACAGCAATGTCCCAAAGATAATGCAATTAACCTTCGAATAAAACAGAGCCCCTCCCTTCTCCACCTAATCAGACACAATGGCTAAAAACTAGTGAGTCAGAAATATATGCTCTATACCACCTAAAACACAGTATTTTAAACAGAAATGCAGGTTCTATAACAAATCAGTGGCTACCCTAAAACACAGGATTTATAACAGGACTTTCCCTACTTTAGTCACCCTGAGCCACAGGCACCAGGATTTAATTAGAGTTAACAAAGTCTTACCCTTATTCCTATGAAGAGGAAGAGGAAATGAGATTTAACAGAGGAAAGAGAAGGGTTTATTTTTTTGTGCTTTTTTGTTTTTTTATTAGGTAAGAAACAGGTAGGAGAAGAGAAATTAAGCAGATATAATGCTGAAAACCAGTGAAATTAGCAGAATATGAAATGTTGAGCAACTTATCTTATTGAAGTTCACAGACAGCCTTGTTCACAGCAATGTCCCAAAGATGCCCTCACTGTGGGACCCCCCTGGAGCTTAGGGGCACTGGGCAGCTTTCATGAATGCCCTAACCTAATACCAGCCCTAGCTGTGCTGAAGGAAGACAGCTGGACTCGGATTAAAGAACCCTCGCATATACAGCAAGATTCTAGCAGGTCCTATGCTTTTCATGGTGAAAGAGTGCAGGGAATAGATGTTTCCTCACTAATAGGTTGTGAAAGATACAGAATCTAGGTGTAAACAACCCTTTTGAGGTCAGAATTGCAGAATCCTGGCATATCCTGTGCTTCTGATGGGGAAAGAGTGTATGGAATGGATGTTTTCCTGCCTTATAGGTAGTGAAGGGTGCTGAATCCAGGGGGATACAGCCTTTCCTGGGGTCAGAATTGCAGGATCCTGGTACATCCTGGCATATCCTGTGATTCTGATGGAGAAAGAGAGCATGGAATGGATGTTTTCTGCCTTACAGGTGGTTAAAGATGCTGAAATCAGATAGATGCAGCCCTTCCTGGTGTCAGAATTGCAGGATCCTGACAGATCCTGCTAGATCCTGGATATCCTGCAAATCCTGCACATCCTGGCATATCCTGTGATTCTGATGAGGAAAGAGTGCATGGAATGGATGTTTTCTGCCTTATAGGTGATTGAGGGTGCTGAAATCAGATATATGCAGCCCTTCCTGGGGTCAGAATTGCAGGATCCTGACAGATCCTGCTAGATCCTGGATATCCTGCAAATCCTGCACATCCTGACATATCCTGTGCTTCTGATGGGGAAATAGTATATGGAATGGATGTTTTCTGCCTTATAGGTGGTTGAGGATGCTGAAATCAGACAGATGCAGCCCTTCCTGGGGTCAGAATTGCTGGATCCTGGTACATCCTGACACATCCTAGCATATCCTGTGCTTCTGATGGGGAAAGAGTGTATGGAATGGATGTTTTCTTCCTTATAGGTGGTTAAGGGTGCTGAATCCAGATAGATGCAGCCCTTCCTAGAGTCAGAATTGTAGAATCCTGGTATATCATGTGACAAATCTAGCTCTCTTACTAGCTTCGACACAGGATTAGGGAAGAAGAGCAGGAAACCCCGTTGCAGGAGAGCAGATCAGGTTGGCCCTGCGGATGTTATAAGCGCTGACTTCACTGTGACTAACCTAGGAGCTAAGAAACTACAGCTCCCAGAAGGCCAGTCTCAGCACAGGAAGCTGTCACTGAGACAGGCACAGCTGCAGAGAGATTTCTCTCCCTTCCCCCTCTTCAGAGCAAGGAGGGGTGAATTAGAGGGGGTTAAAACAGAGCAGCTGAGAGAGAGTCAGGGGAGGAGGAGCCGAGGAGGCTTCCGTGGGGAAGCAGCCTGGAGGCAAAGGAGAGAGATTCATCCACAGCCCGAGGAGGCTGGAGACTGGCAAATTGTGGACACAGAAGAGCTTACTGCTGACCCAGGGAGTGAGGAAGGAACCCCAGGGGAACCCATGGAAATCCAGGAGAGTCTGGTAGGACCGGAGGAGGTGTCCATGGACATTGATAAGCAGTAAGGGTATTGTCTGTGTCCACAGTAGTGAAGCTACCCATTATGCCAGTGATAATTTAAAGGGGAGTTGTAGTTCTCTCCCTGCTGATAATGAACTGTTAATTGCTGCTTGAAAGCTTTAGTTGTAAAGCTAGCAAATGTTTTGGCATTTTTTTTGTTCTCTCTGCTAGCAGCCAAGCTCAGCCGAAAGCGTTCTTCCTCACAGCTGTGCATAATTAATTACTTGAAAGGCACAGCAGGGAGCTGTGCTGAGAGCCTGCATGGACCTTGTGAATTCTGTGCTAAAGAAGAGAATACGGTTTACAGAGCTGAAGCAGCTTAGGGAAAGTTACTAAATCCAAACTACTCTGGTGAACAGGACTGTTTATAGATGTGCTAACAAAGTCCAGAGGCTGTGGAACTGTAGATTAAGATGAGACACACCCAAAAACCTGGACACTGGATTTCTTTGAAAGTTTTGCTCTGTTTGAACAGCTTATGTTTTGCCTCATAGTTTTGAGTGCTTGTTTTGAAGTCTGCTAAGCTGAAGCATTTTTCCTTTGTTCAATGCAACCAGTGAACATAATAAAACCTTTGTTTGATTATTCTACTATACTGGATTTTGAGGTGTGAGTTTCTTTTCCCTTGCCTGTTTTTCTTTTGGTAATGTCAGGGAATCTGATATTATACCTTAGGCAGACGCCTAAGAAGGCCTGAAGGGTACCCTGGTTAAAGGGTACACGTATGGACAGGAACAGTCACAGTGTTCCAGCTCACTGCCGTGAACAGGAGCTGGGCAGGTGTGACAATCATGACACATTCTGGCATATCCTGTGCTTCTGATGGGGAAAGATTGCATGGAATGGATGTTTTCTGCCTTATAGGTGGTTGAGGGTGCTGAAATCAGATAGATGCAGCCCTTCCTGGGGACAGAATTGCAGGATCCTGACAGATCCTGGTAGATCTTGGATATCCTGCAAATCCTGTACATCCTGGCATTTCCTGTGATTCTGATGGGGAAAGAGTGCATTGAATGGATGTTTTCTACCTTATAGGTGGTTGAGGATGCTGAAATAAGATAGATGCAGCCCTTCCTGGGGTCAGAATTGCAGGATCCTGATACATCCTGACACATCCTGGCATATCCTGTGCTTCGATTGGGAAAGAGTGCATGGAATGGATGTTTTCTGCCTTATAGGTGGTTGAGGATGCTGAACTCAGTTGGATGCAGCCCTTACTGGGTCAGAATTGCAGGATCCTGGTACATCCTGACACATCCTGGCATATCCTGTGCTTCTGATGGGGAAAGAGTGTATGGAATGAATATTTTCTGCCTCATAGGTGATTGAGGGTGCTGAAATCAAATAGATGCAGCCCTTCCTGGGGTCAGAATTGCAGGATCCTGACAGATCCTGCTAGATCCTAGATATCCTGCAAATCCTGCACATCCTGACATATCCTGTGCTTCTGATGGGGAAAGAGTATATGGAATGGATGTTTTCTGCCTTATAGGTGGTTGAGAGTGCTGAAATCAGATAGATGCAGCCCTTCCTGGGGTCAGAATTGCAGGATCCTGACAGATTCTGCTAGATCCTGGATATCCTGCAAATCCTGCACATCCTGGCATATCCTGTGATTCTGATGGGGAAAGAGTGCATGGAATGGATGTTTTCTGCCTTATAGGTGGTTGAGGATGCTGAAATCAGATAGATGTAGCCCTTCCTAGAGTCAAAATTGCAGGATCCTGGTCCATCCTGGCATATCCTGTGCTTCTGATAGGGAAAGAGTGTATGGAATGGATGTTTTCTGCTTTATAGGTGGTTCAGGGTGCTGAAATCAGATAGATGCATCCCTTCCTGGGGTCAGAATTGCAGGATCCTGACAGATCCTGCTAGATCCTGGATATCCTGCAAATCCTGCACATCCTGGCATCTCCTGTGCTTCTGATGGGGAAAGAGTATATGGAATGGATGTTTTCTGACTTATAGGTGGTTGAGAATGCAGAAATCAGATAGATGCAGCCCTTCCTGGGGTCAGAAATGCAGGATCCTGGTATATCCTGACACATCCTGGCATATCCTGTGCTTCTGATGGGGAAAGCATGTATGGAATGGATGTTTTTCTGCCTTATAGGTGGTTGAGGGTGCTGAAATCAGATAGATGCTGCCCTTCCTGGGGTCAGAATTGCAGGATCCTGACAGATCCTGCTAGATCCTGGATATCCTGCAAATCTTGCACATCCTGGCATATCCTGTGCTTCTGATGGGGAAAGCGTGTATGGAATGGATGTTTTCTTCCTTATAGGTGGTTAAGGGTGCTGAATCCAGATAGATGCAGCCCTTCCTAGAGTTAGAATTGCAGGATCCTGGTACATCGTGACACATCCTGGCATAGCTTGTGCTTTTGATAGGGACAGAGTGTATGGAATGGATGTTACCTGCGTTATAGGTGGTTGAGGGTTCTGAAACCAGATAGATGCTGCCCTTCCTGGGGTCAGAATTGCAATATCCTGGTACGAAATATTGTGCACCTTGCCCTAGCCCTCTATGTTTAAGAGGGCAGTCTGCTCTTACTCCCAGCGTGTTCTGTCAACCAATTTTAGATACTATTTAAAGGAGGCCAGGTGGCACTGCTAGAGCCAGAATGAGAGGGCTGGGGTGTACTCAGGTAGGGTTTCCCACCCTAACCCTGCCCACACTGCTTGCCGGGTTTTCAAAAGCCATCCGTATCTCCAGACGTTCTCAAAAGGAGGGCATTTCTGGGGAAACCTGGATGTCTCATAACCCTACAGTCAGGTATCACTCAAAGCTACACAAAAAGCAAAACTGTGTTGCAGCTGGTGTAACTGCAGGCAGAAGCGTTTTGCACTTCTTTTACAGGATGTCTGAAGTTAATTTACATTCTGGGTTAAAGTTGAAAAACTCATGTCCAAGAAACATGGGGAGAGGACAATAATCTATAGTGCACCTTGGATTCATGTTAATTTTGAACCCAAGCATTTTCTGGTAGAAGACAGATTCCACCTTTTCAACAGTGTCACACTTTAGTCCAGGGGTGCCCACACTTTTTGGGCTTGCGAGCTACTTTTAAAATGACCAAGTCAAAATGATCTACCAACAATAAAATTTAAAAAAAACACAACGCACACTGTACACATAGAAAATGTTAATTATCATTCCTATTCCAGGGTTTTTCAAAGAGATCAAAGCAGATGACTCTATGCACTATCACCTCAGTAACAACCATACAAAAATAGACAAATATACCCCCCTCCCTTTTTACTAAACCACGATAGCAGTTTTTAGAGCGCATGGAGCTGCGCTGAATGCCCAGCGCTGCTCTCGACGCTCATAGGCTTCCTGCACTAAAAAAACTCTATTACGGTTTAGTAAAAGGGGACCTTAGTGTAAAATATAGACAGCAGATATAAATTCAGACATATTTTGATCACTAAATTTAAAATAAAATCATTTTTCCTACCTTGTCTGGTGATTTCATGAGTCTCTGGTTGCACTTTCTTCTTCTGACTGTGCATCCAATCTTTCTTCCCTTCTTTTAGCCTGTATGCTTCCTCTCCTCCAGACCTCGTTCCCTCCCCCAACTTTTCCTTCTTCTCTCCCTGCCCTTTCTTTCTCTCTGCCTCCCTTTCTTTTTTTCTGTTTCTCTTCTTTCCTTCTGTCTCCCTGCCTGCCCTTTTTCTTTCTTTCTCCCTGCCCTCCCCCAAGCCACTGCCATCGGGGACCAGGACCCAAACTGCCACCCATAACAGGACCGAAAGCCGCCGCCGCCCCAAGCTCTCCCTGCTTCGACCGACCAGCATTCCTCTCCCCGACGTCAATTCTGCCGTCGGGGAGAGGAAGGCTGATTGGGCCAAGATCGCGATCTACCTATTGGGGGAAATGCTGCCGGGTCCTGCCTTCGCGGAAACAGAAAGTAGGCAGGACCCGGCAGCAAGAAGAGCAAATGCTTCACTAACCTGACTCCCGCCTTAGCCCATAGCGAACGCTTGCTTCAGGGCTCTCAACATGTGCGTGCCGGCTTCCCTTCTCCTCCCCCGACATAACTTCCGGTTTCAGAGGGAAGAGAAGGGAAGCCGGCACGCACACGTTAGAGCCACTATGGGCTACTATGGGCTGAAATCTCCAAGCCGTTTTTTTTTGTTTTTTTTTATGTTCAGCAGCGGCGGCAGCAGCAGATGTCAGCTGGGCGGATCGCCCAGCTAAAAGGCCCTAGAGAGAACACTGGAGAGGAAGGCTGATTGGCCCGGTAGATCAGGACGGCAACACGAGTCTAACACGGAGCCCGGGATGGGCTCCGCGATCGATTCGCGTTGCCTTCCTGATCTACTGGTCGATCGCGATCGACGTGTTGGGCACCTCTGCTTTAGTCCATCCAAAAGGTGTTGATCTTCTCCTGCTGCAGGTTTAGAAATATTAATGAAAGCAGGAGGAGCTACATCCTGCTGCACTGTTTAAAAGACAGTAACATTAACTTGCCTAGGGGAGCGTGTGGCACTGTGGTTAAATCTACAGCCTCAGCATGCTGAGGTTGTGGGTACAAACCCAGGCTGCTCCTTGTGATCCTGGGATAGTCTCTTAACCCCCCCCCCCCCATTGCCCCAGGTACATTAGATTGATTGTGAGCCCCATCAGGACATGCAGGAAAAAATGCTTGAGTACCTGAATAAATTCATGTAAACCAGGGATGCCCACACTTTTTTGGCTTGCAAGCTACTTTTAAAATGACCAAGTCAACATGATCTACCAACAATAACATTTTTTTAAAAACACAAAACACACTGTACACAGAGAAAATTTTAATTATCATTTGAATTCGAATTTTTTTTCAGAGGTCAAGGCAGATGAGTTTAAAATATGCAATGTCACCTCAGTAACAACTATACTAAAATAGACAAATATACCCCCCTCTCCTTTTACTAAACCGCAATAGCGTTTTTTAGCACAGGGAGCTGCACTGAATGCCTTGCGCTGCTCTCGATGCTCATAGGCTCCCTGTGCTAAAAACTGCTATTACGGTTTAGTAAAAGGGGGCCACAGTGCAAAATATAGGCAGCAGATATAAATTCTCAAAACGGACACATTTTGATCACTAAATTGAAAATAAAATCATTTCTCTTACCTTTTTTGTCTGGTGATTTCATGAGCCTCTGGTTGCACTTCCTTCTTCTGTAAAGCCAAT
Source organism: Geotrypetes seraphini (assembly GCF_902459505.1). Classification (NCBI taxonomy): domain Eukaryota; kingdom Metazoa; phylum Chordata; class Amphibia; order Gymnophiona; family Dermophiidae; genus Geotrypetes; species Geotrypetes seraphini. Next base: position 283,461,853 of record NC_047085.1, on the reverse strand, counting down.
ATTTCTTTCTTTCTTTCTACCTCCCCCTGCCTGCATACCTTTCTTTCTTTCTTCCCCTGCCCTTCTCTTTATTTCTGCTTTTCTTTCTCTGTTCCCTGCCATCGTGCCTATTTCTCCACTTCCCCGATTCTTTTCCTATCCCCACCCCCAAACCACCAATGCGATTTCTCCATGCTGCTTCCACGAGCCAGGCCTGGCGTTGCCTTTGCGATCTTTTTCTCCCTGCTGCTTTCCAAGCCAGGCCTGGTGTGTACAAGCGCCGGGCCCACAAGATTTCACCTCTGATGTCAATTCTAACGTTGGGAAGGATGTTCCAGGCCAGCCAGGCAGCGATTGGCTGGCCCAGAACTTCTTCTCCAACGTCAGAATTGAAGTCAGAGGTGAAGTCTTGTGAGTCCGGCACTTGTACACACCAAGCCTGGCTTGGAGAAGCAGCAGGGAGAAAAAGATCACAAAGACAATGCAATCGACTCATGTTGCCTTTGCGATCTACTGGTCGATAATGATTGACCATTTGGGCACCCCTGATCTAAACCATTCAGAGCTCCCCTGGGTGAACAGTATAAAAAATTTAATAAATCTGAATTATTAGTTTCAGTAAGGTTGACCAGGTTACTGAAATTCTAAATCCAAAGTATTGCTGTTCTTTTTTTTCCTCTGTGTGATAAGTTATAGCCTATTTTTTACTGCCCCTCTGGTTGTCACTCTGCAGGTAGCCTATTTTACTGCCCCTCTGGCTGTCATTCTGTAGGGAGTCCCCACGCTGACGTCTTCTTCTCTGCCGGTCCGCCCACACAGGAAGAGAAGAAAATGTCATAAGGGGTAGGACCGGTAGAGAAGGAGAAGACGGAGTTGTAAGCCTATTTTTATTCCCGTCTGGTTGTCATTGTAAACTAAAGGGAGTCCCCGCGTTGACGTCTTCTTCTCTGCCGGTCCGCCCACACAAGAAGAGAAGAGCGTGTCATAAGGAGCGGGACCGGCAGAGAAGGAGAAGACGGCGTTGTAGGGGACTCCAGTAAATGCATAGCAGCAGCTGTGGCTATCAAAAAAAGAGGAGGTCTGCTGTTAAGGTGGAACAGGGTCCTGGAAAATCCTGCAATTTTACCAGGATCTCAATACAAGTCTATGAGGATCCTGGAGATCCTGCAAATCCTGGTTTTACCCAAATCCGATTCTCTGGTCCTATCATACAGACCTGACCCATTTACAGCAAGTTAAGCCATGTTTAAGCTAATGAAAAAAAATCCAGAAAACATCACAAGATAATTTCCCTTTTAACAAATAGTAATACTGTACCATGAAATTAGTTATATGATGAAAATAGACCACCACTTAGCCTCTGACGTTGTCTGCGATGTTAGTATAGAATCAAAACTGCGTGAAATTTACGGGCGGGTTTAGTGCTGTGACACATGCAGTAGCACACATGCGCAATAGCCTAACTTCTTTTCGCGCCCTTTTTTGAAACCAGGCCTTAGCTCTGCTTTACGCATGCGTCACAGCACTAAACCCTTTAAATTTCGCCCTCGAGTTCAGTTCCAGTATCGATTCCACACTAGAGCCAGCAGAGGGTAAGTGTTTCGCTATGTTCCATTGGTTATGACTTCGTTTTAAAATTTTCCCTTTACTGATTGGCATTTACGTTGCAATTTTCTGGACCTTTGTTGGAAACTTGTGCGGTTATTTAAGTACCATGAAAATTTAATTTATTCTGTAGTATGGTTCATGTCAGTGGCATAAGAAGCCAGCGCGCCGACAAACTAGCGCCGACAACTCGTCGCAAGACAGAAGCGCGAGGGGGAAAAAGTAATTTGTAAAGAGCTCAGACGGTGGGTTTGTAGTAGCAACCCCCTCCCCCCAAACTTTATTGGTTATTGTTCGCAAAACGGAACTTTTTCTGATTTTTTTCGGGGAAAGTTCCGTTTTCTCTATAATGTGGGGAGGGTTCACCTCCCCCCACACCCACTCCCGCAACGGCAGCCACCCCAAACCCCCCAGTCGGAGCTCTTTAAAAATTATTTTTCCCCCGCCGCTTTTGTCTTGCGCCGAATTGTCGGCCCTGGATTGTCGGCGCGCGTCACCGTTTCGTTAAAAAAAAATCGGCCCCTTATTCGGTGTGTGGCGCAGTGGTTGGATCTACAGCCTCAGCACCCTGGGGTTGTGGGTTCAAACCCCGTGCTGCTCCTTGTGACCCTGGGCAAGTCACTTAATCCTCTATAGCCCCAGGTACGTTAGATAGATTGTGAGCCCACCAGGACAGATAGGGAAAATGCTTGAGTACCTGATTGTAAAACCGCTCAGATAACCTTGATAGGCGGTATATAAAACCCTAATAAACTTGAAACTTGACCAACCATCCTCCTTGTGCCTTCAGATCTCCTAAAGCAGGACGGTAGCGCTGCCTTTGCTGGCTGTCCACTGCCGCTGTCGCTCCTGCTTTAAAGGGTAATGGGAGGGTCAGTCGGGAAGTGCTGCAGCGTCCTCTGGCTTTCCCCCTGGCCTCACGCTCTTAACTAAATTACCAGTAGGTGGTCACATGACATACCAGTGATCTTTACTTTGGACACTTGCTTCTATTTTTTGCTTTAACGTTATTTTTTTCATTTAGTTTTATACCCGCCACTGCGTGCGGCTCACTAACTTCTAATGTTTCCCGCCTCGCCAGCACTGTGCCATATCATATGCTTCATTTATTTGTTTCATTCCGTCTTCTCTCGTTCAGTTTCATTTATTCCCTGCCGTTTACATTCTCTGAAAATTGATTTTTGAGTCCTACCACTGCAAACTACCAGCAGCCACCTGCTTCTCGCTTTGCGTTTTTATTCACTTATAGCACTTCTTAGCCTTCAGTTTGCATGGTGCGTGGAGGTTTTTAATTCAGTCCCCTATGCTGGTGGTTTATTGTGTTGTCCACATTTTATCAGGTCATTTAATATAATTTATTTCACTTTTGTTGTTAATCCACGTTTTTTTCCATTACCTTTTAATATATCCAATCTATTTCTTAATTGGTCTCTTAATTTCTGGTAATTACTTTTGAACGGACCATTATCACTTGCTTTTGTGCTCCCTCCTAGTCCTTGTTATTAAACTCATGTAGAACTTATTCATTAAATTTATGTTTTGAATAATGCCATTGACTGAGATTTTTTTCATTAATATGCTTTTTACTTTTACATATACAGTGGTACTTTGGTTTACGAGCATAATCCGTTCCAGGATCATGCTCATAATCCAAAATGCTAGTTTTTCAAAGCAAAGTTCCCCATAGGCTTTAATGCAAACTCAGAAGATTTGTTCCACAACCGAAGTTTGCAATGGTGGCCCAGGGGTGAGAACTTGCCTGCGGGTGCTGCACAGCGATTCCAAAGTGTTGCCTTCCTTCCTCGGGATCCCCATGCGGCTGCCCTCCTGCTTCTGCGATGCCTCTGCCGTCCGTCAGCGCTCTCCCGGCTCCCATCTAAACTGGCCATCCTGAATGAGCATGCGCGCGACTTCTCTCTCCTCTTCTAAGGCTCCCCTGACAACACGCTCACCACATACAAGGACGTCCTGCGTGCTTGTACTTGGTGAGCGTGTTGTCGGGGGAGTGGCTGCCTTAGGAGAGAAGAGAGAAGTCGCGCGCATGCTCATTCAGGATGGCCAGTTTAGATGGGAGCCAGGAAAGCGCTGACGGACGGCAGAGGCATCGCAGAAGCAGGAGGGCAGCCGCATGGGGACCCAAGGAAGGAAGGCAACACTTGGAATTGCTGTGCAGCACCCGCAGGCAAGTTCTTACCCCTGGGCCACCATTGCTGAGTGCTCGTTTATCGGGGCAGTGCTCGGTTTACGAGACAAAATTTTGCTGAGTGTTTTGCTCGTCTTGCAAAACACTCGCAAACCAATACACTCGTAAACCGAGGTACCACTGTATATTCTTTAGTATGTTTTTATTCTGCCATGATATATATTTCTGTTTAAGCCCATTAGAGCAGCACCCCTTCCCTGCTTCCCCTATCCAGCAGTAGCCCTTCTCCCTTCCTTGTACCTCCCCCTGTCCAGCAGCGCCCTTTCCCTGTCAAGCAGTAGCCCTTCTCCCTTCCTTTTACCTCACCCTGTCCAGAAGTAGCCCTTCCTTCCTTTTACCTCCCCCATCCAGCAGCACCCCTTCCCTGCTTCCCCTTTCCAGCAGCACCCTCTCCCTGCTCTCCGTGTCCAGCAATAGCACTTCTCCCTTCCTTTTACCTCCCCCTCTCCAGCAGCACCCCTTCCCTGCTTCCCCTGTCCAGCAGTAGCCCTCCCTTCCTTTTACCTCCCCTGCCCAGAAGTAGCCCTTCTTCCTTCCTTTTAACTCCCCCTGTCCAGCAGCACCCCCTCCCTGCTCTCCCTGTCCAGCAGCACGCTCTCCCTGCCAAGCAGTAGCCCTTCTCCCTTCCTTTTACTGCATCTTTCCAGCAGCACCCATTCCCTGGTTCCCCTGTCCAGCAGTAGCCCTTCTCTCTTCCTTTTACCTCCCCTTGTCCAGCAGCACCCCTTCCCTGCTTCCCCTGTACAGTTTCATCAGGCAGTCTGTGGGCTTTTGCTAGGACTGCCCATCTCACATTATCAAAGTGGGCCTGCCTAGCAAAGGTTCCATGGCTGCTTGATGAAACAGATGCTGCTGCCGCTGCTGGTCCGGGGGTAAGAAGAGGCATCCCGGCAGCTTAGGCAGAAGGCAGGAAGTCAGTGGCGTCAGACATCGGAGCAGAAGATCAGCTGAGGCAGGCACAGGTGATCGGCAGCAGGCGAATTATTGTACTGTTCATGTGGAGTATGGACGCACAGATTTTGAAGTGTGCATGCGTGCTAAGGGTTTTATTATAGCGGATGATTAATATCTACGTTTTGATTTTGGTTTCTTTATCACTCTTGTATTCACCTGTAATAACTGAGCTCGATGGACCTCAGGTCTGATCCAGTGGAGGCATTGCTTAAGTTTATAAGTTTTTATTGTGTGTTTAATTATGCCATGCTTCTATTCATGTTATGCTTTAAATGTCATGTGTTTTTTTCCTTTTGTTTGGTTTTATACATACTTTCTTTGAACATGCTTCAAATTACATTGTTTTTATTCACAATATGTTTTCATTCACGTCATGTTCTGATTATTTGATGCTTTATATCACAGGTGTCAAACTCAAGGACTGAGGGCTGAATCTGGCCCACTTGGCCGTTTTATGAGGCCCACAGAGTGATGCGGCATTTTCATTACCACCCCTGGTGTTATCTTCTGGCCGGCTCCCTCCTCCTCACTGCTGCAGTGCACAAAGCCACGGGCGGCGGCTCCTACGCGCATCCTACATCTGAACCGGAAGCCTTCTCTCTGACGTTGCATCAGAAGAAAGGCTTCTGGATGAGATGCGGGACATGCAAGGAGCCGCTGCCCGTGGCTTTGTGCACACTGCGGTAGTGAGGTGGAGGGAGCCGGCAAGAAGATAACACTGAGGGTGACAATGAAAACGCACATCATACCACAGGCTGCATAAAACGGCCAGGCGGGAGTCATCCATAAGATAATAAAGCCGCTGGAGGGAGGCACCTAGTTGAGGCACAGCATGGAGGGAGGAAGACAACAAAGGTAGGGGGAATGATTTTATTTTGAATTTAGTGATTGAATTGTGTTAGTTTTGAGAAATTTCTGCTGTCTATATTTTGCACTGTTCAGGAAGAAATACATTTGTTTCTTTTTCTCTGGGGTTGTACTGCAAGCAGAGTCTTGAATCTTAGGGTTTCATTTGTATATATTAGTAGTTTTAGTTTTTGGTCCCGTATTTGCATAGGTAGGAATGAATGTTGAAAAGCATACAGTGTGCTTTGTGTAGTTTAATTATGTGGTTAACCATTATGAGGCTCTTAATTAAAAAAATAGTCCAAAAAGGGGCCTAAATCGGTACTTGGATGATCAAAAAGCCAGATCGTCCAAGTACCGATAATCAAAGCTGGTTTTAGATGTATCTAAAACCAGCTTAGGCCTTTCCCCTGCCTCTAAATGGGTTTATAGACAATTGCGCGCAAGACAGTCGAGTGCGGACAAAATCGCGCAGACAACTCAGCGCGAGATAAATGAGCAGAAGACAATTGAGTGTTAAGACAAGTGAGCGCAAAGACAACCGAGCGTGAGACATTTGAGCGCAAGACAATTGAGTGCAAATTATTTTCCGAAATGTGCACGAGCGGGACAACTCAGCGCAAGACAACTCGGCGTAAGCAACTGAGCGCTAGACAACTCGGCGCAAGCAACTGAGCGCAAGACAACTCAGCGCCAGCAACTGAGCGCAAGACAACTCAGCGCCAGCAACTGAGCGCAAGACAACTCAGCGCCAGTAACTGAGCGCAAGACAACTCAGCGCAAGACAACTCGGCGCAAGCAACTGAGCGCTAGACAACTCAGCGCCAGCAACTGAGCGCAAGACAACTGAGTGCAAGACAACTCAGCGCCAGTAACTCAGCACCAGTAACTCAGCGCAAGATAATTCAGCGCAAGACAACTCTGCGCCAGCAACTCAGCGCAAGACAACTCAGCGCAATACAACTCAGCGCCAGCAACTGAGCGCAAGACAAATCAGCGCCAGCAACTCAGTGCAAGACAACTCAGCGCCAGCAACTCAGCACAAGACGGAAGTACGCGCTGAAGAAAAAGGGGGTTTTGTTGGGGAAGCCCCACAGTTTACTTAATACATATCGCGGCGGCGTTGTGGGGTGTTTGGAGGGTTGTAATTTACCTCATTATATTGGAAACTTAACTGTTTCCCTGTTTTTTAGAGGAAAAGTGAAGTTTTCAGTAAAATGTGTGGAGTTACATTCCCCCAAACCCCTCACAACGCCAGTGCGATGTCTGTTAATTAAAGTAGGGGGTTCCACACCAACACCCCCTGTCGGAACCCTTTAAAATAGTGCTTTTCTTCAGCGCACCGTCAACCTTGCGCTCAGTTATCCGTGCTCAGTTGTCGGCGCACCGTTGTCTTGCGTGATTTTGTCTACCCCTTCCCGTGCAAGAATGACTATTGATGCGCGCATGCGCGATGAGCATTCCATGATATATAAACATACCCATATAAATATAAACATACCCAATATGAACAATTCATAGTGAATTTGGCTGATTTTTAAACTTCTACCCTCGTTTTTGTTGCGATTGTGTAGCACGCATCTGGTATCGCTTGCAAAGGCAGCGACATTTACAAACACGGTCGGCGCGCGCATGAGAACCGGAAATGTAAATATCAACATACCCTATATAAACTTCATAATCAATTGCGCTGAGTTTTATGATCATACCCTCGCTTTTCTTGCGAATGAACCGGAAATATAAATATCAACATACCCAATATAAACAGTTCATAGTCCGTTCATAGACAATTGCGCGCACGCAAGACATAACCCTGAGTTTTATGATCATACCCTCCCTTTTCTTGTGCGTGAACCGGAATAATAAACATACCTGTAAATGAAGAAATGTGGATGTAAGTTCACTCTCACCAGAGGCGAGAAAAATCCGCGCAAGACAAATATTTGTTATAGATCAAGTACTAGCAAAACCAGATCTTTACCCATAACGGACACGGTCAGGCAGCGAAAGGAAGGTGGGCTGTTTGGAGGACATATATAATCTGGAAACGTAACCATAGTAACGAAAATGCATTCACGTGACTTCTATTTAAATGCTGTTAGGAGAATATATATAATGAGGTAACGTAACCATAGTAACGAAAATGCATTCACGTGACTTATATTGAAAACGCAAAGAGTCAAGGGAATCATACTGAACACGCGTTGACGTGATCACGTGTAACATGACGTGTTAACGTGCTGTACGTGCGCATGTCCATCGATTGGCAAGCGGCCTCTAGTGGCGCGCTGAATTGTCATTGCGCTGAGTTATCTAGCGCTAAATTGTCTTAGCGCTGATTTGTCTGCGCGATTTTGTCCGTGCACGATTGTCTTGCGCGCTTTTGACCTGTCACCTCTAAATGCCTAGAGCGAAAAGAGGCGTTTTTACAGGAGGCGAAAGCCCGGGAAGTGGGCCGACCTAGACTTAGTCGTACAGCAGGTATAAATAACGTGACCAATTTTTTTCATCAAAAGGGGACATCTATTAATTGTCAATCCCGCCCTAGCCCCGCCCCAATCCCACCCTAGCCCCGCCTCAACCCTGCCCTAGTCCCGCCCCCAATCCCGCCCCCAATTTCTTCCATTCATTTTTCATGTACACATAATATCTTCAAATTAATTCATAATGGTAACCTTAAAATTTGAAAAAACTACAAAGCAAACTATACGCAGAGAAAGTGTTAATTATCATTTATATTTGGGGGGTTTCAAAGATGTCAAGGCAAATGACTTTAAAATATGCAATGTCACCTGAGTAACTATAGAAAAATAGACAAATATAGTGCAAAATATAGACAGCAGATATAAATTCTCAAAACTGACACATTTTTAACGCTAAATTGAAAATAAAATCATTTTTCCTACCTTTGCTGTCTGGTGATTTCATGAGTCTCTGGTTGTATTTCCTTCTTACTGTGTATCCTTTCTTTCATTTTTTTCTTTTTCTTTCTTTACTCAGGTCCAACAATTGTCCCTTTCTATTCCCTCCCTCCTTCGTTCATATGTCCCTAGTGCCCCCCAGTGCCTCTGTCCTGTGTCCCTAGTAGAGAGCTGCATGGGAACGGGGATGACGGGAATCCCGCGGGTTCCCCCTTTGGGTCACGGGGATCCCGTGGGGACGCCCCCTAGGGTCGCGGGGATCCTGTGGGGACGCCTCCGAGGGTCGCGGGGTTCCTGCGGGGTTGGATCGCAGTGCACTCGAGCCGCGAGGGTAGTCTCCTCCTTACCTGCCCTGTCGCAGCACACAGTCGAACGGAAATCTTCCCGATGTCAGCGCTGACGTCGGAGGGAGGGCTTAAGCAAAGCCCTCCCTTCCTCCGACGTCAGCGCTGACATCAGGAAGACTTCCGGTCGGCTGTGTGCGGCAGGGCAGGTAGGGAGAAGGCAATGGCGTACGAAAGAGGGGGGAGGGGGCAGTCCGCCCCGGAGAATGTGCACAGCCGGTCAGGTCCCCCGATCGACCGACAACAGGCCCGGCCGACAAATCTCCCTGCCCTGTAGCCGCGAATCTAAATTACCTCTTACAGCTCCAGCTGCTGTAAGAAGATAATTTAAATTTGCGGCTACAGGACAGGGAGATTTGTCCGACCGGGCCTGTTCTGTTGTCGGTCGGGTGCAAAAGCGCCACAAAGGTGGAGGCAGGGAGGGAGGAAAGGTGGAGTGGAGAAGAAAAGACGCTTAAGGGGGGAGAAGGCCGCTGAAAGCACTGGGGAAGACAAAGGGGTGGAAAAGAACGCTGAAAGGACATGGGGTAAATGGGAGGAGGGGGGGGAAGGACCCTGAAAGCACTGGGGAAGACAAAGGGGTGGAGAATGCCACTGAAAGGACATGGGGAAAACAGGGGTGGAGAAGGCCGCTGAATGGACATGGGGAAGACAGAGGGGAGAAAGGCCGCTGAAAGGACATGGGGAAGACAGAGGGGGGAGAAGGACGCTGAAATGACATGGGGAAGGCAGAGGGGGGAGAAGGATGCTGCCTGACAGGACATGGGGAAGATGGTGGGGGACAAGGACACTGAAAGGAAATGGGGAAGAGGGAATGGGAAGAAGACGCTGGCAGGGAAGAAGACAGAGGTGCCAGACTATGGGGGGAGCGGAGGGAAAAAGATGGGTGCCAGACCAATTTGGGAGGGGGGAGAAAGGGAGAGGCACAGTAACAGAGCAAATGGAAGACACAGAGAGAAGAGAGGCAGTGGATGGAAGGAATTGAATGAGAACATGAAGAAAGCAGAAACCAGGCAATAAAGGTAGGAAAAAAATTCTTTTTTTTTTTTTTTTTTTTTGCTTAAGGATAAAGTAGTATATTAGTTGTGTTGATAAAAATGTATAAACATTAGAGGCTCTGGTAGAAACCCGTTTACAAAGTATGTATTCTTCCCAATTAATATTTCCAAATTAATAAAGTCTTTTTGCTTATTTTTAAATGGGTTTCTACCAGAGCCTTTAATTCAGTAGCATAATTAAATGAAATAACTATTTCTGTAGTTTATAGGGACGGGCGGGGACGTAGGGGATTCCTCGCGGGGACGGGCGGGGACTCCTCGCGGGGACGGGTGGGGACGGAGGGATTCCTTGCGGGGACGGGTGGGAGTCCTCACGGGGACGGGTGGGACTTTGGCGGGGACGGGTGGGGACGGGTGGGATTTCTGTCCCCGCGCAACTCTCTAGTCCCTAGTGCCCCCAAAGCCTCCTTTCCATGTCCATAGTGCCACCAGTGCCTGTCCTGTGTCCTTAGTGCCCCCAGTGCCTCCTTCCCATGTGCATAGTGCCCCCAGTGCCTCCTTCCCATGTGCATAGTGCCCCAGTGCCTGTCCTGTGTCCTTAGTGCCCCCAGTGCCTCTTCCCTTTGTCCCTCCCCCAAAGCCAGCCTGCCTGCCTCCTTAACCTCTCTCCAGTGCTTGATTCACCACCCCCACTCGCAGATTCAAACCCCTCCCCCCATGCGATTCAAACCCCTCCCCCTGCGCGATTCAACCCCCCAGCCCATCTGCTAGCCCATGTACCACCGCTGCTTGCCTGTCTGCCTTCCTGCCTGGCCGATTGAAACACTGGGCCGCCGCCACTGCTTCTTGGCTTCTTCCCGAAGTCAATTTTGACATCGGAGAGGAAGTTCGGGCCAGTCAGGCAGCGATTTGCTGGCCCCGAACTTCCTCTCTGACATCAAAATTGACGTCGGGAAGAACAAGAAGCAGCGGCGGCGGCCCAGGTTTTCAATCTGCGCGGCAGGGAGGGAAAGTTATCGGCCGTCCTGGTGTCCCCGCGCACAACTTCCTGAAAACTGGACATTTTTTGTGTCCCGAAGCGGTGGGTCGGGACAACGGGACGGTCGTCCCGAAAACGGGACTGTCCCATTGAAAACGGGACGTATAGTCACCTTAGGTATAACCAAAAGTTGAGCAGGTTGCCTAGTCGGAACATACATGAAGGAACTTCTGTGGTCTCTGTTAGCAGGAAGTGCTTGAGCTCGTCTATGTTCACTACTATCTCTGGGTTCCTGATCTATGATGCAGTGCTCAGGGGCAGCCCTATAATGAGGAGCAGCATCTTACTGCCAGTCCTCTCTGCCTTTTCTGGCATCTAATGCTTTCACCCTTCTCCCCACAATCATCATTTTTCTCATTTTACCCCCCTCCCCCCGACTGCATCTTACCTTTTTAGTTTTCTGTAAAAGTTGGTGGGAGGCGTTAACTATTCCCTGCCGTAAGTCCTTGCATCTTCTCTCCACTGCGGTCTGCCCCAGTGGAAACAGGAAGTTGTCAGAGAAGGTGGACATATTTTTTGACAGCGGTGAGGGTGTTGGCTAATGCAGCTGTTACAGGTAGCATGATCGTTATGTCATCTACATAGGTGAAATGTTTTATTCCTGCAAAATCTAGGTTGGCTCCCAAAGATTGCATTAGAAGGTTGAACACTGAAGGTGAAAGTGAGGATCCTTGGGGGATCCTGGGAGGGTGCCAGCTGTCAAAGTTCACCAACCTTATGTACAGCATAGTTCCAAGTGATTAGTAAGCCTTGATACCAGGAGATCTAGAAACAGGGACGAAGTGCGAGATAATAAAATTTGCTGACGACAGAAAGCAGCCGCGAGAAGGAGAGGGAAGCTGCAGCGGCCTTGGAGAGGAGAGAGCTGAGGTAGCCGAGAGAGGAGGAGGTCAGCGGCAAGGAGCGGGCAGCGGCGAGAGTTAGCTCCGCCCACCCGTGTCACCGGCCGCGTCACTGCCTGAATCAGTGCCCGGGCTCCCCCTTAAGAGAAAGGGGGCCGCAGCGCGAAGAGAGCAGAAAGCAGCTGCGTGAAGGAGAGGGAAGCGGCAGCGGCCTTGGAGAGGAGAGAGCTGAGGTAGCCAGGAAAGGAGGAGGTCAGCGGCAGCGGCGAGGAGCGGGCAGCGGCGAGAGTTAGCTCCGCCCACCCGCATCACTGCCTGAGTCAGCGCCCGGGCTCCCCCTTAAGAGAAGGGGGGCCAATGGCCCGCGGCCGTTCAGCACGCAGCGAAGGCGAGCGGCAAAGGTGCTCGCCTTAGCGAGAGCGCCTTTGTGAAGGGCCTTGAGAAGGGCCGAGCAAGGACAGCCAAGGACTCCAGAACACAGGTAAGGAAGAAGCGAGTACACACAAGTAGAAAACACACAATAAGACACACACAAGACAGGAAAGGATAAAGAAGCAGCAGGCTCAGGGGACAAGAAAGAGGCCCAAGGGAGGATAACAGATCCACCAAGACAAAAAGCGACAGAAGAAGTAGACAGGAAAGAGCCAAGCACAGGAGAGAGTACAGCGCCCACCGCATAAAGACATAAGACAGGGGGGAGAGCATCTAGTGGACTGCGAAGAAGGAGAAATGGAAGCAGCAGGAATCCGGAGGAGCTTCCCAGTGGATTGCACGGAGTGTCATATGTATGACTACCTTCCCTCGGGAAGGCAGGCATACGTATGCAGTCGGTGTCAGGAACTGGAAAGCCTGAAGAAAGAAGTTGGTCGACTGCAGTGCAGGGTTCAAGAGCTGGAGGGCCTCCACATCTCGGAAGCACCGTTCAAGACAATTGAAGACCCCGCAGGATAGAGCCACATCGAGGATCAAGTAAGGGAGCTTGAAAGATTAATCGAGGAGGCCTACAGGCAGGTAGAAAGCAGGATCAGCAGCAGCGCTGGAGCGAGGAAGCTACGTCTACACGAGATGAAGGACAGGGGCCAACAGATGGAAGACAGGAACCAACAGACGCCAAGGATGAAGGACCGCATAGAAGACTCAAGCAAGCAGAGAGGGTGAAGACTGGCCGGTATCCCGGAAGAGAAGTACTGAACCACACCGAGGATACAGACTTGAGACCAGAGAGAAAGCTGAAGAAGGGGAAAACTGCAGTTGTCGTGGGAGACTCAATCCTTAGAGAAGTGGACAGTCACGTAGCAGGAGGGAGAGAAGATCGGCTAGTGACTTGTCTCCCAGGAGCAAGAACGAAGGACATCACTGACAGAATCGAGAGGATCCTGGACGGAGCAGAAACAGAAGAGACAGCAGTGATAATCCACGTGGGAACAAATGATGTCAACAGGAGAAATTACAGCAGGATTACGCTAACTGAACAGTTCAAGAACCTAGGAAGGAAACTGAAGCTGAGGACACAGAAGATAGCATTCTCAGAGATTCTGCCAGTACCGAGGGCAGACGTGAAGAGGCAGACTGAGCTACAAGCAATAAACGCATGGTTGAGGAGATGATGCGAAGAAGAAGGATTCCTTTTTGTGAGGAACTGGACAACTTTTGGGGGGAAGAACAATCTCTTCAGGAGGGACGGACTACACCTGAGCACGGCAGGAATGAGGCTGCTAGCAAACAACGTCAAGAGAGGAATTGAACAGGCTTTAAACTGAGTAGAAGGGGAAAGCCGACAGTCGACCTGACGTCGACGGTTCGGACAAAAGTATCCAAAGGAGATACTGAGCAGGAAAAATGCTGGGAACATACAAGAGATGAAGAACAGAAACTGTTGACCAACAAGAGGGGTAAACAGATAAAATTAGAGGAACAGGAGAAATCGGAAAATCAGGTTGCGGACGAAAAGGATGTATCAAAAAACGAGGAAGAAAAGAACAGAAATCAGGGACTGGCGGCCAAAATAGGGGATGGCAAGAGGAGCAAAACACATGAAAAACAAGCAGAGAAAAGAAAAGATCGGGATTTAAATTGTTTGTACGCAAATGCAAGGAGCCTAAAATACAAAATGGGAGAGTTAGAAGTCAAAGCCAAAAAAGAGGACCTAGACATCATTGGAATCACGGAAACATGGTGGAACGAGGATAACCAATGGGACGTAGTACTGCCAGGGTACAAACTCTATAGAAGAGACAGGACTCACAAGAAGGGTGGAGGAATAGCACTATACATAAAAGACACCATTCCCTCATCCGCAGTGGATATAGAACCAAAGGTGGAAGGATTGGAGTCATTATGGGTTAAATTACCGGGAAAAAATGGCCTTGACATAAGATTGGGTCTATACTATCGTCCACCTGGACAAACGGAAGCAAACGACAAAGATCTGGCAGCAGAATTGAGGCGGGAAGGCAACAACAGGAACGTGACAGTAATGGGGGATTTTAACTACCCCGGGATAAACTGGAGTATTGTAAACTTCAACTGTGCAAGGGAAACAGAATTCTTAGAGGCTGTGAGGGACTGCTTTATGGATCAGCTTGTCAAGGAACCAACAAGCGGGAATGCCACTCTTGACCTAATCCTCAACGGACTAGGGAGACCAGCAAAGGAAGTGGAAATAGTAGGACCACTAGGAAACAGCGATCACAACATGATCCAGTACAAATTAGAAGTAGGTACAGCAAAAGGGAAAAGAACCACAGCGACAACGTTCAACTTCAAAAAAAGGGAACTATGATGCTATGAGAGAAATGGTAAGAATAAAACTCAGAAAAAGCTCAAGAAAAGAGCAAGCCTGGTCTCTATTCAAGTGCACAGTGCAAGAAGCGCAACATATGTACATCCCCAGATTTAGAAAAGGGTGCAAAAAAAACCGAGCAAAAGATCCCGCATGGATAAACAATGAGGTGAAGAAAGCGATAGGAGACAAGAAAAAATCATTCCGGAAATGGAAAAAGGACCAAACTGAGGAGAACTGGAAAGAACACAAGAAAAGCCAAAAAGAGTATCATCAAGTGGTTAGGAGAGCGAAAAGAGAATATGAAGAGAGGCTGGCCAGGGAGGCAAAAAATTTCAAATCGTTCTTCAGATATGTTAAAGGGAAGCAACCGGCAAGGGAGGAAGTAGGACCTTTGGATGATGGAGACAGAAAGGGAGTGATAAAAGAGGAAAAAGAGGTAGTCGACAGGTTAAACAAATTTTTTTCGTCGGTCTTCACAAGCGAGGACACATCCGGTATACCAGAACCCGACGTGATCTTCCATGGAGACCAAGAAGAAAAACTGTCAACAATAGAGGTGAGCCATGAGGATGTCCTCCAACAGATAGATAGATTGAAAAGCGACAAATCGCCAGTCCCGGATGGTATCCACCCCAGGGTACTAAAAGAACTAAGAAATGAGATAGCAGAAATACTCCAACAAATTTGCAACCTATCCTTGAAAACTGGAGAGATCCCGGAGGACTGGAAGATAGCAAATGTTACACCTATCTTTAAAAAGGGGTCAAGAGGAGACCCGGGAAACTATAGGCCGGTAAGTTTGACATCGGTTCCAGGCAAGATGGTAGAAGCACTGATAAAGGACAGCATCTGTGAGCACATCGAACAAAATGGGCTGATGAAAGTGAGCCAACATGGCTTCTGCAAGGGAAGATCGTGCCAAACACTGCACTTCTTTGAGGGGGTAAACAGTCAGTTGGACAAAGGGGAACCCGTAGACATCATTTACCTCGACTTCAAAAAGGCCTTTGACAAGGTACCCCATGAGCGGCTTCTTAGGAAGCTGTGGAACCACGGGGTGGAAGGGGATGTGCACAGATGGGTCAGACACTGATTGGCAGGCAGAAGACAGAGGGTTGGAGTGAAGGGTCACTACTCAGGCTGGAGGAAAGTCACGAGCGGAGTTCCGCAGGGTTTTGTACTCGGACCGCTGCTGTTCCATGTATTTATAAATGACCTGGAAACGGGGACGAAGTGTGAATATCAAATTTGCGGATGACACTAAACTCTGTAGAAGGGTTAGAAATGCGGAAGAGTGTGAGGACCTACAAAGGGACCTAAACAAACTGGAGGAGTGGGCGAATAAATGGCAGATGGACTTCAATGTAGGGAAATGCAAGGTCATGCATATAGGGAGAAAGAACCCGATGTTCAGCTACCAAATGGGGGGATTAGTATTAGAGGGAAGTAACCTTGAAAGAGATTTGGGTGTACTGGTGGACACAACAATGAAGTCAACAGCACAATGTGCAGCAGCCGCGAAGAAGGCAAACAGAATGTTGGGTATTATTAAGAAGGGTATTAGACCAGAACGGGAGAAGTCATTCTGCTGTTATATCGGGCAATGGTGCGCCTGCACCTGGAGTACTGCGTCCAATATTTGTCGCCATACCTTAAGAAGGATATGGCGTTACTCGAGAGGGTTCAGAGGAGAGCGACACGTCTGATAAAAGGTATTGAAAACCTTTCATATGCTGAGAGATTGGAGAAACTGGGACTCTTTTCCCTGGGAAGAGGAGACAGAGGGGATATGATAGAGACTTACAAGATCATGAAGGGCATAGAGAGAGTAGAGAGGGACAGATTTTTCAAACTTTCAAAACATAAAAGAACAAGAGGGCATTCAGAAAAGTTGAAAAGGGACACATTCAAAATGAATGCCAGAAAGTTCTTCTTTACCCAATGTGTGGTAGACACCTGGAATGCGCTTCCAGAGTGAGTAATAGGGCAGAGTACAGTACTGGGGTTCAAGAAAGGATTGGACAATTTCCTGCTGGAATAGGGGATAGAGGGGTATAAATAGAGGATTACTGCATAGGTCCTTGACCTGTTGGGCCACTGCGTGAGTGGACTGCTGGGCACGATGGACCTCATGTCTGACCCAGCGGAGACATTGCTTATGTTCTTATGTCAAAACAGGTATAAGTACCAAAAAGGGGCCGCTGAGTTGATTGCAGCTGCTATGATCAGCTCAGCAGCTGCGGCAACCTGCCCACACCCCACTGCAACAATCGTGACAGGAGAGATGCCTCATCTCCCTCGACTCATGGCAGGAGAGATACCCAATCTCTCCTCCCGCAGTTCATGCCAGTTTGGGAGGGAGAGGTAATTGCGCTCACTGAAGGAGAGATGCCCAATCTCTCCTTCTCTGATCCACTCCAACCTCAAACCAATACAAACAGAAGGGAGAGCAAACCCCTCCTTCCCACGGTGACCCTCCCATCCCTGAAATAATATGGGCAGGAGTAAGCCCAACCCCTCCTGTCCATGGCGACCCCCATCCCTGAAACAATATTTGCAGGAGGGAGTCCAACTCTTCATGCCAACAGTGACCCCCCTAAAATATGGGCAGGAGGGATCCCAGGCCCTCCAGCCCGTGACACACCCCTTCATAAACAAACCCCGGGTTGGACCTCTAAACCCCCGATTGACCCACAACCCCATGAACCTGGCCCCCTTCCTTGCCCACAGTCTAGCAGTAGCCCTTCTATCCCGGCAGCATAGGCAGAAGGCAGGATATCAGCGGTGTAGGAGATCATAGCAGAAGATCAGTTGAGTCAGCCACGCGTGTTCAGTGGTAGGTGAATTTCTGTACTGTGCATGCTGTGACAGGGACCTGCGGCTGGCCGAACTGCTTTGTGGTTCATTTGTACATTGAACTCTTATTTCTCTCTCTACCTACTCCCTCTATACTGCTGCCTTTAAGCACACCCCATTAACAATTCTCCTCCACTGGCATAAAAACTACTGATTTTTTCCAACTTTCTTGTTCATTCTAAATTTATTTGCTTTGTAGTTCATTCTAAAAGATTTGGAGGTGTGGGTGTGGCTATAAGGGGAGATGAGGAGGCCACAACAGCTAAATTTATAATGTACTACCAAGTCAATGCTTGTATTCCTTATTTCTCTCTCTTCCTCCTCCCTCTCTTGTCTTCTTACACTTCTGCCTTTAAGTATACCCCATTAACAATTCTCCTGTGCTGGCATAATACCTGCACTTACTTGGTAGTTCATTGTAAATTGAGTTGCTTTGTAGTTCATTCTAAAAGTGATCGGAGGCATGGGTGTGGCTATAAGGGGAGATGAGGAGGCCACAACAGCTAAATATATACTGTACAACAAAGTCGATGCGTATTTTCCTTATTTCTCTCTAGCTGCTTTGTGGTTCATGTGTACATTTAGCTTTCTATGTGGTTCAATTGTATATTTAGCTTTTTTTGTGGTTCAGATGTACATTTTAGGTATTTTCTGGTTCTTGTGTACGTTTAGGTGCTTTCTGGTTCTTGTGTACGTTTAGGTGCTTTGTGGTTATTGTGTATATTGAGCTGCTTTGTGGTTGATGTGTACGTTTAGGTGCTTTGTGGTTCCTTTCTACATTGACCTCTTATTTCTCTCTCTACCTCCTCCCTCTCTTGCCTTGCTTCTCTCCGACCTCCTCCATTAACAATTCTCCTGCCCTGGCCTAAAAACTGTACTGATTTTTTCCAACTTTGTTGTTCATTCGAAATTTAGTTGCTTTGTAGTTCATTCTAAAAGATTTGGAGGTGTGGGTGTGGCTATAAGGGGAGATGAGGAGGCCACAACAGCTAAATTTATAATGTACTACCAAGTCAATGCTTGTTTTCCTTATTTCTCTCTCTACCTCCTTCCTTTCGTCATCTTACACTTCTGCCGTTAAGCATACCCCATTAACAATTCTCCTGCGCTGGCATAATACCTGCACTTACTTGGTAGTTCATCGTAAATTGAGTTGCTTTGTAGTTCATTCTAAAAGTGATCGGAGGCATGGATGTGACTATAAGGGGAGATGAGGAGGCCATAACAGCTAAATTTATAATGTACAACAATGTCGATGCATATTTTCCTTATTTCTCTCTAGCTGCTTTGTAGTTCATGTGTACATTTACCTTTCTTTGTGTTCAGTTGTATATTTAGCTTTTTTGTGGTGCAGATGTACATTTTAGGTGTTTTCTGATTCTTGTGTACGTTTAGGTTCTTTCTGGTTCTTGTGTACATTTAGGTGCTTTGTGGTTATTGTGTACATTGAGCTGCTTTGTGGTTCCTTTCTACATTGACCTCTTATTTCTCTCTCTACCTCCTCCCTCTCTTGCCTTGCTACTCTCTTGCCTTGCTACTCTCCTACCTCCTCCATTAACAATTCTCCTGCCCTGTCATAATAACTGTACTAATTTTTTCCAACTTTGTTGTTCATTCTAAATTTAGTTTCTTTGTAGTTCATTCTAAAAGATGGATGGATGGAGGAATAAAGTTACAATTCAGTGCTTTAAAGTAGAAAAAAGAACCATAGATGGAAAAAAACATTAGGGAGGGGGGTAATATAATCCTGGAAGGTAACTACTTTACAATTTTAGTATTATTTAAAGATTAAAAGCATCTTTAAAAAGAAAACTTTTAAAGTTATTTTTAAAACGGGTGTATGCCCAACGTGACCATTTATTGTTTTCATCAAAAGGGGACATCTATTAATTGTCATTCCCACCCCCAATTCCGCACTAGCCATGCCTCAACCCTGCCCTAGCCCTGCCCCCAATCCCGCCCCAAATTTCTTCCATTCATTTTTCATATACACATAATATCTTCATATTAATTCATAATGGTAACCTCAAAATTAAAAAAACTACAAAGCACACTATATGCAGAGAAAATGTTAATTATCATTTGAGGTTTTCAAAGATGTCAAGGCAAATGACTTTAAAATATGCAATGTCACCTCAGTAAATATAGAAAAATAGAGAAATATAGTGCAAAATCTAGACAGCAGATATAAATTCTCAAAACTGAGGTTTTGATCACTAAATTGAAAATAAAATCATTTTTCCTACCTTTGCTGTCTGGTGATTTCATGAGTCTCTGGTTGTGTTTCCTTCTTACTGTGTATCCTTTCTTTCATTTCTTTCTTTCTGCACTCAGGCCCAACAATTGTCCCTTTCTATTCCCTCCCTCCTTCCTTCCCATGTCCATAGTATCCCCAGTGCCTCTGTCCTGTGTCCTTAGTGCCCTAGTGCCTTTTTCCAATGTGCATAGTGCCCCCAGTGTCTCTGTCCTTATTGCCCCAGTGCTTCCTTCCCATGTCCATAGTGCCCTCAATGCCTCCTTCCCATGTCCATAGTACCCCCAGTGCCTCGGTCCTGTGTCCTTAGTGCCCCAGTGCCTCCTTCCAATGTGCATAGTGCCCCCAGTGCCTCTGTCCTTAGTGCCCCAGTGCCTCCTTCCAATGTGCATAGTGCCCCCAGTGCCTCTGTCCTTAGTGCCCCAGTGCCTCCTTCCAATGTGCATAGTGCCCCTAGTGCCTCTTTCCCATGTCCATAGTGCCCTCAGTGCCTCCTTCCCATGTCCATAGTGCCCCCAGTGCCTCCTTCCCTGTGTCCATAGTGCCCCCAGTGCCTCCTTCCCTGTGTCCATAGTGCCCCCAGTGCCTCCTTCCCTGTGTCCATAGTGCCCCAGTGCCTCCTTCCCTGTGTCCATAGTGCCCCCAGTGCCTCCTTCCCTGTGTCCATAGTGCCCCCAGTGCCTCCTTCCCTGTGTCCATAGTGCCCCCAGTGCCTCCTGTCCTTTGTCCATAGTGCCCCCAGTGCCTCCTGTCCTGTGTCCATAGTGCCCCCAGTGCTTCCTTCCCATGTCCATAGTGCCCCCAGTGCCTCCTTCCTGTATCCATAGTGCCCCCAGTGCCTCCTTCCTGTGTTGAGGTTGTATTTTACAATACTTGCTAGACCTCCACCTCTTCTGTTTTCTCTGCATACTAGCTCTAGTTTGTATCCGTTTGGGCAGAGTTCAGTAATGCGAGGGTCTGTATCAGAAGTGAGCCAGGTTTCAGCTAGGAAGAGGCAGCCTAAATTATCTTTAATCAGCCAGTCTTTGATTAGTTCTGTCTTTGGGCTGATAGATCGTATATTCATGTATGCGCATGCTATTGATGTAAATTTTGTGGGAGAGTGAGAGGTGAGTGTATTGATAAGTGTTCTAGATGGTGTTTGAAGTTTTTGTGAGCTTGCCTTAGTTTTTGTTGGTGGTCTTTTTCCCCAGATTGTGGGAATGTTTTCGTGGTTAAATGATGGACAAGGAATCAGGGTTCTGGGGGTTTGGGGTTTCCTATTGGGTTGAACCAGTCTGAGTGTTGTTGTGAGGATAGGTATAGATTGTGTGTGGTATCCTGCTGCTTTCCATTTCTCTATGAGTAGGGAGAGCAGTAGTAGTACTAGGATGAGTTTAAGTGTGAGTGTTGTCATTTTTTGAGCGAGGGTAGGGGTGTTAGGTCTGGAGGTTTTTTGCTCTGTTGATTTTGTAATAGGATAGTTGATCTTTATATTTTTGCAAGTTTTCTTGTGATTTATTTTTTCTCCATTTCCGTTCTAAGGCCCTCAGTTGTTTTTTGATTAAGTTCTTCTGTATACCAGGGGTTATTTCTTTTTTTATAACTTATAGTTTTTGTACATAATGGGGCTAATTTATCCATTAGGTCTTCCGTAGCAGTAGACCAGACTTTTATTTGTTCGTTAATTGGTAAAAGACGAAAATGTTCTATTTTTAAGTTAAATGTTGCAATAATTGAGGAAAGTTCAATCTTATTATAATCACGATAGGTGATTGATTTTGAGCAATGGTTATTCCTAACAGTTTTAAAAAGAAAATTCAAGGTGATAAGTGAATGATCTGACCATGAGACAGAGGTAATTTTAGGGTTAGAAGCAGCTTCGTTCAGAGATGTTGAGGTGAGAATTGTATCTAATGTATGGCCAGCAGAATGAGTTGGTGCATTAATCAAAGAAATGAGATTTAAATTTGAAATTAATCCTAAAAACTCTTCTGTAAATGGATTAGCTATGTCATCTAGATGGATGTTAAAGTCACCAAGTAGTATAACATTATTTGATATTGAATTAAAGTCAAATAATAGTGCCTGTAAGAAGTCAAAGGTATCACGTCTCATTGGTGGAGAAGTATACAAAAGCAAAAAATCAGTTGGTGGAGAGGTATTTATTTTGAATTGTTGAAATTCGATAAGAGTTCCAGCTGGTGATTAAATAATAAAGAGTGTTTAAAAAAGACGGCTAATCCACCGCCCTTTTTTCCTTTTCTATGATTGTAAATGTAAGAGTATTCTGAAGGGCAGGCGAAGGAAAAATATGCCTCTTCTCCTGTAGAGAGCCAAGTTTATGTTATGCAAAGAATATCTAAATTAGCTTGTAGTATTAAATCATTGATTATATGGGATTTGGTCTTAATAGATCTTACATTGATTAACCCTAATGAGATATTTGTTGTTTGATTGAAATATAAAGAAGTCAGAGGGATTTCAGTGTATGCTGGGGGACTGTGTGATTGAGACTTACCCTCTTTCGATGGTCTATTGCCCCAGAAAGTTGGAATCGGACGAATTGTATTTTCCATTGGTGTTAGAAATAACTAAAGAATAATTAGAATAAACAGAGGGAGGTTAATCTTGGGACGTATGAGTTTAGGGAAGTGCACCAAGGAAGCGCACAAATGAGTGCATCAAGGAGCAGGACCTGCTCCTTAATCGCGCTCCTTTGGCGTGCGCCGCAAAGGAAGCAAAATTAAGTAGCATGTACCGGAAGTCAGCTGGGGTCGCACGAAACACGCTGCCGCTTTGCGGCAGCAGATCAGAGGTACTGTTAAAATCTAAAAACAAGAAAATAAAAACAGATAACTTAAAAACAATCAGTTAAAAAGCATTGAGAAAGAACAACACATTAATAGTCGTATCAAAGTGAGGAGTGCAGGTAAAGTGCTCAATGCTTGTGCCCTCTCATTCTCCCTACCTTGGAGAGGGTGAACAACCTGTCCTTATCTACTAAGTCTATTCCCTTCAGTACCTTGAATGTTTTGATCTTGTCCCCTCTCAATCTCCTCTGTTCGAGGGAGAAGAGGCCCAATTTCTCTAATCTTTTACTGTACGGATTTTATACATTTGTCCCGGGCGCATGGTACACAATCATGCATTGACTATATCTGGGTGACGGAGTCCGTGTTTCGGGGCATTGAACGTGCGGATATTGGTCCATATACTGTTTCAGACCATGCCTGGGTTAGTGTGCAGTGGCAGGAGGCGGGGGGACTCAGAAGGCATGGCGTTGGGTGTTCCTGCTAGCCCTGTATAGGAATATGAATTATCGGGAGCGGTTGTTGGCTTCTTGAAAAGATTATAAGTGGCATAATGCCCATGCGGAGGAGGATACAATCCTCTTCTGGGAAGCAGCTAAGGCGATGCTGCGTGGGAATACCTTAAGTTACAGCAGTCATGTAAAGAAGGTCTGGGACCGGGAAATTTTGCACTTGGAGAGGGATGTTACCAGGGCGAGGCAGCGATATGGCCGTATGGGTAGCCCTATGCACAGACAGGAGTTGATGGAGTATAAGGTGGCCCTTAATTCGCTCCTATATCAGCGGGCGCAGAAATCACTCACCTAGTACAAGTACTGGCTCTATTGGTTTGGGAATAAGGGTGGTAAACTTTTGGCCTGCCTGGACTCAACCAGGATGGGCCCAAGATGGTCCAGGTCCTGAGGAATGAACGGGGGATAGAGTCACTTCTGATCAGGATATAGGGGATATTTTATTGTGCTATTATAAGAGACTGCATGGCCCTCCGCCTAACGTGGGGGTTTCTGCCACCCAATATTTGGCCGGGATTCCACTGATCCATATCACTGATCAAACTAAGGAGCGATTAAACGTACTCATATCTGGATGAAGTGTATTGGGCAATCATGAACAGTCCTTTGATGAAAGTACCTGGAGATGATGGAATAAGAATTTAATTTTATAAAATCTTAGGTGAAGAGATTATCCAGCCCATGGCTCAGATGTTTAACATCATGGCTCGGGCAGAGGCCTTACCAGAGGGAATGAACACGGCATGCATATTGGTGCTACTTAAGTCCCATAGAGACCCTGAACAGGCCGGTTCGTATCGCCCCATTTCTCTTTTGAACATGGAGGTCAAACTGTTAGTGAAAATTTTGGCAAATCAAATGGCAGCAGTGCTGCCACACCTTATTCACGAAGCCCAGGTGGGCTTTGTGAAGGGTAGGACAATAACTAAGAATGTGAGGAAATTACTTTTCTCGTTGGAACAGAGGGCAGCACAGAATCTTCCTTTAGTATTGATCAGTTTTGATGCCGAAAGGTGTTTAATAGGGTTCGGTGGGATTTTCTCTACGCGGGTAGCGGCGAGAGTTAGCTCCGCCCACCCGCGTCACCAGCCACGACAGCAGGATCGGCGCCCGGACTCCCCCTTAAGAGAAGGGAGCCGGGCGAGGAGGAAGCCACAGCAGCCGCGTGGCAGAGGCAGAGAGGTGCTGCGGGGAGCGCGAGGAGAGACGCGGCGGTGAGGAGCGGGTAGCGGCGAGAGTTAGCTCCGCCCACCCGCGTCACCAGCCGCGACAGCAGGATCGGCGCCCGGACTCCCCCTTAAGAGAAGGGAGCCGGGCGAGGAGGAAGCCACAGCAGCCGCGTGGCAGAGGCAGAGAGGTGCTGCGGGGAGCGCGAGGAGAGACGCGGCGGTGAGGAGCGGGTAGCGGCGAGAGTTAGCTCCGCCCACCCGCGTCACCAGCCGCGACAGCAGGATCGGCGCCCGGACTCCCCCTTAAGAGAAGGGAGCCGGGCGAGGAGGAAGCCACAGCAGCCGCGTGGCAGAGGCAGAGAGGTGCTGCGGGGAGCGCGAGGAGAGACGCGGCGGTGAGGAGCGGGTAGCAGCGAGAGTTAGCTCCGCCCACCCGCGTCACCAGCCGCGACAGCAGGATCGGCGCCCGGACTCCCCCTTAAGAGGGGGGGTGCCAACGGCGCGCGGCCATTCGGCTCGCCTTAGCGAGATCGCCTTTGCGTAGGAGCCTTGGAAGGAGCCCAGGCAGCCCAGCAGCGAATCCTAAACTTCTAACTAAAAAAAAAAAAAAAACTCTTTTCTTCTGCTGTCATTCTCTTCTCTCTCTATTCTTTCATATAGCTGCACGCAGAGCTAACTCACACTCACATTCAGCCAACCCTTTCAGATATCCTTAGCTCCTAACTTCGTATTCTCTCAGACACCCAAATCTTTCATAATCTCGCACTAGCTCTCAGTAGGATTTTTCTAACTCTCTTTTCTTTTTCTAATTACTGACAGGCAGATCTAATTTGCAACTTGGAAATGGCAGGGAGGACTAGAAGCGCCAAGGCTACAATCAAATCCAGCATTCCAGCCACCATGGGGACCCTGGAAGAGATCACGGACGACGTACAAAGGGAGGAGGACTCAGGACGGTGGACAGAGGTCTCCGTGCAGACCGAATCCACCCCCGGGCACTACACTACAGTCTCCACGCAGACAGAGGAGGCTGCTCAGCTGGATGGAGCCCTCATGCAGGAACTGTGGAGCCTCAGGGAGGAGGTGGTTCGCCTGAGAAGCATCCGAGAGGATGAAGCCTACATCGATGGAGTCGTTCAGGAGTTGTCCCAAATTACTGAGCAGACCCACGACAAGTCCATTCTTGAGACACCCAAATCATCAGCTTTGAAGACAACATTTGGGATACAGGAAATGGCTGGCGGTAATGACACCTGGCAGTTGGTGACCTCTTCCACAGGTAAACATAGAAGATCCCCCCCCCCTTTTTTCAATCTCTTCATCCTCTTCTTTTTCTTCCCAACAGGTCAACCCTACATCAACCCCTCAACTCGTCCTGAAGAATAGATTCCAGATTCTTCAGGAAGAAGCCGCCGACGAGGTACAGGAGCAGGCCCAGCACGAAGAACAGGAGCAGGCCCAACACGCAACCCCATCTTCTGACCGACTTCCCCCTCCACAACGGAAGAAGCGCAGAGTTATAGTCATTGGGGACTCCATGCTGAGGGGCACCGAGGGACCAATCTGCAGACCGGATGCTCACTCAAGAGAGGTTTGCTGTCTGCCTGGAGCCAAAATACGGGACGTCACCACCAGCCTGGGTAAACTACTTACACCTCATGACCATTTTCCTATGCTTCTTATCCATATAGGTACGAATGACACTGCCAGGAACACCCCAGAGACCATCACCAGAGACTTCGGAGCCTTGGGTGAGAGGCTGAAGCAGACAAGTGCGCAGGTAGTCTTCTCATCAATCCTCCCAGTTAGAGGCAAGGGAAGAGCCAGAGATGAATGCATCCGGAGAACGAACGAATGGCTACAAGGATGGTGTCGAGATATGAACTTCGGATTCCTGGATCATAGAGAGGCGCTGCAGGGACTACAGGGACCAGACGGACTCCATTTGACCAGCAGAGGTAAGAACGTCTTCGGACACCGACTAGCCCGCCTGATTCGCAGGGCTTTAAACTAGGTAAGTTGGGGGAGGGGACCTACTCATATACTGGTGTGGAAAGGAACTATCCTGATGGGACGAGTCGACACTCTGTTTCCGAGGTAAGGACCCAATATGCAAACAGTTCTCTAGGAGTCACACAGACTCAGTCAGGAATAGCCTTACAGGGACTCAGCAAACACAAAGTGTGGAGGGCCATGTATGTTAATGCACACAGTTTAGGCAATAAAATTCTAGAACTGGAAACTGAAATAAGGGATGCCAACCTGGACGTGGTGGCAATATCGGAGACTTGGTTCACGGACGCACATGGGTGGGATATGGCTATACCGGGGTACAATTTACTTCGTCAGGACAGAGAGGGCAGGTTAGGTGGAGGGGTAGCACTATACATTAAAGAGGACATCAAAACCACCAGGATCACTGATGTCAAGTATACCGGGGAATCCCTCTGGGTAAACCTGGCAAGAGGTGGCAAAAAATGCCTGTATCTTGGAGTGGTATACAGACCTCCAAGACAATCGGAAGACATGGACGCAGAATTAATTGAAGACATAGAGAATATAACTCTACGGGGCGACACTGTACTGCTAGGGGACTTCAACATACCTGATGCAGACTGGAACACATTTTCAGCAACAACTAGCAGCAGCAGGAGGCTTTTGACCTCCATAAAAGGAGTACATCTCAGACAGATGGTAACGGAACCCACTAGAGCCCAGGCAATCCTAGACCTGGTACTCACCAACGGGGAAAGCGTCTCAGAGGTCTCGGTAGGAGATACGCTAGCCTCCAGCGATCATAACATGGTATGGTTCAACCTTGGGAAAGGATCCCCTAAATCAATTACAAAAACAAAGGTGCTCCAATTCCGGGGCACCGACTTCGCACGCATGGGGGATTTCGTTCATCAGACGCTGCAGGACCATGCAGGGACCAGCAATGTGGAAACTATGTGGTCGTACCTAAAATCATCCATACACGAAGCAACTAATCGCTACATAAAATCAGTAGATAAACGACAAAGAAACAACAAACCCCAATGGTTCACTGAAGAGATCTTGCACCTCATTAAGGAAAAGAAAAAAACATTTCTTTCCTACAAACGTACGCAGAGAAGAGAAACTAAAGTAGAATATAAGACCAGATCTGCAACGGTCAAAACAGCAGTTAGGGAGGCCAAACTTCGAGTGGAAGAAACTCTGGCAAAGAACATTAAAAAAGGGGACAAATCCTTCTTTAGGTATATCAGTGATAGGAAAAGGAATACAGACGGTATAGTACGCCTTAGACAACCGGACGGGAACTACACGGTGGCGGACTCAGAAAAAGCAGAACTACTAAATGAATATTTCTGCTCAGTCTTCACCTGCGAAGCACCGGGACACGGACCACAGTTGATGATAAAACAAGACGTGGATGACCCGTTTCAGAATTTTGAGTTCACACCTGGGGACGTTTACAACGAACTGGCAAGGCTAAAGGTAAACAAGGCCATGGGACCGGACAATTTACACCCAAGAGTGCTCAGAGAATTGAGAGACGTTCTGGCGGAACCGTTAGCAGTGCTCTTCAATCTCTCACTAAGTACGGGGAAAGTTCCGTTAGATTGAAAAACAGCCAACGTCATTCCTCTACATAAAAAGGGTTGCAAGGCTGAGGCTGCAAACTATAGACCGGTAAGCCTCACCTCAATAGTGTGTAAACTCATGGAAACACTAATTAAGTATAAATTAGATACGATCCTGAACGAGGGAAATCTCCGGGATCCCAGCCAACATGGATTCACCAAGGGTAGGTCATGCCAGTCAAATCTAATCAACTTCTTTGACTGGGTAACAAGAAGACTGGACTCAGGAGAGTCCTTGGACGTCGTGTACCTGGACTTCAGCAAAGCGTTCGACAGCATCCCACACCGCAGGCTGCTGAACAAGATGAAATCGATGGGATTAGGAGAGACTCTAACTGCATGGGTTAAAGATTGGCTTCATGGCAGACTTCAGAGGGTGGTAGTTAACGGTACCCGCTCTAAAATGTCGGAGGTGACTAGCGGAGTGCCACAGGGTTCGGTCCTGGGCCCACTCCTCTTCAACATATTCATTGGGGATCTGACTCAAGGGCTTCAAGGCAAAGTAACCTTATTCGCTGATGACGCCAAACTATGCAATATAGTAAACGGCCATAATCTACAAGATGCTATGGAGCAAGACCTGCGTACTTTAGAAAGTTGGTCCTTGATGTGGCAGCTGGGCTTTAACGCCAAGAAATGTAAGGTCATGCATCTCGGTAACGGAAATCCTTGCAGAACTTACACCCTGAATGGAGAAACTTTAACCAGGACTACGGCAGAACGAGACTTAGGAGTAATCATCAGTGCTGACATGAAGGCAGCCACTCAAGTGGAGAAGGCTTCATCTAAAGCACGGCAGATGATAGGTTGTATCAAGAGAAGCTTCGTCAACAGGAAACCTGAAGTCATGATGCCATTGTACAGAGCCATGGTGAGACCTCATCTGGAGTACTGTGTGCAATTCTGGAGGCCACATTACCGTAAGGATGTGCTCAGAATTGAATCGGTTCAGCGGATGGCCACCAGGATGGTCTCGGGGCTAAAGGGTCTCCCGTACGAGGAAAGACTGAGCAAATTGCAGCTCTACACTCTTGAAGAGCGCAGAGAGAGGGGAGACATGATTGAGACATTTAAGTACATCACGGGACGGGTCGAGGTGGAAGAGGATATCTTCCTTCTCAGGGGACCCTCGACCACAAGAGGACATCCGCTCAAACTCAGGGGAGGGAAGTTTCGTGGAGATGCAAGGAAGTACTTCTTCACGGAGAGAGTGATCGAGCATTGGAACAAGCTTCCAGTGCAGGTGGTCGAGGCACGCAGCATCCCAGACTTCAAGAACAAGTGGGATACCCATGTGGGATCCCTACGGGGTCATGCCAAGGGATAGGGTCACTAGGACTTGAATGAGCGGGTCAGTAGAGTGACAGTATAATTACAATTATACTTAAGGGGTCAGAAGACTTAAGGGGGTGGGTAAATAGTGTGGGCAGACTTGATGGGCTATATGGCCCTTATCTGCCGTCATCTTTCTATGTTTCTATGTTTCTATGTTTCACATTAACAGCATATGGTTTTGATGGGTACTTCGTTTCAGCTATGCAGGCCTTGTATGCCCTTCCCCAAACTAAATTAATGTTGAAAGATGTTGAAACAGACCGGTTTTCGATCCATAGGGGAACAAGACAGGGCTGCCAATTTTCGCCATTGTTATTTGTGCATACCCTATACCCACTCATAAGGGATATTTACACCATGTCCACTATACAGGGGATGCTTATAGGTGATACTATATTCATGTTGTCGGCTTTTGCTGATGATATCTTAGTCCATCTGACAGATTCTCGGCCCTCCTTGTCTGCTTTGTTGGAATTAATTTAAAAATATGGAGATTATGCTGGGTTTCGCTTAAACCTGGAGAAATCTGAAGCATTGGCCTCCTCGGTGGAAGGAAGTCCAAGCCCTCTGGGGGACTTGGTTTCTGCTCATTTGGGTGTCAGGAAAGTTTCAGTATCTGGGGGTTCTGAAGTCCATGATGGTTCCCACTCTATATCGCCTCAATGTCGATCAATTACAGCAGCAAACTGAGCTTTTGTTGGATACTTGGCAGGCTCTGCCCTTCTCCCTGTTGGGTCACGTTAGTCTGGTTAGGATGCTCATTTTTCCAAAGTGGCTGTACGTGTTGCAGACTCTCCCGCTGTGTTTGACGGGGAAGGATTTACAAAGATTATACAGAGGTATTGCTCGCTTTTGTTGGGCAACAAAGAAACCTAAATTAACGCTGCCTATGCTCTTGGAGAATTAGTCACCAGGGAGGAGGGGGGGGGTTGGATTTGCCGGATGTTCAGATTTATAATTATGCATGCTTGCTCCGATATTTGGGCGATTGGGTGAATCAGACTAGTTGTTATACCCCTCTTTCGATGGAATGGGAGTTTTTTGCTCCCTTTGATGTGTTTGCATTGCTCCATAGTCCCAGGAGTGCGCTTCCAGCATGTATCAGAGCGAGTGTGTTTTTTTTTGTTCTGTGCAAGAGGCTTGGCTATGGATACTGAAATGTTTAGGGGGGACCCAAGGGTCACTGATCTCTTGCCTTTATGGGGAATCCAGCTTTTCAGCCGGGCCAGGAGTCCCGGGTTTATTTGTCCTGGGAAGCGAGAGGTGTTTCCTGGCTTAAACACCTCTTGAGGGAGGAAGGAGAAATGTTAGCCCGTGCCGATTTGCAGGCAGTGGTGGGAGATCACTGAGGAGCGCAGTTTTCGTGTCATCAAATGGAACATTATGTGGGATCCCTCGACAGAGCACAATTGGGTAAACACATGGGGGCTAGTTTGCGGAGGTTTTTCTCCCAGGAGGAGGGGACCCCCCTATTGGTTTCAAGCATATATACCAGTTTGCAAGTTTTGCAGCCCAGTATAGACTATCAATCTGTTAGGAGTAGATGGGAAACGGAGTTACAGGTCACTTTGGGACATTGGGATGTTGCACGCACTCTCCGGATGACACCAGGGGTGACCCCATGCACTTGGTTGTGGGAAACGTATTATAGGGTGACATTCAGTGTTCCCGCTAAGCTGCGTTGGCCTGCGCTCACGCACAAAATATTACATCGCAGCGCACAAGTTTCTCTTCACAGCGCACACACGCGTCGCAAAGGTAAGGGGAGGTAAGGTAAGGGGACGCATTGGGGGGATTGCACTTCCCCACAATTGCCATGCTTCGGTTCCTCTTCTTCCTTCCTTCCTCCCCCCCCGCGGGACCCTGCGGCACCATCAACTCTTACTCCCTCTAATGTCGGCCCTGCAGCTCCAGACTTCCTCGCACCTTCTCCCCTCCCCCTTTGGATCGCTATTATTTTAAATGTTATAGCCGCGGAGCTGTATCCATCAGTGGAGATGTCTAACCTCGGCCTGCCCCGGAACTCTTACTGCAACAGTGACTTCCTGTTCCTGCCTAGACGGGCGGCTGCTGCAGTAAGAGTTCCGGGGCAGGCCGAGGTTAGACATCTCCACTGATGGATACAGCTCCGCGGCTATAACAGCTCCTGCAGCTCTGCACTTCCCCACAATTGCCATGCTTCGGTTCCTCTTCTTCCTTCCTTCCTCCCTCCCCCCCCCCGCGGGACCCTGCGGCACCATCAACTCTTATTCCCTCTAATGTCGGCCCTGCAGCTCCAGACTTCCTCGCACCTTCTCCACTCCCCCTTTGGATCGCTATTATTTTAAATGTTATAGCCGCGGAGCTGTATCCATCAGTGGAGATGTCTAACCTCGGCCTGCCCCGGAACTCTTACTGCAGCAGCCGCCCGTCTAGGCAGGAACAGGAAGTCACTGTTGCAGTAAGAGTTCCGGGGCAGGCCGAGGTTAGACATCTCCACTGATGGATACAGCTCCGCGGCTATAACATTTAAAATAATAGCGATCCAAAGGGGGAGGGGAGAAGGTGCGAGGAAGTCTGGAGCTGCAGGGCCGACATTAGAGGGAGTAAGAGTTGATGGTGCCGCAGGGTCCCGCGGGGGGGGGGGGGGAGGAAGGAAGGAAGAAGAGGAACCGAAGCATGGCAATTGTGGGGAAGGGGAGAGCTGCAGGGAAGAGTGTTGCGGTACCCAGCTGGAGGGAGAAGGAAGATGAGGGAGGGAATTAAAGGAGATGCCAGGGCTTGGAACGTAGGAGGAAGGTATGCCAGTCTAAGGGAAAAGGAAGGGGGAGATGTGAGAGCATGGAGGGGGAGCGAAAGATGGAAGAAAAGGAAAGGAGAGAGATGCCAGAGAATCAGGGAAGGGGAGATACCAGACTATGAGGAGAGGTGTGGGAGAGGGAAGGCGAGGAGAGAGATGCCAGACCAATGGGGTGAAAGGAGAGATGGAAGGGGGAGGCATACAGTTTCTGGAAGGGGCATAGAAGGAGAGAAGATGCCATATAGGGGAAGAGAGACGGCAGACAGTGGATGGAAGGAAGAGAGTTACAAGAAGATGAGGAAAGGAGAAACCACAGAAGACAAAGGTAGAAAAAAATTTCTATTTATTTATTGCTTTAGGAGACATGTGTCACTGTTTCTGTGAAGCATTGTATGCAGAGTCCAGCTTCTTGCTGGTTCAATTTAACCTTTGTCTATGTATTTTTATTTTATCCCCCCTTTTACAAAACTGTGAAGCGTTTTTAGCACCAGCCTTGGTGGTAGCAGCTCTGATGCTCAGAATTTTATGAGCATCAGAGCTGTTACCTCCGTAGCTAAAATCCACACTACAGTTTTGTAAAAGAGGGAGGGGTTAGTTTGTGATTACATATTCCTTACTAGGCGAAGGTGTTTTCTGTGTTCTGTGTGTTTTCTGTTAGGATTGACGGTGTAGGATTGATCTGTGCTGGTCTGGCTTGTTTAGTTTTACAATGGGTGTATTGATGTACTGCTCACTGCAATATGTAAGATGCTGCCTTTTCCTAGGTACTCATGTGTGACGTGTGGTTTGTTACTAAAAATCATGTTTTTCTTACAGATGGGGGGGGGTGCCAAAAAATGATGGGCCCCGGATGTTACATATGCTAGGTACGCCACTGTATGTAAAGATACCAGAAAGCTGGCGTAGCAAAAACTTCTAAGTTTTGAGTATTTAACCCTCCCACAATCTCACGGGCACTCGTTTCAAGTTTATTGAGATTTTGATTTAAACGCAATATCAAATATTTTCAATGCGTATAACAAAAATAAATTTGGGGAAATAAATAAAACCATTTGAACCAGTGTTCCCGCTAAGCTGCGCTGGCGCACAAAATATTACATCGCAGCGCACACGTTTCTCGTCACAGCGCACAATCGGAAGAGGCGTACGGCAGATGGCAGGGCGGCGAGAGGAGAATCGGGCGAGTTGGCTCATAACTTGCTGGCGCCCGATATTTTTGGCTCACGGTGAAAAAAGTTTGCTCACAACACCCGCCCGCTTAGAGGGAACACTGGTGACATTACGAGCTTATTATACTAACACACAGTTATATTACAGTGGAGGTCTTCCTACACCAGTGTGTCATAAGTGTGGACAAGTGGAGCACACCTTGAGATATGCATTCTGGTCCTGCCTTATAATACAGCGCTTCTGGAGCCGTATAGTCTCTTACATGTCTGGATTGATTGGGAGAGTACTGAGGAGTACACCGGCCCAGATGGTTCTGGATTTGCCAGAGGATTATGGCCATTTGCCCTGGGGCCACTTGACTTGTAGGAAAATGAGCCTGTTGGCCCGTAAATGTATCCTTCAATATTGGACAGTCCAAGACTCTCCGGCGTTCTGGCATTGGCAGAACCAGTTGCTTCAGTTGGCTACCTGGGAGGTAAGAGATGCCAGGGGGTCACGAAAGTGGAAGCTTTTGTTCCTGAACATCTGGGAACCCTATTTGCAGTCCTTGCACCCAAAGGGCCATAGTGCTATATTAAGGTGGTTGTCTTAATCTGGGCAGTTAGCAGTTGACGGGGTGGAGATTCCCAGGGGGGAGGGGTGGAGAGTACCTGGGGGGTTAGTTCTGGGGGGTTGGGTTCCATAGGCAGTTGGTTTTGGATCTGTGCTTTTAGGTGGGGGAGGGAGAGGACGGTTTTGTACGTTTATACTATGATTACAGTTTCTTGGTTTGGTGGGGAGAGGGATAATGGATGGACTGCTCCAGGGCTCATAAGAGTCCAGGGCCCTGGTTTGTGTTAGTGTCTCTGGACCTAAATTTTTAGGTGGATTAGTTAGGTAGGTGACTGCATTATATACCTATAAAATGTTGATGACTGTTCTTTTGTTGTGGAAGCTGTTCTAATATTCCTTACTTGACTTTGCTATCATCTGTCTGCTTCTGCTGTTTTGCTGTTTTCAACAATAAAATCGTTTGAACATAAAAATGAATGAATATTTTCAACTCAATGCCTCAGAGGAAATCTCTTTAGAAACAATGTGGGATGCTTTCAAAGCTACAATGAGAGGGCAAATCATTTCGTATTTGGCACACATTAGGAAACAACTTGATAGAGAATTTTCTAATTTGGAACAAAATATTAAGAATTTAGAGTCACAATTGGCCTCGAAATGGGAACAAATTAGACTACAGGCCCTTTTGAAAGCTAAATATAAATACAATGAGATTTCCTCAAAGTTGGCTAGGAAAGATTTGTTTTCTCAACAGGCTCTGTATTATGGAAACTCGAATAAAGTGGGAAGAATATTAGCTAATTACCTCAAAGCAAGAAAAAGAAAAGTAGTTTGTGGCCATTAAAGATGAGAAGGGTGAAATTCATTCTCAAACTGGAAATATTTTAAACCAATTTTTGAACTATTATAAAGCTTTATATTCTTCTGAGCTTTATTCAAAGAAATGGAAGGGTTAGAGTTTTTAAAATTAATAAAGGGACCAAAAATTCCCGAGCATATAAAAGGAAATTTTGAGGCGCCCATATCATTGAAAGAACTTCAAATGGTGTTAAGTCCCTTAGGGCTCCTTTTACAAAGGTGCGCTAGCGGTTATAGCACACACACCGGATTAGCATGCACTATAGCGCGCGCTAGCCGAAAATCTACCGCCTGCTCAAAAGGAGGTGGTAGCGACTAGCGCACAATTCCGTGTGTTAAGCCCCTAACGCGCCTTTGTAAAAGGAGCCCTTAGAGTTGGATCCACTCCAGGTGGTGATGGGTTCACTGTAGAGTTTTACAAATCATTCCAAATTTCATTATTACCTCATCTTTAAAGTTATATCAAGCTCAACTAACTAAAAGTTGCATTTCAGATACTATGGCAGAGTCTT
This sequence comes from Geotrypetes seraphini, assembly GCF_902459505.1. Lineage (NCBI taxonomy): Eukaryota > Metazoa > Chordata > Amphibia > Gymnophiona > Dermophiidae > Geotrypetes > Geotrypetes seraphini. The sequence continues at coordinate 283,426,922 of NC_047085.1, read as the reverse complement.
TAACTACTGTTTTGCCAAAACTAAATAAAGACCCCATGTTGGTTTCAAATTACAGGCCTATTTTTTTAATCAGTGTAGATGGAAAACTTCTGGCTAAGTTATTGGCTTTACGCTTGGCTAAGGCTCTCCCTTATATTATCGGTATGCACCAAACGGGTTTCGTTGCTCAAAGACATTCTTCAAATAACACATGTTAAACTTAACGAAAGCCATGGAAGATCCAGCCTTCTCCGTGTCCTTGGATGCAGAGAAGGCCTTTGATAGTGTAGAATGGACCTTCATGTATCAAGTAATGGATTGGTTTGGTATAGGATCCGGTTTTATTCAAATGATCCAAACCTTGTATAGTTCCCCTTCTGCTAGATTATATATTAACTAGTGTTTAAGCCCGTTACATTAACGGGTGCTAGTAAAGCCTCCTTCCCTCATATGTCCCCTATTTTCAGCCCCAGCCCCAGCTCCAGCTCTAAACCCATTTTTACCCCTCCACCCCAGCTCCCTTCTCCCATATTTTCCCTTTCAGCCCCAGCCCCCTTTTCTCACCAGCAGCATTTCCCTCCCCACCCCACTTCCCTGTGCAGTAGCAGCATACCCTCCCCTCCATTTCCCTGTGCAGCAGCAGCATTTCCCTCCCCATCCCACTTCCCTGTGCAACAGCACCTCTTCCATGCTCCCCCTGTCCCTTTTCCCTGCTCCCCCTGTCCAGCAGCACCTCTTCCGTGCTCCCTCTGTCCCTCTTCCCTGCTCCCTTGGTCCAGCAGCACCTCTTCTCTGCTCCCCCGGTCCAGCAGCACCTCTTCCCTGCTCCCCCGGTCCAACTTCCCTGCTCTCCTGGCCCAGCAGCACCTCTTCTCTGCTCCCTCGGTCCAGCAGCACCTCTTCCCTGCTCCCCCTGTCCCTCTTCCCTGCTCCCACATTCCAGCAGCACCTCTTCTGTGTTCCCCCTGTCCCTCTTCCCTGCTCCCCCTCTACAGCAGCACCTCTTCCATGCTCCCACAGTCCCTCTTGCCTGCTCCACAGGTCCAGCAGCATCTCTTCCCTGCTCCCCCTGTCCCTCTTCCTTGCTCTACCGGTCCAGCAGCAGCTCTTCCCTGTTCCCCCTGTCCCTTTTCCCTGCTTCCCCAGTCCAGCAGCACTCCTTACCTGCTCCCCCAGGTTCTGCTCCCCCTGTCCCTCTTCCTTGCTCCCCCGGTCCAGCAGCACCTCTTCCTTTCTCCCCCGGTCCAGCAGCACCTCTTCCCTGCTCCCCCAGTCCAGCAGCACCCCTTACCTGCTCCCCCTGTCCCTCTTCCCTGCTCCCCCGGTACAGCATTGACATTTGCAGCTTGATGAGGATCGCGGCTGGCTTTTGCGAACCTCGCAAGCCACTCTGCATCTCGATAGCACGTTCCCTCTGACACGATCGCGTACATCAGAAGAAATTTGCTACCGAGGTGCTGTGTAGCCTGCAAAGTTTGCTACAGCTGGCCGCGATCCTTACCAGGCTTCTTTGAAGGCGTCGGCAGCGGTTGGTGAGTGAGGGTGGGAGGGGGGAAGCTCCAGAGTGTTCCCTGCCGCTGTGTTCTATAATAGAATTCGGCCAGGGAACAGAAAACATGGCGGCAGGGATCACGAAACCCTAAATGCACATGCGCGCTTAGGGTTTTATTATTATTGATAATACTTTTTCAAAACGTTTTCGTCTGGAGAGGGGAGTTAGACAAGGGTGTCCGTTATCCCCTTTGCTTTTTGATATTGTTCTGGACCCTTGCTATTGGCTGTACAACAGGCAAAGGAGATACAAGGTATTTCTTATGCAGGTCAGGAATATAAGGTCTCTGCTTATGCAGAAGATATTTTGCTTCATTTGAGGAATCCTGAATCTACCATTCCGCATTTAGATTTGATTGACAGATTTGGAAAATTTTCTGGATATAAAATAAATTGGAGTAAATTGGAGGTTCTTCTGCTAAATGTACACTGTCCAAAAGAATTATTTGACTCATTCCCTTTTCTTTGGAAGGAAGAGGGTATAAAATATTTAGGTATTTGGATTCAAAAAACGCTAGAAGAGGCAATGAGAGTAAATGAAAAATCTTTATTGCTGAAAGTCTCAGAAATGTGTGAGCAATGGAATCCCTTATATCTCTCTTGGTGGGAGAGAGTCCAAACGGTTAAGATGATGATTTTGCCTGTAGTTTGCTACCAAATGGGTATGTTGCCAGTTTATTTTCAGGGGTCTTTTTATATGAAATTAAATAGTATCCTTACTAAATTTATTTTGCTGGGTAAAACTGCGAGAATTGCTTTGGTATCTTTACAAAAACCAATTGTGGCGGGTGGGGTAAATTTCCCAAATTTTTATAGGTACCATCAGGCCTATATACTGTGTCAGAATATGTATTGGATGCTTCCTGAGCTCATAAAACATCCCCTGATTGGTTTTACTTAGAATGGCAACTCCTGTCTACATTGAGATTATGTCATATTTTAAGTAACAAGTTACCTAGGATTTATAAGGACAATAGAATTTTATTCGCTACATGTCAGACATTGAAATTTATTAATAACTTAACACCTATTCTGATTCATTTATCCATGTGTCAGTCCTTGTGGCTGAACTCCAAGATTCAAATTGGCGAGTCTAAGATCCTCTGGAAGCACTGGCTACAGGCTGGTATACGCACACAGATGGAAAGCTGCTTTACTTTTCATGACTGCAACAAACATTTTGTATCATAAAGTCTCAAGTATAAAAGTGGTTACAGTTGAAGCAGGCCATTCAGAAGGGGTTCCCTGATTGGCGAAACTTAAAAACTCAGTATAACTTGCCGGGTCTGTGCTTCCAGACAGATTTGCTGGGGCATCATGCAGCCAAGTGGTATAAATTAATATCTGAATTCTTGAATAAAAAAAAAAAAAAAGCAGCAGATTTCTGCGTCTCAATGGCCATGAATTTGGACTTGGAGGATGAGATGTACAGCCAAATTCTTATCACTCCAATCGTCAAAAACCCCAAAGATCCCATCTCCCTTATATCCAACTACAGACCCATTGCGAATATACCCTTCTTTACAAAGTTGATAGAAGTTTCACTTAAATACTAATGTGTTTTTTTTTTGTTTTTTTAAAATAATCTTCCTGATGTTGCTCTTTCCTAAGATGTTTTTCTTTTGGTTTTTTTACTTTAAACAAATGTAGTTTTATCCCTGTATTCCTTATGTATTATTAATCGTCTATGGATATGTTTTTATGTCTATTGTTCAAATGATTTTATTTAGCTCCCAATTTTATTTTTGTGATACGTATTGAAAATATTTGATATTGCGTGTAAATCAAAATTTTAATAAACTTGAAAGTCTTGTCAACCAAGATTTAACAACCTACCTGGAAAATTCAACATTATAAACGACAACCAGTTAGGTTTCCGCTCCGGACACAGCACTGAAACTATCATCGCTTCTCTGGTAGACTACCTTCACAACCTGTTCAGCCAAGGCACAAGTGCACTAGTCCTGCAATTTGATCTTAGTAGCGCCTTTGACTTGGTTGATCATGCCATTCTTCTGGACTGTTTGGAGTCAATCGGTCTCTCAGGCAATGTGTTAAAATGGTTCCAGGGTTTCCTAGGTCAACGCTCCTACCAAGTCCACAGTGACAACTCCCATTCCGCCAGCTGGGTCAACACCTGCGGAGTCCCACAAGGATCCCCCCTGTCCCCCACGCTGTTCAACATCTACCTGGTCGCTCTAGGTAATCTACTGCTATACCTGAAGATCAAATTCTACATCTATGCCGATGACATTACCTTAGTCTTCCCCCTATCCAACATAACCCCCGAGATAATCACCTAGCTTCAATCCTAACGCAAATCGAACTATGGATGACCGACTTCAAAACTGAAACTCAACTCAGATAAAACCAAATTCTTCCTGGCGAGTCCAAATGACAAAATCAAAGACACCTCAATCTCCCTGAATGGCCAAGTCTTTCCCATAACAAATTCCTTAAAAATCCTTGGAGTGACTCTCGACCGCAACCTTACCTTCGAAGCTCACACCGACCTTCTGGTCAAAAAAGGCTTCGCCACCTTATGGAAGCTAAGATCCATCAGGAAATACTTCAATGCTCCCTCATTCCGCCTACTAGTGCAATCATCCATCTTAAGTCTACTCGACTACTGCAACATCATCTACCTGGGATCTTTCAAAAAAACCACACAAAGACTGCGAATCATCCAAAACACGGCAATCCGACTGATCTTTGGATTAAAAAAATGGGAACACTTAACTCCTTACTACCACAAACTTCACTGGCTACCCCTGGAAGCAAGAGTGCAATTCAAGTTCGCCTGTTTCTGTTACAAATCCATCCTTGGCTCAGTCCCCCTTTACTTGATATCCCATTTCATCCTAGACCACCCATCCAAACTCACACGTAGAACCCACCTGTTTAGCTATCCTACCCTAAAGGCGTGCCGTTACAAAAGATATCTAAATAGAACTCCAAGCCTTCCAAGCAGATCAGCTCAATGACTGGCTGGCCCACATCATCTCACGCACTTCATCCTACCTAAACTTCAGGAAACTACTAAAAACTAATCTTTTCACCTGATTCCCACCCTAAGACCCCTACGCCCTACCCAGGCCCCTTCTATCTCACCATGTCCTTTACGCCAATTGTCTTGACCTTCTTCCCTGTACCATTTTTTTTATCTTGATTGTACCTATCCTCGCTGATTGTACCTTCTTCGCCGATTGTACCACTGTTCGCTGATTGTTCCTATTTTTTTCTCTGTTTGTACCATTTCTCTCTGCCACCTATTTTCTCTGATTGTACCATTGTACCATTTTCGCTGATTGTACAGCCCTTCTTAGTTGTAAACCACCTCGAACTACTATGGCTTTGGCGGTATATAAGAAATAAAATTATTATTATTATTATTATTATTATGAGACAAACTTGTTTTCTATTGTTGCATAGAAGTTTTTGGATCCCTGTTAGATTACAAAAATTAGATAGTTCTAAGTCAAATAGATGCTGGCACTGTCATCTTGATAAAGAGAAACTGGATCATCTGCTCTTCTTTTGTCCCTTGATACTTAAATTTTGGCAATCATTTGGATATCAAATCAATAGAATACTGGAAGTTCCAGTGGGATTGACATATGATACAGTGCTGTTTGGCACGTTATTGAGTGCCAAGTCCAATAACTTCATGTAATAATAGACTACTTTTCAACTTGACGGGACTTGCCATACAGCTCATTTTTAAAAACTGGAAAAATTGGGACAGGTTAAACAACAGTTTTTGGTGGGAATCCTTGTGCCAAACTTATAAATTTGAACGTATGAGTGCAATACAATTGGGACATTATAAGAAATTCAAGGAGGTTTGGGACCCATTGACAAAATTTTGTAAAGATTGATTTTTAGTTTCAGCCCTTTGATTATACATGTCCAGGATGGAGGGGAGGGGGGATATGCCTTTAATTTATTATTTGATCGCACTTTTGTTTGTCTTGATCATTGGTGTTACTCTTGATTGTCTTTATGCTGTATGAAAGGTGGGAGGGAAGGGATATGTATTTATTATATCATTTGATGGAATTAAGTGCTGTTTATTTGTAGATTGTTTGATAATATGTTGCACTTGATGTTAGTTTTTAAAATGAATAAAGAATTTAAAAATAAAATCATTTTCCCTACCTTTGTTGTCTGGTGACTATTTTTCTGTGTTTTTACCTATGTTTCCAGTGCCTTCTTATCCACTGACTGTTTTTCTCTCGGTCTTCACTTTCTGCCTTGCATCCATCTTTGGCATTAACTTAACATTCAGTTTTTAAATTTTTCTGCTTTCTTCTCAAAATTTACTTTTCCATGTCTTCCCTTTCCTTCCTATCTCTTTCTCTTTCCCTCCCTATTTCCATGGTCTGACATCTCTCTCCTTCCCTCCTTTCCCCCAGTGGTCCAACATCTCTCCCCTTCCTTTCCTCCCTTCCCAGTCTGGCATCTCTCTCCTTTCCTTCCCATAATACTCCTGCTTTCATATCGGCAGCAGAAGGCAGGTAATTGTAAGTTAGCTGACGCCGGCGCCTCTCTTCCTGCCCCTGTATGCCGTGGCACACTTAAAATCATAGCAGAAGAGACAAGCAGGATTCTCGGCAGCTTCTCTCCCCACTCCTGGACCAGCAGTGGCCTATAAGACCACCCAGGCCATCATCAAAAAGGACCTTTGGGCTTCTTGAAAATAGATTTTAATGCCTTGTCCATTTGGGAGGGGTAAGAGAATCTTCATGGCCTGCTGCATGCTGCTTTGCTCAGCGAAGAAGATAGCCTCTGCCAGAGGACAGACAGCAGCAGTAGCAGCAGCAGTCGATAGACCAGGAAGATGACATCCCCCTCCCACAGAACTGACCAGGCACCATCCCAACCTGGCATCCATGCCAGACAAACACTCATAAAGAAACATTTTCAATAGAGATACGCAAGTGCACAATTTGTTAGTAATCACAATATCCTACACACCCCCACCCTCATACTCTCCTCTCCCCTCCTCTCAGCATCTACACACCCCTCCCCCTTCCCCACTGCCACCATTTTATATGCTCCCACCCTCCCCTTCCCCCTAACACTATCGTGGCACAGGAATGATGTAGCTCACAGCACAACTTTACCCCTCTCACCTTCTCTCTGGTGCCACCTCTCCAATCCCTTCCTCTAGTTGCTGGTGATGGTCCTGGCTTCTCAGAAGGCAACAGAGTGTCTGAAGATTCTCCTGTGCTTCTGCTGCTGCAAAGAAATCAGGCCACTTTCTTGTCTCTGTAGCTGACCTACTGCTGGGACCTGTACTCTGCACTCAGCACTGTACTGTTTGCTGCCACTGAGAGGCTTGGTCTCATGCCTGACACACTGGGCATGAATCTCATAAGTTCTATCTGCACCTGTTTCAAAGAGGGTTCAATTGCAGCAGTAGAGACAGTAGTTGTGATGCTGTTCTGGGTGTTCTGGGCACTGGTGCCACTTTCTGCTGGTGTGAAAGGTGGTGCTGTGGGAATGATCACCTCACTGGTGCCAGGTCAGGCACCTGCTGGTGAAGGCCTCAGATCTCTAAAGACCCCAAGAAGCTGCTGCCAGATATTATGCCAAGTATCCTGACTTTCCTATTGTAAGGCATGCAGCATCTGCAGGCTGCTGTCTTGGACCTGGATGCTCCACTCCCACATTTGTAGACCTTCGCACATCCATCTGTAGTTTCTGACACCAGTACTCGGCTATATATAGCTTTAGTGCCAGGAGTTTTGTAGCCAAGTGGACAACCTGCCACGTGTGGCAGGAGGCTTTCCTATAGGACAGCTCTGGATCTTCATCTGATTCTCAGCCTCTGCAGCAGCATCTGACAACTCTGAATTAGAGGAGGTAGAATTGGTTCCAGCACTATCTCTTCTTGATGTTCTTCCCATGCAGGTGATTTCCCTTACCCCTCTGCTGCCACAGATTCACCCTTCTCATGTTACGCCAACTGCTCCGGTTGCAGATGGCAGACAGAGTCCACACCTGCCAAGGTAAATTAGAAGGAATATCCCGGCTGACTCTACTTTTACCTCCCTCCCTCTTCCCCTTTAAATCCAGGAACACAAGGAACCCTCCTGCCCCTGTCCCAGCCAATTCTAAGAATTTTTACCTCCCTCCCACCTCCCATATATACGTTTAGAATCCCTGGTGGTCCAGAACTCGCAGCAGCCAATCAGCTAGCACGGGCAGGAGTGAAGGAAGATCTCTACTGTCGCGGTTCACTGCTGGATTACCAGGGATTCTAAAGGTATGTAGGGGTGGTAGGAGGGAGGTAAAAATACTTAGAATCGGCCGAGACAAGAGGCAGGAGGGATCCCTGCTGTCCCAGCCCAATGCTGGACCACCAGGACTTATGACAGGCCTGTGGAGGCCTGCAAGGCATTGGGAGGGAGGGGGAACAGGGTATAAAACCTGGGAGGGGGGCTGGGTGTAGAGACTGGCAGTGGAGGGAGGGAGGGGGCTGGATGCAGAGCCTGACAGAGCAGGGAGGGAAGAGGAAGAGGGTGCAGAAGAGCCTGACAAAACAGGACAAGGCAAGGCACTGAACTTGAATATTAAACCTACCCCACACCCACCCCCAGCCCTGGTTTATATTTGAGTCAACCTTTTTTCCTCCTTCTGGGGGAGAAAAAGGTTACCTCGGTTTATATTTTGGTCAGTTTATATTCAAGTATATACGATAATTTGTTGTACCTCATCAGCTTTTGAAACATCTTTACTGTGAAGTTGAATCAGCATATACAAAAATGGTAAAGCCAATCACAATGGGAAGAGGCACTATGGACTTTTCCTCCAGGAATTTGTCCACATCTTTCTTAAAATCAGCAACGCTATCTGCTTTTACCATAACTTCTGGCCCATTCATTTTTAAGCTTAGATCTTTCCTTCCAAACAGAGACCTTGCTAGATGTCAAATACAGAAAGAACAAGGTAACTTCACAAGGACTTAACTGTGCAGGAAATGTGAATCTCCTCATACACCCACCATATAGTGCAAAAATGTGCAAAGGTCTGGTTTTTTCTTTCGATCACTACATAGCCTAATGTCACACAAGCAGTGCTGTTACAAACATATTCTTTAGGTCAATGCTAAGGTTAACAAAGTTTCCTTCCTTGGACCACAAGGAGATATTGACAAACCACTGGAAGAGATCCCAAAACAACTACCCAGGTACAACACCCAAAGACCCACTCAGTGTGTAAACCAGTTGAATAGAGTGGACTAACTGGGGTGGAAATGGGTCCGGAGTTTGCTCAGCAGAATTTCCCAGACCACCTCTTCCTCTCCACACATTGACACGCTGCCTCCACCACCACCACCATTAGGAACACCTCACCGGGTAGGCCAGCAATGCTTATAAACTTTATAAAACACATTATTATATTTTCTTATAAAGCACATATTTTAACTGAACTCTCCGACATCCTCAGCCTTGCCATTCACAAAAATAGAAGGAAGAAAAGTTCCCGTTTCCTGCTGTCTCATGTCCTTGGCCAATACAATATTTTTCTTCTGCAGACCCTTCAAAAGTCTGACCAAATCCTCGTTTCACTTGCATTATTAAGAAAAAAATATATATATTTTTGATTCGATTCGGCCTATTGAATTGGTTTTTCGATTCAACTTTCCTGCCCAATTGGGTGTTGTTGTTTTTTTTTCAAACATCCTGGTGGGTTTATTTTATAACTTTTTCACCCCCCCCCCCCTTTGGCTTCTCCTAACTACTGTGGTGTGCTGTGGTGTAAATAAAATAAAGAAACAAAAAGGACTTTTCTTCTCTCTGTTAAATCTTAGCTCACATTTGCAGTCTAACACCAGCTCTGGCAGGATACACATTTCAAATCAGACATATTGTAATCACAAAACAGAAAATAAAATTAGTTTTTCTACCTTTTGTTGTCTGGTTATTTTTCAAATCTTGTTGGTCCAAGGCTCTGGTTGTCTTCTGATAACTTGCTTACCAGGGTCTCCTTCTTCCTTCTTTCTGCATGCTAACCATCCATCTGCCATCTCTGTCCTCCCCGTTTCCCTTCCCTCCCCAGGAGGTCTGGTATCTTTCCTTTTTTCGTCTCCCTCCACAGATCCATCTTTTCTTAACTACCCTTTCATCCAGCATCTCTCCCTCCTTCCCCACCACCCCAGGGTCCACCATCTCTCCCTTTCTTTTCCCAACTACCCTCCTATCCAGTATCTCTATCCCCCCTCCACACCATCCCTTGTGTCCAACTTCTCTCCCATTCTGTTCCTTCCCTCCCTAAAAACCATGGTCCATCATCTCTCTCCCTCTTCTCTATTTTCAGAGATTGTGGAATCATATTTGGAATTCTTTATTAATATAGTGAATGCAGCAGACAATGCTATAATCAAAGTGATAGTCTATGTCACAGCTTTCAATATTAGCTCAATCTTGCATCTTACAAGATAGTGATCAGAGCCTACTTCTGCATCACATTGCACTTAAACATCATTCACAGATCAGAAATGATGAATTCAGAGCAGAAGAGTAAACTAAACTAAACCTTAAGTTTGTATATCGCATCTTCTCCATAAAGATAGAGCTTGGCATGGTTTACAGGTAAGTTCAATAAATGAGGGAAGGACATAATAAGAAATTAGAGGTTATGAAGAGGATAGCTAGCTTTACATTTTAAACAGCTAGCTTTACGTTTTGGAGAAAAGCCAGGTTTTCAGATGCTTTTGGAATAATTGGAATGAACCTAGGTTCAGCAGCGGGGCAGGGAGGTTATTCCAAATCTCAGTGAATTTGAAGAAAAGGTGATTTCGGAACTTGGAAGCACAGCGTATGGAAGGTTGAAGTTTGAGCTCCCTCCCTTGGATTCAAATTGATAAGAATTAATCATTTGACATCCTTTTATTTCATCAAATCTGGAAGAAATATTATTGAAGATGTAATATAATGTTATATCTTAGGAAAATCTTCAGGAAACCAAAAAGATTAAAGGAAGACCCACAAGGGATCGGTGGAATGTCATCCTCATTAGATGCTTTGGATGTTATTGAAATACTGGAAAAATTGGAGAATATAAGTATAACAATGTTGGAAATGATAAAAGAAATAAACAACATGAATGGAAAATTAGACATCATTAATCACAGAATGGATAAAATGGAGAACAGAATTGAAAACCTGGAAAAAACACAGAAAACAAAGAAGATTATAAAAAAATTATTACAATGCAGAAGAAATTAATTGAGCTTGAAAATTTTTCAAGGAAACAGAACTTAAGGATTTTTGGGCTTAAAGAAGGTTATGAAGGAAATAATATCTCTTTTTTGGAAGAAATTATCCCAAAGATTCTTCCAATTAAAACAAAAATTCCTATTGAAATTGAAAAAGCACATAGAGTTGGTTCTAAACCTATGCAAGGTAAGCCAAGAACAATTATATTTAAAGTACTTAGATTTCAGCATGTTTTAGACATTATAAAAGTGACAAAAGAAATTAAAAATATTTCATATAAAGACTCTAAACTAACAATTGTTCCAGATTTGGCCAAAGAAACAGTTATGCAAAGGAAAAAAAATTGCTTTTAAGGCAACCACTAAAAGTGATGGGGGCTAAATATGGTCTTTTCTATCCATCTCAAATGAAAGTAACTTATATTTAATGATCCAGAAAAACTTCAGGAGTTTATATCTGCTCAAGAAATTCCAATGGAATAATTAAAAGGAAGATACAAAACCTTTGACTAAATGATTTAATAAAGGAAAAGAAAAAGAATTAGACATTTGTTTGGTTTAAAATATATATTTCATTTTTTTAAAGATCTAAAATGGATGCAGTGAAAATCTGTTAACTGATTTAGAATTAACAACATTTTGAAAAAGTAAAGACTCTGAAGGATTAATTGAATACTTGCTGTCATCTGAAAACTCTAGAATGGAATTTTGGAATGGATCTAGGTTATGAAAGGATTGAATTGGATTGAGAGGAAGGAAGTAACATGGATGTTGAAATGGAAGGACTCAGTATGAACAGTGTCACCACTAGCCTGAGTTTTCATAGTATAACGGAGCAATCTTCAATTCAGCGTTCTCCCTCAAGACTGCAAAAGGAGGCAGAGTTAATTACATTTCACAAACGGCTGCTGTGGACAGACATGGAAGTTTAGTAACCTGACACCACAGTTCTTAAGCTGTTTTTCCTGCTGGGCATTGTTTAGCTAAGCTAAGATACACTCAGGCCCTGTTTCAGCAATGGTGCCTTACTCAGAAAGTAAACTTTTCCCCTTTTAATCTTACAGTCTCTGTCATAAACCTGCACTCATACTCTCACAGTACGCCATGGAGGAACAATAAGGTAAAAAAAACATTTCCTTAAACTCACAGGGCTTGTGCTGTCTCCATGGGTTCAGGTTGGCATTTACCTGGAGCATTACTTTCCTTAGTCATCATGGGCTCATTAGCACTGGGTTCCTGAGCAGAGTTCACCACTGGCTCTTCTATCATATACCAGTCAAAATGTAACCCACGTCCTGGCTGTTCATCAGGAAGGGCAGCCCCACGATGGAATCTCTGTCCCTGCACTGCTTCACTTCCTGGGACTCTCTAGCCTAGCTCTTCCTCTCTCCTTCCTCTTAGCTCTCTACAGAGCCTCCGTTTAAGTTGAGGGAGGAAATCACTCCCCTGTAGCTGCAGGGGGGAGAGTTTCTTTCCCTCTGCTTGTATTGTTTCTTCCGGGGCACCCTGCTGATCTGCCTTCTGCCTAATAGGTACTGGATAATAACAAGGTAGATCTTTCTTGCCTGACTTTGTGACAGCTTCAGGAAAGTTATAGCTTTTTTGTTCTATCTCCATTTCCTTTTAACTTCTACATTACGCCATGGACATTGAGACACTGGTTGCCCTTGAAGATGTAGCATTTTCTCCACTAAATGAACAGCAGCTGATGTTATCGCAAAGACAAGGATCCCTGTATATGCCAGGAAGGGTTCACTACAAAGCCTTTTAAGTTTAAACATACAGTACTGGAGAACGGTTCTTTGCCCTCTGCTCTGTTTTAATGTTTCAGGTTTCATTCTAGGTATGCAATATCTACATTGTGAAAAGAAGTGGGAGTTTTATCCGGTAGTTGATTGAGCTCCTAATTGCCAGTTTTATGACTGGAGAAGTAGAATGGGAAGAAATTAATCCAAATTAAATGAATTTTTTTTTTAGCATATATGTGTTTAATGTTTGTATTTAAATGTCATGCATTTATTCTAACTAGTGAATTATATTAATGGAAAACTCCTGTAATTTATTTAATTTAAAAAAAAGGATATTTAAGGGAGGGTTGGTAGAAACTTGCCTGTTCTGATGTTTTCAAGTTATCGTAAGATTGAGTGGGAGGGAATATGGGTGGGAATAGGGTTGGGATTGGGGTTGTTCTTATTTCAGAAAATGAATATTAAACTATGGGAAGAATTAGAAAGGGGGGAAATGATAAGACAAGGAATTTTAAGGAAAAGGTTACAAAATAATAGATTATTAGATAAGATTTATATATTTATCTTTAATTTTCTAAATGGAGATTAAAGTATATTCACTTAATGTAAATGGCCTCAACCATCCTATAAAAAGGAAAAAGACGCTTTTATTCCTAAAAAAACAAAATATTGATATTTGCTTTATCCAAGAGACTCATTTATTTTCTATTGAATCTAAAAAACTGGAATGCGAGTGGATAAAACATTGTTTTTTTTTGCACCAGCTATAGGAAAAAAAAGCAGCTGTAGCAATTCTAATTCATAAAAAATGTAATGCCTTATTTAAAATGAAAAATGCAAATCCATCAGGAAGATGGGTCCATGTGGAAATGATAATGGGAAATACTACCTTGGAACTGTTCAATGTATATGCACCTAATTTGAACCAAATTGAATTCTTTAAGAATCTTCAGCAATTATTAATACCACTGGCTGCTTCTAATTTAGTTGTGGCTAGGGATTTCAATGATGTAGATGATGTAATGTCTAATGGATTTCAATCCATTATTGGATAAAAAACCCAGTAGATGTATGAAGTCATTAGGGTTAGATAATTTGGTACAAAATTGTGTTTTGCATGATATATGGCGAATATTTCATTTTAATGATTGGGAATTTTCTTTTTACTCCCAGGTCCATAAATCTTTTTCTAGAATAGATTATTTGTTTCAGAATTCTTAGTTCAACAAGTGATACAAACATGCATTGATCCAATCATTCTATCTGATCATGGAGGGGTATGGATCAAAATAAATTTAACTGATCAAATGAATAATAAATCAATATGGAGATTTGATAATACATTGCTTGCAGATACAAATTTTATTGAGAGAATTCAACCAAAAATTAATGAATACTTTCAATTTAACAATACTGAAGATATCTCTATAGAAACAATTTGGGATGCTTTTAAAGCTACCATAAGAGGACAAATCATTTCTTATTCAACATTTACTAAAAAACAAATTAAAAAACAATTTTCTAATTTGGAACAAGAGATAAAGAGATTAGAATCAAACAATTAATAGTTGGGACAATTCTACTTTATAAGAATTATTAAAAATTAAAGGGAAATACAATGAGATTTCTTCTGAAATGTAAGGATAGATTTATTCTTTCAACAAACAATGTATTATGGAAATTCGAATAAGGCGGGAAGATTATTGGCAAATTATTTAAAAGCAAAAAAAACGGAAAACAAAAATATTGTTGGTGAAAGATGAAAAAGGGATTGAATATTAACTAAACTAAACTAAACTAAACCTTAAGTTTATATACCGCATCATCTCCATGGAAGTAAAGCTCGGCACGGTTTACAAGAACTTAAAAATGAGAAAGGGTAGGAAAAGGTTTACATAAGTTTATAAATCGAGTGGAAAAGTAAGGGAAAGAAATTACATGTTAGAGAAGAGCCAGGTTTTTAGTTGCTTGCGGAATAAATGGAGGGAGCTCAGGTTCCGCAGCGGGATAGTAAGGTCATTCCAGAGACCTGTGATTTTGAAAAGAAGTGATTTTCCCAGTTTACCTGCGTGGAGAATACCATGTAGGAAGGGGAAGGATAGTTTTAATTTATGGGCGGTCCTGGTGGAGTCAGGGCACGAGGTGTTGAAAGAAAGTGGGATTAGGGAAGGAAGGATGCCGTGAATAATCTTAAAAGCCAGCAAGAGCATTTGAATTGGACTCTGGAAATCACTGGGAGCCAATGAAGATTGGCCAGGAGTGGAGAGACGTGGTCAGATTTACGTTTTGCAAAAATCAGCTTGGCTGCCGTGTTCTGAATAAGCTGGAGTCTTTGGAGGCTTTTTTTTGTTAAGCATAGGTAAATGGCATTACAATAGTCAAGTTTGGAGAGGATGATGGATTGGACAAAGACGGCAAAATGTTTTTGGCGGAAGAAGGGTCTTGCATGTGGAGGGTTAGCATGTGGAGGCTGAAAAAGCATGATTTTGTCAAGGAGTTGAGGTGGTCGTTGAGAGAGAGAGAGGAATCGATAATGATGCCAAGGACCTTGAGAACTCAAGGTGTAAGGCAGTGCCTGAGGGCAGTGCGAAGAGGGTGGGCAGGTGTTCTAACTTTGAGCCGAGCCAGAGTAATTTTGTTTTTGATTCATTTAGTTTCATCTGTACCGAGAGGGACCAGGAGTGGAGTCTCATTATGCAGGATGTTATGTTATCGTGGAGGTTGGTGAGGTTCTGGTCTGTTTCAAGAAGGACAAGGATATCGTCGGCGTATGTGTAGATTGTTTCAAGGGGGGAAAGCTGGAAGAGCTTCAATGAAGACATATAGATATTAAAAAGGATAGGGGAAAGGGGTAATCCCTGAGGGACACCGCAAGAAGGAGACCAAGGAGTGAACATGGTGCCATTAGAGTTGACAGTGTAGGAGCGAGCACGAATGAAGTTTGAAAACCAATTAAGAACGGTGGAATCAATTCCTATCTCGGAAAGTTGATAAAGTAGTATGTCGTGGTGGACGACATCAAAAGCAGCAGAGAGGTCGAATTGTAACAGAACAGCAAATTTGTTTCAAGAATGTAGTTGTTGCACCTTTGATATTAGGGAGACAAGGAGGGACTCGGTGCTGAAGCTGGGTCTAAAGCCATGTTGATAGGGGGAGAGAATGGAGAATCTCTCTAGATAAGAAGATAGCTGGGTAGCGACTATGGACTCAAGCAGTTTGGTTAGGAGGGGGATATTTGCTATGGGGTGGTAGTTCGATGGTGAGGAGGGGTCGAGATCAGCTTTTTTCAAAAGAGGGGATAAGGCAATGTGTCCCATTTCTGTAGAGAACAGGCCAGATAGTAGGGCAGTGTTTACAAGATTGGTGAGGGAGGAGATGGCCTGCGCAGGAATGTTATCGTAAAGGTAGGATGGGAAAGGATCTAGGATACATTTGCAGGATTTCAATTTGAGACAAAGTTTAGAGATCTGGGATTCGGAGGCTATTTCGAAGGCAGTCAAAGATCTATCAGCAGGGATAGGGTTGGAGTCGTTGGGAGGTAGAGAATTGTAGGAGATAGTTGGGGGGAAAGAGCTTCTTATGGTAATTATCTTATCGTTAAAAAATTTGGCTAGGTCATTAGCAGATGGTGGAGAGAGGGGGGAGGTGGAGTCATTTTTTGAGGTTAAATTACGCCAGATGTTGAACAGTGTATTAGTTTGGTTTTTTGATCTGGTGATTTTGTCACCATAGAAATTTTTTCTTGCCTTTGTCAATACCGTGTTGTAGAACTTGATATTGTCTGCGGCGGTGTTTCTTTTTTGTCTTGCTTGTTTCTTGGGCTTGCTTTAGCAGAGAGGCAGAGGGGAGGAAGCCGGAGAAGCAGAGGGGAGGAGGACTAACCAGCAGGCAGGCAGATCGGGGTCGCGGCGAGAGCTAGCTCCGCCCACCCCCACCGCGTCACAGATCGCATCGGCCCGGGCTCCCCTTTAAGAGGAAGGGAGCCGGGGCACGAGGCAGTCTGCGGCGGCATTTCTTTTTTGTCTTGCTTGTTTCTTGGGCTTGCTTTAGCAGAGAGGCAGAGGGGAGGAGGACTAACCAGCAGGCAGGCAGATCGTGGTCGCGGCGAGAGCTAGCTCCGCCCACCCCCACCGCGTCACAGATCGCATCGGCCCGGGCTCCCCTTTAAGAAAAAGGGAGCCGGGGCACGAGGCAGTCTGCGGCGGCATTTCTTTTTTGTCTTGCTTGTTTCTTGGGCTTGCTTTAGCAGAGAGGCAGAGGGGAGGAAGCCGGAGAAGCAGAGGGGAGGAGGACTAACCAGCAGGCAGGCAGATCGGGGTCGTGGCGAGAGCTAGCTCCGCACACCCCCACCGCGTCACAGTTCGCATCGGCCCGGGCTCCCCTTTAAGAGGAAGGGAGCCAATGGCGCCCAGCTGTTTGGCGCGCGGCGAAGGCAAGCAGCAAAGGCGCTCGCCTTAGCGAGAGCGCCTTTGCAAAGGAGCCTTTTGTAGGAGCCCAGGCAGCCCAGCAGCAAACCTAATTTACTAAAAAACCAAACTTAAAAAAAAAAAAAAAAGTACTTTTCTTCTATTCTCATTCTTCTCTCTCTCTCTACTCTTTCAGCTAGCTGCACGCCGGGCACCACTCTCAACCACCGAAGGACCATAGGAGCAAGGAGAAAGAAATGGAGGCTACAGGAACCCAGCGGAGCTACCCAGTATACTGCATTGAATGTCATATGTATGACTACCTCCCCTCCGGGAGGCGGGCATACATATGCAATCGCTGTCAGGAACTGGATAGCCTGAAGAAGGAGGTCGGGAGGCTGCAGGTCCGAGTACAGGAACTGGAGGGACTGTGCACCATAGAGGAACAGTGCTGGGCAACTGAGGACACCGCCAGAGAGGACCACATCACGGAACAAGTTAGAGAGCTCGAGAAATTCATCGAGGAGGCCTGCAGGATGGTGGAAGCACAGGACCACCAGCACATCAGGGGAGAACTACCGTTCGGACGACAAAATCCACCAGACACCATGGGAGTAGGACCTTGCGGAAAATCTGGACAGGCTGATGAGGAGGAGACCCAACAGAACACAGAGGAAGGACTAGCTGACTGCGCCACTGATACAGACCTGAGACCAGAGAGACTAGCTGACTGCGCCACTGACGCAGACCTGAGACCAGAGAGACAGTTGAGGAAGGGGAGATCTGCTATCGCAGTAGGAGACTCAATCCTGAGAGGAGTGGACAGTCACATAGCTGGAGGGAGAGAGGACCGACTAGTGACATGTCTCCCTGGGGCAAGAACGAAGGACGTCATCGACAGAATTGAGAGGATCCTGGAAGGGGCCGAGACGGAGGAGGGACTACAACAGGACTGCACTAACTGATCAGTTCAGGATCCTGGGGAGGAAACTGAAACTGAGGGCAAGGAAGATAGCCTTCTCAGAGATCCTGCCAGTACCGAGAGCGGACGCACGGAGGCAGAGCGAACTACAAGCAATAAACGGTTGGCTCAGGAGATGGTGCGAGGAGGAGGGTTTCCTTTTTGTTCGGAACTGGACAACTTTCTTGGGAAAGAATAAGCTCTACAGGAGAGACGGACTGCACCTGAGCACGACTGGGATGAGGATGCTGGCATGCAACGTCCAGAGCTTCATAGATTTGGCTTTAAACTGAGGAAGAGGGGAAAGCCGACAGTCAATCTGACATATCGGACAAAAGTATCAAATAAGGATACTGAGCAAGGGCATTGTAAAAGAGGGCTCGGGACTGAGAGGGAATTTTTGGAAAAAGGACCTAAGGAAGCAATACAAGGGCCCAGGGCCATGGACATTGAGCAAGGACATTGTAAAAAAGGGATCGGGACTGAGTGGGAATTTTTGGGAAAAGGACCTAAGGACGCAATGCAGAGGACCAGGGCCAATGATATTGAACAAGGGCACTGTAAAAGAGGGCTCAGGACTGAGTTGGAATTTTTTGAAAAAGGACCTAAGGATGAATCGCAGGGGTCTAGGGCACAAATGAAATTGGTAAGCAGGACTAACAGAGAACAATAGAATCCAGAGGGACAACCAAAAATGGGGAAACAGGCTGAGGACGAAACAGATACAACACAGGAGGATGACCAAGACGAGGCTCGGGGACCAGCAACTCACGAGGGGGTCGCCAGGAGCGCCAAACCATGAGGAAAACCAGCAAGAAAGGCGAACAACCGGGACTTACACTGCCTATACACTAATGCTAGGAGCCTAAGGGCTAAAATGAGAGAGCTGGAAGTATTAGCCAGCACAAAGGGCCTAGACATAATTGGAGTCACAGAAACGTGGTGGACTGATGACAATGAATGGGATGTGGCTTTACCAGGGTTCAAACTCTACAGGAGAGATAGGTCACACAAAAAGGGTGGAGGAATAGCGCTATATATAAAAGATTCCATACCTTCAACTAGGATGGAAACAACAATAAGGGCGGATGACTTGGAATCACTATGGGTTAAGCTACCAGGAGGAACAGGAGCGGACATAAAATTGGGTCTGTACTATCGCCCACCTGGCCAATCGGAAGAAATCGACCAGGACCTGGAGGCTGAACTGAGGCAGTTATGCAAAAGCGGAAGTGTGGTGGTGATGGGGGACTTCAACCACCCGGGAATATACTGGAGCATCGGGCACTCGAACTGTATGAGGGAGACCAAATTCATGGAGGTCACGAGGGACTGTTTCATGGAGCAGCTGGTCACGGAACCAACACGGGGAGATGCCACTCTTGACCTAATCTTCAACGGACTAGGGGGACCCGCTAAGGAGGTGGCAGTACTAGCTCCACTAGGAAACAGCGATCACAACACGATCCAGTACAGGCTAGAAATTGGATCATCAAAGGTTAAAAGAACCACAACGACATCACTCAACTTCAAAAAAGGAAATTATGATGCCATGAGGAAAATGGTAGGAAAGAAACTCAACGATACCGCAAGGAAGATGGAGTCCGTAGAAAAAGCCTGGACCCTACTCAAGGGCACGGTGCACGAAGCACAGAACCTGTGCGTCCCCAAGTTCAGGAAAGGGTGCAAAAAAAATAAAACAAAAAACCCAGTGTGGATAACAAATGCAGTGAAAAAGGCGATAAGTGATAAGAAAGCATCATTCAAAAAATGGAAAAAAGACCAGACAGAGGACAACCAAAAGGAGCATAAAAAACACCAAAAGGAGTGTCACCGAGTGGTTATGAAAGCAAAAAGAGAGTATGAAGAGAGACTGGCAGGGGAAGCAACAAACTTCAAATCATTCTTCAGGTACGTCAAGGGGAAGCAACCAGCTAGGGAGGAAGTGGGACCCTTGGATGATGGAGACAGAAAGGGAGTGGTAAAATAGGAAAAGGAGATAGTGGACAGGTTAAATGAGTTCTTCACATCAGTTTTCACAAGGGAGGACACAACCAACATTCCGGAACCCGAGGAGATCATAAAAGGAGATCAGGATGAAAATCTGGTCCAACTAGAGGTGAGCAAGGTGGATGTCCTCAGGCAGATAGACAGGCTAAAGAGCGACAAATCGCCAGGTCCGGATGGCATTCACCCAAGGGTACTCAAGGAACTAAGGAACGAAATAGCTGAGCCACTTCGACAGATATGCAACCTATCCTTAAAAACTGGAGAGATTCCGGAGGACTGGAAAATAGCAAATGTCACGCCCATCTTCAAAAAAGGCTCAAGGGGAGACCCGGGAAATTACAGGCCGGTGAGCTTGACCTCGGTCCCGGGAAAGATGATGGAAGCGATGATTAAAGACAGCATCTGGGAACACATCGAAAACAATGGGCAGCTAAAGTCGAGCCAGCATGGCTTCTGCAAGGGCAGATCATGCCTCGCAAACTTATTATACTTCTTTGAGGGGGTAAACAGCCAGGTGGATAAAGGGGAATCCATAGACATCATTTACCTTGACTTCCAAAAAGCCTTCGACAAGGTACCACATGAAAGACTGCTAAGGAAGCTATGGAACCACGGGGTGCAAGGGGTGGTCCACCGATGGGTCAAAAACTGGCTGGCGGACAGGAAACAGAGGGTTGGAGTAAAGGGCCATTACTCAGATTGGAAATGGATCACGAGCGGAGTTCCACAAGGGTTGGTGCTGGGACCGCTTCTGTTCAATATATTTATTAATGACCTGGAGGCGGGAACAAAATGTGAGGTTATTAAATTTGCAGATGACACTAAACTATACATCAGGGTCAAAACCATGGAGGACTGCGAAGACCTCCAAAAAGATCTGACAACGCTGGAAGAGTGGGCCAAAAAGTGGCAGATGAGCTTCAACATAGGGAAATGCAAGGTCATGCATGTTGGGAAAAAGAACCCGATGTTCACTTACAAGATGGGGGGATCACCGCTAGGGGTGAGCAACCTTGAAAGAGACCTGGGAGTGATGGTAGACACAACATTGAAGGCGTCGGCGCAGTGCGCCACAGCCTCAAGGAAAGCGAACAGAATGTTGGGTATCATTAAGAAAGGTATCACGACCAGGACGAAGGAAGTCATCCTGCCACTGTATCGTGCATTGGTGCGCCCACACCTGGAGTACTGTGTCCAGTACTGGTCGCCGTACCTCAAGAAGGACATGACGGTACTTGAGAGAGTCCAGAGAAGAGCAACTAAGCTAATAAAGGGTATGGGGGACCTCTCATACACTGACAGACTGAAAAAGCAATGACTCAGAGGAGACATGATAGAAACCTTCAAGATCATGAAGGGCATAGAAAAAGTGGACAGGGACAGATTTTTCAAATTATGGGGAACCACAAGTACAAGGGGGTACTCAGAGAAATTGAGAAGGGAAAGGTTTAGAACAAATGCCAGGAAGTTCTTTTTCACCCAGAGGGTGGTGGATACATGGAACGCGCTACCGGAGGATGTGATAGGCAGAAGCACGCTACAGGACTTCAAGGAGGGTCTGGACAGGTACCTGGAGGACAAAGGGATTGAGGGGTACAGATAAGAGTAGAGGTAAGGTTAGAGGGATAGGATTAGAGGTAATTTGTAAAATTAGACAGAGACCACTGTTCAGGCAGTGGGCCTGATGGGCCGCCGCGAGAGCGGACCGCTGGGCGAGATGGACCTCTGGTCTGACTCAGCGGAGGCAACTTCTTATGTTCTCTCCAGGATTGTCTGTCAGAAGGGGATTTCGATTTTTTCCATTTACGCTCCAGTGCTCGACATTTCTGCTTCAATTCCCTATGATATGGAAGATACCAGGGAGCTTTGCGGGAGGGGGAGATAGGTTTAGTACAGAGGGGAGCAAGAGCGCGGTAAGTGGATTCAGAAAGGGTTACCCAGTTGTGCCAGTTGGAGTCAGGGTCGGTATGATCAGGAGAAGGAGGGAGTTGGTTGAGAAATTGGGACCAGAACTGTTCACTCGTGATTTTTTTGCGGTAGGTGATATTCTTAAACTAATTTAATTTTAAAACAAATTTTGAAATTTTATAAATCCTTATATTCTTCTGAGCCTTATTCAAACAAGGAAAAAGAAGGATTAGAATTTTTAAATTTAGTTAAAGGACCAAAAATTCCTGATCATATAAAAGAAAAATTATAAAAGCCAATATCACTAAAAGAATTACAAACAGCATTGGGGTCCCTTAGAGTTGGATCTGCTCCAGGTGGTGATGGTTTCACAGTAGAGTTCTACAAATCTTTTCAAAATACCATATTACCTTATTTATTAAAATTATATCAAACACAATTGAATAATGGTTGTATAAAAGGAACTATGGCAGAATCAATTACTATTGTTTTACCAAAGCCAAATAAAGATCCCACATTGGTTTCAAACTACAGACCTATTTCTTTAATAGATGGAAAATTTTTGGCTAAAATATTAGCTTTACGTTTGGCTAAGGCTCTTCCCCACTTCATTGGAATGCATCAGACTGGATTTGTAGCTCAGAGACATTCTTCTAATAACACTAGATTGGCTTTACATATGTTAAATTTATCTAAAGATATGTGATCCAGCTTTCTGTGTTTCGTTAGATGCAGAAAAAGCTTTTGATCGAGTGGAATGGTCCTTTATGTATCAAGCAATGGAATGGTTTGGAATTGAATCAGGATTCATACAAATGATTCAAATGTTGTATAGCTCCCCCTCTGCAAGACTATATATTAATAATAACTTTTCAGAATGTTTTAAGTTGCAGAGGGGGGTTAGACAAGGTTGTCCGCTATCTCCTTTGCTTTTTGATATTGTATTAGAACCCTTATTATTAGCAATTCAGCAATCAAGGGAGATTCAGGGAATTCCTCGTAGAGATCAGGAATATAAGGTCTCTGCTTATGCGGATGATATTTTGCTTTATTTGAGGAATCCTGAAACAACGATTCCAAATTTACTCAACTTGATTAATAAATTTGGAAAATTTTCAGGTTATAAAATAAATTGGAGTAAATCAGAAGTCCTTCCTCTCAATGTGTATTGTACAAAAGGATTATTTGATACATTTTATTTTGTCTGGAAAGATGAAGGAATAAAATATTTTGGTATCTGGATTAAAAATACATTAGATGAGAGAATAAAAATAAATGAAAAACATATATTCTGGAACTTGGAGGCGAGGAGGATGGCAGTTTGAGTGCAGAGCTCCTCTCCCTGGACAATCTGCCTGCTTTTAAATATCAGCAGCAGTGGGAGATCAATTGCTTTTACACCTAAGCAGCAACGGGACCAACCCACCAAAAACCCACAGTCCCGGTCCTGCAAAAATATGAGATCCACCCTCCCTGCAGTCCGCTAGGAAAATCAACTGCTTTTACACCTAAGCAGCAGCAGGACCAGCCACCACTACCAAGAGCCATTTGCCCCGATCCAGCCAGGCATGTGAGCTCCTCCCTCTGCAGTCCATTGGAGAGATCAAGGGAATTTTTCAAGTACCTTTCTTATTTCTAATCTTAATGTATATTTTCTGTAAACCGCTTAGAACCTAACGGATGTAGCGGTATATAAGAAATAAATTACATTACATTACATTACATATTACAGAAGGTTACAGAATTATGTGAGCAATGGAATCCCTTACATATTTCATGGTGGGGAAGAGTTCAAACAGTTAAAATGATGATTTCACTTGTGGTTTATTACCAAATGGGAATGATACCAGTGTTCTTTCAGGAGTCTTTTTACAAAAAAATAAATAGTACTCTTACAAAATTTATTTGGCAAGGTAAAATAGCTAGAGTTGCCTTAGTGACTTTACAGAAATCAATTGTGGAGGGAGGGGTAAATTTTCCAAATTTCTATAGGTATCATCAATCCTATATTATGTGCCAAGGTATGTATTGGGTCCTCCCAGAACTCATGGAAAAATTACCAGATTGGTTAAGATTGGAATGGCAACTAATGTCTCCTATAAGGCTGTGTCATATTATTAGTACTAAAATGCCTAGGTTATACAAAGAAAAGAAAATATTAATTGACACATGAAAAACTTTAAATTTGATAGATAATTTAACTTCTAATCCAATTCATAAATCGATTAATCAAACAATATAGCTTAACTCCAAGATTCAAATTGGCGGATTTAAGCTTATCTGGAAGCAATGGATAATAGGAGGAATACGTACTCTTGATGATGTAATTTCTAATGGTACACTGCTTGATTTTTCACAGCTGCAACAAAAATTTGGCTTGAATAAATCACAAAGTTATAAATGGCTGCAACTGAAGCAGGCCATTCAGGCAGGGTTCCCTGAATGGAAAAATCTTAATAATCAATATAGTTTAGAATTCCTATGCTTTCAAGCAGACTTTCTGGGACACCAGGCTGCACAGTGGTAAAAATTAATATCTGGATTATTGGAAAAAAAAAAAAACCCCAAAAAACAAGGAATGGTCTTAGACACATTTGGAGCATTGAGATTAAGCATGAAATTACAGCATCTCAATGGCCACGTATTTGGTCTTGGAGGATGAGATGTACAATGTCTGCATCTATGAGACAAACGTGTTTTTTCTTGCTGCATAGAGCTTTCTGGACCCCTGTTCGTTAAAAAAATTTAGATAACTCTAAATCTGATAAATGCTGCCATTGTCATCTTGAAGCAGGGACTTTAGATCATTTGTTATTCTATTGTCCATATATATTAGAATTTTGGAAATCAATCTGGAATCAAATTAATTCCCTATTAGAAAATCATGTGGCATTATCATATGACACAGTTTTATTTGGTATAGAAATGAGGGCTAAGAAACAAATCTCATCTAATAATAAGTTATTGTTAATTTTAACTGGGGTTGCTATTCAACAGATCACTTACAATTGGAAGAATTGGAATAGACTTAATTATTGTTTTTGGTGGAACTCTGTATGCCATATATATAAAATGGAAATTATAACACTAGCTGTCCAAAATGGAAATTATAACAAATTTCAAGATGTGTGGAGGCCATTAATAGAATATTGTAAAGATTAAAAATATTCTTCCCTGTATAAAAATTTTAAGACATTAAGGGGGGGGGGGGATTTTTGATTATAATTGAAATAAATCATTTTCATAAATAATTAAGTGAGGGGGTAATATTTTATATTATGATGATCAATTATAGGATTTCAAGTGTATTTGAAAGCTCAATTGATAAATGTCAATATTGTACTTGATTTAAGATTTGAAATGAATAAAGATTTAAAAGAAAAAGAAGAAAGAATTTGAAGAAAAGGGATTTCCCCAATTTACCTGCATATATGATGCCTTTTAACGAGGAGAAAGATAGTTTGAGTTTGTGGGCGGATCTGGTGTGTCAGGTCTTGAAGAATTCCAGGATAGAGGAATTAGGGGAGGAAGAATGTCATGTAGGATCAGGATAAGAGCACTAGGATAATTAATGAAATGGCTCATGTTAGAAACAGGTGTTGAAAGTCTGCTTGCAGGAGGAAGAGGGGGCAACTTGCTGGGTCAGCTTAGGAGTCTCTCACATCTGGAGTAGTGGCCATTTGGAAAGGTGGTGTCCGCAGTTATAGAAACTGCCAACATCACTGGTCAGCATATGGCTAAGAAACTATAGTTACCACAAAATTAAACTACACAAAACACACTGTAAGTATGCTTCTCAACATTCATTCCTACCAGAACACAGATAACCCCTATGCAAATACGGGACCACAAACTAAAAGTACTAATACAGTGGTGCCTCGCATAAAGAACGCCTCGCACAGCGAACGCTGCACACAACGAACTTCATGTCATGATTCATACAACGAACTTCGTTTCACACAACGAAGTCGCTCGAGCTTCCACGATCGCTGCCGATGTATTGCATCCTTCCGCGCAGGCACTGCAGGCAGTCGTTAGTCACTGCGCTTAACGCGTTTCACATAACGAACTTTTCGCATAACAAACTTGCTCCTGGAACGAATTAAGTTCGTTGTGTGAGGCACCACTGTATATATAAAAAACGAAACCCTAAGATTCAAGACTCTACATGCAGTACAACCCCAGAGAAATAGAAACAAATGCATTTCTTCCTGAACAGTGCAAAGTTAAATTTAATGTGGACAAATGCAAAGTGATGCACATTGGGAAAAATAACCTGAATCACAGTTACCGGATGCTAGGGTAATGTAATGTAATGTAATTTATTTCTTATATACCGCTACATCCGTTAGGTTCTAAGCGGTTTGAAGAAAATATACATTAAGATTATAAATGAGAAGTAAGAAGGTACTTAAAAAATTCCCTTACTGTCCCGAAGGCTCACAATCTAACTAAAGTACCTGGAAATTAATAAAGAAGAGAAAATAAAGATGGTTGAAAAAAGAAAAATTCTATGTGAATTTATAGGATGGAAATTAAACTGACAGTGAAGAACTGTATGAAAAATACATATGGAATTCAGTTAGAGAGGGTAGGTTACAATCTATTTATGGTATTTGTTTAATTGGAAGGTGTTAAGGTGGGTAATTTGGGGGAAGGTTATCTGAAGGTAGGTGAATCTTCTGGAGGTAAAAGAGGAGGGGTTAAGATATTTGGATGAATTTTTTGAAAAGCAGGGTTTTGATTTCTTTTCTGAATGTTTTGAAGTTGTCTGATATTGTCATAAGATTGGAGATGGAATGGTTGATTTTTGCTGCTTGTGTTGCTAGAAGGTTGTCAAACATTTTCTTGCGTTGTGTGCCTTTGAGTGGGGGGAAGGCGAAAGGGTTCGATGTTCTTCTGTGTCTTGAGGTGGAGATTTGGTTTAAGCGGTTATTTAGATAGGAGGGAGAAGAGCCGTGTAATGCTTTGAATATCAGGCAGTAGAATTTGAATTGGATTCATGCTTGTATGGGTAGCCAGTGAGAGTCTAAGAAGGCAGTTGTTATGTGATCATATTTTTTGAGTGAGTAGATCAATCTGAGGGCGGTGTTTTGTATGGTCTGGAGTTGTTTTATCATAGTGGCTGGACAAGGAAGATATAGGGAGTTGCAATAATCCAGCAGACCTAAGACTAGGGATTGGACGATTAATCTAAATTGTGCTTGGTCAAAGAATTTTCTGATTTTACGGAGATTTCTCATGGTTAGAAAAGCTTTTTGGGTTGTTTTGTTGATCTGGGGCTGCATTGTGCAACATCTGTCTATCGTAACTCCTAGGAGTTTTAGTTCGGGTTGTATTGGGTATTTGGTATTTTTGATTTTCAGTTCAGTGATGGTAGGAGTTTGGGCTTTTTCGAGCAAAAGGAATTTTGTTTTTTCAGAATTTAGTTTTAGTTTGTGATCCATCATCCATTTTTCTACTGTGTCTAAGGTTGTTTCTAGCTTTGTTGTGGTGGTGGTCTCTGATGGGTCGAATGGGAGGATTATGGTGATGTCATCAGCATAGCTGAAAGATGTGACATCTAGGGTATCTAAAGTGGCTCCTAGGGATCTACTGCTAGGGTCTACCTTGGGGGTCATTATCCAAGAAAAGGATCTAGGTGTCATGGTAAACAATATGCTAAACCCTTCCGCCCAAAAAAGCAAACATGATGCTAGGAATTATTGTTTATTTAAAGCTTCTAAACTGCTACTAATGACAATGAAGTCAATTCAGAGCAGTTTGCATGAGCAGCTAAGATGGAAATATAATAATAATAATAATTTTATTCTTATATACCGCCATGCCCATCGAGTTCTAGGTGGTTCACAACAATTACATTAGGATCCGCATTGACATGCCGATTTACAAACAATGTATTGGATTTACAACAACTTCCGCCGAACATGGCTGAAGAAGCGGAAGTGGGAAGGAGAGAAGGAGGAAAGGGTCAATAGAGGGGGGGGGATGGCCGAACGGGCCAATTTACCACAATTTATTGGATTTACAACAACTTTAGCTGAACTTGGCTGATGAAGAAAGAGGCGGAAGCCAGCGATCAATAAAGGGGGGGAAAAAGGGTCGCACGTGTGGCCGGGTGATTCCGGAGAGGGGGCGTTACAGGGCTTGTTTGTTGAATAGATAAGTTTTGAGTGTTTTTCTAAAGTCGAGGTAAGTGGGAGCCTCGAGAACATTAACTCCAGTAATGGTGGTACAGCTCGAGCTACACAATATATGAACTATAGATAAGGAGTAACAATAAACTGCAGGAGTTACGATAATAGAAAAAGCCTGACAAGCATTCAAGAAATCTACCTCCAGGCGGAGGCGGAGCATACCTAAGATGGCGGTTTGAAGCAAATTCGGAGACGCTATCGGCAGGAGAAGTGTGTGTTCCTAATTTACCTGATGGTAAAAAGAAAATCAAAACCCCGGATTCTCCTGGGAGAATCATTATTACCTGCTGGGCTGATGGAACCTTTGTGGAGCGTAGTGCCCGAACTCAACTACCGGAGGAATTCCTGGCAGGAGGAAACACGCTGACTGAGGCGTGTGGTCACTCCATTCAGGACACCACCCTATCCCCGGAGGAGCGGAGCTCACCAGTACGTCCCGAGGCAATGGAGGCGTAGTTGGAGGCGGGGCCGGCCCGAGACGCTCCCCTGATGCATCGCCAGAGTGGGGAACCTTATTTTAAAAAACTCTAAAAACATTTCTCTTTAAAGACGCTTATAATTCTTAGCATATTAATAATCGACTCTTACTTAAGCAGCTAAAATTACCCCCCCCCCTTTTTGTTCTTTCCTTTTATGTTTTTCCTTCTCTTCTATCCAAATATTGTAACTTTTTCCCACTTACCCACACAATTCTTGTAAGTTTTAACCCATAACAAAGTTATTTTATATGCATGTATTTTGTATGTAATGTTTTAACCCATAACAAAAGTTTTTTATATGTTAACACTAATATTTTATTTGTATATTTTATCATGTTGTACATCGCCTAGTAATTTAAATAGGCGATTCATTAAGAACAAATAAACTTGAAACTTGACTTGGGAATCCAAATCTGAGCGGTTCCAGGAGAAAATTCCAACATTGTCGGTGGGGGAAGTGGATACAACACACGATGAGGAGATTTCAATGACAACTGCTGCTGTCCCGCCCCTCCTCTGATGTCAGAGCCGAAGCAGCGCAAATATCGCTGGCATCATGATCTTGCTGAAGGATGCTTCCCCAGGTAAATGATGCGGGGAGACCGAGGGGATGAGTAGTCCTTCGTGGTGGGGGGGGCGAGTGGTCCTTCGAGGTGGTGGGGGGGCGAGTGGTCCTTCGAGGGGGGCATCAGGCCTTCAGGGTGGGGCGGGCAGGCAGGCTTTGGGAGGGATAGGCAGGCAGGCCTTCAAGGGGGGGACAAGCAGGCAGGCCTTCAAGGGGGGACAGGCCTTCAAGGGGGACAGGCAGGCAGTCCCCCTTTGGCTTCTCCTAACCACACTGGTGCTGTGGTGTAAATAAAATAAAGAAACAAAAAGGACTTTTCCTCTCTCTGTTAAATCTTAGCTCACGTTTGTGGTCTAACACCAGCTCTGGCAGGATACACATTTCAAATCTGACATATTGTAATCACAAAACAGAAAATAAAATTAGTTTTTCTAGTCTAATCTAATCTAATCCTTAGGTTTGTATACTGCATCATCTCCACGTTCGTAGAGCTCGACGCGGTTTACAGTAGGAGAAATAGGAAGGAACTACAACAGAGGGTTAGAGGTAGAAGTGTGAAGAAAATTTAGAGGACTTGGGATGCCAAGATATAAGAGTTTCCTTGATTCCTAAGTTGGAGGGAGACTTACATTTTTTGAGAAAAGCCAGGTTTTCAGATGTTTGCGGAAAACTTGGAGAGAGCTCAAGTTCCGAAGAGGGGAGGTAAGGTTGTTCCAGAGCTCAGTGATTTTGAAGTGGAGGGAGGTCCCTAGCTTTCCTTTGTGGGAAATGCCTTTTAGCGAGGGGAAGGATAGTTTTAATTTGTGGGAGGATCTGGTGGTATTAGGGTTCTACATTTTGTTGTCTGGTTATTTTTCAAATCTTGTTGGTCCAAGGCTCTGGTTGTCTTCTGATAACTTACTTGCCAGGGTCTCCTTCTTTCTTCTTTCTCCATGCTAACCATTCATCTGCCATCTCTGTCCTCCCCTTCCATTTCCCTTCACAGACACCCCACATGGCAAAGTAAAAGGATCAGTGTATTGTTCTTCCAGTTTTAAAATGTAATGGCGATCACTCAAATAGGATTTAAACCATTGAAAAGTTATATCTGTAATACCAATATCTTGCAGATGACATAGTAGTATATCACAATCCACAATATCAAATGCTGCAGTAAGATCCAATGAGATCCATAGTACTGGTTTAAGATGATCTATATAGTATAATATTGTTGTAGTAAGACCAAGAAGTGATGTTTCTGTTGCGTAATTTAAATGGAAACCAGTTTTGTTAGGATGTAGAACATTTGTTTTTTTCAATAAAGTCACTTAAATAATTTAAAACATGTTTTTTGATAATTTTTGCTTAAAATTTGATATTAGAAATTGGGCAATAAATTTGAGCTTTCAGAAATTGGCTGATGAATATTTTTAAGTTATGGGATAATAAAAGCCAGTTTCCAAGAATATGGTTCCATACCTTAAATAAGACTTAAATATCATGCTATATATAAGTGGAGCAAAGGAAAAGCACAGTTACTTACTGTAACAGGTATTATCCAGGGACAGCAGGCAGATATTCTCACATGTGGATGATGTCAATCACGGAACCCCCAGTATGGACACTTTAAAAGTGCATCGCCACTTTAAGATTTCAGAAAGTTCACGATAGCCCGCTTGCGCATGTGCGAGTGCCTTCCCACCTGACGTAGGCGTGCGACTCCTCAGTTCAGTAAGTCAGCTAAGAAGCCAACCAGGGGAGATGGGTGGGTTGTGAGAATATCTGCCTGCTGTCTCTGGATAACACTGTTATGGCAGCGGTCTCAAACACGCGGCCCCCCCAGGGACTATTTTGTGGCCCGTGATCTGTCTCACCTAAAGCAGGGGTCCCCAATCTGATTCCCTACCCACTGCCCTCCCCCAAGCCACCGCAATCGGAGAACAGGCCAGCACCAAGGTCTTAACTCTCCCTGCATATCTTCCCCAGCTCGGAGCCGTCCAATTCTTGCCACCCGACGTCAATTCTAATGTCGGGGAGGAAGTTCCGGGCCAGCCAATCGCTGTCTGGCTGGCCTGGGAGTTCCTCCCCAACGTTAGAATTGACGTCGGGTGGCATGAATTGGTCAGCCCCGCGCTGGGGAAGATAAGCAGGGAGAGTTAAGACCTTGGCTCTGGCCTGTTCCCCGATTGCGGCGGTGGCAGCCTGTTCCCTGATTGCGGCAGTGGCGGCATGTTCCCCAATGGAGGTGGCTTGTGGGAGGGCAGGGAATAGTAAAGAAAGAAAGGGGGGACAGGGAGACAGAAAGAAAGAAAGAAGGGAAATGAGACACAGACAGAAAGGGGCATGGAGAGAGAAAGAAAGCGCGGGCATGGAGAAAGAAAAAAAGAAAGAAAGGGGGCACGGAGAGAGAGAGAAAGACAGACATATAGAAAGAATGGGGGCATGGATAGAGAAAGAAAGAAAGAAGGGGGCAAGGTGATAAATAAAAAAGTTTGGGGAGGGAAGAGACAGATGCCAGACCAGGGGAAAGGAAGGAAGGAGGGAGGGAGAGAGGAAAGAAAGAGATGTCAGACCATGGAAATAGGGACAGAAGAAGAGAGAGATAGAAGAGAAGGTAAGACATGGAAACGTAGATTTTGAAAAGAAAGCAGAAAAATTGAATATTAAGTTAATGCCAAAGATGGATGCAAGGCAGAAAGTGAAGATGGATGCAAGGCAGAAAGTGAAGTCAAAGGACAAGAAGACCCTGGAAACATGGTTAAACGCACAGAAAAATAAAGTCACCAGACAACAAAGGTAGGAAAAATGATTTTATTTTCAATATAGTGATTGAAATGTGTCAGTTTTGAGAAAGGAAAGATATTATACTTTAAATGTGAGGGCTGCAGAAAAAATAGGGTACTTGGAGGGCCGCAGAAAAAAATAGTTAATGACAATTTTGCATAAGGTAAAACTCTTTATAGTTTATAAATCTTTCCTTTAACTGTTAAAGGAAAGATTTATAAACTATAAAGAGCAGTGGCGTATTTATGGGGGGGGGCGGAACGCCCGGGTGCAAGCCCTGAGGGGGTGCTCCCGGCCTTGGCATCCAGTTCCCCGCCCCCCAACGTCCAGATTTTCACCCCGCACCGTTTGCGGTGGAGAAGCAGCCCGAAGCGGGATCGCGATGCCAGCGATCCCTGCGCTGCTTCCTCCGCCGCAGTCCCACCCCTCCTCTGACGTCAGAGGAGGGGCGGGACCGTGGCGGAGGAAGCAGCTCCGAAGCAGCGCAGGGATCGCTGGCATCGCGATCCTACTGCGGCCTGCTTCTCTCTGTAGGTGGTGCGGGGAGGCCAGGGGGGCGAGCGGTCCTTCGGGATGGGTCGGGACATCAGGCCTTCAGGATGGGGTGGCGCAGGCAGGCAGGCCTTCAAGGGGGGGGGGACAGGCAGGCAGGCAGGCTGGCAGGTCTTTAGGGGGGGACAGGCAAACCTTCAAGGGGGGTGACAGGCAGGCAGGCCTTCAAGGGGGGGTGACAGGCCGGCAGGCCAGGGGGACAGGCTGGCAGGCCTTCAAGGGGGGGAACAGGCAGGCAGGCAGGCCTTCAAGGGGGGGACAGGTAGGCAGGCAGGCCTTCAAGGGGGGGGATAGAAAGGCAGGCCGGCAGGCCAGGGGGACATCAAGGCAGGCCTTCAAGGGGGGGGACAGGCAGGCAGGCAGGCCAGGGGGACAGGCAGGCCTTCAAGGGGGGGGTGACAGGCAGGCAGGCCAGGGGGACAGGCAGGCAGGCCTTCAAGGGGGACGACAGTCAGGCAGGCCTTCAAGGGGGGGACAGGCCTTCAAGGGGGACAGACAGGCAGGCCATCAAGGGGGGGACAGGCCTTCAAGGGCAGGATAGGCCTTCAAGGGGATCAGGCAGGCAGGCCTTCAAGGGGGGGACAGGCCTTCAAGTGGGCCAGGCAGGCAGGCAGGCCTTCAAGGGGGGGAACAGGCAGGCAGGCAGGCCTTCAAGGAGGGGGGGACAGGCTGACAGGCAGGCCTTCAAGGGGGGGTGACAGGCAGGCAGGCAGGCCAGGGGGATAGGCAGGCAGGCCTTCAAGGGGGGGACACAGGCAGGCCTTCAAGGGGGGGGACAGGCAGGCAGGCCTTCAAGGGGGGGGACAGGCAGGCCTTCAAGGGGGGGACAGGCCTTCAAGGGGGGGACAGGCCTTCGGGGGGGACAGGCCTTCGGGGGGGTGCAGACCTTTAAGGGGAGACAGGCCTTCAGGGAGGGGGGCCCTGGTGTAGAAGTACACAGAGGGAATGGGGGGGGGGTTCAAAAGACGCACATATGCCGGACTTTGGGTGGGAAGGGTGTCCCATTTTTGGTTGCCCCTCTGGCTCCCGTTGTTCTCTGTTAATCCTGCTTGCTGGTTTCCTTTGTGCCCTGGGCCCCTGCATTGCGTCCTTAGGTCCTTTTCCCACTCAGTCCCGAGCTCTCTTTTACAATGTCCTTGCTCAGTATCCTTATTTGATACTTTTGTCTGATGTGTTGAGGTCAGATCGACTATCGGCTTTCCCCTTCTCAGTTTAAAGCCAAGTCTATGACCCTCTGGACGTTGCATGCCAGCATCCTTGTCCCAGCCATGCTCAGATGCAGTCCGTCTCTCCTGTAGAGCTTGTTCTTCCCCAAGAAAGTTGTCCAATTTCGAACAAAGTGGAAACCCTCCTCTTCGCACCATCTCCTCAGCCAACCCTTTATTGCTTGTAGTTCGCTCTGCCTCCTTGCGTCCGCTCTCGGTACTGGCAGGATCTCTGAAAAGGCTATCTTCCTTGTCCTCAGTTTCAGTTTCCTCCCCAGGATCCTGAACTGGTCAGTTAGTGTAGTCCTGTTGTAGTTCCTCCTGCTGACATTGTTGGTTCCAATGTGGATTACTACTGCTGTCTCCTCCATCTCGGCTCCCTCCAGGATCCTCTCAATTCTGTTGATGACATCTTTCGTTCTTACCCCCGGGAGACATGTCACTAGTCGGTCCTCTCTCCCTCCGGCTATGTGACTGTCCACTTCTCTCAGGATTGAGTATCCCACTACGATAGCAGATCTCCCCTTCCTCAGCTGCCTCTCTGGTCTCAGGTCAGTGTCAGTGGCGCAGTCCGCTAGTCCTTCCTCCGGGCTCTGTTGGATCTCCACCTCATCTGCCTGTCCAGATCCTCCGCAAGATCCTACTCCCATGGCTTCTGGCGGATTCTGTCGTCCAATTGTTGGTTCTCTCCTGATGTGCTGGTGGTCCTGTGCCTCCATCATCCTGCAGGCCTCCTCGATGAACTTCTCGAGCTCTCTAACTTGTTCCGTGATGTGGCTTTCTCTGGTTGTGTCTTCAGTCACCCAGCACTGTTCCTCTATGGTGCAGAGTCCCTCCAGCTCCTGGACTCTAACCTGCAGTCTCCCGACCTCTTTCTTCAGGCTATCCATTTCCTGGCATCGACCGCATATGTATGCCTGCCTCTCGGTGCAGTATACTGGGTAGTTCTGCTGGGTTCCTACAGCCTCCATTACTCTTTTCTTGTTCCTATGTCCCACAGTGTGTATGAGTGGTGCCCGGCGCGCAGCTAGCTGAAAGAGTAGAGAGAGGAGAGAATGAGTAGAGAGAAGTACCTGTGGTTTATTTTACAGAAGTTAGATATCGCTGCCGGGCTGCCTGGGCTCCTGGCTCCTTCTCAAGGCTCCTTCGCAAAGGCACTCTCGCTAAGGCGAGCGCCCTTTGCCGCTCGCTTTCGCCGTGCGCCGAATGGCTGCGCGCTGTTGGTTTGCCCCCTTTTATGGGGGAGATCGGCTGTGACGTCGGGGGGTGGGCGGAGTTACAACCCGCCTCTTCCCCTCTCCATGTCCTGATCTGCTGTGCTTCCTCCGCTCCCCTTAATGCAGTCCTCTGCCTCTCCGACTGCGTTCTGCTCCTCCCTGGTCCTCTCTCCCACTGTCTCCAATCACCTCCGGTCCTCTCTTCCACTGTCTCCGATCACCTCCGCTCCTCTCTCCTACTGTCTCCGATCACCTCCGGACCTCTCTCCCACTGCCTCCGCCTCTCTGTGCCCTTGCCGCTATCTCAGCCTGCTCCGCTCCACTATCCTTGCAAGCAGTCTCACTCTCCACTCGCCACGTGCTTGCCTGCAATCTCCCTCAGCTGGCCTAGCGCTTGGGATTCTCTGGTGGCTCGCCCCCTTTTATGGGGGAGATCGGCTGTGACCATTGTGAGGAGAATGACCGGGATGAGGCTCGGGGCCTGGCAACCCATGAGGGGGACGGCAGGAGCGCCAGACAACGAGGAAAACTAGCAGGGAAGGCAAACAACCGGGACTTACATTGCCTATATACTAATGCTAGGAGCCTAAGGGCCAAAATGGGAGAGCTGGAAGTCATAGCCAGCAAAAAGGACCTAGACATAATTGGAGTCACAGAAACGTGGTGGACTGATGACAATAAATGGGATGTGGCCATACCAGGGTACAAACTCTACAGGAGAGACAGGACACACAAAAAGGGTGGAGGAATAGCGCTATATATACAAGACTCCATACCCTCAACCAGGATGGAAACAACAGTAAGGGCAGACGGCTTGGAATCACTATGGGTTAAGCTACCGGGAGGAACTGGAGCAAACATGAAATTGGGTCTGTACTATCGCCCACCTGGGCAATCAGAAGAAATCGACCAGGACCTGGAGGCTGAACTGAGGCAGGTATGCAAAAGCGGAAGTGTGGTGGTGATGGGGGGACTTCAACTACCCTGGGATAGACTGGAATATCGGGCACTCAAACTGCACGAGGGAGACCAAATTCCTGGAGGCCACGAGGGACTGTTTCATGGAACAGCTGGTCACGGAACCAACATGGGGAGATACCACTCTTGACCTAATCTTCAACGGACTAGGGGGACCCGCAAAGGAGGTGGCGGTACTAGCCCCACTAGGAAACAGCGATCACAACACGATACAGTGCAGGCTAGAAATTGGATCATCAAAGGTGAAAAGAACCACAACGACATCACTCAACTTCAAAAAAGGGAATTATGATGCCATGAGGAAAATGGTGGGAAAGAAACTCAATGGCAACACGAGGAAGATGGAGTCCGTAGAAAAAGCCTGGACCCTACTCAAGGGCACGGTGCACGAAGCACAGAACCTGTGCGTCCCCAAGTTCAGGAAAGGGTGCAAAAAAAATAGAACAAAAAACCCAGTGTGGATAACAAATGTAGTGAAAAAGGCGATAAGTGACAAGAAAGCATCGTTCAAAAAATGGAAAAAGGACCAAACAAAGGACAACCAAGAGGAGCACAAAGAACACCAAAGGGAGTGTCACCGAGTGGTTAGGAATAGCAAAAAGAGATTAGCGGGGGAAGCGACAAACTTCAAATCATTCTTCAGATGCGTCAAGGGGAAGCAACCAGCAAGGAAGGAAGTGGGACCCCTGGATGATGGAGACAAAAAGGGATTGGTAAAAGAGGAAAAAGAGATAGCTGACAAGTTAAATGAGTTCTTCACGTCAGTCTTCACAAGAGAGGACACAACCAACATTCCTGAACCTGAAGAGATCGTAAATGGAGATCAGGAGGATAAGCTGGTCCAACTAGAGGTAAGCCAAGAGGATGTCCTCAGGCAGATAGACAGGCAAAAGAGCGACAAATCGCCAGGTCCGGACGGCATTCACCCAAGGGTACTCAAGTAACTAAGGAACGAAATAGCAGAGCCACTTCGACAAATATGCAACCTATCCTTAAAAACTGGAGAGATTCCGGAGGACTGGAAAATAGCAAATGTCATGCCCATCTTCAAGAAGGGTTCAAGGGGTGACCCAGAAAACTACAGGCCAGTGAGCTTGAACTCGGTCCCAGGAAAGTTGATGGAAGCGCTGATTAAGGACAGCATCTGTGAACACATCGAAAACAATGGACAGCTTAAGTCGAGTCAGCATGGCTTCTGCAAGGGTAGGTCATGCCTCACAAACATCATTTACCTTGACTTTCAAAAAGCCTTCGACAAAGTACCACACGAAAAACTGCTTAAGAAGCTATGGAACCATGGGGTGCAAGGGGAGGTCCACTGATGGATCAAAAACTGGCTGGCAGACAGAAAACAGAGGGTTGGAATAAAGGGACATTATTCAGACTGGCAATGGGTCACAAGTGGAGTGCCGCAGGGGTCGGTGCTGGGACCGCTCCTGTTCAATATATTTATTAATGACCTGAAGGCGGGAACAAAATGTGAGGTTATCAAATTTGCGGATGACACCAAACTATACAGCAGGGTTAAAACCACGGCAGACTGCGAAGATCTCCAAAAGGATCTAACAACACTGGAAGAGTGGGCCAAAAAGTGGCAAATGAGCTTCAACATAGGGAAATGCAAGGTCATGCATGTAGGGAAAAAGAACCCGATATTCACTTACAAAATGGGGGGATCACTGCTAGGGGTAAGTAACCTTGAAAGAGACCTGGAAGTGATGGTAGACACAACATTGAAGGCGTCAGCACAGTGCACCGCAGCCTCAAGGAAAGCAAACAAAATGCTAGATATCATTAAAAAGGGCATCACGACCAGGACGAAGGAAGTCATCCTGCCACTGTATCGCGCAATGGTGCGCCCACATCTGGAGTACTGTGTCCAGTACTGGTCGCCGTACCTCAAGAAGGACATGGCAGCAGTGGCGTACCAAGGGGGGGGCGTGGGGGGTGGTCAGCCCCGTGTGCCAAGCCCTGAGGGGGTGCTCCTGGTCCGGTTCCCCCCCCTGTGCCGAGTGTCGCGTTTGGAACCAGCCTGCAGCAAGATCGCGATGCTAGCGATCTTTGCCTGCTTCGGCTGTTTCCTCTGCCACGGTCCCGCCCCTCCTCTGACATCAGAGGAGGGGCGGGACTGCGGCGAAGGAAACAGCCGAAGCAAGCAAAGATCGCTGGCATCGCGCAATCTTGCTGCAGGCTGTTTCCCCAGGGACTGAAGTGTGGAGGCCGGGGGAATAAGCAGCGCTTCGTGGTGGTGGAACCAAGCGGTCCTTCGAGGTAGTGGGGGGGGCAGCAGGCCTTCAGGGTGGGGCGGGCAGGTAGACCTTGTTGAGGGGGGGAGACAGGCCTTCAGGGGGACAGGCCTTCATGGAGAACAGGCAGGCAAGCCTTCAAAGGGGGGACAAGCCTTCGGGGGGGCAGGCCTTTGGGGGGGGACAGGCCTTCAAGGGGGACAGGCAGGCCTTCGGGGGGGGACATGCCTGCAAGGGAGGGAACAGGTCTTCAAGGGGGGACAGGCAGGCAGGCCTTCAAGGGGGGACAGGCCTTCGAGGGGGGTGTAAGTCTTCAGGGGGGTGCAGGCCTTCGGGGGTGGTGCAGGCCTTCAAGGGGGGGCAGGCCTTCAAGGGGGGGGGACAGGCCTTCGGGGGGTACAGGCCTTCAAGGGGGGGTACAGGCCTTCAGGGGGGCAGGCCTTCAAGGGGAGCAAGCAGGCAGGCCTTCAAGGGGGGGACAGGCCTTCAGGGGTGGGATGCAGACCTTTAAGGGGAGGACAGGCCTTCAGAGAAGGGGGGCCCTTTTGTAGAAGTACATGGAGGGAAGGGGGAGGAGTTCAAAGAGACGTGCATATGCTGGACTTTGGGTGGGAAGAAATATTGGGTCTGAAAATAGAGGAGAGAGAGAGAGATGATGGACATGGGTTTTAGGGAAGGAAGGAACAGAAAGGGAGAGAAGTTGGACACAAGGGATGGTGTGGAGGGGGGATAGAGATACTGGTTAGGAGGGTAGTTGGGAACAGAAAGGGACAGACGGTGGACCCTGGGGTGGTGGGGAAGGAGGGAGAGCTGCTGGATGAAAGGGTAGTTAAGAAAAGGTGGATCTGTGGAGGGAGACAAAAAAAGGAAAGATGCCAGACATCCGGGGGAGAGAAGGGAAACGGAAGAAAATATAATAATGTGCTTTATAAAGTTTATAGCATTGCTGGCCTACCTGGTGAGGTGTTCCTAGTGGTGGTGGTGGCAGCGTATCAATGTGTTGAGAGGAAGAGGTGATCTGGGAAATTCTGCTGAGCAAACTCCGGGCCCATTTCCACCCCCCAGTTAGTCCACTCCACTCAACTGGTTCACACACTGAGTGGGTCTTTGGGTGTTGTTCCTGGGTAGTTGTTTTGGGATCTCTTCCAGTGGTTTGTCAATATCTCCTTCTGGTCCAAGGAAGGAAACTTTGTTAACCATAGCACTGACCTACAAAATATGTTTGTAACAGCGCTGCTTGTGTGGCATTAGTCTATGTAGTGATCGAAAGAAAAAACCAGTCCTTTGAACATTTTTGCATTATATGGTGGGTGTATGAGGAGATTCACATTTCCTGCACATCTAAGTCCGTGTGAAGTTACCTTGTGCTGTATTTGACATCTAGCAAAGTCTCTGTTTGGAAGGAAAGATCTCAGCTTAAAAATGAAGTGGCCAGATGTTATGGTAAAAGCAGATAGCGTAGCTGGTTTTAAGAAAGGTTTGGACAAATTCCTGGAGGAAAAGTCCATAGTCTGTTATTAAGACATGGGGGAAACATCTGCTTGCCCTGGATCGGTAGCATGGAATGTTGCTACTCTTTGGATTTTGACCAGGTACTAGTGACCTGGATTGGCTTCCATGAGAATGGGTTACTGGGCATTGAACCAATGGGTTACTGGGCAATGAATCATTGGTCTGACCCAGTTAGGCTATTTTTATGTTATGTTCTCATCTGTAGGGGCCTTTGTTTTCACTTCTTATTTTAATGTATTTTTTTTCTGAGAACTTATCAGTGTTTTTTATAATGGGAACAAAAATGGAAGAGAATTAATGTGTGTGGAATGGGGGGGTAACTAATTTCTTCAGCTAAATAATTCAATCCACCTCAACCAGACATAGGAGAACTCACGCATCATTCACACACCCTCCAACCAAAAATGTCAAAAGAAAAAAACAGTTCGACAACC
This sequence comes from Geotrypetes seraphini, assembly GCF_902459505.1. Taxonomy (NCBI): domain Eukaryota; kingdom Metazoa; phylum Chordata; class Amphibia; order Gymnophiona; family Dermophiidae; genus Geotrypetes; species Geotrypetes seraphini. The sequence goes on along the minus strand of NC_047085.1, from coordinate 283,386,985 downwards.
TCCTAGCCATTCGAGCTGCAGTACTCGACCCCCAACTCTACAACCTATTGACCTCGACCACAAACTACAAAACCTTCAAAAAAGAAATAAAAACCCTTCTATTCAAAAAACACATAAAACCGAACTAACACAATCAGAACTGTCCCAAGCATCACCTGCAACTACTCCATATGTACTTCTGATGTCATGACAATTCAGACATAATTTATGTTATGGTATGGTATGTTTGGAATAATGGTTACATATATGAGGTTCAGTAAAAGAAAATTTTCACTGCCTGTTTCTATTATGACCATTTATTCAGTTTCATGATTATTACAAAAAATATTTTTTTACATGGGGGGTGTGTCAAAAAATTATGGGCCCCGGGTGCCACATACCCTAGGTACGCTACTGCATGGCAGTACTTGAGGGAGTCCAGAGAAGAGCAACTAAGCTGATAAAGGGTATGGAAAACCTCTCATATACTGACAGACTAAAAAAGCTGGGGCTGTTCTCTCTGGAGAAGCAGAGACTTAGAGGAGATATGATAGAAACCTTCAAGATCCTGAAGGGCATAGAAAAAGTAGACAGAGACAGATTTTTCAAATTATGGGGAACCACAAGTACAAGGGGGCACTTGGAGAAATTGAAAGGGGATAGGTTTAAAACAAACGCTAGGAAGTACTTTTTCATCCAGAGGATGGTGGATACATGGTACACGCTTCCGGAGGCTATGATAAGCAGAAGCACGCTACAGGGCTTCAAAGAAGGTTTGGATAGGTTCCTAGAGGACAAAGGGATTGAGGTGTACAGATAAGAGTTGACGTGGGTTATAGGGATAGGAGTAGAGATAGGTTATAGAAATAGTCAAGGACCACTGCTCAGGCAATGGACCTGATGGGCCGCCACGGGAGCGGACCGCTGGGCGAGATGGACCTCTGGTCTGCCTCAGCAGAGGCAACTTCTTATGTTCTTAAGAGCTGTTTCTCCTGAGTGAGATTGAAGCTTAGGAAAAAATAGTGGAAGCACAATCGACTGATTGAGATGAAATTCAGTGATGACTTTCGTCAGAAACTTTAGATGTGTGCGAAGAACCACTTTATCATGGTGAAAGGTGAATAATAATAATAATAATAACTTTATTCTTATATACCGCCACAATCTTGCGACTTCTAGGCGGTTCACAATGAAGAAAAACTGTACAGACAGCGAATTACAGAGTATATCATTGAACATCTTGTGATAGTTCTAGGAAAATTACAGGGTCAGTGAATTACACGGTTTCACAGTGAGTAACTTTATACAATCGGCGGAAATTGAGAGCATAAGTAGGATAGGAGAAAGGAGATTGCACGGTCCATGAGTTACAAGGTGTAAGACTGAAAAGATGATAAAGATAACTTAAGAATGTTGGTGAGGAACTAATTTGTTATCGTGGTCCATTAACGGAGGACAGGCACCAGTGAATGAACTGGTAACAATTAAAGGTGGAAAATTGGCTGAAGAGGTTGAACGGGCTTCTTAGGGGGGGAGGTCTGGTTAGGTTATGAATTTCTTAAATAGGGTGGTTTTTAATTCTTTCCTAAAGGCACTATAGGATTCTCTGGCGGCATCGGTGAAGTAGCCTAGCCATCGGTGAAGTAGTCTTCTAAGGCTTCAGTGAATCTGCCACTAAGGCCTGAAGTTCACTTACTTTTCTGGCAGAAGTGAGTGAAATGAGAAAAATAACTTTCCAGGTAAGATACTTGAGGTGAGCCGTAGACATTGGTTCAAATGGAGGCTTCATCAATCTGGTAAGCACCACATTGAGGTCCCAGACTCCTGGAAGTGGCTTGAGAGGTGGTTTAACATTGAAAAGCCCTTTCATGAATCTGGAGACAAGAGAATGAACAGTGAGAGGTTGATGAAAAGCTGTGATAGCACTGAGATGGACTCTTAATAGATATAGACTTGAGTCCTGAGTCAGACAAATGAAGAAGGTAATCCAAGACTAGTGAAAGTGAGATGGTTTTGGGATCATAATGATGAAGAAGACACCAAGAAGAAAACAAGTCCACTTTTGCTGATGGCATTTCTGAGTGGCTGGTTTCCTGGAGGCATCTAGAATAAGTCGAACAGGCTGAGAAAGGTGAAGATCAGTTGAATTTAGCCCAAGAGATACCAAGCTAAAACTAAACTAAACCTTAAGTTTATATACCGCATCATCTCCACAGAAGTGGAGCTCGACTGTCAGGTATAGAGACTGAAGGTTGGGGTATAGAAGCTCTGCGTAAAAAGAGATGGAAATATCAGCAAAGGCATTGGCTCCCTGGCACTGAGCTGAAGTAGAAGGGAGAACCAAGGCTGCCTGAGCCATCAGGGGGCTATGAGACTAATGGTGGCAGCCTCATAGAAACATAGAATATGATGGCAGAAAAGGGCCATCGGCCCAACAAGTCTGCCCACTCTAAGAACCCTCCCCCTAAGCACTTCCTCGAAGTGAACCCACATGCTTATCCCATTTTTTCTTAAAATCGAGCACGTTGCTGGCCTCAATTACCTGAAGTGGAAGATTATTCCAACAATCAACCACCCTTTCGGTGAAGAAATACTTCCTAGTTTCACCATGAAATCTCCCACCCTTGATTTTTAATGAATGCCCTCTTGTTGCCGTATGTCCTGTAAGGAAAAAGATGTGTTCTTACACCTCCACAGACCCACTGTGCCCTTTAACTTGTGTTTTTTTAAAAAATAGGATAATATTTTTATTTACTTAGGTTGGAAAGTGTCTTCAGCTACAAATGTGAACTCTGATTATTTCTTTTCTATCATCTACTTATATTTCTTTTACATTCATATGTACTACCTACGCTCTGTCCCTGAGTATTTCTCATTTGCTCAAAATGTGGGAAAATAATATTGAACATAGCTAGCAGAAAGGAATTTAAATCTCCTTACTTTATAACTGAAAAATGAAATCTCACCTTTAATTACCTGTAGGAAAAGACAGTTTCGAACCCATCAGACTTATTTTCAGAGCTCACAAAGATATTAGCCGATTCCACATCCAATTACTTACATTTTCCCTTACTTATTGCAAATGTGACCTTTAGTTAGAATTTGATTGCAAGTTTCCTGCTGTGAGTATATTACTATGTTTGTGTCTGAAAACAGTCATTCTACTCTCAAATGATGACTGCTGTTAAATTTAATACACTCTGATGGCTGTAGAACAAATAAGTGTCTATGACACAGTGCAGAGGCATTTAAAGGTGAATAAACAATACTTAATGAGTAGAAATCAGCCATCTGAGTGGCCTTATACTGACAAGCATAAATAGATCAACATCAGAGACTTAGAAAAAATATTAACTTCCATCTGTCAGCAGCAAAGTTCCTTGTTTTGTTTATGGCAAGAGAATAATAATGCGACTATATGAGGGTGGTTTGAAAAGTTTGGTTAAAAAAAAATACCAGTTATATTTCTTAACATAGTCGCCACTGAGGGCTGTACAGGTAGTCCGGTGAGTTTCCAGTTTTTCCATTCCATCCCACCCTATGAGCGTCAAGAGCTGCGCAGAGCATTCATCGCTGACCTGTGCTAATAAACACTTTCGCGGTTTTGTAAAAGGGGGGGTGGTTAGTAAAATGTGCTTTTAAGGTAAAATATTGAGGGCTATCATTATGCAGTTGCTAACTACAGTTCTGACCATTATTTATCCCTATAATTTTATGCATATTTTGTGTGAAAATATGCATTTAAGTCTAAGCACTGAATAAAATATCATAATTTTATGCAAAGAGCCCTGCTTTTCTACATTGAGACTTGAAAGCATAAGTTAGACCAGACATGGGCAAACTATGGCCTGCAGACCATATCCGGCTCGTTTAGTTTTTTAATCCGGCCTACGGCATCAAGGTGGCCATAGATTGCCCATGTCTGCCTCAGTGGCGTACCTAGCATATGTGACACCCGGGGCCCATCATTTTTTGACACCCACCCCCATCTCTATGAAAAACATGATTTTTAGTAACAATCCACACGTCACACATGAATATCTAGGAAAAGACAGCATCTTACATACTGCAGTGAGCAATACATCAATAAACCCATTGTAAAACTAAACAAGCCAGACTAGTACAGATCAATCCTACACAGTCAATCCTAACAGAAAACCATGTCTTTTTGAACACACAGAACACAGAAAATACCTTCACCTAGTATGTAATCACAAACTAACTCCTCCCCCTTTTATAAAACTGTAGTGTGTTTTTTAGCCACGATGGTAACAGCTCAGATGCCAACGCTAAAAAACGCCCTGCAGTTTTGTAAATGGGGAGATAGAATAAAAATACATAGACAAAGGTTAAACTGAAGCACCAAAAAGCTGGACTCTGTATACAATGCAACATCACAGAAACAGCGATGCATCTCACCTAAAGCAAAAATTAAATAAATAAATAAATATAATTTTTTTTTTCTACCTTGTCTTCTCTGGTTTCTGTTTTCCTCATCTTTTTGTCACTCTCTTCCTTTTATCCACTGTCTACCCTCTTTCTTCCCCTTCTATATGACATCTTCTCTCTTTCTATTCCCATTCTAGAAACTTTATGCATCCCCTTTCACCCCCATTAGTCTGGCATCCATCTTCCTCCCTTCCCTCCTCCAATGGTCTAGCATTTCTCCTCTCCTCTTCTTCCCTTCCCTCTCCCACACCCACACCCACATGGTCTGGCATTTCATCTCTCCTCTTCTTCTCCCCACTTCCATCAGCATCTGCCCCTTTCTCTCCCTCCACCAAGCTTCCATACCACCCTGACCCCCTTTCTCTCCCTCCACCAAGCTTCCATACCATCCTGACCCCCTTTGTCACCCTTCACCATGATTCCATACTACCCTGACCCCCTTTCTCACCCTTCACCATGATTCCATACCACCCTGACCCCCCTTTGTCACCCTCCACACCCTTCCATACCACCCTGACCCCCTTTGTCACCCTTCAGCATGATTCCATACCACCCTGACCTCCTTTCACCACCTTACTATGCTCCTTTCTTTCTCCATCCCAAAGGTCCCACGATGACTGGTTCTGCTCCAGATGGAAGAGCTAAGTGATGTTGGAGGGGGCTGGGCCGGCAGACGCAGTTAGTTGCGGCAAGATCCCACAATGACTGCGGCTGCTGGTCCACCACTCCCCCGACGTCACTTACCTCTTCCAGAACAGAGGCGGTACACAGCGCAGTCATCGCGGGACCTTCGTTCACTTCAGCGCGGTTGCTGACTCTGCTCTAAGTATGGCAGGCGCGCTGAGGTGCCGTTTGGAGCAACGCAGGAGGTTCTGGATCTGGATGGCTGTGCACCCCCTTGGAGCGTGCACCCGGGGCGGACCGTCCCCCCCCCCAGCCCCCCCTTGGTATGCCACTGGTCTGCCTTAGCCCTTTCTCTTACCATCATCATGCACAGTGGCTGCTGCAAATTGCCGGGCGGTCCCATTTTGCGGCGGCTGTGAAATGGTGCTCTTGCAGAAATGCAGGGCGCTGAACGGATTCACCTGGGCAAGAGAGGCGACGGATGAATACATGTTTGGACATCGATTGGCCCGCCTACTCCATAGGGCTTTAAACTAGGTAAGTTGGGGGAGGGTACATACTTATATCCTAGAGCAGTAAGAAACCACCCTGAGGAGGCAAGTCGCACTCACACTACCAAGTCTAAGGTAAGTACCAATGATATCCACAATAATTCAGGAAGAAATATCACTGATAATTTAGGAGCCACACTAGCTCGTAAAGGAATCTCTTCACAGATATGGAGGACTATGTATGTTAATGCACACAGCTTGGGCAATAAAATTCTAGCATTAGAGACTGAGATAACAAACGCCAATCTTGACGTGATAGCGATATCCGAAACCTGGTTCACGGAATCGCATGGGTGGGATATGGTTATACCAGGGTACAACCTACTTTGTTGCGACCGAGAGGGTAAATTGGGAGGAGGAGTAGCGCTATACACTAAGGAAAGCATCAAAACCACCAGAATCACAGATGTTAGATACAGATGTTAGATCCCTCTGGGTGAACCTGGCCAGAGGGAATGAAAAATGCCTATACCTTGGGGTGATATATAGACCTCCCAGGCAACAGGAGGACAAAGACATGGAATTAATCGAGGACATAGAGAACATCACACTGCGCGGGGACACAGTAATGCTAGGAGACTTCAACATGCCAGATGCAGATTGGAACACACTCTCCGTGACTACGGGTAGCAGCAAAAGAATATTAACCTCCATAAAGGGTGCACGTCTCAAGCAATTGGTATTGGAGCCCACCAGGGACCAGGCGTTACTAGACCTAGTTCTCACCAACGGAGATAGCGTCACGGAAGTCTCAGTAGGAGACACACTGGCCTCTAGCGACCATAATATGGTATGGCTCAACCTCAAGAAAGGTTTCCCTAAGACAAACACAGCAACAAGGGTTCTCAACTTTAGAGGCACAGACTTCAACCGCATGGGAGATTTTGTCCATCAGGAGCTACATAAACAAGCAATATCTGACAATGTGGAGGATATGTGGTCGTCTCTGAAGTCCATCCTACACGAAGCAACAGACCGATACATAAAGACAGTCAGTAAACGCAGGAGAAACAAAAGACCCCAATGGTTCAGTAAAGAAATTTCAGACCTAGTTAAACAGAAAAAAGACGCATTTATCACCTACAAACATTTAGGCAGAGATGGGGCGAAAGAGGACTATCTAGACAGATCTAAAGCTGTCAAAACAGCAGTCAGAGAAGCCAAACTCCGAATGGAGGAAGAGCTAGCACGGAAAATTAAGAAAGGGGATAAATCTTTCTTCAGCTATATTAGTGACAGGAAAAGAAACAAAGATGGGATAGTACGCCTGAAGCAATCGGACAGTAACTTTGCGGAATCAGATTCTGAGAAGGCAGAACTACTAAACAAATACTTCTGTTCAGTGTTCACCCGCGAAGCGCCGGGAGCTGGTCCACAGCTGCAGACGGGAGATAACCAGAAAGACCCGTTTCAAGATTTTGAATTTACGCCCAGTAGCGTCTATGACGAACTATCAAGACTCAAGGTAAACAAAGCCATGGGACCGGATAACCTACACCCCAGAATGCTCAGGGAGTTAAGGGAAGTCCTGGCAGAACCATTATCTGTTCTTTTCAATCTTTCCCTAAGCACAGGAAGGGTCCCCTTGGACTGGAAAACCGCCAACGTAATCCCACTCCACAAAAAGGGCTGCAGGACAGAGACAGCAAACTACAGACCAGTGAGTCTCACGTCTATAGTGTGTAAACTCATGGAAACACTGATCAAACAGAATCTTGACACAATCCTAGACGAAGAAAAACTGCGTGATCCACACCAAGACGGGTTCACCCAGGGCAGATCCTGCCAATCTAATCTGATTAGCTTTTTTGACTGGGTTACTAGACAACTGGACGCCGGAGAGTCACTGGACGTGGTATATTTGGACTTCAGTAAAGCATTTGATAGTGTCCCTCATCGAAGATTACTGAACAAGCTGAAATCGATAGGATTAGGAGACACTCTAACTACATGGGTTGGGGATTGGCTGAGTGGTAGACTTCAGAAGGTGGTGGTGAACGGTACCCCATCCGAAGCATCGGACGTGATCAGTGGAGTGCCGCAGGGCTTGGTCCTGGGCCCGATTCTATTTAACTTATTCATAAGAGATATGACGCAAGGACTTAGAGGAAGGGTATCACTGTTCGCCGATGATGCCAAACTTTGCAACATAGTAGGCAAAAGCTTATTATCTGATAATATGACACACGACCTACTGTTGCTGGAACAATGGTCAACTACTTGGCAGCTAGGCTTCAATGCTAAAAAATGCAAGATAATGCATCTGGGTAAGAGAAACCCGCGTAAAACTTATGTACTAAATGGTGAGACCTTGGTTAGGACCACGGCGGAACGCGACCTAGGGGTGATCATTAGTGAGGACATGAAGGTTGCCAATCAAGTGGAGAAGGCTTCCTCCAGGGCAAGACAAATGATGGGGTGTATCCGCAGAGGTTTCGTCAGCAGGAGACCTGAAGTTATGATGCCGTTGTACAGAGCCATGGTGAGGCCTCACTTGGAGTACTGTGTTCAGTTTTGGAGACCACACTACCGAAAGGACGTGCTGAGGATCGAGTCGGTTCAGCGAACGGCCACCAGGATGGTCTTGGGGCTCAAGGATCTCACGGATGAAGAAAGATTTAAAAAATTGCGGCTGTACTCACTTGAGGAAAGAAGAGAACGGGGAGATATGATTGAAACATCACGGGACACATCGAGTCAGAAGATGATATCTTCTGGCTCATGGGACCCTTGACCACCAGAGGGCATCCGCTGAAAATCAGGGGAGGGAAGTTTCATGGCGACTCCAGGAAGTACTTCTTCACTGAAAGAGTAGTGGATCATTGGAACAGACTCCCACTCCAGGTGATAAAGGCCAGCAGCGTGACGGATTTTAAGAGAAAATGGGATACTCACATGGGATCTTTAAGGGAGTAAATTCAGGGGAGGGGATACTTGGAATGGGCAGACTTGGTGGGCTATAGCCCTTTTCTGCTGCTTTTTTCTATGTTTCTATGTTTCTATGTTGGGGTGATTGCTGCAGGAGGCACCTTGTAACGAGCGTTGCTTTGTCTGCCCTTTAGGAGGAAGTTCCTTCTTTGTTGTTAATTGTTATTGTTTCCTCCGTGCTCCCCCTCCCCCCGGGTCACCCGGCCCCTCTGTCAAATTTAAGAACCCATAATGGCCCATTAGTCAAAAAGTTTGCCCACCTCTGAGTTAGACAGAATGCAGCTAAATATTGCCTCTGTCAATATAGCTTCTGCTCCATGCCCAGACCATTACTAATCCCATGCAACTCTATACAACAAGGGACACAACATCCATCTCATGTATTTTCAAATAGGCTGTATCCTGTTCAAAAATACATGTTAGATGGTTGTCCAATTGGGATATTCTGACTTGGATGACCCTATTCTGACTTGAACATCCTTTCAAAAATGCCCCTCCTTGCCAACAAGTTTCCAAAAAGTGGGAACATAGTCTTCAGTCCTTGCAGCAGAGAATAGTCTGTGTAGGTAGTCAACAACAACACTGCCTTTTAAGACTTTCACACAAACCTGATCTGGCCCTGCTGCCTTGTCATTTTTGAGTTATGTATTTCATGGTCTAAGCCAGCGGTCTCAAACTCGCGGCCTCCCAGGTACTATTTTGTGGCCCGCGGTCTGGCCAGCTCCCTTACTGAAGTCATTCTTTAGTTCAAAGCTGTGGGCGGCAGCTCCTCCTCACATGATCTGCTCCTGCGTCGGAAGCCTCTCTGAAGGCTGACTCCCTTGCCGAAGTCATTTTTCAGTTCAAAGCCATGGCAGTGGCAGCTCCTCACATGATCCATGCGCGTGAGCCGCCACCCATGGCTTTGAACTGAAAAATGACATTGGCAAGGGAACTGGCCAGAAATGAGGAAGAGAAATGCTGCTGCATAGAGAAGGGAAATGCTGCTGCCGCTGCTGCACAAGGAAGGATGGGAGGAAAATGCTGCTGCTGCACAGGGAAGTGGGAGGGAAATGCTTCTGCTGCTGCACAAGGAAGAGGGAGGGAAGGGGGAAAAGAAATGCTGCTGCTGCACACAATTGGAGAGAGAGAGGGGAGAGAAGAGGAACGAGAGATGCCAAGGGGGAGGGAAGAAGAGATGGCCAAGGAGGGAGGGAAAGGAAAGAAGATACCAGACCATGGAGGGGGAGGAAGAGATGCCAGGACATGGGGGAGGGAATGAGACAGATTCTAGACCAGGGGAAAGGAGGGAAGGAGAGAAAGGAAAGAGATTTCAGACTATGGAAATAGGGAGGGAAGGAGAGAGAGATAAGAATGGAAGGGAAGACATGGAAAAGTAGATTTTGAAAAGAAAGCAGAAAAATGGAAAAACTGAATGTTAAGTTAATGCCAAAAATGGATTCAAAATAGAACAAAACACAAAAAAACCCTCTCATCAAAACTGGGCAAGTTTCTCAAATAGTATCTTCATATAACATGTAAAGGCTTTGGTCTACACAATTGATGTTGAAAAAAGACACCCTGGGGAATGGCACCAAACAGAGGCTGCAAAAAAAACAAAAACACCCCAAAAGAACCCTTCCACCTTTCCAACGACATTGATTGCGGGGGAGCTCAGGATGGAAGTTGCTCCTCTGCAGAGACCTAAAGTCTTTACTATAGAAACTATATGGGAAGCTATATCAAATCTTCAGTTTTCTTTGGGCAATCAAATGCAGCAATTATCGTACCGAGGTACATCAGTCCTATCTGAATACTTGGAATTAAAGAACAAAATCTCAAGCAAGTTGTCATATTGTGATACCAGGCTGAAATCTTTGGAGGCGCAATCCCTAGTCTGGATTAAAGACAGTGGAAATTTGCATTTCAAGTATGAAATGTTAGAAAATGCAGTTAGAAGGTGTAACCTTAGGGTTATAAATTTCCCCAAAGTAGTGTCTATTTCTGCATTGGATATGTTTAAAAGGTATTTAAAAGAAATTTTGAACATACCTGAGACATCATATCTGCCTATATCCAAAATCTATTACAACCTAATAAGGCAAAATTCCAGAATCTTTCTACTGACATTTTGGACTTGACTAATTTACTGTCCACGTACCAGCAACATTACTTGTTTCTTTTGCTATTGATTCTGACAGGGAATGGTTGCTAAAACTTTTTTTCAGATACAGAGAGGTTTCCTTTATGACTTATAAGGTGAGAATGTACCCAGATGTATCTAGGGCCACCCAGAAAAGGAGAAAACAGTTTTTGCTTTTAAGATCGCAGGCTTTGCAGTTAGGAGCAACTTTTGTTCTGCGCTACCCTTGCAAACGTGTATTAGTTTATCAGCAGAAGAGGTATGTTTTTTACGAGCCGCAGCAATTATCTAAGCTTATTGTTTCTAAAGGTCAGATAACATCATCACCGTGAGGATTGAATCCAATAATTCTGCTCAACGATAAATGGTTTTGGAACTATCAAGCCAAATCTTTATTTTCCTTTTCTCTATAGTTACCTTTATGATATTTTCTCAGTCAATTCTTTAAGCTCCATTCTCTGTAATTGTGGACTAACCATACTTTGATAAATTGATATTATCCTAAAAGTAGGGATCATGTGTTTTTGACCCTTTACGATGAAATTGTTTCAGTTCACTGTATTTTGTCTTTTTGACCGATACTGTTGTCAAATGTTTGAAAATTATAAATAAAGATTAAAAAAAAAAAAGAAAAAGCCTAGAAATGATATAACATATAGAATTAAATTGTTTCTGCGATCTCCAATATACATCCTCTATAATAAAACCTGCATGGTGTGACAGAGCCGGTACCTGTGGCTTCCGGAGGTCCGGTCTCTGTTTACTTTAGCGCAACTCCGGCGTGCTTCCTGTGAAGGAAGGAAGTCCTGCTGGCTCACATTCACATTCCAGGCATGCAATCAAAAAGGCAAAAAGAGTCAATTTTACTGTTCATACAATATCCACTTTATTCAGTGGTATGTTGGTGGGAGTAGCTCCACGCTTAGTCCAAACTTTGAGCAACCAAAAATCAATCTCTTCAAAGTAAACAGAGAAGGAAAAAAAACTAGAAATAGAGTTGGTCCCACAAGATTGGGTTCCAACTCCTACCTTCAGTCAGGCAATTCAGGTAAGTAATAATAAACACCAAACAGAACTAAAGTGCAACTGCCTTTACCTTTAGTTAGGTAAAGAAACCTATTAGCACTCTCACTCAGTGGCGTACCTAGGGGGGGGCGGGGGGGGCGGGCCGCCCCGGGTACCAGCCCTGAGGGGGTGTTCCCGGCCTTGCCGCTCAGTCCCCCCCCCACGCCCGAAGGACCGCTCGCTCCACTGACCTTCCAGCACACCTATGAAGCAGCCCGCAGCAGGATCGCGACGTCAGCAATCCCTCAGCTGCTTGGGCGCTGCTTCCTGCGCCGCGGTCCCGTCCCTCCTCGGACGTCAGAGGAGGGGGCGGGACCGCGGCGCAGGAAGCAGCTCCTAAGCAGCGCAAAGATAGCTGACGTCGCGATCCTGCTGCGGCTGCTTCATAGGTAGTGTGGGGAGGCCAGGGGGGCGAATGGTCCTTCGGGGTGGGTCGGGGCATCAGGCCTTCAGGGTGGGGCGGGCAGGCAGACTTTCAAGGGGGAGGGGGGGTGACAGGCAGGCAGGCAGGCCTTCAAGGGGGGGTGCAGGTCTTCGGGGGGGGGTGCAGACCTTCAAGGGGGTGCAGGCCTTCAAGGGGGGGACAGGCAGGCAGGCCTTCAAGGGGGGGACAGGCCTACAAGGGGGGGGACAGGCCTACAAGGGGGTGCAGGCCTACAAGGGGGGGGACAGGCCTTCAAGGGGGGACAGGCCTTCAGGGGGGGTGCATGCCTTCAGGGGGGGGTGCCGACCTTCAAGGGGGTGCAGGCCTTCAAGGGGGGGACAGGCAGGCAGGCCTTCAAGTGGGGGGACAGGCCTTCGGGGGGGTGCAGGCCTTCGGGGGGGGTGCAGACCTTCAAGGGGGTGCAGGCCTTCAAGGGAGGGGACAGGCCTTCAAGGGGGGGACAGGCAGGCAGGCCTTCAAGGGGGGGACAGGCCTTCAAGGGGGGGACAGGCCTTCAAGGGGGGGACAGGCAGGCAGGCCTTCAAGGGGGGGGACAGGCCTACAAGGGGGGGGGACAGGCCTTCAAGGGGGTGCAGGCCTTTGGGGGGGTGCCAACCTTCAAGGGGGGGTGCAGGCCTTCAAGGGGGGACAAGCAGGCAGGCCTTCAAGGGGGGGACAGGCCTACAAGGGGGTGGGACAGGCCTTCAAGGGGGTGCAGGCCTTTGGGGGGGTGCCAACCTTCAAGGGGGGGGACAGGCCTTCAAGGGGGGACAAGCAGGCAGGCCTTCAAGGGGGGGTCAGGCCTTCAAGGGGGGGACAGGCCTACAAGGGGGTGGGACAGGCAGACCTTTAAGGGGGGACAGGCCTACAAGGGGGTGGGACAGGCAGACCTTTAAGGGGGGATAGGCCTTCAAGGGGGGACAAGCAGGCAGGCCTTCAAGGGGGGGTCAGGCCTTCAAGGGGGGGACAGGCCTTCGGGGGTGCAGGCCTTCGGGGTGGGTGCAGGCCTTCGGGGTGGGTGCAGGCCTTCGGGATGGGTGCAAGCCTTCAGGCGGGGGACAGACCTTCGGGTGGGGGGTACAATCCTTCGGGGAGGGTGCAGGCCTTCAGGGGTGGGGTTTAGGCCTTCAGAGGGGGACAGACCTTCGGGTGGGAGGTAAAGTCCTTCGGGGGGGTGCAGGTCTTCAGGGGTGGGGTGTAGCCCTTCGGGGGGGGGACAGACCTTCGGGGGGGGGGGGTCCTGGTGTAAAAGTACACAGAGGGAGAGAGGGAAGGGGGGGTTCAAAGATACGTGCATATGCCAGACTTTGGGGGTTAGAAATAATGGGTCTAAAAACAGAGGAGTGGGAGAGAGATGGTGCATAATGGGATTTAGGGAGGGAAGGAACAGAAAGGGAGAGAACTTGGAAACAGGGGATGGTGTGGAGGGGGGATAGAGATACTGGATAGGAGGATAGTTGGGAACAGAAAGGGAGAGATGGTGGATCCTGGGGTGGTGGGGAGTTGAGAAAAGGTGAATCTGTGGATGGAGACAAAAAAAAGGAAAGATGCCAGATCTCCGGGAGAGGGAAGGGAAACGGAAGGGGAGAACAGAGATGGCAGACGGATGGTTAGCACGGAGAAAGGAGACCCTGGCAAGCAAGACAACAAGAGCCTGGGACCAACAAGATTTGAATATTGATCAGAGAACAAAAGGTAGAAAAAATAATTTTATTTTCTGTTTTGTGATTACAATATGTTAGATTTGAAAAGTGTACATGAGACAGCCTGAAATGGGAACTTTTCTATTTTTGTGAATGGCAAGGCTGAGTTCAGTTAAAATATATGCTTTATAAGAAAATATAATAATGTGTTTTATAAAGTTTATAAGCATTGCTGGCATACTCGGTGAGGTGTTCCTAGTGTTGGTGGTGGTGGTAGCATGTCAGTGTGTTGAGAGGAAGAGGTAGTCTGGGAAATTCTGCTGAGCAAACTCTGGGCCCATTTCCACCCCCAGTTAGTCCACTCCACTCAACTGGTTCACACACTGAGTGGGTCTTTGGGTGTTATTTCTGGGTAGTTGTTTTAGAATCTCTTCCAGTGGTTTGTCAGTATCTCCTTCTGGTCCAAGGAAGGAAACTTTGTCAACCTTAGCATTGACCTTCAGAATATGTTTGTAACAGCGCTGCTTGTGTGGCATTAGGCTATGTAGTGATCGAAAGAAAAAAACAGACCTTTGCACATTTTTGCACTATATGGTGGGTGTATGAGGAGATTCATTTCCTGCACAGTTAAGTCCATGTGAAGTTACCTTGTGCTGTATTTGACATCTAGCAAGGTCTCTGTTTGGAAGGAAAGATCTAAGCTTAAAAATGAAGTGGCCAGAAGTTATGTTAAAAGTAGATAGCGTAGCTGGTTTTAAGAAAGGTTTGGACAAATTCCTGGAGGAAAAGTCCATTGTCTGTTATTAAGACATGGGGGAAGCGTCTGCTTGCCCTGGATTGGTGCACTCAGCAGCAACAAATACTAGTTTTGGCTGGCTCTTTCCCCGCATTTCTCCTCTCTTCCCCACAATTTAATATCCAGTTCAGGCAGTAAGTAAATGCATCGGCAGGGGGGGTCTGGTAAGTCTTGGGGGCTGGGGATGGAAGGTGAGAATCAGTTCTGTAGGTTATCAGAAATTTGCTTAATTATCTACTCACACAGAAAAGCAGTAAAGTCAATAGGTTCTCTGAGTGGGAACAACCTGTTTGATCTTGCACTCTTGTGATTGACCAATTGTTTATCACTGTTTAATTTATCACATTGATTAATTTGAGCACACCTGAGGTGTCCTATGATGGTGTGCACTGCAGGCAGAGGAGCCTTATTGTGTAAAGCACTGGAGAATTCTCTCCTCTCGCTTACCTCTCACGCTGAGGACACCCTGCTTCAGTATAATCATTTATATGATTTATCTTATAAACATTATTACGTGGTCTTTTCCTCAAGTGCTGAGACATCAGGTTGTTCCCACTTGGAGAACCTATTGACTTTTACTGCTTTTCTGTGTGGCTTTAACATTTTTGCTATTCAGTATACCTAAACTATTATTCAGTAGAAAAAATTTGGTTTGTTCAATCAAATCCTGTGTGGACATTGGACTTCTATGAGTGAATGTTCTGCTTGATTGAACAAACTAAATTTTTTCTACTGAATAATAGTCTAGGTACAATGAAAGTAAATAGCAAAAATGTTTGAGTAGATAATTAAGGAAATCTTTTTCATATTGCTTGCTTATGGACTGGGAAAAAAGACTGTTCAAGCAAATGTCTCCAGAACTGCTTTAATGGAAAAATGTGATTTTTTTTTTTTTAAGTACTTTGTGAAATTTATTGTTGTTGTGAAATTTATTGTTATACTTTGTTTAAACTTAAAAAGCGGTGTCATTAACAGTGAATCTAATCGAAAAATCGATTCAACAGGGTGAATCGAATCGAATGAAATATTTTTCTCTGAATCGGGCAGCACTATTGGCTACCATGAGAATGGGCTACTGGGCATGATGGACCATTGGTGTGACCCAGTTAGGCTATTCTTATGTTATGTTCTCATCTGTAGGGGCCTTTGTTTTCACTTCTTATTTTAATGTATTTTTTTCCTGGGAACTTATCAGTGTTTTTTTTATAATGGGAACAAAAATGGAAGAGAATTAATGTGTGTGGAATGGGGGGGTAACTAATTTCTTCAGCTAAATAATTCAATCCACTTCAAACAGACATAGGAGAACTCACGCACCATTCACACACCCTCCAACCAAAAACGTCAAAAGAAAAAAACTGTTCGACAACCTCCTAGCCATTCGAGCTGCAACACTTGACCCCCAACTCTACAACCTATTGACCTCGACCACAAACTACAAAACCTTAAAAAAAGAAATAAAAACCCTTCTATTCAAAAAACACATAAAACCAAACTAACATAATCAGAACTGTCCCAAGCATCACCTGCAACTACTCCATATGTACTTCTGATGTCATGACAATTCAGACATAATTTATGTTATGTTATGTTTGGAATAATGGTTACATAAATGAGGTTCAATAAAAGAAAATTTTCACTGCCTGTTTCTATTCTGACCATTTATTCCATTTCATGGTTATTGCAAAAAAAAAAAAAAAAAAATTTTCCATGAGGGGGGGGGGGTGTGTCAAAAAATGATGGGCCCCGGGTGCCACATACCCTAGGTACGCCACTGCTCTCACTAGTTCTAGGCACAAGCCCTGCAGTTATTATGGCTTGGCTCCAACCAACTCAGAAGTTGTTGGTGGGGGGAGGGGAGTAAACGAATCCACTATTTAATTTTCTGATTCTCAGAATGCCACTAATGGCCCCACTAACCCAACCTGGATGGTCAGTGAATTCTCCCCACAGGTTTACTTCCCTCACTCACATTTAAGTGAGTCACAATCAAAGCCAGTTTAACTTAACTGCAAACAAAGAGAAAAAGAAAAGGGGAAAAAAACGTGTTTTTTTTTTTTCCTAGTTAAGGCAGCACAAGTCCCATTCAACTTTCAATAGACAGCACATCTTCTTAGCAATACACTATCACACCGAGTATGCTAACGAACCCCAAACTTCCCAGCCCTGCCACTTAGCTTCACTCCATTGGAATATCTTCAGGCAGGCTAGGAGTCTCCACACAGTCCATGGGTTCTGGCAGTGCTAGCTGGTTGGCAAAAGGGTCAGCGTCTGCTTCCTGCATTTCGATATCCTCACACCCAGGAGCACAATCAGGGAAGACCCTTTCCTGATCTGGCCCAGGACAAACTGAACTCCTTCTCCTCAGGGCAGCCTCAAAAGTATTCCAACGACCACGCCCTGCTTTCTGAGGGGGAGGAGTTGCTTGCAAAGTTTGCCTAGCTTGTCTTGGCTTCCTAGTTATTTGTTTCAGCTGGGAGTATGCAGAGGGAGGGAGGTCCCTCTGGGGCTGTTCTGAGCTGTTCTGCTCCCCCTCCTCTACTCCCTGCAGATCAGACAGGTCTGAGTTAAAGGGGAATATATATTTCTCCCTATGGCTGGTCACAATCCTATCCCCGTGGTTAGCTCGCTGAATGGCTGGACAGGGTTTAGTCACAGGCATATCTGGTCCAAGCGGAGCTACAGGGGTAGGATTGTGACAATGGGCACTTAGGAGGCCATGATCCCTGCTGCCGTGCTGTGTGCTTCCGTGGCCACATTCCATTTGCGGTGCATGAGGTGGCTTGCGGCACCTGGGGCGGCTTGGGGTGGCTTGCGGCGCATGCAGCTTGGGGCGCGTGCAGTGCATTGAGCGGTGGTTTCTCTCAGCAACAACTGCGAGGTGTCCCATGCTGGTAAGAAGTGGAGGGGGAGAAGGAAAGAGGGCTGCTTTGGGGGGAGGGGTGTGCTGGGGGCAGACAGCAATCATGCTTTTTTAAGGGCAGGGGAAACAGAAGGGGGCCATGGAGAGACAGGAAGGCATGACACAACAGAGAGAGATAGGCAGGCAAGGGCCAGGGAGAGAGACAGAGAGACAGACAAAAAGAAGTGGAGGGGGAGAGGGAAAGGGGGCTGCTTTGGGGGAGGGGTGTGCTGGGGGCAGGCAGCAATCTTGGTTTGCTTGGGGGGGAGACAGAAGGGGGCCAGAAAGAGACAGGCAGGCATGGCGCAACAGAGAGAGATAGACAGGCAGGGGCGCCAGGGAGAGAGACAGACAGAAAGAAAGACAGACAGACAAGGGGCCAGGAAGAGACACAGACAAACAGACAGAAAGCAGCCAAGTAGAGTCAGAGAAAGAAAGACAGACAAACACATCTATTCTAGAACCTGTTAATGTAACAGGTGTAAGGTTAGAGGGGTTATATTTAAGCAGCCTTACGCAGGTCCCGGGTTCAATTCCTTCACAGAGGTTTCATTAGAAAGTAGAATCCAATAACAAGCACAGCCAGAAGTGATTGCATAAAGAATATATTATAGAAATAGGCTTAAAGAAAAGCAATATTCATAAAGATTACAATTAAGCATTACAATTAAGGAGTGAGCAAAGCAATTTCCCTGCCTTACAGAGTGCAGAGGAAAAGAGAGACAGAGAAGGTGATGTTCCAGGGAGAGCAAGAGAGAGAGAGAAAGGGGGGAGGGTGATGGTCTAAGCTTCGGGTTCCAGTGGTAGAGAGATAGAGCTGGGTGTGTTGCAGAGAGGAGGCTTTTATAGCTTGGAATCTTATTCTGAATATAGAAAATTATTGTATTTCCCAGTATCTTTCTGTTTACAATTTGTAAACTGTTTGAAACAATGGTTAGTTTAATTGATAAGGAAGGCATGGTAGATGGGCTTCTTTGTCCCATTCAAGCAGCCTATCTTCTTGATAAACAGTCCAATCTGGCTGGATGCTTAGTGTATGTGAATTCAGTGCAGGAGTATTTAGGGTCTAACTGCATCAACATTCCAGAGTCAGATTGATATAATGTCCCATAGGCCTTTGCTGACATTGGTTAGGGCAACCAAAATGCTAATTGCTAGCAATGCTAGGCTGACAACAGGCTTAAAGACTAGTACAGTATATATACACAAATCATTTACCTTAATCATTCCTTTGAGTGACTTTGCACTGTTCAGGAAGATGTAAATTCTCTCCTTCACTTTCTGTCATACACCCATCTTTTGGCTATTTGGCTTCTGATGAAATATTGAAACGTGGCACGTCGAAGCCAAAGAACATCGATATTTTGATGCTTTGCACAATAGTATTTCAGTAAATTTTGAGAGTAAAGCAATGATTGGGTGGTGAGGTTTTTTGGGGAACAAGTTCCCCTTTTTCCACCATGTCTCTGAGCATAACCCTCTAATTAGACCAATGTTATAGCTGAATTGTTGATTGACTTCTATTCCAATTAACAAAGTGCTTTTGAAAAACGTAATTCATACCGTGTTTCCCCGATGGTAAGACACTGTCTTATTTTTTTTGGAAGGCCAAAATATGCTCTAGGGCTTATTTTCGGGGGGATGCCTTATTTACCCTTTCATGTCCCCTCTGTATCTCTATCCTTATTCAGTAGGTCCTGCTTACCCTTTCTCTTCTTTGTGTCACTATCTCCATTTTCAGCTTTCCCCCCCTTTTCCTTTGTTACTGCACCCTGTAGCTAGAATCTTTCCACCCTCCCTCCACTCCGGCCCAGCCCAGTATGAAATATTTCCTTTTGTTTCCCTCCCCTCTCTCTTTCTCTCTCTCTTCTGCTCCCTCACCCACGAGTCCTGCATCTGGCCCTCTCCCTTCTACCTGCACCTGGCAACACCCCCCTGCTCCGCGGCTCTCTTCAGCAACTCGTCAGCAGCAGTGATCAAGACAAGCTGCCGACATCGAGGCCTTCCCTCTACGAGTCCCGCCTTTGTGGAAAAAGGAAGTTGAAACAAGCGGGACTCGCATAGGGTAGGCCCCGACGTCAGAAGCTTGTGTCGATCGCTGCTGCTGAGTTGCCGAAGAGAGCCGCGGAGCAGGGGATGTGGCCGGAAGCAGGTAGAAGGGAGAGGGAGATAGGAAGGCTGTAGATCTCCGGAGCATGACACCGACCCCGGCCAGGATGATTTCTTTTTCAGGCGTGCATCTTACAAGTCCGGCGTCGCGGCGGGAAATAGCCATGCTGAGCAGTGAGCTCAGCACTACACAGATGAAAGCCTTGCTTGCTGATTGGTCCGGCGGCCGTGCCGCCGGACCAATCAGCAAGCAAGGCTTTCATCTGTGTACGTGCTGAGCTCACTGCTCAGCATGGCTATTTCCCGCCGCGATGCCGGACTTGTAAGTTGCATGCCTGCGTGACACACTACCGGAGCCACGGCAAAGGTGGAAAAGAGCCGCATGCGGCTCTGGAGCCGCGGGTTGCCGACCCCCGCGGTAGACGGAGGGACCACACGGAGTCACCCACCGTACCACCCGATTCGGGTAAGCGCAGGTATCGGTGGGTGGCTTATTTGCGGGGGGGTGCCTTATTTTACAATTTTTTCTAAAAAGGGGGCTGTCTTATTTGATGGCCCTGCCTTATCATCGAGGAAACACGGTACATCCATCTTTAGCATCTACTTTTCCATGCCTTCCCTCCCCATCTACCTATGTGTACCATCTTCTCCCTCTTTCTTCTCCCCTCCTCCCACCTATCCATAAGAAGCATTTCTTATCTCTTCCCTGCCGCACTCATTGCTTTGCACCATCTCATCCCTCTCCCATGGTCAGACATCTCTGTCTACCCCCTTCCCCCCTCATATGGTCTGGCATCTTTTTCCTCTCCTTCCCATAGCCTGGAATTTCTCTCCTCTCCCATGGTCTCTCTCTCCTTCCCATTCCAGTGGGCTGACATCTCTCCTTTCTTTGGATCATCTCTCTTCCCTCCCAATGTAAAATTTCTCCCTCCCCTCCACCACTATCATGTCCAACAATTTTTCCTTTCCCCATATACATCATCTCTTTCCCTCTCATGTGTGGCATGAGAGGGAAAGAGATGATGTATATGGGGAAAGGAAAAATGGAAAGGAGAGGAGAAAGATGCCAGACCATGGGGAACAGTGAGTGGGGAGAAAATGCTGAAGGGAAATGGGGAACAGAGAGTGGGGAGAAGACGCTGAAGGGAAATGGGGAACAGAGAGTGGGAAGAAGATGCTGGAAGGGAGGAAGACAGATATGCCATACTATGGGGGGAGCGGAGGGAAGAAGATGGGTGTCAGACCAATTGGGTGGAGGGGAGAGATGGAAGGGAGAAGCACAGTAATAGAGCAAATGGAAGAGGCAAAGAGAAGGCAAACTGTGGATGGAAGAAAGTGCTCTAGAACTAGTGCATATTTTATAGAATATGCTGACCAAATTGTGCACATAACTTTTAATTTACACCAATTAGCATCATTTATGAGGTGTTAATTGCTTGATAAACAATTATGGGCTAGATTCACTTACCTGACTCTCCGTGTCCGATCCGTGCAGGCCCGACCAATTCACAAAACTGGGACTCTTCTCCCTTGAAAAGAGGAGATTGAGAAGGGACATGATCAAAACATTCAAGATACTTAGTAGATAAAGACAGGTTGTTCACCCTCTCCAAGAAAGGGAGAACAAGAGGGCACTCTCTAAAGTTGAAAGGGGATAGTTCCGTACGAACATAAGGAAGTTCTTCTTCACCCAGAGAGTGGTAGAAAACTGGAACACTCTTCCGGAGTCTGTCATAGGGGAACACACCCTCCAGGGATTCAAGACAAAGTCGGACAAGTTCCTGCTCAATTGGAAAGTACGCAGGTGAGGCTGGGCTCATTTAGAGCACTGGTCTTTGACCTAAGGGCTGCCGTGTGAGTGGACTGCTGGGCATGATGGACCACTGGTCTGACCCAGCAGCGGCAATTCTTATGTTCTTATGTTAAGTGAATGAGGAGAAGATGAGGAAAGTAGAAAGCAGACAACAAAGGTAGAGAAAAAAATTTCAAGATTATTTTGATGCATAACAACTATATTTTTAGTTCGGGTCTTTTATATGGCGGTTTCTATGTTGGCTATTCTGGGTGTTTCCATCTCTGCTATTCGGCGAGTCTTCCTTCTCTTTTCTTCTTTTCTTCCTTTTTCTCTTTTCAATTATTAAGGCCATCTGTTCCTCTTTAGCTCAATTACATTGTGTACTTATAACATCGTTATCCTTTACATTTTTTCTATATTTTTTGTTACTTTAGAACCTACATATCCCCAGATTTGTCAGGTGGTTCATCATGTGGCTTTTGCTATTATAGCCGGTTTTGATTACAGATGTGTGGGACTTTCCATCACTATCAAAGACAGTTTATAATCAGCATGTTACACTGGGCTTAATAGTCTTTTACGGATATTCAACGCTTTAATTCAGATTTTTATTTCAAGTGTTTTTTCAGTGTTTTTTAAGCAGCTACATTCTCACTTAGAACTCGTTAGTCCCATGGCCTTACATTCGCCACTTCTTTTGGTTTTATTTTTAGCCAGTCCTATGGTCTCACGTTATTTATTTATTTTGTTTTGGTTTTCTATATTCTATTCATTTTTTAGCCCACTTCACTCAGCCTTTTCTTCTCTTCTGCATCATGTTCCTCTAATGTCATAATGTTCTCTATACCAGTGTTTTTCAACCGCTGTTCCGCGGCACACTAGTGTGCCGCGAGATGTTGCCTGGTGTGCCGTACGGTGCAGACACTGATTAGGCCTCAGGCCGGGTCCCGCACGCGCTCCCATGAGACTCCCCCGGTCCCCGCTGCTGTTCAGTTTCGATCTTCTGCTCTGACGCAACCGGAAACAGGAAGTTGCAGCAGAGCAGAAGATTGAACACTGAGCAGCCGCGCGTGCGCGGCTCTTTGGGAAAGCGTGCATGTCGCTGAAAAACAAAACCTACAAACTAAGGTGAGGCGAAGGGAGAGAGCTGGCTAAACAGTAGGATCGATTGGGCAGGCGAGTGGTGGCTGCGGGGACCGTGCGATCGCTCGTGTTCCCGGCTCAAATTGGAAGGAGGGAGTGAAAGGGAAAAGGATTCTGGGCCAAGGGGATGAAGACGGAAAGAAAAACCCACAGCAGGAAAGAAAGGGAAGGACAGGCAGGTGAGCCAGATGCTAGAAGCAGGGGGGGGGGAAGAAAGAGGGAAAAAATCTAGATGGGGTTGAAAAGAAGAGACACACTGGTATGGAAGAGGAAGATAGGGGAAATCTGGACACAGGAAAGTAACAGAAAGAGGGGAAATTATGTGCATGGGGCATAGGGACAGAGACATAAAGGGGACATGCCATGGGGATGGTATATGGACACAGGGGGGGGGGGCAATGACAGATACATAGGGGAGATATTAGAAATGGAGAAAATAGGAGCACAGAAACGAGATGGTTTGTGGGGATGGGACAGGGACCGAGCTCACAGGCTCCAGTGGCTTGCACAAATTACATTGTAACGTGCCATGAAAATAAGAGGGAGGAAGGTAGATAGATAAGCCACGTGAGAGGAGCTGAAGGGTAGTAGAAAGGAACAGATGGTAAAGGAGGGAGGGAAGGGTGGTGGTGGAAAGGAATAGGACAGACATTGAAGGAGGGTGGAGAGGAACAGACCCCGAAGGGAAATGTGGAAGACAGAGTGGGAAGAAGACAGATGCCAGACTATGGGGGAGCGGAGGGAAGAAGATGGGTGCTAGACCAATTGGGGGGGGGGTGAAGGGAGAGGCACAGTAACAGCAAATGGAAGACGTAGAGAGAAGACACACAGTGGATGGAAGGAATTGAATGAGAAGATGTGGAAAGCAGAAACCAGACAACAAAGGTAGAAAAAAAAATTATATTTATTTATTTATTTTTTGCTTTAGGATAAAATAGTATATTAGTTGTGTTGATAAAAATTTATAAACAAAGCCCTGCCAGCTGAACATCTCTTTCTCTAGTTCAGCAGCAGGAACTTTGATTTATAAGAAAGGAATAAGCTAAATATTACAGTACTAAGGCTTATATGGATGCAGCGGGGACGGTGACGGGGCGGTGAATGGGATGGCAGTGGCGGTGACGGGGCGGTGAAAGGGATGGCGGTGACGGTGACGGGGCGGTGAAGGGAACGGCTGTTGACGAAGAGCTACGTGTGTGTCTTTCTTCGATTCCAGCCAGAATATCAGCTTTGTGTTCAGCCAAACAGGCCCAGGTTTCGCACATAATAAAGTATTTTATAATTTTTCACTATTCTGTTTACTTAATATTTCATAATAAAGTAATTATAAAATACTTTCTTTGTGTTTATTTGATTCCTATTCAAGAGAATTACTTTATATATAATCAATATAGGCACAGAGTTAAATTTTTTAACATTTTCTAATGGTGGTGTGCCTCGTGATTTTTTTCATGAAACAAGTGTGCCTTTGCCCAAAAAAGGTTGAAAAACACTGCTCTATACAAACGTGTTTTCATAGTACTGTTTTGTCTTTCTCTTTGCCCCTTCATGCACCCCTGCCCCTTCATGCACCCCTGCTACTTTATACTTCTTGATGAGATGGTTTATTATATTTATTAAGCTTTTATTCTTTTGATGGTCTTTTGTATTAAGTTCCTATTTTGCATTATATTTTGTCACACCATGTCTTTAGATCTTTTTAAAGTAATCATTAGCATAATCATTTTTGATATTAGTTATCATTCTGTCTGATTAATTCAAATTTGAGCTTATTTCATATTGATTTCATGGTTGTTTTATATATGAATTGTACCAAAATCTGTTATCATCATGCTTATTACCTTTCATCTGATTAATATTTGTTATCATTATGTTTAATTAAGTTTTAAAATTTATTGTGTAACACATTAAGGTTCCCGATGAAATATTTTGTATATATTTTGGTAGATATGTTGGTCTGGTAGATATGTCTGGTAGATACGTAGATATGTTGGTCTTGTAAACACTGCCCTACTATCTGGCCTGTTCTCTACAGAAATGGGACACATTGCCTTATCCCCTCTTTTGAAAAAAGCTGATCTCGACCCCTCCTCACCATCGAACTACCACCCCATAGCAAATATCCCCCTCCTAACCAAACTGCTTGAGTCCATAGTCGCTACCCAGCTATCTTCTTATCTAGAGAGATTCTCCATTCTCTTACCCTATCAATATGGCTTTAGACCCAGCTTCAGCACCGAGTCCCTCCTTGTCTCCCTAATATCAAAGGTGCAACAATTACATTCTCGAAACAAATTCGCTGTTCTGTTACAATTCGACCTTTCCGCTGCTTTCGATGTCGTCCACCACGACATACTACTTTATCAACTTTCCGAGCTAGGAATTGATTCCACCGTTCTTAACTGGTTTTCAAACTTCATTCGCTCTTGCTCCTACACTGTCAACTCTAATGGCACCATGTCCACCCCTTGGTCTCCTTCTTGCGGAGTCCCTCAGGGATCACCCCTTTCCACTATCCTTTTTAATATCTATAAGTACTCATTGAAGCTCTTCCAGCTTTCCCCCTTTGAAACAATATACACATACGCCGATGATATCCTTGTCCTTCTTGAAACAGACCAGAACCTCACCAACCTCCATGATAACATAACATCCTGCATAAGGAGACTCCACTCCTGGTCCCTCTCGGTACAGATGAAACTAAATGAATCAAAAACAAAATTACTCTGGCTCGGCCCAAAGTTAGAACACCTGCCCACCCTCTTCACACTGCCCTCAGGCTCTGCCTTACACCTTGAGTTCTCAAGCAAGGTCCTCGGCATCATTATCGATTCCTCTCTCTCTTTCAAAGACCACCTCAACTCCTTGACAAAATCATGCTTTTTCAGCCTCCACATGCTAAGGAAAGCAAGACCCTTCTTCCTCCAAAAACATTTCGCCATCCTTGTCCAATCCATCATCATCTCCAAACTTGACTATTGTAATGCCATTTACCTTTGCTTAACAAAAAAAAAGCCTCCATAGACTCCAGCTTATTCAGAACAAGGCAGCCAAGCTGATTTTTGCAAAACGTAAATCTGACCACGTCTCCCCACTCCTGGCCAATCTTCACTGGCTCCCAGTGATCTCCAGAGTCCAATTCAAATGCTCTTGCCTGGCTTTTAAGATTATTCACGGCATCCTTCCTTCCCTAATCCCACTTTCTTTTAACTCCTCGTGCCCTTACTCCACCAGGACTGCCCATAAATTAAAACTATCCTTCCCCTCCCTTCATGGTATTCTCCATGCAGGTAAACTAGGAAAATCACTTCTTTTCAAAATCACAGGTCTCTGGAATAACCTTACTATCCCGCTGCGGAACCTGAGCTCCATCCATTTATTCCGCAAGCAACTAAAAACCTGGCTCTTCTCTAACATGTAATTTCTTTTCCCTTACTTCTCCACTCGATTTACAAACTTATGTAAACCTTTTCCTACCCTTTCTCATTTTAAGTTCTTGTAAACCGTGCCGAGCTCTACTTCCGTGGGGATGATGCGGTATATAAACTTAAGGTTTAGTTTAATTTAGTTTAGCCTTCTATATATCTTTTTCTGTTGTTCTAATTTGTTCATTTTAGATTGATATTTATTATTTAAAGTGCTCATATTCTATGATGCACTTTTTAGGCGGGGACGGGCGGGGACGGAGGGGATTCCTCATGGGGATAGGTGGGAGTCTGGCAGTGATGGGTGGGATTTCTGTCCCCACACAACTCTCTACTCTGCACCCAGATCCCCTCCTGCCCTGCTCTCTATCTTTTTTCTTCCCCAGTCCCCCCAAAAAACAAAAAAACCTGGGCGCTTCCTCTCCCTGTCGCCTGTCCACTGTACTTTCTGTCTCCCTGATTCAGTGGTTTTCAATACAGAGAAACTGTGCATGGGGCCTGCATGCTGTTATCATAGGAGGCGGGACTGGCAGAGCTGTCAGCAGCAAGCAGAGTTCTATGGCTCTATGCAGAGTTTATCCTTATTGACAGCAACCAAATTGAGGAGACAGCAGGTACAGCAGACAGACAGCAGGGAGGAGAAGCAGTGGCCCCAAGCGAACAAGTGAGAGGAAGGGAAGGGTCTCAATTGGACTGGGGAGGCTTAGCCTTTCCAAACCTCTTACACAGGGCTTGCATTTTTCCTACCTCACAACTAACCCAGTGGGTGGCGGAAGTCGCAGGATGCTCATCGTCAAATAACAGGAACCCGATTTGGCGCTCCTGAACGCTGAGTGGTTTTTTGACTGGCTCCCGTGAATTCTTGTGATTCATGATAATTTGCGAGAGCCAGTCATAAAGCCGCTCAGTGCCAATCAGGGAAGCAAGAATCCAAGGAAGACTATCTGGCCAAGTCAAAAGCAGTCAAAACGGCAGTCAGGGAGGCCAAACTCCGAATGGAGGAGAACCTTGCGAAGAACATCAAGAAGGGCGATAAATCCTTCTTCAGGTACATTAGTGACAGAAAAAGAAACACAGATGGGATAGTACGCCTTAGGAAACCCGACAGGAACTATGTAGAATCGGACTCCGATAAAGCCAAACTTTTAAATGAATATTTCTGCTCGGTCTTCACTTGTGAGGCGCCGGGATCCGTCCCTCAGCTGCCAACAAGGGAAAGCTCGGAAGACCCATTTTGAAATTTCGAGTTTACGCCCAGCAGTGTCTACGATGAGCTATCAAGACTCAAGATGAACAAAGCTATGGGACCGGACAAACTACACCCCAGGGTGCTCAGGGAGTTGAGTGACGTCCTGGGGGAACCGTTATCTGCGCTCTTCAATCTTTCCCTAAGTACAGGAAGAGTCCCGTTGGATTGGAAGATGGCTAATGTCATTCCACTCCACAAAAAGCGATGCAGGACAGAGGCTGCAAATTATAGACCGGTGAGTCTCACATCGATAGTGAGTAAACTTATGGAAACACTAATCAAATGCCAATTGGATACGATCCTGAACGACGAGTATCTGCGAGATCCCCATCAACATGGTTTTACAAAGGGAAGGTCCTGCCAATCAAATCTGATCAGCTTCTTTGACTGGGTAACAAGAAAGCTGGATATAGGGGAGTCCCTGGATGTCATGTACTTAGATTTCAGCAAAGCGTTTGATAGCGTCCCACACCGCAGGTTATTGAGCAAGATGGGTTCGATGGGACTGGGTAAAACATTAACCGCATGGGTTAGGGACTGGCTTAGAGGTAGACTTCAGAGGGTAGTGGTAAATGGTACCCTCTCCGATACAACGGAGGTGATCAGCAGAGTGCCCCAGGGCTTGGTCTTGGGCCCGATCCTATTTAACATCTTCGTAAGAGTCTTGGCTGAGGGGCTTCAAGGTAAAATTACATTATTTGCCGATGACGCCAAACTATGCAACATAGTAGGCAAAAGCACAACAGATGAAAGCACGACAGTATGACGCAGGACCTACTCCTGCTGGAACATTGGTCAAAGACTTGGAAACTAAGTTTCAATGCCAATAAACGCAAGGTCATGCATCTTGGCAGCAAAAACCCATGCAGGACTTGCACCCTAAATGGTGAGATCCTAGCAAGGACTGTAGCAGAACATGACTTGGGGGTGATCATTAACGAAGACATGAAGACTGTCAATCAAATGGAGAAAGCTTCATCCAGGGCTAGACAAATCATGGGCTGTCTCCATAGAAGTTTTGTCAGCCGTAAGCCCGAGGTCATAATGCCGTTGTACAGATCCATGGTGAGACCCCATCTGGAATACTGTGTACAATTCTGGAGGCTGCATTATCAAAAAGATGTGCGGAGAGTTGAGTCAGTTCAGCAAATGGCCACCAGGATGGTCTCAGATCTCAAGGATCTCCCGTATGAGGAACGGCTGGGTAAGTTGCAGCTATACTCACTCAAGGAACGCAGAGAGAGGGGAGACATGATCGAGACATTCAAATATGTCACGGGCCGTATCAAGGTGGAAGAAGATCTCTTTTTTCTTAAAGGACCCACGGCAACAAGAGGGCATCTGTTGAAAATCAGGGGTGGGAAATTTCATGGCGACACCAGAAAATATTTCTTCACCAAAAGGGTGGTTGATCGCTGGAATAATCTTCCACAACAGGTAATTGAGGCCAGCAGCATGCCAGATTTTAAGAAAAGATGGAATTGGCATGTGGGATTTCTTCATAGAGGTAGTTAGGAGGTGGGTCATTAGTGGGCAGACTAGATGGGCCGTGGCCCTTTTCTGCCATCATTTTCTATGTTTCTATGTTTCTAGAATCCATTTTAAAAGAAATAAAACAATGATGTCAGAAGTTGACAGCCAATGGCAAAGTGACTTAGTCGGTATGTCAGCCTTTGCCCATTATAACAACGGTTACAAATACATCTTAACGGTAATAGATATCCTGTCAAAATATGCATGGGCCGTGAGTTTAAAAACAAAAACCAGTCACAAAGTTACCAAAGCCTTTGAAACAATATTTAATTTAGGGTGTACACCTGAAAAACTTCAAACAGACAAGGGTAAAGAATTTTTAAATAAGTCTCTGAAGAATTTATTAAAATAAAAAGATGTTTGCCATTTTGTGACCCATAATGATAAAGCAGCTGTAGTAGAAAGATTTAACAGGACTTTAAAATCCAAAATGTGGCACTATTTCACAGCTCATTGGTTCATCCTTCTTGCAGCCCCTGATAAAGTCAAGGGGGAGAGGGGGGAGGTGTGTTTAAACCTGTTTGAACATGTCCCGGCCCCCTGGTGTTGTCATAGTGATGTATGCCTTAGATTTTTCACAAATATCTGTTAACATCAGAAATAAAAGTTCTGACAGCTGTTAGCAACAGAAATAAAGGTTCTCAAACCGTCAAACAAAATGACTGCCACGAAGGCACACAGATTGAGCTACTTTCTTAAAGACTGTGATGTAGAAAAAGAGGGTTACCCAATGACAAAAAAATTGTACGAATCAGACAAAGAAAACATGGACCCCTTTAACACACAGGTAACTGAAAAAAGACCTACCAAGAGGTATCGTAACTTTCTTAAAGACTGTAATGCAGAGAAAGAGGGTTGCCCACCGGCTGAAAAATCAATTGTCATGACAGCATATGCACGAATTAACAGGTTCTGAAATACAAGTTTCCAGATGCCCAAAAGCTATATGATTTGGACACAGAAAATGAAGATGCAGACTATGAACTACCAGAGGATAATACTTCGGATATCGAATTTTAGGAAGCCGCAGCTGATGCCGAAGTGACAGACATGTTGGAAAAGCCTGGATCTTCCACGGTAAGAGAGAGAGACACATTGCCAGGGGTCGGTGTTGAAAGGTTTATGAAGCTGGACGTGTTCGTGTGTTTTAAAAAGGAAAATTTATTTCTGCATGTGTTTTTTTTGTAGCAGAGTGGCGGATCTTCATGATCACGGAAACCTGCGGACAAGGTATACATACCGATGATAAATCTTCTGTGGCCACCGGCCCTGGACTAGGTGAATAGCATGCCAGGTAGACCACAGTTAAATTGCGCTGGCATGCTGCTCAAACTGGAGACAGTCCCCTCAGGCAAAA
The DNA here is from genome assembly GCF_902459505.1 of Geotrypetes seraphini. NCBI lineage: Eukaryota > Metazoa > Chordata > Amphibia > Gymnophiona > Dermophiidae > Geotrypetes > Geotrypetes seraphini. Next base: position 283,356,891 of record NC_047085.1, on the reverse strand, counting down.
TATCAAATAAACAGTCAAAAGGAAACCAGGTAATTAGTCAAATTATATCCTGGGTTCTTTATTCCACAAACCAAAATCAGAATGGCAAACAAGGAACAAAAAGGAAAAAAACTCAAAGCAAAAATCCTGGTCAGCAAATCAGGATATACACAGACCCTGTGCTATAGCAAGAATAGCACAGCTTCCTGCAACTAGGCCTCACCTGGGCCTAGGCCTTACTCTGGAGAGAGTTAATCTCACTTAACACAGTGAAACAACAAAACCTTCACTGCATTACTTCCACAAAACACCAATGCAAAAAGGAAAAGCCTTCAAAAAGCCTTCGACAAGGTACTGCATGAAAGACTGCTTAAAAAGCTGTGGAAACACGGGGTGCAAGGGGAGGTCCACCGATGGATCAAAAACTGGCTGGCAGAGAGTTGGAGTAAAGGGCCATTACTCAGACTGGCATTGGGTCACAAGCGGAGTTCCGCAGGGGTCGGTGCTGGGACCGCTCCTGTTCAATATATTTATTAATGACCTGGAGGCGGGAACAAATTGCAAAGTTATTAAATTTGCGGATGACACCAAACTCTACTGCAGGGTTGAAACCATGGAAGACTGCGAAGATCTGCAAAGGGACCTAACGACGCTAGAAGAATGGGCCAAGAAATGGCAAATGAACTTTAACGTAGGGAAATGCAAGGTCATGCATGTAGGGAAAAAGAACCCAATGTTCAGCTACAAAATGGGGGGATCACTGCTAGGGGTAAGTAACCTTGAAAGAGACCTGGGAGTGATGGTAGACACATCTTTGAAGGCGTCGGCACAGTGCGCCACAGCCTCAAGAAAAGCAAACAAAATGTTGGGTATCATTAAGAAGGGTATCACGACCAGGACAAAGGAGGTCATCCTGCCACTGTATCGTGCAATGGTGCGACCGTATCTGGAGTACTGTGTCCAGTACTGGTCGCAGTACCTCAAGAAGGACATGGCGGTACTTGAGGGAGTCCAGAGAAGAGCAACTAAACTGATAAGGGGTATGGAAAACCTCTCATATACTGACAGACCGAAAAAGCTGGGGCTGTTCTCCCTGGAAAAGCGGAGACTTAGAGGAGACATGATAGAAACCTTCAAGATCCTGAAGGGTATAGAAAAGGTAGACAGAGACAGATTTTTCAGATTATGGGGAACCACAAGTACAAGGGGGCAGGTTAAAATTAAAAGGGGGGCAGGGGGACATTAAAAGGGGACAGGTTTAGAACAAATGCCAGAAAGTTCTTTTTCACCCAGAGGGTGGTGGATACATGGAACGCGCTTCCGGAGGCTGTGATAGGCCGGAGCACGTTACAAGGCGTCAAAGAAGGTTTGGATAGGTTCCTAGAGGATAAAGGAATTGAGGGGTACAGATAGGAGTAGCGATAGGTTATAGTGATAGTCTGGGACCATTGCTCAGGAAATGGGCCTGATGGGCCACCGCGGGAGCGGACCGCTGGGCGAGATGGACCTCTGGTCTGCCTCAGCGGAGGCAACTTCTTATGTTCTTATGAAAAGTTCAAGAGGCCCTCAGCTCTATGCTCCTGAGCTGGGGCAGGAGAACTGCCAAATTTGTCATCAATAATATTCAAATATTCTCACCCGAGGTCTTGACAAACTTCTCCCTCATTGAAACAGCTCTCAGTCCCTGTATACTGCTGCATCCAAACCCAAAATCAATGCAGTTCAAACAAAATAAAAACAAAACATTAAGAGGAATAAATCATGAAAGCAACAGTGCTTTATAACCTTCCAGCCACAGAGTCCTGCCCCCACCTGGGGCCTTGCATTGAGCCTCACTAGAGCTGTGAGCCCAGGCAGCAGAAAAAATACCCCAAACTCTTTCTCACTAAGCTGCAGGCTGTAATACAAGCCCTGGAAATTGTCTATACAAAACTTCAACACAGCATACAAAAACAATTCACTTTAAAGGAGTGGCTTACTTGGAAAACTTCAGAAAAAAGAAAACACAATTTTTCAGTTACTAGCCTTGCAGGCAATACCAATTTCCATCGCTTCAGGTTCTGGAAGTATTTGTTCACAAACCTCCATTGCTTCCCCTTGAGATGTGGCCTCAGCTTCCTGGCAAGGAGCAACATTCCCTACTTCCATCGGCTCCAGGCTATCCACTTGCTTTGGTCTGGCTGGCTGTTGAGCCCAGGAGAGGGGACCTTTTCCCCTCCTAGTTCTCTCTGATTCTGAAGGGAAATCAGCTGGCTTTTCATTGTGAGAGCCACGCCCTGCTCTCAGTATACCTGCACTGCTCTGAGGCTCTCTTGGGCTCCCCTTGTGGATGGTTGGGTAAATGCAGGGTTTTCTTACAGGGGCATTTTGCCTAAACCTAATATTCACACGTTTGGAGACAAACCCTGCAGAGCTAGGTTGAGTTTCCATCTCCTCAGCTTCTGAATGGTCAGAAAGAAACTTATCTTCAGTCAAATCCTCCCTAGTGTAAACAGTGAACCTAGGCTGTTGGGTTCTGCGGGGCTTGGGAACAACTTTCCTAGCCCTATCTCTGCATCTCCTGGGGATTCTAGCTGGGAACACATCAGGCACAGAGTCTGACTGGTCACATTCTCCCATGCTCAAAGATTGCCCACCCCCAGAGTCTTGCTCACATGGCGTATTCTCGGGAATATGTGAGAGAATGTCCACGTTGATGCTTAAACACCCTGGGTGGTGAACTACTGTGTACCTGAATGTCTGGAGAGCCAAGTACCATCTCGTCAGCCGGGTGGTGTTGTTTCTCATGGTACCAAGCCATTTAAGCGCTGCATGGTCGGTAACCAGAGAAAACTCCTGCTCATCTAGATAATGCTCCAGCTTTTGCATGGCCCATTTAGCCGCCAGACATTCCAGTTCCACAGCTGCATAATTCCTTTCATTTACATACAATTTGTAGCTTAAGTACAGCATAGGGTATTCCAGCCCTTCTTTCTCCTGACTGAGGACCGCCCCCAGTCCACAACCTGATGCATCAGTATGCAAAATGAAAGGTTTCCTGAAATCAATGGCCATCAGCACAGGTTGCCTACACAAACTCCTTTTCAGATCCTCAAAAGCCTTTATCTCATCCGGTCCCCACCATAGAGAATTAGGGTTCTGTTTTTTAACATGTCTGTAATGAGGATGCTTTAGTGGCAAAATTTGGGATAAATCTTCGGTAGTACCCAATAGGCCCTAAAAAAACCCTTACCTGTTTTTTCATGGCTATTTGAGTGTAATCCTGGATACATTTTACTTTGTCCACCAGGGGTCTAATTTGGCCCCTGCCCACAGTATACCCCAGGTATTTGACCTCCCGCTGACCTATGAAGCATTTTTTTGGGTTAACGGTAAACCCAGCCTTTCTCAGTGCAGTCAGAATGGCCACAACATGATCAAGATGCTGTGACCAGGTGGACGAGTATATCACAATGTCATCCAAATATGCTTCAACATAGGCCTGATGACCCCTCAGTACCTCATTCACATGTCGCGGCTGCCCCAAATAAGCCGAAGGGCATGCGGGTAAACTGGTAAAGCCCATATGGGGTGCTGAAGGCAGTCTTGGGTCTAGCACTGGCTGTTAAAGGAATTTGCCAATATCCCTTAGTTAAATCTAAAGTGGTGAGATACTGGGCCTGTCCGAGGTTGTCTAACAGTTTGTCTACCCTGGGCATGGGAAAGGCATCAAACTGGGAGACCTTATTCAGCTGGCAGAAGTCTATGCAGAACCAGGGGTACCGTCAGCCTACACCAGGGGCTCCATGATAGCTCAATCACCCCTAATGCTAACATCTCCTGTACCAACCCGTTCACTAACTTCCTTTTTTCTTCAGATAGCCTTATTATGTTGCCTGGGCTAGTTTTTATATCATGGGACACCCTCTGCGTGTGCCAAGGGACGGGCGAGAACACATTCACAAAGTTCTTCACCAGAGTCTGATCTTGACGGGCCTGAGACTCCACTAGTTCTGCCCCCACATCCACCTCTTCCTTCCGACTCAAGTCCACTACTTGAAGACCCAAGTCATCCTCCTGGCACCTTTGTGCCACTAAGGCCAGTACCTCCCGATCCCTCCAGGGTTTAAGCAAGTTTATATGATAGGTTTGAACTCTGTTTTTATCATCCATGGAGGTGTGGGGAACTTAGCCCTAATTGTGAAGATGTCTGATATGCTGGGGATTGAAGCAGAGGGACAAGTCCAAGGTGGTGAACCCATGGACCTTGGAGTTTCAAGTCTGCCCAGCGAGGGTTTTGAGGCCATGAACCTTGATTGAGCAAAGGTGGGGAATGTGTGGCTTTGTTTTGTTTCTTACCTGTTTTTTTTTTTTGCTTAAAAGTTGAGTGAAACAGTGCTTGTATGCAAAACGCTGGGAGCTTAGCAAAGCTAATCTTTAAAGCACTGCAATGCTTGAAACGGGACATTGTACTGACTAGCATTGCAAAACACGTAGCGTTTGTCTTTTCACTCTCCCAGCCCAGCAGGAGACTAATTAGAGGCAGATTAGATTTTGTCTAACGGCAAGCACAGGAAAGCTCCTTTGTAAAAGAAGTTCCTTATCTCCGGGCACTTCGTAGCAGGGCTACAACCTTAGCAGGTTTTTTTTTTGTCTTGTTGAGGAAAACTGTATTTCTGCTTTGCCTACAAGAATGTTATTTTTGTGCCTACCTTCCACCTTTGTGCTGCTGGAGGGAATTCTGCTGAGGTTATGCTAACACCCAGAAGGCTGGTGAAGAGGACTGTGATATAAAAGACTAGAGAGTCCAGCCTAAAGGGTGTATTTAATTTGGTTTGATGTTTTTGGACATTAGAGCTAAGCTGGTGTTTGCTAAGCCAGAGGGGTCAGATTGGCCTGAAGTTTTATGTTTCACTAAAACCTTTGCATTGAAAATATTGCTATGCATTGCAAGTACCTGGACAAAGTAAACCAGGAGTATAAAAATAAAATACAGCTTTATTTTTCTGGCATTCTGGTTGTCTTTTTCCTTTTGCCTAATTTACCTGAGAACCTTGAATCTACTGTTTTACCTTAGACGGTTGCCTAAGAAGGCCTGAAAGATACCTGGGTTAAAGGGTACACGGTTTAGACAGTTACGGTCACGGGGTCCACAGCTCGCTGCCATGAACAGGAGCTTGTGGGGTGTGATACCCTATACAGTTGTCCCCTTTTAACTTTTAAGGTGATTTCTCCAACCTGGGGCTCAGAAGCCTGCTGCCAGAGCTCCTGCAGGGATGGGTCAGACCGTTGCTCTACAGCAAAAGTAGGGAAGGTGTTAATCACTTCCCGGGGAAGCCATGAGATGTCCCTACCCTGGCTAGCCTGTTCTAAAGCCTGGGTCTGTTGCTGCTGTCTCCTCCTCTGGGCCTTTGATGCTCAGGTTTGCTTCTGGGTATGCTCGTGGATAACCTCTTCACTAAAGGGAAATACCTTTCCCAGATCTGTTTTGGGCTCTGGCCTAGGAGGACCCTGACAGCGTGTATTAACATGGCCCTGTTTAGACCTTAAAACTCCTCCATACCGGCCCAATCTTGTCCCAATATCAACTCGTGAGGGCCTCCAGGTATCAGGGCAACTGACACCCTATATACCTTGTCTTGGTGAAGAATAGTGGTGGGTCTAAGAGGGTACTGTACACTATCCCCGTGAATGCACTTGATGGACACCTTTCCCCCCTCAGTAGGTTCCCTCCCACCTGGGAACACTTTCTTCCAAAAGCGAACTGCCATCAAAGATTGATCCACCCCGGTATCAGTCAATGCCATGGTGGTTTGGCCCACCACTGATACTGAGGTTAAATATCCCTCCTTTCTTTCACCCTCAGGACGAGCACCCTTCACATTAGTACAGCTGCTAAGCTCCTTTTCCTGCTTCCTTCTCTTTCTGCAAAAGCGCTGAAGAGTGCCCGCTCTTCCTACACCTAGAACAGTGTACCCCCTCCTGCCTGGGGGTAGAAGAATTGGGGTTCCTCAGAGGAGGTTTTTTAAAGCTTCCCTTACCTTCCTCCCGTGGGTACTGTCTAGGTGAGTCAGGTTTCAATGGGGCACTAGCTTCTGCAGGAGTCTCTTAGGCATCTAAATATTCCTCTGCTACTTCTAACACCTGTGCTAGGGTTTTACAACTCTGCCTCTTAATCCAAGCCTTAAGATTTTTGGGTACGGCCTCCAACAATTGCTCTCTAACTAACGCAGTAAAGAAGGCAATGGGATCTTGTAAGAACGGTTTTAACCATCTTTCAACAAGCTTAGTTATTCTTTGCAATAGAGCTTTAGGTCTTTTTGCACTAAGCATTTGGGTGGCTCTAAATTGCTGCTTGTAATGCTCTTGTGTGTAACCTAGGTAGTCTAGGATGTGAGTTTTAACTACCTGATAGTTACCAGCTTGCTTAGCGCCTAAGGTTTGAAAGGCGGACAAGGTTTGAACTGAAAACCCATTGTTCTTGTGGCCACCCTGCAGCCGTAGCAACCCTCTCAAAAAAGTTCAAAAACTCATCACGTGAACTCGCAGGCCTTGAGCATGCTCAGATGCTCAATGCCTAGCAGAAGAGGAGGCCGATCTTCAGGCACCGGCACCAAGCACAGGACATGCCCAGATGAGGGTAAGAAGCGTCGGAGGGGTGCCGGATCGTGGCGGGGGGTGCCCAATCGCGTTGGGGGTGCCGGATCGCAGGGGGGAGGGTGCCGAATTGTGGGGGGGCGCTTGTAAATCGAGCCATGCTCGGTTTCCGAGGCACCGATTTTGCAAATGTTTTGCTCGTCTTGCAAAACACTCGCAAACCGGTGCACTCGTAAACCGAGGTACCACTGTATTCTGAATTTGTAAGGAGACTAGTGTAAAAGAAAATGTCATTACTTTTATAATGGTTGATCAAGAAAATATTAGGCAGTCAGATCCCCCAAAGAAAATGTGTATTAACGGTTATGCTATGTTATAAATTGTAGATCAAGAAAATGTTTGAAAGTCGCAAGCAGATACCGTGAAGCCGACAGAAAAGTCTAACAGGAAAAAGACACAGCAAAAGTGTCTTGAAGCCGGACTGCACAGAAGATGGAGAATGTTATATTGATAATTATTCTGATAGCAACAATGTGTCAGAGGATGGTTCAAATAAGGGTCCATTAGGTCCTTCTGAAGATTTAGAACCAATCAGCTATGTCCAGTTTGTGAAAAGATGGAATTGTAAACTGGACAAGTTTCATGGTGTACTTTATTCAGAAGAATTTAGTTTCATTAATTTAGACAAGATAACCTCATTATGTGAGGCTCAAAATGCCATACGCCAAGGCATTCAACATATCCTGGATGATGTTAGCAACAGAGTTCGCCCGGTGACTATGTATAAGTGCATCTACATTCATCGCTTTTTTACAACTCCTTGTTTTCTGGTAAATTAAATCCTGAATCGCTAGATGATGATTTCTTAGACCAGGTTGCTAAACTCCTTCAAAGTCAGAGAAATACAGGTCTGTGATTTATTCTGTGTTGTTGTACTTGTAATAAGAAACAAGGGTGGTGGGGCTATACTGTTTAGCCAGATTTTGCAGAAAAAAGGATGGATTTAATAGATTTGAATAACACAGGCAATAACCTGTGTTTTGCCGGTAGCCTTGCAGCACTTATGTCCCCAGTAAAACTCACAGATGCTGAGCTGTTAACAGGTGCTGAAAAGCTACATAATGATTTGGGGTGGTCATTTCATAAAAAAATCATACTTGATGATGTAGCAACCATTGAACAACATTTAAAGATAAATATAAGAGTTGAGTTTTATACAAACTCATAATGTTGCTTTAAAACATCAGATCAACCCGTGTATCCTAAAACGGTTTTCTTATTGCTTCATGACGATCATTTCTACGGCATAACCAATGTCAAAAAAATTCTACTGGGAGCATAATTTCTGTACTTTTTGCCAGAAGTCCTATAGTCACGACCACTCCTGTACTTTATGGTGTCATCTTTGTTCTACACATACGTGTTTGAACAATGTCAGTGTTCAGCAGAGATGTCCTAAATGCAAGATGTTTGTTGCTCTAAAGCAGTGGTCTCAAACTCAAACCCTTTGCAGGGCCACATTATGGATTTGTCAGTACTTGGAGGGCCTCAGAAAAAAGTAGTTAATGTCACATTAAAGAAATGACAATTTTGCATGAGATAAAACTCTTTATAGTTTATAAATCTTTCCTTTTGGCTAATAATAATATTGTAATTTATAGCTAAAGAGACATATGATCAAGAAACTGTTTTATTTTACTTTTGCGATTATGATAAACATACCGAGGGCCTCAAAATAGTACCTGGTGGGCCGCATGTGGCCCCCGGACCGTGAGTTTGAGACCACTGCTCTAAAGAATGTTTAGATAGACATATGCAGCTGGCGCAGAAAAAAAGAAGTGGAGTGTTTATCTAAAACACTTTGACTGAAATGCGAGTCCTATGTGAACGAGAAACATAAATGTAAGGGTAGGATGTGAAAGCTATGCCGTGAACCCTTAAGCAGTGATGACATACACTTATGTTTTATGACCCCTATCAATAAACTCAAAACATCTAAAAAGTATATTATTTACGATTGTGAATGTATGCAGGAAATGGGGTGGCACGTTCCTAATTACATATATGCAGAGGACTTGTACAAAACAAGACAATAGGAATTTAAGGGTCTTGAGTGTATTTTTGCCTTTATACAGATTTTTTGTGACAAAAAATTTAAAGACTATACCTTCATAGTCCATAATGCCAAAGGCTATGACGGGTATTTTGTTCTTAGCCAGCTGTTAAAGGAAAAGTTGGACACAGGTCTATTCGTTCAAGGTGGCAAGCTTTTACAAATCACAGTTGAACCTTTAGCTATTCGTTTCTTAGATTCTTTAAATTTCCTACCTATGAAACTTAGCAAACTTCCAAAGGCCTTAGGTTTTCCAGGCTGTAAGGGTTATTTCCTGCATTTTTTTTATACTCAGGAAAATCAAGACTATGTGGGGCATATGCCGGATATGGATCATTATGGCGTGGGAAGCATGATGCCTGAAGAAAAAGAGAAATTTTTAAAATGATACAAAGACAACCAGCACAAGACGTTTGATTTGCAAAAAGAGCTGGCTTATTACTGTCAACAGGATGTGGCTATTTTGCGACAGGCATGTGTTCTCTACCAAGCTGAAATCATGAAAATGACACAGAAAGATGTGGTTGTAGAACAAGAGGGTACTTCAGAAATTCTAACGAATTGTTTAGACCCTTTCCAATATATAACCCTAGCCTCTGTATGTATGGCCATGTTCAGATTTATGTTTTTAGAACCCGAAACAGTGGCGTTCATCCCCCTGGATAACTATCACAGACACAAAAAGAGATATTCATTTCCCTCTATTCAATGGCTGCTGTATCAAGAGGCTGCACAAAATATACAGATCATGCATGCTCTGAATGGGGGTTAAAAAAGGTGGGATCTTATTTTCTTGACAGTTACACTGTTATTGATGGGGTAGAAACAGCTTTTGAATTTAATAATTGTTTTTATCATGGCTGTCCGGTCTGTTATAATGATAAAGACCAAAATCCTGTAGCAGCCACGACCTCTGGCTTTCTTTATTACAAAAAGCAGCTAAAGGCAGCCTAGCTAGAAAGCCTGGGCTTCAAGGTCGTAAGTCTGTGGGAGCATGAGTGGAAGCGGATGGTCAAAGAAAATGATAGGGGCTGTGCAGACTTCCTGGCTAGCGCTGCATTACCGCAACCCTTGGTCCCAAGAGATGCCCTTTTTGGGGGTAGAACAAATGCTGTTTCTCTATACTACAAAACAAAACCTGGGGAAAAAATACACTACTACGATTTTACCAGTCTATACCCTTTTGTCAGTAAAACAAGGAATATCCAACAGGCCATCCACAAATCATTTATGACAAATTTGGTCTACTCACAAATTACTTTTAGGCAGCAAAGATAGACAACCAAGTCTCCAACCTCCAACAAGTCTCCAACAATAACCCCAGACTACAAGATGTTCAGAAAGGAAATAAAAACTATACTCTTCAAGAAATCCCTTAATAAAGCTTAATACTATGATAAAGCTTAATCCCCCTCTTACCATCCCCTCCCTAACTCCAGATCCTACTTTTCCCTCTCTTGGAAACCTCTGATCTAACGTTGTAACCCTTCTTCCATAACTCTTTTTGTAATCCGCTTTGAAGCGAAAGGTAATGGCGGAATAGAAATCTGTAATGTAATGTAAAAGCAAAAGTATACCCTCCGAGAAAGTTCTTTTTCCCAGTGTTACCCGTCAGGGTGGGCGGTAAGCTTATGTTTCCTTTGTGCCGTACATGTGCCGACGCATGGCAACAGGAAACGTGTGCCCACACGGATGAAGAGAGAGCTTTCGTGGGAACTTGGTGCATATCTTACTTATTCAACAATTTGAATTTTCAGAAATATCTTACACAGAAATGGGATGATTATTTGACCTTTAACTCTCAACATCAAGACAGACCCTTGCTATTCTGGGAGGCAGCGAAGTCAGTTCTCAGGGGGGATATTATCTCTTATGTCAGTGCGCATAGACACCGTATTTCCAGGGGAGTTTTGCAATTAGAGCGTGAATACCAACGTTATAAGCGTGCCCATATTGAACACCCTTCTCCGCAGTCCCAGGAAGCTATGACATCAGCACAGACTGCTTTGAACACTTTATTACATGAACGCACCCAACATTACTTTCACTATTGTCGATTTAAATTTTATAGATTCGGGCCAATTTGACCAAACCACACCGTTCTAATCGTCATATTTCCCGTATATTACTCAGTTCAGGCAAGGAATTAACTACTACCCCTGACATTGTGGATATTTCTACAGTATTATAGCAAATTTTATGCCTCTAGGGACGGCCGGGAAGGACCTGAGGTGGAGGATTATTTGATGGATGGATGGATGGTTCCCAGATTGTCATCCCCGGATAGATTATTTCTGAATCGTCCCATTCAGGGTAAGGAGCTGCAGGTAGCGGTAAAACAGCTTAAAGGGGGCACATCACCTGGCCCGGATGGCTTTTCTCCAGAGTTTTATAAACTTCTTTTTCCTGCCCTTTGTGGTCCTCTGGAGGCATACTATAATGCAGCCCTGGAGGATGGATCCTTTCCCTTAGGGGCTAACCAGGCATTTATTACTTTAATACCTAAACCGGGCAAACTAGAAACGGACATCGAATCCTATCAACCCATCTCATTAATTAATGTGGATATCAAAATATTAGATAAAATATTGGCTAATCGACTATCTACCCTGTTGCCGAAATTGATAATGCCCGAACAAGTGGGTTTTGTACAAAATCGTCACTCAGTACTTAATGTTCGCAGACTGCTTACTGCATTACAGCGTACTAGGGATTCTGGTACTCCTGGGATATTGGTGGGTTTAGATGCAGCTAAGGCTTTTGACCAGGTTAATTGGAAATACTTGTTTAATGTGCTGACTTACATGGGTTTTACTGGGTGGTTTATTGACATGCTTCATTTGCTCTATAATGATCCTACCACTTGTATTTTGGTAAATGGTACCCGTTCTCCTGTATTTCAGATAGCGCGTGGAACGTGTCAGGGCAGCCCGCTTTCCCCACTGCTTTTCTTATTGTATCTGGACCCCTTACTATGTACAATACTGCGTGATGATGCATTACAGGGCATGCCTGAGAGGGATTCTCAATTACGAGTATTGGCATATGCAGATGATCTTTTATTAACTTTAGGATCCCCTACAACTTCTGTTCCTAGGGCGTTAGAACTTTTAGATGAATTTAGTATGTACTCAGATATGCTGTTGAACAAATCAAAATCAATGGTATTGCCCCTGACCCCGGAGGTGCAGCTGCAGTGGAGGGGTACATTTCCATTAGTGTGGGCGACGGGTCATCTTATCTATTTGGGTATTTGGGTATTAATATAGACCCCCTGTTTCTCACAACGATTCATAAATTGGAGAATTGGAGGGTCTATCCACTATCTTTAATGGGTAAAATAGCATTGTATAACATGGTGCTTGTGCCTCAGTGGCTTTATATATTTCAAATGATACCAGTTTTACTCTCTGCTCGCCATGATAAATTGCTTGGGAAATGCTTACAAAAGTTTTTGTGGAATGGGAAGAGGGCTCGTTTATCCTTGTCTCATTTGGCACGCCCTCGGGATCGGGGAGGCTTTGGACTCTGCAATCTTCAGTTGCTGTCTCAGGCGTGTCAGATGAGACATTTGAATGACTGGTTTAGGGGCACTGGACATTTTTCGGCCACCCATCACGAACTTACTTTGTGACCCTTACCACTTTAGTTATTTGCTTCATGTTCCTCAATTGCCACGGAAAACTTCTTCAGCACGGGATCTTTTCCTACTGCCTTTGCGACGTCTCTGGAAATTACTGTGTCATCAACTTCGGATCCCGTACCAGGTGACTCCTTACTTACCTTTGAGGGGCAATGGTGCATTCACAGCGGAACTAGACCCGGGGTCTATGGAGGTGTGGAATTTGCGATCCAATCAATATATCTTTCAACTGGTCCACTCATCAGGTTCTTTAAAAACGTTTGAGGAACTACAACGCGATAACGGATGGAGGCCTACTGACTGGCTTTCTTACCTCCAACTCTCTTTATATGTGACCACTTTGCCGAGAGTATCCCTCACTGATCGCTGTATGGAATCCTTCTCTGAAGCGTTGAGCTTAACGGCTCAGGTACAAATTCCCTTGAGATTTCATCATCGCCACCTTCAGTAACAATTGGGGGAACCATCTTATGAATCTATTGCTTTACGATGGACCCAGGATCTCCCTTGTGCGGTGACTGCATCCATGATTCGCAGGGGGACTTTTCGGACAGCCCGGGTGACTCATAATGTTATTTTGTTTGAACTTAATTACAAATTTTTACACAGGCTCTATAGGTCTACTTCATATCAATTTCGAGCTAAAATGTGTACGTCTGACCAATGTCTCAAGTGTTATCAATCACCATCTACTTTGGGTCACCAGTTCTGGTCTTGTGTTCGGATTACTGCCTTTTGGCATCAGATCAATGTACATATTCAAACTATGTGGAATTACAACTTTCTACTGGATCCGGTGATGCTGTTTACGTTGGATCATGTTCCCATATCTGCTCCGAAGGGATTTCGCAGCTTTCTGTCTAAAGCGGTGTTACTGGGGAAGAAAGCGATTTTGCTATGCTGGATTTCAACAGATTCCCCGACACTTTCATGCTGGAGAACATTGATGATTCACCAAGCTTCCATGGAGAGGCTCTCTCTTCCTTCATTGGACTCTGCTCAGGGAAGGTTATTTTTCTTTTGCTGGACACCTTTTTGGGAAACTTTAACGCTTAGGGCACGAAGCCATTTATTGAATGTTTGAGTTTGTAATGCTGGGACTGCACTGGATTGGAATTTGTGTTTTTTCTTGTATGGATTTGGGATTGGGGGGAGGGGGGGCAGACCAGGTACAAGGTGAAGTTGAGATGTGTTTTGGTACTTGCTTTCCTTTGTTGTACACCTTGCATTCCTGTATGTTTCACTTTTTCAAAATGCAATAAAATATATTTGAAAAAAAAAAAACTAGAAGGTGGGGGTGGTGTACGTATGAAGGACAATTATAGAGACCACCCCCGGCAAAAGAAAAGATGTGATAGTAGTAAAGACTGCAACATAAACAATATCAGCAACTCATTTCTTATTATTTCAACGGAAAGTGAAACGAAACAAAAATCCATACGAAAAAGGAGATTATCGCTGAAAAATAGCTGGAAAGCGATGACCACAAATGCTCGCAGTCTAAGCAACAAAGTTCATGATCTGCAAGCCCTGATGTTAGAGGCAGATCTAGATATTGTCGCTACCACAGAGACATGGTTCAGTGAATCACATGGATGGGATGCAAACATACCGGGATATAATCTTTTTAGGAAGGACAGAGATGGTCAAAAAGGTGGAGGAGTAGCTCTCTATGTAAAGATCAATATCCAAGCGACCGAAATGCAAGGGACCTGGGGAGAGGAAGAAGCGATATGAATCGCTCTGAAAAGAGAAGATGGAACTTCTATCTACGTGGGTGTAGTCTACAGACCTCCGATTCATTCGCAGCAAATTGATGAGGATCTGATTGTGGATATCCAAAAGTTTGGAAGGAAAGAGGAGGTTCTGCTGTTGGGAGATTTCAACCTGCCGGATGCGGACTGGAATGTTACGTCTGCGGAATCGGAAAGAAGTAGGGAGATTGTGGATGTCTTTCAAGAGGCTCTGTTCAGACAAATGGTGACGGAACTCACAAGGGAAAAAGCGATATTGGATCTGGTCCTCACAAATGGAGAGAGTATCTCTAATGTTCGAGTGGGTGCTCACCTGGGAAGTAGCGATCATCAAACGGTTTGGTTTGATATAACGGCTAAAGTGGAGAGCTGCCGCACGATACTTAAAGTCCTAGATTTGAAACATACAGACTTTAATGCAATGGGAGAGTACCTGAAGAAAGAGCTGTTAGGATGGAAGGACATAAGAGAAGTGGAAAGACAGTGGTCTAAGCTGAAAGGAGCGATAAAAATGGCTACGGACCTTTATGTGAAGAAAATCAATAAAAACAAGAGAAAAAGGAAGCCGATATGGTTCTCCAACCTAGTGGCTGAGAAAATAAAGGCGAAAGAGTTGGCGTTCGTGAAATATAAAAAAAACCCCAAGAAGAGGAGAGCTGAAAGGACTGTAGGGGTATTTCTGTATTCACACCTGCAGGTTAGGCCTCTATGATGTCATCAAAGCCTGAACCATTGTCTCAAGAAATCTTTCTGCTGAACATGAGATTTTTCCAGCATGAATTGCAAGAAGAAAGAAGTACACAGCTTTGCTGTTTCTGCCTGATGCATTATGGGTATGTACCAGAATGTTATTCTACTCAAGGACATTCATCTGTGCCTTCATTATAGGACTGTGTGAATATGGGGAAAATTATCCTGTTCTTATCTGTCTAACGGCCCTGGGTCTACCAGCCTATATGATACTTTCCACAGAAAGGCTATTCATCCCAGTTCTGTTTCTGGATTGGTCCGAGGAAGTCATCTGATGAGATCCAAGAAAGAAGGTGCTAATTAATTAGTTAGTCTGTGTTAAGGTGCGGGGGAACTCACATCTTCACACAGGTGTTCTATATGTAACCTTTTTCTTTTAATAATTAGACCTGTAAGTTACCTTGTGTGACTCTCTGCCTAAGAGAGAGAAATTCGGACTTTTTAAACAGCTCTGAATTCAGCACGGACTTGTTTGCTGATGATTTATTGCCTTACCCAGGACTGACCAACACGTACCTTTAACAAAGAACTTCTTCCATCTACCACGGCTGACAAGAAAAGTTTCCATTTCACCTAATTTGTGCAAGAGGCCTGATTAAGGGTGAGCATACGGAAATTACTGTCTTATTAGCTTGGGAATTAGATAAGGATCCAATTGTGATAGGACAAGGGTTGAAAAGCTCCATTGGTGATAATATAATCATTTGCTAATCAGGGATTATTATTATAAGGAATTGTTTAGTGTGTGTAACAAGTAGAATTACTTAATTGTCTAACGATTAGATTGTGATAATTATGTACTGAGTTTCATTTGTGTAATCAGATATTTTTAAATATTGCAGCTGGCTTGTGAATTATATTTATCTATTTTCATAATAAAGATATTTCTCATTAGCCTGGGTTTTGTGTCGTATAAATAGACCAAGATATTTGGACCTGGATCAGAGTTTATGGTTTTCCCTAGACAAGCTTAACAGAGACGTAACGTGTTTATGAAACTGCTGAGTGTACCATAAATCTTCCTACAGATTTGGGGGCGTCGTCCGGGATATCTAGGTCTCTATTTTACAACCGTAGCCATGTCTATTGACACTGAGGCTCAAATTTCGTGGCATGCTCTTGAAAAAGATGTTTTTCAGAAATTAGCTGTGACAGTGTTAAAACAGCCAGACTCTGAAATGTATTTTTCTGACCTAGTTCGTTTATTACATGCAGAAATAGAGGAATCTAATCAGGCTTATTGTGCTGTGTTACAGCGTCTCCTGCAAGCTCGTACTAAACCTACAGGAGAACACTATTCAGAGCTCATCTGTGCGTTGTTTGCTTTTAAAACTTCTGTCTCTGCTAGTTTATCTCAACAACGTCAGCTTCAGAGTGATTTGTATGAGCAATTAGAGGATTGTAAAAAAATCTTTGCAGACGGAATGGACTTGTAATGACTCTCTTGAAATGTTAGCTTCTACTTGTCAAGATCAACATTCCGATTTTGATCAGGTGATGTGTGATTTACAACAGCAATGTTCTGAGTTAAATGCTGAATTTGAAAGTCATAAAGAAAGATTGGTTCATGTCCCGTGTATGAAGTGCTTGTCTCTAGTGACTCAGCTTAACGGTGTCCGAGCTCAGAAGGCAGATTTACAGCTATCTTTATCTACTTGTCAGAAAGATCATGACAAGGCTGTAAAAAATCACGCTGCGGTTTTGTTTAAGCTGCAGACTGAATTAGTGGACGTAACTGCTGCTTATGTTTGTCTGGGTGAAAATTTAGATTCTACTGAGCGTTTATCTAATGAGAAGGCTGCCCGTGCTGACAGACAATTGTGTGCATTAAAAGCTGACTTTATTGAATCTCAGAATAGACTTTCCGAGTGTGAGTCACATGTTACACAGCTGACTGACTCTCTATATCAAGCAGATGCCGATAATCTGGCTCTGCGCCAGGATGTGCAAGCTATATCCTCCCAAAGGACTGCATTAGCTGCTGATGTGAAAGTTTTGCAAGACAAGGTTGCTGCTTTTTTAGTGAGAGGGATATTCAGGCTGCCACTCCCCCTCCCTCTCCCCCTGTCTCGCCTCCACATTCCCCTACACCAGCTCCTAGAACTGTCTTTCGTTCTTTTTACAGCTCTAGGGGGGGTGGGTACAGGAATTCGCAGGAGTGTTCTGATTCTACTGCAGAGGACTTGTTACCTAGTAACAAACCCTGCCCTGAGAAATTGGTGTCACTAGTTGACCGCCCAGTGCAGCAACCACGCCCTGTAAGGTCTATCTCAAATTCCTGTGACATCACTGAACCTGCTGATTCTAAACCACATTCGGTAAGGTTAGTTTACGGTGAGCTTAAACAACCACCAGATGGCGCCAAAGCACCAAACATTTCACAACATGCTCCACAGAGGTCACATCACAATACTGAAACTGTGAAGGATACTCAAAAGCGAGGAGGTGGTTATTCCATACCACCCTATCACGCCCAGTTAATGAAGATGTTTAAACAGATAATAGAACCCTTTAGAGAGGGAACTAAGCTAACTATTGAAGCACATCTGGCCTCAATACATGAGTTCTATGAGACTTATGCAGTTACATAGGAAAGTGATAAACTCCGTTTACTCCGTTGGTCCTTTGCTTCCGAGTGTTCTGAGACGTTGCGATCCATCATCACTGGTACTTCGGTTGTGTTAGAGGTGGAACAACAACTCAAGAGACGTTATGGTACATACGCTGATTCCATTGAGTCTCGCAAAGCTGCATTCCATTTGCGCTGTGGGCTCCAGTAAAATCCCCGTGAATTTGCTTTCCGTCTGAAACAACATTATTTTCCAGACAGGACTCCTTCGGAGGACGAACTGGAGTATGGAGAATTCCGATCTCTTTGCAAAAGCCTTGCCTGAATATATGAGTGTGGTTGTGGCTGGTATGAAAAAGGCCTCTTACTCATCGATCCTGGCCATAGCCGAGGATTTCTATTATCATAAAGTCAGGGTTCCTGCAGGCCAATCTGAGAAACCGGTGCCCAAAGCACGATCTAAGGAACAGAAGCTAAGTGTATGTGCTGTTCAGACTTCACTTGCTTTGGAACCTAGTAGCCCTGTAGCTTCCACTCCAGGACCTGTTTCATTTCATCCAGCGGACCTGCCTTCCTCTTCTGCTGCACCACCCAAAAGGGATGGACCTAAGACACAGAAGAAGAGTCGGCCAAATAAGCCACGGCAGCATGATGATGAGGACAGACGCATGATAGCGGAACAATTGGCGCAGCTGATAGATCGTATTTCTGCCCTGGAACTGTCTTCCAAACAACTGACAGTACCTGTCCCAGCGAGAAGAGAACAGACCCTGAGGAGAAAGGATAACAATGTCAGTTACAAGCCTTCCGGCACTCGAGTGGTCCAGTCTATAGCTACTGACACCCAGGCTCCCTCAGGAGACGACCAGGAAGACACACCCGAATTGTTGGAGGACGATAACGCATGACTAGTCCGAGAACCGATGTCTCCACCCACTATTGTATCTTCTGTCCAAACAACATCTCCTGATGCTACACAAGACACTGATCCGGTACAATCCAGTGAATTATCTGAGGACACAGATTGTCAGCGTTCCCAAGGAACAAATATCTGACATTGTTCTCCAGGCTGACCATTTGGAGATTGTTCTGAAGTCTACGTTCCCCATGCCGGACCCACCTCAAGAGACTGTCCAAGACCCCGCCTCATCTGTTTCCCACTCTTTGACTTCTCATCCTCGTCTACTGGCTGTACTTCACCAGGATGATACTGACTTGTCTGTTGATGTCCTCCTGCATGGTTCTGTTCCAGTTCAAGCTCAACTGCTACTCCAGAGTGACATCTCCATGATCAGTGAATCCTTTTACTGTCAACTTCAGCGAACCACACCCGTTCCGTTTGTTAGGCGCCACTCTACTCACCTACCTATACCAGGTCAGGGGGTCAAGCCTCTTGTTGGGGTTTGTAGCCTACTGCTGACCCTGGGTTCTAAGACTTTCACTCATCACTTTTCTGTGGTGAAAGGCCTACACACATCCTTGTGTTTGGGATCCGAATGTCTTGTTCGTCTAGGAGTCTACGTTGATTTGGTGAACGGTGTGCTTTGGAGCAGATTGCACCCTGGTAGAAGATGTGGACCTGATGGATGGTCTGAAGGCTGGACAACCTCTTCCTCAAGTTTGTGAAGTGGTCTGTGCTGAAGACGTCAAGATTCCTGGCCTTGTGCAGGATTTTGCTCTGCCTCTTCGTTTGGCCACCAGGATGGGTGTGGGAGTGTGTGTGAGAGCTTCTGTGAGTGCGTGTGGGTGTGATGGAGCGTAGGGAGTCCAACTACTCCCTAGCGGAGACAGAGTCATTAGTGGAGCTCTGTCTCCAGTATGAGGCACGGGTGTTTGGCCACAATGGCAGGAGACCACCCCGTAACGTCACCATGAGGGCCTGGGCCAGAATATGGGACACCCTGCATAGGTGAGAACCACCCCAGTACCCATCACTATGTAGCCAGTGTGTCCTAGTCACTTAACCTGTCACCTATTGCTCCCACCCCCATTTGTCAAGGACCTGCTTGCTTATTCTGTGTTGCATAAAAAAAAAAAAAATATATATATATATATATATATATATATATATATATATATATATATATATATTATATATATATATATATATATATATAAAGGAAACATAGATAGATAATGAAGGATAACAATATTTTGGCAGGCAGATGTTTAATACCTGGATAGGTCCCTACCTCATCAGAATCTACATGACAGATTTGATGTGCTCAGTGCCATCATAATGCTGCATATGTTTGAAAAGGATTGTCACCTGACCGTATTCTCCACCATATCTTTCTTCCAGGCATTATGGTGTGTACCGGGACCTCGAGTCCTTGAGGCACAGAGTCCACTGGGAGAACCCAGCCCTCATCTGGCGCACCAGACACTGCCTCAGAGCTGGACGTAAGTAGCAGCCCCCCCCCAAAACAAAAAAACAATAAAGTCAGTAGCACAGCTATGACAGCTGCCTTGTAATAAATACCAGAAATCCTGAAACGTGGAGGTGACTCTCAGATGCTAAAAAGCTATAATGGAGGAACGGGAGCTAATGGTCAGCTCAATGAATATCTCTGCAGTTGGATATCGGCGCTGATAGCATACTGAGTGCTCATTCTCTGAAGCCCCTTACCGCAATCATCTGCATTGTCAAGGAGGCATACCCGAAAAAGGGATATAGGCCTCAGAGGCTGCCGGCCACATGTTGCTCTGGAGGTCACCCTCATACCTCCAGACCAATGTCAGGCCTGCTGTTGTGGAGGCATATATCCCTTGGTCAGGTATGCCTCCCTGACAATGCAGATGATTGCGGTGAGGGGCTTCAGAGAGACACGATCAGAATCTAAGCATCATGTGTGCTTCATAGTTGCACCTGTCACCCTCTATTCTATGTCATCTCATGTCTGCTACCTCTCAACGCTCACCTTCTTGTCAATGTGCTCTTCTTTGGCAGATGTTCTGGTATGCAACCTATTGCCACCCAAAATGTGGGTGATGAGATACCGGTCAGTCCACTGTGTCAACATATACATCAAGGCCACTCAGTGTCACCTGCATAAGCCTGGCCACCTTTTGTTTAGATGTATACCGGTGTAACTGTACACAGAAAGTAGTTGACATATGTGTTCACACACTGGCCTGACCTGTCTCCCACTTAGTGTCACTGGGTTGGGTGGGGGGGGGGTGTTGATAGGTAATAGTGTATGTAGAATGCAACCAATGCACGATAGGGTAACCCTGACTTCATATTCTTACTGCACACAGGTCGTGCACAGCATGCTGCTGAGGGCATAGCCCAGGAGGTGGTGGTGGATATGTGCAGGGAGGCAGTGGCGGAGGCAGAGGCAGAGCAGGAGGAGGAAGGCTACTCTGCCTCTGAGGAGAGTCTGCCACTAGAAAATGTGATGGAGGTGTCCAATGGGGAGGACCAGGCCCAGGTGTAGGCAAAGGCGATGGCAGAGGTGGAGCAGCAGCAGCATGTGGTGGAGGAGCAGGGGGCAAGGGAGGTCCCTGACCTCTATGAGGATATGCCCCCGCTTGAAGGGGACGAAGAGGTGGTTATGGAGGCAGCAGCCCCGGCCCCACCCCATGTATGCCAGCCAGCGGCCCCAATACCTCCTCCCCCTCCTGAGGCATATGGAGAGCTGCTGAACATGGTGTCTGCAATGTGCAGCGAACTGCAGGAGGGGAGGAGAGAAACAAGACAGACATTGTCTGAAATCGTGAGCCTTATGCGCCAGCTGGTTGGCATATTTCAGGAGCCTGTTGAGGAGCCAAAGGGGCTGAAGGCCATGCTGGCAATAGACCATTGAGGCCCCAATCATGTTACCAACAGTGTCCCTAACAGCTCACAGGTAGCTGGCAGATATCCAATGACTGAAAGGACATCACATGGCCTCTCCTTCGCATATTCAGGAGACTTTACCTACTTATCTAATTTGGACATACTTGGATGTTAACCTACTTGATGTTACTGGGTGTGGGCTACAATGCTGTCACCGTATTCTCTGCCAATGATTGCAAGTGTTGAGATGTGATGTACAGATGCAAACTGTACAGTGATGGTTAAGGTGTGCACTGAAGGTGTGTTCTAATCCCATGCCTAGGGTAGGAAGTCATGCATATGGTGGGACCGTGGTATATGCAATAGAGGGTACCATCCCCATATCAGTGGTACACAGGTATGCAGTGAAATGGAAAAACCCTGCCATCAGATGACATGTGGTGAGGAGGCCCTAACGATTGACACTGACAACATGGGAATGGTAGGCAGCATATTTGAGGTGACAGATAGCTTGCCTAACCTATGGGCCAATGGATGATGATGATGTAATCAGGCCAGGGGTACAGGGAGCAGCAGTGAGATTAGAGGCCACAACCTCTGGAGACAGAGGCTGTTGCAGCAAGACAGCCCTCACAGATATTTGCTGTCCCTTACAAATGAAACCATATGTGAGGATGAAAACTGCTGGCTTACTTTGCACAGGTCGGAGCTGTTTCAGGCATGTTGGGTCAATCAGCCTGGCATGTGCCATGTTGTTACCATAAGTATGATATTGTGTTTTATCATAAAGCGTACATATATGTATGGTGATTGTTCTATGACAGTCTTTTGTGACCAGGTGGTCTAGCATTCATGTCTACCTCAGCAATGGTGTATGCATTTATATATGAATCATGACAAAACAAAAGCAGAATAAAATAAATAACAGATATCTACCTCTAAACTGTGTGATCCCTGATGTCATGTCACTGACCTGCACCTAACAAAAGGTCAGGCAGGCTACTGAAAGTGGGAAGGTGCCCATCTTGTAAGTGAGAAGTGGATGAGACCTGCAGGACCTGAGACATGCAGGACCTGAGACAGAGGTTGTGTTAGTAAGAGGTCTAGAATGAGGGGAGAGACATAGACCTGTGGGTTCCATGATTTGCAATGCATGTACCACCTGACAGCGCAAATAGCTCCCCCTCATTCTAGAGGCCTGTGCTAACCCTAGACTGACGGGACATCCTAGGCCTGAGTCATGTACAGGAGAGCTGGTGACTGCTTTGCAATGCTGGGAATCATATGCAATCAGGTAGATGCCATAAGAGCATCACATGTGCAAGGTGAGGCACTAGGAAGCAGAGCTGTGAAAAATGAGAAGGTATCCCCCCAATGACACCTAAAAGCTGTAAAAGCATACCCACAAACACGGCCAAACATACACCTGTGGCCAGGATCAGGGGTGTGTAAGGCAGGTATCCCAGGGGAGGGGAGGGGGGTGAGGTGAAGCAATCATTGGAGGGAGGAGGTGGCATTGTGGGATAAGGAAGCCCCCCACAGGCAGGGATGGAGAACAGGGACGAGGTGTGTCCCCCCAATAAAGAGTGCCTCTCCCCCCCCCACTCTTCTTCTATACGCTGTTTCACACAGCCTTTCCAGAGGGTGACCAGCAACATGAGCCCCAGACATTACTATGAGCATTCCAAACATCATAGATGAAGCAGGAATACTTGCTTACCTGAGTACAGCCACAGGCTTGAAAAGGCAGCCCATGTAATGTGTAACATCCAGCAAATGAGTGCGGATTGCAACAGTAGATAGGAAGGTGTCTCCAAACAGACAGGAGACGGAAGTTCGTAGTGATGTAGACGTATCACAGCCCTCAGAATTTAAACGTACCAAGGAACGTGGGCTAGACGTCTTTTGGATTTGTCCATAACTGACCAGATGAACGTATTACGTCAGGTCGTCTAACGTACGGCTTGTTGCATGTGCTTAATTGTATATAAATATGTCTAACTTCATATTATCATAAGTGTGGATACTTTGACACCATGGCTCCCAAAGCACAGAAACCTATGGCGAGAAAACCCAACTTCACCCAGGCTGAGACCGAACTGCTAGTGCAGGAGGTCCACACTCACCACCAGCGCCTCTTCTCGCCCCAGGGAGAAAGACTCGGGGCATACTCCAAGAGCAAGCTGTGGACCGAAATTGCTCACCGCCTCAATGCAGTCCACCACCATAAGTGGGATGTGGAGGACTGCAAAAAGAAATGGCGAGCCATTAAAAGGGAAGTGCGAGCAAATGTGGGGAACCGGCCTCCGGATGGAGACATGTTAGACCTCAGCCCCATGGAGCAGCTGGTGCTGAGCTTTGTATCACTATCCTCAACCTATGGTGTGGGCACCCAGGACATCTCAGCTGCCCCACCTGCACAGTCTTCTGGTAAGTACCTGTCCTCATCCCCAGTCTCACAGTTATGTCCCATATTCTGAGAGCCCTCTCTTTCATCCGCCTTCCTCTATCCCTCTAATGGGCAAGTGAGTACACCTGCTGTTCAGTCCTTCACATAACACCTGTTTGGTACTGCTGATGCCACAGCATGGAATTAGAGTCCACCACCCTTATACTCACAAATTGGAGCATTTGCTATGATCAGCAGGTGTGGTCACGAAAGGTGTCTGCACATACACTGCGTTCATCCCCTTCATACTGTCACCAACACACCGCCCTATGGTTGCTGGCTATGTGGTACTACACCTTTGGGATGCATGTTACTGGCAACTCATCTCACCTACACACAGGTCGCGCACCTGTGCTATGCGGTGACATCTATATGTGCTTTTCCCCTATGTAGATGCCACCAGCTCTGATGAGGAGCAACCCTGCGGTAGTGGCATGAACACATCAACTCCGCAGGATGAGCCAGCAACAGTCAGCCAGCAGGAGCTTCAGGGGTCCCAGCACACCCTCACATAGGAGCCTGCGAGTGGAGTTGAGGACCTTCCAATTCTCCCACCACCTGAGCAGTTTGCCACTGTGGTTGGCGAGACTGAAGACGGCAGTGAGGGAGGCCAGGCTGGCCGCTGGAGGGCACCCAGTCGCCAGGGTCGACACCTGGTTCGATTAGCCCAGAAGCTACTGGGCCAGAATCTGACCCTGGAGGGGTATCGCCAGCAGAAGCTCCAGCTGCTGAGAGAGGCTGTGGAGGCGAAACAGCAGGGAGTGGAGGCGAAACTGCAGGGAGTGGAGGCCCAACGGGAGACGAATGACCTGCGCCAGCTTTTGCATACCAACACTGCCATCGCTGGAATGCCTCCGCAGTGAGCTGCACACCGTACTCCCTCCACAAGCCACCACACTGATGAGGTGCCTGCACCACCCTCCAGCACTGGCTCAGTGCCAACCGGCCGCAAAGCCACATAGAAAACCAAGCACCCCCGGGTGTTGGGGCCTGTTCTACGCTTGCCTTCCTCGGCTCCCTTAAGATGGCCAGCATTTGACCACAACACAACCTCCAGCAGTGAGTGCAAGCTCAGACACTGATGTGGTGCCAGTTGTTCCCGAGGCCACATCTCTACCTAGAGGGGGAGCTGGGAGGGCTGTCAGGGGCTGTGGGAGACCACGTGGGCGAGGGAAGGGGAAGTAGGTGGGGGCTGCAGTTGTTTGTGTATGGGGTGGGGGTGGGTTTGGTGAGGATATGGTGTTTGGTGAGGGGTGGTGTTTTGCACATTATGTGGGATAATAAAAGTGTTTTTGGAGAGGAACCTATTGTCTGTGCTTGTTTTCCAGCTTCAGTTTCTGTACACTGAGGCTGACTATTGTCAGTGCTGTTTTCCAGCTTCAGTTTCTGTACACTGAAGCTGACTTGGTTTTGGCACTGGACTGATATAGTGTCAGGTGGCTAGGGTACACCATCCATGTCACACGAAGTGGGTCTGTATTAGACGGTGCCTGGCGTGATAGGAGGTAGGATGAGAGGGGTGTTTCCAGAGGTTGATGAAACGTGGGGTGACACATAGCAGTGAGAACATACGTGGAGAGGTTGAGATAGAGATGGTGTGAGTGAGGGGGTATACAGACACGATATTACACACTCTTCCCTTACCTGTAGACTGCACGACACACGCTGGAATAGCTTAGACGTTGTGAAAGCAGGTATAAGTCAAAACGCTACTTTGAACGTACTGAGGAAACTGATGTGGCTTTGGTTATCGTATTTGTACATTTGGGGCCTATATCCACCGTCGGACCGCCCCCGGAACGCCCCCAATTTGGACGACTTAAGTTCGACGTTTTGTGGCGTGGGACGTGCAGCTGGCCAACCTTTGATTATGTTTACTTGTACATTTTGCCGGGTAATACATCTAAACCCCGACTTGTGCGCTTTTTTTAGACGTTTTTCTGTTTTGATTATTACCCCCATAGCTTATTAGTAAATTAGCATAGTCTTACAACTAGTGGAATAAAATGAATGCCTTTGTAATTTCCCCTATCTTATTAATCATGTTTGGGAATCTCGGATAATTTTGCTGATACAGATATAAATACAAAATAGGACAATGGGATATCCTAGAGGCATACCTTCACAATTCATTCCAACTGATAAGAGACTTTAAGTTACAGTTGACATCATTAATCAATTAATTGTACCTATATAACTTAATTTATAAATGTTTACACATATTATTAAACTAATGTACTCCCTTCCAAACTCTTTTTCCCTCTGTCTCATTTACAATCTACTCTCACTAGTTTATCTTTAGAAAAACACACCTTTTAAGGAAGGCGTGAAAAAGCTTCTTCTCACCCAGAGGCTGTGTGAGAACATGAGCACAAATCTTGTTTGTTCAATTTGTGTCAAATCAAGCACTTTTTCATTTTCCAGACCTCCCTACTTGTCTAAAAAGATGCATATTGAAGTTCATTTCTCCTACACATGAGATGACAGTCTCAGCCTGTCCCAGTAATATCATTCCCTCAGAGCCTGGATCCGCTCAGCTGATGCTCCTGATGAACCACTAGCCATAATCTCTCCTTTCACAACGCTTTCCATCACTGCATCTGCTGTGGACTGATGACATTGGCAGTAACAATGTGAGCACCAGGATGTCAGAATCGGAATATTGCTAAGATTCATTGACACTTAAGATAGCTATGTGGTATGAATTAAAAAGCACCACAGAGATATTTTCAATAGCCTTTTCCAGGACTAGGACCAGGCTACAGCAGTGAATCTCACCAAACTGAAGAACTCCAACATTATTTTCTTGATGGGCAAATAATTTTTTGTCATTCCATCTGTTTAATTTAAAAATCAATTCCATTCCATTCAACTCCCTCCTCATACGATTAACAAGTGTAACCAATATAAAAACAGTCATATCTCAATATAATTTTCATCTTATAATAATTAATTGATTGAGATAATAAATTTTAAAACCAACTAGTTTATTTATCAAAGGATCTTAAAAATCAAATTCATTACCAAATCTATAAAAAGGGTTTCAGGTCATCGCATTTTATTGTTGATTGACAAAATCAAGCAGAGCCTCTGGGGAATCGTAGCGAGTAGTTTATTGTTAAACATAACCCACATCGTTGCCGGGTATAACAGACCATATTTTGCTCCCAGCTGTTGAAGTTGTGGTTTGAGTGAGAGATGTCGTCTCAGGGCTGCAGTGTGTTTAGCAAAATCTGGCAGTAAGAGGATCCTTGTTTCTTGCCACTTTAAGTTTTTAATTTGTTTGACTGATGTAAGGATTTCCATAGCTTGACTGAATCTGAGAAGCTTAAAAATTAAAGGTCTGGGACCTTTTTGGTTAATTGGCTGCTTGAATTTAAGGGAAAGCAGTTTAGGTAGAAATTCCTCCAGAAAGTTTACTGGATTAGATCCCTCAACTCCTTCTGGCAGTCCCAGAAAGCGGATATTGTTCCTCCTACTCCTGTTATTTGCATCTTCTAACTCTTTAGTGAGTCTAATTATAATTTTATAATCAGACTGGCATTGTAATAAAGTATCTTCTGCCCTTGACATTCTGTGCTCCAACTGCTCCATTCATACATTAGAAACTGCCATTTGCTGAGATAGGTTTGAAACATCTGACTGTACCTTAGAGAGTTTATCAGTGTTATCTTGGATTAAGATTTAATTGTCTGCAGTTCTGTCATTATCTGGTCCAGTATTTCTGTTAAATCTTTCAGGAGTGGTACTTTCGATGGAGTAGGAGGATCAAGCTTAAATCGTTTTGCTCCTCTTGCAGCTGCAAACGCTGAATTCAGTCTAGTTTGTCTAGTAGTTGTCATCATTAAGCTTTAAATATGCTCCTTTAGTTAGCTAGTTGAAAGGGAAAGCATCAAAAAAATTCTGATAAATACTTTTAAAGTGCTGGTAGGGAGAGAGCCATCAATCACACGTCTTTCCTGCAGTGCATCCAAGCTCTGCCCTTTCTATTTTGCTCTGCTGCATCCTGACAAGGTATCTTTAGTCAAAATATGGCTGCGGCATTTTTTTAGGTTCATTAAATCAATGAGTCATCAAATACGTCACTGATTACGACAGTGGAAACAGGAGTTTATACCAATGTCATCCACTCAATTTCCAATTTCAATCCAAAAGGTGTTTAGAGTGAAATACAACATTGTTCACTGAAATTTAATCTCCTTTCATAATGACCCCCCCCCCACCCTTCTTTTATAGTCAATGATCTGCCACTGGATATCATCTATCGTATGAGATTTGTCCAGCCAATGCTGGACTAATGGAGCCTGGGTATTTTCAGTGGTGTTAAGGGACTTGTGTTTGTTTAAGCTAATGTGAACCAGATGACTACTCCTATGTAAATTAAGCCACAGGGGCATGTTATTGCATAGACCACATTCTGAGATCTACATGTGGTTTGATTGCTCGATCTAATAGCCATATCCCTGTTAAGAGGAGTCCATATATTCCTTTCAATAATTTTATCACACCACTGGCAGTGACCAAATCTGCTATGATTTCCGTGGTCGCTACCAGTGGTGTGATAAAACTCCTTATCTTTGCGGCACCTTAAAACGCGCTGCAAAGGTAAGGGGAGGGAGGGAGATAGATTCGGGTAGGTAGGAAGGAGGGAGGTGACCACGTGCATTCCCTCCCTTAACTGTAGGGACAATGCCATTCACCACTCCACGGGGCGGTGGATGGCCTTGTCCCCGTACCTGCGGTGAGCACCTTTCCACCCTCCACCGTTTTGGTGGGTTACCCATGGTTACTTGCAGATAGCTGCGGGTAACATCCACCGTGTCATTCTCTACTTAAAACATGAAAACAAATAGAGGGACATAATCAAAACATACATAAAAGCCCGATTTGGTCATATCGTGCTGGACACCTAAACTCGGCATCGGGAAAATGCTCACTCTCGAAAAATATGTCTAGAATAATTTTTTTCCGAAAATGGTCTATCTGGACATCCAGACTATTGTTAGTCCAGACTGCCAGTACATCTATCTTTATACCACATTTTCGACCAAAATTTTATTCAAGTCCCAAATGCCCAGAACAAGACTCACGTTTAAGTTTTGTCCAGGATGTCTAGTAAAACCTTTGATTATCCCTGCAGGATGACTAAGTTTAGGTCCACCCTTATCCCACCCACACCACTCCTCCAGATATGCCCATTTTAGCTCTGGGTGCAAAGTGGGATTCAGAGGTCTAAGAAGTCCTGCAATATGTCCAGAAAATCAGTTTGATTATGGGCATTTGGATGACCTGTCTTTTAGGTCAACCAAGTGCTGATTTGGGCAGGTTTTTAGATGTGTTTAAGTTTTAATTATGAGCCCCATATTTATAGAGATATTTTTTTTTTTTTTTTGAAAGCTTGTTTTTCACACGCATTAGGCAAACAGAGATAAAAACACTGCTACATGCAGGAAGGGCTATGTATACTCCTGGTTTTATATTAAATTCTGAGCGCTGGGTGAGCTATTCATTCTGTCCTAACATTCTATGTCATTACCAATTTTTGTATCTAACTTCCCCCCCTCCCCCCCCCCCCCCACACACACATTTTACTAAGCTGCAGTAGAAGTTTCTACCATGGTCCAGAGTGTTAATTGCTTCAATGTAGAGAATGACATTGGGGGAAAAATATGTCCCCGTCTCCGCCCCATCCCTACAAACTCGGTCCTTGTCCCTGTGAGCTCGGTCCCCGTAAACCATCACATGCACACACTCCTCGAATAGTTTTATACTGAACACAGCTACAATGCTACTTTATCCTAAAGCAAAAGAAGAAAAGAAATAGAAATTGTTTTCTACCTTTGTTGTCTGGTTTCTGCTTTCCTCATCATTCTCTTCCTTCCATCCACTGTCTCTTCCTTATGGCATCTGCTCTATTTCTATGCCTCTACCAGAAACTGTCTCTCCCTTCCATCTCTCCTGCTCCCCCCCCCCTCCATTGGTCTGGCACCCATCTTCTTCCCTCTGCTTCCCCCATGGTCTGGCATCTTTGTCTTCTTCCCTTCCATCTCACTCCCTCTTCAGGTGGTTTTTAGCATCTTTCTCCTCCCTTCAGCTCTGGTATCTGTCTCCTCCCCCTCCCAAAATGCTCTATTTGTCTCCTCTCCCTTTCCCTTCCTTTTCTGTTCTGTAAGTTTGTAGTGTCTTGGTCCTCAATGTATTTTAAACAGTATGGACTCCTACTTTTATTTGTAAATCACTTAGAAAATTTGATAATGTGACAATCAAAATTTTAATAAAACTTCCTTCTCAATTTGTTTTCTACCTCTTGTCTACTTACTTTCCAGTCCTCAAATTCTTTCATTGTGTCTACCTACAGCTTGCCATCTTTCCTTAACCCCTTCCAGTATCTCACTAAATCTATCCTCTTCGCCCAATCCAGCATGTGCTTTTTTAAATCCCCTTCTTCCATCTAGTATATGCTCACTCTCTCCACTTCCTTCCAGATTCTGCTTCTCCTCTATCTTCTCCCATCCAGTGTCTGTTCCCCTCTCCCCTCCCGTCCAGCGTCTGCTCCTCTTTCTCTCCTCCCCACTTCATTATAGCATCTGCTCCATCTGTCCACATTCAGCATCTGTTCCCCTCTTCCCCCGTCCAAGCCACATCTGCTCCACCCTCTCCTGCCACTCAATCTCTTCCCTTCGTTGGGCCACCTACCTCCCTTTCCCTCACCTTCATGGGCGATCTTCAGATATTTTTTTTCTGGGCAACGTTCTCGCAAGTCCTGAACTTGACTGCCCCAAAGCTGTTTCTCTGATGCAAACAGGAAGTGCGTCAGAGGAGAAGCTTTGGGGCAGTCAAGCGCAGGACTTGCAAGAACGTTGCTGCGTCCGGACACCCAGAAAGAAAAAAGTCTGAAGAGCGCCTGTGAAGGTGAGGAAAAGGGAGGGAGGTGGCTAGACGAAGGGAAGAGATGCCCGGATGGATTCATTTTTTCTTTGCTGCCAACAGGAGAGAGCGAGTGTGCGATCGTGAGGAGGGCTAGAAAGGGAAGCAACGCGGCAGATACTTTAGTGCGGGGACAAGGCCATTCACCGCTCTACGGGGTGGTGAATGGCCTTGTCCCCATACCTGCTGTGACCAGTTTTTTCTCTCCACGTTTTGTGGTTAAAAGATGTTACAAATTAATTAGAATTAACAAAGTTAAAAGCTAGTTATTAACAGCGCTAGAGATCAGTTATTGTGGGGTAGGATTGTACAGGTTAGTTGCCTAAATACTTCAGGAACAGGTATGTTTTTAGCTGTTTCCTAAATTCCCCATAAGTTGTATGTGTGAGCAATTGTTCCAGATCTTTGCCCCATAATGCCGCTTGATGCGAGAGAAGATGTTGATGGTGTTTTTTAAATTTACATTCTTTAACCGGTGGGGAAACAAAATTTGAGTGTGAGCTTCTCTTATGTCTGTTTGAGAAAGAGAAGAGGTCAATTATATATTTAGGGGTTAAACCGAATAGTGCCTTAAAGCAAAAGCATCCAAACTTAAACTTCATGCGTGCCTCCATCGGTAGC
Organism: Geotrypetes seraphini; assembly: GCF_902459505.1. NCBI lineage: Eukaryota > Metazoa > Chordata > Amphibia > Gymnophiona > Dermophiidae > Geotrypetes > Geotrypetes seraphini. The sequence goes on along the minus strand of NC_047085.1, from coordinate 283,325,729 downwards.
CAATGCAGAAGTTGGTAGGAAGGTGTTACATGATCGAACTTCTTCAACCCAAAAATTTGCTTGACTGCCGCATTTTGCACCAATTGTAATCGCCACATATTCTTCTGGGAAATTGCCAGGAAGGCAATATTGCAATAATCTAATTGTCTCAGTATAAGGGATTATCTTTGCAGAAAGTAAATTCGATCACGTCTCACCACTCCTTTCCAAGCTTCACTGGCTCCCGATAATTTCCAGAGTCCACTTCAAATGCATCTGCCTAACTTTCAAGATCCTCCACGGCATCCTTCCTCCATTAATCCCACTGTCCTGGAATTCCTCGAATCTTAGTACCACCAGACCTACCCAAAAATCGAAACTATCCTTCCCCTCATTAAAAGGCATTTCCCACCCAGGAAAACTGGGGACTTTCCTCCTCTTCAGATTCATCGAGCTCTGGAATAACCTTACCTCTCCTCTTCGGAACCTGAGGTTCTCCAACCCTTCTGTAAACATCTGAAAACCTGGCTTTTCTCAAAAACTTAATCACTCCCTCCTCATCTGACATCCTAGCTCTTTAACATTCTTCTTTCCTCCGATCTTCATCTAACCCTTTCCCTGGAGTTCCTTTCTCATTACAATCCCTGTAAACCGTGCCGAGCTCTATCACCATGGAGATGGCGCGGTATACAAACCTAAGGTTTAGTTTAAATGATGAGACATCAAAATATGCTTTAATGGACTGAAGCTTCCAGAGAGTAAAAAAACTCTTTCTAACTAAGGAGTCCACCTGGTCTTTCATGGTTAGACTCTGGTCCAATGTTGCACCCAATATCTTCATAGTGGGTTAGATGGGATAATTACATTTATTGATGCACAGTGATGTTTTAGTGTCAAGTGGGTGTGGCGAAGCAACAAAAAATTTTGTTTTTTCTGAATTAAGCTTCAGTTTGAATTCAGTCATCCATTGCTCCATCGAGTTTAATACTTGTTGCCTTAGGAATGACTTCCAAGAGAGAGGTAGCGAATGGGATAACGATTGTAAAGTCATCTGCATAACTAAATAATTTTATTCCCAGCTGGGTTAGTTGTGCACCTAATGACAACATGTAAACATTGAAAAGCAATGGGGACAATGGTGACCTTTGCGGTACACCAGATGGATTGCTCCAGGTATCAGGGAGATCGTGCAGGACATAAGGAACCCTCAAAACCAATCTAATACTTCTTCTCCGATACCAATAACATCTAAGCATTGTAACAGTTTCCCATGGTCCACTAAGTCAAAGGCAGAGCTCATATTGAATTGCATGACTAGGGCATTAAGGCCCTTACTAAACAAGAACTGTAAATTATCCAAGATAGCCGCAATTACTGTCTCAGTGCTAAACAAAGGTCCGAAACCAGATTGAGTTTCATGTAGGAGAGAGAACTGATCAAGGTATTCCATCAATTGAGCATGTACTAAGCCTTCCATGATTTTTACAATAAAAGGGATGGATGCTACTGGTCTGTAGTTGGTTACTAATGCTGATGATTCTTTACAATTATTTGGAATTGGGGTTATTATAATATGACCGTTATTAGTGAGGAATTTTCCATTTTTTAAGTTATCGGTTAAATAATTCAGCAAAGAGTTTAAAGTCTAATGGAGTTGCTTTCATAATTTCTGGGGGACATGGGTCCAAAACACAGTACGATTTAGAGCACAGTTCTTCAACCGCCGGTCCGCGGACCGGTGTCGGTCCGCAGAAAATTTCTGCCAGTCCGCACAGGGCCGGCGAGATCAATTCGGCAGTTAAATTTCCTGCCGACTGCGGTTCCTGCTCACTAATGTTCCTCCCAGCCTCAGGCGATTAAGACAGGCTGCCGACGTCGGGGCCTTCCCTCTCTGAGTCTCGCCTGTTCGGAAACAGGAAGTTGAAACAAAATAGGCGGGACTCAGAGAGTGAAGGTCCCGACGTGGCAGCCTGTCTTGATCGCCACCCCTGCCGAGTTGCTGAAGAGAGCTGCAGATTCAGGTGCAGGTGGAGGGAGATGGTCAGCGTGTGCGAGCAAGATCCTGGGGAGCCTTCACAGTGACTTCCTCCCCTCCCACCAGCTCTCCTACTTGCCAGGGCAGTGATTTACCGGCAACTTCCTGCAGGCAAGTACTGAGAGCTGCTGGAAGGGGAGACAGCCACTGTAGGAGGCAGGGAAGCTGCTGGATAAAGGGAGAGCTGTTACTGGACTTGGAGAGAGTTAGAAGGAGAGATGCTGCTGGGAGGGGAGGAGGGAAAAGGATGGGAAGAGAAAGCACAGTTACTTACCGTAACAGGTGTTATCCAGGGACAGCAGGCATATATTCTCACATGTGGGTGACGTCATCTACGGAGCCCCGATGCGGAAGCATTTTCAAGCAAACTTAATTGAAGATTTAAGTTTGCTCTGCTGCTCCACGCATGCGTGCCTTCCTGCTCCACTAGGGGGTGCATCCCCTCGTGGTCTCCAGTTCACTTAACTAGCAAAGAAGCCAACCTCGGGGAGGTGGGCGGGTTGTGAGAATATATGCCTGCTGTCCCTGGATAACACCTGTTACGGTAAGTAACTGTGCTTTATCCCAGGACAAGCAGGCATGATATTCTCACATGTGGGTGACCTCCAAGCTAACTGAAAAGGGATGGAGTTGGTCTTTAGGCCGCGGAATGAGATAATTGAAGTAAATAGTCCAGGACCAGAGGGACGGGGACCGACACCGGGTCCTGGCTGTGGGAGGAGCACCAGGTTGAGAATCTGGTCCATTTTTGGGAATAGCAGGTTCTCGTCGAGGTCTTTCTAGAGGCCTCCAATATCTCCTTGACTGATTGAGACACGGGGAGAGCAGTCAGGGGGAGAGAAACCAAGCATTCAGATGAAGAGATTGAAGATTGGGATGTAACAGCGAACCCTGACCCTGTGATAGTAGAGAGGGAAACAGAGGCAGAGGCAGTGGATCTCTGACACTGAGTTGAAGTAGAAGGGAGAACCATGGCTGGCGTGGCCAGCGAGGGGCAATCAGGATCAGGGTGGCTTGTACTGTTTTCAGGTGGACAAGCGTCCGCAGTATCAGAGGAAACGGCGGGAACGCGTACAGGAACCTTCCGTCCCAGTCGAGGAGGAAGGCGTCGGCCTCGAGCCGGTCCGGGGAGTACATCTGGGAGCAGAAGAGAGGCAGCTTGTGGTTGTGGGGGGATGCGAATAGATCTATTTGAGGCGTCCCCCACTTTTCGAACACCTGTCGTAGGGTCTGAGAGTGTAATGACCACTCGTGTGGCTGGAGAAGGCGGCTGAGTCTGTCCGCCAGACAGTTCTGTTCTCCTTGTATGTACAACCGCTCGAAGGAAGGTGTTGTTGGAGATTGCCCATTTCCAGAGGCGCAGGGCTTCCCGGCAAAGGGGCCAGGACCCTGTTCCCCCTTGTTTGTTTACGTAGTACATTGCTACCTGGTTGTCGGTTCGGATGAGAACCACTCGGTCGTGGAGCAGATGTTGAAAGGCTACAGCTGCGAGATAGATGGCCCGAAGCTCTAGCACGTTGATGTGGCAGCGACGGTCTTCTGCTGACCACATCCCTTGGGTGCGTAGGCCATCTAGATGGGCTCCCCAAGCGTACTCCGACGAGTCCGTGGTGAGTATCTTGCTGTGGGGTGGGGTGAGGAAGAGCAAACCTTTGGAGAGATTTGAAGAGTCGGCCCACCAGCGGAGCGATCGTTGCAAAGAAGGCGTCACTGTCACGGGGCGGTCGATCGGGTCCCGATCTTGACGCCATTGAGAGGCCAGGGTCCATTGAGGAATTCTCAGATGGAGGCGGGCGAAGGGACGTGGACGGTGGAGGCCATGTGGCCCAGAAGAGTCATCATCTGCCGAGCTGATACTGAGGTCAGCAGGGAAAACCTTCGACTCAGACTTACTAACGCCTCTAGACGCGGAGGGGGGAGGAAGGAACGGAGGCGAACCGTGTCCAGCGTGGCCCCGATGAACTGTAGGGACTGGGAGGGGCGTAGTTGGGATTTTGGGAAGTTTATCTCGAACCCCAGACTTTGTAGGTAGGTAATAGTCTGTTGGGTCGCTGAGATAACCGCTTCCCTGGACGGGGCTTTGATCAGCCAGTGGTCCAGGTAGGGGAATACCTGGAGGCCCTGGGAGCGTAAGGTTGCTGCGACTACTACGAGGCACTTGGTGAAAACCCGAGGTGACGATGCTAGGCCAAAGGGGAGGACACGGTATTGTAGGTGCCAGTCCCCTACCTGAAAACGCAAGAACTTGCGGTGAGCGGGGTGCACTGGGACATGTGTGTACGCCTCCTTGAGATCGAGGGAGCAGAGCAGTCGCCCTCGTCGATCAGGGGGTAGAGTGTCGGTAGGGAGAGCATCCGAAATTTTTCCCGTACCAGAAATTTGTTGAGGCGTCTCATGTCTAGTATTGGGCGTAGGTCTCCCGTTTTTTTCGGTACCAGGAAGTAACGGGAGTAGAAGCCCTTCCCCCGTTGGTCGGGGGGAACCTCCTCCACTGCTCTCAGGCGAAGCAGGTCTCGAGCTTCGGAGAGGAGTACGGGTAGCTGAGTCCGATTGGGAGGGCAATTCCTTGGGGGGTTGTCCGGAGGAATGGCCCGAAAGTTGAGAGAGTACCCTGATGAGATCACGCCAAGGACCCATGCGTCCGATGTGACTTGTTCCCAGCGAGGGTAAAAGGCTTTGAGCCGACCCCCGATGGGAAGGAGGCCTGGGACTATGGCGGAGGGGGCCTGCCCCCTTCCGCGTATCCCGTCAAAAGGACGGGGATGGTTTGGTAATCGCAGGCGGTTGGGACTTGGGCATGGCCCGGTGGTGGGCTTGCGGACGCCTGGGTGGGGGCCGCGAGAAGGCAGGGGTGGATTTTTGTGGGTAGCGGCGCGGAGGGGCCCTATACGGCCTGGACGCGGGCGGTTTGGGCTTTTGTCGGACAAGGGAGGCAAACGAGCGTTCATGTTCGGAGAGGCGTTTTGTAGCCGCCTCGATAGTGTCATCGAACAGTTCTTTTCCCACGCAGGGGAGGTTAGCCAACCGGTCCTGTAAGTTGGGGTCCATGTCGACCAGGCGTAGCCAAGCTAGTCGGCGCATGGCGATAGCAAAGGCTGCCTCTCTGGAGGAGAGTTCGAAGCCATCGTAGGCCGCGTGGAATAGATGGAGGCGTAGGTTGGAGATGGATTCCAAGACCAGGCTAAACGCTCCTTGGCGGGAGGCCGGTAGGTCAGTCTCAAAGGCTCTCAGTAGTCCAATGAGGTGTTTGAGGTAGGATGTGAAGGTGAAAGTGTAGCTTTGCACCCTAGAGGCCATCATCGCATTTTGGTATAGTCTCCTGCCGAACTTGTCTAGGGTTCGGCCTTCTCGGCCTGGGGGGGACCGCCGCTGAGACGCGGGAGGGGTGGGCCTTTTTTAGGTAGGATTCTACTAACAGCGACTGGTGGGAGAGCTGCGATTGTTCAAATCCCGGAAAGGGTACTGTGCAGAAAGGACTACAGGGTGAAACTGAAAGAAGCCAAGAGAGAGATACGTTTGGCGAAGGCACAGGCGGAAGAACAAATGGCTAAAAATGTAAAAAAGGGAGATAAAAATTTTTTCAGATATATTAGTGAAAGGAGGAAGATAAAAAATGGAATTGCTAGGCTAAAAGATGCTGGGAACAAATATGTGGAGAGTGATGAGGAGAAAGCAAATGTGCTAAACAAATACTTCTGTTCTGTGTTCACAGAAGAAAATCCTGGAGAAGGACCGAGATTGTCCGGCAAAGTTGCACGAGAAAATGGAGTAGATTCTGCGCCGTTCACGGAGGAGGGTGTTTATGAGCAACTTGAAAAACTGAAGGTGGACAAAGCGATGGGACCAGACGGGATCCATCCCAGGATACTAAGGGAACTCAGAGAGGTTCTGGCGAGTCCTATTAAAGACTTGTTCAACAAATCTCTGGAGACGGGAGTGATTCCTGGGGATTGGAGGAGAGCGGATGTGGTCCCTATTCATAAAAGTGGTCACAGGGATGAAGCAGGAAACTACAGGCCGGTGAGCCTCACTTCAGTTGTTGGAAAAATAATGGAAGTGTTGCTGAAAGAAAGGATAGTGTATTTCCTTGAATCTAATGGGTTACAGGATCCGAGGCAACATGGCTTTACAAAAGGTAAATCGTGCCAAACGAACCTGATTGAATTTTTTGATTGGGTGACCAGAGAGCTGGATCGAGGACATATGCTAGATGTAATTTATTTGGATTTCAGCAAAGCCTTTGATACAGTTCCTCATAGGAGGCTGTTGAACAAACTTGAAGGGCTGAAGTTAGGACCCAAAGTGGTGAACTGGGTCAGAAACTGGCTGTCGGACAGACGCCAGAGGGTGGTGGTTAAAGGAAGTCGCTCGAAGGAAGGAAAGGTGACTAGTGGAGTCCCTCAGGGTTCGGTGCTGGGGCCAATCCTGTTCAATATGTATGTAAGTGACATTGCTGAAGGGTTAGAAGGAAAAGTGTGCCTTTTTGCAGATGATACCAAGATTTGTAACAGAGTAGACACCGAAGAGGGAGTGGAAAATATAAAAAAGGATCTGCAAAAGTTAGAGGAATGGTCTAATGCCTGGCAACTAAAATTCAATGCAAAGAAATGCAGAGTAATGCATTTGGGGATTAATAATAGGAAGGAACCATATATGCTGGGAGGAGAGAAGCTGATATGCACGGACGGGGAGAGGGACCTTGGGGTGATAGTGTCCGAAGATCTAAAGGCGAAAAAACAGTGTGACAAGGCAGTGGCTGCTGCCAGAAGGATTCTGGGCTGTATAAAGAGAGGCGTAGTCAGTAGAAGAAAGAAGGTGTTGATGCCCCTGTACAGGTCATTGGTGAGGCCCCACTTGGAGTATTGTGTTCAGTTTTGGAGACCGTATCTGGCGAAAGACGTAAGAAGACTTGAGGCGGTCCAGAGGAGGGCGACGAAAATGATAGGAGGCTTGCACCAGAAGACATATGAGGAGAGACTGGAAGCCCTGAATATGTATACCCTAGAGGAAAGGAAAGACAGGGGAGATATGATTCAGACGTTCAAATACTTAAAGGGTATTAACGTAGAACAAAATCTTTTCCAGAGAAAGGAAAATGGTAAAACCAGAGGACATAATTTGAGGTTGAGGGGTGGTAGATTCAGGGGCAATGTTAGGAAATTCTACTTTACGGAGAGGGTGGTGGATGCCTGGAATGCGCTCCCGAGAGAGGTGGTGGAGAGTAAAACTGTGACTGAGTTCAAAGAAGCGTGGGATGAACACAGAAGATTTAGAATCAGAAAATAATATTAAAGATTGAACTAGGCCAGTTACAGGGCAGACTTGTACGGTCTGTGTCTGTGTATGGCCGTTTGGAGGAGGATGGGCAGGGGAGGGCTTCAATGGCTGGGAGGGTGTAGATGGGCTGGAGTAAGTCTTAACAGAGATTTCGGCAGTTGGAACCCAAGCACAGTACCGGGTAAAGCTTTGGATTCTCGCCCAGAAATAGCTAAGAAGAAAAAAAAAAAAAAATTTTTTAAATTGAATCAGGTTGGGCAGACTGGATGGACCATTCGGGTCTTTATCTGCCATCATCTACTATGTTACTATGTTACTTGGCCTCCATTTTGGAGGGCACGGCTGTGACCATATAGGGGGTCTCCAGGTTCCTGAAGAGAGCCTGTTGGAGTATTGGGTTAGGCGGTAAGCGAAGGGACTCTCTGGGCAGTGATGGCATATCCAGTTCCGCTAGGTATTCTTTAGAGTATCTGGAGTCGGACTGGAGGTCTAAATTCAAAGCGTGGCCCATGTCCTGGACAAAGCGCGAGAAGGATGGTCGGGATGTTCCCGAGGCCCCGTGCGGGGTTGGTGAACGAGACCATCGTCGGGTGGAGAAGGAAGGGGAGGCTTCCCTCGAGTAGCGAGGTTCCTGTTCCGATCCAAGCTCCGAAGCCGGGGAAGCACTGTGAAAGTGTTCCGGGGTCGTGGATCTCCGACGTCTCGAGGAGCCCCTCAGAGACGATGCCGGGGTTCGGGGTACCGATCGATGTCGGATCGGTGACCTCGACCCGGACTCCTTCGGAGTTCGGAGGATGCGTGGGTTGGAGAGTGATAACTCCGCCACCCTCAGTGGTCCCGTACGAGGTGTAGGTGAACGTCCTCGTAGAGTGGGAGAACCCCGGGCCTTCTTAGAGGTACGGCGGTTCGAGGTTTCTGTCGGTTTGGCCCGACGTTTTGCCCTGTGGCAGTCTGTGGAGGGAGAGCGCCTCGGCGAGGAGTCCGAGGAGGATGAGATGCGGCGAAGCTTGCGCACTTTCCCCCGGGGTGGCTCGACGTGAGGCTCAGGCTGGTCTGGCACATGCGGGGTCGAGGTCGAGGCCGGTTGTAGATGGGCCATTGCAGCGGACAGCTCCGACGAGATCATTGCTCGGAGTAGGTCCTGGAAGACGGGCACGGACAGCATCGAGGGCATGTCCCCTGCCTCGGTGCACTCCACCGGGGGCGACCTCGTATCAGAGTATTCCCGTGTGGTGGAGGCACGGCCCGAAGGCTTGGAGGGCTTTGTAAGCATGGGACTTCCGCCATGCGTCGCCGGTGTCCCCGAGGTTGGTTTCTTCACTGGTACAGAACCTGAAGAGGGAAGAGGGGACTTACCCGGAGCCGAGGCTTTCTGTTGTCCCGAGGACTTCGGAGTCGAGTCTCGAGGCGATGCCGAGGTATTCGGGGCCGAGGTCAAGGCCGGGGCCGACCTCGAGGCCGATGTAGAGGGTTGGTCTGAGGCGAAAAGATCCGCCATGTGGGCTTTCCTTCGACGGAGGGCCCGGTTCTGGAAAGTAGCGCACTGGGGGCAGGAGTCGGTTGGATGAGCGGCCCCCAGGCAGAGGATGCACCGGCGATGCGGGTCTGTGATGGAAAGAAGCCGCTCGCACCGGGTGCACTTTTTAAAGCCGGTCAAAGGCCGGGACATAGAATCGAAAGTGGCCGCGGCTCGAGTAGCCACGCGGCCACGGGGATCCGGAAGCCTCCGGGTCGATCAAACGAAGCAGGAATCAAGTTGAAGAAGGTAAAACTTTTGCGCACAGCGACTTAAACGATGAATAAACAAGAAATTGCGGTGCTAGAAGGCAGTTGGGGCAGAGCCTGAAAAAACACGACTTCTAGGCTCAGCGGAAAATTTTGAACTGGAGACCACGAGGGGATGCACCCCCTAGTGGAGCAGGAAGGCACGCATGTGTGGAGCAGCAGAGCAAACTTAAATCTTCAATCAAGTTTGCTTGAAAATGCTTCCGCATCGGGGCTCCGTAGATGACGTCACCCACATGTGAGAATATCATGCCTGCTTGTCCTGGGATAAGAGAGCTAATGTTGAATAGAGGGAGTAGGGAAGGGAGAAGAAGGAGAGATGCTGCTGGAAGGGGAGGAGGGAAAGGGATGGGAAGAGAGTTAATGTTGGATAGAGGGAGAAGGGAAGGGAGAAGGGAAAAAAGGAAGGAGGGAAGGGAGAAAGAAAAAAGGAAGGAAACAGCTGGCAGGGAGATTACAGGAAGGGAAGGGGGTCAGGGTGGAATGGAGAGATCAGATGAGGGAAAGGGGAGAGAGAGGAATGAGAAAACAGAGAGACATTGATGCTGGAAAGGGGGTCAGCAGAGAAATGAGAGAGGGATAAAGATGCTAGATCTGGTGTAGGAGAGATAAAAATGAAGAAGGCAGTGAAGCTGGAATGAATGATGTCAAAAAGGAGAGGAGGAACAGGCTGGATGGACAGGGAAGAGGGGCATATAAATAAGTCAGATACATATGGAAGGGGGAGAGGGCAGACATTGGATGGAACGGGCAGATGCTGGAAGGAAAAGAATAAAAAGATGAAAGCAGAAACCAGAGACAACAAAAGGTAGAAAAAAATAATTTTATTTCTATTTTGTCATTAGAATATATCAGATTTGAAATATATATCCTGCTAAAGACATAACTGGGGACTGCAGTATTCTGTTAGCATGATATTTCTATGTAGCATTCTATAATAACTTGGCTTGTTCAGTTTTCTTGATAGTAGAGGGGATATATGTGAAGGGGAGGGGAGACAGGGGTTTTGTTGGTCCGTGCTCTGTATATTTGTATTTATAAAATCACAATTGTTCAGAATATTGTTTCTTTTTATACTTTAATAAAATACGTTCAATATAAAATCATAATTGCGGCTTGTGCAGATGGGATCAGATGGTTTGCGGGGACCGAGCTCGCGGAGATGGGGCGTAAACGGGGTTTTTAAATTTTAGTCCTAGTAGTTTGCCGGTCCACAAAATTATTCTTTTATTTCTGCCGGTCCATGGGTGTAAAAAGGTTGAAGAACACTGATTTAGAGTACTTGTTACATAATTTGATATAATTCTAAATCTTGTTAGTTATTTGATGTTCGTATGTCATTTGTTAAACAGTTATTTCTTAGGTTTTTAATTTTTGAATCGAAATGCTGTCCTAAATTGTTTGCTGAGGGTAGTTTAATGTTATGCATGAGTTGATTGCAGCGTGTGGTGTCAAATAAATTCGTAACCAAGTTGAACAGCTCTTTTGTATTTATTCCATTTGAGCTAGTATTAGATGTGTTGATTTTGGCTGAGTAAAAAGCTTTACGTTTTTCTTTTTATCAGGTGTTTATAGATTTTTATGTTGGATCTCCAGTTGTTCCGGTCTGACAAGTTTCCCGTTTTTTTTCCAAGTTCTTTCCAATCGTCTTGCTAACTGTTTCATTTTTAGAAGTTCCGTGTCAAACTATTTGTTATATTTATTTGAACAGTTTTTGCTATTTCGTTTAGGGGCAATTTTATCTAAAATGGATGTGCTAGTTTTCATCCAGTGGTCCTAAAAATCAACTCCTTCTTCTATCTCCGCTTGTAGTTCATATTATGACCAATATTCCTCTGGATTGATACGACCCCTTGTGAGATGTTCTCTATTTATCTTTGGATGTGTTTTGGATTTTAAATAGGTCCAAGTTAAATTGAAATAATAAGTAAAATGATCGGACCAGATATCGTGACACCAGGTACCATCAGATAGAGAGATAGAAGGGTCTGAAATCTCCTTTTTAGCCATAGCTACCACATCTAAAGGATGACCTTTTTCATGGTAACAGTCACCGTGTCATTCTCTACTTCAATGCTCATAGAATTCCTATAAGCATTGGAGTATTTAGCACTCTGGGCCGTGGTACAAACCTCTTCTGGATAGATCAGGGTCTTCTGCAGCTTAGTAAATAGGGCCTTAATCCTGCTTGTTAATAGAAAAAAAATTCATCCTAAGGGACCTTGAAGGAAAAGAAAGCAAATAAATTGGGAAAAACAGGGGGAAACTTTTGATGATCGTGAGAAAACTGAGGAAGTGCTAGAATGGAGGGGGGTAGCCTAGTGATTAGCATAGTGGCCAGAGAATCTGGGGAACTGGGTTCAATTCCCACTGCAGCTCCTTGTAACCCACCATTGCCCCAGGTACAAAATAAGTACCCTATTTATATACTACTTATAGCCTAAGTGGTTTACATTCCCTATCTGTCCTGGTGGGCTCACACTCTATCTAATGTATCTGGGGCAATGGGGGATTAAGTGACTTGCCCAGGGTCACAAAGAGCAGCATGGGATTTGAACCCACAACCTCAGAGTGCTGAGGCTGTGGCTCTAACCACTGTAATCATAGCAAGGTAATATATCAAATCCTATCCCCTTTCCCCTAATAGCATGGATAAAGAGTGATTAAGGGTATTTTCAGTGGGTAATAATAGCTATGTAAGAATTCCCCTAAGTGCTCAGAAAAACCACCTCAGTTTTCCAGCCTGAGTTGTTCCTTGCCAGTATATGATGCTACCCTACTTGTGCAGCTGATTTTATTCTGTTTTTCAATGGCAAAAAAAAAATCCAGCATCATTATATAAGTTTATTATTAATTCTTCCTGGCTGTTACCACAATTCAGACTGAGTTCACATGACAATACTCAGCTCTTGAGTGAGATATATGACTTATCTTTAATTATGCTCAATATAAGGCATTAAAATAATTTACTGAGTTTATAAATGGGGATGAGGGAGGGAGAAACCTCATTAGACTTAAATAAAACTAACAAAAAAAGGTTAAATATTTTTATTTGTAATCTTTAAATATGTATCAGTGATGTATCAGTGATGGTGCTTCTGTTTAAACCGAAGTCCACAGTAACCACATGTTCCAGTTTTTGAATCTTTGTCCTGCAAAAGAAAAGGCCTGATCAAAGAAACTGAATAGGCTTTAAAGGAAATTTTTTAACATTTGGTTTAAAAAATGTTTTTTATTCCACAGTATTAAGGAAGTAATAAATTACCAGTCAATAAGCACTACTTGCTGCAGGTCTGTTTTATTCCTAGGGACCTACAGCAGATAGCACATGCTAAATAGTAGTAAATTACCCCTCAAAGTTTTAACACCTGAATTATAATGCAGGAAAGAAAAAGTTCCAAATGACTGGATAAAAAAAATAACTTGATATCAGAACTATGGAAATTACACCAATAAGACACAAGTTGCAGTAGCCTAGAATATATATATCTGAAGCTAGAGGCAGGATTAGATAGTTTCAGGGTTTGGATTACATAGCATGGCTTTTAACATAGTTATCATTTGTATTATCATTTACAATGGCACCAGTGCCATGTACAGATCAGGTCATGCTCCTTTAGGTGCTTTTTAAGGCATGGATTTGGCCTTCAAATTTTGGTTCTAATCTAATCTAATCCTTAGGTTCTCTTAGAACTTGTACAATTTCTTTTTGGATCCTGTTTCTGTTAATATTTCCCTAATCTGCAGTGAGCCCTCTTAGCATTTGCAAAATTCTAAGGGGTCTTCAGCAAGAGATCACTCAGCATTCTCAACCAAAATTCCCATTAAAATCTTGATAATTAATTCTCATCCTATGCAGAAGTCCTCTCAATATACATTATATCCAAGGAAATGGACTAGGGATTTGATATACTGCTAGAACAAGGTGTATTAAGTAGTTTACACTCAGGTACTCAAGCATTTTCCCCATCTGTCAAGGTAGGCAACCTCCCCTTCCAGTTTCATCCACTCTATCCTTGCGATATAATTTTACCTAGCTAATTCAGTGTCCCATTGACTGTCCTCCTTCCACCAGGTCTTCGAGATGCCTATCTACCTCATCATTCAGTACTCTAACTCTCCTATTTTAATTTTTAGGCTTCTAGCATTTGTAATAATAATAATAATATTAATAACTTTATTCTTCCATACCGCCACAATCGTGCGACTTCTAGGCGGTTCACAACAAAGAGAGCTGGACAATCAGTGAGTTACAACATGTAGATAGACAGTGAATTTACAGTATACAGAATCTTAAAAATGCAACGTATTACAATATACAGTTTGTTTAGAATTTCAGAGGGGCCCTTTTAGAAAAAGTAGCGAATTACAGAATACAATTTGTTAAGAATTTTCAGAGGGAGCATAGTAGGAAAAAGAAATGGAGATGGAGTTTAGTTGATATGTCTGTCGAAAAGGGCAGTTTTTATGACTTTTCTAAAAGCGACGTAGGTCAGTCTAGCTCTATTAATGTAGTTGTCTAGCCAGTGTTGTTGTTTGTTTGCTTGGTACATAAAAGTTCTGTCCAGAAAGGGTTTGTATTTACAGCCAGTAATGTTTGGATATGTAAATAGTTTGCAGTTTCTGGTTTGGGTTATTCCATGTCAAGTGATCAAGGGCTCCCTGCATGACCATCACGGATTTTGATAAAACTTTATGCACAAAGTCCCACATGTATCAAACGAACTTTGGTAAAGTTTTAGTTTCGCCTGTGGAATATTCTTGGAGATATAGCCATTTGTTTGACCCCATACTGCAATGACATACAGTACGACAGTGACATTCTGACAACTTTGAGACACAATATCTCACGAGCTATGTTTCCAAAAAAACTGAAACTTAGCTACCCTGCACAACTTTTGGAGCTCTATTCAGTGCTACCAATAATAATTTTTGTCGAGCACTGAGTGAATGGTTGAATTACAGTAAACTTGGCCGAAAAAATTAGTGCTCCAAAAAAAGTCAAAGTTTGACATTACTTAGCTCCCACAATAATTGAGTAATAAATGCGAAATTTTTGGCGCATAATGTAGTTTTCAAAAGTACAATTTCAACCTCCAAGCTCTTTCCATTAGTTTACAAATTAAGTGTAAAGTTGCTAATTTGTATAAAAAGGCCAAAAATAGGGTATTTTCAGCCTGCTTTTACAGAAAAATACCTTTCAGAAACTCTTTCAAATCAGTCTCATTAGAAAGAGCATATTTCAAACCCCCTAGAAAAGTGGGCTTCATTTTTCAACGCAGGTTATCAATGCCCGAAAAAGGGGGACAAAGTTGGGAGATGTCACTATGGCAACGGCCTACGTTTCAACTTACAATTATGTCACTTTTCACACTGTTTTTCCCTGTTTATTTTTACTCAAGCTTTGGGTACAATTATAGTGTTCTTAATTAATGATTATTCCTAACTAGAAATTGAGGTGATAATTTTGTTGCATGCAGATCACAAATTACAACTTGTTTTCTTTTTCAGATCCACATTATTATTAATTCAGTTTAAAATGGATGCCAACGAATCGACTAATAATAATCCTTTTCTGCCAGACTGTGCCATTGGGCAAAAATTGTTCTCAAAGTGTCATGACGGCACATTTTATTCTAAAAAATGTGGGCTCATTTTTTTACATAATTTGTCAACCGATGAAAAATTGCTTATCACTCGGCGCTCTGAAGTTGAACTGATCGATAAAGACCAAATCTGCCTCCACCACAAAGCAAAGTATCTCGACAAATATGAATTAAAGCAAACATTGTGTTGTAATCCATTTGAAAAGAAAAATCACATTGTTCAAAGTGGATTGTTAAAAGTCGATCTTGCCATGTCTAATGATTTTAGAAAAGTGGCAAAAATAAATATCAAGCCAGGTCAGAAACTTTGCAGTAGGTGCAAAGCCCAATACGTTTCAATGAGTGAAGCTACTACTGCAGCATCTTCATCTTCAGACGATTTTGATATCAGCATCTCCGATGCAGTTGATCGAAGCTTGACTGCTTTAGGAACCTCTCCATTGAAAATTCGAAGGTTAGCTAGTAGAGATAAAGCCGGCTATGTGATACGAAAAATTGAACGTGTGCAGAATGTGATAGCCAAGAAGATTACATCTGCTGCTGGAGTTTCAGCTGAAGAAGTTGGGCCGTCTCGTCAGTCTGTAGAATGCAAGTTATGTGAAGATTACACTGACCTCATTGAAGAAATGAAAACGAAAATTGCAATATCCAACAGGTCAATGAAAGTTCAATTATTGACGATGGCCCCAAAAAGTTGGTCAATAAAGGAAACAGCAATGAAGTTTGGCGTTTCAGAGCACATGGTCAGAACAGCCCAAAAAGTAAAGAAAGAGAAAGGCATTTGTTCTATACCTGATGCAAAAATTGGCAAGTCCCTTCCAAAAAAAATTGCAAATAGAGTTCAAGATTTTTACGAAGACGATGAATTCAGCAGAATATGTCCTGGCAAAAAAGATTGCATTTCAGTCCGCCTCAATGGTTTAAAAGTACAAAAGCAAAAGCGGCTGCTGTTGTGTAATTTAAAAGAGCTGTACGTGGCGTACTGTAACAAATACGGAACTGAAATTGGTTTTTCCAAATTCTGTGAGCTCAGGCCAAAGTGGTGTGTAACCGTTGGTGCATCAGGTGCACACTCCGTGTGTGTCTGTACGATACATCAAAATGTAAAGCTCATGCTACAAGGCGCCGATGTCAAAGAGAACTAAAAAGTTCTTATGGAAAAAACTGTGTGTGACCTAAATGACAAGGACTGTATGCTACAACGATGTCAAAACTGCCCTGGTGAAGAAGCACTAACAGCGTACCTGGAAGAAATATTCAAGGATTTAGATCCAGAAGAATCAATAGAATTTAAGCAATGGGTTCATGCTGACCGTGAAACATTAGAAACAAGCGTACTAACCATGGACAACTTTATTGAAAGACTTGCAAGCAAGATTTGGAAGTTGACAAGCCACCATTTCATTTCAAAACATCAAAGTGAATATTTGAAGATGTTGAAGACATAGCAAATATCCCTCTACTTACCAAACTTCTAGAAACCATAGTTGCTACCCAGCTCTCCTCCTATCTCGAGAGATTCTCCATTCTTCACTCATACCAACATGGCTTCAGACCCTGCTTTAGCACTGAATCCCTCCTAGTTTCCCTAATTTCAAAGGTACAACTACACTCACATAACAAATTCGCTGTCCTACTACAATTCGATCTTTCTGCTGCTTTTGATGTCGTCCATCACGACATACTACTTTACCAACTTTCCGAGATTGGAATCGACTCCACCGTCCTAATGTGGTTCTCAAACTTCTTACGCTTCCGTTCCTACACCGTCAACACAAATGGCACCATGTCCACTCCTTGGACTCCATCTTGCGGTGTCCCTCAAGGATCACCCCTTTCCCCTATTCTCTTTAACATCTACATGTCCTCCCTGAAACTCTTTCAACTATCCCCCCTGGAAACAATCTACACTTATGCAGATGACATCCTTGTCCTCCTTGAGACTGACCAGAATCTCACCAACCTCCACGAAAACATTACAGCTTGCATAATGAGACTCCGTGCCTGGTCCCTCTCGGTACAGATGAAACTAAACAAATCTAAAACAAAACTACTCTGGCTCGGCCCAAAATTCGAACACCTGCCCACACTTTTCGCACTACCCACAGGCGATACACTACAGCTCGAGTTCTCATGCAAGGTCCTTGGTATCACTATCGATTCCTCTCTCTCCCTCAATGACCACCTCAACTCCTTGGCAAAATCATGCTTTTTCAGCCTTCACATGCTGAGGAAAGCTAGATTCTACTTTAGCCAACAACACTTTGCCATCCTTGTCCAATCCATCATCCTCTCCAAACTAGATTACTGCAACGCCATCTACTTAAATCTATCAAAAAAAAGTATTCTAAGACTCCAGCTAATCCAGAATACTGCAGCCAAACTGATCTTCTCAAAACGCAAGTCTGACCATGCCTCCCCACTCCTTGCCAAACTTCACTGGCTTCCAATAATCTCCAGAATCCATTTCAAATATTCCTGCCTGGCTTTCAAGATCATTCACGGAATCCTGCCTCCTCTTATCCCACTGTCTTTCAACTCCTCCAGTCCCGACTCCTCCAGAACTGCCCAAAGGCTTAAACTAGCCTTCCCCTCTCCACGCGGCATCCACTATTCAGGCAAACTGGGAAAATCCCTTCTCTTCAAAATCACAGGTCTTTGGAACGATCTCACCACCCCGCTGCGGAACCTGAGCTCCCTTCAATTATTCCGCAAACAACTGAAAACCTGGCTTTTCAGCAAATTGTAGCTTCCCCCCTTTCTCTCCCCCCTTCTACACATAAGTTCATGTAATCCTTTTTCTTCTTCTCTACCCACTATTTTAAGTTCTTGTAAACCGTGTCGAGTTCCATTCTCATGGAGATGATGCGGTATATAAACTTAAGGTTTAGATTAGATTAGATTAAAAGAAACGGAAATGATCGTTTTGATGGATTTCGCTGAAAATTACTCATTTGTTGTACAGGATGCCGCCCAAGGCTTTCACTGGGAAAATTCACAAGCTACGGTACATCCTTTTGTTGCATATTACCTCAATGAAGTGGGCACATTGCAAGTTGTAAACTGTTGCATTATTTCTGATCATATGTAACATGATACGATATCTGTACACGTGTTTATTCAAAAGTTGATCGAATTTTTGGTAACTCAAACAAACATTACCAAAATATACTACTTCAGTGATGGCTCAGCAGCACAATATAAAAACTACAAGAACTTTGTGAATTTGTGCAATCACAGAAATGATTTCAACATTGAGGCTGAATGGAATTTTTTTGGAACTAGCCACGGAAAATCACCCTGCGATGGAGTTGGTGGAACAACTAAACGACTGGCTGCCCGGGCTAGCCTCCAAAGACCATCAACGGATCAAATATTGACGCCAAAGGATCTATTTAACTTTTGTGACCAAAATATACACGGAGTTAAATACATATATGTTCCAAAAGAAGAAATTGAAGAAAGCAAAAAGCTTCAAGAAGAAAGATGGCATGAAAGCAGCACAGTAGCCGGTACCAGAGAGCACCACCAATTTGTACCAGTCGACTCAAACTCGGTTCGTGTCAGCAAAGTTTCAAATGACACAATAAATTTTGTTGCCAAAATTTCTGATACTGCCATTCCAAATTTGAAAGTGTCCGAAATCTTTCCTGGTTGCTACGTTGCCTGTACTTACGATAATCAATGGTGGATAGGCAACGTTGTTGAAGTCTCAATTGAACAAAATGATGCACTGATAAAATTTATGCATCCTCACGGTCCAGCTCATTCGTTTTATTGGCCAGAAAGGCAAGACGTTTGTTGGGTTCCAGAGCAACACCTCATCTGTATGCTTTGTGCCCCTTCAGTTACATCATCCGTCCGCCAATATCAATTTCCAGAAACTGCATTGAAGAAAGTGGCTCAAAAATTTAACAGAATGTTATAAAGATTGCTGGCAGTTAAAATCAAAGTGGACTTCACTTCGGCTTGGGAACCATATAAGATACCCAATTTAGGCTTGGGAACCTAGGATAAGACACCCTAATCATTGGCTTTGGAACCAGAAAGATACCAACAAAAGGCTTTGGAACCTTGACAAAGAAACCAAATGCGAGGCTTGGGAACCTGGACGAAGTGGCCCACCCGTGGCTGGTATTGCACAGCTATCGGGCGTGACCCCTATGGCGATGGGGTTGCCAGTTCAAACTCTTGAACTGGTAGTGACAATGTCACCATGGACCAACGCAATAGAGTAGTAGTAATACTACGTCAATACAAAACTGTAACTTTAAAAATGACAGAACTATGTTGAAATAGAGGTTGTTGCCGTGGCAACGTCTCCCAACTTTGTCCCCCTTTTTCAGCCATTGTTAACCTGCATTGAAAAATGAAGTCCACTTTTCTAGGGGGTTTGAAATATGCTCTTTCTAATGAGACTGATTTGAAAGAGTTTCTAAAAGGTATTTTTCTGTAAAAGCAGGCTGAAAATACCCTATTTTTGGCCTTTTTATACAAATTAGCAACTTTACACTTAATTTGTAAACTAATGGAAAGAGCTTGGAGGTTGAAATTGTACTTTTGAAAACAACGTTGTACTGAGACATTATGCGCCAAATTTCGCATTTATTACTCAATTATTGTGGGAGCTAAGTAATGTCAAACTTTAACTTTTTTTGGAGCACTAATTTTTTCGGCCAAGTTTACTGTAATTCAGGCATTCATTCAGTGCTCGGCAAAAATTGTTACTGGTAGCAATGAACAGAGCTCAAAAAGTTGTGCAGGGTAGCTAAGTTTCAGTTTTTTTGGAAACACAGCTCGGGAGATATTGTGTCTCAAAGTTGTCAGAATGTCATTGTCGTACTGTATTTCATTGTGGTATGGGGTCAAACAAATGGCTATATCTCCACAAATATTCCACAGGCGAAACTAAAACTTTACCAAAGTTCGTTTGAGACATGGTGTACTCTGCATATGAAGTTTCATCAAAATCCGTGATGGTCATGCAGGGCACTTTCCAAGAATCTGATCACTTGACATGGAATGACCCGTTTGTCTTATGGGACTGTATAATATGAAGTGAGATAGCAAGTATGTAGGAGCTAGTCCTCAGACTAGCTTGAAGCATATGCAAGAAAACTTGTATAGACGCTTCAAATTATTTTTTTCCTTGTAACTACAGGTTGCTGAGAAGAAAGGGAAAATTTGAGTCTTTTACTCTGCCTTCCTCTTAAACCCTCCTGGCTTTCTTTCACCATTATTAGAACCTCTCTACTGGAACTCCTTAAATATCCTGTTTCAATAGTATCCTTCAAGGATACCTCACAGCGAACCATCAGCTCCTGGAAGACTGCCGGCTTTTCCCCGCATCTCAGTTTAAAAGCTGCTCTATCTCCTTTTTAAACGTTAGCAACAACAGCCTGGTTTCATTCCGGTTAAGGTGGAGTCCATCCTTTCAGAACAAGCTCCCTCTCTCCCAGAAAGTTGCCCAGTTCCTAACAAATCTAAATCCCTCATCCCTGGCACCATTGTCTCAACCACATATTGAGACTTCGGAGTTCTGTCTGTCTCTTGGGTCCTGCGAATGGAAATGGAAGCATTTCTGAAAATGCTACCCTGGAGGACCTGGATATCAGCTTTCAACCCGAGCCTAAATTTGGCTTCCAGAACCTCCCTCCCATATTTTCCTATGTCATCGGTTCCTACATGTACCAAAACAGCTGGCTCCTCCCTAGCACTATCTAAAATCCTATCTATGTGATGCGTGAAGTCCACTACCTTCGCACCAGGCAGCAAGTGACCAGGCGATCCTCACGCCCACCAGCCACCCTGCTGTCTACATGCCTAATAATCGAATCACAAACTACAACCACTGTCCTAACTTTTCCCTCCTTGACAGAAGCCCCTGGAGACATATCCTTGGTGCAAGAGGATATTGCATCCCCTGGTGGGCAGGCCCTAGCTACAGCATTATTTCCTACTTCACCAGGGTGATGCTCTCCTTCTAGGAGACCTCTCTACTCCAAGGCAGCACAGGGGCTACCAGACTGGAGGTGGGACTTCTCTACAACATCCCTGTAGGTCTCCTCTATATACTTCTCTGTCTCCCTCAGCTCCTCCAAGTTTGCTACTTTAGCCTCGTTCTCTGAGAGCTAGGAGCTCTTTGCAGCGAGCACACACATATAACTTCTCGCCAACGGGGAGAAGGTTTTGCATATCACTTTTGAAAGAATCTGTGTTTTTCTAGGCTGTGGCAGTTTGCACTTTACAGCACTGGCAGTGGTCCATTTTGTATTTTTCTTTCTATTCCCCTATTGGGGAAGGGCCACAATCAATGGTTGATGTGGGAGGAGGTCCCTTTCTGCCCTGGGCTCCGCTGTCAGAAGAGCTCAGTGGCAAATCCAGCTTGACACCGTCAGTAAGTTTTTTGAAGTGTGAAATGTTTTGAATGTTTGAAAAAAGGAAATTGTAGTTCTAAGCTGGTTGAATTTCCTGTTGTAAGAGGCATTTTTATCTAAGGGAGTAGAATTGCCTTTGGGTAGGCACAGGCCTAAGAGAGGCCTTACTTGAAATCATTTTGAAACTATGTTTGTTTGTTTTTTTTTTGGAACCTTTTTTTAAGTTTTGAGTTAAGCACTGATGAACTATAAAAGCCTGTTGTGACAAAGTGGAACCTGTGCAAAAGTATTAAATTTTGTCTTTATGGTTGGAAAGTAAAGAATCCATATAGTGCTTATTCTGAACTGTTCCAATGATTATGTCCATGAAGAAATAAAATTGTTTGAGTTTGAACTAATCCATAATCAGGTGTTCTTATCATTTGATCTGCCACTTCAGAGGGAATTGATAAAATGGCTCAGTCAGCGCCATATGCTCTGGGCTCTCTTGGTCATACCCGCTTGGGGCGGGGCACGGCACGGCCTGGTGATGCACGGTGACACTCTCTTACTGCTGGACTACTGTCTGCATCTTATTGAGCTGATTAATTAATTAAACCTTATTAATGTACTAGGAATATAAGACGTATGAGGACAGACTTAAAGATCTCAATCTGTATACTTTGGAAGAAAAGCAGGAGAGGGGAGATATGATGGACTTAAACATGATGTAAATGCGCATGAGTCGAGTCTTTCATTTGAAAGGAAGCTCTGGAATGAGAGGGTATAGGTTGAAGTTAAGAGGTGATAAGGTTCAGGAGTAATCTAAGGAAATACTTTTTTACAGAAAGGGTGGTAGATGCGTGGAACAGTCTCCTGGAAGAGGTGGTGGAGACAGAGACTGTGTCTGAATTCAAGAAAGCCTGGGATAGGCAAGTGGGATCTCTTAGAGAGAGGAAGAGATAATGGTTACTGTGGATGGGCAGACTGGATGGGCCATTTGGCCTTTATCTGTCATCATGTTTCTATAGAGAGACTTAGGATTATATTATATGCTTTATTAAGGGCTAGATTCACGAAGTCCAACGATTGTGTTTGCGATCGTGTACCGACCCAATTCACTAAATTCTGTGCCGATCATCCTCTGATCTGATCTGCGCATGCAAATGAGGGGAAACGGCATGCAAAGTAGGAAGGCAGCAATTCACTAACCAAAATCAGGAACAGCGACTGGGCTGGTCGATCCAAAAACAAGCGACTGCTGAGGACCAGTCGCTTGTGCAAAAACCCTGTTCTCTGCTCCAACTCCGTGGTTTTAACCCACGATGCAGCCCCACTTTCAACCTGCAGGTTAAAAACACAGGCTCGCAAAAGTTTCCAGCTCTGTATTAAAAAAAAAAAAAAATTGGATCAGACACTATCAGGCAGGATAGTGAATTGGGGCCTTAGTATTTCTTTTTAGATAATTTTAGGATTATATGGTATGCTTATTTAGTGTTTGATTCTTAGCAGGTAATGAAATATAAAGAGTTCTCCAGTTGTCCTAATTAGAATATTTGAGAATAAATTAAGACTATAAGTAAAGAAATGAGTTAGGGCAGTGGTCTCAAACTCAAACCCTTTGCAGGGCCAGATTTTGGATTTGTAGGTACTTGGAGGGCCTCAGAAAAAATAGTTAATGTATGAAGTAAATCTTTAGAGTTTACAAATCTTTCCTTTTGTCTAAGTCTTAATAATAATATTGTAATTTATAGCTAAAGAGACATATGATCAAGAAAGCAATGTTACTTACCGTAATAGTTGTTATCCAGGGACAGCAGGCAGCTATTCTCACTAATGGGTGACGTGATCCAATGGAGCCCCGATGCGGACGCCTCACAAGCATTTTTGCTTGATGAAACTCGAGGTTTCGAGTCGCCTGCACCGCGCATGTGCGAGTGTCTTCCCGCCCAGACCAGGGCGCGTCTCCTCAGTTCAGATAGCTAGCAGAGAAGCCAACCCAGGGGAGGTGGGTGGGACATGAGAATAGCTCCTGCTGTTCCTGGATAACAACTGTTACGGTAAGTAACACTGCTTTATCCCAGAACAAGCAGGCAGGTATTCTCACCAAGCTAACCACAATGGGATGGTGGGAGAGTTGGCAACTTAGGAGAATAAATTTTGTAATACTGTTTGGCCAAACTGTCCATCCCATCTGGAGAAAGTATCCAGACAATACTGAGAAGTGAAGGTGTGAACCGAGGACCAAGTGGCAGCCTTACAAATCTCCTCAATCGGTGTCGATCTGAGGAAGGCTACAGGGGCTGCGATTGCTCTGACCTTGTGGGCTGTGAAGGGGTAATCCAACCTGGGCATAGCAGAAGGAGATACAAGCCACCATCCAGTTGGAGATGGTGCGCTTAGAGATGGGATGTCCCAACTTGTTCGGATTAAAGGAGATGAAAAGTTGGGGAGCAGATCTGTGAGGCTTGGTGCGTTCCAGGTAGAAAGCCAAAGCACGTTTACAGTCCAGAGTATGAAGGGCTGATTCTCCAGGATGAGAATGAGGCTTTGGAAAAAACACAGGGAGAACAATGGATTGATTCAGTTGAAATTCCGAGACCACTTTGGGTAGGAATTTTGGATGAGTGCGAAGGACCACCTTGTCGTGGTGGAATACTGTGAAAGGTGGATCCGCCACCAATGCTTGAAGCTCACTAACTCGACGAGCAGAGGTGAGACCAATAAGGTACACCACTTTCCAAGTGAGATACTTCAGATGAGCCTTGTGAAGAGGTTCAAATGGAGGTTTCATAAGCTGAGAAAGAACAACATTGAGGTCCCAAACCACTAGAGGCGGTTTGAGGGGAGGATTAACATAGAAGAGTCCTTTCATGAATCTGGAAACCACCGGATGAGCAGAGAAAGGTTTCCCTTGGAGAGGCTGATGGAAAGCAGCAATTGCACTAAGATGGACTCGTATCGATGAAGACTTGAGACCAGAATGAGAAAGATGCAAAAGATAATCCAAAACTGAGGACAAGGAGGAGTGTTGTGGCTCATGATGATGAGAAACACACCAAGCAGAGAATCTGGTCCACTTCTGGTGGTCTCATTGTCTAGTAGCAGGCTTCCTTTAAGCTTTCAGGACCTCTCTCACAGGTTGAGAAAACTGAAGAGAGGTTACGTTGAGAGGAACCAAGCTGTCAGGTGTAGAGACTGCAGGTTGGGATGAAGTAGAGATCCCTGCTGCTGTGTAAGCAGTGATGGAAACACTGGTAGAGGGAAGGGCTCCCTGCTGCTGAGTTGAAGTAGAAGGGAGTACCAAGATTGTCTGGGCCACTGTGGAGCGATCAGGATCATGGTGGCATGGTCTGACTTGAGTTTGACTAGTCTTCTGGATGAGAGGGAATGGAGGAAACGCATATAGAAAGAGATTCGTCCAATCCAGAAGAAAAGCATCTGCCTCGAGGCGGTGAGGAGCAGAACTGAGGCAGTTTGAAGTTGTGGGAGGTTGCAAAGAGGTCGATCTGAAGAGTTCCCAACTGAGAAAAGATGTGATGGAGGGGCGTTGAGTGGAGGGTCCACTCGTGAGGTTGCAGCAGACGACTCAAGTTGTCCGCCAAGGCATTGTCCGCCCCCTGAATGTAGACGGCTTTGAGGAAGGTGTTGTAGTGAATCGCCCAATCCCAAACTTTCAGAGCTTCCTGACAGAGGGAGGCCGATCCCGTGCCTCCCTGCTTGTTGATATAATACATGGCAACTTGGTTGTCCGTGCGAATGAGGACCACCTTGTCTTGAAGCAGGTGCTAGAAGGTATTGAGAGCATTGAAAATCGCCCTGAGTTCCAGGAGATTAATGTGGCACTGGCGGTTTGTGCTGATCTAGTGACCCTGAGTGTGTAGGCCGTCCAGATGAGCTCCCCAAGCATAGGTGGACGAGTCGGTCGTGAGGACTTTCCGATGGGGGGGGGGGGAGTTTGGAACAGCAAACCTCTAGATAGATTGGAGGATAGCATCCACCAGCGAAGAGACTGTTTCAGAGCAGGAGTGACCCGGATGTGTCGGGACAGAGGGTCGGATATCTGCGTCCACTGAGATGCCAGGGTCTACTAGGGAATCCCGAGGTGAAGTCTGGCAAAAGGAGTCAAGTGAACTGTAGAGGCCATGTGGCCTAGGAGAACCATCATGTGTCTCGCCGAGATGGACGGGCGAGAGGACACCAAGTGGCAAAGATGGAGGAGAGCTTCCTGCCGTTCGGGAGGGAGGAACGTTCTGAGTTGGGTAGTGTCCAGAACAGCTCCGATGAAGGGAAGAGTCGGGGAAGGTTGTAGATGGGATTTCGGGAAGTTTATCTCGAACCCCAGATGTTGCAGCAACCAAATCGTCTTCTGGGTCGCGAGAACAACTCCCTGGGACGTGGAATCCTTGATGAGCCAGTCGTCCAGGTAGGGGAATACCTGGAGGCCGTGGTTCCTGAGTGCTGCGGCCACTACTACCAGGCACTTGGTGAAGACTTTGGGTGATGAGGTCAGGCCAAAAGGAAGCACTCGGTATTGGAGATGAAGATGTCCCATCCTGAATCTGAGGTATTGGTGTGAGGCCGGATGAATGGGAATGTGAGTGTAGGCCTCCTTGAGATCCAGAGAGCATAACCAGTCGTTCTGCTCGAGGAGGGGGTACATGGATGTCAGGGTCAACATGCGAAACTTCTCTTTGACCAGAAACTTGTTGAGCACCCTGAGGTCCAAAATGGGTCGCAGATCGCCCGTCTTCTTCGGATCAAGGAAGTACCGGGAGTTAAAACCCTTGTTCTGTTTAGACGCAGGAACCGGCTCGACGGCTCCGAGCTGTAATAGAGTCTGGGCTTCCTGAAGAAGGGCGGTCTGGGTCAAGTTGGAAGGATACTCTCTTGGAGGATGTTCTGGGGGTACTCGATCGAACTGGAGAGAGTATCCCTCCCTGATGATGGAAAGGACCCAGAGGTCGGTGGTAAAAGTGATGGAGACTACCTCCAATTGGTGGAGCAGCTGAGAATGGCAGGACGACTGAAGTTACATACTCTATGAGACAGTCAAAAGGGCTAAGAAGCCTTAGGGACGGAGGAAGGCTGAGGCTTTTGCTGCTGTTTTTGGGAATGCTGACGCTTCACAGGCTGTCGGATGGGGGGAGCCTGCTTAGGTGGATAACGCCGCTGGTATACTAACGGTGGGCATGATGGGCGAGGAGGAGCAGGCTTATGCTTCGGGCGCAGGATGGATTGGAAGGATTTCTCATGGTCCGAGAGCTTCTTGGTCGCGGCCTCGATGGATTCATCAAAGAGGTCGGTACCAGCGCATGGAACATTGGCAAGCCTGTCTTGGAGATTAGGGTCCATATCGATGGTCCTGAGCCATGCCAGCCGGCGCTTAGCCACTGCACACGCTGTAGCCCGAGCCGAGAGCTCAAAGGCATCATAGGATGATTCCATCAGCTGTAACCGGAGCTGGGACAGCGAGGCCAGAACCTCCTGGTACTCGGATTGTGCCCTAGGGTCCACATAGGGCGAGAACTTCTGGAGTACCGACAGGAAGAACTCGAAATATGTGACGAAATGGAAGTTATAGTTCAGAACCCTGGATGTCATCATGGAGTTCTGATAGATCCTCCTGCCAAAGCGGTCCATGGTCTTGCCCTCTCTACCAGGTGGGACTGCAGCGTAGACCTGGGAGGGGTGAGAGAGCTTCAGTGAGGACTCCACCAAGATGGATTGATGGGAGAGTTGGGAACCATCGAACCCCTTGTGGTGCACCGTGCGGTACCTGGTATCCAATTTGCCCGGCACGGCAGGGATGGAATAAGGTGTTTCAAGGCACAGCATGAAGGTCTGATCCAGCAACTTATGAAGAGGAAGTTTGAGGGATTCAGCAGGTGGTTGAGGGAGGTGCATAGTCTCCAGGTATTCCTTGGAGAATTTGGAACCTGTGTCCAGCTGGATGTCCAGGTCGTCTGCCATCTGTCGAAGGAAGGAGGAGAACGACAGAAGGTCGGCTGAAGCAGGACCTCGAGACGGGCTCGAGGACGTTGAGGCCTCGGGATCCAATGAGGACGGGGATCGTGGTGGTGATAAAGACCCCATCGTGTCCTCGAGCTCCGGCATTGGAGGAGGTGAAGTAGCTGGTGGAGAATACTCGAGGAAAGGCTGCTTCTGATGAGGCGAGGCATGCCTAGACGAATGCCTCGATGAATGCCTCGACCGATGTGCACCGTGCTTGGATATCGGCCTCGATGAACGAGGCGAATGGGTCTTCGCTGAGGCCCACAGGTAGTGGATGGGGCTGGGAGCAGTTGATCGAAGCACAGGTGGATGGCAGGAATCACCCCGGGGTACTCATAGGGACTCGAACCCCTGCATCGGGTGGATCGGCTCCAATGAAGGCACTCGCAAAGACTCTGCTCCTTGCATCGAGTGGATGGGTTCCAATGGAGGCACTCGCAAAGACTCTGCTCCTTGCATCGAGTGGATGGGTTCCAATGGAGGCACTCGCAAAGACTCTGCTCCTTCCATCGAGTGAATTGGTTCCAATGGAGGCATGGGCAAAGACTCTGCTCCTTGCGATGCATGCACCGAAGCCAGACCAGACACTCGCAGAGACTCTGCTCTCTGTAGAGAGTGTGTGTATCATTGAGGCACTGGAGGCGGCTCAACCTCGCGGGAGGCCTCCCCGTACCCAGGCTGGATTTGTGAGAGAAGCTTAGGCCCAATGGTGGTGAAGAGCTCGATGAATTGCTTCTCTAACAAGGTCTGGAACAAGGCCGGCAAGGACGGATCCGCATCTGCAATGGGACCGCCTGCACGGGCCTCGCGTTCTTTGGGGGTAGTGTGTGAGTGCTTGGGCCTAGAAGCCTTGGGCACTTTTAGCACTACCGGTGGAATTGGCTGCTGTGCTACCTGATCTGAAGAGACTGAGGAAGGCATCACAGCAGGCGCTGGAGTCGGGGCCGGCACGAATGATGCAGGCTTGATGAGACTTGGCGCCGCAGAGGTGGAAGGCTGAGGAGCAGCAGATGAAGTCGAAGGTGAGGGGCCTTTCGATGACGATTGCTCCATCGAGGACTCCATGCTGAACAGCGACTCCCACAAGACACAACGGCGCTTGAAAGCACCTGCGGTGAGTGTGGAGCAAAGCCGGCACGATTTTGGAAGGCCCGAGACACCGAACACAGCGTCGATGAGGGTCCATGAGCGAAATCGCGCGCTGGCACTTGGCACACTTTTTAAAACCAGTGATAGGCCAGGGCATAGGCCGGAAGAGCTCCGCCGCAAGATCGAAGCTGCGGGGCTGCGGCCACGTGGCCTGCCCGGTCGGACGGATGGAAGAAATATATATATATTTTTTTGAAAACAAGAAAGAACGACGAAAATCAGCGATTGAGAGAAAAAGAACCCAAAACCGCGGACTTTAGAAGGCACAAGTGAAAAATCTTCACGTGGAGAGTCGAAGACGGACTTCTCAGCTCCGCGGAAAAGTAAGAACTGAGGAGACGCGCCCTGGTCTGGACGGGAAGGCACTCGCGCGGTGCGGGCGACTCAAAACTTCGAGTTTCATCAAGCAAAAATGCTTGAGGCGTCCGCATCGGGGCTCTGTTGGATCACGTCACCCATTAGTGACAATACCTGCCTGCTTGTCCTGGGATAAACTGTTTTTTTTTTAAAACTTTTGTGATTATGATAAACATACCGAGGGCCTCAAAATAGTACTTGGCGAGCCGCATGTAGTCCCCAGGCCGTGGGTTTGAGACCACTGAACTAGGGTGTTCAGGAGAGAGGAGGGAATGGAGACTAAGCCAGACCCTGCTCTGCCTGCCAGAAACTATCTCTAGCAGAAGGTATGAGGAAAGCCTAAAAAGATTAGGGCTCTTCAGCTTGGAAAAAAGACAAGCTGAAGGGAGATATCCTGAGTGGAGTACAAGTGGATCACTTTTTCACTCCATCAAAAATTACAAAGACTAGGAGACACTTGAAGTTACAGGGAAATACTTTTTTCACTCAAGAGAATATTTAAGCTCTGGAACGCATTGCCAGAGGTTGTGGAAAGAGCAGATAGCGTAGCTAGTTTTAAGAAAGGTTTGGACAATTTCCTGGTGGAAAAGTCCACAATCTGTTATTGAGAAAGACATGGAAGAAGCCACTGCTTGCCCTGGAGTGGTAGCATGGAATGTTGCTACTCCTTGGGTTTTGGCCTGGTACTAAGGACCTGGATTGACCACCGTGAGAACGGGCTACTGGGCTTGATGGACCATTGGTCTGACCCAGTAAAGCTATTCTTATGCTCCAGATGTTAAATTATATAATATAAATATTCTCCCACCTGGATTAAAAAAGATTTTCTATTCCTCTTGACACTTGAATTATATATTACATGCTTGTTTCAAGTGATTCTCAGCTTAAGTGGGAGTGTGTGGCACAATGGTTAGATCTACAGCCTTAGCACCTTGAGGTTGTGGGATCAAATCCTTTGCTGCTCCTTGTGACCCTGGGCAAGACACTTAATCCCCTCATTGCACCAGGTACACTAGATAGCCCACCGGGATAGATAGGGAAATATGATAAAGTACCTGAATGTAAACTACTTAGAATATAATTGGTATATAAATAAATTATTTACATAGTGCTTTAACACAGCTACTTAGAAATTTGTGGAAGGATAGACAGTGGGCCTTTGACTTAAGCTTCAGCTATGTATTGCCACCATTTGGGAATGCAGTTTTTTCACCAGGACTAGATAACCTCAAGTAACTAGATGGATAGATCAGGGTCTTCTCTTACTCAATTTTTTACTTCCCAGTGGGATCATGCAGTACTCCAATTTATTTAAAGTCAAACCCTGATTTGACAGATAATTTTGCTTTTCAACAGTTATCTCACTATATTCAATCCCTGTATGTTTCATCTGAGTTTAGATGTGGATGCTAAATTTCCAGTTACTGACTGTGTCATCTAGGGAACCAATCACTCTATTGTTACTACATAAAAAATTGCTGCTTAGCAAACCCCAGATAGACTTCTCTTTTTTGGCCTTCCATTGGAATGCTTGCTGATTTATAACAGGTTACATCTACAGATATATTGAGACTAATCTGACTATAGAAACTATCTCAGAAAGTGCATGCGTTTTAACAACTTTGAACAGTTTAGTGTCATCTGCAAATTTAATCACCTCACTCGTCGTTCCAATTTCTAGAACATTTATAAATAAGTTAAATAGCACCATCCCAGTACAGACCCCTGTGGGACTTCACTGTTTACTCTTATCCATTGAGAAAAATGACCATTTAACCCTACCCTCAGTTTTCTATCCGATAACCAATTCCTAATCCACAACTGAATTTTGCCACATGACACTTTAATTTTCTCAGGAGCTTCTCGTGAGGAACTCTATCAAAAGCTTTCTGAAAATCTAGATATTCTATATCAACCAGCTCACCTTTATTCACATATTTATTCACATGTTCAATGAAGTCAAGCAAATTTGTGAGGCAAGATCTCCCTCAGCTGAACCCATGCTGACTCCATCTCATTTAACCATGTTTGTCTACGTGTTCCACAATTTTATTTTTTATAATCGTTTCTACCATTTTGCCCGGCACTAAAAGTGAGGCTTACCAGTGCAGCATTGGCCACCCTCCAATCTTTAGGTACTACAGACAATTTTAGCGACAAGTTACAGATCACTAACAGCAGGACAGCAATTTCATATTTGAGTTCTTTTAGTACTCTGGAATGTATACCATTCAGTCCAGGTGATTTATCACTTTAACTTGTCGATTTGGCTAAGTATATCTTCCAGATTCAGAGATTTCTTTCAGTTCCTTCACAACATCACCCTTGAAAACCATTTCCGGTTCAGGTAGATCTCTTACATTTTCTTCCGTAAAGACCGAAGCAATGAATTCATTCAGTCTTTCCGCTATGACCTTATTCTTCCTGAACACCCTTTTCGCTCCTTGATCATCCAACGGTCCCACAGATTCCCTGCTTCTGATGAACCTAAAAAAGTTGCTATGAGTTTTTGCCTCTTTTGCAAGTTTCTCTTCTTATTCTTTCTTAGCTGTCTTTATCAATGCTTTGCATCTAACTTGCCAGTGCTTGTGTTTCTTCTTATTTTCTTCATTCGGATCCTTTTTCCATTCTTTAAACAATGTTTTTTGGCCCTACTAGCTAGTGCTGCCCGATTCAGGAAAAAATATTTTGATTCGATTCAGCCTATTGAATCAATTTCGATTTTCCTGCCCAATTGGGTGTTTTTTTCCCCAAACATTCTAGTGGATTTTATAGCCTCTTCACCCCTTTTATAGCCTCTTCCACCCCTTTGCCCTCTCCTACCCACACTGGCGCTGTGATGTAAACATATAATACTTTTCCTTTCTCTGTTAAATCCTAGTTTACATTTGCAGTCTAACACCAGCTCTGGCAGGATACACATTTCAAATCTGACATATTGTAATCACAAAACAGAAAATAAAATTATTTTTTCTACCTTTTGTTGCCTGGTTATTATTTAAATCCGGTTGATCCCATGCTCTGGCTGTCTTCTGATAACGCGCTTGCCAGGGTTTCCTTTCTCCATGCTAACCATCCATCTACCATCTCTGTCCTCCCCTTCCATTTTCCTTCCCTCCCCTGGAGGTTTGGCATCTTTCCTTTTTTGTCTCCATCCCTGTAGCTGCAGCGATGGACCCCACCATCCCCAGATTCATCATCTCCTTTTCTTAACTACCCTTTCATCCTGCATCTCTCCCTCCTTCCCCACCACTCCAGGGTTCACCATCTCTCCCATTCTCTTCCCAACTACCCTCCTATCCAGTATCTCTATCCCCCCCTCTACTCCTTCCCTTGTGTCCAACTTCTCTCCTTCTGTTCCTTCCCTCCCTAAATCCCATTGTCTAAATCCCATCTCTCTCCCTCTCCTGTTTTTAGATCCATTATTTCTTCCATCCTTCCCCTTATCCCCCCTCTCCCCCCCATCTCTCCTCTCCAAGACCTCCCCCAAGTTCATCTCTCCATGAACTTCCCCAAGTCCATCTCCCCTCTCCATAATCTCACCCAAGTCCATCCCCCCTCTACCATCCATCTTCCCCCTCCACTCTAGTGAAGAAACAGCATGAGACCTAGCAAATTATCCAGTTCCAGGGTGGATCCTTCAGACCAATCTGGGATTTGTGGCAGCCTCATGCAGTTTTGTTTTTTCAATTTAATTATCAAAATCTCGAAGGGTGGTGAGGATGGTTCAACTGAAGATTCCTAACCCCGAGGACCCCAAGACCTTTGCTTAGGCTTGGCTGGAGCTGGAGGGAGGAGCAGCTCCTGCATGTTGTAGCCAACTCCAACAGGAAGAGAGACGAGAGCGAAGCACACTGAAAAGAAGCATCGGCAGCCTAGATCACCTTCGTTTTACTGGCACCGAATCAGTGCTGCGTCTGGTTGAAAACTGTGCGGTTGGCCTGGGCTGCGAGAAAACTGGCGGCTGCAGGTCAGAACCAGGGGGAGGGAGAGTCACGTTCGCTGCGTCTGGGATCGCGCACGCAGGGGGAACAGTCAGTGCTTTCTCTCGCTAGCATGCATTAAGGATGGGACCTTTCATTATTACTATTTTTAAAAAATTTACTACTACTTTTTAGCCTCCCTTTCCCGAAATCCATGCTTCTGATGCAACTTCTGATTTCGCAAAACCAGAAGTTACATTAGATGTACGGACTCCAGTGGCAGAGGGAAACCCCTTTAGCAAGGGAGCCGACTTGAATCGGTGAGTTCGTTTTTTTATAAAAATGAATCGATTCACCCAAAGTAAATCGGTAAATCGATTCGAATCGCGAATCGGGCAGCACTACTAATAACCTCTTTCACTTCACCTTTTAACCAAACCGGCTTTCGTTTCCTTAAAAAAGGAGGTAGGGAGACTGCAGGTCAAGATCCAGGAGCTGGAGGGACTCCGCACCGTAGAGGAACCGTGGGCAACTGAGGCAACTGAGGATACTACCAGAGAGAGCCACATCAATGAGCAGGTTAGAGAGCTCGAGAGATTCATCGAGGAGGCCTGCAAGATGGTAGAGGCACAGGATCACCAGCAATTCAGAAGGGAACCAACAGATGGAGGACAGAACCCACCAGACGCCAGGGGGGAAGAACCTGGCGGAGGAACTGAGCAGACAGAGGAGGCAGAGACCCATCAGAACCAGGAGGATGGATTAGAGGATCGAGCCACTGATACGGACATGAGACCCAAGAGGAAGCTGAGAAAAGGGAAATCTGCAATTGTGGTGGGAGGCTCAATCCTGAGAGAGGTGGACAGTCACATAGCAGGAGGCAGAGAAGACCGACTAGTGACATGTCTCCCAGGGGCGAGGACAAAGGACATCTCCGACAGAATCGAGAGAATCCTGAAAGGAGCTGACACGGAGGAGACAGCAGTGATAATCCACATTGGAACCAACAACGTCAGCAGAAGGAACTACAACAGAACTACACTGACTGAGCAATTTAAGATCCTGGGGAGGAAACTGATGCTGAGGACAAGGAGGATAGCCTTCTCAGAGATCCTGCCAGTACCGAGGGCAGATGCAAGGAGGCAGACCAAGCTGCAAGCAATAAATGGTTGGCTGAGGAGATGGTGCGATGAGGAGGGAACTGGACAACCTTCCTGGGAAAAAACAAGCTTTACAGGAGGGATGGACTGCACCTGAGCGCGGCTGGGATGAGGATGCTGACACGCAACATCCAGACCGGCATAGACATGGCTTTAAACTGAGGACAAGGGGAAAGCCAATAGTCGATCTGACATCGACACATCGGACTACAGTATCAAACAAGGATGCTGAACCGGGAAAAGGCGATAGAGGGCTTGAGACTGAGTGGACACTTTTTGGAAAAAAACCCCATAGACGCAATGCAGGGGCCCAAGGAACTAATGAAACTAATGAGCGGGAAAAGGAGGAAACAGCCGAGCCAGAGGGACATCCAAAAATGGGGAAGCAGGTAGAGGATGAGATAGGCACACCACAGGAGGGGGATGAACGGAACGAGGCTCGGGGACTGGCAGCCCATGAGGGGGTCAGTAGGAGCACCAAACCACGAGGAAAACCAACAGAGAAGGTAAACAGCCGGGACTTAATTTGCCTATACACAAATGCTAGGAGCCTAAGAACCAAAATGGGAGAGCTAGAATGTATAGCTAGTAAGGAGGATCTAGACATAATTGGAGTCACAGAAACATGGTGGTCCGAAGACAACAAATGGGATGTGGTCCTACCAGGGTACAAACTCTATAGGAGGGACAGGACACACAAGAAGGGTGGAGGAATAGCGCTATATATAAAGGACTCCATCCCTTCAACCAGGATGGAAACAACAGTAAGGGCGGACGGCTTGGAATCACTATGGGTTAAGCTGACAGGAGGAAATGCAGCAGACATAAAATTGGGACTATACTATCACCCACCAGGACAACCGGAAGCAAACGACCAGGACCTGGAGGCTGAACTGAGGCAGGTATGCAAAAGCGGAAGTGTGGTGGCAATGGGGGATTTCAACTACCCTGGAATAAACTGGAGCATTGCACGAGAGAAACAAAATTCCTGGAGGCAGTGAGGGACTGTTTCATGGAACAGCTGGCACCAGAACCAACACGAGGAGATGCCTCTCTTGACCTAATCCTCAACGGGCTAGGGGGACCTGCAAAGGAGTACTAGTGCCACTAGGAAACAGCGATCACAACATGATCCAGTGCAAGCTAAAAATAGGAACATCCAAGATGAAAAGAACCACGACAGCACTCAATTTCAGAAGAGAAAATTACGAGGCCATGAGGAAAATGGTGGGAAAGAAGCTCAGCAACAGCTCAGGGAAGATGGGGACCATAAAGGAAGCCTGGGCCCTACTCAAGGGCATGGTGCACGAAGCACAAAACCTGAACATCCCCAGGTTTAGGAAAGGGTGCAAAAAGAATCGAACAAAAAACCTGGCGTGGAAACAAATGCAGTGAAAAAGGCAATAAGGGACAAGAAAACATCTTTCAGAAAATGGAAAAAGGACCCAACAAAGGACAACCAGAAGGAGCACAAAAGGCAACAAAAAGACTGTCACAGAGTGGTTAGGAAAGCAAAAAGAGAATACGAGGAGAGACTGGCGGGGGAAGCAAGAAACTTTAAACCATTCTTCAGGTATGTGAAGGGGAAACAACCAGCCAGGGAGGAAGTGGGACCATTGGACAATGGAGACAGGAAGGGAGTGGTAAAGGAGGAAAAAGAGATAGCTGACAGGTTAAACAAGTTCTTCTCGTCAGTCTTCACGAGAGAGGACTCATCTAATATCCCAGAACCCGAGGAGATCATAAACGGAGACCATGATGAAAAGCTGGTCCAACTAGAGGTAAGCCGAGAGGATGTCCTCCAACAGATGGACAGACTGAAGAGCGACAAATCAACTGGTCCAGACGGCATCCACCCAAGGGTACTAAAAGAACTGAGAAACGAAATAGCGGAAACACTTCGCCAAATATGTAACCTATCCTTAAAAACTGGGGAGATCCCAGAGGACTGGAAAATAGCTAATGTCACACCCATCTTTAAGAAGGGATCAAGAGGCGACCCGGAAAACTACAGGCCGGTGAGCTTGACCTCGGTCCCGGGAAAGATGATGGAAGCACTGGTTAAGGACACAATCTGCGAACACATAGAAAACAATGGACAACTGAAGGCGAGCCAGCACGGCTTTTGCAAGGGAAGGTCATGCTTCACGAACCTACTGTACTTCTTTGAGGGAATAAACAGCCAGATGGATAAAGGGGAATCCATAGACATCATTTACCTTGACTTCCAAAATGCCTTTGACAAGGTACCTCACGAACGACTACTCAAGAATCTGTGGAAACACGGGGTGCAAGGGGATATCCACCAATGGATCAAACACTGGCTGGCAGGCAGGAAACAGAGGGTTGGCCATTACTCAGACTGGCAATGGGTCACGAGCGGAGTTCCACAGGGATCGGTGCTGGGTCCACTCCTGTTCAATATATTTATTAATGACCTGGAGACGGGGACGAAATGTGAGGTTATTAAATTTGCTGATGACACCAAACTCTGCGGCAGGGTTAAAACCACGGAAGACTGCAAAGACCTACAAAGGGACCTAACAAGACTGGAAGAGTGGGCAAAAAACTGGCAAATGAGTTTTAACATAGAGAAATGCAAGGTCATGCATGTAGGGAAAAAGAACCCAATGTTCAGCTACAAAATGGGGGGATCATTGCTAGGGGTGAGCAACCTTGAAAGAGACCTGGGGGTGATGGTGGACACAACATTGAAAGCATTGGCACAGTGTGCGATAGCCTCAAAGAAAGCGAACAGAATGTTGGGTATCATTAAAAAGGGTATCGCAACCAGGACGAAGGAAGTCATCATGCCACTGTATCGTGCAATGGTGCGCCCGCACCTGGAGTACTGTGTCCAGTACTGGTCGCCGTACCTCAAGAAGGACATGGCAGTACTTGAGGGGGTCCAGAGAAGAGCGACTAAACTGATAAAAGGTATGGAAAACTTTTCATACGCTGACAGGTTGAAAATGCTGGGGCTGTTCTCCCTAGAGAAGAGGAGACTTAGAGAAGACATGATAGAAACCTTCAAAATCCTGAAGGGCATAGAGAAGGTAGAAAGGGACAGATTTTTCATACTGTGGGGAACCACAAGTACTAGGGGTCACTCGGAGAAATTGAAAGGGGACAGGTTTAGAACAAATGCTAGGAAGTTCTTTTTTACCCAGAGGGTGGTGGATACATGGAACGCGCTTCCGGAGGCTGCGATAGGCCAGAGCACAGTACAGGGGTTCAAGGAAGGTTTAGATAGGTTCCTAAAAGATAAGGGGATTGAGGGGTACAGATAGAAGCAGAGGTAGGTTATAGAAATGGTCAGGAACCACTTCACAGGTCATGGACTTG
Source organism: Geotrypetes seraphini (assembly GCF_902459505.1). Classification (NCBI taxonomy): domain Eukaryota; kingdom Metazoa; phylum Chordata; class Amphibia; order Gymnophiona; family Dermophiidae; genus Geotrypetes; species Geotrypetes seraphini. The sequence goes on along the minus strand of NC_047085.1, from coordinate 283,288,742 downwards.
ATGGGCCACCGCGGGAGCGGACCGCTGGGCGCGATGGACCTCTGGTCTGACCCAGTGGAGGCAACTTCTTATGTTCTTATGGTCCTCTTCTTGCTTGACGAACTTGCAGCACTTCTTTGAGGAGGTAAACAGGCAGATAGACAAGGGTGACCCGGTCGACTTTGTATATCTGGATTTTCAGAAGGCATTCAACATGGTTCCGTATGAATGACTACTTCGAAAAATTAAGAGCCATGGAATAGAGGGTGAAATACGTGGATTAAAAACTGGCTAGCGGATAGGAAACAGAGAGTGGGAATAAATGGACCATACTCAGACTGGAAGAACGTCACCAGTGGTTTGCTGCAGGGCTCGGTGCTTGGACCTGTGCTCTTCAACATATTCATAAATGATCTGGAAATGGGTACGACGAGTGAGGTGATTAAATTTGCAGACGATACGAAGTTATTCAGAGTAGTGAAGATGCAGGGGGATTGTGAAGATCTGCAACGTGACATAACCACGCTCAAGAAATGGGCAGCGACATGGCAAATGAGGTTCAACGTGGATAAGTGTAAGGTGATGCATGTTGGTATCAAAAATACCACACAAATACAAGATGTCCGGGGCGGTACTTGGAGAGACCCCCCCCCCCCAGGAGACCTGGGAGTACTGGTCGACAAGTCATTGAAGCCGTCTGGCAATGCGTGGTGGCGGCAAAAAGAGCGAACAGAATGCTAGGAATGATCAAGAAGGGGATCACGAACAGATCAGAGAAGGTTATTATGCCGCTGTACCGGGCTATGGTACGCCCTCACTTGGAATACTGTGTCCAGCACTGGTTGCCATACATGAAGAAGGACATGGTACTACTCAAAAAGGTCCAGAGAAGAGCAATTAAAATGGTTAAGGGGTTGGAGGAGTTGCCGTACTGTGAGAGATTAGGGAAGCTGGGCCTCTTCTCCCTTGAAAAGAGGAGACTGAGAGGGGACATGATCGAAACATTCAATATAATGAAGGGAATAGACTTAGTAGATAAAGATAGGTTGTTCACCCTCTCCGAGGTAGAGAGAACGAGAGGGTACTCTCTGAAGTTAAGGAAGTAAGGAAGTTCTTCTTCACCCAGAGAGTGGTGGAGAACTGGAATGCTCTTCTGGAATCTGTTATAAGGGAAAACATGCTCCAGGGATTCAAAACAAGGTTGGACAAGTTCCTGCTGAACTGAACGAACTGGTCTGATCCATCAGTGGCAATTCTTATGTTCTTATCAAGTAAACATAAAGAATTCCTCCTGGATCCTTCGAGCGATGGAGGCTTTGGATGCTGCCATACGTTTGTCACATCCCTTGAAGAATATAAAGAGGTGATCTAAATGACTAAAAGTCATTAGAAACCTACAGATTGCGGAGAATGGTACGCACTTGTAAGAAACACAGTGAAGAAAAGCTCACTTCCCCATTCCTCCTCCCAGGAAGAAGGAAGGAAAAGTGAGAGCGGCATAAAAGAAAGGATGACACCACCTTATAAAGAAATTGTGGTATTGTCTGAACTGACACCCCAGAATTTGTAAATCAGAAATAAGAATCCCCGCCATACAAGGCCTGTAACTCAAAAAACCATCGAGCTGAAGCCAAGGCCACAAGAAATACCGTGTTCAATGTCACAGCCATTTAGAGTCTCAAAAGACAAGGTTGAAACAGAGCCTTCTGTAAACTGCGAAGAAGTACATTAAGACTGTACTCTGGACAGGGCTTCTTAAGAGGTGTACGAATATACTGTACTCCTTTTAGGAACTGAACTACATGAATCTGAGAAGTAAGCGAAGAGCAAGATACCTAGCACTTGTAACAAGCTAAGATTGCCACTTGAAGCTGAAGGGAATTGAACTCTAAGCCCTTGGCAATACGCTTGTGCCAAAAAAGAAATAATATAAAACATAGTCTGGTAGGGTTCCAATGTTGAGAAGTACCCAAGAAAGGAAAAGCCTCCACACGGTAGAATAAGCCACAAGTGAAGACGTCCGTATCGTCTGGAGAAGAGAAGAAATAACCTGCTTCGCATAACCCTTTCACGTCAGCCATGACTTTTCAAAAGCTAGGTCATAAAACCAAAGTATGTTGATCAGACCCTAAATGAGTAAATCCGGAGATACCGGGAATCTCAACAGTTCGGCCATCGAAAGACTCATCAGATCTGCATAGCAAGGATGGCGCAGCTAATCCGGAGATTCTCGGATTACTTTGCCCTGAAAGCGAATTTGAGATGGCAAATTCATCCAATCATCAGCCAGGGGAAAACACTTAAAAAAGTGAAACAAGAGGCGAGAAAGTGTTACCCCCCTGATTGCTACCCCCTGTGCCACTCCCTGCATCTGCTGAAGAAGCTAGGAAGCTTTGAATTTCGAGACGAGGCCATGAGGTCTAGTTCTAGGAGATCTCACCTTTATACAAAGAGCTGGAACGCCTGAACGAATAGTTCCCAATTTCCAGGCATATGCAGCACTGTACATTTTAACAGTCCCTGCTCAGATTCTGTAGTGAGAAAGTCTATCTAAACTCTTTTCCTGTCCTGTAAAATGATGTGCTGACAGAAGAGGAAAGATGAGATTCCACCCATTGAAGTAGAACCATTACTTTACTCGCCAACACACTTATTCCACGAACTGAACCCTTAATTTCTCCCTCCTCACCCCCTTCAGCCCCTTGACCTAATCCTTTTTGCACAAAACCTCAACGGCCTGTATTTTCCAGTATTTTGACCTTCTTGTTATACACTCCTGTTTTCCTGTATATGACCTTCCTATTCGCACACTCTTGTATATTCCTGTTAACTTCAATGACTTCATTGTTTGTAATCTTGATTAACTGATGTGAAGAGCCTAGAACTCCCTGGGTATGGCAGTATACAAAATAAAGTTATTATTATTATTACGTACTTTCCTGGCTGTAGAGAAATACCACCATCATAATACTTTCCTAAAAGACCTTTATCGTCATTCCGGAAGAATGGTCTGAAACTCCTGAAACAGTAGCCTGACCATGCTTCAGTCCAGAAGAATGAACGAGTAGTGAGTCTCCTCTTAATACCAGACTTCTTGCACTGAGGATTGAAGCCCTCCAACCCAACAGCCTGGGATGTTCAGTGACTATGATCCAGTCCAGCAAAGACCGAGGCATGCCTATGAAAAGACTAATCTCGCTGAGCCACCAAATTATATTGAGCGATGCTTGAGGAGCCTACCAGATACTATAATTGGAGCCTTGAGATACTGGGAAACACTGGAACAAAAGCGATTGCTGTAACGTTCTAACCTGAAAGCGAGCCGAAGTTCCCAGTGGAGTCACCACCATAGATCCTAGAACTTGTACATAGTAACATATAGTAACATAGTAGATGACGGCAGATAAAGACCCGAATGGTCCATCCAGGCTGCCCAACTGATTCAATTTAAATTTTTTCTTCTTAGAATCCAAAGCTCTACCTGGTACTGTGCTTGGGTTCCAACTGCCACAATCTCCATTAAAACTTACTCCAGCCCATCTAAACTCTCCCAGCCATTGAAGCCCTCTCCAGCCCATCCTCCCCCAAACGGCCATATACAGACACAGACCGTGCAAGTCTGCCCAGTACTGGCCTTAGTTCAATATTTAATATTATTTTCTCATTCTAGATCGTCTGTGTTCATCACACGCTTCTTTGAACTCAGTCACCATTTTCCTCTCCACTACCCCTCTTAGGAGCGCATTCAGGCATCCACCACCCTCTCCATAAAGTAGAACTTCCTAACATTGCTCTTGAATCTACCACCCCTCAACCTCAAATTATGTCCTCTGGTTTTACTATTTTCCTTTCTCTGGAAAAGATTTTGTTCTACGTTAATACCCTTCAAGTATTTGTATGTCTAAATCATATCTCCCCTGTCTCTCCTTTCCTCTAGGGTATACATATTCAGGGCTTCCAGTCTCTCCTCATATGTCTTCTGGCACAAGCCTCCTATCATTTTCGTCGCCCTCCTCTGGACCGCCTCAAGTCTTCTTATGTCCTTCACCAGATATGGTCTCCAAAACTGAACATAATACTCCAAGTGCGGCCTTACCAATGACCTGTACAGGGGCATCAACACCTTCTTCCTTCTACTGGCTACGCCTCTCTTTATTCAGCCCAGCATCCTTCTGGCAGCAGCCACCGCCATATCACACTGTTTTTTCGCCTTTAGATCTTCTGATACTATCTCCCGAAGGTCTCTCTCCCCATCCGTGCATATCAGCTTCTCACCTCCCAGCATATACGGTTCCTTCCGATTATTAATCCCCAAATGCATTACTCTGCATTTCTTTGCATTGAATTTTAGTTGCCAGGCATTAGACCATTCCTCTAACTTTTGCAGATCCTTTTTCATATTTTCCACTCCCTCTTCGGTGTCTACTCTGTTACAAATCTTGGTATCAACTGCAAAAAGGCACACTTTTTCTTCTAACCCTTCAGCAATGTCACTCACAAACATATTGAACAGGATCGGCCCCAGCACCAAACACTGAGGGACCCCACTACTCACCTTTCTTTCCTCCGAGCGACTTCCATTAACCACCACCCTCTGGCGTCTGTCCGACAGCCAGTTTCTAACCCAATTCACCACTTTGATGCCTAACTTCATCCCTTCAAGTTTGTTCAACAGCCTCCTTTGAGGAACCGTATCAAAGGCTTTGCTGAAATCTAAGTAAATTACATCTAGCATATGTCCTCGATCCAGCTCTCTGGTCACCCAATCAGAAAATTCAATCAGATTTGTTTGGCACGATTTACCTTTTGTAAAGCCATTTTGTCTCGGATGCCCACACTTTTTAGGCTTGCGAGCTACTTTTAAAATGACCAAGTCAAAATGATCTACCAACAATAAAATTTTTAAAAAACACAACGCACACTACGCATAGAAAATGTTAATTATCATTCCTACTCCAGGGTTTTTCAAAGAGGTCAAAGCAGATGACTCTATACACTATCACCTCAGTAACAACCATACAAAAATAGACAAATATACCCCCCTCCCTTTTTACTAAACCACGATAGCAGTTTTTAGAGTGCAGGGAGCTGCGCTGAATGCCCAGCGCTGCTCTCGACGCTCATAGGCTCCCTGCACTAAAAAACTCTATTGCGGTTTAGTAAAAGGGGACCTTAGTGTAAAATATAGACAGCAGATATAAATTCAGACACATTTTGATCACTAAATTTAAAATAAAATAATTTTTCCTACCTTGTCTGGTGATTTCATGAGTCTCTGGTTGCACTTTCTTCTTCTGACTGTGCATCCAATCTTTCTTCCCTTTTAGCCTGTATGCTTCCTCTCCTCCACACCTCATTCTCTCCCCCAGCTTTTCCTTCCTCTCTCCCTGCCCTTTATTTCTCTCTGCCTCCCTTTCCTTTTTTTCTGTTTCTCCCCTGCCCTTTTTCTTTCTTTCTCCCTGCCCTCCCCCAAGACACTGCCACTGCCATCGGGGACCAGGACCCAAACCGCCACCAATAACAGGCCCGAAAGCCGACGCCAATAACACGCCCAAAAGCCAACGACGCCCCAACCTCTCCCTGCTTCGGCCGACCAGCATCGCGAGGAGCTGTTGGGGGAAATGCTGCCGGGTCTTGCCTTCGCGGAAACAGAAAGTAGGCAGGACCCAGCAGCAAGAAGAGGAAATGCTTCACTAACATTTCTCCCGCCTTAGCCCGTAGCGAACGCTTGCTTCAGGGCTCTCAACATGCGCGTGCCAGCTTCCCTTCTCCCCCACCCCCGGACATAACTTCCGGTTTCGGAGGGAAGCCGGCACGCACACGTTAGAGCCACGGAGCATAAGTTCGCTACGGGCTGAAATCTCCAAGCCGGGTTTTTTTGTGTTTTTTTAATGTTCAGCAGCGGCGGCAGCAGCAGATGACAGCTGGGCGGACCGCCCAGCTAAAAGGTCCTAGAGAGAACACTGGAGAGGAAGGCTGATCGGCCCGGTAGATCAGGACGGCAACACGAGTCTATCACGGAGATCGGGTTGGGCTCCGCGATCGACTAGCTTTGCCTTCCTGAGCTACTGGTCGATCGCGATCGACGTGTTGGGCACCCCTGCTGTAACCCATTAGATTCAAGGAAGTACACTATCCTTTCTTTCAGCTACACTTCTATTATTTTTCCAACAACCGAAGTGAGGCTCACCGGCCTGTAGTTTTCTGCTTCATCCCTGTGACCACTTTTGTGAATAGGGACCACATCCGCTCTCCTTCAATCCCCAGGAACCACTCCCGTCTCCAGAGATTTGTTGAACAAGTTTTAATAGGACTCGCCAGAATCTTTCTGAGCTCCCTTAGTATCCTGGGATGGATCCCGTCTGGTCCCATCGCTTTATCCACCTTCAGTTTTTCAAGATGCTCATAAACACTCTCCTCCATGAATGGCGCAGAATCTACTCCATTTTCTCGTGTAATTTTGCCATACAATCTTGATCCCTCTCCAGGATATTCTTCTGTGAACACAGAACAGAAGTATTTGTTTAGCACATTTGCTTTTTCCTCATCACTCTCCACATATCGGTTCCCAGCATCTTTTAGCCTAGCAATTCCATTTTTCATCTTCCTCCTTTCACTAATATATCTGAAAAAAATTTTGTCTCCCTTTTTTACATTTTTATCCATTTGTTCTTCCACCTGTGATTTCGCCAGACGTATCTCTCTCTTGGCTTCTTTCAATTTCACCCTGTAGTCCTTTCTGCTCTCCTCTTCTTGGTTTTTTTTAATATTTCACGAACGCCATCTCTTTCGCCTTTATCTTCTCCGCCACTAGTTTGGAGAACCATATTGGCTTCTTTTTTCTCTTGTTTTTATTTATTTTCTTCACATAAAGGTCTGTAGCCATTTTTATCGCTCCTTTCAGCTTAGGCCACTGTCTTTCCACTTCTCTTATGTCCTCCCATCCTAACAGCTCTTTCTTCAGATACTCTCCCATTGCATTAAAGTCCGTACATTTGAAATCTAGGACTTTTAAGTATCGTGCAGCCGCTCTCCACTTTAGCCGTTATATCAAACCAAACCATTTGATGATCGCTACTTCCCAGGTGAGCACCCACTCGAACATTAGAGATACTCTCTCCATTTGTGAAGACCAAATCCAATATCACCTTTTCCCTCGTGGGTTCCGTCACCATCTGTTTGAGCAGAGCCTCTTGAAAGGCATCCACAATCTCCCGATTCCGCAGATTAAATATTCCAGTCCGCATCTGACAGGCTGAAATCTCCCAACAGCAGCACCTCCTCTTTCCTTCCAAACTTTTGGATATCCACAATCAGATCCTTATCAATTTGCTGCGATTGAGTCGGAGGTCTGTAGACTACCCCCACATAGATTGCATTTCCATCTTCTCTTTTCAGAGCGATCCATATTCCTCTCTCCAGGTCCCTTGCATTTCGGTGGCTTGGATATTGATCTTTACATAGAGAGCTACTCCTCCACCTTTTTGACCATCTCTGTCCTTCCTAAAAAGATTATATCCCGGTATGTTTGCATCCCATCCATGTGATTCACTGAAACATGTCTCTGTGATAGCGACAATATCTAGATCTGCCTCTAACATCAGGGTTTGCAGATCATGAACTTTGTTGCTTAGACTGAGCATTTGTGGTCATCGCTTTCCAGCGGTAATCTCCTTTTTCGTATAGATTTTTGTTTTGTTTCACTTTCCATTGTAATGCTAAGAAATGAGTTGCTGATATTGTTTATGTTGCAATCTTTACTACTATCACATCTTTTCTTTTGCCGGGGGTGGTCTCTATAATTGTCCTTCACACATACACCACCCCCACCTTCTAGTTTAAATGCCTAGAAACATATTGTCTAAATTTCTCTGCAAGGTTTCTTTTTCCTGCTGTAGTAATATGTAGCCCATCAGTGCAATATAGCTTCTTGTCCTTCCATGTATTTCCCCATCCTCCTATGTACCTGAAGCCTTCTTGATGACACCAGGCTTTGAGCCATCTATTAAAGTCCTCTGTGTTTTTCACTCTTTGTTCTCCCTTTCCATATGCAGGCAGTATTCAGAAAAGGCTAAAGTCTTTATAAAAGGTTTCAAGCCCTCACCAAGCTCCCGAAAAGCTTTCTGTGCTGCAAGTGTGGAGTTGTTAGCCAGGTCATTTGTTCCCAGATGGATAACAACATCAGTGTTAAAATCCTTTGTTTCTTCCTTAATTATAGTCTGTATTTACCTGGAACTCCTGGTAGCTGAGGATCCTGGAAGACATTTCACTATTTTGGTCTCCTTGCATGTGTTCCAAGGTTAATGCCTCTGATGATGGAATCCCCCAACAGTAATAGTTTTCTGTTTTTGGCTTTTTTATTTGTGCTTAGGGTGCGCTTGTTCTCTTGAGTTACCTTCATTGGTTCCAGTCCCACCTCCCTTCTGTTTTCTTGAGTATTACAGTGCACTAGTGGGGCGAAGGAATTCTGTAGAAGTAATATTTGTGAAGGTGGATTTGTTTCTGTGTTACATGTCGCAGTCTTCCTGAGCCTACTGTGACCCATTTAGTCCTGGGCTATTTTATTCTTTGAGGTAGAGGTGGTAAGTTGGTATGATTTTGTGGAGTGATGAAAGCTGCTTTAATTGTATTCAATTCCTGTTTAAGTTTGCAGAGCTCCTCCTTAATACTAGCAAGTTGAAGACAGATGGGGCAAGCCTTAAGCCTCCAAACATTAAAGCACCACAGTGATTGCATAGAATAAAGGTCATCTTGATTGGTTATGAAGTGACTTGATTTGAGTAGTCCCGATTATTTGGGTCTCTGTATCTAAACAGTGGTCCCTGGGGTGGGTGGGACTATAAGTCTTACCCTTATTCCTAAGAATAGGAAGAGAAGGGTTTATTTTTTATGTTTTTTAAGTAAGAAACAGGGAGGAGGAGAAGAGAAATTAAGCAGATATAATGCTGAAAAACAGTGAAAAGAGCAGAATATGAAATGCTGAGTAACTTAGCTTTTAGAAGTTCACAGGGCAGACTTGTTCACAGACTTGACTGAAGAAGAAGGCAAACCTGAGACTGTAACCTGTCACCCAAGTCTCTGGGAAGAAACACATTCCTCTCCTACTTGAACATCCCCCAATATTCCAATAATTAGTACAGGAGAAAAGAGCTGTTTGGAAATTTGAAGATTCACATCCAAAGAATTGAAGAAAAGAGTTCAAATAAAAGAAATCTCCTGTTTGCGGCAAAACACCACTACTGCCTCTTTTTCTAAAATGTTCGTGGAGTTGTGGCTAGGCCAAATGGCATCTGCCAAAACTGATAGTGCTGCTCGATGAGAGCCAAGCAAAGGTAGTGCTAATTTGGTGTCCATAGGGAAATTGTAAATATTCTCAGTTTTTCTCTGGAAATATCTAACTCTGAGAAACTAATTTACCAGAATGAGATCCAGCCCCCGTCTGACCTATTCCCCCGTCTTAGGCACTATGAAGTAAATGGAGTAACTTCCCTTAGTTCCGGAAGAACTAAAACTATTGCCCTGAGTACCAGTAACACTTAAAAGGGGTCTCACAAGAACGTAACCTTTAGAAGCTCAATATATGGTGACTCCAAAAAAGAATCCGAATGGGAGGGAGATTCAAAGTTGCAAACATCCTGAAAAATGCCCAAAGCCCCCTGACCTGACATCATAGTGTCTCACCCCTCACAAGAAAGCATAAAGAGCTACTAAAGGAAGTGAAGACCTCTTCACAATGAACAGCAGACAGTCAGGGAACAGCTGGATGAGAGCAGTAAATTCTGGAAGAAGAAAGGAACTTTCCCACAAAAAAATCCAGCTTTGCGATGTAAGATGGAGTATGTTGGAATTCTGAATACAGTACCAACTCCATGCAATGTTAGCCAAAAACTTACTGCCTTAAAAGTGAAGACGTACTAGACATAATCTAGAAGCTGCATTGACTGCCCCATGGGAAACAATCTGCACCCTAATTATTATCAGACAAAAGCTCACATCCCTAAAGTGAGCTTTAGGAATGATTCCAACAGCCACATAGTGTTTGCTACTCTGTGGGTTTGGGAGAATAGGTAACTTGTCCCTGGTTAGAAGGAGCCACACAGCTCTTCTTGCCAGTTTGAGGGGCTGTCTAGCAGGTGCCATGAGAAGATGGTGACCTGAGAAATCTGTGCGAGAAGATTTGAAACTTGCAGTCCCTGGCACCCTAGAAAAAGAAAAGACAGTTCTGCCCACAGAAAGATGTGAAGTGCCATTATGACACTAGAGACTCCCCCAATTCGTAATCTATTCATACAGAGGCACAAAGAATAAGAAAGCCTCTAAACCTCCATAGACTCACCCTTCAAGGACCCCGAGACAAGAAGATACCTGTATGAAACACAGGGTACTCTCATGCCGCTGACATCACTGTGCAGCAATCTGCCTTCTACTGACCCATAAAGGCAAAAAAACGAAATTGGGCGGCTGAGCACAGGGTAGAATCTCTTTCTTAAGCACCGTGAGTAAGTAAGTACAGTCCCGATTAAAGTAGTTAAGTCTTTTCAAGTGGAGAGAGTGGGGAAACACACACACAAGGTATATCACCACAACAGTGGCAAAAGCTGTTGAAACAGTCCCGGCGCATAGAACCCTGAAAACAGGGAAGCCATGGGATACAGTGACCTAAGTCAGCTGCAAAATAAACCCCGTGAACACTGCGGTGCTCCTGCTAGCGCCGGAAACCCAACTGTTTCATGCCGAAATTGGCCGGCTCTATCAAAAGTGCATTAAAAACCTACCTGGAGCCAACCATTAAAATATTTTTCCCACTGTCATGGCATAAAATGCTTAAAATGAACATTGGAGAGAAATAAATAAATGCTGCTTCGTTCTCCTCAACTAAGGAAAATAAGCACGCGCCTCTTGCACTCAGACAGGAACCGATTTTGTGAAGAACACACCCGGAGCCGTCCAAATATTCACCTCTACCCGGCCACGGGAACCGCCAAGCAGAGTCTGCCTCGGGGAGAATCCCACTACCACTGTGGCGCTGCTGCCAGGTATGAAAACAAGCACGCACCTACAACATGCAGGAAGGCACCAGTTCCATCAACGGAGCTCTACCCATACATCCAAAGCCCTTTACTGAATAAACTTCATACAAATGCAAATTTACTTGTCAGTCACTAAACCATTTCCACAACTCTATAAAATATAGCGTTTGATAAAAAACATATTCCTTCTGTATATTCACACCGAACCCGCAGCTCCACCACAACCAGAAACCAGAAAAGAAGTTCAAATAAAACATATACTCACAACTGTGTTGATAGTGCTGGCAGATGCCGGTTGCTCAGCACTATGAGGGCAGAAATGTTTAATAGTCACTGTGGTCTCTCTTTTTTTTTTTTTCTTTTGTTTATCGTCAAATATATTTTTCTTTTGTTTAAAGTGAAGGGAAAGAAGAAAAAATCAAGACCCAGTCAGACCCTCTATCATTGGAGGGAGGGTGAGGCAGGGACCTGGGGGGGCCCAGGTGTAACCCTTAAAGCCAGCCCTGTTCAGCCAGACACCCCTGTCTCACTGAAGAGAAACCTCAACAGGAGAAATAGAATTGCCATCTCAGTGAAGAGAAGCCTCAACGGGAAAATAACTATCCAGTCACAGCCAGAATCCAGGAGATAGTTGAATAACAACCATCACCTGCTGGGAGATAGAGCATACTGAAGATGCAGGAGGCGTGCGAGAACTGAAGATGCAGGACTTGCGAGAACTGACAGCAGCCATTCAGGAAGCAGGGCAGGCCCAGGCAGCAATGCAGAAAGCTGGTTCCTGCCCATGCCGATACACGCTGGACCACGCTATGAGTGTTTTTGAAAGGTACGGCGGGCGGGGGAGTATTTTTAAAAGGTATGACGGAGCCAGGTGTGTGGGGGGTGTTTTTAAAAGAAACGGGGGTCTAACTTCCCCCTGGTTTGGGGTTTTCCTCCATGGTGAGCTGGGAGGGGTTCTTCGACAGTCTGGTTGCTTCCCTCTAGTTCAAACAAAACATTTTTTCTCTCTCTCTTCTTCTCTTTCTCCTCTTCTTTTAGGGTTTGGTTTTGGGTGAGTGGTTGGTATGGTTTATTAGCTGCAGTTTCCTTGCTAGGTTGACAGTAGGAAGATACTAAGTGGTTGTGCTTTATTCCCTTTTCTTTCCGGGCCTATTAGACACAAGGGCCTTGGGCTATTGGTTAGTTCTTTCTGCTGGTACTATTTGGGATTATTGGGAGGAAGGGCACCAAAGGGGGGGTATAATGTAATTTTTGATGATGAGGACAATTTTCTTTGTTCACAGCTATTGCTCATTTCTTTGTTCAATTGCTGTTTGTTACCTCTTGTTGTATTCACTCTCATCAATAAAAATGATTTATACATAAAAGGTATGGGGGACGGGGGGTGTTTTTAAAAGGTACAGGGGGGATTTAAATAGGTACTGGGGGGGGGGGGGGTGACAGGGTGCAGAACCTGGCAGGGAGGGGGGACAGGATGCAGAGCCTGGGTTCAGAATATTTTTTTTTTCTTGTTTTCCTCCTCTAAATCTAGGGTGCATCTTATGGGCAGGTACGTTTTATAGAGCGAAAAATATGGTATACAGAATATATAAAATAAATCTTTTTATGCAACCACTCTTAGTTATTATTGTCATTACTTTACTTCCCGCTGCACCTATGAGAAAATTAAACCCAGGACTTCTCAGCAAAAAATAGCCAAAACCACACATTTAAACACAAAAGATTACACAAGCCTCCCCTTTGCCGCAGAGAGACTGCCTGGTTAGCAGCATGTGAGAATCGGTGCCAATACTATGATCCAATAGCTGACACTGTCCAAGATTCTGCAGGAAAAAGGGGGAATTCTGCATGACTGTGCAATTCTGTGCAAATTCTGTGTTGCATAGTCACGCAGAATTCTGCCAGGAGTATTCTATAAACAGTTATTCAAAAGAATTACACATTTTGATATATTTTGTGAACAGTCATACCAAATTAATGTAGACTTTAGGATGCCCAAGAGCTCCTCCACCTCCATCACATGATATCACTCTGCTACTAACTTCAGTCACAGGCTGTTCAGCAATTAAATTGATTGCAAACTGTTCATTAATCTGGAACAAAAGGAAATACTGTTCAGAAAAATGTACACTTTTATACATTCACATTCTACTGTTTAAAAAATGCAATCCAAAGTACATCACAGTTTATTTAACTGAACTATACAATATACTCTTCACTTTAAATATGAATGAACAATTAGAGATATTCAAAAAATTAAGAATAAAGGGGCCCTTCTACTAAAATGCAGTGGAACATAAGGTTCTTACCTTTTAGTAATCTTTCTGTTAATCCCCGATGGAGTCAATATGATAGGTGTTTTATCTCAACCCGTGAACCAGGTCTTGCAGAAATCCACTCATTTTTTTCCTTTGTTCCTCCCACTTAGCTGAGGAACAGAGTCCCCTACAGTTGAGTCCAAAAGCTAGAAAAAGTATACACACAATTTCCCCGCCACACAACAGAATTCTGCTCTGCAATATACGTATAATAAAACAATTAATAAACAGGCAACATAAAAAGAAAGGCATAAACATGGCAGCAACATAGAACGAGCATGTAACGAGTTCTAAAACAAAGCAGTAGATATGTACTCATATATATAGAAGGATTCCCCATAGGGCCCGTCTGCTGGTTGGATGATATTCAGGCCTGAAATGAGAAACATCTAAGCCAGTAAAATAACAGGCAATACAGAGAAAGACAGAGTAGATAGAGGGTGGGTCGTACTGGTCGTCAGGGATTAACAGAAAGATTATCAAAGGTAAGAACCTAATCTTCCTTTCTGATACATCCCCTCCGAAGTCAATACCAAAGCAATGGCAACGTCTAAGGTGGGACAAAAGAGCCTGCCTGCAACACCGAGGCAATACTTGCAGACCGAGCCGCCACACCTACTCTGTAAAATCTTGTAAAGGTATGAAGAGAAGACCAAGCAGCCGTTCTACAAATTTCAACTGGATGAACTGCTCAAGACTCTGCCTACAAAGATGTGACACCTCTTGTCGAGTGAGCTTTGAGAAAAAAATGGCGACTGCTTACCTTTCAGCACAACTTTAAGATTTCACATAGGAAAAGGCTGTCACAGGGATGGCCACAAGTGAAGCGCCCCCGAGAAATCCAGTTACATCTGTATGAGATGTAAGCAAACTGGAACTGCTATGCACTCTAAAACAGAAAAGGCCTGCCATCTGAACTTTGAGGGAGATTACCGCCAGGCATTTCTCCACACCAGCCAAGCGGAAGCTAGGACTATAGGAATGGGACACACCTGGTCTCTGGCACACCATTACTGGAAAGTCTACCAAGCCTTGGCTTAAGCCAATATGGTAGAATGTTTATAGCCCCTCTGAAGCAAGGCCCTGCACTCAAGAGCCATGTTGTAAGACCAACGTGCTGGGGGTTCTCCATGTGAACCAGTCCCTGATTGAGCAGGCAACAATGAAGAGAAAGCTTGCGCTTTTTGTCTCACTTGAGACAGACTAGGTCCGTGCATACCACTGACGGCAAGACCAGTCCGGAGCCACTAAGTTTACTTGAACCAAATGAGTCATTATCCTGCAGATAACCTGGCCCGCCAAGGACCAAGGCAGAAAGACTTAAAGGAGTTCCTGAGTTGGCCAGGGCTGAACCAATGCATCTAGTCCTAAGCTTCCCGGCTTTATTCTTCAACTGAGGAAGCGCTAGGCTTTTGAATTCTAGGCTGAAGTCATCCAGTAAAGTGATGGCCTGCCCAAACATCGTACAATGAAATGAAATGCTCTCAGCAAGAGAGGCCACTCTCCTAGATTCAGGACTTGCACATTTTCCACTCCGTCCCTCCAATCAAAGAACTTTATTATACCAGAAACACAATCTTCTCCGCCATGACCCCCCGAACTTTGGAATATCATGCCATCTCCGCCATGAAAACTCCCTCGAAAAATTCAAACCAATCTCCAAATGTTTCTGTTCCAAGACGCATACCAAAGCACAAGATAAAATTCCTTCTCTGTCCAATTGCAGCTTACTTTTCATGAGAACTGCTTCAATGACGCGACCTCCCTTACCTTGTTGTTTTTTCCTTCGTACCTCCTTTTACTTTTATTTATACAATGTATTTATCAACCTCCTACATCCCAAATCCTCATGTATCTAGTCAGGTCAATGTCTACATCACAATTTACTATTACCTCCTTTCCCATTTATCTTTAAATTATATATTTTTAATATTGTAAACCAACCATGTTGTCGGTATACATGTTGTCGGTATATCAAACGATAAATAAACTTGGAAACTTGGCCATGTGCGCTGCAGAGAGGGCATTATGATACTGTGAAAGGTGGGTCCGCTACTAAAGCTTGAAGCTCACTGACTCTGTGAGCAGAAGTGAGAGCAATGAGAAAAACCACTTTCCAAGTAAGATATTTGAGATAATAATAATAATAGTTTATATATCGCAGGACCATGAAGTTCTATGCGGTTTACAATGATTAAAAAATGTTTGAGTAGTACTAACAGAGTTAAGGTTTAGCGGTCAGTTGTTGTGGGGGAAGATTGTGCAGTGCAGCTGCCTAAGTACTTTAGGAACCGATATGTTTTTAGGTGTTTCCTAAATTCCCCATAAGTATTCGCAAGCATGAGTAATTGTTTCAGATCTTTACCCCATAATGCTGCCTGATATAAGAAGAGATGATGATGTCTTTTAAATTTACGTCCTTTAACCGGTAGAGAAACAAAATTAAAGTCTGAGCTTCTTTTAAGTCGATTGGTTGAGAAAGAGAAAGGGTCAGTTATATATCTGGGGGCTAGGACAAAAAGTACCTTAAAGCAGAAACATCCAAACTTAAACTTCACACGTGCCTCTGCAGGTTCTTCTGGGGCCAGATAGGCGATATTACAGTAGTCAAGTTAGAAACATAGAAAAATGACAGCAGAAAAGGGCCAAAGCCCATCAAGTCTGCCCACTGTAGTGACCCTTCACCTTGAATTTGTTCACCACCCCCTGCCTTTACATCATTAGAGATCCCACGTGAATATCCCATTTATTTTTAAAATCTGCCACACTGTTGGCCTCAATCACCTGCAGTGGGAGTTCATTCCAATGATCGACCACCCTCTCAGTGAAGAAATACTTTCTGAAGTCACCATGAAATTTTCCTCCCCTAATTTTCAGCGGATGCCCTCTGGTGGACGAAAGTCCTATAAGACGGAAGATTTCCTCTTCCACCTTGATACGGCCCGTGATATATTTAAATGTCTCAATCATGTCCCCTCTCTCTCTTCGTTCCTCAAGTGAGTACAGCTGCAATTTATTCAGCCTTACTTCATACGGGAGATCCTTGAGCCCCGAGACCATCCTGGTGGCCATCCGCTGAACTGACTCTATTCTCAGCACATCTTTCCGGTAATGTGGTCTCCAGAATTGAACACAATATTCCAAATGAGGTCTCACCATGGATCTGTACAGTGGCATTATGACTTCTGGCATCCTGCTGATAAAACCTCTACGGATGCAACCCATCATTTGCCTTGCCTTGGAGGAAGCCTTTTTCACTTGATTGGCAGTTTTCATGTCATCACTAATGATTACTCCTAAATCCCGTTTTTCCGTGGTCCTAGCTAAGGTCTCACCATTTAACGTGTAAGTCCTGCATAGATTTCTTTTACCCAGGTGCATCACTTTACATTTTTTAGCATTGAAGTTGAGCTGCCAAGTCAATGATCATTGTTCCAATAGTAGTAGGTCCTGTGTCATACTGTCAGGCATAGTGCTTTTACCTACTATGTTGCAGTTTGGCTGCGTCAGCGAACAATGATATTTTTCCTCTGAGCCCTTGGGTCATATCACTGATGAATATGTTGAATAGGATTGGACCCAAGACCGAGCCCTGTGGCACTCCACTGGTCACATCTAATGTTTTGGATGGGGTACCATTTACCATCACCCTCTGAAGTCTACCGCTCAGCCAATCCTTAACCCATGCAGCTAGTGTTTCCCCTAATCCCAGCGATTTCAGCTTGTTCAATAACCTGCGATGTGGGACGCTATCAAAAGCTTTGCTGAAGTCCAAATACACTACGTCTAGGGACTCCCCGGCATCTAGTTGTCTTGTTACCCAGTCGAAGAAGCTAATCAGATTTGATTGGCAGGACCTGCCCTTGGTAAATCCATGTAGATCTTCTTCATCCAGGATTGTATCAAGTTTCTGTTTGATCAGTGTTTCCATGAGTTTGCATACTATGGATGTGAGACTCACCGGTCTGTAATTCGCCGTCTCTGTCCTGCAGCCCTTTTTGTGGAGTGGAATAATGTTAGCTGTTTTCCAGTCCAGGGGGACTCTTTCCGTGCTTAGGGAAGTTGGCTCAATATAAGGGATTATACCAGAATTCTGAATGATGAAACATCAAAATATGCTCTAATGGACCGAAGCTTCCAGAGAGTAAAAAACCCCTTTCTGACCAAAGAGTCCACCTGGTCTTTCATGGTTAGACCCTGGTCTAGTATTACACCCAATACCTTCATAGTAGATTGGATAGGGTAACTGAGTTTGCTGATGCGCAGCAATGTTTTAGTATCAAATGGGTATGGCGAGGCTACAAAGAATTTTGTTTTTTCCAAGTTTAGTTTCAGTCTAAATTCAGTCATCCATTGTTCCATCACATTTAGTACTTCTGTTGCCATAGGAGAGGTTGTGATTGGGATAATGATCGTGAAGTCATCTGTGTAACTGAATAATTTTATCCCCAGTTGGGACAATTGCACACCTAGTGATGACATGTAAACATTGAAAAGCAGTAGAGACAATGGAGACCTCTGCGGAACGCTGGATGGGTTGCTCCAGGTTTCAGAGAGATTGTAGTTAAAGCGTACTTGATAGGTGCGGGACGAGCCACATCTAACAAGATGAGATGAGATGAGCCAAAGCCATTCGTTCAAAAGGAGGCTTCATCAATTGAGCAAGAATAACATTGAGATCCCAAACCACCGGAGGTGGTTTGACATTGAAAAGTCCTTTCATAAAATCTGGAAACCACAGGATGAGCAGAGAGGGGTTTCCCTTCGATAGGCCTATGAAAAGCAGCTATTACACTGAGATGGACTCGAATTAATGTGGATTTGAGACCAGACTGAGACAAATGCAACAGGTAATTCATATGCAGATGACATCCATGTCCTTCTCGAGATAGATTCGAACCTCACTAACCTCACTGAAAATATAACAGCTTGCATAACGAAACTCCAATCCTGGGCCTTCTCTGTACAAATGAAGATGAATGAGTCCAAAACAAAACTACTCTGGCTTGGCCCAAAATTAGATCAGTTACCCACGCTCATTCCATTACCTTCTGATCCCACACTGCAGATCGAATTCTCAAGCAAAGTTTTGGGCATCATTATTGACTCTACACTTTCCTTTAATGATCATCTCAACATTTTGCTGTCCTTGTACAATCAATTATTCTTTCCACACTGGACTATTGTAATTCCATCTATCTAAGTCTAACCAATAAAAATCTTCAAAGACTTCAGCGGATCCAGAACACTGCGGCTAGGTTGATCTTCACAAAAAGCTAATTTGACCAAGTTTCTCCACTTCTGTCAAAACTTCACTGGCTTCTGGTGATTTCTAGGATTCACTTTAAATGTACCTGCCTAATATTCAAGATCCTACATGGCATTCCTCCTCCCCTAATTCCACTATCCTGAAATTCTTCAAGACCTGACACTACCAGATTCGCCCACAAAGTCAAACTATCTTTCCCCTCGTTAAAAGACGTCATGTATGCAGGTAAATTGGGGAAATCCCTTTTCTTCAAATTCACTGAGATTTGGAATAACCTCCATGCTCCGTTTCTGAACTTAGGCTCATTCCAATTATTCCGAAAGCATCTGAAAACCTGGCTTTTCTCCAAAACGTAAAGCTATCTATTTAAAATGTAAAGCTAGCTATCCTCTTCATAACCTCTTATTTCTTATTATGTCCTTCTCTCATTTATTGAATTTACTTATAAACCGTGCCAAGCTCTATCTTTATGGAGATGATGCGGTATACAAACTTAAGGTTTAGTTTAGTTTAGTAATTATACTGAAGAAAAGAAGGTAGATTGAGGCTCCTTGTGATGAATGGTGCACCAAGCAGAAAATCTAGTCCATTTCTGGTTGTAACATTGCTTAGTAGGCTTCCTAGAAGCTTCTAGAATGTCCTGTACAGATTGAGAAAACTGTAGAGTGGCAGTTAGGTTGAGAGATACCAAGCTGTCAGGTATAGAGACTGCAGGTTGGGATAAGAATATAAGAATTGCCGCTGCTGGGTCAGACCAGTGGTTCATCATGCCCAGAAGTCCACTCACGCGGCAGCCCTCTGGTCAAAGACCAGCGCCCTAACTGAGACTAGCCCTACCTGCGCACGTTCTTGTTCAGCAGGAACTTGTCTAACTTTGTTTTGAATCCCTGGAGAGTATTTTCCCCTATGACAGATTCCGGAAGAGCGTTCCAGTTTTCTACCACTCTCTGGGTGAAGAAGAACTTCCTTACGTTTGTATGGAATCTATCCCCTATCAACTTTAGAGAGTGCCCTCTCGTTTTCCTTATCTTGGAGAGGGTGAACAACCTGTCCTTATCTACTAAGTCTATCCCCTTCAGTACCTTGAATGTTTTGATCATGTTCCCTCTCAATCTCCTCTGTTTGAGGGAGAAGAGGCCCAGTTTCTCTAATCTTTTGCTATACGGCAGCTCCTCCAACCCCTTAACCATCTTAGTCGCTCTTCTCTGGACCCTTTCGAATAGTACTGGGTCCTTCTTCATGTACGGCGACCAGTGCTGTACACAGTACTCCAGATGAGGGTGCACTATGGCCCGGTACAGCGGCATGATAACCTTCTCCAATCTGTTTGTGATCCCCTTCTTTATCATTCCTAGCATTCTGTTCACCCTTTTTGTCTCCACACATTGCGTGGACGGCTTCATCGACTTATCGATCAGAACTCCCAAGTCCCTTTCCTGGGAGGTCTCTCCAAGTACCGCCCCGGATGAAGCAGAGACCCCTGACTCTATGTAAGCAGAGACGGAAAAACTGGTAGAAGTGGCTCCCTGCTGCTGAGTTGAAGTAGAAGGGAGAACCAAGGTTGAATGGGCCATCGAGGAGCTATCAGAATCATGGTGGCATGGTCTTGTTTGAGTTTGACAAGAATCTTGAGAATGAGAGGGAATGTGGGAAACGCATACAGGAGCTGATTCGTCCATTCCTAGAAGAAAAGCATCTGCCTCAAGGCAGTGGGGAGATGCAAAGAGGTCTATCTGAGGGGTTCCCCACTGAGAAAAAATGTGACGAAGAGGCGAGAAATTGAGTATCCATTTGTGAGGTTGGACAAGGCGACTCAATTTGTCTGCCAAACAGTTTTTCTCCCCTTGAATGTAGACTGCTTTCAGAAAGGTGTTGTTATTGATTGCCCAGTTGCATACCTTTTGAGCTTCCTGACAAAGAGGGAGAGATCCTATACGTCCCTGCTTGTTGACATAGTACATGAGACTCGATTGTCTGTCCGAATGAGGATGACTTGATTGTGTCATGAGGAGCTTCTGATGAGCAGTAAACCTCTGGAGAGATTAGAAGGAGAGCATCCACCAGTGGAGACTGTCTAAACGTAGGAGTCGTTGTAATGTGCTGAGAGAGTAGATCGAAAGCTTGAGTCCACTGACATGCCAAGGTCCACTGAGGAATTCTGAGGTTAAGTCTGGCAAAAGGAGTCACGTGAACTGTAGAGGCTATGTATCTGGCTGATATTGAAGATAGGGAAGACACTTTCCGGCAGAATTGAATGAGAGCATCTTGATGCTGTTGAGGAAGGAATGCTCTGAGTTGTACAGTATCCAGTACAGCTCCAATGAACTACAAAATCTGAGAAGGTTGTAGCTGGGATTTGGGAAAGTTGATTTTGAAGCCCAAATTTGGAGGAACTACGTAGTCCATTGGGTTGCTACAATAACCCCCTGAGATGCTGAATCTTTGATAAGCCAGTAGTCCAAGTACGGAAACACCTGGAGCCCATGGTTGTGCAGAGCTGCTGCTACCACAACGAGGCACCTGGTGGACACTCTGGGAGATGATGCCAGGCCGAATGGTAGCACTCTGTATTGAAAATGAAGATTTCCCACCCAAAATCTGAGGAACTTGCGAGAGGCTGGATGAATGGGAATGTGAGTGTAAGCCTCTCTCAATTCTAGAGAACATAACCAATCATTCTAATCTAGAAGGGGATAAAGGGATGCCAGAGACAACATGCAAAATTTCTCTCCGACAAGAAATTTGTTGAATGCTCTGAGGTCCAAGATCAGTCGCAGATCGCCCGTCTTCTTCGGCACTAGGAAGTAACGGGAGTCAACCCTCCCCCCCCTGCTCTGCTGTTCCAGAGGAACCTTCTCGATGGTACGGAGATGGACGATAGATTTGAAGGATACTCTCTTAGAGGTAGATCTGAAGGAATCTGAATGAAATGAAGAGAATATCCTTTCCTGATGATTGAGAGAACCAGAGGTCAGATGTGATTAGCTCCCATCGTTGGTAAAAATGATGGAGATGATCTCCAATGGATAAAGGAAAGGACAGAGGCAGAACGATTGAAGATATGCTCTGTGTTAATGGTCAAAAAGATTGACACGCAGCTCCTGATTGGTGAGCATACCGTGAGTGATTTCCTTCACTTGCTGGCGCCCCGGTTGCCCTCTCCTGTCTCCCCTGCTAAAAAACATATTCACGGTTTTTCAACATTCGCGGGGGTTCCTGGAACAGAATCCCCGTGAATATCGGGGAAGTACTATAGTTCGATGAGGAAAACTAGAAGTCAACATTTATTTGGTTACCTGAAAATTAATGGTTGTAAATACAAGACTTTTCTGGATAAGACCCTTGCGTTCCAAGCAGGTAAACAGCAGTCTTGGTTGGGTAAATGTATTTGTCAAGCCATGTCGTCCTACAGTACTTTTCGGAAAGTGATCAAGACGACATTTGAAAAATTTATTTCCTAGGGTGGTTTCATCATTATGACCTGTTATTCTAAGCAAAAGATTGTATTGTATTTTCCTAAATAATATTTGTATTTTTAAGAAATATTTTGTACCTTCTTACCATCTTGTATTTCGCCAATTGTCCAGTTTTCTTTGGTGTAAACCGCCTAGAAATTATTCGGTTATGGCGGTATAGAAGAATAAAGTTATGTTATGTTATAAATTAGCACGCAGTAATTGCATATAATGGAATAAGGCAGGAGGAAGTGGGCAGATCATGGGCAAGCTCTGAGTGTGGATTGTGCCTTTAGATAAGTACATGGAAACTTAATGAGAAGTGTTATAGATTTACCACCTCCATAATGTAAGGCAGTAAGTCTATCTCTGTTGCAATGCACTTAATATGGGGCAAACTGTATGGGAAAATGCTAAGAATATTCAAATCAGTTACCACAGTGACTTTACACCAGAGGTGTCAACAATCACATTAAGGGGCCAAAATCCAAAACACAGGCTAAGGGCTCCTTTTACTAAGCCGCGCTAGCGGTTTAACGCGCATAATAGTGCACGCTAAACCGCAGGATGCGCTAGCTACTACCGCCTCCTCTTGAGCAGGTGGAGTTTTTGGCCAGCGCAGGGGTTAATGCGTGATGAAAAGTCACGTGCGTTAACCCTGCTAGTGCGGCTTGATAAAAGGAGCCCTAAAAGTACTAATATATATATTTTTTAAATACCCTAAGATTCAAGATTCTGCATGCAGTACAACCCCCAGAGAAAAAGAAACAAATGTATTTCTTCCTGAGCAGTGCAAAAGATAGACAGCAGATTAAAATGCTCAAAATTGAAACAATTCAAACACTAACTGGAAAATAAAACCATTCCCCCTACCTTTGTTGTCTCCCTCCCTCTGGCTGGCTCTAATCTGGCCGTTTTATGCGGCCCGTGGTCCAATGCCCCTCAGTGTCATTTTGTGGCCGGCTCCCTCCTCCTCACAGCCGTAGTGTGAACAGAGCCACGTGAGACGGCTCCTCATGCGTCCTGCACCTGAACTGGAAGCCTTCTCTTTGACGTCGCAACATCAGAGGGAATGCTTCTGGATGAGGTGTGGGACACACAAGGAGCCACTGCACGCGGCTCTGTGCACACTATGGCTGTGAGGAGGAGGGAGCCGGCCATAAGGTAAAACTGGGGGCATCGGACCACGAGCCGTATAAAACGACCAGGCGGGCTGGATTTGCCCCACGGGCCTTGAGTTTGACACATGTGCTTTACACAATCAGTACCACACAGTAGCAATTACACAGTGAAACAATTACTTTGTGTCACCTCCATCCACTATTCTGCACAGTTGGGTGCTATCCCTTCCTACTTGCAGATTTAGTGGAGAAAACTCAATTTTGCTAGCGACATCACTGGTATAAGCCCAGTGTTCTCCCCAGCGCCTTTTAGCCGGGAGCTCTGCCCAGCTAATTTAGGTGACCGCCCGGCTGTTTCCTCTGCTGCGGTCCCACCCCTGGAATTGTATTATTATGTGCGTAATAATATCTGACCAAACACTAATATTGCTGTTAATAAGATGTCAGATTATGGTGTAAGTCTGTGATCAAGCATCTTAGTGGCTATTATTGATACAAAACAAATCCGAGTCACAATTGTTTTGAGCACCAGGGTTAAGTTGATCGTCTGCGTGTGTGGGTGGGGGGGGTCTTTTCTCATTAGACTTGATCCGCTTGATGCCCACGTCCTGCTCCGTCATGACAGCCGCCCTCTCGCTGGTTAATGGCTCAAGCTGGGGGCAGGTGAGGAAGGAGGGAGGCAGCCGAAGTTCGGAAACAAAGCACAGAAGAGCAGAGTACCCCCAGGCTTGCAACTAGCCCGGATACCGCTGCCCCCCAGCGTTCATCTTTACTCACCACTGTCGGCTTCAGGACGCAAGCGGTTGCTCAAACTTTGAGTCATCATGGGAGTCGTAGTTTTCCCCTTGTCTGTCGCTTTTTCAAGCGGCCCGCAGCTCTTGAGCTGGTCTTGTGAGATAAGACTTTGAGAGTGACTCAAAAAAGGTAGGGGAAGGGCGAAGCTCCACAGTGCGCGTGGTTTCAAATTCCTAGTGAGAGGCAGGTGGTGCTGGATGGCGGTGAGGTTCATTGCAAGGTGAGATGAGTGACCTGACTGACTGGGGAGCCGGCGAGGGACGAAATGTGCAGTGACTCCAGGTTTTGTGCATTTTATTTTTGACTCATGCCTCTTTAGTGTTGTAATAGGTATTCTCCTGGGCTGTGCCTGGAAAATGTTATAACAGAACATAATGGTTCTCAGCACAGTCCTTGGCACACTCTTAGCCAGTCGGGTATTCAGGGGCTAGTTAGGTCTACGCGTTTTGAAGGTACTGAAAGCAAAATTCTCACATGAGTTGCCATTTTCATAGGAGCCAGCTCACAGGTGCCAATGGGTGCTGATGATCCCCAATATTGAGCAAGCTCCTTGTATTGGATCTGGACAACAGGGGGGGGGGAAGAGAGACAGAAAAGAACCTTGAGGAGCAGGAAAGCAGACTTGAACCAAAAGGGAGGGGGAAGACAGGGCAGATTCTGGGCTAGAGGGGGTAAATAGGGAAAATACCCTGAACCCAGGGAAGAGGGGAGGGGGAAGACAGAGAGAGAGACAGAAAGAAATGGAACAAAGGTGGGAAGACTCAAACTGTTAACAGAAAGAAGCTAGAGAGAGGGAGAAACCTGAAACAAAGGGGAGGAGGAAGAGAGGGGGCAGATGTTGGATTTGGAGGTGTATAGAGGGAAGAGAGAGAAAGAGACTGCAGAGAAGTGGAAAGAATCTGGCCCAGGGAGGAAGGAAGGTGAGAGAGAGCGAGAGATAGAGAAAGACCTGGAAGAAAAGAGAACAAATACTAGATGGGGGGGTGAGGGGGGTTTTTGTAAGCAGAAGAAATCCAAAACCCAATAAAAAAGAATATCTAAATATGAAGCTGATGAAGAATTCTTCATATGCAGCTGGGTATATTGGGAGATCTGTACATTAAACCTAATAAGGCAATTAAATTTATGAAAAATTATTAATCAATTGTGTGCAAGGTCCTCAGTTAGCACAACTAAATTGTCGGGATAAACCCTGGATTGTTGAGTTGAGAGCTGTGTGAACCCAAAGGGGTTATTTAAGCGTGTAACATCCCAAGACCTTTATGTGCAATTGTGTTTAACATAAAGTGCAAAAATACACAAAAATAAAAATGTGCTGTAAACTCTCCAAAACACTCTTAGTGCAATGAAAATTGCTACAATTTCATATTTAATTAGAGCAGGGGTGTCCAACCTTTTGGCTTCCCTGGGCCGCATTGGCCGAAAAAAATGTTTCTGGGGCCGTACAAAAGCGTAAACGCTGCAGCAAGATAGAGGAGAGTGCCGGCAAGACGATAAACATCCGGAGGCAGCAGAGGAAAACAGTGCATTGCCCTCGACCGGGGTCACATAAAATACTTCACGGGGCCGCAGGTTGGACACCCCTGAATTAGAGGGTTATAAAGGAACTGAAAGGGACCATAGCTGAACTGCTTCAACTTATAGCAGATCTGTCGATCAAATCGGGAAAGATTCCGGAAGACTGGAAGGTGGCGAATGTTATGCCGATTTTCAAGAAAGGTTCGAGGGGAGATCCGGGTAACTAAAGACCGGCAAGTCTTACCTCGGTACCGGGAAAGATGATAGAAGCGCTGATAAAGGACAGCATCATTGATCACCTTGACGGACATGGGCTGATGAGTACCAGTCAGCACGGTTTCAGCAAAGACAGATCATGTTTGACGAATTTGCTGCACTTCTTTGAGGGAGTAAACAGAAAGACAGACAAGGGCGAACCGGTCAACATTGTATATCTGTATTTTCAGAAGGCGTTTTGACAAGGTTCCGCATGAACTACTTCGGAAAATTGTGAGCCATGGAATCGAGGGTGAAATAAGTGGATTAAAAACTGGCTGGAGCATAGGAAACAAAGAGTAGGGATAAATGGACAATATTCGGACTGGAAGAGCGTCACCAGTGGGGTGCCGCAGGGCTCAGTGCTCTTCCACATCTTTATAAACGACCTGGACATTGGTATGAAGAGTGGGGTGATTAAATTTGCGGACAATACAAAGTTATTCAGAGTAGTGAGGACGCGAGGGGATTGCGAAGATCTGCAACGTGACATAACCAAACTCGAGAAATGGGAATCGACATGGCAAATGAAGTTCAACGTAGATAAGTGTAAAGTGATGCATGTCGGTAACAAAAATCTCATGCACGAATATAGAATGTTCGGGGCGGTACTTGGAGAGACCTCCCAGGAAAGAGACTTGGGAGTTCTGATCAACAAGTCAATGAAGCCGTCTGTGCAATGTGCGGTGGCGGCGAAAAGGGCGAATAGAATGCTAGGAATGATAAAGAAGGGGATTACGAACAGATTGGAGAAGGTTATCATGCCGCTGTACCGAGCCATGGGGCGCCCTCACCTGGAGTACTGAGTCCAGCACTGGTCGCCGTACTTGAAGAAGGACACGGTACTACTCGAAAGGGTCCAGAGAAGAGCGACTAAAACGGTTAAAGGGCTGGAGGAGTTGCCTTACAGTGAGAGATTGGAGAAATTGGGCCTCTTCTCCCTTGAAAAGAGGAAACTGAGAGGGGACATGATCAAAATGTTCAAGATACTGAAGGAAATAGACTTAGTAGATAAAGACAGGTTGTTCACCCTCTCCAAGGTAGGAAGAACGAAAGGAGATAGATTCTGTACAAACGTGAGGAAGTTCTTCTTCACCCATAGAGTGGTAGACAACTAGAACGCTCTTTCGGAGTCTGTTATAGGGGGAAACACCCTCCAGGAATTCAAGACAAAATTGGACAAGTTCCTGCTAAACTGGAACGTATGCAGGTGAGGCTGGACTTATTTAGAGCACTGGTCTTTGACCTGAGGGCCGCCGCATGAGCGGGCTGCTGGGCAGGATGGACCACCGGTCTGACCCAGCAGCGGCAATTCTTATGTTCTTCTGGTTCCACTTCCCTGATGTTCTCCCCTCATATCCAGGCATTTTTTTCAAAAGCAGATGAAAGAGAGAGAGGCCTGGACCAAAGGGGAAAGACAGGAGACAGATGCTGAACTTTGGGAGGTGCAGACAAAAGAGACAGAGGGGGATAGACCCTGAGGAAGAACAGAGAGATGCGAGATCATAGGAGAGAGAGGGAGACATGTTACCAATAGGGGTGGAGGAGAGAGGAAGAAAAGTTGGACTCATGGAGGGACAGAGAGAGATGTTGGTTGGGGAAGGGAATGAGGTCTGGAGGAAAGGAAGCATACCGGAGACAGAAAGAAAAAAATGTTGGATGCACATTCAGAAGGAAGTCCAACCAGAAACTAATTAAATCAACAGACAACAAAAGTAGGAAAAATGATTTTATTTTCAATTTAGTGATCGAAATATGTCAGTTTTGAGAATTTATAATCTGCTGTCTATATTTTACAATATATTTGTCAATTTTTCTATAGTTGTTATTGAGGTGACATTGAAAAATAAAATAAATATAAATGATAATTAACATTTTCTCTGCATACAGTGTGCTTTGTGGGTTTTTAAAAAAATTTTATGGTTACCATTATGAATTAGTAAGATTATATTGTGTGTACATGAAAAATTAATGGAAGAAATTGCACTACAATTAGTGGGGTCAGGGGTGGAACTTGGGCTGGGGGTACTCGGTTGGTATTTGTTAGACTTAGGGGGTAATTGGCTTGAAGAAGTTGAGAAACTCTGTTCTAGGTGACTATGTAGTTCACTCAGTAAGGGCCCCTTTTACAAAGCCACAGTAGTGATTCTCCCATGGCAAATGCACCAAAGTTCATTCAATTCCTATGGGCTTGAGTGCATTTACTGTGGCAGAATTGCTATCGCAACTTTGTATAAGGAGTCCCAAGGCAGGAACTACTGTCTCTGTGCTATGTCAAACAAAAACCAGATTGCCGGGGATGTAAAACATTAACTGATTCAACATGAGTTTGAAGTTGGTTGAATACCATTCTCTCATGTACAGTAGTTTTGAAAGAAATGGAAGGTTTGATACTGGCCAGTAGTTATTCGGAATAAGAGGATCTGTATTACTTTTTTTCCAAGGATGGCTTAAATGCTACTGGAACACTGCCTAAGTGTCAAACCTTAAAAAAGAAAATCATACTGAGCATTGGAAAATAATTAATAACAATTAACTAATAAAAATAGTGTACATTTAATTTTCCTCACCACCAAATTTCCCCATCCTGCCCCACCCAGCTACTTTTTTGTGCCACCCCGATGGAAAAAATTTCTGGGGAGAACACTGAAGCTGTAGTGCTCCCTGGGACAAGCCAGTAGTTTTCTCCTATCCCTGGTCTAGTACGACACACTGCTGGCTGCAGCTGCACAGCAAGGTTGAGCCTAATGGTCATTCCCAGGTTCACAGTCTCCGGAGTTAGTGCAAGTAATGGTTCTGGGGCTTCTTGACAAAACCCAGGTTGAGCTTGGCTCTGCAGCAACTGGTCACATTTTTTAGTGCCACAAGGTGAGGCTTCGGCTTAGTCCCACAGAACTTTGCCCAAGGAGTGTGGGTTCACATTCTCCTATCCCTTTTGCCCATACATCCTTTTGGAGTGTAGATTCCCCAGGCTCCCCTACATTTTGGCCTAGGTAGCCTTATTTCCTGTTTAAGGGAATAAGTCTAAAGTTGCAGTAGCAGCTTAAGAACTTTACAAAAGAAATGTAGCCAGGGGAGTTTTAGACTTCCCTGGACCTCTCTCATCATCCCTATTGCAGCTCACCTTAAGACAGTGGTCTCAAACTCGTGGCCCAGGGGCCAAATGTGGCCTGCCAGTTACTATTTTGAGGCCCTCGGTATTATAAAGAATGATTCTTTAAGGAAAACTTGTGCCTTAAGTGTCCAGCGGTCGCGTTCTGAAACATTGCCTGCCTCACTGCTGTAACCTCATGCAAGCGCTTTCCTGCGTCTGTACACGATTGTCCTTTCCACTCCACCTCACAATCATGTACAGAAACAAGAAAGCGCTTGCATGAGGTTACAGTAGTGAGGCAGGCAACATTCCAGAATGTAAGGAACCACTGGAGGCAGTGCAGCTTGTGCGTGTGTCCAGTGCTGGACGAGGTAAGAGCTGAGACGGTTATGGACGCGACTACCGGACACTTAAGGCACAAGTTTTCCATAAAGAATCATTCTTTATAATGCTGAGGGCCTCAAGTCGCTGCTCAGCAGACGTCTACTGGTTTACAATGTCTTGGCCTTACCCAGACATCAATTGAACCTTTGAATGTGCTCAGATAGAGGGTATCTCCTTATTATGCAATGGGTATGCAGAACTAATAACTTCCTTAATCCACCAGGCCAACCAAGGACCAACCAAGATTTGGAGTCCAAAACTCCCTTACCTGAACCTTATAATACAGAAGGTAAAGCTGGTCTGTCCTCCAAGGAAAAATTAGGTTCTTACCTTGGTAATCAAATCACGATTGAATAAAAATTTTAATACAACTTGAAACTTGATCTTTTTTGTAAACCCTCACTCTGTTCCTGAACAAACGGGTAATCAATCCCATCTCATGAGATCTCTCTTAGGAAGCTTCATTTGCATAGTTTTGCTCCTCCTCTCTTACCCCTGGACTGCCCTACAACTTATAGTTACATTTATTTAATATACCTCAATTAATTAACAAAACAAGTTAAACCAAAGCGGCTTACAGTTAAAAAAGAAAAACCAGGGGAAAAGGGAAATCAACCCACCCAAAACTGACATAACGAGTATGCCATAACTAGGAAAACATACAGGGCACAATTTGGTTGACAAAGCAGAGTCTCATTCCTGTAGAGCAGTGCATCGCAATCTGTATGCTATGGCACACTAGTGTACCTCCTGAGATTTCAGGTGTGCTGCAAAACACTGGGGAAGAGGAGAGGTGCCGGTGTTGGCTGACTGCCTACAGGACGTGCCTCTCGTGCCGAGAGGCATATCTTGCAGGTAATCAGTGAGTGTTTCTCCACGTGTCTTCCCTACTGGCACCCCCCACTGGCAGCTCAGGGCCCATCTGGAGGGCCTTCACGCATGCTTGGACGTCGACGTGATGATATCATGCATGAATGTGATGTTATCATGTCGACGTCAACTTCCAGATACCTCAAGCTACGGCCACTATGCTTAGTGTACCATGGCTCGACAAAGTTTGCAAGACACTGCTGCAGAGGACACAAAAGAGGGAGGGATACGGTGAAACTCTCTGAGAAACAAGTTTAATGTGCTTATATCAATAAACATCACCAACAACCAATCAGATTTTTTTTTTTCAGACAATAGAACAAACAATAAATCAATGAGACCCAGCCTGGAGTAAAGGATGCAATATTTACATACGCAAATCTCGGTAAGGCTGGCCAAATAAACAAGTCCACCTTACCAGTACATATCAAGGCAGACAACCGGCAAATCAGAATTCCAGGGCAGGTTTCAGAAATAGAGTGAGGGTTTACAAGAAAGAAGATTACCAAAGAAAGAACCTGATTTTTCCTTCTTGTACAACCCCACTCTATTCCTGACTTAGGTTTGGGGCTGAGCCAGCTACTAGAATATATACCGTATTTTCACGTAGATAACGCGCGCGTTATACGTGGTTTTTACAGACCGCGCATAACCTTGCGCATTATACGCGTGAGCGCGTTGTACAAAATTTTTTTTACATAGTTCCCCCCCCCCCCGACACCTGATTCATCACCCGGAAGGAGCACTCGCACTCCCACCCCGAAGGACCGCTCGCACCTCCACCCGAAGGACCGCTCGCACCCCCACAGCCTCCTCCCCTCCCCCATAGAGAAGCTGTCTACCTTGTTTCCGGATGCCAGCCCAGCTGCTTCCTCTGCCGGCGGTCCTGCCCCTTCTCAGAGCCCTGTGCTGCGCTGCTTCCTCTTCTGGCGGTCCCGCCCTTTCTCTGACATCAGAGAAAGGGCGGGACCGCTGGAAGAGGAAGCAGCGCAACAGAGCTCAGAGAAGGGGCGGGACCGCCGGCAGAGGAAACAGCTGGGCTCGCTGGCATCCGGAAACAAGGTAGACAGCTTCTCTATGGGGGAGGGGGGGAGGCTGTGAGGGTGCGAGCGGTCCTTCGGGTGGGGGTGTGAGCGGTCCTTCGGGTGGGGGTGTGAGCGGTCCTTCGGGGTGGGAGTGCGAGCGGTCCTTCGGGGTGGGGGTGCGAGCGGTCCTTCGGGGTGGGGGTGCGAGCGGTCCTTCGGGGTGGGGGTGCGGGTGCGTGCGAGCGGTCCTTCAGGATGGGGGTGCGAGCGGTCCTGCGGGGGGGTGAATCGGACGTCGGGGGGGGGGGGGGCATCAGGCTTTCAGGGTAGGGACAGGACTTCAAGGGGGAAAGGAGAGTCGGGGCGGGCGAAAAGAGAGTCGGGGTCTCCAGAGGAGAGTCGGGGCGGGCGAAAGGAGAGTCGGGCAGCATGCGCGGTATACAGGTGTGTGCGGTATATAAAAATTTCTGTACATAAATTTGTGTTTTCCGCGCGCTATACCCATGTGTGCGTTTTACACGGGTGCGCGTTATCTACGTGAAAATATGGTAATCCAGCTACCAGGATATATAATCCAAATGCAGAATCCTCCTTGGCCACCACATCCATCCTGTAAAATTTGTGAATGAGTGCAGAGAAGACCAAGTGGAGATCCTAGCAAGGACTGTAGCAGTACATGACTTGGGGGTGATTATTAGCGAAGACATGAAGACTGCCAATCAAGTGGAGAAAGCTTCATCCAGGGCTGGACAAATCATGGGCTGTATCCGTAGAAGTTTCGTCAGCCGTAAGCCCGAGATCATAATGCCGTTGTACAGAGCCATGGTGAGACCCCATCTGGAATACTGTGTACAATTTTGGAGGCCGCATTATCAAAAAGATGTGCGGAGAGTTGAGTCGGTTCAGCGAATGGCCACCAAGATGGTCTCAGGACTCAAGGATCTCCCGTATGAGGAACGACTGGGTAAGTTGCAGCTGTACTCGCTCGAGGAACACAGAGAGAGGGGAGATATGATTAAGACGTTCAAATATGTCACGGGCCATATCTAGGTGGAAGAGGATCTCTTTTTCCTTAAAGGATCCACGGCAACAAGAAGGCATCCTTTGAAAATCAGGGGTGGGAAATTTCATGGCGACACCAGAAAATATTTCTTCACCAAAAGGGTGGTTGACTGCTGGAATAATCTTCCACAACAGGTAATTGAGGCCAGCAGCGTGCCAGATTTTAAGAAAAGATGGGATTGGCATGTGGGATCTGTTCATGGAGGTAGTTAGGGGGTGGGCCATTAGTGTGGGCAGACTAGATGGGCCGTGGCCCTTTTCTGCTGTCATTTTCTATGTTTCTATGTTACTACAAATCTCTTCTTAGGAAAATACTGAAGCCTCCACCGAAATAGGAGGCCACTTTCCAGCTGTGATACAGGCGGATGAAATGGCCATCAGGATCCACCTGGAAATGGTAGCCTGCGACGCTGGTCAGCCTTTATGGGCTGCTCCAAAAGAACGAAGAGATAACTCCTCCAAAGAGAAAGGACTCCTCGAGTGAAACTGCAGTCGGCAGTGCTCAGAGTCCTGCCATCCGGCTCCTCCACAGAGCTTTTTCTCTCATAGTTCCTGTATAGACCTTTTTCTGTTACAAACTGCATCTGTTATTTTTCTGCACCTATAGCCTGCTAAAACAAACACTGACTGCTTCTATTCCATCCACCGCATGTATAACCTGCTACTACATGTTACCTGTATAACTGCATTTACAATCCTGCTACTACTTAATTTTAACCTACCACCGCATGTTACTTGTTACCACAACCTCCACTGTTCCCTCTAAGCTGAGCAGGAGTCCTCCACCCACAGTCTCACCAATAGAGGGTGCTGTTTTACTGTCACATTTTTCAATTGTGAGGGACAGGCAAGTTCTGCAGGACTCCAGGGAACATACCTGTCCTTAGCGACTGAAAATATTCCACCCCCTAGTGGTAGCAATGCAGCTGGAGGACACCTGCTCAGCTTAGAGGGAACACTTGTTACAAGTATAACCGCATGTAAAACCAGCTACTGCATAATTAGCCTGCCACTGTATATATTTCCTGTGCCACTCTTCTACTGTTATTGCATGTCATCACATGTCTAGTTCTGCCTCCTCTTACTTAGCCTGCTCTGCCCATCACTACTACCTCTTATACAGCCTAGCCCCCCCTCAGCCTGCATCCTACTAGTAGCACTAATCTCTCCCACCTCCTGCCTGACAAGCTCTGCCCAAACCCTCTCTCACTATCTCTTCTCGCTCCCACCATGAAGCCACCCTCCTGGCTCCTCCTTCTACTTCTCTGCTCTTTCACCAATACTTCCCATTGCCAAAAATCTCTCCCCTCCAACCTCCCCGACTCCACAATCCCAAACAACACCTGCCCAGGCCTCAGACTCCCCACACTAGTACACACTAGAACTCACCACTTCAAAAAACACAGAGGAAGAAATCACACCTCCTTAAAGCCTGTCCCCCAAGCCAACCTACCCAACCTCACCTCTGTCTCTCTCACCCCTGTCCCCACTCTCTACTGTAATGCCAGATCAGTCCGCAACAAGACACAAATAATAAAAGACCTACTCGGTGACTCTGATCCGGGTTTCGTGTGCATCACAGAATCATGGATTGAAAAAGATGACTCTTTCACACAAAACGAACTCTGCCCCCCTGGCTACCATGGCCTCTTCTCACCCAGAATCAACCGGAAAGGAGGAGGCCTGGCTCTGCTTTACAAATTATTCTTCAATGTTCAACTCCTTGAAAAGGGCAGCCACACCTCACTAGAATTCATACTAACTTCAGTTAACGACGAACTCCACCCCCACCCACTAGGCATCCTGCTTCTTTACCGCCCTCCTATCCCCTGGAATAAATCCTCAGAACTTGTCCTAGAGACTATAACAAGAGCCTTCCTAAAATTCCAGAGACTACTGATCATAGGAGATATCAACCTCCACGATAACACCAGCAAAGACACAACTGAATTCAAAGACTTCCTCACCTCCCTAGGCTTCACCACTCCTTCGCCCACACTTACCCATGATAAAGGACATACACTAGACATTATCAGCTTCCTCGACCTGACTGAGCACAAAACTTCTACCGAAGAGGCCCGCTGGGACCATGTCCCATGGTCTGACCACCTTCTAGGCTCTTTCTGCCTCCCTATCTTCATGTCTCACCTAGGTACTCCACCCCGGCCCACAAAATCTATCACCTACCGTAAAAAAATCACGAGTGAACTGTTCTGGACTCAATTTCTTAATCAATTTCCCCCTTCTCCTAAACACGCAGACCCAGAATCCAACTGGCATAATTGGGTTACCCTTTCCAGGACTACCTACCTCGCTCTGGCCCCATTTAACCACAAAATCTACCTCCTACTCCCACAAAGCCCCCTGGTACCTTCCATACCACAGGGAACTAAAACAGAAATGTCGAGCCCTGGAACGGAAATGGAAAAAATCGAAATCCCCCTCAGACAGACAATCCTGGCGAGACAACATCAAGTACTATAACACAGTACTAAAAAAAGCAAGAAAGAATTTCTATGGAGATAAAATCGCCAGATCAAAAAATCAAAATAGTACTCTGTTCAACATCTGGCGAAATTTAACCTCAAAAAACGACTCTATCTTTCCCCTCTCCCCTCCATCTGCAAACGACTTAGCCAAATTTTTCAATGAAAAGATTTCCACCATAAGGAGTTCTTTCCCCCCATAGTTGCTACCCAGCTCTCTTCCTATCTCGAGAGATTCTCCATTCTTCACCCCTACCAACATGGCTTCAGACCCAGCTTCAGCACCGAATCCTTCCTAGTCTCCCTAATTTCAAAGATACAACAACTACATTCACGCAACAAATTCGCTGTCCTATTACAATTCGATCTTTCTGCTGCTTTTGATGTCGTCCACCACGACATACTACTTTACCAACTTTCCGAGATTGGAATTGACTCCACCGTCCTAATGTGGTTCTCAAACTTCCTATGCTCCTGCTCCTACACCGTCAACACAAATGGCACCATGTCCACTCCTTGGACTCCATCTTGCGGTGTCCTTCAAGGATCACCTCTTTCCCCTATTCTCTTTAACATCTACATGTCCTCCCTGGAACTCCTTCAACTATCCCCCCTTGAAACAATCTATACTTACGCAGATGACATCCTTATCCTCCTTGACACTGACCAGAACCTCACCATCTTCCACGAAAACATTACAGCTTGCATAAGGAGACTCCATGCCTGGTCCCTCTCGGTGCAGATGAAACTAAACGAATCAAAAACAAAATTACTCTGGCTCGGCCCAAAATTCGAACACCTGCCCACCCTTTTCGCACTACCCACAGGCGATACACTACAACTCGAATTCTCATCCAAGGTCCTTGGCATCATTATCGATTCCTCTCTCTCCCTCAATGACCACCTCAATTCCTTGGCAAAATCATGCTTTTTCAGCCTTCACATGCAGAGGAAAGTTAGATCCTACTTCAGCCAACAACACTTTGCCATCCTTGTCCAATCCATCATCCTCTCCAAACTAGATTACTGCAACGCCATCTACTTAAATCTATCTAAAAAAAGTATTCTAAGACTCCAACTATTCCAGAATACTGCAACCAAACTGATCTTCTCAAAACGCAAATCTGACCATGCCTCCCCACTCCTTGCCAAACTTCACTGGCTCCCAATAATCTCCAGAATCCATTTCAAATGTTCCTGCCTGGCTTTCAAGATCATTCACGGCATCCTCCCTCCTCTTATCCCACTATCCTTCAACTCCTCCAGTCCCGACTCCTCCAGAACTGCCCAAAGGTATAAACTAGCCTTCCCCTCTCTACGCGGCATCTACTATGCAGGCAAACTGGGAAAATCCCTTCTCTCCAAAATCACAGCTCTTTGGAATGACCTCACCATCCCGCTGCGGAACCTGGACTCCCTTCAATTATTCCGCAAACAACTGAAAACCTGGCTTTTCATCAAATTGTAACTCTATCCTCCCCCCCTTTTTCTCCTCCCTTCTACACATAAGTTCATGTAATCCTTTTTCTTCTTCTCTACCTACTATTTAAGTTCTTGTAAACCGTGTCGAGCTCCATACTCATGGAGATGATGCAGTATATAAACTTAAGGTTTAGATTAGATTAGATTAGATAAATTGATAAATGAAATCTGTTCGTGACATTCAAGCAGTGTAACAAAAGCCTACGCACATACAGAGATTTTAACATTCTGTCATGTTGACTCGAACTTGAGGGTGTCTAGGCCAGACATGGGCAACTCTGGTTCTTGAGGGCTGGAATCCAACTGGGTTTTCAGGATTTCCCTAATGAATATGCATGAGATCTATTTGCATGCATTGCTTTCAATGCATATTCATTGGGGAAATCCTTAAAACCCGATTGGATTCCGGCCCTCGAGGACCGGAGTTGTCCATGTCTGGTCTAGGCTGACCAACATACCTCCTGATTGATGTGGAATTCAAAAATCACTTCCAGCAAGAAAGAGGGAATTGAAAGTATGGTCCCGCTTGAATATGTAATCAGAAGAGGATCTCTCCAGGATAAAGCCTAAAGCTCGAATACTATCGGTGGAGGTAATAGGCACCAAAGACACCACCTTGACAGAGAGATCCATCTGAGAAGCTGGACCCAGCGGCTTATAGGGCAGACTCGCAAGCACCTTGTGATCCAGGTTAAGATTCCAAGTCAGAAACAGCTGACACAATGGAAGGTGGAGCTACACTGTGTCCTTTATAAACTGAATCACATCTGGAGCCACAAGAGTGCATCCACAGGGCTTAGGACTGAAGCAAGAAAGACCGGCTAACTGACCTCTCAGAGATCTGATGCTTAGGCCCTGATTCAGGCCAACCTGGAGAAACAGCACCACAGGGATAAACTCCAAGCTTGGGCTTTGCTCGTTCCAGTGCATCAGGATTGTAAACACTTCCAGGCCTTTGCGTACGCTGCAAAGGTCAACTTCTTCTTGCTGAGTAAGATAGTAGCAACTACTGCAACCAAGTAGCCTCTGCATACTAGAGTCAGCATGGGTTCAGTCAAGGGAGATCTTGCTTCATCAATTTGACTTCTTTGAAGGTTTGAATAAATATATGGATAAAGGTGAGCTGGTTGATATAGTGTATCTAGATTTTCAGAAAGATTTTCACTAAGTTTCTCATGAGAGGCTCCTGAGAAAATTATAGTCATGAGATAGGCAATGTTCAGTTCTGGATTAGGAATTGGTTATTGGATAGAAAGCAAAGAGGGTAGGGTTAAATGGCCATTTTTCTCAATGAAGGAGGGTAAATAGTGTAGTACATCAGGGATCTGTTCTGGGACGGTGATATTTAACTTATTTATAAATGATTTGGCTGAGGGGAGATATGATTGAAGTCTACAAAATCCTGAGTGGAGTAGAATGGGTACAAGTGGATTGATTTTTCACTCTCTCAAAAATTACAAAGACTAGGGGACATTCGATGAAGTTACGGGGAAATACTTTTAAAACCAATTGGAGGAATATTTTCACTCAGAGAATAGTTAAGCTCTGGAACGCGTTGCCAGAGGATGTGGTAAGAGCGGATTGCATAGCTGGTTTTAAAAAAGGTTTGGACAAGTTCCTGGAGAAAAAAGTCCATAGTCTGTTATTGAGAAAGACATGGAGGGGAAGCCACTGCTTGCCCTGAATCAGTAGCATGAAATATTGCTACACCTTGGGTTTTGGTCAGGTACTAGTTTATTCGACAGCTGGTATGATGCTAATTTATTAGCTTTAAAATGAGAAGTAAATAAATTGGAAAGAACATGGTGTAAATCAGGGAAAGATAAGGACAGATTCACCTGGCGACTAAAAGTTAAAGAGTATAAAAGAATGATTAAAGAAAAGCGTTGTAAACATTATTCCCAAACAGTTAATTATCCTTCGCTGAATAGCAAAGAACTTTTCAGAAAAGTCAATTCTCTGTTTGATACTGATCTACATAAACGTTCTAACCCAGATCTCCCACCCTCTGCTGCAAACCTAGCTGACTACTTCACCACTAAAATTCAGAATTTGAAATCGTCTCTTGTAACTACTAGCATAGACCTAATAATCAACCAACCTGCTTTAGAAAACGAAGGTTCAATTGCTGACATGACCTGGAATCATTTCGAAAATCCAGATTGGAACCAATTTCTCAAGCTCTACTCTAAATATGCAAAATCCAATTGCCTATTAGACAACTGCCCACAGTCTATCATGAAATCAGCCCCCTTCCCATTCAAAGCTGAACTCTTCAACTGGGTTTCTCTATGTTTGTCCACTGGCTACTTTCCGGTGGAACTTGGCCATATCCTTGTGACTCCTATTACCGTATTTTCTCGCATATAACGCGTGCGTTATACGTGGTTTTTACGTACCGCGCATACCCTTGCGTGTTATACGCGTGAGCGCGTTGTACAAATTTTTTTTTACATAGTTCCCCCCCGATGTCCAATTCATCCTCCCCCCGCAGGACCGCTCGCACCCCCACCCCGAAGGACCGCTCGCACGCAGTCCCACCCGCACCCCCATCCTGAAGGACCGCTCGCACCTCCACAGCCTCCCGACCCCCCCCATCATGTAGAAGCTCCTACCGGTGTCCTGCTTCTTCCTCTTGGCGGTCCCGACATCCGACACGATCGGGGCAAGAGGGAGCTCAAGCCCTCTTGCCCCCCCCGACTCCCCGACACGATCGGGGCAAAAGGGAGCCCAAGCCCTCTTGCCCCGCAGATTCCCCAACTCCCCGACAATATCGGGCCAGGAGGGAGCCCAAGTCCTCCTGGCCCTGGCGAACCCCCCCCCCCCGCTAGTTGTTCGGGCCAGGAGGGAGCCCAAACCCTCCTGGCCACGGCGACCCCCTACCCCCACCCCGCACTACATTACGGGCAGGAGGGATCCCAGGCCCTCCTGCCCTCGACGCAAATCGCCCTCCCCCCAACGACCGCCCCCCCAAGAACCTCCGACCGCCCCCCCAGCTGACCCGCGACCCCCCTGGCGGACCCCCACGACACCCCCACCACCCTTCCCCGTACCTTTGTGTAGTTGGCCGGACAGATGGGAGTCAAACTCGCCTGTCCGGCAGGCAGCCAACAACGGAATGAGGCCGGATTGGCCCATCCGTCCCAAAGCTCCGCCTACTGGTGGGGCCTAAGGCGCCTGGGACAATCAGAATAGGCCCGGGAGCCTTATGTCCCTCCTGGGGGCGGGGCCTGAGGCACATGGGCCCAACCCGACCATGTGTCCAAGGCCCCGCCCCCAGGAGGAACCTAAGGCTCCCGGGCCTATTCTGATTGGCCCAGGCGCCTTAGGCCCCACAAGTAGGCGGAGCTTTGGGACGGATGGGCCAATCCGGCCTCATTCCGTCGTTGGCTGCCTACCGGACAGGCGGGTTTGGCTCCCGTCTGTCCGGCCAACTACACAAAGGTATGGGGAAGGAGAGTGGGGGTGTCGTGGGGGGTCGGCCAGGGGGGTCGCGGGTCAGCTGGGGGGGCGGTCGTTGGGGGGAGGGGGATTTGCGTCGAGGGCAGGAGGGCCTGGGATCCCTCCTGCCCGTAAGGGGGTGGGGGGTCGCCGTGGCCAGGAGGGTTTGGGCTCCCTCCTGACCTGAACAACTAGCGGGGGGGGGGGGTTGCTAGGAACAGGAGGACTTGGGCTCCCTCCTGGCCCGATATTGTTGGGGAGTTGGGGAGTCGGCGGGGCAAGAGGGCTTGAGCTCCCTCTTGCCCCGATCGTGTCGGGGAGTCGGGACCGCCAAGAGGAAGCAGCAGGACACCGGTAGGAGCTTCTACATGATGGGGGGATCGGGAGGCTGTGGGGGTGCGAGCGGTCCTTCAGGGTGGGGGTGCGGGTGGGAGTGCGTGCGAGCGGTCCTTCGGGGTGGGGGTGCGTGCGAGCGGTCCTTCGGGTGGGGGTGTGAGCGGTCCTGCGGGGGGGGGGTGAATCGGACGTCGGGGGGGGGGCATCAGGCTTTCAGGGTGGGGACAGGACTTCAAGGGGGAGAGGAGAGTCGGGGCGGGCGAAAGGAGAGTCGGGGTGGCCAGAGGAGAGTCGGGGCGGGCGAAAGGAGAGTCGGGCAGCATGCGCGGTATACGGGTGTGCGCGGTATATAAAAATCTCTGTACATAAATTTGTGTTTTTCGTGCGCTATACCCGTGTGCACGTTTTACACGGGTGCGCGTTATCTACGTGAAAATACGGTATTAAAAACTCCAAGGAGCCAGTCTCTTCTGCTGCCAACTTCAGTTGTTGGAAAAATAATGGAAGTTTTGTTGAAAGAAAGGATAGTGTACTTCCTTGAATCTAATGGATTACAGGATCCGAGGCAACATGGCTTTACAAAAGGTAAATCGTGCCAAACGAACCTGATTGAATTTTTTGATTGGGTGACCAGAGAGCTGGATCGAGGACATATGCTAGATGTAATTAACTTGGATTTCAGCAAAGCCTTTGATACAGTTCCTCATAGGAGGCTGTTGAACAAACTTGAAGTGCTGAAGTTAGGACCCAAAGTGGTGAACTGGGTCAGAAACTGGCTGCCGGACAGACGCCAGTGGTTAATGGAAGTTGCTCGAATGAAGGAAAGATGAGTAGTGGAGTCCCTCAGGGATCAGTGCTGGGGCCAATCCTGTTCAATATGTTTGTGAGTGACATTGCTTAAGGTTAGAAGGAAAAGTGTGCCTTTTTGCAGATGATACCAAGATTTGTAACAGAGTAGACACCGAAGAGGGAGTGGAAAATATGAAAAAGGTTCTGCAACAGTTAGAGCAGGGGTGCCCACACTTTTTGGGCTTGCGAGCTACTTTTAAAATGACCAAGTCAAAATGATCTACCAACAATAAAAAATTTTTAAAACCCCCACAAAGCACACTGAAAGGCAGAGAAAATGTTAATTATCATTCATATTCCGGGTTTTTTTCAAAGAGGTCAAGGCAGATGACTCTATGCAATGTCATCTCAATAACAACCATACAAAAATAGACAAATATAGCCCCTCCCTTTTTACTAAACCACATAGCAGTTTTTAGCGCAGGGAGTTGCGCTGAATGTCCCTGCGCTGCTCTCGACGCTCATAGGCTCCCTGCGCTAAAAACCGCTATTGTGGTTTAGTAAAAGGGAGTCATAGTGCAAAATATAGACAGCAGATATAAATTCTCAAAACAGACACATTTTGATCACTAAATTGAAAATAAAATCATTTTTCCTACTTTTGTTTGATGATTTCATGAGTCTCTGGTTGCACTTTCTTCTTCTGACTTCTTCTCACTTCACTCTGGCTGCACTTCTTCTGACATCTTCTGATTTCAGCCCACTCCTCCTTTCAGCCTCCTATATGCTTTCTCTCTTCCATACCTCATTCTCTCCCCCAACTTTTTCTTTCTTTCTCCCTGCCTCCTATTCTTTCTTTCTCTCTCTCTCTCTCCATGCCCATTTTCTTTCTCCCTGCTTGCCCCCTTTGTTTCTTTCTCCCTGCCCTCCCCCAAGCCACTAGGTTTGCCGTCGCCACCGGGGAACAGGCCTCCAAGCAACCGCCCCCCAAGCTCTGCATGCAGAAGCCTTGCACTGACCAGCATTCTGCTCCCCTTCAATTCTGATGTCGGAGAGGAAGTTCCGGGCCAGCCAGGCAGCGATTGGCTGGCCCAGAAATTCCTCTCCGATGTAAGAATTGATGTCGGGGAGAGCAATGCTGGTCAGCGTTAGGCTTCTGCAGGCCCAAATCTCTGGATCCCCAGGGCCGGGGAAAAGAAAAGAAAAAAAGCCAGTCTTCCATGAGAGCCGTTCCAGTCTCTTTTTAGCACGACACTCAACTTCCCATTTTCAGGCTCAAGACGTCAGAGCAGCAGCAGCAGCTCCGGCATTTTTGTGCAGAGCACCTCCTGCTCCCGACCGCCTTTCTCCAGTCTGGCTTGTCAATTCCGCCAGAGGCAGGCGGCGCTCAGCTCTCAAGGGTCGTGACTTCCCTAGACCTCCCTCCCGCCTTCTCCCGAAGGAAGTGATATCACCCCCCAGTCGGAAGACAGGTTCTGGCAGTCGGGCAGGAAGGGCGCAGCAAGAATGGGGAACCTTGGGGAGATTCCGGTGGGGAACCTTGGGGAGAGGAAGGCTGATCGGCCGGCCGATTGGAACGGCAACACGAGATCGACTGGCGTTGCCTTCCCGATCGACCGGTCGATCGCGATCGACGTGTTGGGCACCCCTGAGTTAGAGGAATGGTCTAATGCCTGGCAACTAAAATTCAATGCAAAGAAATGAAGAGTAATGCATTTGGGGATTAATAATAGGAAGGAACCGTATATGCTGGGAGGAGAGAAGCTGATATGCACGGACGGGGAGAGGGACCTTGGGGTGATAGTGTCCGAAGATCTAAAGGTGAAAAAACAGTGTGACAAGGCAGTGGCTGCTGCCAGAAGGATGCTGGGCTGTATAAAGAGAGGCGTAGTCAGTAGAAGGAAGAAGGTGTTGATGCCCCTGTACAGGCCCCTCTTGGAGTATTGTATTCAATTTTGGAGACCGTATCTGGCGAAGGACGTAAGAAGACTTGAGGCGGTCCAGAGGAGGGCGACAAAAATGATAGGAGGCTTGCGCCAGAAGACGAATGAGGAGAGACTGGAAGCCCTGAATATGTATACCCTAGAGGAAAGGAGAGACAGGGGAGATATGATTCAGACGTTCAAATACTTGAAGGGTATTAACGTAGAACAAAATCTTTTTCAGAGAAAGGAAAATGGTAAAACCAGGGGACATAATTTGAGGTTGAGGGGTGGTAGATTCAAAGGCAATGTTAGGAAATTCTACTTTACGGAGAGGGTGGTGGATGCCTGGAATGCGCTCCCGAGAGAGGTGGTGGAGAGTAAAACTGTGACTGAGTTCAAAGAAGCGTGGGATGAACACAAAGGATCTAGAATCAGAAAATAAGATTAAATATTGAACTAAGGCCAGTACTGGGCAGACTTGCACGGTCTGTGTCTGTATATGGCCGTTTGGTGGAGGATGGGCTGGGGAGGGCTTCAATGGCTGGGAGGGTGTAGATGGGTAGAGTAACAGAGATTTCGGCAGTTGGAACCCAAGCACAGTACAGGGTAAAGCTTTGGATTCTTGCCCAGAAATAGCTAAGAAGAAAAAATTTAAAAATTTAAATTGAATCAGGTTGGGCAGACTGGATGGACCATTCGGGTCTTTATCTGCCGTCATCTACTATGTTACTATGTAACCACAGATCCATTGCCAACATACCACTTTTCCTCAAGCTAATGGAAGGTCTAGTTAACCTTGATCTCACGAAATACTTAGAGAAGTTCAACATTCTACATGACTCTCAGTCTGGTTTTCGCACAAATTACAGTACGGAAACAGTCATAGCTTCGCTGACTGATCACCTCTTCCATTTGTTTTCCCTGGGAAAAAGCGCACTGGTACTCCAGTTTGACTTGAGCAGTGCCTTTGACCTTGTTGACCATGACATTCTGCTTAGATGCCACGATTCTATTGGCATTTCTGGCCAGGTACTAAACTCGTTTATAGGCTTCTTAAAAAACCACGCATACCAGGTTCACTGTGACGGAACCCTCTCCCAATCTTGGTGTAATCCCTGCGGAGTTCCACAGGGCTCCCCTCTCTCCCCTTCTCTATTCAAAGTCTATATGGCATCATTGGGACATATGTTACCTGACTTAAAATTGAAATTGTATATATACGCAGATGACATCACAATTATCATTCCCTTAACCTCACTGACACAAGAGACAGAACAATTCACCTCATCTGTCCTCACTAACAATGGATTACACAATGTAGAACA
Source organism: Geotrypetes seraphini (assembly GCF_902459505.1). Lineage (NCBI taxonomy): Eukaryota > Metazoa > Chordata > Amphibia > Gymnophiona > Dermophiidae > Geotrypetes > Geotrypetes seraphini. The sequence goes on along the minus strand of NC_047085.1, from coordinate 283,244,783 downwards.
ATGGACTACACAATTCAAATTAAAACTGAACCCAGAAAAAAACAAGATTTTTATAGAATAACATGCTCCCTTGAAAACTTCAAGGGAGCTCGACAAGAGAAGGCCAATAACTGTAACACGTCTCGCTGAAGTAATGGCCACAAATAACACCACCTTCAAGGTAAGGTCTTTCAATGTGCAAGAACTTCAGACGAACCAAACATTAACAAGACCTGATTGAGATCCCAATTGAACTGAAGGACGAACCAGATGATGCAACAATTTTGCAGGCCTCAAAAAACGAATCACATTAGAATGAAAAGACACCTGCCGTCCATGCACCAGGCCTCTAAAGGACGACAAGGCCACCACCTGATCCTAAAAAGAGGACCAAGCAGGACCCTCTCAAGCCCACCCTTCAAAAAAATCCAAGATGCGAGGTACAGATGCGCAAAGGGGAACCTCTGCCCTCACAGAACACCAGTCCTCAAAGACATGCCAGTTGCACACATACCCACAGGAAGTCAAGAACCTAAAAGAGTAGAGCCCACCCTATCTGAATAACCTTTCTTGCTTAAACGCTCCCTCTCAAGAGCCATGCTGTAAGACAAAAGGGGCCCAGATTGAACATGGAAATGGGACCCTGAGTTAGAAGGGTATCACACAGGGGCAGAGGAAGGGGCTCCACAACAAAGAGATAAACCAGACCCTGTACCACAGGCACCACAGCCAATCCGGAGCCACCAGAATCATGCAGCCTGCATGACACGCACTGCGAAGAAGAACTCTGACCACAAGAGGCCATAGAGGAAAGACATATAGTAGCCCATCCATCGGCCAACAGAGCATCCAGCCCACGGGCCATGATCAAACTATCAAAACAAAGGCCTTCATCCTCAAACACCATTTGCTGGGATCCAACACATGACTTAGGAAAACCACCTGGACATTGTGGGATGCCGAGATGTCGAGTCTCCACCCACTCTATGAGAAGCGCAGCCTCCTGTGCCACCAGATGACTCTTGTTTCCCCCCTGTCAATCGACATAGGCCAGTGTTCTTCAACCTTTTTACACCTATGGACCGGCGGAAATAAAATAATTATTTCGTGGACCGGCAAACTACTAAGACTGAAATTTTTTTTAAAAACCATCGCCGCCCCGTCCCCGCGAGCTCGGTCCCACAAACCATCTGATCCCATCCGCACAAGCCTCAAATAGTTATGATTTTATATTGAACATATTTTATTAAAGTATAAAAAGAAACAATATTCTATACAATTGTCATTTTATAAATACAAATAATACAGGGCAAAGATCAACAAAACCCCTGTCTCCCCTCCCCTTCACATATATCCCCTCTACTATCAAGAAAACTGAATAAGCCAAATTATTACAGAATGCTACACAAATATCATGTAACAGAATACCACAGTCACATATGGCAGGAATGGTGTTAGGGAAGTGGAACTAGGGCAACTGACCCCTATTCAGAGAGATCCCTAAGCCAGCTGGAAGCTAAAGAGGCACTGCCTGGGCTTTGCACTCCCCAGTTATGTCTAGCAAGATACATATTTCAAATCTGATATATTTGAATCACAAGATAGAAATAAAATTAATTTTTTCTACCTTTTGTCGTCTCTGGTTTCTGCTTTCATTGCCTTTTCACTCTCTTCCATCCAACGTCTGCCCTAAGAACATAAGATTTGCCACTGCTGGGTCAGACCAGTGGTCCATCATGCCCAGCAGTCCGCTCACGTGGCGGCCCTCTGGTCTAAGACCAGCACCCTAACTGAGACTAGCCCTACCAGCGCATGTTCAGCAGGAACTTGTCTAACTTTGTCTTGAATCCTTGGAGGGTGTTTTCCCCTATAACAGCCTCTGGAAGAGCGTTCCAGCTTTCTACCACTCTCTGGGTGAAGAAGAACTTCCTTACGTTTGTACGGAATCTATCCCCTTTCAACTTTAGAGAGTGCCCTCTCGTTCTCCCTACCTTGGAGAGGGTGAATAGTGTCTTTCTCTACTAAGTCTATTCCCTTCAGTATCTTGAATGTTTCGATTATGTCCCCTCTTAATTTCCTCTGTTCGAGGGAGAAGAGGCCCAGTTTCTCTAATCTTTCGCTGTACGCCAGCTCCTCCAACCCCTTAACCATCTTAGTCGCTCTTCTCTGGACCCTTTCAAGTAGTACCGTGTCCTTCTTCATCTACGGTGACCAGTGCTGGATGTAGTACTCCAGGTGAGGGAATACCATGGCCCAGTACAGCGGCATGATAACCTTCTCTGTCTCTTCAGTCCAGCATCTGCCCCTTCCATTCACTATCTATCTTTCCCTGCCATCTCTCCTCCTGCCACCCCCCCCCCCCAATTTGGTCTAGCATCCATCATCTTCCTTCTGTTCCCCTCATGGTCTGGCATCTCTGTCCTTCCCTCCCCCCTGTGGTTTTTAGCATCTCTCTCTTCTCATTTCCACCACTCAGATCTGATATCGTTCTCTGCTCTCTCTTCCCTTTTCTTCTCTGGTCTTCCTTCTCTATTTTCTGCCTTCATCTAAATTAAATTCTTTCTTTCTTACTATTTAGTCCTGTTTCCCTCTTTTCACTGTGTTTACCCACAGCTTGTCACCCCTTTCCCTCACCCCTCCATTATCTTACTATTTTCTTCCCCCTTTTTTATCTCCTCTTTCCATCCAGTATGTGTTCTTTCCCCACTTCCATTCAGCATCTGCTCTCTTCTCTTAACTGACATCCATCTGCCTTCTGCTCTCTCTCTCTCTTCTTCTCACTTCCATCATCTGTCCCCTTCTCTCTCCCCCCAACTTCCATCATCTGCCCCCCTTCCCCTCACCTTTGCGGGTCACTTTCTTTCCCCTGAGGGTGGCTCATGTCAGAGGGGAAGCTTTGGCCGAGCAGAACCGCTTGCAAGGAACAGTGGAACTTACTTGATGTCGATGCTGGGGCCCGTTGCCATTTGAAGAAAAAAAAAAAAAAAAAGGTGGAAAAAAGGGACCTGCAAAGTTGAGAGGAAGGGAAACCTCCAGGACAGCTGCTCTTTGCCCTCCTTCAGTGGCCCAAGAGTCTTTAGGCAAGCGGCAGCTCTATGTGCTTTTAACTTCGGCACAGAGCTGCCCCTAAGCAGTAGTTTAGCGTGGTTTCATGAGGCAGCCTCGGGGCCTTTGCTAAGCCGGCCCACATCGCATCATCGAAGCGGGCCGCCCTAGCAAAGGCTGCCTCATGAAACCATGCTAAACTACTGCTTAGGGGCAGCTCTGTGCCGAAGTTAAAAGCACAAGAGCTGCCGCTGCTGGTCGGGAGGTGCGGAGCCAAGGCAGGAAGCATATGCTGCAGGAGTCCCGGCGAAGGCAGGAGTCCCGGCACAGCGACAGCAACAGGAAGTTGCAAATCAGCTGACGCCAGCACCTTTCGTTGCGGCGGGAATCTGAATCCTTTGCGGACTGGCAAGATTTTTTTGCGGACCGGCGGTTGAAGAACTGTGACATAGGCCACTGCCATGGCATTGTCAGAGAGAACTTCTTTGCCCGCCAGGAAAGATGGAATGCCGAAAGAACCAACCGAATGGCTCTGGTCTCCAGAATGTTGATCAATCATGAGGCCTCCTCCAGCGACCAGCTACCTTGAGCTGAACGACCGAAATACTGGCTCCCCAGCTGAGAAATCTGGCATCCGTGAGAAGAACTGTCCACTGGAGCTGATCCAGACTACCAGGATTAGACTGTGGGCCTAGAGCCACCAATGCAGACTTTGGCGAGCTAGACCGTGCTTGAAGAGGAACCAGCGTGTCCAAATTGTGGGACTGCAGAGACCACATCAGAAGAAGCATACTGAAGGGGATGCATGTGAGCGTACGCCCACTGAACCACTTCCAAGGAGGCTGCCATAGAGCCCAAGACCTCAAGAAATTCCTGCGCCTGGGGACTGTGAGAGCCCATTAGAGATTGAAATTGTGACTGCAGCTTCTGTACCATCCTTCAGGAAGGAACACCCTCCCCAGACAGATGTCGAAAAGAACTCCGAGATACTCCAAGTATTCAACTGTCTCTTGGCGAGGTTGACTACCCAGCCTAACGACTGCAGCAACTCCACTACGTGGGCCATGACGCGCATGCTCTCCTGGAAGGACTCTGCTTGAATCAGTCAGTCATCCAAGTACGGGTGAACCAAAATACCTTCTTTGCTTAAGGCTGCTGCCACCACTACCATAATCTTAGAGAAGGTACGGGGATCATGGCCACACCAACAGAAGCACACAAAACTGAAAGTGTCATCCCGCTAATGAAACTCCCAAATGGGAATGTGGACATACGCCTCCGTCAGGTCAAGAGAAGTGAGAAACTTCCCAGGTTAAACAGCAAGGATCACAGACTTTAGGGTCTCCGTGCAAAAAGAAGGGACCCAAAACCCGGTTCACCCCTTTGAGGTCCAAGATGGGGAGAAAGAATCCCTCTTTCTTGGGCACTACAAAGTAAATGTAATATCGTCTGGTGTGGATCTCCTGAGGGGGAATTACTGCCCTGAGATCGAGTAACCTCCTTAGAGTTTGATGAAAAGGTCATGTCTTCCACAGAGACCGACAAAGGGAGGAGAGGAAAAGATTTGGCAGGGGTCAATCGAACTCGAGAATATGTAGGGGTGATTCCTTCCTGAGGAGAGGAAGAAGCGATATGGATTGCTCTGAAAAGAGAAGATGGTACTTCTATCTACGTGGGTGTAGACTACAGACCTCCGACTCAATCGCAGCAAATTGATAAGGATCTGATTGTGGATATCCAAAAGTTTGGAAGGAAAGAGGAGGTTCTGCTGTTAGGAGATTTCAACCTGCCGGATGCGGACTGGAATATTACGTCTGCGGAATCAGAAAGAAGTAGGGAGATTTGTGGATGCCTTTCAAGAGGCTCTGCTCAGACAAATGGTGATGGAACCCAGAAGGGAAAAAGCGATATCGGATCTGGTCCTAACAAATGGAGAGAGTATCTCTAATGTTCGAGTGGGTGCTCACCTGGGAAGTAGCGATCATCAAACGGTTTGATTTGATATAACGGCTATAGTGGAGAGCGACTGCACGATACTTAAAGTCCTAGATTTCAAACGTACGGACTTTAATGCAATGGGAGAGTACCTGAAGAAAGAGCTATTAGGATGGGAGGACATAAGAGAAGTGGAAAGACAGTGGTCTAAGCTGAAAGGAGCGATAAAAATGGCTACGGACCTTTATGTGAAGAAAATCAATAAAAACAAGAGAAAAAAGAAGCCAATATGGTTCTCCAACCTAGTGGCTGAGAAAATAAAGGCGAAAGAGTTGGCGTTCGTGAAATATAAAAAAACCCAAGAAGAGGAGAGCAGAAAGGACTACAGGGTGAAACTGAAAGAAGCCAAGAGAGAGATACGTCTGGCGAAAGCACAGGCGGAAGAACAAATGGCTAAAAATGTAAAAAAGGTAGACAAAAATTTTTTCAGATATATTAGTGAAAGGAGGAAGATGAAAATGGAATTGCTAGGCTAAAAGTTGTTGGGAACCAATATGTGGAGAGTGATGAGGAGAAAGCAAATGTGCTAAACAAATACTTCTGTTCTGTGTTCACAGAAGAAAATCTTGGAAAAGGACCAAGATTGTCTGGCAAAGTTACACGAGAAAATGGAGTAGATTCTGAGCCGTTTACAGAAGAGGGTATTTATGAGCAACTTGAAAAATGAAGGTGGACAAAGCGATGGGACCAGACGGAATCCATCTCAGGATACTAAGGGAGCTCAGAGAGGTTCTGGCGAGTCCTATTAAAGACTTGTTCAACAAATCTCTGGAGACGGGAGTGCTTCCTGGGGATTGAAGGAGAGCGGATGTGGTCCCTATTCACAAAAGTGGTCACAGGGATGAAGCAGAAAACTACATGCCGGTGAGCCTCACTTCGATTGTTGGAAAAATAATAGAAGTGTTGCTGAAAGAAAGGATAGTGTACTTCCTTGAATCTAATGGGTTACAGGATCCGAGGCAACATGGCTTTACAAAAGGTAAATCATGCCAAACAAACCTGATTGAATTTTTTGACTGGGTGACCAGAGAGCTGGATCGAGGACATATGCTAGATGTAATTTACTTGGATTTCAGCAAAGCCTTTGATACGGTTCCTCATAGGAGGTTGTTGAACAAACTTGAAGGGCTGAAGTTAGGACCCAAAGTGGTGAACTGGCTGTCGGACAGACGCCAGAGGGTGGTGGTTAATGGAAGTCGCTCGAAGGAAGGAAAGGTGAGTAGCGGAATCTCTCAGGGTTCGGTGCTGGGGCCAATCCTGTTCAATATGTTTGTGAGTGACATTGCTGAAGGGTTAGAAGGAAAAGTGTGCCTTTTTGCAGATGATGCCAAGATTTGTAACAGCTATGATACACACCAAAAAACTGGCCTTATAAATAGTAAACCAGTGAAGGGTGATCAAACAAAATTATAGGAAAGCTCAGAGATTTGAAACTCTGAAGGGAAGGTTTTGAGGCCTCCCTTAGGTAAAGAGTTTACCTTCCAGTCATAGTCCTTTTATGAAAAATGTTTAATCACTCCTTCAAAGGTATTATGCAAAAAAACACTTCAAGAAACTTCAAAAAATGTCCAATCAAGGCACAGGTTTTAAACTTGCAATTGTCACTGCACCTGTGGCAAGTTCTAACAGGTTTACTTAACTTATAAGCAGGTTTGAAGGGGTCCCAACGCGGCCCCGTTTCGATCCCTGCTTCAGGGGACCCGATTGCTGATTCTCTAAACAGGTTCCATTACTTTCATGCGCAGCTGAAGAAAATGCTGCTGGAACAAAGTGTCTTCTAAATCTTGAAACCGTTTTAGAAGACCAATTAGCCGCGAGACAAATCTCCTCCAAGGAAAAAACCTCTGGGCCGAGCCCAAGAAGTAGCCATCACTCCGGCGGAATGGTCATGAAGTTCTTTCGCCAACCGCTTCCCTGCCAGCAAGCAAGCATAAAGAATGTCCTCCTGGACCCATCGAGTGATGGAGGCTTCGGACGCCACCATACGTTTGAGGCGTCCCTTGAAGAATACAAAAAGGTGATATAAACAACTAAGTAGTTAGCAACCGAGCTCACGGAGAACGCTACGTACGTACCAAAAAATGCAGTGAATAAAAGCACTGCTCTCAATTTCTCCTCCCAGGAAGAAGGAAGGAAAAGCGAGCATGACATAAAAGAAAGGATGACACCCCCCTAGAAAGAAATAATGGTACCATCCGAACTGATACCCCATATTTCGGAAATCAGAAATGGGAATCTCCGCTGAACAAGAACTGCAACATAGAAAACTGCAGAGCTGAAGCCATGGTCACAAGAAACCCCATGTTCAACGGCACAGCCCTTTAGAGTCCCAAAAAACAAGGATGAAATGAAGCCTTCGGTAAACTGAGAAGAAGTAGGTGAAGATTGTACTCCAAACCGGGCTTTCTAAGAGGTGCATTAATATACCGCACTCTGTTTAGGAACTGAACTACATGAAGCTGAGAAATAAGCGAAGAGCAATATACCTAGCCCTTGTAACAAGCCAAGAATGGCACTAGAAGCTGAAGGGAATTGAACGCTAAGCCCTCGGCAATACACTTGTGCCAAAAAGGAACTCTGGAGTGGTTCAAATGTTAAGAAGCACCCAAGAAAGGAAAAACCTATAAAAGGAAGCAGAAGCCACAGGAGAAGACGACCGTAGCACCTGGATAAGAGAAGAAACAACCTGCTTCGCATAACCCTTACACGTCAGCCATGATTTTTCAAAAAACTAGGTCGTAATACTAAAGTAGTACAAATATCCATGTTGATCGGACCCTAGGTGAGCAAAGCCGGAGATACCAGGAAACTTCTTAGTCCGGCTGTTGAAAGACTCATCAAATCCGCATAGTAAGGATGGCGCCGCCAATTCAGAGATTCTACAAATACTGTGCCCGGAAAGCGAGCTCAAGATGGCAAATGCAAGCCATAATCAGCCAGCGGAAAACATTGAAAAAGAGAAGGCAGAGGTGAGAAAGAAGCCACGCAGCTACCCCCTCTAACTCCCACTCCCTGGGCCCGCCGAAGAAGCTAGGAAGCTTAGAATTGAGAGACGAGGCCATGAGGTCTAGGTCAAGGAGATCTCACGTCCATAAAAAGAGCTAGAACACCTGAGCCACAAATCTTAATATCCAGGATGCAAAAGATTACACTATTACTAACATGCACACTTTCCAAAGCGTACACAGCGCTGTACACTGTAACTTACAAGAAATGGGCCATGCTCAGATTCCGCGGAGAGAAAGTCTATCCAAACTCTTATCCTGATCCATAAAAGGATCTGCCAACAGAAGACGAAGATGAGAGTCCACCCATTGAAGCAGAACAACTTCACCTGCCAACTGAGTACAACACCTACTGCCCAAGCTGTAGAGAAATACCCCCATCCTAATACTGACCAAAAGGACCCTCAGCGGCAATCCGGAAGAATGATCTGAAGCTCCAGAAAGGTAGCCTGACCCTGCTCAAGAGTAGAAGAATGAACAAGTACTGAGTCGACTCTGAAGACCAGACTCTTGGAGCTGAGGATGGAAGCCACCGAGCCCCCCAACCCGACAGCCCGGGATGGTCGGTGGTCATGAGCTAGTCCAGCAAAGACTGAGGCATGCCTTGAAAAGAGAAATCGCGCTGAGCCACCAAATCATACAGAGCGATGCAGGAGGAGCATACCAAAAAATTGGAGTCCTGAGATACCGGGAACCACTGGAACAAAAGCGACTGCTGTAGCATAAGAAGGGAAAAGCAAGCCGAAGTTCACAGTGGAGTCAGCAATATGGATCCCAGAAACTGTACAGAATCCCATACTCTTGGTCATGGTAAGCGAAGAAGAATACCAATCTGAGACCGAGACCCCACGCCCAAGTCTCCGGAAAGAAACACATGTCTCTCCTATATGAATAAAAACATCACCCCGATATACCTATAAATAGTACAGGAGAAAAGAGCGCTGTGCAAATTCGAAGATGCACGTATAAAGAACTGAGGAAAAGATTCCACCCTTTTCGTGTCAGTCAAATGGCCCGACTGGAAGTCGTCTGAATCAAGCAGGCATCAAGAAGAAATTAGGTGAATCGCCTGGTAGCGCCAAAACGGTACCACCGCCCACATCACCTAAAATGTTTGTGAAACCTTGGGTAGGCGAAATGGCATGTGCCAAAACCGAAAGCGCTGCTCCAAGAGAGGCAGGCAAACCAAGTGCCGATTCGGAGTCCATAGAGAAAATGTAAATATACTCCCAGGTTGTCTGCAGAAATGTGTAACCCCAAGAAACTAATTCAGCAGAATGGGATCCAGCCTGCCCAATGCCCCCGTCTCGGGCACCATGCAGTAAGTGGAACAACGTCCCTTAGTTCCTGAAGAACTGTCCTGAGGACCAGTAACACTGAAAAGGGAATCACAAAACATAGAGATTCCAAGAAGAACTGGAAACCTGCAAAGATGCAAGCATCCTGAAAAATCTTCACAGCCCCCTGTCCTGACATTATAGCGTCTTCTCCCTCATGAGAAAGCCTGAAGAGTCATTGGAAGAAGTCAAGATCCCCTCAGAATGAAGTGCAGAAGGTCAGGGAATGGCAGGATGAGACTATAGGATCTGCAAGAAGATTCTCCTAGGAAAAATCAAGTTTCACAATGTAAAGAGGAGTATACTGGAATTATGAAAACAGTACTAACCCCATGCAACATGAGCGAAATACGTATGTCCTTAAAAGTGAATACGTACTAGACTCAATCAAGGCTGCATCTACCGCCCCGTGGAAAACAACAGCATCCTTACAGGTATCAGACAAAGCTCATATCGCTAATGAGAGCTTCAGCGATGAGGCTAACAGCCACATAGCGCGTGATCCTCCGCGGGTTTGATAGAATAGGTAACTGGCTCCTGGTTAAACGGAGCTGTACAGCCCTTCCTGTCTGGTCGGGGGGGCCCGACTAGCATGTGCCATGAGAAAATGGCGACAGGAGAAACCAGCGTGATAAGCATGGAAACCTGAAGTCCAGGCCCCCTCAGAAATAGAGAAAGAGTCCTGGCCGCAGGAAGATGCGCAGTGTCATTATGCCCATAGAGACAGCCCGAACTTGGAAACTGTTTGTACTACCTTTATGCATATATATCCTGTGCCACTACTAGACACATGCAGCTCAGTAAAGAGGCCCAAATAAGGACAGCTACCAACAGACAAAGGATCAATCTGCAGGGACCCCAAGAGAGACAATGAGATACCTGTGTGAAGTACAGGGCACTATCTTACTGCTGATCTCACCGTGCCGTGAGTTGCCGTATGTCTCCCCAGTCCGGAGACAAACCGAGACCGGGTGACCTAGCACAGGTCAGAGTCTCTCTGGTAAACCCCTTGAGTGCCCAGAGTCCGATTAAACAAGCAGCTTCCTTCAAGGGAGTACAGCAGGAACACAGACATAGACATATAAATCTGCCCAAGCTTGTCCCAAAGCTGGTGAAACACATACAACTTGTCTGAACCGGAAAGGAGAGAAGCCCCGGCATACCCTGACCAAAGTCAGCTGGAAACAAACTACCAGAACGCTGCAGCTCTCCCGCCATCGCCGGAGACCCAAGCGCACGCCTGATTCTTGCTGACACGTAACCGCTGCATCAACGCTCCTAGAAACATAGTCGGATTCAAGCCCCGCAAAATTTACTCTGCCGCGGCTTGTATAGAAAGATAATCAGACTCAGGGAATAACCAGAAGAACGGCCCAAAGTGCCGTTAAAATACACGTCCCATCTCATGCGCGCTGCTATAAACTGGCACCTGCACAATCAGCTGCACATGGCCATGACAAACACCGATGAAAGAGAGCCTCAGAATAAATAGAACTACTACTGCTACACTGAAACCCAACAATGAGAACAAGTGCGAGCATGAAATCGCACCACTACTGCCGCGCTGTAACCAACAAGGAAACCAAGCGTGTGCATGCAAAGGGCGGGAAGTCCCGGCTCCCTCCACGGATTTCTAGTCATAAAACTTAGCCTCAATAAAATATCCATTCCTTAAAACATACGTTGACCGAACCCACATTGCTAAGACTCCCAAACAGAACCTGAAGTTCAACCAGACATACTCACAAGCTTGTTGTTAGGGCCGGTTGAAGCCAGTTAAAGCTGGTTGATCAGCAGTAACAGCAGAATGCAGCAACTGTGGTCTTTTTTTTTTTTTTTTTTTTAAACAGAGAAGGGAAAGAAGAAAAAAATTGAGACCCAGTCAGACCCTCTAGCAATGGAGGGAGGGTGAGACAGGGACCTGGGGGGGCCCAGGTGTAACTCCTAAAGCCGCACCGTTCAGCCGGACACCCCTGTCTCACTGAAGAGAAAATCTCAACAGGAGAAATAGCATTGCCAACTCACTGAAGAGAAACCTCAACAAGAGAAACAGAATTGCAGTCTCACTGAAGAGAAACCCCAACAGGAGAAACAGAATTGCAGTCTCACTGAAGAGAAACCCCAACAGGAGAAAATAAAGTTCCAGTCACAGCCAGAATTCAGGAGCTAGTTGAATAGCGACCTTTTCCTGCTGGGAGATAGAGAATACTGGATAAACAGGAGGAGTGCCAGCCAATAGGACCACCTGTTAATCAGTTTCTCTATCTCCGCCTGCTGGTAGATGTGGGCTATCCCATTGGTCTCTGGATTCATCTGCTGCTGTTGCTAGGGAAAAGAATCTTTAAAAGCAGAAGTGGAGAATGACTGCAAATTAGAAACCACCAACATTCATTTATCAAGAATCTGAATACTGGAATCCACATTTTCTAATTTCTCAACTACTTATAGTAAATGAATGACAGTCCTTTCAGTCCACCCATTAGTTATACCCATAACAAATAAATGATTAAATTAACTTGTCTCTTCTATGATATTTCTAGGTCATAGACTGTAAAGTTCACTTGGAATTGTCTTAGGTTCCAAATGCTGAAGTTGCCATCCAAGCTCACTCCAGCCTATCCAACCATCCTATTTGTAGGATATCTACCATAAAGTCTGGCCAGTAACATCCTCATGTTCCCATTGATGCCCTCCCCAGCCCATCCTATACCAAATCACCACATATGGGACATGCAAGTCTGTCCAATACCGGCCTTAGTTCTTTAATTTACATCCTTCGTTTTCTAATTAGAGATCCTCTATATTTATCCCACGCTTTTTTGAATTCCAACACCGTTTTCCTCTCCACCGCTTCCCTTGGGAGGGCATTCCTTCACAGAAAATGTGATTGAGTAATAACTGATTTCAACATTCTCCCCAACATTGAATTGAGTTGTCGCAAATCTTTAAAAGAAACTTCCTGTGGTATTGCTACTGTACCTTCAGACATACTTGCACAATTAGTAAGTTCTTGAGGTATTTTCAAAAAAGAGACTTTAGAAGTAGAACGAGGTTCAGAAGCTTCCAAAGAAGCTAATTTAGGAGCAACTTCGGATCCTAATCCACTGGGAAGAGCCGGAGGGAGAGGAGTATGATTAGGAGAGCTAAGTGAGGCTCCTAAAGTTAATTCTGGTCTAACAATTTGAGAAGATGCCATTACAAAAGAAGTCACACTTTCGTCAACTTTGTTTCCCCATATTCGAAAAAAATAATGTACCTTAATAAAAGGAAATAAAGAAAGGGGATTATTTATCTTTCCAATATTCCTCGTGCCCCTTAGAGCACGACCCTTTGGTTATGCCTGTGACCATGCACCACAAGAGCATTAGCTTTTTCACCAATGATCAGGACTCTGGTGATGTCACTAGCTGTCCTTTTCAGTGCCAGATGGAATAACAGCACTTTAAAGCAAGGAAACCACCAATGCAATAGGAAAACAGGGCACTAGGTTAGCAAGACAAGAGCCACCGCTCTCCGGTATTGGACGCCTTCAACCAGCACTTGCTCCCGACATGACTTTTTTTAAAGTAAATAACAGGAAGAGCATGACAAAGAATGTTGTAACAGATGCAGAGCTACAAATCTCTACATAAAAAAATAAAATAATCTGTGGATCTGAGGAGACCACTGTGCACAGAAGTTCTGAGCTCTGGAAGAGCTGTTCCATTCTGACAATGTGCAGGAATATCACCCACTTATGCCCAATTCAATCCTCCTTATGGAGGCAAAAATTGTTACCACTGGGGAGTGGTTATATGTATGTGAAGGGAAGATGTGAATTTTAGATTTAAATTACAGCAGACCCTCAATATTCGCAGAGGTTAGGGGCAGAGCTGGCCCATGAATAGAGAAAATCACAAATAATTTTTTGGGCCGGCTCTGACCCACCCCTGCCTCCTCGACCTTACCTGGTGGTCTAGCAGCGACATGCAGTCATCAAAATGGCTGCAGCGAGTTCCCGTTGTAGTCGCAAGACTACAACAGGAACTCATGATAGCCATTTTGATGACAGCTCTGCACAGGGTAGGAGCATAGGAAGATCGCTCCTGCCCCGCATTGTCACTAGACCACCAGGTAAGGTCTGGGGGATGTCCAGGGCAGCGTTTCTCAATTTAAAATCAAGGAGCAAAAAAATCACAAATAACCAAATTCACAATTGGGGAAACCACGAATCGGGAGGGGGAGCTGTATTTGCCTTTATAAATCCTAGTTCAAGCCAAGTTACAAACAGGTACACAAGTTATTTCTTTGTCAGACTTCCAGTCTAAATTGTGCCTGAGGCAATGAAGGGTGGAGTGGCTTGTTCAAGGGCAAAAGAAAGCTCAAAGGAGAAACAGGATTTGAATTTTGTCTTCCCTAGTTCTCAACCTGTTGCTCTAACCACTAAACTTTTATTTCTCCTACCCTCACTCTGCTTTCTCCTCCCCTCTATAATCTCCCAAAATCACTTCCCTCTCACGTCTCTTTACTTTTCTCCCCTCCTAACTCCTTACTCTACAATAGAGAGTTGCGCGGGGACAGAAATCCTACCTGTCCCCACCTGTCCCCGTGAGGAATCCCACCCGTCCCCACCCATCCCAGCGAGGAATCCCTCCATCCCCACCCATCCCCGCGAGGAATCCCCTTCGTCCCCGCCCGTCCCTATAAACTTCAGAAATAGTTATTTCATTTAATTATGCTACTGAATTAAAGGCTCTGGTAGAAACCCATTTACAAATAAGCAAAAAGACTTTATTAATTTGGAAATATTAATTGGGAAGAATACACACTTTGTAAACGGGTTTCTACCAGAGCCTCTAATGTTTATAAATTTTTATCCACACAACTAATATACTACTTTATCCTGAAGCAAAAAAAAAAGAAATAGAATTTTCCTACCTATGTTGCCTGGTTTCTGCTTTCCTCATGTTCTCATTCAATTCCTTCCATCCACTATCTCTCTTCTCTCTGCGTCTTCCATTTGCTCTGTTACTGTGCATCTCCCTTTCTCCCCCCTTCCAAATTGGTCTGGCACCCATCTTCTTCCCTTCACTCCCCCCATAGTTTGGCATATCTGTCTTCTTCCCTGCCAGCGTCTTCTCCCCACTCTCTCTTCCCCATTTCCTTCTCCCCCCCATCCTTCCCATGTCCTGTCAGCGTCCTTCTCCCCCCTCTGTCTTCCACATGTGCTTTCAGTGTCCTTCTCCCCCCTCTATCTTCCCCATGTGCTTTCAGCATCTTTCTCCACCCCTTTGTCTTCCCCATGTCCTTTCAGCGTCCTTCTCCACCACCCCGTCTTCCCCAGTGCTTTCAGCGTCCTTCTCCCCCCTCAGTTTTACCCATTTCCCTTAAGCGTCTTTTCCTCTCCACTCCACCTTTCCTCCCTTTCTCTCTCCCTGCTCCTTACCTTCGTGGCGCTTCCCCGCCCGACCGACAACAGAACAGGCCCGGTCCGACAAACCTCCCTGCCCTGTAGCCACGAAAGCACAATTACTTACCGTAACAGGTGTTATCCAGGGACAGCAGGCAGATATTCTTGACTGATGGGGTAATGGCACCGACGGAGCCCCGGTACGGACAATTTTAGAGTGATTGCACTCTAAGAACTTAGAAAGTTCTAGCTAGGCTGCACCGCGCGTGCGCGAGTGCCTTCCCACCCGATGAAGGCACGCGGTCCCCAGTTAGGATAAGCCAGCTAAGAAGCCAACCCGGGGAGGTGGGTGGGACGTAAGAATATCTGCCTGCTGTCCCTGGATAACACCTGTTAAGGTAAGTAACTGTGCTTTATCCCAGGACAAGCAGGCAGCATATTCTTGACTGATGGGTGACCTCCAAGCTAACAAAAAGAGGGATGGAGGGAAGGTTGGCCATTAGGAAAAAAGATTTTGTAAAACAGATTGGCCGAAGTGTCCATCCCGTCTGGAGAATGCATCCAGACAATAGTGAGATGTAAAAGTATGATCTGAGGACCAAGTAGCAGCCTTGCAGATTTCCTCAATGGAAGTGGAGCGGAGGAAAGCTACAGACGCTGCCATAGCTCTAACTTTGTGGCCCGTGACAGAACCTTCCAGTGTCAGGCCCGACTGAGCATAACAGAATGAAACGCAAGCAGCAAGCCAATTGGATAAAGTGCGTTTAGATACAGGATGACCCATCTTGTTAGGATCAAAGGACAAAAAAAGTTGAGGAGATGATCTGTGAGGCTTAGTGCGTTCGAGATAGTAAGCCAAAGCACGTTTACAGTCCAAGGTATGCAAAGCCTGTTCGCCTGGATGAGAATGAGGCTTCAGGAAAAAAACAGGAAGGACAATGGACTGGTTAAGGTGAAAGTCAGACATAACCTTAGGGAGAAACTTTGGGTGTGTACGTAGAACCACCTTATCATGGTGAAAAACAGTGAAAGGTGGATCGGCCACCAGCGCATGTAATTCACTGACCCTCCTGGCAGAGGTGAGAGCAATAAGGAAGACCACTTTCCAAGTGAGAAATTTGAAATGTGCTGTGGCCAAAGGTTCAAAAGGAGGCTTCATTAAAGCGGAAAGAACCACATTGAGATCCCAGATAACAGGAGGTCTTTGAGAGGTGGTTTCACATTGAAAAGGCCCCTCATGAATCTGGAAACCAAAGGATGAGCAGAAAGGGGTTTTCCATGAATTGGCTCATGAAAGGCAGCAATGGCACTGAGATGAACTCTGATAGAAGTAGATTTGAGACCAGAGTCAGACAAGGAAAGAAGATAGTCCAACACCAGTCCCACTGGTAGAGACGTGGAATTATGGTGATGTAAGAGGCACCAGGAGGAAAACCGAGACCATTTCTGTTGATAACAATGAAGGGTGGCCGGTTTCCTGGAAGCATCAATGATAGAACGGACAGGCTGAGATAGGAATGAATGAGCCCAAGTTAGCCCGAGAGATACCAAGCTGTCAGGTGCAGAGACTGTAAGATGGGATGCAGTAGGGACTGTTGATGCTGAGTAAGCAGAGAAGGAAACAGTGGAAGAAGTATTGGTTCCCTGGAACTGAGTTGAAGTAGAAGGGAGAACCAGTGTTGCCTGGGCCACCGTGGAGCGATGAGAATCATGGTGGCTTGTTCCTTCTTGAGCTTGAACAATGTCCGCAGCATGAGCAGTAGAGGAGGAAATGCATATAGGAAGAGATTGGTCCAATCCAGGAGAAATGCATCGGGTGCCAGACGGTGAGGGGAGTAGAGTCTGGAGCAAAACAGGGGCAGTTGATGATTGTGAGGAGCTGCAAAAAGGTCCACTTGAGGAGTGCCCCATTGAGTGAAAATGGAGTGGAGAGTCAAGGGGTCGAGAGTCCATTCGTGAGGTTGGAGAATTCTGCTGAGATTGTCTGCTAAGGAATTCTGCTCCCCTTGAATGTAGACAGCTTTCAGGAATAAATGACGAGCTGTCGCCCAAGACCAAATCCGTTGGGCTTCCTGACACAACAGGCGAGAGCCCGTCCCTCCCTGTTTGTTGATGTAGTACATTGCAACTTGATTGTCTGTGCAAAGGAGTAGTACTTGAGGAAAGAGAAGATGTTGAAATGCCTTGAGGGCATAAAACATTGCTCGGAGTTTCAGGAAATTGATGTGATGCATCTTTTCCTGGGCAGTCCAAAAACCCTGAGTGTGGAATTCGTTCAAGTGAGCTTCCCAGGCATAGGGGGATGCATCTGTGGTGATCACGAGATGACGAGGAGGTAGATGGAACAGTAGACCTCTGGATAGATTTGAAGATGTCAACTAGAGAATGACACGGGGAAAAAATTTGTCCCCGTCACCGCCCCGTCCCCGACCGACTATCCTCTGCACCGCCCCGTCACCGCCATTCCCTTCACCGCCCCGTCACCGTCACCGCCATCCCTTTCACCGCCCCGTCACCGCCACTGCCATCCCATTCACCGCCCCGTCACCGTCACCGCAGCAGCATAAAAGCCTCAAACAGGTATGATTTTATATACTTATCTTTATTAACGTATAAAGGAAACATTCTTTACAACTTAGTTAACTATACAAAAACAAAACACAACCTGTACTTTTAATTGTCCTTATTTTTTAACCCGTGGATGAACAACAAATCATCTACAATCTTTGGATTCAGTCTAGTTCTCCTTTCTTCCACAGTCCTTCCTGCAATAGGGAATGCCCTCTCTAAAGATGTGCTGGTAGCTGGAATGCACACCCCTGACCCCCATCCCCATTATAATAGTAAATAGTACTAATTGTAATGCAATTTCTTCCATTCATTTTTCATGTACACTACTGTATATAATATTAATTCATTATGGTAACCACAAAATTAAAAGAAACACAAAGCACACTGTATGCAGAGAAAATATTAATTAATATTTGTTTCATTTTTCAAAGAGGTCAAGACAGATGATTTTATGCAATGTCCCCAGGAACAACTATACAAAAATAGACAAATATACCCCCTCCCCTTTTACTAAATCGCAATAGCGGTTTTTAGCACAGGGAGATGCGCTGAATGCCCTGCACTGCTTTCGATGCTCATAGGCTCCCTGTGCTAAAAACCGCTATTGCAATTTAGTAAAAGGGGGCCATCGTGCAAAATATAGACAGCAGATATAAATTCTCAAAACAGACACATTTTGATCACTAAACTGAAAATAAAATCATTTCTCCCACAAGTGGACATGCTTAGTTACGTCAGCTCTATGGCTGCTTTAACTGTAAGGTGCCTGAATCTAAGGCTATATGCTACCATTCTGTAATGGAACCTGGGAGCCCATTCACTGCTATAGAATAGGCGTTCCCTGTACAGTCTCAGGGCGCCTACGAGGAAGAACCCACTTGGAGAATTGCCCCTTATTTTTTTTAAGGATTATAAAAACAGAAGCAATAATATGAAAAACAAAATCCAACCTTAAAACAGGCTGAATTAATTTGTGAACCATTATTTAAAGGATACTCAGAAAAAATATTGTTTTCCCTTAACTTAAATGAAATAAACATATTCCTATCCATCATTTGACTATAGCTAAGGGCAAAAGAACCTCATAGAGCTGCAGTGAAATAGAAAAGTGATTTTGTTTTACTGTAATTTCTGCATTAAGTAGATTTGCACACCCCAAGCTCCTTAAATCTTGATGCACTTCTAGCTTTTCCTGTATCAGACTTTGCAAGATTAATAAATGGAGCATTCTTCTGCCTGCCAGTTAAAGGATGAAAAAAAAAAGCCTATAAAGTTCAAATCACAGCTTGACTAAACTCGAACTTTTTTGATTTCATTCTTCCTGGCTGACCACAATAAGCACCAAGGTTGGGGAAGGGGTAAAACGCGGACCTCACGGACCTCGCGGATCTAAACCTGTACCGCCTTAAAAATCTGAGGTCCGTGTCGGTCCGTGTCCGTGGCGAGAGCAAGCAGAATCAGGTCCGACGTCCGTGCGTTTTTTTTTTTTTCTCAAATGGTATACCACTACACTTGCTGCTTTTACTTGCTTCGGGCCTTCCTCGTTGCCGGGACCTGCCTACTTTCTGTTTCCGCGAAGGCAGGACCCGGCAGCGAGGAAGGCCCGAAGCAAGTAAAAGCTGCAAGTTGTAAGCTTCCCTCCGGGGCTCTATTGTGTGCGTGCTGGTTTCCCTTCTCTTCCCTCCGAAACCAGAAGTAGCGTCCCGGGGGAAAGAGAAGGGAAGCCGGCACGCACACGATAGAGCCCCGGAGGGAAGCTTACAACTTGCTGCTTTTACTTGCTTCGGGCCTTCCTCGCTGCCAGGTCCTGCCTTCGCGGAAACAGAAAGTAGGCAGGTCCCGGCAACGAGGAAGGCCCGAAGCAAGTAAAAGCATGCTGGCAAAAAAAAAAAACATAGGCAGGCGTCAAACAAAATTTTCGGCGCGAGTCAGCCCGGGAAGGAGCAGGATTAGCTGGGCGGTCATCTAAATCAGCCGGGGAGAACACTTACTTGTACCTGACGAAGTTTTCAGGCTTTCAGCTCCTCCCAGTGAAATGAGTGAAAAGTGAATCCAATCCAGCAAAAAGAACTGACCAATGAAGAGCCTGTATATTAGGGGGCGGAGTCAATGCGGCAACGTGCAAGTCGGGTAGAGAGAGTTGGAGGAGACAGACCACATGGCGGAGACAAACATGGCCGCCGGAAAAAATCTGACACCCGGTCCCGAACCAAAGACACACGGTGAAGACGAGGTAAATAGCGGTACATAGAAGGGGGTACATTTGCCTGCGGGGACAAATCTTTTCACCGTTTTTGCGGGCGGTGAAAACTTTTGTCCCCGTGTCTGCGGCGATTTGGCTATGGAGACACCATAACCCGCAGCCAAACTGCACCCAAGCCGCGGCTCCCTGCGGGGATCGCTCCCCGTGTCATTCTCTAATGTCAACCACCAAAGAAGCGACTTTCGAAGAGACGATGTCACAGATATGTGTTGTGAGCAAGGATCCGTCGCTTGAGACCACTGGGTTGCTAGGGTCCATTGAGGAGTGCGCAGGTGGAGACGTGCGAAGGGGGTGACATGCACTGTCGAAGCCATGTGCCCCAAGAGCACCATCATGTGATTTACAGAGATGGTAATCTGTTGAAACACCTGCTGACAGAGATGAAGGATGGTCTGAAGGCGGTTGGATGGAAGAAACGCCCTCATGAGAACAGTGTCCAGAATGGTGCCAATGAATTGAAGTCGCTGGGTTGGAATGAGGTGCGACTTGGGTAGATTGATTTCGAAACCCAACAGTTGAAGGAAGTGAATGGTCTGGTTGGTAGCAAGCAGAACCGCCTGAGGAGAATGAGCCTTGATCAGCCAGTCGTCCAGATAAGGGAAGATTTGAAAATTGTGAGAGCGGCTGCTATCACAATCAGACACTTGGTGAATACCCTGGGAGAGGAGGCTAGACCGAAGGGTAGGTACTGGTAATGAGTGTGATTGATGAGAAAGCGTAGATATTGTCTGGACGTCGGATGGATAGGAATATGTGTGTAGGCCTCTTTGAGATCGAGGGAGCATAGCCAGTCGCCCTGAGTGAGAAGAGGGTAGAGGGTGGCAAGAGAGAGCATTTTGAACTTCTCCTTGACCAAACATTTGTTGAGATCTCTGAGATCTAATATAGGTCTGAGGTCTCCGGTCTTTTTGGGAACTAGAAAGTACCTGGAATAAAATCCCTGACCTCGCTGATCCGGAGGAACTTCTTCGATGGCCTTGAGAAGAAGGAGGGATTGAACCTCTTGAGAGAGAAGGAGGGATTAAGACTTGTTGGAAGCAGACTCTTTTGGGAGGCCTAACGGCGGAGGAGTCTGAAAATTGAGGGAGTAGCCGTGGGCGATGATAGAGAGCACCCATTGATCGGTGGCAATTACCTCCCATCGAGCCAGAAAAATTTGGAGGCGACCTCCGATAGGTTGTGGAAGAGGACATGAGGGAGGAAGACTGGCAACGCCCTGGAGAAGAGAGTCAAAAGGGCTGAGTTGGTTTAGGCTGAGCAACAGGTTTTATTGCAGGCGGCTGTTATTGACGAGTCTGTTGGTGCTGTTGCTGTCGTTGTCTCCGAGGCTGAATTGGCCGAGCAGAGAAACGGCGCTGATACGACGTCTGCTGCCTAAAAGGACGAGTAGGAGGGGGTTTCTTTTGCAGAAAGTTTGCGGTCTGGAATATATTTCTGAAAAGTGGCCATCTGCTGTATAAGATGTTTCAGGTAAAACGAGAAATGGAATGCTTAGTTACCTGAACGGTTGGCCAACATAGCATTCTGGTAAAGTCGTTTACCAAATTTGTCCATAGCCTTGCCCTCTCTGCCAGGAGGGACAGAAGCATACACACTTGAGCCTGCAGCTTTCTTCAGGGTTGACTCCACCAGCAAAGATTCGTGTGTGGAAGCTGAGGTTTGTCAAACCCTGGAATGGGAATAACTTTATAAAGTGATTCCAATTTCCTTGGAGCTCCTGGGATGGTGAAAGGAGTCTCCAGATTTTTATAAAAGGTTTCCCTTAAGATATCGTGAAGGGGTAATTTCAAAAATTCTTTAGGAGGTTGGTCAAAGTCCAAAGCATCCAGGAATGCCTTGGACTTTTTAGAATCAGACTCCAATGGGAGAGAAAGGGTGTCTGACATCTCCCTGAGAAATTTAGTGAAGGAAGAGTGCTCTGGCTTACTAGCAGGATCCTGCACTGATGGGTCAGCCTCATCCGATGAAAAATCCTCCTCAGTACCGAGGGGATCCTCGGAATCATCCCATTAATCAGGGTCACGTACCGATGGAAGACGGCCCTGAGATAGAGGAGTAGAGGATTCGGTATGCCTGGTTTTGCGTACCGATTTGCCGGAACGCATCGACACCGTATCTGGTGAATGTAAAGCAGTACGGGTGTCAGAGAGCGGTACCGGATCAGAAACAGAGTGAATAGCTCGACGAAGAGACTTTGGCTCTGCTGACAAAATAGGCATAGACATAGAAGAGGCAGATTTAAGCGGTGCCGATAACGTCGATGCCGACAAAATAGGCTGGTCGATGATCACCGTAGGCTCAGTAGGTACCGACACTGGAAGGTTCGGAGTTAGCAGAACCGGGAGCAGGTGTTGTAATTGCTCCTTAAGCTGGACCTGGAGGATGGATGCTATGCGCTCATCCAGAGACAGTCCCGATGGCACCGGTACCGCTTTTTTCTTGCTCGGTACCTGCGGTGCAGCTCGACGCTCAGGCGAAGTCGATGCCGATGAAGAGGCAGTCACTTCTATGGGAGTGGAGCGTTTACGGGGCCGGCGCGCAGTCTGCAGGACTTGGCTCACTGCATGTTCGACTGGCGGGCCGAGAACTGTAGGGGATGGCTTCTTAGCCGGCTTACCTGTGGGGTGCGACACCCGAAGATACATCTTGCGGTGTCGAAACGACCGGTGCCGACTTGGAGGAAGTTGCCGATGGCGGGGTCGATGCTGGTGGAACTTCCATAGCGGCACCAAAAAGGAGTTGCTGTTGAATCTGTCGATACTTCAAAGTTCTCTTTTGAAGAGAAGCACAGCGGGTGCACGTCGCAGCCCAAGCACAAGGTCCGGACCCAAGCACTAAAAGCACCACTTGTGCGGATCGGATAAAGAAATAGGGCGTGCACACCGCTGACACTTTTTAAAACCCGGTGAAGGGGGCATGAAGTGAAAAACGGCAGTAGCAAAATCGAAGCCTGAGGCTTCGATGGTGCCCACAGGCCCCGCCAGGGCCGACCGAAAAAAGTCGAAAAAAAATAGACTTTTTTTAAAAAAAAAATTTTAAACAAGAAAAGAATAAAAAAAGGGAACGTGAAGAGTTTCACGAGGAAAAATACGCGAGCGGGAAGGCGAAAAAGGATTATCCAACAGCCGTTGGAAAACACGCGTCTTCTTAGCTCCGCGGAAACTAAGAAACTGGGGACCGCGCACCTTCGTCGGGCGGGTAGGCACTCGCGCACACCGGTGCGGCCTAGCTAGAACTTTCTAAGTTCTTAGAGTGCAATCACTCTAAAATTGTCCGTACCGGGGCTCCGTCAGTGCCGTTACCCCATCAGTCAAGAATATGCTGCCTGCTTGTCCTGGGATAATCTAAATTACCTTCTTACAGAAGCTGGAGTATTGAAGCTGCTGTAAGAAGGTAATTTAGATTCGCGGTTACAGGGCAGGGAGGTTTATCGGACCGGGCCTGTTGTTGGTCAGTTGGGGGAAGCACCACAAAGGTAAGGGGACCTGGCCGTCTGTGCACCCCCCTAAGGCTGCACCCGGGGTGGACCTTCCTCCCCGCCCCCCCTTGGTACGCCACTGCCTTTCCCTACCTGCCCTGCCGCAGCACACAGCCGACCGGAAGTCTTCCCGATGTCAGCGCTGATGTCGGAGGAAGGGAGGGCTTTGCTTAAGACCTCCCTCCGACGTCAGCGCTGACATCGTGGAAGACTTCCGATCAGCTGTGTGCTGCGGCAGGGCAGGTAGGGAGAAGATGAGCCTCGCGAGTACATCCAACCCTGCAGGAACCCCGCGACCCTAGGGGATGTCCCCACAGGATCCCAGCGACCCGAAGAGGGAACCCGCGGGATTCCTGTCGTCCCCATTCCCTTGCAGCTCTCTACTCTACAGCCTTCTTCCATGCATTGCCAGCAGCTTTTATCTCGCACCCCCACCCTTCCACCTTGCACTCTCCTGCACAGTAGCATAAATTTGTTTCTGGATTAGCCTAGAAAAAGCTCAGGCCTCAACAGCAACCTCTTTCTCCTATGGTTAAATGAACCACAGTGGCAATAAGATCTCTTCATAGTGACCTGGACCCTGCTTTATCCCATTTACAGTACCAGAAAAAGTCTGCTTGTATTTAATATACAGAATTGAGACCTGCTTTAATCACAATCAATAACATAATAAAATATAAAAATAGGAGATGAAGTTTTGTCAACTACAGTGTTCTCCCCAGAAATTTTTTCCAGCCGGGTGGCATGAAAAAGTAGCCGGGTGGGGCGGGATGGGGAAATTTGGTGGTGGGGAAAATTAACCCCCTCTTTTACTAAGGTGCGCTAGCATTTTTAGCGCACGCAAACCCCTGCGCTACGTGGGAAAGCTAGCGCCAACTCAATGCTGGCGTTAGCATCTAGCGCTCATGGCAATTCCTCCGCACGCTAAGCGCACACTAAAACAACTATCGTAACTTAGTAAAAGGAGCCCTAAATGTATACTATTTTTATTAGTTAATTATTATTAATATTTTCCAATGCTCAATATGACTTCCTTTTTTAAGGTTTGACACTTGTGCCAGAATATTTTTACTAAATTTAAGAAGTATTTGCCCTCTTTCAAATGATATAGAGGTTTAAAAAAGGGAAAGGCATCAATGAAGTCATTAGGTTCAATCTAGCCATTTATTTCTGCATGAATTTAAACAACTAAAAAAAAAAAAAAAGATAAATATAGCTCATCCAGTCATACAAGAAATGGCTCTACAGCAGGGGTGCCCACACTTTTTGGGCTTGCGAGCTACTTTTAAAATGACCAAGTCAAAATGATCTACCAACAATAAAATTTTTTTAAAAACACAAAGCACACTGTACGCAGAGAAAATGTTAATTATCATTTATATTCCGCGGGTTTTCAAAGAGGTCAAGGCAGATGATTCTATGCAATGTCACCTGAGGAACAACTATACAAAAATAGACAAGTATACCCCCTCCCTTTTTACTAAATCGCAATACTGGTTTTTAGAGCAGGGAGATGCACTGAATGCCCTGCGCTGCTCTCGATGCTCATAGGCTCCCTGCACTAAAAACCGCTATTACGGTTAAGTAAAAGGGGGCCATAGTGCAAAATATAGACAGCAGATATAAATTCTTAAAACAGACACATTTTGATCACTAAACTGAAAATAAAATCATTTTTCCTACCTTTTTGTCTGGTGATTTCATGAGTCTCTGTTTGCACTTCCTTCTTCTGACTATAAATCCAATATTTTTTTCTTTCTGCCCCTCCCCTTTTCTTTCTGTCTCTCTCCCCCTGCCCCCTCAAGCCATCGCGCCAATTTCTCCACTTCCCCGATTCTTTCCCTACCCCCTAAGCCATCATGCTGATTTCTCCCTGCTTCCACGAGCCAGGCCAGGAATGTAAAAGCGCCGGACTCACAAGACTTCACCTCTGATGTCAATTCTTACGGACTCGCAAGACTTCACCTCTGATGTCAATTCTTACGTCGGAGAGGAAGTTCCAGGCCAGCCAGGCAGCGATTGGCTGGCCCAGGACTTCCTCTCTGATGTCAGAATTGACGTCGGAGGTGAAGTCTTGTGAGTCCGGCGCTTGTATGCGTCTGGCCTGGCTCAGGGAGGCAGGAAGAAAAAGATTGCCAAGGCAAAGCGATCGACTCCCATTGCCTTTGCGATCTACTGGTCAATCGCGCTCGACCATTTGGACACCCCTGCTGTTATGGTATCCTGTCCTGACCTGAGGAAAGGGGTTTAGTCCCCAAAAAACTGCCTTATTTCCATTTCCTATTTATAAACTTTAATCAATAGATACAATACTACTTGATTCTACGTAAAGCAACAAAAAAAATTTTTTCTACCTTTTGTCGTTTCTGCTTTAATCATCTTGTCTTCACTCTTCTTTCTAGGCAGCATCTGTCCGCTCTGTCTTCCATGCAGCATCAGCCCCTTCCATCCACTGTCCGCTCTCTCCCCGTTCCATATGGCATCTTCCCTCTTTTTATGCTCCTTCAATAAACTGTCTATCCTATGCCCCTTCTCTTCTCCTTTGTACATGATTGATTTAAGTTCTGCCACCTCTCCATTTTTCTCTCTCTGTCAACACCCCGTCCCCTATGCTCTGGCAACTCTCTCTTCTCCTTTCTTTCCTTCACACCCCACAGTCTGGTATCTTTCCTTCCCTGATTCTCTGGCATCTCACTTCTTTCCTTTTCTTCCATCTCTCCCTCTCCCTCCCCCTCCATGCTCTGACATCTTCTCCTTCCTTTCCCCCTTCCTTTTCCCTTGGTCTGGCATATTTTCCTCCTTCCCTCCATGCCCTGGCATCTCTTCCTCCCTCCCTTCCCTGGCATCTCGTTTCATTCCCTCCCTCATCTTCTTTCTCCCTCCAGTTGGGTGCAGCAAGTCTCTCCCCCTCTGCTCCCTTTGCTCCTTCTGTTACCCAAGGCCTAGCATCATGAACTTCTTCAGGCAGCAGCATTCACAATTCGATGCTGTTGCCAGCTTCGGGCCTTCTTCTCTGTCAGGTCCTGCCTTCATAGAAACAGAAGTAGGCAGGACCCGGCAGAGAGGAAGGCCTGAAGCTGGCAATAGCAATGAATTGTAAATTCTGTTGCTAGCCGAAGAAGTTCATGACGCCAGGCCGAGCACCCGGGGCACTGCTACTCTCCCCCCCCCACAACCCTCCTATCTCTCCCTCCCTCCCATCATGAGACTTTAAACAGCACTGCTCTACTCTAAGCAGGCTGCTTCAGGGCTTTCTCCTGCCGTGATTCCCTCTGGCATGTCACTGATGAGGGAAGGAGGGAGAGATAGGAGGGTCGGATTGGGTTTGGGGAGGCACCTGGGATGATGATGAGGCTGCTGCTGCTGCCAGTGAATCCAGCAAGGGTGAGGCCCCAAAGCACAGCACTGACGGGCCCCCCTGACCATTTCAGGCCCTAGGCCTGTGCCCATCCTTTAATCTGGCCCTGCTCCCCCCCCATATGCCCTGACATCTCTCCTTTCCACTCCATGTTATGGTATCTCCTTTCCCTCCCTCCCATGGTCTTTGCATCTCTTTCCTACTTTTCCTGATCTTCCTTCTTCCTCCTTCCCTCTCTTTCCCCAATTGGGTGCAGCAGCATTTCTCTTCCCCTCCCCCCATTGGGTACAGCAGTATCATCAGCATTTCGCTTTCTTCCCACCAATTTGGTACAGCAGAAGCAGCATTTCTCTTCACCCTTCCCCCTAATTGGGTGCAGCAGCATGACTATTCCCCCTCCCCCTATTGGGTACAGCAGCAGCAGCATCAGCATTTCTCTTAACCCCCCCAATTGGGTACAGCAGAAGAACCAGCATTTCTCTTCCCCCGTCCCCTCTAATTGGGTACAGCAGCATTTCTCCTCCCATTCACCCCCCCCCCCCGGTCTCACACACCCGGCAGATTCGCTACAGACAAAGGCAAGTTGCAAGTTTCCCTTTGTCACTGACCTATCTCCTAAAGGTCAGTAACAGAGGGAAGCTTACAACTTGCTGCTCTTGCTTACTTTGGGCCTTTCTCGTTGCCGGGTCCTGCCAAGTAGGCAGGACCCGGCAGCGATAAAGGCCCGAAGTAAGCAAGAGCAAGTAAGCTTCCCTCCGTGGCTGGCCTATCTCCCGCATACTCTGGGGCTCTAATGGTCCGTGCCGGCTTCTCTTCCCTACTCCCCCCCCGCCCCCCGACGTAACTTCCGGTTTCGGAGGGAAGCCGGGTTTGAATCGCTTGCTGGGTTTTGTTTTGTTTAAAGTCAGGCGGGAGTCTTTTGGCGGCTCTTCAGGCTGCGCGTTAAGCAGTGGTGGCGGCAGGATTCGGCACATGACAGCCGGGCGGTAATGTAAATTTGCTGGGCGGAGCGCCCGGCTGAAAAGCGCTGGGGAGAACACTGAACTATTGTAAAATAATTGTTCTTAGTATTACCTCAAGACAATTCATCTCTCAGAAATCAATTTGACAGACTATATCTTACCTCTTTCTGTCGAGCAACAAATCTAACCTTCCTGTAGTCATTTCTATCAAAAACCTGAAAAGAATTTAAAAAAATTTATTAATATTTTACTGTCTCTTATGTGTACTTGTATTCTGCAAATTAAAAAAAAATTAAACTTTTTTCCACAAAATTATAAAAATTATTTTATTGGGCACACTGGTTAAGCACCGATTCTATAAAGCATACTATATTTTTCTGACAAATACAAATTTCTTTATAGGACAGGAAACACAAGCAATAACATCTCAGGCTCCAGTTTTTCTGTGGCAATATATGCGGTATATTCAAATGAATTTGAATTAGAGTCACATATTGCTATGAGCAGGAGCGGAGGCTGATCTACTCAGCTCCTCTGTTTGAGCCAGATTTTTGCAGTTTTGGATTCGGGATTTGGCTTAATTTTATTGTTTTATAGTAGTCGGTATTTTTCTGAGTTCGGCAACAGAGCTCCTGAAGACACAGGGACTGGAGTTTTTAAAGTTTGGTGCTGACTGTCGCCGGACACGTACACAACTCGAGGCAGTCTGGAACAAGTTTTCCCGACATGCGGCTTGGCTGCCGATCGTGCTGTTTGCCGGTTTGCGGACATTTTCAGTTCTTCAACAGCTGACGATAGCATCTAATAGAGAATGACACGGGGAAAAAATTTGTCCCCGTGACTGCCCCGTCCCCGCGACCATGTCCCTATCACCACCCCGTCCCCGCAGCATCCATACAAGCCTCAGTACTGCAATATTTAACTTATTCATTCCTTATAAATCAAAATTCTGGCTGATGAACTAGAGAAAGAGATGTTCAGCTGGCGGGGCTTTGTTTATAAACTTTTATCAACACAACTAATATACTACTTTATACTAAAGCAAAAAAAAAAAAAAAAGGAAATGTATAAAAAAAATTTTCTATTTATTTCTTTGTTGTGTGGTTTCTGCTTTCATCTTCTCATTCAATTCCTGTTTTCTCTCTGCGTCTTCCATTTGCTCTGTTACTGTGCCTCTCCCTTTGTCCTCACCCTCCACCCCAATTGCCTGGCACTCATCTTCTTCCCTCCGCTTCCCCCATAGTCTGGAATCTCTCTCTTCCCCAGTTCCCTTCAACGTCTGTTCCTCTCCACCCCACCTTTCCCAGTTCCCTTCAGCGTCTGTTCCTCTCCACCCCACCTTCCCCAGTTCCCTTCAGCATCTGTTCCTCTCTAGCTCACTTCCACAGTTCCCTTCAGCATCTGTTCCTCTCTAGCCCACTTTTCCCAGTTCCCTTAAGTGTCTGTTCCTTTCTAGCCCAGTTCCCTTCAACATCTGTTCCTCTCCACCCCACCTTTCTTCCCTTTCTCCCTCCCTGCCCCTTATCTTCACGACAAGCAATTTCTAAATGTGTTTCCAACCAGCAGCCGGAGCGTTGAAATCGCGTCTGAATGCAGGAAAGGTCGTCTCTGATGCAACTTCCGGCTGCGTCATAGATGACCTTTACGGCAGCCGCACGCTACTTCAACGCTCCAGCTGCTGGTAGGAATCACATTTAGAAATTGCCTGCCGTGAAGGTAAAGAGCAGGGAGGGAGATAGATCATGCGGCAACGGTGGCAATCGGGCTCATGTGGCAGCGATATGGAGGGAGGGAGATGCTTAGGCGGCATTGGCGATCTGGCGGCGTCGGTAGCTATCAGTATGGAGGGAGTGTGATTGGTGACCGTGTGCGTTCCCTCCCTTCACTGCGGAAACAAGGCCATTCACCGCTCCACGAGGCGGTGAATGGCCTTCTCCCCGTACCCGCGGCAACCATCTCTTTTCTCTCCCCCATTTCGGCGGTTTACCCACGGCTACCAGCCACCATGTCATTCTCTAGCATCTAAGGCAGCAAAGCGAGAGAAAGAGCAGCCATATGGAGGAGACGCAAAGATGGTGGAGCAGGTGTCGCCACCCAGCCCCTCAGTCAGTTCAGTTTGGACTTTAGAAATTGTATCGGAAGTTTGGGCGGCAGTGAAGGATGCCCTAGATAAGAAATTGCAGCAGATGCAGGATAAAATCGACTCTGCCCATGAGCGTTTGGACTAGATAGGGTTGGAAATGGACACTCAGTTGGCACGCAAGGAGAGTCTGGAAACCACTATGGATTCTACAGTATCTGGCCAGCCGAACCTTCAACAATGAGTCACGGTTATGGAACAGAAATTGAATGACCTAGAGCAGTGTTCTCCCCAGAAATTTTTTCCAGCCGGGTGGCATGAAAAAGTAGCTGGGTGGGGTGGGGCGGGGCGGGGAAATTTGGTAGTGGGGAAAATTAAATGTATACTATTTTTATTAGTTAATTATTATTATTTTCCAATGCTCGATATGACTTCCTTTTTTAAGGTTTGACACTTGTGCCAGAATATTTTTACTAAATTTAAGAAGTATCCAATTCTAGAAGTGAATAATTAGATATTCACCCTCTTTCAAATAGTATAGAGGTTTAAAAAAGGGAAATGCGTTAATGAAGTCATTAGGTTCAATCTAACCATTTATTTCTGCATGAATTTAAACAACTAAAAAAAAAAGATAAATATAGCTCATCCAGTCATACAAGAAATGGCTGTACAACACCTCTAATAATGTTTTGATCACTAGGTTCCTTCCTGAGGTCTCACTGAGGATATGAAATAGATGCTATCCCCACTTCCAGACCTCTTCCACATAATTTATGGAGAGGTGTTACTGAGCCTTGAAGGGCACCTGTGTGATTGATCTTTATCTGCTTCTTTTTTATTTTGCTATACTGCAAAGTAAGAGTTAGGGCAAAACAGTATAGGTAAAGATGCAGGTAATAATTAGCAATGTATTAAAAATATTTTATTTTTATTTGCTTATAATGTCATTTGAAAGCTACTTGATGATAATACAACTTTAATTTAATTATTTATAATGTGTATCTGTGTGTTGGGGGGGGGGGGACAACACCTATGTCAACAGTAAAGTTAGAATAGAGTCATTAAATCCAGTGGTGTACCTAGTATATATGACAGCCAGTGCTAATCATTTTTTTTAACAACCCCCTCCTCTATATAAAAAAATATATTTTTAGTAATAATCCATGAGTCACACAATAAGGGTGCATCTAGGAAAAGGCAGCATCTTAAACACTGCAGTGAGCACTAGAACACCAACACACGCATTGTAAAACTAAACAAACCAGATCCTACACAGTCAATTGATCCTGATGCTAACAGAAAGCCATGTCCTTTTCATACACACAGAACACAGATACACCCTCGCCCAATATGAAATAATCACAAATTAAAAATAGAAATATGTAGTCAAAAGTTAAACTGAACCAAGAAACCAGACTCTGCATACAATGCAACACCACAGAAACAGTGACACATGTCCCCTAATACTGTGCAAAATATAAAGACAGTAGATGTAAATTTGAAAAAAACTTCTACATAAGTCACCACTTTATAAATTAACAAATAGAAATAAAATAATGAGAAATATGAAAATACAATTTTATTGGACTAATCCATTTTTCAATTAGCTTTCAGAGGCCAAATCTTTCTTCAAGACAGTACAGTACACAGCTGTTATGGTATCCTGTCCTGACCTGAGGAAAGGGGTTTATTCCCTCCCAAAATTGCCTTATTTCCATTTCCTATTGCTAAATTTTAATCAATACAGTTACAATACTACTTGATTCTATGTAAAGCAACAAAAATATTTTTTTCTACCTTTTGTCGTTTCTTCTTTAGTCATCTTCTCTTCACTCTCTTCTTTCTATTCAGCATTTGTCCTCGCTCCCTTCCATGCAACATCTGTCCTCTCTCTTTGCCCCTTCCACCCAGCCTCTACCCTCTCTCTACCCCTTCCATCTACTGTCCACCCTATCTCTGCCCCTTGCATCCACTGTCCACCCTTTCTGCCTTTTCCATCCAGTGTCTGCCCTCTCTCTGTTCCATATGGTATCTTCCTTCTTTCTATGTCCCTTCAATAAACTCTATATCCTGTGCCCTTTCTCTCCTTTGTACATGATTTATTTCAGCTTCAACCCCTCTCCATTTTTTGTCTCCTGTAGAAGGATTTATGGTTCACTTAGCAGTATTATAAACACGTTACGTTTCTGTTAAGTGGTCTAGAGAAAACCATAACCTTATTCAAGTTCAAATATCATGGTCTAATTATACGACACAAAACCCAGGCTAATGAGAAATATCTTTATTATGAAAATAGAAAAATATAATTCACAAGCCAGCTGCAGATCTAAATATTGTTCAAAATATCTAATTACACAAATGAAACTCAGTACATGATTATCACAATCTAATGGTTAGACAATTAAGTAAAACTTCTTGTTAAACACACACTATTCCTTATAATAATAATCCCTGATTAGCAAATGATTATATTATCACCCAGGTAACTTTTCAACCCTTTACCTTTATCAATGATTCCTATCTAATTCCCAAGCTAATAAAAGTAATTTCCGTATGCTCACCCTTAATTAGCCTCTCCGGCACAATTAGGTGGAAGAGAAAATTTTCTTGTCAGCTGGAAGACGTCAGGAATACCGTTGTAAAAGTTACACGTGTTGAAAATCCTTGATGAGGCTATAAATCATCAGCAATAAGTTCCGTTTATCTGTGCTAAGTTCAGAACAGTTTTTAAATGTCCGAATTTCTATCTCTTAGGCAGAGAATCACACAAGGTAACTTACAGGTCTAATTATTGAAAGAAAAAGTTTACAATTAGAACATCTGTGAGCAGATCTGAGCTTCCCCGGACCTTATCACAGACTAACTAATTATTAATTAATTAGCACCTTTCTTTTCTTGAATCTCATCAGATGACTTCCTCGGACCAATCCAGAAACAGAACTTGATGAATAGCCTTTCTGTATAAAGTATCATATATGCTGGAAGACCCAGGGCCGTTAGACAGATAAGAACAGAATAATTTCTTCAAGATTCACACTGTCCCATTATTAAAGCACAGATGAATGTCCTTGAATAGCAACATTCGGGTACATCCCCATAATGCATCAGGCAGAAACTGTAAAGCAGTGTACTTCTTTCTTCTTGCAAAATACATGCTGGAAAGTTGCTTGCAGAGAGAGATTCTTGAAACAATGGTTCAGGCTTGATGACATCATGGAGGCCTAACCTCAGGTGTGAATACGGAAATATCCCTACAGTCCCCCCTTTTGGAGGAGAAATAACTTCAATGGAGTCTATTTCACCTTCAACCTAACTAAGTAGGAAAGGATCGACAAGACCCAAGGTGATATAAAAATGCATAAACATAAGCAATACCATATAAATCAGCAATAAATCAAAGATATCAATAATCAATGGATAATAATCATAAAGGCAAGGGTAAAATATATGAACCCAGCCAAATAAATGATAATAAAATCACTGAATAATGGCAATATATGATAAAATCAAAAATCATAACTACTTAGCAAGGCACAAAAGGTATGCCAAAGCAAAAGTTAAGACAGGAAGATCATAATCAAAAATACGGCTAGCAAAATTACTCTTTCATAGCCGCAATGAAATCATGCATTCTTAAGTCAGTATGTGATGGTTTCTGTTGAATAAGACGTCTAATCCGGATGGTCTCATAGATTGCAAAAACAGAGAACCCAAATAAGAGAACCCACAGGATGGCAAAAATTGGAATAACAACAGTGATAAAAAGATCAATACTGCGGGTATCAACAACTTCATGTACATTGGAGGAGCCAATATGAAAGTCCTCAATATGAAGCTTATCATTATCAACTTTCAGTTCAAAGGTGTGGGAAGGTTTTGTCATCAAATATTGTTCCACTTCAAGGGTAAAGTTGATGGAATGTCTACGGAAAACATCCAGGATTTCCAATTCAGTTTCAGTAGGAGTAGAGTCCAAATGGAAAAGAGAAACATCGAAAGAAGATATGCTGGAGCAGGATCTGGAATGGGAAGAACAAGAAACCAGGAGAATCTTGAAGGACAACACGGGACTGCGGACCAGGATCGATTACTTTGGTACCAACGCCAATCAGCAGGACAACCAGGAACAGCATCGGCAGAACTCGTTTCGCCATCTGAAAAACAGAAAAGAGAGAGAACAGCCTAGGCTGTTGCTAGGTTAATGTCTTCATCACAACAATGGTTTCATCCTGGGCAAATTTACTGGGATGACATGGTCTCAGTTGATTAATGTGGACCCATTTAAGGACATCTGCACCTGGAGAATTTGATTTGATGCGAATTTGATAGGCCACAGGTGAAGCTTTTTCCACTATAGGGAATGGACCATGCCAACTTGGCAAAAATTTACTTTCTTTGGTCTTGGTTTTGCCAAAATTGTAATAGAATACCTTGTCGCCAATTTGGTATTCCTTTGTGGTAGTCCTATGATCATAATAGGCTTTTCTACCTTTAGCAGCAATTTCCAGATTTTTCTGGGCAAAAGAAAATGCACCCTGTAAATGTTTACGTAAATGGGTGACATATTCATGAGCAGTAGTAGCACTAGAAAGATTTACATCATTAGTTCTATACAACAAATGAATTGGTAATGTCATTTCTCTACCTGTCATCATTTCAAAAGGCGTCACCCCCGTAGAACGGTGAGGCGTGGCACGAATAGCCATCAGTACCAAAGGTAACTTCATGTCCCAATTCTTACCAGAGGTAGACACGTACTTCTTTAGGATCGTGATGATAGTACGATTCGCTCTTTCCACTTGTCCCGATGATTGAGGGTGGTAAGCTATGTGCAATTTACTTTTCACTCCGAGCATCTTCCACATATGTCGCATCACCTCTGCAGTGAAATGTGATCCTTGGTCTGAGTCCACTCTCATGGGCAAACCCCACCTACTGAACACATGATTCAGTAACAAGGTAGCGGTAGTCTCTGCCGTACAATTGGGTGCAGGCAAGCACTCAATCCACTTTGTAAACAAACAAGTGACAGTCAACATATACTTATTACCTCGGGAGGAACGGACCACTGGGCCAATCCAGTCAATCTGGATGTCGGACCAGGGCATGACCAAACCCTTCTTTCTCAAGGGTGCTCGGTGAAGTGGTGTAGAGAGTTGAAATTGACAACAAGTCAAGCAACCTCTCGTATATAACTGTACATCTTGCCGCATATGAGGCCAGTAGGCCACTTGCTTCAGTGTCTCATAGGTAACTTCTTCACCTCTATGTCCTGCACAAGGTTCATCATGGGCATGTTGCAACATGATTCCTCGATATGCACGGGGTACAACCCACTGCACAATACCATGCTTACTCGTCCGAGTGAGCAGGTTCTGATGAATTGAAAATTTCTCTCTGGAGGTGTAGAGTATCCTAAGTTCTTCATCCTTCTGATCGTCTTCAGACAATGGATGATCCTGTGGATTCTGTATGAAGTTATAGAACTTTCCCAGGATAAGATCGGTCTTCTGAGCGGTTACAAGATCAAAGGAAGGAATATCATTACCCCACTGCACTACAGGTGTTTCAGCTACCTGTTTAGCTTGGCGTCGAGTAATAGCATGTACCATTGAAAACAACTCTTCAGGGCATTGCCATAGTTCACCTGACAAAGCACCTTCTTTGGCCAGTTGATCCGCAAGGTCATTTCCGATCTTGTCAGAACTATTAACCTTAGCATGACCTTTCACTTTCTTCCAGTAGATGGTCATGTCATTGTCTCGTACCAATTGATCTAAGGCTAGAATCAAGTCGCCATGATGGACAGGCTTTCCTTTGGAATTTAACATGTCCTTCTTTTTCCACACGGGTAAGTGAGACACAAAGTTTTGACGCACATAATCAGAATCTGTACAGATAATCAGTTCTGGGATCCCCTTCTGTACCGCAGACTGTACAGCGACCAAGGCTGCTACAATCTCTGCGTATTGGTTGGTTTTAGCACCCAATCTATACTTCAAGGTTTCCATAGGTGTGTCGGCATTCCACACTACACCTACTCCTGCGACCAAATTATGGGTCGAGGTATGGTGAAAGGCACAGCCATCTACGTAGATTTGAGGTATATTGGCACATAGCTGTTCATCGTAAAGATGATGACGATGGGGTTCCTCCTCTTCTGGTGGAACATCAGGTTCCGGTATACCTGTAAGAGAATCTTGTTCTGTACAATCATGTAATTCTGCTATCCCTTGTGCTACTGTATTTCGATGTTTCAGTGCATACTTTACCTGTAAAGGCCATCCTTGGAGAGCCAAAGTCCATGAAACTATTCGGCTATTGGAGACACGACCAGTTTTGATCTTGTCACTGCCCAAGAAACTAATGGGTTGATGACAAGTCTCTACAATGAGTTTTTCTCCTTGGATATAACTCCGAAAATGTTGAAGAGCCCAAACAGTTGACAGTAGAGCTTTCTCACATTCAGAATACTTCTTCTCTACATCGGTGAAGCCTTTGCTTGCATAGGCCACCACACGCTTGTCAGAGTCGTATTTCTGGTACAGGACAGCACTCATAGAGTGTTTGGAGAATCCTAGGTCGATGAAGAATTCACGACCACTCTCGGGGTAGGCCAAGCAAGGAAAGCTACTAAGCTGATCTTTCATCTCTTGCATAGCATCTTCCTGTTCAGGACCCCACGTCCAAGGTACATCCTTCTTTAGTAAGGCAACCAAGGGTCTAGAGATCTCTGCATACTGATCTATGAACTGTCGAGAATAGTTGCATATTCCTAAAAATGAACGAAGTTCCGTCAAATTGGTAGGTTTCCTCAACTGTTGTAGGGCCTGTATCCTTTTCTTCTGTGGTCGAAGACCTTCAGAGGAAATGTCATACCCTAAATAATTCAGAGATGTTCGGCACCATTGACCTTTGGCAAGGGTCAATTTAGCTCCTGCATTTTGCAATTGTTGGAACACATGTTCTACCTCTTCCAGGTGTTTCTGAAAGGTGGGACTCTTGATCAGGATGTCATCCACATAGACTAGAGTTCCTCGAGCTTCCGCATCTGGAAGGGCTTTATGGAGAAATATGTTGAACTCAGCTGGAGAGTTCAGAAAACCAAACGGTGTTCTATTCCATGTGTACTGTTTCTTCCCAAAGGTAAATGCTAGTTTGTATTGATCCGGTGGATGTACAGGAACTGTCCAAAATCCAGAAGCTAAATCCAAACTGGTAAAATACTTAGCTCCTTTGATGGTAGTCAAGCTCTGGTCAAGATGGGCCATAGGCCACCTAGACAAGGGTACCCGCTTGTTTAGCTGTCGGTAGTCCAAGGCAATTCTCCAACTGTTATTCTTCTTCAGGATTGGCCACAAGGGTGAGTTGTATGTACTGTTGCAAAGCCTAATGATACCCCTAGTTTCCAGGGTATCAAGTATCTCTTGCACGGACTCATACGAGGCCAAAGGAATCTTATACTGACGTACGAAGACGGGCTTACTGTGGAGATCCGTAGGAATCTTGGTCACATGTAGATTGGTCAGACCAGTGTCATAAGAATCCACTGCAAAAAGGTCTCGATACTTGTACAACAACTGTGTGAACTGAG
The DNA here is from genome assembly GCF_902459505.1 of Geotrypetes seraphini. Lineage (NCBI taxonomy): Eukaryota > Metazoa > Chordata > Amphibia > Gymnophiona > Dermophiidae > Geotrypetes > Geotrypetes seraphini. The sequence goes on along the minus strand of NC_047085.1, from coordinate 283,207,727 downwards.
CCTTTTCTTCATCAGAAGAACACGCATCAGCTAGGTCCACTTGTTCCTTTACCATAGCATCAAACTTAGAAAAAGATAGGTTGGAAGAGATTTCCACTTGGTCTTCAATCTGTTCTAGCAAAAATGAAGAATCAATGGCATTCACCGCTTTAGATTGGTCAGACAGAGCTAACTTCCTGGATAAAATAAAAAAATCATTCTCCACTGTTACATGGGAAGTCGATGCATCATATGGCCAAAGGAAGTCCAGTGAAATGAGTCCTTTAGGTGAGGTAAAAATATGGTCCAGTATATCCCCCCCTTGGCAGGGATCAACAATGGAAGACAAGCTGCCAATGATAGGCAATGTTACCTCAACATCAGGAAAAGATTCACCCACTAGAAAACCCAAATGTTCTCCAGCGGAGAGAAAGACTTCCGTAGGTTGAGCATTGACAATCAATACATGGAAAGAAGAGGTAGGTACTTCAAGACATGGTAAAGCACCTAGAGAAAGACCATGCTCGAGAAAAGAGGTATTCGGGTTGAAAAAGCCAATATCATCGAGCATGCGTTGACCAAGGGCCAAACGAAGAGGCAGAGCAAAATCATGCACAAGGCCAGGAATCTTGACGTCTTCAGCACAAACCACTTCACAAACTTGAGGAAGAAGTTGTCCAGCCTTCAGACCATCCATCAGGTCCACATTTTCTACCGGGGTGCCTTGCAATCTGCTCCAAAGCACACCGTTCACCAAATCAACGTAGACTCCTAGACGAACAAGACATTCGGATCCCAAACACAAGGATGTGTATAGGCCTTTCACCACAGAAAAGTGATGAGTGAAAGTCTTAGAACCCAGGGTCAGCGGAAGGCTACAAACCCCAACAAGAGGCTTGACCCCCTGACCTGATATAGGTAGGTGAGTAGAGTGGCGCCGAACAAACGGAACTGATGTGGTTCGCTGAAGTTGACAGTAAAAAGATTCACTAATCATGGAGATGTCACTCTGGAGTAGCAGTTGAGCTTGAACTGGAACAGAACCGTGCAGGTGAACATCAACAAACACGTCAGTATCATCCTGGTGAAGTACAGCCAGTAGACGAGGATGAGAGGTCAAAGAACTGGAAACAGATGAGGTCGGGTCTTGGACAGTCTCTTGAGGTGGATCTGGCACGGGGAACGTAGACTTCAGAACAATCTCCAAATGGTCAGCCTGGAGAACAATGTCAGATATTTGTTCCTTGGGAACGCTGACAATCTCACGGTCTGTGGGACCCCCTTCTGGAACATTGGCATACCGTAGCTCCAAAATGTGTGGATCCGCTGAACGCAGGAAATTTATTCGAATTGAAGTATCATTTCGTTCCACAGTACTGGTAACCTGGGGAAGGCGTGTAGTCGATACCTTTCCAAAAGGAAGGGGACGAGTCACCTGAGCCCAGACCACTTCTTGGACGTAATCCAAAATAGGCCGCAATCTCTTCAAAAGATCGTTTCCAATCAAAAACTCCTCTCCTGGACTAGTGGTAATAATCACTGGGTGTTTAACATTCATTTTGCCTAACTGCAAGGTCAGCCAAGTTTGACCAACTGTCTCAATGTTCTGATGTCCATATGCAACCAAAGACAAATCACTGGGAATAATCGACAGTGGATTCTGGGTACCCAGGGTAGTCTGCAAACGTTGGAATAGTCCCTGAGTGATCAAAGTCACTTCTGAAGCCGTATCAAGTAAACCGGGACAAGACAAAACCTGTTGGAGAAGCAAAGGTATAGTGTACCGTTGACCCATAGGCGTTAGCCTACCCAAGAAATACTTGTGTGACTTAATGGAATCCCACAAAGGAAGCCACTCTGTGTTCTCAGATAATTCACTGGATTGTACCAGATCTATGTCTTGTGTAGCATCAGGAGATGTTGTTTGGACAGAAGATACAATAGTGGGTGGAGAAATTGGTTCTCGGACTAGTCATGCGGTATCATTCTCTAACAATTCGGGTGTGTCATCCAGTTCGTCTACTGAGGAAGCATGGGTATCAGTTACTACAGACTTGACCACTCGAGTTCCGGAAGGCCTGTAACTGATATTGTTATCCTTTCTCCTTGAGATCTGTTCCTTTCTCGCGGGGACAGATGCTGCCAATTGTTTAGAAGTCAATTCCAGGGCAGAAATACGATCCACCACCTGAGCCAATTGTTCCATTATCACACTGAGGTCATTCTGCTTCTGTTGCTTATTGGGCCGTCTCTTCTTCTGTGTCTTGGGTCCATCCCTATTGGGTGGTGCATCAGAAGAGGAAGTCTGGTCTGCTGGACGAGATGAAACAGGTCCTGGAGTGGAAACTACAGAGCTACTAGGTTCCAAAGCAAGTGAATTCTGAACTGCGCATACACTCAGCTTAGATTCCTTAGATCGTGCTTTGGGCACTGGTTTCTCAGATGGGCCTGCAGGAACCCTGACTTTATGATCATAGAAATCCTCGGCTACGGCTAAGATCGATGAGTAAGAGGCCTTTTTCATACCAGCCACAACCACACTCATATATTCAGGCAAGGCTTTTGCAAAGAGAGATCGGAATTCTCCATACTCCAGTTCGTCCTCAGAAGGAGTCCTGTCTGGAAAGAAATGTCGTTTCAGACGGAAAGCAAATTCACGGGGATTTTCTTGGAGTCCACAACGCAAATGGAATGCAGCTTTGCGAGATTCAATGGAATCAGCGTATGTACCATAACGTCTTTTGAGTTGTTGTTCCACCTCTAACACATCCGAAGTACCAGTGATGATGGATCGCAACGTCTCAGAACACTCAGAAGCAAAGGACCAACGGAGTAAACAAAGCTTATCACTGTCCTCTGTCACTGCATAAGTCTCGAAAAACTCATGTATTGAGGCCAAATGTGCTTCAATAGTTAGCTTAGTTCCCTCTCTAAAAGGTTCTATCATTTGTTTAAACATCTTCATTATCTGTACGTGATAGGGTGGTGTAGTATAACCACCTCCTTTCTTTTGAGTTTCTTTCCCTGTTTCATTATTGTGCTGTGACCTTTGTGGAGTATGTTGTGAAATGTCTGGTGCTTTGGTGCCATCTGGTGGTTGTTTAGGCTCACTGTAAACTGACCTTACCGGGCGTGGTTTAGAGTCAGAAGATTCAGTGACGTCACAGGAATTTGAGATAGACCTTACAGGGCGTGGTTGCTGCACTGGGCAGTCAGCTAGTGTCACTAATTTCTCAGGGCAGGGTTTGTTACTAGGCAACAAGTCATCTGCAGTAGAATCAGAACACTCCTGCGCATTCCTGTTCCCCCCTTCCCCACTAGAGCTGTGAAAAGAACGAAAGACGGTTCTAGGAGCCGGTTTAGGAGAATGAAGAGGTGACACAGGGGAAGAGACAGTTTTAATATCCCTCTCACTACAAATAGCAGCAACTTTGTCTTGTAAAACTTTCACATCAGAAGCTAACGTAGTTCTTTGAAAAGATATATCTTGAACATTCTGGCGCAGAGCCAAATTATCGGCATCTGCCTGACATAACGAGTCAGTTAACTTTATAACCTGTAACTTGCTTTCGGAAAGTCGTTTCTGAGACTCAACAAAGTCCGCTTGTAAGGCACATAATTGCCTGTCAGCACGGGCTGCCTTATCATTAGACAGACGTTCGGTAGCGTCTAACTTTTCACCCAAACAAACATAAGCAGAAGTTACGTCTGCAAGTTCATTCTGCAATTTGGAAACAACCTCAGCATGATTTTTCTGACAAGTAGATAAAGAAAGCTGTAAATCTGCCTTCTGAGCCCGGACAGTATTAAGTTGCGTCACTAAAGATGTACACTTAACACAAGAAATATCCACTGTACTTTTTTTCTGACTTTCAAGTTCAGCATTCAACTCAGAACATTGATGTCGTAACTCAGACATCACCTGATCAAAGTCGGAATGTTGATCTTCACAATTAGAAACTAACAATTCAAGAGAATCAGTACGAGTCCGTTCTGCCTGCAAAGAATTTTTACAATCCTCTAATTGCTCATATAAATCACTCTGAAGCTGACGTTGTTGAGATAAACTAGCAGAGATAGAAGTTTTAAAAGCAAACAATGCACAGATGACCTCTGAATAACTTTCTCCTGTAGGTTTAGTACGAGCATGTAGGAGACGCTGCAATACTGAACAGTACGCCTGATTAGAGTCCTCTATATCTGCATGTAATAAACGTACAAGGTCAGAAAAATACACATCAGAATCTGTCTGTTTTAAAACTTGCACAGCTAATTTCTGAAAAACATCTTTTTCAAGAGCATGCCACGAAATCTGAGTCTCAGTGTCCACAGACATAGCTACAGTCGTAAATTAGAAACCTAGATATCCCGGCCAACGAGCCCCCAAAATCTGTAGAAGGATTTATGGTTCACTTAGCAGTATTATAAACACGTTACGTTTCTGTTAAGTGGTCTAGAGAAAACCATAACCTTATTCAAGTTCAAATATCATGGTCTAATTATACGACACAAAACCCAGGCTAATGAGAAATATCTTTATTATGAAAATAGAAAAATATAATTCACAAGCCAGCTGCAGATCTAAATATTGTTCAAAATATCTAATTACACAAATGAAACTCAGTACATGATTATCACAATCTAATGGTTAGACAATTAAGTAAAACTTCTTGTTAAACACACACTATTCCTTATAATAATAATCCCTGATTAGCAAATGATTATATTATCACCCAGGTAACTTTTCAACCCTTTACCTTTATCAATGATTCCTATCTAATTCCCAAGCTAATAAAAGTAATTTCCGTATGCTCACCCTTAATTAGCCTCTCCGGCACAATTAGGTGGAAGAGAAAATTTTCTTGTCAGCTGGAAGACGTCAGGAATACCGTTGTAAAAGTTACACGTGTTGAAAATCCTTGATGAGGCTATAAATCATCAGCAATAAGTTCCGTTTATCTGTGCTAAGTTCAGAACAGTTTTTAAATGTCCGAATTTCTATCTCTTAGGCAGAGAATCACACAAGGTAACTTACAGGTCTAATTATTGAAAGAAAAAGTTTACAATTAGAACATCTGTGAGCAGATCTGAGCTTCCCCGGACCTTATCACAGACTAACTAATTATTAATTAATTAGCACCTTTCTTTTCTTGAATCTCATCAGATGACTTCCTCGGACCAATCCAGAAACAGAACTTGATGAATAGCCTTTCTGTATAAAGTATCATATATGCTGGAAGACCCAGGGCCGTTAGACAGATAAGAACAGAATAATTTCTTCAAGATTCACACTGTCCCATTATTAAAGCACAGATGAATGTCCTTGAATAGCAACATTCGGGTACATCCCCATAATGCATCAGGCAGAAACTGTAAAGCAGTGTACTTCTTTCTTCTTGCAAAATACATGCTGGAAAGTTGCTTGCAGAGAGAGATTCTTGAAACAATGGTTCAGGCTTGATGACATCATGGAGGCCTAACCTCAGGTGTGAATACGGAAATATCCCTACACTCCACCCCTATGCTCTGGCATCTCTCTCTTCTCCTTTCCTTCCTTCCCACTCCACCCCATGGTCTGACATCTCTATCTCCTTCCCTTCTCCCCCCCCTCTCCAGTATCTGCCTCCTGTCTTTCCCCTTTGGTCTAGGCCTCTCTCTTTCTCTCCGTCTTTCTTCTGCGAGGAGATCATGTTGATCTTGAACACTGAATAATTTTTCCACATTCTCCATATCACTGTACTGTAGTCTGGTCCAGCAGACTGCTTTGGCACTATTACATGGGTAATAGTAAATTCATTATGCATCAGCTTTCTACACAGAATGCCACAAGTCTCTATTTCTTGTGTTGTGCTTACATCTGCCAGCGTCAGAAACTTGTGAGACAGATCCCTTGGCAATACTACACTTCGGAGCCCTTTGACCATCTGGTTCTGTATGGTTGCAGGCTTTAAAGCTCTGTTTACTGGAGGAGACTGTCCAGCATACATAGTTGCATCACTCTTAAGGATCTGATCAGAAATTACATTAGACAAGGTGGTATTTTTAGGCATGGAAAAACAGGACATGTTCTCCTCAATCTGCTCAGATGCCTTCAAATGCCCTTTAATATTCGTCTGATCTCGGGCTAAATCTTGCCTCCTGAGCTCTCAAAGGAGAGCGGAGTGAGAGCCATATCGGCAGTGAGATCCGTTTTGGGCCGCATGTTGTGCAGGGCTGGACTAAGGCAAGTTGTAAGCTTCCTTCCATCGCTGACCTATCTTCCATAAGTCAGCAACGAAAGAAGCTTACAACTCACTGCTCTTGCTTGCTTCGGGCCTTCCTCGTTGCCGGGTCCTGCCTACTTTCGGAAACAGAAAGTAGGCAGGATCCGACAGCGAAGAAAGCCCGAAACAAGCAAGAGCAAGTTGTAAGCTGACCTGTCTCCTATAGCGAACCTATGCTCCGGGGCGTGTGCATGCCGACTTCCCTTCTCTTCCTCCCTCAGGACGTGACTTCCGGTTTCGGAGAGAAGCGGCATGCACATGTTAGAGCCCCGGAGCATGGGTTCAAGTCGCTTGCTGGCGTTAAAAACTAAAAAAAAAAAAAAAAAAAAAAAAAAAAAGTCAGGCTCCTGCGATTCAGGTTGTGCCGAGTCAGCTCGGTAAATCTCCAAGCCGGTGAGAAGGGATTTATTTCTTTTTTTTTTTTTAATGTTGAGCAGAAGGCGGCAGCAGCAGCAGGATTGCCATCGAGATTACAGCCGGGCGCTCATCTAAATTAGCTGGGCGGAGCGCCCAGCTGAAAGGCCCTGGGGAGAACACTGTAGAGAATAGATCTCGCAGAAATAATCTGTGTTTGATTTGCATCCCGGAGTCAGTTTGCGACTTGGAACTCCAGAAGCTTGTGGAAGCTTGGTTTGACCAAATTTTGCCACCGGAAGCTAATTTGGGACCAGTGAAGCTGGAATGGGCACATAAGTTGGGCCCGCAGAAAGATGGCCAGGCTTGTCCAAGAGTGGTGATTGTTCGAGTGTTTAAATTTCTTCACAAGCAAGCAGTACTGCAAGCATTACAAAAAGGCAGAATATTGGAATATAAGAATCACAAATTTTTTTGTTTTCAAGATTATTCCACTCTGGCTGCTGCTCAATGGAAGGTATTTGTACCTTTGTGTTCGGAACTGCATGCCTGGAAAATCTCATGTGCACTCTTATACCCTGCGAGGTTGAGGATTGTCATTGAGGGACAGCCCCGGTTCTTTGACATGGTGGATGCGGCAATCGCCTTGACTGGACTGGGTTTAATTGGTTACAGGATGGCTCTTGGTGGCCCTCTTTGTTTGGATAATTATATCAGGGGAGCTTTAGTGGTTAAGTGGACCTCACCTGGCCTGGGGTGCCTCTGTGGGTATGTTGGTGGAGGCTTTGAGTTTGATTTGATTTTACCGAACAGAAGACAACTGATTATTAACAGAGGAACTGAAGGGGACAAAGTTTTCACTATCCCAAATTGGATTGGAATCTATTTTGCATGGCTTGCAATTACCTTATTTGCTTATTTTTCTTTTTGGCAAGGTTTATATTGAATGGGTTTTTGTTTCTTAAGGGGTTCATGTGTTTGCTACATAGGGACTGGGTTGTTTCTGAGAGGTTATGGGTGGGTGGGGGACTGAGTAGGAACATTGGCTCTTTCTGGCATATTGTAAGATGTTCCAATTTTGGGGGAAAAGTAGGGAGGGAGTCAACTCAATATTTGGGTTGGGGGTGGAGCGGAGTATGTATAGGTTTAGTGTGGGAAGGGTTTATACTCTGGTAGGTAGTGTATGCTTGGATGTGGTGTTGTTTGGGGGGAGGTCATGGGCTGGGGTAGCCTTCCCTTTTGTGGAGTTGCATTGATGGTTTTTTGGTCTGACAGGGTTCTGAGGATATAGGACAGGTTAATGGGGTGCTTGATTTCATGGAATGTGGGAGGAATTTCTTCTCCGATTAAATGATCCAAAATTCTCAGGGCTTTTGAAGTGTCATAAAGCTTCAATTGCTTTTCTTTAGGAGACTCACCTGGACTCTATGGAGCATAGTAAACTGGTGAGTGGGTCAGGTACTGGAAGGGGCTGCAGTGAAAAAGAAAGCCGGAGTTTCAATTCTTATTCATACAAGATCCTTTGGGTCAGTATTTGATAGCTTCTGTTACTCTTCACAAACGCCCTATGTTGTTGTGCAAAGTCTATGCCCCAAATTCATTTGATAAAGCCTTTTATGCTACATTTCTCTCTAAGATTTTGTCTCTGGGTCCTCTGCCACTGGTGAGCGGGACTATACTTACCTCTCTAGGGCCCATTCTTCCCAGGCTCGTATTGATTATATCTTGCTGTCCCATGAATTGATAAAGTTGGTTCAGGGAGCGCTTATCGGCCCTTATGAAATTTCCGAATATGCGATGCTCTGGGTGGAGTGGACCATAGATGTTGTACCTTCTGCTTCCTATGTTTGGCAATTTCCTATAGCTTTATACAAGGACTCTAAATTTCATGCATTTATTTTAGCTCAATGGAAGGATTATGCCACTAACAATGAGGCTCGTAGACCTAACCCTACTTTATTCTGGGAGGCAGCAAAAGCAGTGCTTAGGGGTAGCATAATTAGTTATGCTAGTCATCACAAAAAAATGCTTGATAGGGCTATTTTGAGGTTGGAACGACAGGTTGGACAAGCGTGCTGCATATATATGCAACGCGCTTGTCCAACCTGTCGTTCCAACCTCAAAATAGCCCTATCAAGTATGGGTCATTGCCTATGGCTTTCCATTAGGCTTGACGTTTGAAGCTCCAGACCTCTTTAAATGAGTTAATTCATCAAAGAGCCTTGAAGTCTAATATGTATTATCGGTACCATTTATATAAATATGGGGACAAGGGGCTATGGCTCGGCTTTTGCATATTTGGGAAGGGAAACAGAGTGGCGCAGATTAGAGACTTGAATGGTATGGAAACTAGTGAAGATGCCAAAATTTGTGATATTTTTTGTTCTTGTTATGAAAATCTTTATGCTGGCCTACAAGAGGAGGGTTTGGCAGGATCTGTTTATTGAGAGTATGGATCTACCGGTTATTGGCTCGGAGGCTCTACAGAGATTGAATGCGGAAATTTCTGAAGAGGAAGTTAGTTGAGCAATGTCGCAGAGTTCTTTGGGTAAAGCCCAAGACTCTGACGGGTTTAGAGCCATATTTTATAAGGTTCTCCAAGGGGAGATTGTCTCTACCTTAGCTCTTATTTTTAATGAGTCCATATGCCAGGGTATGTTGTCATCTTCTTTGACCATGGCTCAAATTATTGTGCTGCTTAAGCACGGAAGTCATTGGAGGGCTCCAGGTATCTCAGAAGGAGACGCCGGACATCCAGAGACTGGAACACCCGGGCCTTGGACTTGGAGCCCGATGGAACGAAGGCGGGCAACCGAACTTCTTGACTGACAAGGAACAGAGAAACCACCTTCGGGAGAAAGGAAGACATTTGACCACCAGAAAACCGCAGAAACTGAGATGCGGAGAAAGGATTTTGGCACGAAAAAGCCTGAAACGCAGACACTCTACATGCGGACGGGACTGCTACAAGAAACACGGTCCTGATGGTAAGATTTGTCAGAGAGATCGATCTAGGGGTTCAGAGGGCGGACTAGCCAGAGAATGCAGAACCATGTTCAAATCCCACCTGGGACAAGGCTTCCTGAAAGGAGGCCGCAGCCTCCACGCCCCACGCAAGAAGCGGAAGAGACACCAGAGAACCCCTGAGAGCAGCAGGACACAAACACGAAAGTCCCACAACTGGACATGGAGCGAAGACACTGCCAGACTGTCCTGGAGCCCAGCCTGCTGAGTCGAGGTCATGAGCCACAGAGAAGCTCAAGGGATCCACCTGAGCCCTCAAACAGCAAACCTGGAAACATCTCCAGGCCTTGGCAGAGACACAGCAGAGTACTGGTCATTCCGAAGCAGCCTAGTGATGACCACAGAAGAATAGCCCCGAGTTGGCAAAGCCACGCGCTAAAGAGCCAAGCTGTAAGACCAAAGTGGTCTGAAACTTGGAGCGCTATAGGGACATGTGGAAGCAACTTCCAGGGACAGGGAAGCCACAGCCCCCTGGTCCCTGTGCAACCATATCAGAGCTGTGTACCACGTTCTCCGGGGCCAGCTGGGGGCCACCCGGAGCACCAGGCCCACTTGAGCAGACACTCGGCACCGAACACGCAGGGCAGGATTAATTCTTCAAGGGCCCCTAGGCATACAAGTACACTGGGCACCTCTGGCCCTGTCCCAACCCCTGCCCCACCCACACCCCCATTTATCTGTTTGTTTTTTTATTTACTTCTTTATTTCCCCTTGTATTTTTTTTATTTTTTAAATTCAAAACAAATATTAGCATACCACTGCACAGTTTTTCTGCTATGCAACCCCCAAACATCTCTGAACAAATCCCCCTTCCTTCTCTTCCCACCTACTTACCCAGGACTTTAACTCTAAACCTTTCCATACATATATGTGTTCAAATATATTGTACTATCCGAAATATAAGTTTATATTAATAACCAAGTTTACAATGCCTCTCAACTGCCTCACTCTAAGTCAACCAACTGTAACCCAGATGCATGTATAAACAACCAAACCTGTAACTCCTCTAGTACATTCCACTCCATGTATGTTAATTTGTAACGAAACAACAAGGCAAGCATGAAACAAAAGATCAGCAGAAAATAAGGAGATTCAAATCAAGTTTATTCAAGGTGCTCCCAAGAACCATGCCCAAAGCATTTCACCAAATAAGGCTAGTCAACACTAACAGAAAACCATGTCTTTCATACACACAGATACAACCTTATCTTTGACCTAGGGGCCGCCACATAAGCGGACTGCTGGGCACGATGGGCCATTGGTCTGACCCAGCAGCGGCAATTCTTATGTTCTTAATCTCAAACTAAAAACAGAAATATGTAGATAAAGGTTAAACTGAACCGCCAAGAAGCCAAACTGCATACAGTGAAACACCTGAGAAACAATGACACATAGCCTCCTAATACTCTGCAAAATATAAATATAGCAGATGTAAATTTGAAGAAACTGACAATCACCACTTTACAAATTAACAAATAGAAATAAAACAAAAAATAAAAAATAAAAATAAGAATATACCATTTCATTGGACTAATCCATTTTTCAATTCACTTTCAGAGGCCATAGCCTCCTTCAGGTCATTATAGTATACTGCTGTTACATTATACTGTCCTGACCTGAGAAAGGGGGTTTTGGTCGATATAAGTTAGTTTAAAAAATGTATTAAAATTAGTCCAATAAAAAAAGATTACCTTATTTTCTGTTAATAAAAGTTTTATCAATATAAATACAATACTATTTTATTCTAAAGCAACAAAAAAAATATTTCTTCTACCTTTGTCATTTCTGCTTTAATCATCTTGTCTTCACTCTCTTCTTTTAGCCAGCATCTGTCCTCTTTCTGTCTTCCATGCAGCATCAGCCCCTTCCATCCTCTGTCCGCCCTCTCCCCATTCCATATGGCAACTTCCCTCTTTCTATGCTCCTTCCATAAACTGTCTATCCTTTGTACATGATTGCTTTCAGCTCTGCCACCTCTCCATTTTTCTCTCTCTGTCATCACTCCTTCCCCTATGCCCTGGTATCTCTCTCTTCTCCTTTCTTTCCTTCCCACCCACGGTCTGGCATCGCTGTCTCCTTCCCTTCCTTGATTCCCTCGTATCTCTCTCCTTTCCTTCCATCTCTCTCTCCCCTTCCATGCTCTGATATCTCCTCCTTCCTTTTCCCTTGGTCTGCATACCTTCCTCCTTCCAATGCCCTGGCATCTCTTCCTCCCTCTCTCACTTCCCTCCATGACCTGGCATTTCTTCCTTACTCCTTTCCCTCCAAGCCCTGGCATCTCCTTTCATTCCTTCCTTTCCCTTCAGTTGAGTGCAGCAATTCTCTCCCCATCTGCTCCCTTTCCTCCTTCTGTCACCCTGAAACTGGTCGGCAGTGAAGCCCCTAAGCGGGTGCTCAGAGGCCAGGCGTCATGAACTTCTTTGAGCAGAAGCAGCATTTACAATTTGCTGCTGTTGCCAGCTTCGGCCCTTCTTCTCTGTCGGATCCTGCCTTCATGGAAACAGGAAGTAGGCAGGACTCAGCAGAGAGGAAGGCCTGAAGCTGGCAACAGCAGCTAATTGTAAACGCTGTTGCTGCCCGAAGAAGTTAAAGATGTCAGGCCTTGGAGCACCCAGGGCAGACTGCTTCTCCCCCTTAGCCAAGATGTTCCTTTTCAGAGAGGCCCCTGACACTGCAGCTGGGGCCCCTCTGAAAAGGAACATTTAGCTCTCCCTCCCATGCGAACCCCGCCGACCCTCCCACTGCGAAAAGACCGACAAACCTCCCTCCAGCACTCGTCGGCAGCTGCAGCACTCTAAACAGGCTGCTTCGCAGTTCGCGGCCTTCTGCTGGTGATTCCCTCTGCCACGTCAATGCCAGCGAGGGAGGTGAGGGAGATGCTCAAATGGCCCTAAAGCATCGCACCGGTGGGCCCCCCTGACCATTTCGGGCCCTAGGCACGTGCCTACTGGACCTAACCTTTAATCCAGCTCTGATCATGGGCCACAGAGAAGAAAACATACAGAAGGTCCCCCCCTGGGGTCAAGGCGGGACAAGAGTGTTCAGCCGCTTGCTGCCAACCTGTCTATGTCGGCTGGAGAATCTGGTCATCTTCCAGTACCAGGCAGACGCCATCAGATCGAAGGCCAGACAGCCCCGCCACCGAACGATGGCCTCGAACGCCATCCCAGAAAAGAACCCATCTCTCGGATCCAGAATCAGACAACTGAGAAAGTCTGCCTGAACGGTGTCTACGTCGGCCACGTGGGCTGCGGACAAGGTCACCCGATGCTTTTCCCCCAGGAAAAGAGCATCCGAGCCACCAGATTCAGCAGGGGACAATGTGTGTCCCCTCAGATGGTTGACATAAGCTACCACTATTGTGTTGTCGGAGAACACTGAACCGCCTTCCGATGGAAACACGAGTTGAACTTGCAATATGGTCAGCCGGAGCATTCGAAGTTCCAGCGCCATCCACCGGCCTTGCACTGGGACAGTTTTGCAAACTGCCCCCTAACCGGACAGTCTCGTGTCTGACGTCAGGGTCACCCAGTCCAGGACCCTCAGGGGAAACCCACTGCCTATCATCATAAGAAGCAGGCTGCCGCCAACCCAGTGAAGCCTGCCAGGAGTTTCATCGATTCAGGAGAGACAGCTGAAGAGGTCGAAGTCACGCTCTAGCCCACAGAAACACATGAGACCCAAGACTTGCAGGACCAGCCAGGCCATTGGCGCCAGAACCTGTAATGGGACCCAAATGGCACTCCGTAGCTTGAGCATCCTGGAGTCCGGAAGAAACACCTGGTTCGTGCCCTTGTAAAACTAAACTCCCAGATAGTCCAATGCCTGCGGTGGTACTCGATAAATCTTCTTCAAGTTGAACACTTTAGAAGCTCCAACAAGTGCACCACCTGGTGAACCACCCAGCGGACCTCCTCCATTGAGGGGGCCCTGAACAGCCACACAGCTGGGGACGGATGGCCTAGCACACCTAGGTGAGCAGCCACCACCACCATGGTCTTCGGGAAAGAACATGGCTCTGTTGTCAACCCGAAGAGCAGAGCTGCAAATTAACAAAGCTGACCGAGTACAGGAAACCGCAGAAACCTCCTGTGCTCCTGAAAAATCAGGATGAGGAGGTAAGCTTCCGTGAGATCCAGGGAAGCCAAGGATTCCCAAGGCGCCACCGCCGCTAAAACTGAATGCACCATTGCCATCCAGAAACGGGGTACGTGCAGAAAGGTATTCATGGACTCGAGGTCCAAACAGGCCTCCAATCTTCAGAGCCTTTCTTTGGAATGATGAAGAATATCGAGTATCTCTCTGAGACCAAGTCTTCATGTGGAACTGGTTCAATCGTTGCCAGATCCAGCAATACCTGAACCGTGGCCTGCCCGCCCCATGGGCAAGAATAGGGAGAAATTCAACGGAAAAAAAAACTTAAAGAGGAAACCCTGTCTGAGCTTGGTCCGAAAACCCACTGGTCCGAAATCACACTCTGCCACTTTGTTTGGCAGGCCGAGAGGCATCCCCCAATCCAAGGAAGAAGAGCCAGAAGCCTGGCGTCAGAACTCCCTCTTGGGATGGGTAGGAGAACGGGTGTTGGAAGGCCGATATTGTGCCTGATCTCCAAAACGAGATCTGGGAAGTACTCCGAACTGGACCCTGTTATAAGGGGTCTTCTGCAGGGACAAAAAAATAAATAAATAAATCTTGCCCATCCAGATCCCCCGGGCAAGTCAAGGCTTCGACCCAGGAATCACCATAAGCCTATGGCCCTGCACACTGGCCAGGTCAGCCCAACCTGAGCCAAACAAGAGCAAACCTCTAAAAGGAAACTGGCACAGTGCAGCTGTAGAAGAAGAAACACCGGACTACCGGCAAATCCACATCAGCCACCGGGCAGAGACCGAAGAAGCTCCAAGTTTAGCAAAAACCTTAACCATGACAAGGAGGGTATCCGCAAACAAGTCACCATGGAGACTAGGAAATCAAAGTCCTGAAGAACAACCCTCTCAGGATCAGGGCAGAGCCTGGAGCGCCATGTACGGGCAACAAGGAGGAGGCCACTGTAGCTCAACTCCCGCCGTTGCGGAATCTAAAAGGCATTTGAGGACAAAATCCAGCCGACTGTCCTGAACCTCTGTCAGGACAACCCCTCCAACAGAGGGTAAGAAAGTGCGGTTACTGACTTGTGAAACAGCCAAAACCACATTCGGCAAGTTATACGCTTGGAGAATTTCAGGTCCATGGGATGCAAGCACACCATGATCCCGGCACATTTAAGGGGACCTTCCTGGGACTCACAAGTTACTAAAGGAATCCCATCCCAGTCCGCAATGTCTGGAAAGGAAGTGGACAGCAGTCACTGATCACTCATGGAGAAACATTCTGCCAGCAGCTGGTTGTCTGAAATCAGGTTCAGGACAATGGTCAGACCGGAAGAACCTGCACACAGCCGGGACAACCCCAAGTACTGGAGACCCACCGTGGGATCCCAAAGATCCGCCAAAAAAACTCTATAGGCGGACGCTGTAGAAAAAAACCTGCGACAGCAAAGGGACAGAGACCGGAGCAGAAGCGCTGGCGGAAACTGCCAGTCTGTTCTCCAGTGTCACTGAAAGGAAACACAAAGACATGCTGGAATCCAGAGGGAGAGTAGATCCCATCTGCAGCACTAGATTCAATGGGGAAGAACCAGGCACAGCTTTTTTCAACCAGAAAAGCCTGACACATTATCTGACACTTGAAGGTGGGAAATAGGCTCCGGCGGCGAAAAGCCACGCTGTGTGCTGCAGTATTAGTGCTCTTAGCTAAAGAATGAGACCGTCTCCCCCGAAGCTATGCTTGTGTTTCGCTCCAGCATGTGTTGCACCCGTTTGAGGGGGACCAGATGCGCCAAAAGCGTCTCTGGTAAAAGTAGAGGCAAAAGGGTACTCAATGAAGGAAGAAATCGCGGGCAATAGCATATGTGAATTGCGGCCACGATTCCGCCAGCCATCCACCATAATTGAGGCATGAATCCATGCCATCCTGTCCTTAGATGGCCATCTGTGAAGTTTGGAGCAAAAACGAAGCTTTTAAGGGCAAACAATATACTTTTATAAGTTTTAAAGAAAATCCAAGATGGCCGCCGCGAGTGCCAATTTTGCCCTAAAATGGCCCAGGAAAATCACAGGGAATTTGGAAAAATGGCAATTTTTTTATTTTACGGCGGGGGGGGGGGGCTAGGTTATGCAGGAAAACCACCCAAAAACCCTTTCCAGGACCCCCCAAAATCGTCAAACTCGTGGGTACACAGACACACACACACACAGACATGTGCTGCAATAGAAATCAATGGAAGCCAGCTAACACAAAGCAAGCAGAGAGATCATACCTCAGGAGCTGATAAAAAAAACTGCATTTCAAATCTTCTGGCCGCCTCATCTTCCCAGTCACCTCAGGCAGGGACTTTCAGTACCTTACCAGAAAATTAGGAAAGACCCACGGTCCGGTTCCGATCCCGGCATACCTCCAAGGAACTGTGCAGCCTGCGCTCTGCCCTTTAGCAAACAAACCTAGGGTGAGGTGGCTCTTGTTCTCGGAGACCCGATCTGACCTGCAGGCTGTCTGAGGGGTTTACTGCAGCCAATCACAGAGCGGCACGGGACCAGGCAGGAAGCGCATAGGTCGCGCTCCTGGATTGTGCGTCGCTCTTCTAAAAACCAAGGCAGCTGTCCAGGAAACCGAACTGGACCACCACCACTAGAAAAGGTACCTGGGGGGGGGGGGGGGTTGCAGGCTTCGGGCAGCTGTGGGCTTCTCAGCACCAGAAGCACCTATGTATAGAGGAGGAAAACCCAAGAAGAAAAAAAATTCTGAACCAAATTTTTTTTTCTTGGTTTTTCCTCCTCTACAGGTGGGTGCGTCTTGTCAAAAAAATACTATAGTTTTGATGCAGAGAAGGCTTTTGACAAGGTTAAATGGAGTTTTTGTATGCAGTGTTGCTTAAATATGGTTTGGAGGCTGGTTTATGGCAGTGGTGCAAACACTGTATGTTCAGCCTACTGCTCAAATGTTGGTGAATGGGTGTGCTTCTTCGGTTTTTGGAATTGGCAGGGGTACCTAATTAAGACTGCCCTCTGTCACCTCTTTTGTTCGTACTGACTTTGGATCCTTTGTTACGGGAGTTGGATTCGAACACTGAGACTGAAGGAATTGTTCTGGGAAGGCAGGAGATATGTGGATGATTTGTTGCGATATTGTTCTTCCTTCCTCCCCGAAACAGGCCAGGCACATACAAGTGCCAGACCCACAAGACTTCACCTCCGACATCAGAGAGGAAGTTCTGGGCCAGCCAATCGCTGCATAGCTGGACTGGAACTTCCTCTCCGACATCTGAATTGACGTCGGAGGTGAAGGTTTCTGGGCCCGGTGCTCGTACGTGCTAGGCCTGGCTCGGAAAAGCAGGGAGAAATCAGCGTGGTAGCTTGGGGGGAGTTGGAAGGGAGCGGCAGGGAGAGAAAAAGAATCGGGGAGAAAACGGCATGATGGCTTGGGGGAGGGGGAGAGATACAGAAAGGCAGGCAGGGGGAGAGAGAAAGAAAGACAGAAATAAAGAGGAGGCAGGGGGGAGAGAAAGAAAGACAGAAAGAAAAGGGGAGGGGGCAGAAAGAAAGAAATACTGGATTTACAGAAGAAGGAAGTGCAACTAGAGACTCATGAAATCACCAGACAAAAAGATAGTAAAAATGATTTCATTTTTAATTTAGTGATCAAAATGTATCCGTTTTAGAATTTATATCTGCTGTCTATATTTTGCACTATGGCCTCCCTTTTACTAAACCGCGATAGTGGTTTTTAGCGTCGGGAGTTGCGAGGGGTGAGGAAGAATCACGAATAAGACCTGCATGAAAATGTAGACAAAGACCCCTGAGACCCCCCAAAATAATAAGTTATATTTCTAAGAGAGACATTGTGCTGTCAGCAGGAGACAATATGCTCTATGAGAGATTCACCTTTGCTCTAGTAACTGGCCGAAATCTGCTTACTATGACATCATTGGATAAACCCAAGCAACAGTACAGGATAAAATGTCCTACCAAAGAATTATCAGAACTATTGACAGAACTACAATCAAGCTCAGGACAGAGGGGGGGCCTTCTCTCCGAAATTATTGACCTTAGTATTAGGAATGCAGTGTCAGAGAAATAGAAAGGTCAGTTTTGACACTAGGTGACTTCATGCTTCAATATGGCTCCATGATAAGTGTATAGACCATATAGCCAATAGCATGTGACAAACCAATGAAAAGTGAGTATGTAATCTGTAACTAGGTGATAACCTAGGCTACTGAACTAAAGTATATAAGTTGTGCTGTACTTTGTTTTTTCATGTAAGCTGCCTTTTGTTTATTGCTAATAAGCCGATATTATATACAGCAATTGGGTCGTTGCGAGGTCAGTTTATGAAAAGATCTGCAGCCTGTCTTTTCATTTGGTAACCCTAATCGTGAAAGCTTAAAACAGCAAGTTTTGTGTCCGTGGTTTCTATATTGTTTTGATACTGATTTATCGCTCAGCTCAGGGGCACTGAGCTTGTCTTCTGTTCTCTTTTGTGGTTTTCAGAAAATAAAATTGCTGCTTCTAGGAAGTAATTCAAAGTTATTGCAATTGCATTTTGTTTTTATGTATTTTCACTGTTGGTACCATGTGAAACAGTCACGTACACATCATTCCCTGGTAACAACGCTCTAATCTAATCTGTCACTGTTAACTGTTTATATACGTTTCTGTCAGCATGCATCTTAGTGAACATATTTTGAAAGTATATGGGAACTGATGCCTGACTTCCTTTTTTTCCTTAACCTATATTTTCCTCCTGAAACTTCATACCTTTGTGTTCAGGCATAATTTTGAGGGTGGTCTCTATACCAGTAAAATCTCTACTGAACACTCAAGAAATATATGTCCTCAAAGCTATCTTTCTAAGCCTCTCTTATACATAAACGAGAGCATTCCTCCATACAATAAAGCCTTTCCCGGCTTTGATCCAGTGCCAACGAGTGAATTAGAGTAATTTGGAGAATAAATTTAGGCATAGACGGATTTAAACCATCATTATTTCTGTACATTAAGGAGTGACCTCCGACCATATCTGACATCAGATCGGACATCGGATATTTGACATCTGATTTGCTGGTATAGCCAGCGAATCCGAGCAAACACCAGCTTTTTGAATGGTAGATAGCAGCCAGCTGTGTACTGTAAGTATTTCTTTCATTATCTTCCTCAGTTAGTCAGGAATTCAAGTTTATTAAATTATTTGTTATACCGCTTATTCAAATTTCTAAGCAGTGTACAGCAATAAAAAGTAAAGTTTATAAAACAAACATTTAGTATTAAAATAATAAAAACAAGACAGTGTTTAATAAGACATAGACTAATAAGGGTTAAACAGGGAGCACGTAAGTTGACTACACACAAGTAGGAAAGGGGGAAGAACTACAATAATCTAAGTAAAGAGAACATTAAAGGTAAAGACACAAGGTAGGTAGGGAGACTAGCATAGTTTAGTCCTGAAAAGAACAATTTTTTTTTTAATCCAAAGGCATCCTTAAATAAAAAAGTTTTGAGGTTTGCCTTAAATTGCTTTATTGAAGATTCCATTCATAAATGATGAGGCAATGAATTCCATGGGGTAGGCGCGGTAACAGCGAAATTATTGATTCTTACATAAGAAGGGCGCACATTTTTGTTTTGTTCAAGCTACTGTTTGTGTTAGTAGCAGGTCTTTAGCCAGCTATATTAATTGTTTTTATCATGTTACCCTTAGACATTGTTAAACTAGCTAACCACCCAGGCTTGCATAAGCTTATACAGCACTTCCATGATAAGTGAGTTAAGAATATTTCTAAGAAACACATAAGAAAAATTTCTAATAATAATGTATACTTGAGGCCAGAGGTAGATAAGTGCAGAAGATAATCCAACACGGAAGAAAAGGAGGTTTCTTGAGGCTCCTTGTCATGAGAGATGCACCACTTAGAAAATCTATTCCATTTTTGGTGGTAGCATTGTCTAGTGGCAGGCTTTCTGGAAGCCTCTAAAGCGTCCCGAACAGGTTGCAAAAACTGAAGAGGAGTTATGTTGAGAGGTACCAAGCAGTCAGGCATAGAGACAGCAGGTTGGGTTGAAGAAGAGATCCTTGACTCTGTGTAAGCAGAGATGGAAAAACTGGTAGAAGGTACAGCTCCCTGCTGCTAAGTTGAAGTAGAAGGGAGAACCAAGGTTGCCTGGACCACCGAGGAGCTATCAGAATCATGGTGGCATGATCATTCTTGAACTTGACAAGAGTCTTGAGAATGAGAGGGAATGGAGGGAACGCATACAGCAGGGGTCTCAAAGTCCCTCCTTGAGGGCCACAATCTATGCACTGCTTTCAATGCATATTCATTGGGGAAATCCTGAAAACCCAACTGGATTGCGGCCCTCAAGGAGGGTTTTTGAGATCCCTGGCATACAGGAACAGATTCATCCATTCCAGAAGGAAAGCATCTGCCTCAAGGCAATGAGGAGAGTATATCCCGGAGCAGAACTGAGGCAGTTTGTGGTTCTGGGGTGACACAAAGAGATCTATCTGAGGAGTTCCCCACTGAGAAAAAAGTGTGATGAAGAGGTGAGGAATTGAGTGTCCATTCGTGAGGTTGCAGAAGACAACTCAACTTATCTGCCAGACAATTTTTCTCCCCTTGAATGTAGACTGCTTTCAGGAAGGTGTTGTGAAGAATTGCCCAATTCCAAACCTTCAGAGCTTCCTAGCAAAGGGGGAGAGATCCTGTTCCTCCCTGCTTGTTGACGTAATACATGGCTACTTGGTTGTCTGTCCGAATGAGGACTACCTGGTCGTGAAGATGCTGAAAAGCT
This sequence comes from Geotrypetes seraphini, assembly GCF_902459505.1. NCBI lineage: Eukaryota > Metazoa > Chordata > Amphibia > Gymnophiona > Dermophiidae > Geotrypetes > Geotrypetes seraphini. The sequence goes on along the minus strand of NC_047085.1, from coordinate 283,187,221 downwards.
TTGAGAGCACTGAAGATCGCTCTGAGTTCCAACAGATTGATGTAACACTGACGATCCGTGCTGGACCAGTGGCCTTGATTACGGAGATTGTCGATATGAGCCCCCCAAGCGTAGGTCAAGGAATCTTGTCATGAGGACCTTCTGATGAGAGGGTGTCTGGAACAGTAAGCCTCTGGTGAGATTGGAAGAGAGCATCCACCAGTGGAGAGACTGTCTCAACGAAGGAGTGACTGTAATGTGTTGAGAAAGTGGATCGCAAGGCTGCACCCACTGAGATGCCAAGGTCCACTGAGGAATTCTGAGAAGTCTGACAAAAGGAGTCATGTGAACGGTCGAGACTATGTGACAGAGTAGTACCATCATGTGTCTCGCTGAGAGTGAAGAAAGGGAAGATACGTTGCAACAAAGCTGATGCAGAGCATCCAGACGCTGCTGAGGAAGGAATGCTCCGAGTTGGATAGTGTCCAGAACAGCTCCGATGAACTGTAGGTTGAGAGGGCTGAAGATGGGATTTGGGAAAGTTGATTTTGAATCACAAGCTTTGTAGGAACCATGTAGTCCATTGGATCACAACAATAACCCCCTGAAATGTTGAGTCTTTGATGAGCCAGTCGTCCAGGTAGGGGGACACCTAGAAACCATGGTTCCGCAGAGCTGCTGCCACCACCACAAGGCACTTGGTGAACACTCTTGGAGATGATTCCAGGCCGAAGGGTAGCACTCTGTACTGAAAATGCAGATTCCCCACCCGAAATATAAGGTACTGACGGGACAAAGAAAAACTGCGTGATCCACACCAACACGGGTTCACCCGGGGTAGATCCTGCCAATCTAATCTGATTAGCTTTTTTGACTGGGTTACTAGACAACTGGACGCTGGAGAGTCACTGGACGTGGTATATTTGGACTTCAGTAAAGCATTTGATAGCGTCCCTCATCGAAGATTACTGAACAAGCTGAAATCGATGGGATTAGGAGACATTCTAACTACATGGGTTGGGGAATGGCCGAGTGGTAGACTTCAGAAGGTGGTGGTAAACGGTACCCCATCCGAAGCATCGGACTTGATCAGTGGAGTGCCACAGGGATCGGTCCTGGGCCCAATTCTATTCAACTTATTCATAAGAGATATGACGTAAGGACTTAGAGGAAGGGTATCACTGTTCGCCGACGACGCCAAACTTTGCAACATAGTAGGCAGTGGCTTATCACCTGATAATATGACACACGACCTACTGCTGCTGGAACAATGATCAAAAACTTGGCAGCTAGGCTTCAATGCTAAAAAATGCAAGATAATGCACTTGGGCAGGAGAAACCCACGTAGAACTTATGTACTAAATGGTGAGACCTTGGTTAGGACCACGGCGGAACGCGATCTAGGAGTGATCATTAGCGAGGACATGATGGTTGCCAATCAAGTGGAGAAGGCTTTCTCCAGGGCAAGACAAATGATGGGGTGTATCCGTAAAGGTTTCGTCAGCAGGAGACCTGAAGTTATGATGCCGTTGTACAGAGCCATGGTGAGGCCTCACTTAGAGTACTGTGTTCAGTTTTGGAGCCCACACTACCAAAAGGACGTGCTGAGGATCGAGTCGGTTCAGCGAACGGCCACCAGGATGGTCATGGGGCTCAAGGATCTCACGTATGAAGAAAGACTAAAGAAGTTGCGGCTGTATTCACTTGAGGATTTCCCACTCCCTCCATTTTATCCTCTAACCCAACTACGATAAACCTGTGACTCCTTCCGCGCTACCTGCAATTCCGATAAAATTTTTGTAAATCCGGGTTCAGACCGGATCCTAATGTAACGAATGTAAACCGCCTAGAACTCTCTGGGTATGGCGGGATATAAGAACCTAATAATAATAATAATAATAATAATATGATTGAAACGTATAAGTACATCACGGGACGCATCGAGTCAGAAGATGATATCATCGACGTATCGAGTCAGAAGATGGGACCTTAAAAACTTTTTTATTTCGTGATGCATTCTCTTCTATTTAATTTCTCACTTCTTAATTTCTCTTCTATCTAATTTCTCTCTTTTACAAACATTCCATATATTCTATTCCCATCCAACATGTTTTTTTCCCAACCCCTCTTTCTCCTTTTTCTACCTACAATGTAACTGTACCCATCCATTCCCTCTCTCCTCACTGTCAAGTCCGTCTTGTTAATGTCTTTAATGTTCACTATATATTATTTAAATTACTTAATATTTCTTCAATTGTTCCTACTCCTATCTGTCATTTTTAAATCTAATGTAAACCGTCCAGATATTTGCTTGATGGTCGGTATATTAAAATCTAATAAACTTGAAACTTGAACTTGAAACCCTCGACCACCAGAGGGCATCCGCTGAAAATCAGGGGAGGGAAGTTTCATGACGATCCCAGGAAGTACTTCTTCACCGAAAGAGTGGTGGATCATTGGAACAGACTGATAAAGGTGATAAAGGCCAGCAGCGTAACGGATTTAAAGAAAAAATGGGATACTCACGTGGGATCTTTAAGGGAGTAAATTCAGGGGGGGGATACTTGGAATGGGCAGACTTGGTGGGCTATAGCCCTTTTCTGCCGCTTTTTCTATGTTTCTATGAAGCTGGATGAATGGGGATGCGAGTGTACGCCTCCTTGAGATCTAGAGAACATAACCAATCGCTCTGATCTAGAGGGGGATAAAGGGATGCCAGGGACATCCTGAAAAATTTTTCTTTGACCAAAAGTTTTTTGATAGCTCGTCTTCTTCGGAACTAGGAAGTAACGGGAGTAAAAACCCCTGCTCTGCTGTTCCAATGGAACTTCCTCGATGGCACATAGGCGAAGCAGAGCTTGAAATTTCTAAAGAAGAAGGGCGGTCTGGGATGGAAGCTCTGGTGGAATCTGAGGGAAATGAAGAGAGAATCCTTCCCTGATTATTGACAGCATCCAGAGGTCGGATGTAATGGTCTCCCATCAATGGTAAAAATGATGGAGACGACCTCCGATGGAAAAGGAGAAGACAGAGGCAGAACGATGAAGGTTATGCTCTGTTTGAGACAGTCAAAAAGGCTGAGAAGCCTTTGGTGTAGCAGAAGGCTGAGGTTTCTGTTGCTTTTGCTGCTGTTGTTTCTTGGGAGGTACTCGAGTGTAAGGAACTGCCCTCAGAGGATAACGCCTCTGATAGGATGGAGGAGGTCGAAAAGGCTTGGAAGGAGCTGGCTTAGGCTTTGGTCCGACGATGGAAGCAAAGGATTTCTCATGCTCAGACAACTTCTTGGTGTCGGTGTCTATTGATTCATCAAAGAGGTCATTGCCCTCACAAGGAATATTGGCCAGACAATCCTGAATGTTGGTATCCATATCAATTGTGCAAAGTCAGGCCAGGCGGCACATCACTACTGAGAAAGCAGTGACCCTGGAGGAAAGTTCAAAGGCATCATAAGAGGACTGAAGAAAGTGTAACCCGAGTTGTGCCAAAGTAGCAATGACTGCTGGAGAGGGTGCAGAGGCGAGCAAAGAAGCTAGTAAAAGGTATGGAGAACTTGGATTACGAAAAACGACTTAGGAAACTGGGATTGTTCTCCCTTGAGAAGAGGAGACTGCGAGGGGATATAATCGAGACTTTCAAAATATTGAAAGGAATCAACAAAATAGAGCAGGAAAAAAAGTTATTTACGATGTCCAATGTGACTCGGACAAGAGGTCATGGACTGAAGCTGAGGGGGGACAAGTCCAGGACAAATATCAGAAAGTTCTGCTTCACGCAGCGCGTGGTGAACACCTGGAATGCTCTCCTGGAGGAGGTTGCTGCGGAATCCACCGTTCTAGGATTTAAAGGCAAGCTAGATGCACATCTCCTTGCAAGGCACATAGAGAGATACGGGTGACTAAGGTTACGACAGGGTACACCTGGCTGGGCCTCCGCGTGTGCAGATCGCCGAACTTGATGGACCTAAGGTCTGATCCGGAGATGGCAGTTCTTATGTTGGAACTCTAAAAGCCTGTGTTGACCAAGGTCCTTAGAGAAACCAGGGAGTATATCAATAAAATACTTAAAATAAGTAGTAAAGATAAAATTATAATTTAAAACCCTGGAGGCCATCATCAAATTATGATAAAGACGACAGCCAAACTTGTCCATGGTCCTGCCCTGTCTGCTAGGAGGTAGGGTAGCATAGACCCTGGAAGGATGACTCCTCTTTAAGGAAGATTTCACAAGAAGAGACTAATAAGATAGTTGGGAGTTCTCAAAGCCCTTGCAATGTACAGTTCTATACCTCGATTCCAACTTGCCTGGAACAGCAGGAATGGCACAAGGAGTCTCCAGATTTCGCTTGAAAGTTTGAGAAAGAAGCCTGTTAAAAGGAAGTTTGAGAGACTCTGCAGGAGGCCGAGGCAAACTCATTTCCTCTACTCCTTAGAGTACTTAGAACCAACGTCCAATTTAAGATCCAGGTCCTCAGTCATTTGATGGAGGAAGGAGGAAAAGGACAATTGATCTGCCAGAGGATGGCCTCGAGAGGGACTCAATGACCTCGAGGCGCCTAGAGTGGAAAATGAAGGTGAAGCCTCCCTGGAGTACTAATATCCCAGCGAATAGACAGACTGGGGGCGAGGCACTGGAAGCAGTGGAGCCTTCAGGTTCTGCTATTGGTGTCCCTGACCGAGGGGTTTGAGGCCTCGAAGAACTGGAAGGTCTGGACGAGGAAGGCTTCTCCCTGGAGGAGGATCTGCACCTCGATGAATGTCTCGATGAGGGCCTCGACCGGCGATGAGAGTGCTGCCTGGAAGCAGGTCTCGTGCAACGTCGAGGAGACTGCATCCTATGCCTCGAAAACGGGCAATGCCATGTGAAGATATAGATCAAAGCTGCAGATCGAAGCTGCAATTCCGGTTGGCCCAGGCGCCTAAGGCCCCACCTGTGGGCAGGGCTTGAGCCGCCTGGGCCAATCAGGCCCTAAGGCCTGAGAGTTCACATTCGACGTTCAGGATCATTATCGCGGCAGGGGAGATGAGCCATCTCTCCTGCTGCGATCGTTGCTGGGGGGGGTAGTAAGATTGCCGGGGCTGTTGAGCTTATCGCGGCAGCCGCGATCAGCTCAGCGGCCCCTTTTTCGGCACTTATACCTGTTTTGACTTGGTCTAAGTCAAAACATATAAGTGCCAACTAGACAACTTGTCAAAAGTTTTGGTTATACCTGTTGTACGACTAAGTGTAGGTCAGCTTACCTCCAACCCACTTTCCGCCCTTTCCCCTCCTCTAAAAACGCCTCTTTTCGCTCTATGCATTTAGAGGCAGGGGAAAGGCCTAAGCTGGTTTTAGATACGTCTAAAACCCCACCTCCCAAAACTACAATTAAGATCCAGCAATCAGCAAGAAAACAAAGATCAGCAAAACAGTATGTGTGCTCCCAGTACCTTTTTAAATCCCCTCTGTAACTTTTTAAAAGACCCCCCACACTGTCGTACCTTTTTAAAAGTCCTTTATAGCCTGGTGGTCCAGCAGTGTATCGGCCGTTAGGAGCGAGCTTTCTGAATGGTTGCCGTCAGTTCTTACAAGTCCTGTGAGAAAGTGGCGCAGGCCCAGGCAGGAGCGCGGAAAGCTCGCTCCCAACGGCTGATACACCACTGGACCACCAGGCTGTAAGGGACATTTAAAAATGTACGACAGGTGTTATGCCTATGGCCAGGGGGTAACAGAAACTCAACATACTATGTGACATGTCTCCTCAAGTCTGCTTATTTGCTATCATCCTGACCAATGTGAACTTTGTTACCAAGAGCACACTGTGGGTGCTGTTTCATTGTCTTGGACCTTGCAAAACTCATCTGCCAGACTGCTGTCCTCAACCTTGTTTACCCTGAGACAACTTACTTCAGCATCTTGGTGTGGTGTACTGTGATAAGAGCCCACCTGTGTGTAACAACTTAAGCTTCTAACCTTGTTACCGACCCTGAAGCCCATCTGTGTGTAACAACTTAAGCTTCTTGGTGTGTGTACTGGCACAAGGAACCTTCCAGCTGGAAGATAAGAGGGACATGTGCTGTTATCTGCAGGAACAGCAGTGTGTTAGACAGGGCAAAGGTAGTGGGATGGTTCCAAAATGGATCTTGCTGCAGCCGTGGGAGCTGTATCTGCACCATTCCCTTGATCGCCCTAGATTCCCCCATCAGTATTGGAGAGGGACCTTTCAGGCATGGTGTAGTATTCTATTTGGTGTATATCAGGGGTAGGGAACTCCAGTCCTCGAGAGCCGTATTCCAGTCGGGTTTTCAGGATTTCCCCAATGAATATGCATGAGATCTATTTGCATGCACTGCTTTCAATGCATATTCATTGGGGAAATCCTGAAAACCCGACTGGAATACGGCTATCGAGGACCGGAGTTCCCTACCCCTGGTGTATATAGATGTTTTCTGCTTTTATCTTGTATATGCTCTGATGTTTATTTGCATTATTTGGTATTATTTTATGTTTATGCAATAAAAACCATATTACTCTGAAGCTTTGGTGGAAATGACTTCTATATACTCTTGTTAGATAAATACATGGCAGAACGAGGTGTTTAAAAAAAGGTATCTTCGCTGCATAAGACGCACCAACATTTCCACCCACTTTTGGGTGGGAAAAAAGTGTGTCTTATGGAGCGAAAAATACGGTACCTTGTAGCCAAGGTAAGGGTACAAGAGTGATGAAAATCTTGTATTGCTGTGAAAGGATGTACCACCTATCAAAAGAAGACAATTTCTTAACTAGATTCTTGACATAGCAGGAAATATAGAAATTGTAGTTTAGGACTCTGTTAGCCAACATGGAATTTTGGTATAGGCGACGGCCAAACTTGTCCATAGTGCACCTTTCATGTCCTAGGGGCACTGAGACATAAATTCTGGATGGAATAGATTTTTTCAAAGTCAACTCTACCACCAAGGACTGATGCTGAAGTTGTGGCTTGTCAAAACCAGGAAAAAAGATAATTTTGTATAAAGAGTCCAATTTTCTGGGAGCTACAGTAATGGTAAGGAGGATCTCCCAGTTCTTATGAAGAGTTTCTTTGAGAATGGTAGTCACAGAAGTTCTTTAGGAAGCTCATCATAGTCCAAAGCCTCTAAATATTCTACACTATGAGCAGAATCAGCTTCTAATTTGACTGGGAGCTCTTTGCCCAATTGCCCAATTAATTTTGTGAAAGAAAGTCTTTCGGTTGGAGACTTAGACTTTTGAGGAGACCTCAGAAGTAGTATCATAAGCCTCTGTAGTAGACTCAGGGACATCATCTGCTGGGTCAGACTGTAAGTCCGAGTCAAAAAATTCTTTTGGCAAAGGAGTGTGTAGGGATCGATGATGTCAAGTCCGGTGCCAATCCGATGAAGATGTATGATGCAACTTCCTTTTACGCTTAGAAGAGTGGGAAGGAGAGCGGTATTTACGCTTTGAAGTAGCTAAGGATGAATGATGCTGAGTGGACTTGAATCATCAAGAGGATGAAGAAGAATACTGATGCCTTGAAGAACTGGATCGACATCGTGATGGAGAACGGGATCTGCGATGAGACATGCTGTTTTTATGCATGGAACATCGGCGTGGTACCGGAGATCCAGTATTGGTACCGCAGGACCTGGTGACCTTATGCTCAGGCTGGACCAGTACCGATGGAGACAGTGTCGGAGCAAGAAGCTTCAACATGTCACTGATTTGGAAAAGCGCTTCGAGCTTCTAACGGTACAAGAGTACCGGTACCATTTGGCGTTCTACCGGTACCATCGGTGCTTTGTCTGGCCTCGGCGAGGGTGACCGTGAAGAGAATGCACACCTCGATGTAGGAGAGGCCAGACGTAAGAGCGGTTGTCGCTTGATCTGCATCAAGGAACTCGATGCAATGCTGACCTGCAAGACCTTTTGGGAAGCTGGCGGCTTTTTAGCTGGCTTACCCGATGGAGCAATATTCCACGACGCCAACACTGCGATGTCTTCTTAGTATCCATACTGGCGCTGAATGAACTTTTCTTGTTGGAACTTTCAATTCTTAATGGTACATTTTTGCAAGGTAGAACACCGCACGCAGGATTCAACATGGTGTTCCGGGCCAAGGCACTATAAGCACCAACTATGTGGGTCAGTGATAGAAATTTGCCGTTGGCAACACTTTTTAAAACCAGTTGGCGGCCAGGACATCAATGGAAAAACCGCCTCAGCCAAATTGAATTAAATGGCTGAGGAAAATGACGAGGCCTCGATGGGGGAAGCCCGCAAGGTGAGAACAGCAAGGAAAGAAATGTCCTCGTTTGTTTAGGTTTTTTTTTAACTCAAATAAAACACATATGTAAAAGACAAAGAAAAAATACGACTAAAATATACATGCGAGTGGGAATGCAAAGGCAAAATATGAATGCAAGTTCCAAAAATACAACTTAGCTCCGTCGAAAACTAAGAACTGAGGAGCCGTGAGCGGTGTCGAGTGGGAAGGAACTCACGCATGTGTGCTGTGGGCAGTTCGCAAACTCTCTCAAGTTCTTAAAGTGGCGATGCACTTTTGAAGCTGTCCATACCAGGGCTCCATGGATGATGTCACATGTGAGAATATGCTGCCTGCTTATCTCTATAATAAAACCCTAAGCCGCGCATGCGCACTTCTACTTGCGTGTTCCATATGTCTGTGGCCGGAAGAAGCGCGCATGCGCGCCTACAACTGCCCCGAGCTCGGAACAGCAAGCAGGGCCAGGTGGAGGGTCAGACGCTGCTCCTGCGCGAGACAACCGAGATGAAGGTGTTCGCCGCCGCAGCTGTTGGTGGCTGCAGGCTGCCGGCAGCGATAGGTCCACCCACCCCACTCCAGATAGGTGCGTTGGCCCACCCACCCCACTGCAAGGCCAACACACCTATCTGGAGTCTCCTGCTGCCGACCCCCCCTCACAAAATCCGGTGCTTGCTCACCGTTCTCGCAGTGCTGCTGCTTTAACTCTTCGGTCATAGGCAGCATGAGTGAAGTAACCTCTGCTACTGCTTCCTGCCCCCACAAAGGCGGAAAACAGTAGCAGAGAAAGCTTCCAGGTCACCAGAGGCAGCGTGTTTACTTCACTTATGCTGCCTACGACCAAAGAGTTAGAGCAGCACCACAAGGAGATCGGTGAGCAAGCAGTGAGGGATGGGGATGGATCACACAGTGAGGGATGGGGAAGAATAGCATGGTGAGGGTAAGAGATGCTGGACCTCAGAGATGGGGAGAAAAGTAAAGGACCCACCAGACCTGCTAGGGAAGAAAGGGAAGGGGCAGATAGAAATGCCAGACCATGGGAGGAAGAGGAAGGAAAGGGGATATTAAGATTATTGGATGGGAAAGGGGGTGGGAGTGGGGGACAGAGTGATGTCAGACCAGGGAAAGGAAGGAAGGGGAAGAGGTTCAAGACTAAGGCAGGGAGAGGGGAAGGGAAAGACAGAGATACCAGAACAAAAAGGGAGGGAAGAGAAAGAGGGGAGAGAGATGCGAGACTGGGAAAGAGAATAAAGATACCAGACCATAGGAGGGGTAAAGAGAGGGAGGAGACGGTACACAGGGATGGAGGGAAAGAGGAGAGATAGGGAGGACAAAGAGTAGAACAAATTTATGCTGCTTAAATATAGAGGCGGGGCATGGGTGGGGTCAGAGTCAGGGTATAGGTGGGGCTATTCTAGCACCCGTTACTGTAACGAATGTAATGGGCTATAAAACACTAGTCCTGGGATAAAGCTGATTATATATAATAAACTACATCTGGACTCAGCACCAATCGTGGAACGTAGCCAGTCTCTCTCCCATAGTCTTAATATCGGCCCTATTTTGAACTTACATCCCAATTCAATATGCTATTTGTTGCACCTGATTTTTACCCACTGAAAAGCACAGTTACTTACCGTAACAGGTGTTATCCAGGGACAGCAGGCAGATATTCTTGACTGATGGGGTGACGGCACCGACGGAGCCCCGGTACGGACAATTTTAGAGTGATTGCACTCTAAGAACTTTGAAAGTTCTAGTAGGCCGCACCGCGCACGCGCGAGTGCCTTCCCGCCCGACAGAGGCGCGCGGTCCCCAGTTATGATAAGCCAGCTAAGAAGCCAACCCGGGGAGGTGGGAGGGACGCAAGAATATCTGCCTGCTGTCCCTGGATAACACCTGTTACGGTAAGTAACTGTGCTTTATCCCAGGACAAGCAGGCAGCATATTCTTGACTGATGGGTGACCTCCAAGCTAACAAAAAGAGGGATGGAGGGAAGGTTGGCCATTAGGAAAATAAATTATGTAAAACAGATTGGCCGAAGTGTCCATCCCGTCTGGAGAATGCATCCAGACAATAATGTGATGTAAAAGTGTGAACTGAGGACCAAGTAGCAGCCTTGCAGATTTCCTCAATGGAAGTAGATCGGAGGAAAACTACAGACGCTGCCATAGCTCTAACTTTGTGGCCCGTGACAGAACCTTCCAGTGTCAGGCCCGACTGAGCATAACAGAAAGAAACGCAAGCAGCAAGCCAATTGGAGAGAGTGCGTTTAGATACAGGATGACCCAACTTGTTAGGATCAAAGAACAAAAATAGTTGAGGAGATGATCTGTGGGGCTTAGTACGTTCAAGATAGTAAGCCAGAGCACGTTTACAGTCCAAGGTATGCAAAGCCTGTTCACCTGGATGAGAATGAGGCTTTGGAAAAAATACAGGCAGGACTATGGACTGGTTAAGATGAAAGTCAGACACAACCTTAGGAAGAAATTTGGGGTGTGTACGGAGAACCACCTTATCATGGTGAAAAACAGTGAAAGGTGGATCGGCCACTAGTGCATGCAGTTCACTGACCCTCCTGGCAGAAGTGAGAGCTATAAGGAAGACCACTTTCCAGGTAAGAAATTTGAAATGCGCTGTGGCCAAAGGTTCAAAAGGAGGCTTCATTAAAGCGGAAAGAACCACATTGAGATCCCAGATAACAGGAGGGGCTTTGAGAGGTGGTTTCACATTGAAAAGGCCCCTCATGAATCTGGAAACCAAAGGATGAGCAGAAAGGGGTTTTCCATGAATTGGCTCATGAAAGGCAGCAATGGCACTGAGATGAACTCTGATAGAAGTAGATTTGAGACCAGAGTCAGACAAGGAAAGAAGATAGTCCAACACCAGTCCCACTGCTAGAGACAGGGGATCATGGTGATGTAAGAGGCACCAGGAAGAAAACCGAGACCACTTCTGTTGATGACATTGGAGCGTGGCCGGTTTCCTGGAAGCATCAATGATAGAGCGGACAGGCTGAGAAAGAAGTGAGTGAGCCGAAGTCAGCCCGAGAGATACCAAGCTGTCAGGTGCAGAGACTGTAGGTTGGGATGCAGTAGGGTCTGCTGATGCTGAGAAAGCAGAGAAGGAAACAGTGGAAGAGGTATGGGTTCCCTGGAATTGAGTTGAAGTAGAAGGGAGAACCAATGTTGCCTGGGCCACCGTGGAGCGATGAGAATCATGGTGGCTTGTTCCCTCTTGAGCTTGAACAGTGTTCGCAGCATGAGCGGTAGAGGGGGAAAAGCATATAGGAAGAGACTGGTCCAATCCAGGAGAAATGCATCGGACGCCAGACGGTGAGGAGAGTAGAGTCTGGAGCAAAACAGGGGCAGCTGATGGTTGTGGGGAGCTGCAAAAAGGTCCACTTGAGGAGTGCCCCATTGAGCGAAAACGGACTGAAGAGTCGAGGGATCGAGAGTCCATTCGTGAGGTTGGAGAATTCTGCTGAGATTGTCCGCTAAGGAATTCTGTTCCCCTTGAATGTAAACAGCCTTCAGGAATAAGTGACGAGCTGTCGCCCAAGACCAAATCCGTTGTGCTTCCTGACATAACAGGCGAGAGCCCGTTCCTCCCTGTTTGTTGATGTAGTACATTGCAACTTGATTGTCTGTGCAAATGAGTAGTACTTGAGGAAAGAGAAGATGTTGAAACGCCTTGAGGGCATAGAACATCGCTCGGAGTTCCAGGAAATTGATGTGGTGTTTCTTTTCCTGGGCAGTCCAAAATCCCTGAGTTTGGAATTCGTTCAAGTGAACTCCCCAGGCGTAGGGGGAGGAATCTGTGGTGATGACTAGTTGATGAGGAGGTAGATGGAACAGCAGACCTCTAGATAGATTTGAAGATGTCAACCACCAAAGAAGCGACTGTCGAAGAGACGAGGTCACAGATATGTGTTGTGAACAAGGATCCGTCGCTTGGGACCATTGGTTCGTTAAGGTCCATTGAGGAGTACGCAGGTGGAGACGTGCGAAGGGTGTGACATGTACTGTCAAAGCCATGTGCCCCAATAGCACCATCATGTGATTCGCAGAAATGGTAATCTGTTGAAACACCTGCTGACAGAGATGGAGGATGGCGTGAAGGCGGTTGGATGGAAGAAACGCCCTCATCAGAACAGTGTCCAGGACGGCTCCAATAAATTGAAGTCGCTGGGTCGGAATGAGGTGAGACTTGGGTAGATTGATTTCGAACCCTAATAGTCGAAGGAAGTGAATGGTCTGATTGGTGGCAAGCAGAACCGCCTGAGGGGAATGAGCTTTGATCAACCAGTCGTCCAGATAAGGGAAGACTTGAAAGTTGTGAGAGCGGAGATAGGCCGCTACCACAATCAGACATTTGGTGAATACCCTGGGAGAGGAGGCCAGGCCGAAGGGTAGCACTTTGTATTGATAATGATGAGAAAGCGCAGATATTGCCTGGACGTCAGATGGATAGGAATATGTGTGTAAGCCTCTTTGAGATCGAGGGAGCATAGCCAGTCGCCCTGAGCGAGAAGAGGGTAGAGGGTGGCAAGAGAGAGCATTTTGAACTTCTCCTTGACCAAACATTTGTTGAGATCTCTGAGATCTAAGATGGGTCTGAGGTCTCCGGTCTTTTTGGGAACTAGAAAGTACCGGGAGTAAAAATCCTGACCTCGCTGATCTTGAGGAACTTCTTCGATGGCATTGAGAAGAAGGAGGGATTGAACCTCTTGAGCGAGAAGGAGGGACTGAGACTTGTTGGAAGCAGACTCTTTTGGCAGGCCTAACGGCGGGGGAGTCTGAAAATTGAGGGAGTAGCCATGGGCTATGATTGAGAGCACCCACTAGTCGGTGGTGATTACCTCCCATCGAGAGCCTTTGATACAGTTCCTCATAGGAGGCTGTTGAACAAACTTGAAGGGCTGAAGTTAGGACCCAAAGTGGTGAACTGGGTCAGAAACTGGCTGTCGGACAGACGCCAGAGGGTGGTGGTTAATGGAAGTCCCTCGAAGGAAGGAAAGGTGACTAGTGGAGTCCCTCAGGGTTCGGTGCTGGGGCCAATCCTGTTCAATATGTATGTAAGTGACATTGCTGAAGGGTTAGAAGGAAAAGTGTGCCTTTTTGCAGATGATACCAAGATTTGTAATAGAGTAGACACCGAAGAGGGAGTGGAAAATATGAAAAAGGATCTGCAAAAGTTAGAGGAATGGTCTAATGCCTGGCAACTAAAATTCAATGCAAAGAAATGCAGAGTAATGCATTTGGGGATTAATAATAGGAAGGAACCGTATATGCTGGGAGGAGAGAAGCTGATATGCACGGACGGGGAGAGGGACCTTGGGGTGATAGTGTCCGAAGATCTAAAGGTGAAAAAACAGTGTGACAAGGCAGTGGCTGCTGCCAGAAGGATTCTGGGCTGTATAAAGAGAGGCGTAGTCAGTAGAAGGAAGAAGGTGTTGATGCCCCTGTACAGGTCATTGGTGAGGCCCCACTTGGAGTATTGTGTTCAGTTTTGGAGACCATATCTGGCGAAAGACGTAAGAAGACTTGAGTCGGTCCAGAGGAGAGCGACGAAAATGATAGGAGGCTTGCGCCAGAAGACGTATGAGGAGAGACTGGAAGCCCTGAATATGTATACCCTAGAGGAAAGGAGAGACAGGGGAGATATGATTCAGACGTTCAAATACTTAAAGGGTATTAACATAGAACAAAATCTTTTCCAGAGAAAGGAAAATGGTAAAACCAGAGGACATAATTTGAGGTTGAGGGGTGGTAGATTCAGGGGCAATGTTAGGAAATTCTACTTTACGGAGAGGGTGGTGGATGCCTGGAATGCGCTCCCGAGAGAGGTGGTGGAGATAAAGTGACTGTGACTGAGTTCAAAGAAGCGTGGGATGAACACAGAAGATTTAGAATCAGAAAATAATATTAAAGATTGAACTAGGCCAGTTACTGGGCAGATTTGTACGGTCTGCGTCTATGTATGGCGGTTTGGAGGAGGATGGGCAGGGGAGAGCTTCAATGGCTGGGAGGGTGTAGATGGGCTGGAGTAAGTCTTAACAGAGATTTCGGCAGTTGGAACCCAAGCACAGTACCGGGTAAAGCTTTGGATTCTCGCCCAGAAATAGCTAAGAAGAAAAAAAAAAAAAAATTTAAATTGAATCAGGTTGGGCAGACTGGATGGACCATTCAGGTCTTTATCTGCCGTCATCTACTATGTTACTATGTTACTATGAGAATGAAAAATGGTTAATCAACCTCCTATGGGCTGTGGAAGAGGACAGGAGGGAGGGAGACTGGCAATGCCCAGGAGAAGGGAGTCAAAAGGGCTGAGTCGGCTTTGTCTGAGTGACAGGCTTTATGGTAGGCGGCTGTTGCTGACGTGCTTGTTGGTGCTGTTGCCGCTGCCTCCGAGGTTGTAGAGGTTGAGGCTGAACTGGCCGAGCAGAAAACCGCCTCTGATATGATGGCTGCTGTCTAAATGGACGAGGAGGAAGAGGAGGCTTCTTTTTATTTTTCAGCAAAGTATCCCATCTCGTCTCATGGGCAGAGAGCTTTTGAGTGGTGGTATCCATAGATTCTCCAAAGAGCTCATCACCCAGGCAGGGAGCATTGGCAAGGCGGTCCTGGTGGTTCACATCAAGGTCGGAGACTCGGAGCCATGCCAATCGTCTCATCGCTACAGACATAGCCGTGGCTCGGGATGTGAGTTCAAAAGTATCATAGATGGACCGGACCATGAACTTCCTGAGTTGTAGGAGACTGGAAGTGCATTGTTGGAATGCAGGAAGCTTACGGTCAGGAAGATACTTTTGAAAAGAAGAGACTTGCTGAATCAAATGTTTCAGGTAAAAAGAGAAGTGAAACGCATAATTACCTGAACGGCTGGCCAGCATTGCATTTTGGTAAAGTCTTTTACCAAATTTATCCATGGCCTTGCCCTCTCTGCCAGGAGGGACAGAGGCATATACACTAGAGCCTGCCAATTTTTTGAGGGTGGACTCCACCAGCAGAGATTCATGGGGCAGCTGGGGTTTGTCAAACCCTGGAATAGGAATCACCTTGTAAAGCGATTCTAGCTTCCTAGGGGCTCCTGGAACGGTGAGAGGAGTTTCTAAATTTTTGTAAAAAGTTTCCCTCAAGATGTCATGGAGGGGTAACTTTAAAAATTCTTTCGGAGGCTGGTCAAAATCCAAAGCATCAAGAAATGCTTTGGATTTTTTAGACTAGCTTTAGTCCAATACCAGTATATTAGTTATTATTTCTAAAACCAACCCTTCTTCAATGTTAGCAAAAAAGTAAACAAAGGTTGGTATATTCAAAAGTGAATGGTTTTTCTGAAATACCTCAGCCCCACCACTCCACCGCTGTGTTTGCTTCAAAACCGCGGGAGATTTACGTGGCAACTCATCATAGGTATTAAATTTTTCTAAATGCTGTGGCAATTTTTCAATATTATTATCATTTTTGTAAACTAAAATAATGTATTTTTAATATAGTGTATATACTTAGCTTTTAACCACAAAGCTGGACCTGGGAGTCTGACCCGACATGTTTCGCACAAACAGTGCTGTTTCAAGGGTCTCCCGAGGCCGCCGTTGTCATCCGACCCACAAGTACAAGTTCTTTCACAGAAGTTGTACTTGTGGGTCGGATGACAACGGCGGCCTCGGGAGACCCTTGAAACAGCACTGTTTGTGCGAAACATGTCGGGTCAGACTCCCGGGTCCAGCTGTGTGGTTAAAAGCTTTAAGTATATACACTATATTAAAAATACATTATTTTAGTTTACAAAAATGATAATAATATTGAAAAATTGCCACAGCATTTAGATAAATTTAATACCTATGATGAGTTGCCACGTAAATCTCCCGCGGTTTTGAAGCAAACACAGCGGTGGAGTGGTGGGGCTGAGGTATTTCAGAAAAACCATTCACTTTTGAATATACCAACCTTTGTTTACTTTTTTGGATTTTTTAGAGTCAGACTCTAGATGGATGGAAAGGGTGTCCGACATCTCCTTAAGAAACTTGGTGAAGGACGAGTGCTCTGGCTTACCAGCAGGATCCTGCACCGATGTAACATCCTCCTCCGAGGAATAATCTGCCTTGGTACCGAGGGGGTCATCAGAATCATCCCACAAATCAGGGTCCCGTACCGATGACAGACGGCCCTGAAAAAGTGGGGTAGAAGGTTCGGTATGCTTGGTTTTGCATACCGATTTACCAGACCTCATGGACACCGTACCGGGTGACTGTACAGCAGTACGGGTGTCAGAGAACGGCACCGGCTCCGAAGTCGAGTAAGCCGTGCGTCAAAGAGACTTCGGTTCCGCTGAGAGAACAGGCATAGAAACAGATTTTTGCGGTGCCGACAACGTCGATGCCGACAAAACAGGCTGTTCGACGATCGGCACCGAATGCTCAGTAGGTACCGACACTGGAAGGCTCGGAGTCAGCAGAGCCGGGAGCAAGTGTTGTAACTGCTCCTTAAGCTGGACCTGAAGGATGGATGCTATTCTCTCATCCAAAGACGGTCCCGATGGCACCGGTACCGCTTTTTTCTTGCTTGGTACCTGCGGTGCAGCTCGACGCTCAGGCGAAGTCGATGCCGATGAAGAGGCAGTGACTTCAATAGGAGCGGAGCGTTTGCGAGGCCGGCGCGCAGTCTGAAGGACTTGGCTCACTGCTTGTTCGACTGGCGGGCTAAGGACAGTAGGGGATGGCTTCTTAGCCGGCTTACCTACAGGGTGCGACACCGAGGATGGATCTTGCGGTGTCGAAGTCACCGGTGCCGATTTGGAGGAAGATGATGGTGTCGATGCCGGGGGAACTTGCATGGCGGCACCGAAAAGAATTTGCTGTTGAATTTGGCGATTCTTTAGAGTTCTCTTTTGGAGAGAACTGCAGCGGGTGCACGTTTCTGCCCTGTGGTCCGGACCCAGACACTGAAGGCACCACTTGTGCGGGTCGGAAAGGGAAATAGGACGTGCACACCGCTGACACTTCTTAAAACCCGGTGAAGGGGGCATGAAGGGAAAAACGGCCGTAGCAAAATCGAAGCCCGAGGCTTCGATGGTGCCAACAGGCCCCGCCGGGGCTGACCGGAAAAAAGTCGAAAAAAATTGACTTTTTTTTTTTAAATAAAAGAAAGAAACGATAAGGTGAATAAATCACGACAAGAAAATAACGCGCGAGCGGGAAGGCGAGAAAAATTTGAAAAAATTTTCCAACAGCAGTTGGAACACGCGTCTTCTTAGCTCCGCGGAAACTAAGAAACTGGGGACCGCGCGCTTCTGTCGGGCGGGAAGGCACTCGCGCGTGCGCGGTGTGGCCTACTAGAACTTTCAAAGTTCTTAGAGTGCAATCACTCTAAAATTGTCCGTACCGGGGCTCCGTCGGTGCTGTCACCCCATCAGTCAAGAATATGCTGCCTGCTTGTCCTGGGATAATGAATAGTACATGACCCACTATGCAGACTGTCAGAAATCCATGACTAGCATAAAATCCCTCATCTGGAACTAAGTAACTGGGCAGAACTCCAGTTCTAGCCATCGAGATACTCTATTACTAAACTAAACTAAAACTTGAGCTCATATACTGCAGCTTCTCTATATGGATAGAGCGCGGCACGGTTTACAAGAGTTTTGAAGAGAATATAATAAGAATTAGTGATTGTATAGAAAGTAGCGGAATTTACATTTTTGAAAAGCCACGTTTTCAGATGTTTTCAAAATAATTGGAAAGAGCCCAAGTTACACAGCTGGAAGAAGTTATTCCAAAGCTCAGTAATTTTAAAGTAAAGAGATTACGCCTTTTAACGAGGGGAAAGATAATTTAAGCTTTTGGATAGATCTGGTAATATCAGGACTCACAGAGTTCCAGGATAGAGGAATTAAAGGAGGAAGAGTGCCATGCATGAACTTAAATGAGGCAGGAACATTTAAAGCAATGGTCTCAAACTCATACCCTTTGCAGGGCCACATTTTGGATTTGTTGGTACTTGGAGGGCATCAGAAAAAATAGTTAATGTCTTATTAAAGAAATGACAATTTTGCATGAGGTAAAACTCTTTATAGTTTATAAATCTTTCCTTTTGGCTAAGTCTTAATAATAATATTGTGATTTATAGCTAAAGAGACATATGATCAAGAAACTGTATTATTTTACTTTTGTGATTATGATAAACATACTGGGGCCTCAAAATAGTACCTGATAGGCTGCATGTGGCCCCTGGGCCATGAATTTGCGACCACTGATTTAAAGTAAATCCTAGAGATTACTGGGAGCCAGTGAAAGTTTAACAAAACGGGGAAACATGATCATATTTGCTTTTTGCAAAGATCAACCTAGCTGCAGTATTCTGGATCTGTTGAAGTCTTTGAAAACTTTTCTTGGTTAGATTTAGATAGACCGAATTACAATAGTCCAACCTCGAAAGAATGATTGATTGAACAAGGACAGCAAAATGTTGTTGGTGGAAGCAGGATCTCACTTTCCTCAGTACAGTGGTACCTTGGATTACGAGCATAATCCGTTCCAGGAGCATGCTCGTAATCCAAAATGCTCGTTTATCAAAGCGAGTTTCCCCATAGGAAATAATGGAAACTCGCTTTGATAGGTTCCCACCCTCCACCACCCCCAGGCCAGCAACGCTGCTCCCCCCCTCCAATAGAACCGGCATTGCTCCCCCCGAAGGCCCCCCCCCCCGCGAACTGGCACCCTCCCCCCCCCCGCGAACTGGCACCCCCCCCCCCCGCACCCGAACCCTCTTCTTACTTTGATGTAGCCTCCGCACCGGCACCAGCATGTCCTGTGTTGGTGCCCGAAGATCTGCCTCCTGTGCTGGGCCTTGAGCATGTGTGCATGCTCAAGGCCTGAGAGTTCACATTCGACGTGAAAGTTCACGTTCGACGTGAACTCTCAGGCCTTGAGCATGCGCACATGCTCAAGGCCCAGCACAGGAGGCAGATCTTCGGGCACCGGCACCAGCACAGGACATGCTGGTGCCGGTGCGGAGGCTACATCAAAGTAAGAAGAGGATTCAGGTGGGTTGGGGGGACCTCAGGTCGTGGCGGGGGGGGCGATCGCGGGGGGGGTGCCGGTTCACGGGGGGCGCTCGCAAATCAAGGCGCGCTCAGTTTACGAGGCACCAAGTTTGCAAATGTTTTGCTCGTCTTGCAAAACACTCGCAAACCGGTGCACTCATAAACCGAGGTACCACTGTATATGGATACTAAAGAAGCATTTTTTTTTTAACCAGAGAATTAAGATGGTCATTGAATGAAGTGTTGAGTCTATAATGACACACAGAACTTTATATGAGAATTCAATCTGCAGTGAAGATCCAGATGGCAATGAAATGGACAAAGGTAGTTAATCTAGTTTTGGGCCAAGCCACAGTAGTTTGGTTTTGAACTCATTCAACTTCATTTGCACAGTAAAGGCCCAAGATTGAAGTTTTATATTGCATGCTATTATATTCTCAGTGAGGTTTGTGAGATTCGAATCTATCTCAAGGACAAAAATGTCATTTGCATATATATATATAAAGTTTCAAAGGGAGATAGATGGAAAAGTTTTAAAGTAGATATATACAGTAGATGTTGAAAAGAATAGGGGACAGAGGTGATCCCTGTGAGACTCTATTCAAAGTACCGTATATACTCTAATATAAACCGAGATTTTGGGGCCAAAATAATAGGCCAAAAATGGGGTTCTCAGTTTATATTCGAGCCTCCTTTAGATGATGGCGCTTTTTTTCCTCCCCTTCCCACCTGATGACCAACAAGCTATTTTCTACCCCTCCAGATGCCCGGCATTGCTATCCTCCACCCCCTTCCCATGATCGGCACAGATCTCTGTACCTCCCTCCCAATGACCAGCACTGCTATCCCCACTGATGACCACTGCTATCTCCTCCATCCCCCTCGTTGATTGGCACTCCTATACTCCACTACTCACTCCCCCCTGCCCCAGACCAACATCACACTTAAGTCCTGATGCTCCGGAAACCTACACCGACGATCTGTGTTGGGCTGAGGGACCTTGAGTGTCTGTGTACGCTCAAGGCCTGCTGGCTCCTGCTCTCTCCGGAATTCTCGAATGGAGTCCAGCAAGCCTTGAGCATGCGTAGATGCTCAAGGTCCTTCAGCCCAACACAGAGCATCGGTGTAGGCTTCCGGAGCATTGGGACTATAAGTGTGATGTCAGTCTGGGGCATGGGGGAGTGGGTAGAGGAGGGGGAGGGAGGAAAAGATAGGAGCAAAAGAACTTAAACGTGCTACTCGCGACCCCGTCTCTCCTGCTGACCCAGAAGTGACATCAGCGGGAGAGATGATGTGGTTGCGAGGAGCACCGTTAAAGTTGTTGCTCATGGCGATGAACAACTAGAGGTACGGGGAAGGAGGTTGTGCACATGGTGAGGGGAGGAGTGGGAGGAAGCAGGGTGGAGGAGGAATGCTGGTGCCCCCACCCACCAATATTGCGCCAGGGGTGGACCGCCCCCCCCCTTACTGCTCCATTTGTTTGGCTAAGTCCCAACGTAGTACAGTATTAATCTAGTCCACCCAGCAGGACTCCTAGCTCCCATTTGCAAACTCTCAGGTCTTCCTAGGAACATCCTCTCCCTCCATCCTGTCCCTGTAGTCCCCCTTCATCATGGATTTAGATGCAGCTTAAGTCATCGAATACCAATGTCGCCACAGGTACAATAGCCTTCTTCAAACCTATGCAATAACTGTACTTTTTCCTTCCTGCTAGATAGGCCAGTTTTCTTGAGCATCCCCCCATCTTTCCACCAAATGCCTGGCGTTGCAACTTCTTCCTCCTGGACATACTAAATGCCCTTCCACTGCCTAGTCCCCACCCCATAGTCGGGATAATTACAGAACTGTGCAAAGAATATTATGCAACCAATACACAGGGATATTTTTGGCCTTTTTTTTTTTTCTTTAATTCTGAATTAGTTTCACACCACACACTTTCTGTATGACTTTGTATATAGGGTGCCAGCTAAACTCTTACGGCCAAAAACTGGGTTGTTGTATCTACCTGCCTTTCTTAAAACTACCCTCCATATCCAGTATGACAGTCGCAACATGGGCGCTTTGACCTTTTTATAGATTTCCTTTAAGCCCCCTTCCCCTTCCCTTCCAAACTCACAGCAACCTCTGCCCGGCCTGTCACAACCAAAACGCAGCACAAGCCGGCTGGGCAGTAGACAGGTTCAGCAATGCTCGTTCTTTTCCAACTTCATTCAGTTCCAGCTCTTGCTACGATTACCTGACCGGTATGCGTCACTTTTTCTCCGCTCTCCGATACCGGCGCACCCGAATTCTTCCGGACTGCAGCTCCGAAGTACCTCCACTCGCATCCAGCAAGAGGCAAAGAATTAAGCGTGATACCGCTAAAACAATTACTGCTTCTTCTACTAATACTGCTAAGGAGCAGTCCAAATTTCACGCTCCTAAAAGGAAAAAAAATCCCTTCCACCATTATTCTTCTCTTCTAATCTCAACAGCAACCTCCACTCACTGCACGCACGAAAGAAATGCGCATGTGCAGTAGAATGTTCTAGACATCAATAAAGTTTGTGCAAAGAAAAAAAAAACACGCAAGGTTCGCTATACGTGTGAAAGTTTGCGTCAGCAGTGAAACGCCGCCATAGAAATTTAAGAGCAGTAGAGAAGAATTTTAATGGTGAGTAGGTATTGTGAAGGGGTCCGGTGCTAAGTCTAGACCTTCGTTTTTCTTAGGTAATTTACCTGATGTGCAGCTGTCCTGTACTGCTATTAGCTATTTTAGGTGTGTGTTCACTGAATCTTTTTCAAAGTGCAGAAATTCAGCAAACAGGCCTCTGATGTCATAACAACAGGGAAATTGTCCATACATTATATAGACTCCTATTGATAAGAGCAGAGATTTACTGTTGGCTATTTTGAAAGATTCAGAGTTGTTTTTCAGCCTGAGAAGCATAGTTGCCAGGTCTGCGGTTCTGCCTCCCGGTCTTAGGCTTGCTCTTTATAGACTCCACTCCCAGACCAAGGCAGGTTAAACGTTTCCCCAGCCTGTTCTATAACCAGTGTGCTTAAAACCCTCTTCTAGGAAACCGCGCTAGCGGTTTTGAGCGCAGAGAGCCGCGCTGCTTCTGACCTCATTGAGTTCCTATTGATAAGTCACTTTGGGCAACCACAAAACAGATATGCGGACCCCTGAGCCCAAGCTGGCTTCAGAAGTCCCGAAACCAGGAAGTTACAGAGATATTTATACATTCTTCTGGCTATACAACTGAATTCTAGAAAAAACTTTTCACGTGTTACTTTTCTTAACAATCATTGGTCCTAAGCTCACACTAGCAGGTCACTTATCTAAGCCCTGCAGTCTTTCTGTTTACATGTACAGGAAGACGGAATACAATATCATGTATGCTGAGATAGCCATAAGAAGCTAGAATGCCCAAGCTAAAACACCCAGTGCAGGCAGGCTAGAACATGAGATAAGTTAGGTCTGCAGCTAAACATAATTCAGCATTTTATTAAAGAGAAAACTTAGTTCAACACTTAGGAAAACCAGTCCCAGACTCTTTCACTATGAGCATCGGGAGCAGCGTGGGCCAATCAGCATGGCTCTCTGCGCTAAAAACTGCTAGCGCAGTTTTGTAGAAGAGGGGGTAAGTCTTTCTTTTATCTGCTGCCAAACAGCCTTCCTGTAAGATGAATGCTTCCTGGATTCAGGTTTTGGGAAGCCGGCTCCTATCTCCTAGAAAACAGCAAAAGCGAAATACACTTCTCCCTCTATATTTGTGGTTTCAGCAATTGCAGTTTCAATTATTCACGATTTTTAGCTTGCTGGCTCCACCCCCCAAATTACATCAGCTTGCATAGAGAAATCGCTGATTCCCAACACTTTGTTCACTGTGTTTTGCCTCTCCTTCAGTAACAGGCCAGGTTTCCCACTATGTTATTCGCAGTTTCACCATATTCACGATGGTTTTTAATAGAAACAGCGAATAACATGTGAAAACGTTATTCGTGTTTTTTCTGTATTCGCGGGGCTGTTAATTCCCTATCACAGCAAATACGGAGGGAGAAGTGTAAGTGGAAAAAAATTAGAACAACCAGTCTAAAAATGATTCCCTACCCAGAGTTCCATTTAGGCTCACTGTTGGGTGGATTCTGGATCTGTCTGGTTTCAGTCTCTCTTTCTTGGGACTATGGGTGATTTTTCTTGGCAGTCAATATGGCTCAGGTTCCTTGTGATCGCAAAGTAATGCTAAGCAGCGGAGATGAGACCCAAGTACTTCCTTTTCCACCAGGGGAAATAATGTCAGTGTTCTTAGCCCACCAACAAAATTGGGGCAGTCTCCATTGAGGGCTATACATTTTGTCCAACAAGTTCAGTGGTGTAGAGGGAGTGAGAGGTGCCCGGGGTGGTGGTGCTCTTCCCCTGCCCTCTTCTCTGCTCCTTTCCTGGCCCCCTTCCCTTCTCCTGAACCTCTTTAACTTTCCTGTTGTGAGCAGCAACACCAACTTGCTGCACGCATCAACTCTCCCTCTGATATCACTTCCTAGGCATGGGTCCCGGAAGTGACGTCAAAGGAAGAGCCAAAGCTGATGTGAGCAGCAGATTGGAGTTGGTACTCGTGCCAGCAAAGAGCTAGAAGCACGGTGGGGGGGAATCGAAGGCACGCTTGCAGCAGGGGGAAGGAGTGGAAGATGGGTGCCAGCGCCCCTACCAAAATGGTGCCTGGGGTGGACCGCCACTCCCCTCCCCCTTACTATGCCATTGAGCGAGTTTCCATTTTTTCATTCTGTTGGAAAAGTACTGAACGAAAAAAGTGGAAACTTGCTGGACTAAGGCCAGGATTCTTAAAAACCCACATTAAAAAGTGATGGTCTGCGTTCGGGCCAATCAAAGCCAAGATACACCGGGAAGGGGAAGACCTATTTTAGATGATGCAGCAGCTGGGAGGAAGATGTCCACGTCCCTCTGGGTCATCTTTTTTGAGGTAAGGGGAAGGGGAGTAACTTGAAAGCAGTGTAGAGTGGGCATCTCTCCTGCTTGGGGGAGGGGGGAATTTAGGGCAGAAGGAGAGAGTGCGCATCTCTCCTGCTGCAGGGGTGGGTGGGTGTTGTGTTCGCCGCTGGTGCAGGGAAGAGGTGTTGTGATGTAGTGGAGAGAATGGGCATTTCTCCCACTGCATCACAACATGATTTTCTAGCTGTCTCTGACATTGACTGGCACCTCTGGACCAGTAGCTTATTTTTTGTCTCCAAAAGCCGATGCCGCTTTTTAAAAATGGCTTGGTATTTTTTTAAGAATCCACTGGAGGGCTCATTTCAATGTCGAAGAGCCCATTTGCATGTCAGTGTTGGAGACTGCTAGAAACCTCACTAAAGACAGAGATAATCCCTTTTGATAATCCACCGCTAAACTGCTGGAAAACAGTTTAGCGATGGCGTTAAGCTTTTGAGAATCTTGCTCTAAATGTATAGCCCTCGATTGAGACTGCCCCAACTTTATTGGTTGGGCTGAGAACTTTTCAGCACCTGTTTTTTGAAATACTTGGGTGAGATTATAAAAAAGTATTTGGCAACACTGCTGAAGAGTGTAGCACAGTGTACTGTATTGTAAACTATCTGCAAAAGGCACATCTATATAAGCAAACAGCCAGCTCCAGCACCTCTCCTCCTCCCCGGCATCTCCCTGCACCTCTTCTCTTTCAGTATCCCCACAGGTGGCTCAGGGTCCCATCTGGAGGTCCTTTGCGTGTGCATAGACGTTGATGTGATAATGTCACACATATGTGTGACATATTCGCATCAACTTCTGTGCACTTCCGAATACCCTCAAGCCGCAGCCATCAGTTTAGTGTGCCATGGCTTCGCAAAGTTTGCAAGACACTGGTGTAGAGAGAAACAGAAAGCAATTGAAGTAAGGAGAAACAGTCTATCTCTGGTTAATAGTTTGATGGAAGCTGGCAGAAAACTTCTATAAGCAGCTAGCTACCTCTATACAGGTTGCTCTTGGACCAGTGGCCCAGAACTGATTATCCTTCTGGCCTGCCTCCTGTGCACTTCACCAGTCATAGGAGACCAGGAGTTACACAAATGGTGTCTGAACTACAAGGACCTATTCCAAAGAGTTTTGTTTAACTTTTGGTATATTTTGTTGCACTCCACTCTAACCATTTTGGAGCACATTGGTTAGGGTTCCCCTGGACATGTACTCTTTTTGAGGACTCTGGTAGGAGTTTGGGCGGCTTTTTTTTTTTTTTTGAAATTCTTTATTGATTTTCAAGCTACAACAATGCAATACAAATAAAAGAACAATAATTATTACATACATTGCACTATTATCTGAACAGGTAACATATATATCCTTCGGAAGTACCCCAAGGTTCCCTTCTTTCTCCCACCTTATTTAACATCTACATCTGTAGGACACCTATTACAAAAGCTAAACCTAAAATACTGCATATATGTTGATGATATCTCCATTTTAATTCCTCTGACTAACCTGACCAACGAAACTATAAAACACACCTCCCATATCATGACTGAAATTGAACAATGGACTATCAGCTTTAAATTGAAATTAAACTCAGAAAAGACAAAAATTTTCTTGACAAGCCCAAAGGACAAAATCACCACAACATCTATACACCTAAATGGTCACGATCACCCAATATCAAAAACTATAAAAATATTAGGAGTCACCGTAGACACCCACTTGACCTTGATCGAACACACAAACTTGGTGACAAAAAAGTGCTTCTTTACACTTTGGAAATTTAAAAACCATCAAAAAATATTTTGACCCTCTTTCTTTCAGACTACTGGTACAGTCAATGATTCTATCCACCCTGGACTACTGCAACATCATTTATGTGGGTATATGCAAAAAAACTGTGAGAAAATTAAGAATACTGCAAAACACGGCCGTCCACTTAATATTCGGACTAAAGAAAAACGAACACATTAGTAGTCCCCACTATAAACTGCTACACTGGTTGCCAATGGAGGCACAAATATTATTCAAATTTTCTTGCTTTTGCTACAAACTAATGTGGGGAATGGCCCCCACCTATCTCCTACCACACTTCGTACTATGCATCCCCACGAGGACAACCAGAAATCGCAATCTCTTTGCCTATCCAAAGATCACTGCAAATACAGATCCTTTATGGACAGAACCTTTAAGTTTCAAGCTAGCAAACAGCAAACCTGACTAGGCAATTTCATCAAAAGAGCCCGGTTGACCTACGGCGCTTTTCGTAAAAAAATGAAGATAGCTTTGCTTGATAGATTTATCTCCTAGACAGATACCCCCTTCCTTTTAAAAAAAAAAACAAAAAACCTATTGTCCAACATATTGATATTGCGTATTCTCACAAATTGTATTCTGTTTTTTTCACTGACTCTTCAGTGACTTTTGCCATTTGTATTCTGAAATTTGCTGGCTGTCCAGCACTCTTCACTGTAACATGCTAAAATTATGTTTCTCACTAATTGTACTCTGTACTCACTGTAATTCGCTGATTGTACAGCTCTCTTCACTGTAAACCACTTAGAAGTTGCAAGATTGTGGCGGTATAGAAAAAATAAAGTTGTTATTATTATTCAAAAATTTTTCTTTTTCTTACTATTATTAGTAACATATCACGTGTGGTATAGTATGTAATGAAAAAATTAAGTTACCCAAGTGTAACCATCAATATTTATTTCCCTCCCTCCAACCCCCCTCCCCCTCCTGAATGTGTAAAGGTAAATGAACAGAATAAAGAAAAGATAAATAAAAATCATTATTATTATGATTTCACAAATTTAGTCAATGGGCTCCAAACTTTATTAAATGTACTACTAAATCCTCTACATTCTGTGTTAATTCTTTTGTATCTATACATAGTACACAGATTCACCCATCAAAAAATGTAATTTATTCTGTCATGGTTTTTCCAGTTACTTGTGATCAATTAAATCGCTATGCCTGTCATAATCATCAAAAGACGGTCGAAAGCAAACTTGCTTGAAGATCTCGAGCTTTCGAGTGCTGCACCACACATGCGCGTGTGCCTTCCCGCCCGAACTAGAGGGCGCATCTCCTGTGAGGATCCTCAGTTATTCGTTTTCCGCGGAGCTGAGAAGACTTGTTCTCCTGGCTCTGCAGCATTTGCCTTCTCTTCACCGAGGCTGAATTTCTTTGGTCGCTGTGCTCCGGGTTCGTTTCCTTTTCTTTTTTTCTTTTGTTTCTTTTTGTTTCGTCCGGTCAGAGGGCTTAGGCCTAGGTCCTCTACTCTTTTCCGGTATGGACTTTATTTTTTCTATGTCCCGGCCTGTGACCAGGTTTAAACATTGCTACCAGTGCGGCAGGACGATTTTTATCACCGACCCTCATAGTCGGTGTATGGTCTGTTTGGGTGACTGTCATCGTCCAAAGGATTGTGTTCGCTGTCTGACCCTTCAGCCTCATGCTTTTCGCCGCCACTGCGACAGGTTTATTCAACTCTTCAACATGGAGTCTGAAAAAGCCTTGGCCCCGACTGTCTCGACGCCTTCGGGACCAAAGGCCTCGTCATCGGGGACATCCTCGGGCGCGAAGCTCTCGCCCTCGACACCTGCTTTGGCCTTGGCCTCGAAGACCTCAGGGTCCTCAGCCTCGAAGGCCTCCTTGGTCTCGTCCTCGAAGCCTGCATCTGGGGGTAAGTCTCCTGCTTCCTTTCCAGGTACCATGTCCAAGAAGCCACCAGAGTCTCTCTCCACGCTAACCGGGGCTCCGAGTGCCACTCTATCCTCAAGACCTTCTGCGAAACGTGCCTCCAAGTCTCGGGAATACTCTAAATCGAGGTCGCCCTCCTTGGAGCGCACGGAAACACCTGTACCACAGAATCCTTTGGTCTCGGTGCCGATGTTTGAAGATATGCTCAAGTCCATCTTGACTACACAAATTTCTTCCATTGTGGCTCAGTTGGTCCCTTCTTCGACCTTGCCTCGGGTGGACCAGCCTGAGCAGCAGCCTGAAACCCTGATACAGCATCCACGGGACAGGTCTCGCAAAAGAATTTCTTCCTCTGATTCCTCGCCGGATCTTACCTCGAGAACCTCTTTGCCTCGTCCGAAGCATCAGGCGAGGCCGTCGAAACACCTCACTTCGAAGAGCTCGAGGCATTCAGAGGTTTCTTCGAGGCACCTCCCTCGCTCTGAGTCGAAGATCGCATCTTCTTTGTCTTCGAGGCATTCGAGGTCGAGGACCCCTCCCTCGAGATCTTTGCTTCTGGATCCTTCTCCAGCTTCGAGGCATTCTACTCCTCGGAGCCCGAGAACATCTCCGTCGAGGAGTCTGAAAAGGAAACATTCATTTACTCCGCTGTAAACTGGCAGTGGGGCTTCTTCAGTGACAGTGCGGGTGGAGTCGGAGCCGGTGTCGCAATATTCCCTTGAGGCTTCGCCCTCTTATTCTGTAGCCCCTCGTTCCAGGCCTAAGGAAGCTTCTTCTTCCAAATCGTCCTCCTTTGCTAAGTTTGTCTATGACATGGGACAAGCTCTTCATTTAGACTTGCACTCAAATTCCAAATATACCCCGGAATACTTGGCAGACATTGAGCTTCCACATCCTCCTAATGACACCGGTTCCCGAGCAGACCTTCATCCGCAATATGGAAACACCTTACTCGGTCATGGCTATTCCATCAAAGCTGGAGTCACGATATCCCCTGTAGGGGTTTTGAAAAGTCACAACTCTCCCACCAATCTTTGGTGGTGGAATCCTCCCTCAAGAAGGCTCATCCATCTAAGGTTTCTGCAACTGTCCCGCCGGGTCGTGAAGGACGTACTATGGACAAATTTGGTCGTCGATTATATCAAAATTCTATGATGGCGAACAGGATATTAAATTACAACTATGTCTTTACATCCTACTTTAACCATTTTTTTGAGGTTGTTGCCATCCTTTTATCCAGACTTGTCCAAGCACCGTCTGTCTGAATTTAAACAGATCCTTCAAACTCTTTCCCAGTTGAGCCTTTTTATGATGCTTTTGAGCTTTCTTCGAGGGTGTCCGCTTTTGCGGTTGCATGGCTCCGCATAGTCGACATGGACCCTAATTTGCAGGATCGACTGGCCAACTTACCTTGCCAGGGGAATGAGTTGTTCGATGACTCAATTGAAGCTGCCACTAAGAGACTATCGGAGCATGAACGCTCTTTTGCTTCCCTGCTCAGGTCAAAGCCCAAACCATCTTCTGCTCGGGCGTATAAACCGCCGGCTCGACGTTATCCGATGAAGACGACTCCAGCCTTTTCTAGGCCTCCTCCTCGATGTCCTCAACAACATCAACGTCCTCAGAAACCTCAAACGCCTGCTACCACAAAACCGGCTCCGTCTTTTTGACGTTCCGGTCTTGAGCATTCCATCCTCCCTGCAAAATTCTCCTCTGCCCATTGGAGGTCGCCTTTCCCTGTTTTCATCATGTTTGGAAAGTATCACATCGGACCTCTGGGTGCTGACAATTATCCGCGAGGGATACTCTCTGCGCCTGATTCAGGTACCCCCAGATCACCCACCAAGAGAGTGTCATTCCAGTTCCTCACAACTCCCCCTTCTTCTTCAAGAGGCTTGAGCGCTTCTTCGCCTTCGAGCGGTGAAGGAGATTCCTCCTTCCCAACACAATCTTGGGTTCTACTCCAGGTATTTCCTGGTGCCCAAGAATACGAGGGATTTGAGACCCATTCTGGATCTTCGAGCCCTCAACAAATTTCTAGTCAAAGAGAAGCTTTGCATGCTCTCGCTACCAATCTTGTATTCCCTCATGGATCAGGGGGATTGGATGTGCTCACTGGATCTCAAAGAGGCTTATACTCGTATCCCTGTTCATCCAAACTTTCGCAAATATCTCAGGTTCAAGGAGGGGAACCTCCATCTTCAATACAGGGTTCTTCCCTTCGGCCTTGCAGCCTCTCCCAGAGTATTCACCAAGTGTCTAGTCATGGTGGCTTCAGCCCTGTACTCTCGAGGGCTTCAGGTGTTTCCTTACCTCGACGATTGGCTTCTCAAAGCTCCTTCTCGTCAAGGGGTTACGGCAGCGACCCATCAGACTATTTATTTTCTTCAAAGTCTGGGATTCCATGTCAACTTTCCCAAATCTCAGTTAGTTCCAGCCCAGTCCCTTCAGTTTATTGACGCAACTCTGGACTGTCAGCCTGAGAGCGTTCCTACCATTAAATCGTCAAGAAACATTCTGCCGGTGAGTGTCTTCCCTTTTGTCCCTCTCTGCCCGTCAGATGATGGTTCTGCTCGGTCACATGGCATCTACGGTTCATGTGACTCCCCTTGCCAGACTTCACCTTCGCATTCCTCAGTGGACCCTGGCGTCTCAATGGCAACAAGCACTGGACCCGCCTTCTCGCCATATAACGTTGACTCCTTTGTTAAAGAAGTCTCTCCGCTGGTGGATGCTCTCTTCCAGTCTTTCCAGAGGTTTGCAGTTCCACAATCTTCCTCATCAGAAAGTGCTCATGACAGATTCGTCCACCTACGCGTGGGGAGCCCACATAGATGGTCTCCGTACGCAAGGGTTGTGGACGTCGACAGATTGTCGGTGTCATATCAATCTGTTGGAACTCAGAGCGATTTTCCTTGCTCTCAAAGCTTTTCTTCATCTTCTTCACGACCAGGTGGTACTTGTTCGGACAGACAATCAAGTGACCATGTATTATGTCAACAAACAGGGAGGGACGGGATCTCACTCCCTTTGTCAGGAAGCACTCCGGTTGTGGCAGTGGGCGATTTCTCACAACATCTTTCTCAGAGCTGTCTACATACAGGGTCAACAGAACTGTCTGGCAGACAAATTGAGTCGTCTGCTGCAGCCTCACGAATGGGCACTCAATTCCCCCACGCTTTGTCAGGTGTTTGTTCGCTGGGGTACCTTTCAGATAGACCTGTTTGCGTCGCCCAGCAACTTCAAACTCCCTCTGTTTTGCTCCCGCATTTTCTCGCCTCGTCGTCTCGAGCCGGATGCCTTTCTTCTGGACTGGAGGAATCAGTTTCTCTATGCCTTCCCTCCATTTCTTCTGATTCTCAAGACTCTTGTCAAGCTGAAGTCGGAGCATGCCACTATGATTCTGATAGCTTCTCGGTGGCCCAGACAACCATGGTACTCCCTTCTACTTCAACTCAGTATCAGGGAGCCTCTACTTTTACCTGTTTTTCCTTCTTTACTCATTCAGAGTCAAGGGTCCTTGCTTCATCCCAATCTGCAGTCTCTACACTTGACAGCTTGGTACCTTTCTGCGTAACAGACTCTTCTCAATTCTCTCAGTCTGTTCAAGATGTTTTTCTTGCTTCCAGGAAGCCATCCACCCGTCAATGTTATGGCCAGAAGTGGACTAGGTTTTCTTCTTGGTGTTCCACTCGTCAGCTTCTTCCACGATCTTCCTCCTTAGCATCAGTGTTGGACTATTTGCTTCACTTGTTCCAATCGGGCCTTCAATCTACATCTATTCGAGTCCATCTCAGTGCTATTGCTGCTTTTCATCAGCCTCTGGATGGGAAACCTCTCTCTGCGCATCCCTTGGTTTCCCGATTTATGAAGGGACTTTTTAATCTTCATTCACCTTTTAAACCGCCTCCTGTGGTTTGGGATCTTAATGTTGTTTTGGCTCAACTGATGAAACCTCCTTTTGAACCTCTTGACCAGGCTCATCTCAAGTATCTCACTTGGAAAGCTGTTTTCTTGATTGCCCTCACTTCGGCTCGCCGAGTCAGTGAGTTGCAAGCATTGATTGCGGACCCACCTTTCACGGTCTTTCACCATGATAAGGTAGTCCTTCGTACACATCCTAAATTCTTGCCTAAAGTTGTTTCTGAATTTCACATCAACCAATCTATTGTTCTGCCAGTCTTTTTTCCAAAGCCGCATTCTCAATCTGGAGAGGCGGCCTTCATACTTTGGATTGCAAATGTGCCTTGGCTTTCTACCTCCAACACACTCAACCTCACAGAACATCTCCTCAACTCTTCATCTCTTTTGATCCGAATAGGTTGGGACGTCCTATCTCGAAGCGTACCAACTCCAACTGGATGGCTGCTTGCATCTCTTTCTGCTATGCTCAGCCTGGTCTTCCTCTACAAGGTCGAGTGACGGGCCACAAAGTTCGAGCTATGGCGGCATCTGTAGCTTTCCTCAGATCAACTCCTATTGAGGAAATCTGCAAGGCTGCCACTTGGTCCTCGGTTCATACATTCACCTCTCATTACTATCTGGATACTTTATCCAGGAGGGATGGCCATTTTGGCCAATCTGTTTTGCAAAATCTTTTTTCTTAACTGCCAACTTCCCTCCATCCCTTTTTGCTTAGCTTGGAGGTCACCCATGTGTGAGAATATGCTGCCTGCTTATCCTGGGATAAAGCACAGTTACTTACCGTAACAGTTGTTATCCAGGGACAGCAGGCAGATATTCTCACAACGCTCCCACCTCCCCTGGTTGGCTTCTTGGCTAGGTATCTGAACTGAGGATCCTCACAGGAGATGCGCCCCCTAGTTCGGGCGGGAAGGCACACGTGCATGCGCGGTGCAGCACTCGAAAGCTCGAGATCTTCAAGCAAGTTTGCTTTCGAGGCTGTCCGCTGCGGGGCTCCGTCGGTGACGTCGCCCATGTGTGAGAATATCTGCCTGCTGTCCCTGGATAACAACTGTTACGGTAAGTAACTGTGCTTTCAGGGAACCCACTCTGAATAGCAACCACCTATATTGTTGAGATTTTGAAATTTCAAATAATTGTTGCAGTTGTGAAAAATCAATCAGATTTCCATTAGATATTACATCATCTAATGTCTGAATACCTGCCTACATCCAATTCTTCCAAGCAATCCCAGCACTGCCTATTTGAATCTTGGAGTTTAACCATAAGGACTGCAAAGTAGATTTCATTATAGAAACATCTGTTAATTTATCAATAAATTTAATTGTTCTCCATGTGTCCAATAAAATCATATTATCCTTAGCATAATTAGGTATTCTGCTATTTAATATAGGAGTTGATCTGAGGAAAGCTACAGACGCCACCATAGCTCGAACTTTGTGGCCCGACTCTTTATTGCAATGCCAGATCAGCATGCAATAAGACCCAAATCTTGAAGGACCTTCTAGATGAGTTTGACCCTGGATTCCTGTGCATCATGGAATCATGGATCGCCAAATATGATCTTTTTACACAAAACGAACTCCTCCCCCATGGTTATCAAGGCCTCTTCTCCCCCAGATCCAACCGAAAAGGAGGCGGATTGGCACTGCTCTACAAATCTTTCTTTGACGTGCAGCTCCTCGAGAAGGGCACTCACGCCTCTCTAGAATATATGCTTGTCTCTGTCAATGATGAACTCCGCACTCACCCATTGGGCATCTTATTACTATACCGCCCACCCACCCCTTGGAACAACTCCTCCAATCTCATGTTTGAGGCTATAACAAACGCCTTTCTTAAATTTCAAAGACTACTGATTGTTGGTGATATTAATCTCCACCTTGATGACACCAACAGCAAGGACACGATCGAATTTAACAACTTCCTTACCTCTCTAGGTTTCCCCTCACCTACCTCTTCTCCAACCCACGAAAAAGGACATACACTAGACTTCACCACTTTCTTCGACCTTACTACCTTCAAAACTTCAACCGATGACACCCATTGGGAACAAGTCACTTAGTCTGACCACTTCTTAGGGGCTACTTGCCTCCCCATTTTCATGTCACACCTTGAACCCCCATCCCATTCCTCCCATTCAATAACCTTCCGCAAGAAAATTTCGAGTAATCTTTTCTGGTCCAAATTTCTCAACCAACTCTCCTCCAATCCTAAGCCTACAGACTCTGAATCCTGCTGGTGCAATTGGATCTCCCTATCCGAATCCATCTATCACTCCCTTGCTCCAATATCCACAAAAACCATCTCCTACCCCCGAAAGGCCCCTTGGTGTCTACCGCTCCATAGAGAGCTGAAACAGAAATGTCACACTTTGGAGCGCAAATGGAAAAAATCTAAATCCCCCTCAGAAAGACAGACCTGGAGGGTCAATATTAAACTTTACAATTCATTACTGAAAAAAGCCAGGAAGAATTTCTTCGGAGATAAAATCTCCAGATCCAACAACCAGATCAGTGCATTGTTTAACATTTAGCGAAGGACCCATCCTTGCTCCCCTCGTCTCTATCAGCAGATGCCCTTGCAAAATTCTTCAATGAAAAGATTACCACCCTAAGATGCTCCTTCCCGCCTACAGTCTCCTACAACTCCCTAATCTCTACTGACCTCAACCCTTCCCTACCTGTCTCCAATCCCATTCCAGCCAACAGATCCTGGACCGTTTTTGAGCTTGTTTCCGAATTGCAAGTCTCCAAACTCTGCCTCAAACTAAAAACTTGCAAATGTACCTTGGATCCTTTCCCCTCCTAACTATTCGAGAATATCTCTACACAGGCCATCGCTTCCCTCACCAAACTTACAAACGCTGCTCTAACATCGGGCCTTTTCTCCTCCGAAATGGGACATATTGCACTAACCCCTCTACTGAAAAAGACCGACCTTGACCCCTCTATTCCCTCCAATTACCGTCCAATAGCAAATATCCCTCTCCTAACCAAGATGTTAGAATCCATCATATCCACTCAACTCTCATCCTACCTAGAAAGATTCTCTATTCTCCTACCCCACCAATTCGGCTTCAGACCCAACTTCAGCACCGAATCCCTATTAGTCTCACTAATCTCTAAGGTACAACAACTTCATTCTCGCAACAAATTTGCTGTACTTCTACAATTCGACCTCTCCGCAGCTTTCGACGTCGTCCATCATGATATCCTAATCTTCCAACTCTCTAAAATAGGCATAAGTTCCACAGTCCTAGACTGGTTCTCGAAATTCCTACGCTTACGCTCCTACACCATTAACATAAACGGTACCTCATCCCCTCCCTGGAAGCCAACATGTGGAATCCCGCAAGGATCCCCCCTCTCTCCTATCCTTTTCAATATTTACATGTCCTCTTTGAAACTCCTTCATCTATCCCCCCTAGAAACTCTCTACACCTATGCTGACGATATCCTCATCCTCCTTGAGACCGACTCGAACCTCACTAACCTCGCTGAGAACATATCCGCATGTAAAATGAACCTTCAATCCTGGGCACATTCTGTACAAATGAAATTGAACAAGTCCAAAACAAAACTACTTTGGCTCGGCCCAATAATAGGTCATTTACCCACCTCCATCCCATTATCTTCCGGCTCCACTCTTCAGCTTGAGTTTTCAAGCAAAGTCATTGGCATCATCATAGACTCCTCTCTCTCCTTCAATGACCACCTCAACTTCTTGGTAAAAAAATGCTTCTTTAGTCTTCATATGCTGAGGAAAGTGAGATCGTACTTTCATCATTCTCACTTCGTCGTCCTTCTTCAATCTACCATCCTCTCTAGACTGGATTATTGCAACTCCATCTATTTAAGCCTAACTAAAAAAAAAACTCCATAGACTTCAGCTAATCCAGAACGCCGAGGCCAAGCTTATTTTCGCTAAAGGCAAATTCGACCACGTCTCCCCACTCCTGTCCAAATTTCACTGGCTCCCAGTTCACTCCAGAGTCCTCTTTAAATGTGCCTGTTTAGCTTTCAAGATCCTACATGGCATCCTCCCTCCCGTTATCCCACTCTTCTGGAACTCCTCTAACCCTAATTCCACTAGATCTTCCCAAAAACTGAAACTATCATTCCCCTCTGCAAAAGGTATATCCCGCTAGGAAAACTAGGAACATCCCTCCCCTTTAGAACCACAGAACTCTGGAACAACCTCACATCCCCGCTCAGAATTTCAAGCTCCCTCCAATCCTCCCGCAAACACCTGAAAACTTGGATCTTTTCAAAAATCTAACACCTCCCGCTCTTTGGTACCCTGTCCCTCTTTATCTTCCTAGCTCCTTTCCTATAACTCTTCATTGTAGCTCCTTTTCAACCTAACCCTGTAAACCGTGCCGAGCTCTACGCTTGTAGAGATGGCGCGGTATACAAACCTAAGGTTTAGTTTAGTTTAGTTTAGAGACCTATTGGGGACCTAATTTTCCATTCAAGATATAACCAATCTGGCTGATTCCAAGAGCTCAGGGAGGATCCAATACATACTTTGACATATTCACTCAGAGAGTGGTTGACACCTGGAATGCTCTCCCAGAGGAGGTTATTGCGGAATCGACCATCCTAGGATTCAAAAGCAAACTAGATGCACATCTCCTTACGCGAGGCAAAGAAGGATATGGATGAGTAAAAGTTACGCCAAGTGTGCGGATCGCCGCAGGGCCTCCACGTGTGCGGATCGCCGGACTAGATGGACCGAAGGTCTGATCCGGAGATGGCGCTGCTTATGTTCTTATATAGGCTTGATACCTATAAAAATTGGGAAAATTTACCCCACCCTCCGCAATTGTTTTTTGTAGAGATACTAAAGCAATTCTTGCTTTTTTTCCCAAGCCAAATAAATTTTGTCAGAATACCATTTAACTTTTTGTAAAAGGACCCTTGAAAATAAACTGGCAACATACCCATTTGATAACAAATTACCGGCAAAATCATCATTTTGACCGTTTGAACTCTTCCCCACCAAGACAAGTGTAAAGGGTTCCATTGCTCACACATTTCCATGACCTTTAATAATAAAGATTTTTCATTTATTTTCATCGTTTCTTCCAATGTATTTTTAATCCATTTACCTAAATATTTAATACCATCTTCCTTCCAGATAAAAGGAAACTCTTCAAATAATCCTTTTGCACAATGTACATTCAATGGAAGAACCTCTGATTTACTCCAGTTTATTTTGTAACCAGAGAATTTTCCAAATCTGTTAATCAGATCCAGTAAAAGTAGAATGGTAGTTTCTGGATTCCTCAAATGAAACAAAATATCATCTGCATATGCAGAAACTTTATATTCCCGATCTGCAATAAGGAATACCACGAATCTCCTCTGCTTGTTTAATAGCCAACAACAAAGGTTCCAAAACAATATCAAACAGTAAAGGAGATAACGGACATCCCTGTCTAACTCCCCTTTTCAAGCAAAACCGTTCTGAAAAAGTATTATTGATATATAATCTAGCAGAAGAGGAGCTATACAAGGTTTGAATCATTTGTATAAATCCAGAATCAAAACCAAACCTTTCTATAGCCTGAACATAAAGAGCCATTCCACTCGATCAAAAGCCTTCTCTGCATCTAAGGCTACAGAAAAGGCCAGATCATCCAATCCTTTTGTCAAATTTAGCATATGAAAGGCCAATCTAGTATTATTTGAAGAATGTCTATGAGCAACGAACCCTGTTTGGTGTATACCAATAATATAAGGGAGAGCCTTGGCCAAACGTAAAGCTAATAACTTAGCTAATAATTTTCCATCTACATTAATCAAAGAAATCGGCCTATAATTAGAAACCAACAAGGGATCTTTATTTGGCTTTGGCAAAACAATAGTTAAAGATTCAGCCATAGTACCTGTTATACCACTGTTCTTCAACCGCCGGTCCGCAGACCGGTGCTGGTCCGTAGAAAATTAAATTTCTTGTCAGGCATCTGTTCCCCTTTCCCTTCCAGGGCCGGCGTTAGGATCGGCTGCGGTACGGCTACAAACGGACGGCAAAAAGAAAGACAAGCCACAGGACTTTTCCTCTTGCCTGCATCGCTATAAGGCTCTGCCGATCTTGATCCCGCCCCCCTCTGAAGTGACTTCCTATTTTTGAGGGGCAGGATTGAGACCGGCAGAACTTGTAGCGAATAACAATGCAGGCAAGAGGAAAGGTCCCGCGGCTTCTGTCTTCATTCTAGCCATCTGATTTAGCGGGACCACAATTGAAGGTAGGGTAGATTTTGTCTTTGTTATTGCTGCCAAGTTTAGCAGGATCAGAGTCGAAGGCAGGGCTGATAGCAATCGATTGCTGGAAGAGTGGATCGGGGCCAGCAACCAAGGGAGGAAATAAGAGATGCTGGATTATGAGGAGAGGGAAAAATTTGATATAGGTA
This sequence comes from Geotrypetes seraphini, assembly GCF_902459505.1. Lineage (NCBI taxonomy): Eukaryota > Metazoa > Chordata > Amphibia > Gymnophiona > Dermophiidae > Geotrypetes > Geotrypetes seraphini. The sequence continues at coordinate 283,148,919 of NC_047085.1, read as the reverse complement.
TTGTGGGAAGGGGATGGTAGACCCAGGAGGGGGGATTGGTGTGACAGAAGGGAGATGGTGGATCCCCTTGGGGGAGGATAGTTATTGGAACTAGGTGGAAGTTGGAAGAATAGGGACACAAAGACAGATGCTAGACCTTGCAGGGGGTAGAGAGACATGGAAAATGCTGAACAGGAGGGTGGAGTATGAAGACAGAAGTAAGATGTTGGACATGGGTAGAAGGAGTAGGGAGACAGAGGGCATATGCTGGACATGGTGAAGGGGGAATAGGGAGACAAGGAGAAGATGCTGAATAAGGAATGGAAGGAGTGGAGTGATGGAAGGTATCTGCTGGATTAAGATGGGGAAAATGACCACCTCTAATCCTTGGTAAAAAAATGCTTTTTCAGCCTTCACATACTGAGGAAAGTTAGATCCTGCTTCCGTCAAAAACATTTTACCCTCCTTGTCCAATCCATCATCCTCTCCAGATTGGACTATTGCAACTCTATCTACTTAAGCCTAACTAAGAAAAACCTCCACAGACTCCAACGGATTCAGAATGCCGCAGCCAAGCTCATCTTCGCTAAAAGTAAATTTGACCATGTCTCCCCGCTCCTGGCCAAGCTCCACTGGCTTCCGATAATCGCCAGGGTCCACTATAAATGCGCCTGTTTAACTTTCAAAATCCTATATGGTATCCTCCCTCCCTTTATCCCTCTTTCTTGGAATTCCTCAAACCCTAATACCACCAGATCCTCCCACAAATTGAAACTATCCTTCCCCTCGCTAAAAGGCATTTCCCACACAGGAAAGCTAGGGACCTCCCTCCACTTCAAAATCACTGAGCTCTGGAACAACCTTACCTCCCCTCTTCGGAACTTGAGCTCTCTCCAAGTTTTCCGCAAACATCTGAAAACCTGGCTTTTCTCAAAAAATGTAAGTCTCCCTCCAACTTAGCAATCAAGGAAACTCTTATATCTTGGCATCCCAAGTCCTCTAAATTTTCTTCACCCTCTGTTGTAGTTTCTTCCTATTTCTCCTACTCTAAACCGCGTCGAGCTCTACGAACGTGGAGATGATGCGGTATACAAAACTAAGGATTAGATTAGGTACTGGTCAATATAAAATCATAACTGAGGCTTGTGCGGATGGGATCAGATGGTTTGCGGGGACCGAGCTTGTGAAGACGGGGCGGAATTGTGTTTTTTTAATTTCAATCTTAATAGTTTGCTGGTCCATAAAATAATTCTTTTATTTCTGCTGGTCCACGGGTGTAAAAAGGTTGAAAAACACTGTGTTATACAACCATTATTCAGTTGATCCTGATATAAATTTAGTAGATGAGGTAACAGTATATTTTGAAATGATGCATAAAATTCTACCGTATATTCATCACCACCTGGAGCGGATCCTACTCTAAGGGACTTCAGTGCAGAATGTATTTCTTTTTGTGAAATAGGAGCCTCAAGATTTCCTTTCACATGATCGGGAATTTTAGGTCCCTCAATCAACTTTAAAAATTCTAACCCTTCTTCCTCAGCTTGTATAAAATTTCAAAAACTGTTTTAATATGTTATCAGTTTGAGAATGAATAACTTTTTTTCATCTATAATAGCCATAATGTTTACTTTTCTCTTTTTTTTTTTTTTTTTTTAAGATAATTAGCCAGTAATCTTCCTGCTTTATTCGAAGTTCCATAATACAAAGCCTTATGGGATAACAACTGTTTTCTAGCCAGGGTGGCACAAAAAAATAGCCGGGAGGGGCGGGATGGGGAAATTTGGTGGTGCAAATTTGGTGCTATGCAAATTACCTCTCCCTGCTTATGGTGAAGAAGTAGGGACTGGGAAGAGGGTTGGCACACAGCCTGGAACTCTATGAAAATTACCCCTCCCTGCTCACGGTGAAGGAGTAGGGCAGGGTTGTCCAACCTTTTGGTTTCCCTGGGCCGCATTAGATGAAAAAAATTTCTGGGGCCACCCAAACACTAACACTAGTTGATGAGCAAAAAAAAAAAAAAGGATGAGCAGGTCCCAAATTTGCAATCACTAATATAGAAGATGTACTTATCTACTATAATAAAACCCTAAGCACTTCAAACTTCGTGATCCCTGCATCCGTGATCCATAGATCCATGCCAATAGAACGAGCCTGTGGCGTCGGAGTTTGTGACCACAGACGCAAGGAGGCAGAGAACACGCCGGCAACTCCCCCCTCCCACCCTCACTCACTCTAACACGGTAATAAATCTATTCATTCACATCTGCCCTTCTCTTCAAAGCAGCCTGCTGAGGATTGCCAGCCGGCTGTAGCGAACCTCGCAAGCCGCTCTCCAACTCGGTAACACATTCCCTCTGATACAATCCCGCCCCTCCTCTGATCACGTCAGAGGGAACGTGCTACCGAGGTGGAGAGCGGCCTGCGAGGTTCGCTACAGCCAGCTGGCGATCCTCAGCAGGCTGCTTTGAAGAGGGCAGACGTGAATGAAGAGATTTACTACCGTCTTAGAGTCTAGTAAACCTTCATTAAAGGGACACTGGAGAGGAACAAAAAAAGCAGTAATGCTTACCGTGACTGAGTGATCCTCTACGTACACTGCTGACAGTGGGAGCACCCACAGGCTTCCGCATCCCCATTCTGATGAGCAGGGATGCGCACTCCTGGTTTTCCCATTCACATCTATTACAGCTATAGTGAGCCTCTTCAGAGGTGAGCCTCATCAGAGTGGGGATGCTGAATCAGCTATCAGCAGCGCACGTGGAGGATCGTTCAATCAGGGTAAATATTACTGCTTTTTTGGGCCTCTCACTTTGAACTTAGGCTCCTTCAAAATGAACATCTCCCCTGCTGTAGCTAGTAGGGATACCCAAGTTTCACCAACTGACGGCCACCTCCTCCCCTCCAACTTCTCAAGTTCTGGAGCTGGCAGCAATATTACAGAGTCCTTCCCTCCTCCCTGCCCCCCTCCCATCTTGGCTTTCATGAAAGCAGTGGCAGCTTGAGGATATTGCCATTGGCTGCAAAGCTTGGAGATTTTGGGTTGTCAGACTGGAGGAAGATGTCTTCAGGTGGCAGGGCTTGGGGTTCCCCAATAGCTCTAGTATTTGTAAATTGTACTCAGGCGGGGAGAAACTTTGGTGCCCATCCACTAATTTTGGGCTCCAGTCCCTCCCTTAAATCAGCTGTATATGACTACGCTACTGAATGCAAAAATAATTGTGATGCACATATCCCAAAGCTAACATATTCCAGTTAATAAATTCAGAATAAAACAATTTTTTTTACCTTGTTGTCTGGATATTTTGTTTTTCCATCATTTTGGTCCCGGTTTCTCTTTCTGCTTTTTGTCTCTTCAACTAATTCTCTTTCCAGTGCCTGCTGTTTTCCATCTTCTCTCAGTCCCTAGCTCTCCCATTTCCCATCTCACTCCTTTCCCAGCCTTCTATTTCTTTCTATCTACTCCTCACTCATCTTGTCATCTCCATTTTGACATCATCCACATGGCTCACCACTTTTAGAATCCCCTCCTTCTTTCCTCTGGTCAGGCTATAACTCTCTGTCCCTTTCTTTTCATCCCCTTTCTTATCCCAGATCTCATCCCTCCTGCCCTCCTATGGGTCCATCTCTCCTCCTCTATCCCCATGGTCCAACATTTTGATCCCTCTCTTTTCTGTTTTTCTTCTTCGCTCCTCTTTTGATGCTGAACAGTGAAATGGAGGGAAAAAAAGAGAATGCTGTAACTCTGCCTTCCATCCACAGGCCTAAAATTTCTCCATCTCCAGATCCAACTTCTCTCCCTTTCTCTTCCCAACTGCCCCCCACCCATCGCTCCCCATGCTTGCCTGCCTCCATCCCCCTGGTCCACCATTTCTCCCTCTCTCTTCCCAACAGTTCTCCCTTCAAGTATCTCTTTCCTTCTTCCTCCACACCACCCCAGGTCCAATTTCTCTCCCTTCAGACCATTGCCCACCATCTCTCTCTCTCTGTCCTCTGTTTCTGGCCCCATAAGGTCTCCCCCCTCCCCACGCCCAATCTGGCACTTCTTTTAATACCCTCCCCCTCTGTACTTTTAAAAAAACCCAGTCCAGGAGGCTTCCTTGGCCCAGCATGTTCTTCCCCTTCTCTCCAAGCCCATGCATCTCTACCTCACTCCTCTCCCACCACCGTGTCCAATAATTCTCTCTCTCTCTAGTTCTCCTCTTTCTTCATCTCTCCATGTGAACCATCTTTCCCTCTCTGACACCCAATTCTCCCAACACTGTTCCCTCCCTCCCTCCCTCCATTCTTCAATCCTCTGGTTCATGTGCCCTCCCTCTCCTTCATCATTTGTCCAAAGTGCTCCCTCCCTCTAGAGTCCCAACATGACCTTCTGCCTCCCTCCGGCAGGTATTTATCTTCTGGTCGGCTCCCATGCTGCAATCGTTTTTCTGGTGAAAGCTGCGGGCGGTGATGGCTGGCTCCTCACACGATCCGTGGCTGTGCTGGAAGCATTTATTTTATGGCCATTGGCGATCCGCGCCTGTGCTGGAAACATTCCCTCCCTTCTGTGCCACCCTCTGGCGGGTATTTTTCTGGCTGGCTCCCTTGCTGCAGTTGTTTGCGGGTGTCGTTGGCTCCTCGCGCACGATTCATGGCTGATTCGGAAGCCTTCTCTCTGACGTTGTGATATCAGAGGGAACGCTTCTGACACAGCTACAGATCACGCACGAGGAGCCGACGACACCCGCGGACAACTGTAGCAAGGGAGCCGGCCAGAAAACTACCCACGGGTGGAAGAAGCTGGGCCGCACAAAACTCCTTGTTCGGCTGTGGGTTGGACACCCCTGGAGTAGGGGCAGGGAAGAGGATTGGCATGTGGCTTCGATGCAGAGCGCCTGGCTAAAACACGCTTGGGAGAACACTGCAGTACTATCATTCCAGGTTCAAGCATTAATTCTATGAATGGAGCTTCTCTGAAGAGCTCCTGCAGCTCCTGATCACTCATGGCCTCCAGTTTATCCATACTGCTGTGGTAGAGTGCAGTTGTGCATTTCTTGGCATATGCCAGCCCCTCTTTGCCATGAACAAGCTTGGTTACATCTGCTGCAAGGTGTTTCTGAGGCCCTAGCTTCTCTGGCTCTTTCTTGTGTATGTCCAGGATGTGCACAATCTCCGGAAAAGGCAAAAAAGTGAAAAGTTTCAAAAGTTTTTCTACACAGGAGTCCTGTTGTCGGACAAAGAACTCGTAGACATCTTGTCTTGTTACCCTCTGGATGAACTCATAGCCTGTTATTATGTTGCCCAGCTAGTCGGAGCCACCAATCTGGATCCGGCAGTCATAGTGCTGATGCAAGAAGTAGAAGTCATAGGCCTGGAACATCTGATAGACAAATTCAACTAGGCTCATGCCCTCTGGGCTCTGTAGGTGAGACTGCACACTATGCCAGCTCAGCAGCGTGCCCATGCGAAAATGGCAACCCATCAAGGCCAGAAACTCAACGGCTCTACGTTCCTCATACCAGGTGGAGTTCAGGATACTCAGGCTGCCTCACACCTTTTCCCTCTGCCCTCCAACCCAGCCAGCAATAGTTCCCCTTAACAGTATCTGTAGAAGGATTTATGGTTCACTTAGCAGTATTATAAACACGTTACGTTTCTGTTAAGTGGTCTAGAGAAAACCATAACCTTTTATTCAAGTTCAAATATCATGGTCTAATTATACGACACAAACCCAGGCTAATGAGAAATATCTTTATTATGAAAATAGAAAAATATAATTCACAAGCCAGCTGCAGAATCTAAATATTGTTCAAAATATCTAATTACACAAATGAAACTCAGTACATGATTATCACAATCTAATGGTTAGACAATAAGTAAAACTTCTTGTTAAACACACACTATTCCTTATAATAATAATCCCTGATTAGCAAATGATTATATTATCACCCAGGTAACTTTTCAACCCTTTACCTTTATAATTGATTCCTATCTAATTCCCAAGCTAATAAAAGTAATTTCCGTATGCTCACCCTTAATTAGCCTCTCCGGCACAAGTAGGTGGAAGAAAACTTTGTGTCAGCTGGAAGACGTCAGGAATACCGTTGTAAAAGTTACACGTGTTGAAAATCCTTGATGAGGCTATAAATCATCAGCAATAAGTTCCGTTTATCTGTGCTAAGTTCAGAACAGTTTTTAAATGTCCGAATTTCTATCTCTTAGGCAGAGAATCACACGAGGTAACTTACAGGTCTAATTATTGAAAGAAAAAGTTTACAATTAGAACATCTGTGAGCAGATCTGAGCTTCCCCGGACCTTATCACAGACTAACTAATTATTAATTAATTAGCACCTTTCTTTTCTTGAATCTCATCAGATGACTTCCTCGGACCAATCCAGAAACAGAACTTGATGAATAGCCTTTCTGTATAAAGTATCATATATGCTGGAAGACCCAGGGCCGTTAGACAGATAAGAACAGAATAATTTCTTCAAGATTCACACTGTCCCATTATTAAAGCACAGATGAATGCCCTTGAATAGCAACATTCGGGTACATCCCCATAATGCATCATTCTTCTTACTTCTTGCAAAATTCATGCTGGAAAGTTGCTTGCAGAGAGATTCTTGAAACAATGGTTCAGGCTTGATGACATCATGGAGGCCTAACCTCAGGTGTGAATACGGAAATATCCCTACAGTCCCCCCTTTTGGAGGAGAAATAACTTCAATGGAGTCTATTTCACCTTCAACCTAACTAAGTAGGAAAGGATCGACAAGACCCAAGGTGATATAAAAATGCATAAACATAAGCAATACCATATAAATCAGCAATAAATCAAAGATATCAATAATCAATGGATAATAATCATAAAGGCAAGGGTAAAATATATGAACCCAGCCAAATAAATGATAATAAAATCACTGAATAATGGCAATATATGATAAAATCAAAAATCATAACTACTTAGCAAGGCACAAAAGGTATGCCAAAGCAAAAGTTAAGACAGAAAGATCATAATCAAAAATACGGCTAGCAAAATTACTCTTTCATAGCCGCAATGAAATCATGCATTCTTAAGTCTGTATGTGATGGTTTCTGTTGAATAAGACGTCTAATACGGATGGTCTCATAGAGTGCAAAAACAGAGAACCCAAATAAGAGAACCCACAGGATGGCAAAAATTGGAATAACAACAGTGATAAAAAAAATCAATACTGCGGGTATCAACAACTTCATGTACATTGGAGGAGCCAATATGAAAGTCCTCAATATGAAGCTTATCATTATCAACTTTCAGTTCAATGGTGTGGGAAGGCTTTGTCATCAAATATTGTTCCACTTCAAGGGTAAAGTTGATGGGATGTCCACGGAAAACATCCAGGATTTCCAATTCAGTTTCAGTAGGAGTAGAGTCCAAATGGAAAAGAGAAACATCGAAATAAGATGATCTGGAACGGAAAGAAGAAGAAACCAGGAGAATCTTGAAGGACAACACGGGACTGCGGACCAGGATCGATTACTTTGGTACCAACGCCAATCAGCAGGACAACCAGGAACAGCATCGGCAGAACTCGTTTCGCCATCTGAAAAACAGAAAAGAGAGAGAACAGCCTAGGCTGTTGCTAGGTTAATGTCTTCATCACAACAATGGTTTCATCCTGGGCAAATTTACTGGGATGACATGGTCTCAGTTGATTAATGTGGACCCATTTAAGGACATCTGCACCTGGAGAATTTGATTTGATGCGAATTTGATAGGCCACAGGTGAAGCTTTTTCCACTATAGGGAATGGACCATGCCAACTTGGCAAAAATTTACTTTCTTTGGCCTTGGTTTTGCCAAAATTGTAATAGAATACCTTGTCGCCAATTTGGTATTCCTTTGTGGTAGTCCTATGATCATAATAGGCTTTTCTACCTTTAGCAGCAATTTCCAGATATTTCTGGGCAAAAGAAAATGCACCCTGTAAATGGTTACGTAAATGGGTGACATATTCATGAGCAGTAGTAGCACTAGAAAGATTTACATCATTAGTTCTATACAACAAATGAATTGGTAATGTCATTTCTCTACCTGTCATCATTTCAAAAGGCGTCACCCCCGTAGAACGGTGAGGCGTGGCACGAATAGCCATCAGTACCAAAGGTAACTTCATGTCCCAATTCTTACCAGAGGTAGACACGTACTTCTTCAGGATCGTGATGATGGTACGATTCGCTCTTTCCACTTGTCCCGATGATTGAGGGTGGTAAGCTATGTGCAATTTACTTTTCACTCCGAGTATCTTCCACATATGTCGCATCACCTCCGCAGTGAAATGTGATCCTTGGTCTGAGTCCACTCTCATGGGCAAACCCCACCTACTGAACACATGATTCAGTAACAAGGTAGCGGTAGTCTCTGCCGTACAATTGGGTGCAGGCAAGCACTCAATCCACTTTGTAAACAAACAAGTGACAGTCAACATATACTTATTACCTCGGGAGGAACGGACCACTGGGCCAATCCAATCAATCTGGATGTCGGACCAGGGCATGACCAAACCCTTCTTTCTCAAGGGTGCTCGGTGAAGTGGTGTAGAGGGTTGAAATTGACAACAAGTCAAGCAACCTCTCGTATATAACTGTACATCTTGCCGCATATGAGGCCAGTAGGCCACTTGCTTCAGTGTCTCATAGGTAACTTCTTCACCTCTATGTCCTGCACAAGGTTCATCATGGGCATGTTGCAACATGATTCCTCGATATGCACGGGGTACAACCCACTGCACAATACCATGCTTACTCGTCCGAGTGAGCAGGTTCTGATGAATCGAAAATTTCTCTCTGGAGGTGTAGAGTATCCTCAGTTCTTCATCCTTCTGATCGTCTTCAGACAATGGATGATCCTGTGGATTCTGTATGAAGTTATAGAACTTTCCCAGGATAAGATCGGTCTTCTGAGCGGTTACAAGATCAAAGGAAGGAATATCATTACCCCACTGCACTACAGGTGTTTCAGCTACCTGTTTAGCTTGGCGTCGAGTAATAGCATGTACCATTGAAAACAACTCTTCAGGGCATTGCCATAGTTCACCTGACAAAGCACCTTCTTTGGCCAGTTGATCCGCAAGGTCATTTCCGATCTTGTCAGAACTATTAACCTTAGCATGACCTTTCACTTTCTTCCAGTAGATGGTCATGTCATTGTCTCGTACCAATTGATCTAAGGCTAGAATCAAGTCGCCATGATGGACAGGCTTTCCTTTGGAATTTAACATGTCCTTCTTTTTCCACACGGGTAAGTGAGACACAAAGTTTTGACGCACATAATCAGAATCTGTACAGATAATCAGTTCTGGGATCCCCTTCTGTACCGCAGACTGTACAGCGACCAAGGCTGCTACAATCTCTGCGTATTGGTTGGTTTTAGCACCAAATCTATACTTCAAGGTTTCCATAGGTGTGTCGGCATTCCACACTACACCTACTCCTGCGACCAGAGTATGGGTCGAGGTCTGGTGGAAGGCACAGCCATCTACGTAGACTTGAGGTATATTGGCACATAGGTGTTCATCGTAAAGATGATGACGATGGGGTTCCTCCTCTTCTGGTGGAACATCAGGTTCCGGTATACCTGTAAGAGAATCTTGTTCTGTACAATCATGCAATTCTGCTATCCCTTGGGCTACTGTGTTACGATGTTTCAGTGCATACTTTACCTGTAAAGGCCATCCTTGGAGAGCCAAAGTCCATGAGACTATTCGGCTATTGGAGACACGACCAGTTTTGATCTTGTCACTGCCCAAGAAACTAATGGGTTGATGACAAGTCTCTACAATGAGTTTTTCTCCTTGGATGTAACTCCGAAAATGTTGAAGAGCCCAAACAGTTGACAGTAGAGCTTTCTCACATTCAGAATACTTCTTCTCTACATCGGTGAAGCCTTTGCTTGCATAGGCCACCACACGCTTGTCAGAGTCGTATTTCTGGTACAGGACAGCACTCATAGAGTGTTTGAAGAATCCTAGGTCGATGAAGAATTCACGACCACTCTCAGGGTAGGCCAAGCAAGGAAAGCTACTAAGCTGATCTTTCATCTCTTGCATAGCATCTTCCTGTTCAGGACCCCACGTCCAAGGTACATCCTTCTTTAGTAAGGCAACCAAGGGTCTAGAGATCTCTGCATACTGATCTATGAACTGTCGAGAATAATTGCATATCCCCAAAAATGAACGAAGTTCCGTCAAATTGGTAGGTTTCCTTAACTGTTGTAGGGCCTGTATCCTTTTCTTCTGTGGTCGAAGACCTTCAGAGGAAATGTCATACCCTAAATAATTCAGAGATGTTCGGCACCATTGACCTTTGGCAAGGGTCAATTTAGCTCCTGCATTTTGCAATTGTTGGAACACATGTTCTACCTCTTCCAGGTGTTTCTGAAAGGTGGGACTCTTGATCAGGATGTCATCCACATAGACTAGAGTTCCTCGAGCTTCCGCATCTGGAAGGGCTTTATGGAGAAATATGTTGAACTCAGCTGGAGAGTTCAGAAAACCAAAAGGTGTTCTATTCCATGTGTACTGTTTCTTCCCAAAGGTAAATGCTAGTTTGTATTGATCCGGTGGATGTACAGGAACTGTCCAAAATCCAGAAGCTAAATCCAAACTGGTAAAATACTTAGCTCCTTTGATGGTAGTCAAGCTCTGGTCAAGATGGGCCATAGGCCACCTAGACAAGGGTACCCGCTTGTTTAGCTGTCGGTAGTCCAAGGCAATTCTCCAACTGTTATTCTTCTTCAGGATTGGCCACAAGGGTGAGTTGTATGTACTGTTGCAAAGCCTAATGATACCCCTAGTTTCCAGGGTATCAAGTATCTCTTGCACGGACTCATACGAGGCCAAAGGAATCTTATACTGACGTACGAAGACGGGCTTACTGTGGAGATCCGTAGGAATCTTGGTCACATGTAGATCGGTCAGTCCAGTGTCATAAGAATCCACTGCAAAAAGGTCTCGATACTTGTACAACAACTGTGTGAACTGAGCCTTTTCTTCATCAGAAGAGCACGCATCAGCTAGGTCCACTTGTTCCTTTACCATAGCATCAAACTTAGAAAAAGGTTGGTTGGAAGAGATTTCCACTTGGTCTTCAATCTGTTCTTGCAAAGATGAAGACTCAATGGCATTCACCGCTTTAGATTGGTCAGACAGAGCTAACTTCCTGGATAAAATCAAAAAATCATTCTCCACTGTTACATGGGAAGTCGTTGCATCATATGGCCAAAGGAAGTCCAGTGAAATGAGTCCTTTAGGTGAGGTAAAAATATGGTCCAGTATATCCCCCCCTTGGCAGGGGTCAACAATGGAAGACAAGCTGCCAATGATAGGCAATGTTACCTCAACATCAGGAAAAGATTCACCCACTAGAAAACCCAAATGTTCTCCAGCGGAGAGAAAGACTTCCGTAGGTTGAGCATTGACAAGCAATACATGGAAAGAAGAGGTAGGTACTTCAAGACATGGTAAAGCACCTAGAGAAAGACCATGCTCGAGAAAAGAGGAATTCGGGTTGAAAAAGCCAATATCATCGAGCATGCGTTGACCATGGGCCAAACGAAGAGGCAGAGCAAAATCATGCACAAGGCCAGGAATCTTGACGTCTTCAGCACAAACCACTTCACAAACTTGAGGAAGAAGTTGTCCAGCCTTCAGACCATCCATCAGGTCCACATTTTCTACCGGGGTACCTTGCAATCTGCTCCAAAGCACACCGTTCACCAAATCAACGTAGACTCCTAGACGAACAAGACATTCTGATCCTAAACACAAGGATGTGTATAGGCCTTTCACCACAGAAAAGTGATGAGTGAAAGTCTTAGAACCCAGGGTCAGCGAAAGGCTACAAACCCCAACAAGAGGCTTGACCCCCTGACCTGGTATAGGTAGGTGAGTAGAGTGGCGCCGAACAAACGGAACTGATGTGGTTCGCTGAAGTTGACAGTAAAAAGATTCACTAATCATGGAGATGTCACTCTGGAGTATCAATTGAGCTTGAACTGGGACAGAACCGTGCAGGTGAACATCAACAGACAAGTCAGTATCATCCTGGTGAAGTACAGCCAGTAGACGAGGATGAGAGGTCAAAGAACTGGAAACAGATGAGGTCGGGTCTTGGACAGTCTCTTGAGGTGGATCTGGCACGGGGAACGTAGACTTCAGAACAATCTCCAAATGGTCAGCCTGGAGAACAATGTCAGATATTTGTTCCTTGGGAACGCTGACAATCTCACGGTCTGTGGGACCCCCTTCTGGAACATTGGCATACCGTAGCTCCAAAATGTGTGGATCCGCTGAACGCAGGAAATTTATTCGAATTGAAGTATCGTTTCGTTCCACAGTACTGGTAACCTGGGGAAGGCGTGTAGTCGGTACCTTTCCAAAAGGAAGGGGACGAGTCACCTGAGCCCAGACCACTTCTTGGACGTAATCCAAAATAGGCCGCAATCTCTTCAAAAGATCGTTTCCAATCAAAAACTCCTCTCCTGGACTAGTGGTAATAATCACTGGGTGTTTAACATTCATTTTGCCTAACTGCAAGGTCAGCCAAGTTTGACCAACTGTCTCAATGTTCTGATGTCCATATGCAACCAAAGACAAATCACTGGGAATAATCAACAGTGTATTCTGGGTACCCAGGGTAGTCTGCAAACGTTGGAATAGTCCCTGAGTGATCAAAGTCACTTCGGAAGCCGTATCAAGTAAACCGGGACAAGACAAAACCTGTTGTAGAAACAAAGGTAAAGTGTACCGTTGACCCATAGGCGTTAACCTACCCAAGAAATACTTGTGTGACTTAATGGAATCCCATGAAGGAAGCCACTCTGTGTTCTCAGATAATTCATTGGATTGTACCAGATCTATGTCTTGTGTAGCATCAGGAGATGTTGTTTGGACAGAAGATACAATAGTGGGTGGAGAAATTGGTTCTCGGACTAGTCATGCGTTATCATTCTCTAACAATTCGGGTGTGTCATCCAGGTCGTCTACTGAGGAAGCATGGGTATCAGTTATTACAGACTTGACCACTCGAGTTCCGGAAGGCCTGTAACTGATATTGTTATCCATTCTCCTTGAGGTCTGTTCCTTTCTCGCGGGGACAGATGCTGCCAATTGTTTAGAAGTCAATTCCAGGGTAGAAATACGATTTACCACCTGAGCCAATTGTTCCATTATCACACTGAGGTCACTCTGCTTCTGTTGCTTATTGGGCCGTCTCTTCTTCTGTGTCTTGGGTCCATCCCTATTGGGTGGTGCATCAGAAGAGGAAGTCTGGTCTGCTGGACGAGATGAAACAGGTCCTGGAGTGGAAACTACAGAGCTACTAGGTTCCAAAGCAAGTGAATTCTGAACTGCGCATACACTCAGCTTAGGTTCCTTAGATCGTGCTTTGGGCACCGGTTTCTCAGATGGGCCTGCAGGAACCCTGACTTTATGATCATAGAAATCCTCGGCTACGGCTAAGATTGATGAGTAAGAGGCCTTTTTCATACCAGCCACAACCACACTCATATATTCAGGCAAGGCTTTTGCAAAGAGAGATCGGAATTCTCCATACTCCAGTTCGTCCTCAGAAGGAGTCCTGTCTGGAAAGAAATGTCGTTTCAGACGGAAAGCAAATTCACGGGGATTTTCTTGGAGTCCACAACGCAAATGGAATGCAGCTTTGCGAGATTCAATGGAATCAGCGTATGTACCATAACGTCTTTTGAGTTGTTGTTCCACCTCTAACACATCCGAAGTACCAGTGATGATGGATCGCAACGTCTCAGAACACTCAGAAGCAAAGGACCAACGGAGTAAACGAAGCTTATCACTGTCCTCTGTCACTGCATAAGTCTCAAAGAACTCATGTATTGAGGCCAAATGTGCTTCAATAGTTAGCTTAGTTCCCTCTCTAAAAGGTTCTATCATTTGTTTAAACATCTTCATTATCTGTACGTGATAGGGTGGTATAGTATAACTACCTCCTTTCTTTTGAGTTTCTTTCCCTGTTTCATTATTGTGCTGTGACCTTTGTGGAGTATGTTGTGAAATGTCTGGTGCTTTGGTGCCATCTGGTGGTTGTTTAGGCTCACTGTAAACTGACCTTACTGGGCGTGGTTTAGAGTCAGAAGGTTCAGTGATGTCACAGGAATTTGAGATAGACCTTACAGGGCGTGGTTGCTGCACTGGGCGGTCAGCTAGTGTCACTAATTTCTCAGGGCAGGGTTTGTTACTAGGCAACAAGTCATCTGCAGTAGAATCAGAACACTCCTGCGAATTCCTGTACCCACCTTCCTCCCTAGCTGTAAAAAGAACGAAAGACGGTCCTAGGAGCCGGTTTAGGAGAATGAGGAGGTGACACAGGGAGTAAGGGAGCTGGAATATCCCTCTCACTACAAAAAGTAGCAACCTTGTCTTGCAAAACTTTCACATCAGAAGCTAACGCAGTTCTTTGGAAAGATATATCTTGAACATTCTGGCGCAGAGCCAAATTATCGGCATCTGCCTGACATAACAAGTCAGTTAGCTGATTGACAAGTAACTTACTTTCTGAAAGTTGTTTCTGAGACTCCACAAAGTCCGCTTGTAAAGCACATAGTTGCCTGTCAGCACGGGCAGCCTTTTCATTAGACAGACGTTCGGTAGCATCTAACTTTTCACCCAGACAAACATAAGCAGAAGTTACGTCCGCTAGTTCCATCTGCAACCTGGACAAAATCTCAGCATGTTTGCTTTCACTCTTATCATGATCTTTATGACAATTAGTTAAAGAAAGCTGTAAATCTGCCTTCTGAGCCCGGACAGTATTAAGTTGCGTCACTAAAGATGTACACTTAACACAAGAAATATCCACTGTACTTTTTTTCTGACTTTCAAGTTCAGCATTCAACTCAGAACATTGATGTCGTAACTCCGACATCCTCTGATCAAAGTCGGAATGTTGATCTTCACAATTAGAAGCTAACAATTCAAGAGAATCATTACGAGTCCGTTCTGCTTGCAAAGAATTTTTACAATCCTCTAATTGCTCATATAAATCACTCTGAAGCTGACGTTGGTGAGATAAACCAGAAACAGAAGTTTTAAAAGCAAACAACGCACAGATAAGCTCTGAATAATTTTCTCCTGTAGGTTTAGTACGAGCATGTAGGAGACGCTGCAATACTGAACAGTACGCCTGATTAGAGTCCTCTATATCTGCATGTAATAAACGTACAAGGTCAGAAAAATACACATCAGAATCTGTCTGTTTTAAAACTTGCACAGCTAATTTCTGAAAAACATCCTTTTCAAGAGCATGCCACGAAATCTGAGTTTCAGTGTCAACAGACATGGCTAAGGTCGTAAATTAGAAACCTAGATATCCCGGCAAACGAGCCCCCAAAATCTGTAGAAGGATTTATGGTTCACTTAGCAGTATTATAAACACGTTACGTTTCTGTTAAGTGGTCTAGAGAAAACCATAACCTTTTATTCAAGTTCAAATATCATGGTCTAATTATACGACACAAACCCAGGCTAATGAGAAATATCTTTATTATGAAAATAGAAAAATATAATTCACAAGCCAGCTGCAGAATCTAAATATTGTTCAAAATATCTAATTACACAAATGAAACTCAGTACATGATTATCACAATCTAATGGTTAGACAATAAGTAAAACTTCTTGTTAAACACACACTATTCCTTATAATAATAATCCCTGATTAGCAAATGATTATATTATCACCCAGGTAACTTTTCAACCCTTTACCTTTATAATTGATTCCTATCTAATTCCCAAGCTAATAAAAGTAATTTCCGTATGCTCACCCTTAATTAGCCTCTCCGGCACAAGTAGGTGGAAGAAAACTTTGTGTCAGCTGGAAGACGTCAGGAATACCGTTGTAAAAGTTACACGTGTTGAAAATCCTTGATGAGGCTATAAATCATCAGCAATAAGTTCCGTTTATCTGTGCTAAGTTCAGAACAGTTTTTAAATGTCCGAATTTCTATCTCTTAGGCAGAGAATCACACGAGGTAACTTACAGGTCTAATTATTGAAAGAAAAAGTTTACAATTAGAACATCTGTGAGCAGATCTGAGCTTCCCCGGACCTTATCACAGACTAACTAATTATTAATTAATTAGCACCTTTCTTTTCTTGAATCTCATCAGATGACTTCCTCGGACCAATCCAGAAACAGAACTTGATGAATAGCCTTTCTGTATAAAGTATCATATATGCTGGAAGACCCAGGGCCGTTAGACAGATAAGAACAGAATAATTTCTTCAAGATTCACACTGTCCCATTATTAAAGCACAGATGAATGCCCTTGAATAGCAACATTCGGGTACATCCCCATAATGCATCATTCTTCTTACTTCTTGCAAAATTCATGCTGGAAAGTTGCTTGCAGAGAGATTCTTGAAACAATGGTTCAGGCTTGATGACATCATGGAGGCCTAACCTCAGGTGTGAATACGGAAATATCCCTACATATCCACGATATCCTGTTTGTGTCTAGATTGTAAGTTCTTTGAGAAGGTACTGTGTTTGTGACTCTGTACAGCGCTGCGTATGTCTGGTAGCGCTAAAGACATAGTTAATCATAGTAGCAGTTTTTCAACGTAATTACATTTAGATTCGCAGCTTGGCTTTGTACATGGCTCGCTGCTTCTTTCGATCCCCCGACTCGCCCCTCTTGGACTCTCTTCTAAGAGAGCCTAAAGGCTGCTACCTGGTCGACGGTCTCTGACCCCCGCCGCGCCCTCCCTGCGTTGAGCTGCACTGCCGTAGTGGCTCCAGAGCCCGGCGGCTCACCGGCCCGGCGCAGATCGCGGCCACCATGGCCACCAAGAGGTCAGAATCCCGGCTGGAGACAGAGATCAAGCGCTGCCTCTCTGAGTGCCAGTGGGAACGGATCTCCGAGCTCGTCAAGCAGCTTTCGGCCAAGCTCATCGCTAACGGTACAGAGTGGGCTTGGGCCTAGTCAAGCCGCTAAGTCTCGGACTTTCTTGCCAGGCAGACCCGGGGAGAGAGTGTTAATGGAAGCGCCCATTCACTTCTTAATATTTATGAGAGGGGGAGAAGTAATTACAGGTAGACAGACTGGGCTTCAGCAATGGGAACTTTACAAAGTAAATCTGCAGGGGAGTTTGGTTCAGCAGAACATAACATAAAGAATAGCCTTCCTATAGGGTTATGGCGCTGAAAGTACAGGAACGCTAGTTAGCTGGCAAGTGGCCCACGTGTAAGGAGGCAGCTGTGGGTTCAAAACCACAGTACACTGTCTGTGCGCTGCTCTGCAGTAGAAAAAAAGTCAGGTTGAGGCGGGAGTCAAATGTTGAACTTCCGGCTCTTCAGACTGTGCCTGGGGAATCCCCAAGCCGGTGAGAGGGTGTTTAAAAAAAAAAAATACCGTATTTGCCGGCGTATAAGACGACTTTTCAGTACCTTAAAATCCTCCCCAAAGTCGGGGGTCGTCTTATACGCCGGGTACTGTTTACATGCCCTTACTTTACATTAGAGAGCTGCACGGGGACGCCCCTAGGGTCACGGGGATCCCGTGGGGACGCCCCCTAGGGTCGCGGGGATCCCATGGGGACGCCTCCGAGGGTCGCGGGGCTCCTGCGGGGCTGGATGTACTCAGTCTTCTGGATGTACGCGGCTCTTCTTCTCCCTACCTTCTCTGCTTGCAGCACAGAGCCGAACGGAAGTCTTCCCGACGTCAGCGCTGACGTCGGAGGGGAGGGAGGGCTTAAACAAAGCCCTCCCTCCCTCCGACGTCAGCGCTGACGTCGGGAAGACTTCCGTTCGGCTCTGTGCTGCAGGCAGGGCAGATAAGGAGAAGGAGAGTAGCCTCGCGGTTCGAGTGGCTACCAAGGGAGAGGGGCGGCCCGCCCCGCCCCGGTTGCAGCACAGCCGGCCAGGTTCCCTTACTTTTGTGGCACTTCCCCGACCGACCGATAACAGCCCGGGTCCGACAATCCTCCCTGCCCTGTAGCCGCGAATCTAAATTACCTTCTTACAGCAGCTGTAAGAAGGTAATTTAGATTCGCGGTTAAGGGCAGGGAGGTTTGTCGGACCGGGGCTGTTGTCGGTCGGTCGGGGAAGTGCCACAAAAGTAAGGGGACCTGGCCGGCTGTGCTGCACCCGGGGCGGTAGAGAAGGAGGGGGGGAGAAGGACGCTGAAAGGCCATGGTGAAGACAGGAGGGGGGGGAAGGACTCTGAAAGCACTTGAAGACAGAGGAGGGAGAAGGACGCTGAAAGCACATGGGGGAATACAAAGGGGTGGAGAAGGACGCTGAAAGGCCATGGGAAGGGCGGGGGGGGAAGGACTCTGAAAGCACTTGTGGAAGACAGAGGGGGGAGAAGGATGCTGAAAGCACATGGGGAAGACAAAGGGGTGGAGAAGGACGCTGAAAGGCCATGGGGAAGATGGGGGGAGAAGGACACAAAGGAAATGAGGAAGAGAGAGTAGGGAGAAGACGCTGGCAGGGAAGAAGACAGATGCCAGACTATGGGGGGAGCGGAGAGAAGAAGATGGGTGCCAGACCAATTTGGAAGGGGGAAGAAAGGGAGAGGCACAGTAACAGAGCAAATGGAAGATGCAGAAGGAAGAGAGATAGTGGATGGAAGGAATTGAATGAGAACATGAGGAAAGCAGAAACCAGGCAACAAAGGTAGGAAAAGAATTCTATTTCTTTTTTTTTTTTTTTTGCTTCAGGATAAAGTAGTATATTAGTTGTGTTGATAAAAATTTATAAACATTAGAGGCTTTGGTAGAAACCCGTTTACAAAGTATGTATTCTTCCCAATTAATATTTTCAAATTAATAAAGTCTTTTTGCTTATTTGTAAATGGGTTTCTACCAGAGCCTTTAATTCAGTAGCATAATTAAATGAAATAACTATTTCTGAAGTTTATAGGGACGGGCGGGGACGGAGGGGATTCCTTGCGGGGACGGGTGGGGACGGAGGGGATTCCTCGTGGGGACGGAGGGATTCCTCACGGGGACGGGTGGGACTTTGGCAGGGACGGGTGGGGACGGGTGGGATTTCTGTCCCCGCGCAACTCTCTACTTTACATGCCCTAACATCTCCTTCCTTACCTCCTTACGGTGCTTACGGTACTAGTAAACCTGCCGGGACATCAGTGTGACAAGGGTGCCAGCTCCTTCATCCTGCGCAGCGGGAAGCAGCGGCGCTCTGGCCCCACCCCTTTTCTCTTTACTACGTCTCTCGCACATGCGGCCGTGTGTGGAGTCTAGCCCTTAAGGAAGTTGCGGGGGCGAACAGGAGGCTTTTGAAGGCTTTTAAAGGGAAACTGTCATGCCAGCAAACTTGCTAGGGACTTGCCCGGCACTTGCTCTCTCCCTCTATGTGTTATCTTCCTTCTATCATTGACAGTTTCAGTTTGGTTAACAGTTTAGAAAACAAATAGCATGGCAGCTCCCATGGGTTTATTGTTCTATTCAGCTTTAGTGAATTAATTAAAATTGTTGAAATAAATTCTGATGTTCTTTTAAGTTTTATTTGTTGTGCAGAAGGTGTGCGGAAGAAGGGGTAGTCTTATATGGCGAGTATATAACAAACTCTATATTTTAACTGTAAAAGTTGGGGGGTCGTCTTATATACGCCCAGTCGTCTTATACGCCGGCAAATACGGTATTTGAGCAGCAGGATTTGCGACTGAGATGACAGCCAGGCGGTCATCTAAATTAGCTGGGCGGAGCGCCCGGCTAAAAGGCTCGAGAGAGAACACTGCCTATATTTTGCTTTTAAAAGGGCCTGATAAGTATTAGGCTCCCATCTTAATTTCAATTGCCTCTCTAAATCTTTAATATTTTGCTCTAAGAGAATAAAATCTTTAATTGTTTTCTGATATATGATGAATACGAAACTATATATCCTATCATGGTAGCCTTAAAGGCATCCCATAATGTTTCTATAGATATTTCTTCCGATGCATTGATCTGAAAAAATTCATTTATTTTTGACTGAAGATCTTCTTTAAAGTTGGTATCTGCTAGCAATGCATTATTGAATCTCCATACAGGTCTATTATTTTTTTGTCCATCCATATCACATTCAATCCAGACACCCCCATGATCCGACAGAATAATTGGATCTATGGTTGCCCTTTTTGTCTATTGAACTAAATTATCTGATACAAATATATAATCAATTCTTGAAAATGATTTATGTACATGAGAGCAAAATGAAAATTTCCGATCATTGAAATGAAGAATCTGCCATATATCTTTTAAACCACAAGAATTCACCAAATTATCTAATCCTAACGATTTTAATATTTTACTAGTTTTTTTTTTTAATCCAATATCAGATCTATTACTACATTAAAGTCCCCTGCCAGTATTATATTGGAGGCTGATGATGATAAAAATCAATTTTTGAAGATTCTTTAAAAATTCAACCTGGTTCGTATTAGGTGCATATATATTAAACAGCAACAAGGTTTCATTCCCTGAGCTCATTTCCACTTGAATCCACCTTCCCAACAGATCCATAGATATCATGTTAAATGTTGCTAAACACTTTATGCACTAAGATAGCAACTCCAGCTTTTTTCCCTACAGCAGGGGCATAAAAACATTGTTTAACCCAATCCCCTTCTAATTTTTTTGATTCTACTGCAGATAAATGGGTCTCTTGAATAAAATATATATCCGCCCCCCTGCCGTTTCAGGAAAGATAATGTTTATTTTCTCTTTATAGGGTGATTGAGCACATTGACATTTAGTGAATTTATTTTCAAAGACATTACAATATATTTTTAATAAGGTACCAACATAAGAAACCTAAAATAAACCACATCCAGCCTAAATTATTATACCTAATACACATCTATTTCCCCCCATTTATAAACTCTAACCCCCACCCACCTTCCCACCACCTACATATATGATTGCTTGATAACGCAATTAAGATTAGTAATCAAAAACTCACCCAGGCAACTTATCATTTTAATCTCTATTTGATTTCCCTTAATAAAATTAATAGTAATCATATCAATAATATAACAATATAAGCATCGATGTTATATTCTATCAGAAAGCCTGTTAGATCAATTGATAAATTTAATTTTATTCATTAAATATCTTCTTCATATTAAAACAGATATATTATAATAACTTATATTAATTAACTTAAATATACTATATCAATTGAATATATTATAGTATAATATATCCTCTTAAATAATTCTATATTCAATTAGATTAAAATATACTAACCAAATATTATATATATATATATATATATATATATAATATAAATAAAATATATCATCCCGAACAAATTAGCTTAATTTAATAAGTTGTATCTTATTCTAATACAATATGGGGCTCATAATCGAAAGAGAAAAACGTCCAAAAACCGGCCTAAGTCGGCACTTGGATGAACATTTCTCAAAAACGTCCAACTGCCGATAATAAAACCGGGTTTTGGACGTATTTATAAACGACCTAGACCTTCATAGTGCCGCTCAATATCTAAAGCTAAACAAGGCGTTTCGGGAGGCGTGTTGAGGGTGGGAGTTGGGCGAGACGTAGGCCGGCTTAGACTTAGTCGTACATCATGTATAACTGAATATTTAACAACAGAACCTAAACGGAACTTGGACGTTGTGACTTAGACCATGTAAAACATGGTCTAAGTCACAAAAAACCACCTAAACTCACCAGATAAGCACTGAATACACATAAAACAGACCACCACACACTACCCCAGTGATCACCAACCTCACCACCCCATAAAGATTTTATTCACTGACAGGCTGAAAGAGCTGGGGCTGTTCTCCCTGGAGAAGCGGAGACTTAGAGGAGACATGATAGAAACCTTCAAGATCATGAAGGGCATAGAAAACGTAGACAGGGACAGATTTTTCAAATTATGGGGAACTACAAGTACAAGGGGGCACTCGGAGAAGTTGAAAGAGGACAGGTTTAGAACAAACGCTAGGAAGTTCTTTTTCACTCAGAGAGTGGTGGATACATGGAACGCGCTTCCGGAGGCTGTGATAGGCAGGAGCACGTTGCAGGGCTTCAAAGAAGGTTTAGATAGGTTCCTAGAGGACAAAGGGATTGAGGGGTACAGATAAGAGTAGAGTTAGGTACAGGGATAGGAGTGAGAGGCAAGTATAGGAATAACCAGGGACCACTGATCAGGCAATGGGCCTGAAGGGCCGCCGCGGGAGCGGACCGCTGGGCGAGATGGACCTCTGGTCTGCCTCAGCGGGGGCAACTTCTTATGTTCTTATGTTCACAACTTTAAACTTCAGCCTCCAGACCATCATCACCTGGCCACCTAACATAGGAAAGCCTAGTCGTCTAACACAGAGGCAGCTTAAGTCGTCTTGGGGGTAGGTTAGGGACCCATAGAGAGGAGGACCCATGCCCATAAGCCCCTGTAATCACTGCATTGATACTTAAACATGTACACTCCCCTAAACACCCCCAAAACCCTTTTGTACTGACATATAAGTGGCTCCTGCAGTCATAAGGACTATTGGGATGGTAGATAAGTGGGTCTAGGGGATTCTGGAGGTGGTTTGGGAGGCTCACTGTCACCTATAAGGGAGCTGTAGGGAGGAGAAGCCATGGCACCCTTTTTGTGATGTTCACAGCAGTGCCCTGTAAGGTACCCCACTATTTAGGTGGCATGTCTAGGTGTGCAGTCCATCACTTTGCAGACCCCTCCCACGTCCAACAGGGCGTACTAGGCATTTTGGACTTAGACAGAAAGTTGGACGGAAATATGGTATAAAGATGGACGATCAGATCGGCAGGACGTATAATTAGACGATTTTCGAAAGTAAAAAAAAGTTAGACGTATCTTTCGAAAATGTTTCTTAGGCTCTTTTTAACTTTGGAAGACTTGCGAGATGGACATAAACGGACTTAGACATCCCTTTCAATTATGCCCCTCTATATGTTCATTGTGACTTTAACCAAAATTGTTTAACTAATTACATTACATTAGTGATTTCTATTCCGCCATTACCTTGCGGTTCAAGGCAGATTACATCCAAACTAAAACAAGAATTACCTTCAAAATTTGAAGGAATAGAATAAGCGATGAGATAAAATTTTAAGGTAATAACAATGTCGGGTAAAAATAGTTATCAACTGGAAGTAGAAGTTTTTAGGAGATAGGAATAGGGTGAATTAAGTGTTTTAGATAACGTTTGGTAAATAGAAGAGAATTATAGAGTATTAAGGGTATAGAGAGTGTTAGATGTTGGAATGGGATTGGTTGTGCTGGATAGGTTTTATGTATTTTGTGAAGAGTATGGTTTTGGTATCTCTCTTGAAGGTTTTGTAGTTTGTAGTTGAAGATAACAGAGTGGTGATTTGTCTGTCCAGTTTAGCTGCTTTGGAGGCTATAAGGTTGTTATAAAGTTTTTTTCGTTTGACATTTTTGGATGATGGGTTGGAGAATAGTGAGTGGGTTCTTCTGTGTCTGGTTGAGGAGGATTGATTTAGTCGGTTATTCCAGTAAGTTGGGCTTTCACCGTTGATAGCCTTGTAAAGTAAGCAGTAGAATTTGAAGTGCACTCTCACTTCTATTGGAAGCCAGTGCAAGTCATGGTATGCCTCTGTGATATGGTCATATTTTTTTAGTGAATAGACAAGTCTTAGGGCTGTATTCTGTACTGTCTGCAATTGCTTCATCATGGTCGCGGGACATGGTAGGTATAGTATGTTGCAGTAGTCTAACATCCCAAGAATAAGAGATTGTACCAATAGTAGGAATTGCTTCTTTTCGAAGAATGTTCAGATTTTTGTAATCTACAGAAGGACAGCAATATTATATGAAACATTTGTATTCAAAGATTCCTATATTATTACTGTAAAACCCCCTTAACTCAAAATATGTCACTCAATTCAAATTATTCAACTATTCTAATTAATCGTTTAAAGGAATATCCATAAAGTGAATTGCATCAACATCAATAAACTATAGTTATTTATAATAAAAATTGAATCAAGTGACATAAAGAAATTATATACTTGTTTAGAAAAAAAACACCCTTCTTTCCATTGTAACTCTGAATCCAGACATTGTGACTATTTAAGTATTTAAAACTAAATTACAATGACTAATTATTCAATTTATAGTATTATGGAAAATTCATTTACTAAATCCTCAAGAAAAAATCATTACATCTGTATTTATAGAGGCCCCCACCAGACTTATTGTTTAAATAAAAGTAACTTATCATAATATTAAAACACAATGTAGAATCCCTATATAACACCATATTTTCAATGCAGCCTAAAATCAAAATTTAAAATGAATTAATTGAATGCTTTTTTATAATTTGTTTCATTTATGTGCTTACTTAAATATGAAATTAATCCACTGAAGTCTCTAAATTACAACCTTTCTTAGTAGTTCAAACTAATTTTCATTGTCCCAAAATATCTAATGACCAATTTATAAGACTAAGTATATTTGAAACTATTATATATCCTTAATACAATTTGCTTCATCATCCAATTTTCGTTAACAACCTCATCAATAATAATAAAACGCTAGAGCGCACATGCGCTCTCAAAAATTCGTGAGGTCTGGCGCTGTGAGGTGTGCTTCTGTGGCAACATTCTAATTGACACCTCACGGCGCTTGCAGGGGCTGGAGGTGCGTGCGTGCGACTGTGCTCTCTCCAAACCTCCCGGCTCCAGCGGCGTAGGCAGCACCAGTGGCAGCAACCGAGTAGTGGACAGCAGCCCCGCTCCGGCCGTTGACCCCTCACAAACCTCCCGGCTCCAGCGGCGTAGGCAGCACTATAAACACGCTGCTTCGCGCCCTTCTGCCGATTTCCTCTGCCTCGTCTCTGATGACATCATCGGAGACAGATGCGGCAGAGGAAATCGGCAGTAGAAGGCCGTGAAGCAGCGTGTTTAAAGTGCTGCCTACGCAGCTGGAGCCCTGAGGTTTGTCGGTGGTGGGAGGGTCAGGAGCAGGCCAGATCGAGCAGGACAACGGCAGTAAAAGAAGAGGGAGGGGCCGAACGGAGCAGGGAAGAGAAGGGAAAGGGGGATGGGGAAAAAATGCTACTGCTTCTGCACAGGAAAGGGGGGGATAGGAGGGAAATGCTGTTGCTGCTGCATAGGGAAGTGAGATAGAAATGCTGCTGCACAGGGAAATGGGGAAAAATGACAGACAGCGGGAGGGAGGGAGACAGAAAGAAAGAAAGAAAGACACAGGGCAGGGAGAGGGACAGAAACACAGACAGAGAAAGGGGGCCAGAGAGAGAGTCAGCGGGAGAGGGAAAGGGGGCTGCTTTGGGGGGAGGGGTTTGCTTGGGGCAAACAGCTTTGCTCTGGAGGGGAAGACAGAAGGGGCCATGGAGAGACAGGGAGAGGGAAAGGGGGCTGCTTTGGGGGGAGGGGTGTGCTGGGGGGAGACAGAAGGGGCCATGGAGAGATAGGGAAAGGGGGCTGCTTTGGGGGGAGGTGTGCTGGGGGCAGACAGCTTTGCTCTGGGGGGAGGGGGAGACAGAAGGATACAGACAGCTGCCAAGGAGAGAGAGATAAAGAAACATAGACAGACAGACACATCTATTCTAGCACCCGTTAATGTAACGGGCTTAAAGACTAGTTACTTTATAATTTGCTATGGGTCTCGGTACTATTAGAAACCTTCATCTTAACCTATTACTAGAACTTAGTCTAAAATAATAAATATTGCTAAAATCCATTTTAAACAAATAAGCAATATTCATCGTAAACTTATAAATATGCTCATTTTTCTATGAAGTTGTATTACATTGTTAACGGATATTCATATTAAACCAGCATTTTGTGTCCTTATACTTATTCGGGATGTGTTATTCATCAGCTGCATGAGATGAGAAGCAATTATTATTATCCTTCTGCAGATTGTGAGACAACCAGGATCCAATGCTATATTTAATCCTCCATTCTCTATAAAGCGCATATCGAAATTCATAAAATAACATCAAGATGAGCCGCTCGGCAGCCCCCCTTTTTCAAACCATATCCCACTGTCATTCAATAGAACTGTTTCCAAGGGATGCTTCACACACTAGTCCTGCAGAAACACTACGCAATTATATATCGCTGTCAAAAGCAAGTCAATCAAAATCCTCAGAGCTCCAATGTGCAACAGCCAGTAGTTGAACTTCGAAGGAAAACACTGCCATATCATCAAATATAGCAAAATCTCATACCAGACATCCAAAATCTTCGGTATTTATTTGTTTAGTATTTCATTGTTAAAGTATATTTATATTGAACCGTCACTTTATATCCTTAAACATCTTCAGGACGTATCACTCACCAGCTGCACAAATAAGACACAATTCATACTATCTTCCTGCCAGAACTGTGATATCAAAGAGTTAATGTTACCTTCATTCCTTGCTTTTATTTTAAAGTGTTTGGTAACATCAAGATGAGTTGTCACACAGATACATAAACGATCGACAGACCTCCTCTATAATCGATATATTATTGCTTAGTAATGGTATTGCTACCAAGGCTTTTTAATTTTATAACTTTTGTCTGACGAAACCGGACATCTGGTACCCCCCCTAAGCAGCTCACACACCACACCTATCTGGAGTCTTCCTCCCCCCCTCCCCCCCCAAACCGCAGGATCCGCTGCTATAACTCTTTGGGCCGTTAGCAGCATGACTGAGTAGACACGCTGCCTTCGGCGAACTGGAAGTTCCTTCTCTGCTAGCATGATTACTTCAGTCATGCTGCCATCAGCCCGAAGACTTACAGCAGCGCCGGGTGAGCAAGCACCGGATCCCGGGGTGGGAGGAGGGAAATAGCATGAGGAGGGTGAGAGAGATGCTAAACCGTGGGGATTGGGAGAAAAGGAAAGATGCCAGACCTCCAGGGGAGGGAATGGAAGGTGTAGATTGTCACACCCCACAAGCTCCTGTTCACGGCAGCGAGCTGTGGACCCCGTGACCGTAACTGTCCAAATGTGTACCCTTTAACCAGGGTATCCTTCAGGCCTTCTTAGGCAACCGCCTAAGGTAAAACAGTAGATTCAAGGTTCTCAGGTAAATTAGGCAAAAGGAAAAAGAAAACCACACACTTCCCAGAATGTCAGAAAAATAAAGCTGTATTTTATTTTTATACTCCTGGTTTACTTTGTCCAGGTATTCCTAGCACATTGCAACATTTTCCATACAAGTTGTAGAAAAACCATCCAAAATACCAACTCAAAAATAAACATTTTTAGACTGGACTCTAGTCTTTGTATCATAGTCCTCTTCACCAGCCTTTGGTGTGTCAAGGATGGCCTCAGCAAAATTCCCTCTCCAGGCAAAGGCAGAAGGTTAAACAAAAATTATACTCCTGAAGTCCAGGCAAAATAAAGTTTACAAAAAAAAAAAAACAGAACACCAAGCTGCTGCCGATGCAGCCCTGCTTCAGAGTGAATGTAGATAGAGAATTCCTCTAAGAGGAGCTTCCCTATGCTTGCCGTTCAGCGGAGCCTTATCTCCCTTAATTGGCCTCCAGCTGGGCTGAGAGGGAACAGACAAACGGTAGCATAGTTAAATGTCACAGTTCACTTATAGCAGTGCTTTGAAGATTAGCTGACAAGCTTACAGAGATTGACACACAAGCCACTTCAATCTCAAAACTATCAAGCAGAAAAAAAAAAAACAAAGGTAAGAAACAAACAGCAAAACACTTTCAAACCTCTGCTTAGTTTGTATCCATTGCTTCCAAGCATTCACTAGGCAGACTAGATACTCCAATGTCCATGGGTTCACAGCTTTGTAGCTGTGTCTCAGCTTCAGTCTCCAGCCCCTTTGACATGTCCACCATGTCCCAATCTTGGCTTATTTCCTCAGGCTTTAGTTCAGGAGGAGTGTGCTGCCTCTCCAGCTCACCCTGAAGCCTCCTCGCTCCTCCTCCCCCTCCTCTGTCTCAGCTGCTCTGTTTTAACTCCCTCTGACTCGCCCCTCCTTGCCCTGAGGGGGAAAGGAGGAAAATCTCTGCAGCTAAGCTTGCTTCTGTGACCACTTCCTGCTCTGAGCCTGGCCTTCTTAGAGCTGTAGTTTCTTAACCCCTAACAGCTCTTTGGCAGATACTATCTGGCTCAGCAGAAATAGCCCAAGGGAAGTCAGCATTTCATACTCTGCAGGACCAACCTAGTCAGCTCTCCTGCCTCGGGGACTACCAATCTTCTCCAACCCTGTGTCAAAGCTAGGGAGAAAGCTAGATTTGTCACAAGATAAAGATACTTGACCATGGGAGGGAGGAAAGGAAAAGAGAAAGATGTTAAATCACCGGATGGGGAAGGGGGGGGAAAGATGAGAAAGATGTCAGACCAGGGAAAGGAAGGAGAAGGGAGGGATGCCAGACTAAGAAAGGGGAAGGGAAAGACAGACCACAAAGGGCGGAAGAGGAGAGAGAGAAAGAGGCCAGATTGTGGGAAGGAGAAGATAAAAATCCCAGACCATAGCAGAGGGAGGGAGGAGATGGTACACAGGGTTAGAGAGGAAAGACATGGTGCACAGGGATGAAACGGGTAGGGAAGGGAAGAGATGGAAGAAATGCTATTTATGTTTAGATGGGAATAGGGGAGACGAAACAGGGAGGAAATGGCATACACTGACGGTGGGAAGGGCAGAGAGAGGGAGGAGATATTGCACATGGGTAAATAGGAAGGAAAAACATGGAAAAGTAGATAGATCTGAGGAGGAAGCGGAAAAATGGAAGAAAGTTGAATATTAAAAGTTAATGCCAAAGATGGATGTAGGGCAGAAAGTGAAGGAGAAAAATAGCAAATGGATAAGAAGGCCTAGGAAACAGAGCTAAAAGCACAGACAGAGGGAAGTTCAACCAGAGACTGGGAAAAAGATAAGTAGAAAAATAAAATCACTGGACAAGAAAGGTAGAAAAAGTGATTTTATTTTCAATTTAGTGATTGAAATGTGTCTGTTTTCAGAATTTACATCTGCTGTTTATATTTTGCACTGTTCAGGAAGAAATGGTTTTCTGTTCATGCAGAATCTGGGATGTTAGAGTTTTGTTTGTGTGTATTAGGATTTTTAGTTTGTGGTTCTGTATTTGCATAGGGTTTTTCTGTGTTCTGCACATGTGACCAAGGCCAGATGTTCTGGTAGGAATGAATGTCATGAAGCATTAATTGGTGTCATGGCCTCAATTACAAAGTTATTTTTCAACAGTTTGTTCAGTTTTTGGAAGGCCCTGAGCTAAGGGCCTTTATCTGAAGGATCTCTGCGCACATGCAGATGTTGATGTGATGACATCACACATACGCGTATGTGTGTGATGGCATTGCTTTGATGTCCACTCACCTGCAGAGGCCCTCTAAACACGGGCTGGAGCTCAGGGAAGGAAACACGAGGTCCATGTGGAAGTGAGACTGGGGGCAGGATGGGGCGGGGGCAGGAGCAGAATAGGGTGAGGCTGGCAGCGGAACAGAGCTGGGCTGAGGTGGAAGAACCATGGAGAAGACAGAGTTATGACTCTCTTAGAAAAGCACAAGGTGAGACTGATGAAGACCCTTGACAGGTTGGAGGCAAAGCATCTCTCTGACATCTGACTCTCCCAGCAAGATCTCTATCACCCCTGTCCCCCACAGCCAACATCTCTCACTGTCTCCCCATTGTCCCCAATCCAGCATTCCTCCACTACCTCTGTAATGCCGATTCTAGTTAATGGCAGCCTGCTGCCATCTCTGCAAGCTTCTTCTGCCGCAGTCCCGCCGAAGAAAGAGGAAGTGACATCATCACAAGGGTGGAACCACGGTTGAGGGAAGCATACAGAGCCCCCTGCAGGCTGCTTGAAGATGTTTCCGGCAGCGATTTGGACTACAGCGAGGGAGTGCTGGCCAACCTGACACAAAATTCTGCACAGCAGGTAATTATATGTCCCTGGAGAATTCTGTGTAAATTCTGCATTGCGCAGTAGCGCAGAATTCTGCCAAGAGTATTGAAGCGAACAAGATCCGTTTCTTGGTCCCAAAATCGTCCTGCCATCTGGGTACGGATATCCGGAGGCATTCTCCTTAGAGAGAACACGTAGACAGTGTTCCAAAGAGATTGCCTGTTTTATTATCAGTGTACATTCATTTATATATCTTTTACATGGGTCAGTGGTATTAGCAGATGACGTAAGTACAAACCGTATCTGGTGACAGGATACATAGGCTTCAAAGAAGTAATCAACACTAAAAAAGGGGGGTGGGTGAATGAGCAGGATATGTACTTCATTGTTTAAATCAAAAGGTGTAAAAAGCTTCCCTTATCACTCTCAACCGGTACATGGCAGTGGGGGGTTGAGCCTTCATTGTCTCAGACTGCTAACTTCGTTAACATGATTAAATGACCTCTTCCCAAACATCAAGTTTTTGATTACCTCCAGCATAGACAGAGACAGAAAACTTATCCTTTCAAATGTGTCCTTTCAATCCCCTCTTACGTCATGAAAATGACATCATAAATGCATAGCATGAGCATGGAGGGAGAGATATTCTAGATATGTCTCTTGAGGAGGGGTTTTAGGGGCTGTAATATGAGTCAAACAGCGCAGGAACAGTCTAAAAATTACATAAGCAACAAGAGTGCAGATAATAATAAAGATTATAACAATAAGAAGGTCTTTCACCCACCCCTGCATCCAACTAAAATACAGATCCCAAGGATTAGATAAACCAGAATTACGTTTAAGTTCAGCAGAGAGGTCTTCTAATTTTTTAATGGCCATAGTAACCTTACCCATGGGACCTGCATTGTCAGGAATAAAGGTGCAACAAGATAAAGTACTGGGGAGAATTTTACAGACACCCCCCTTCTCTGCAAGGATCATATCCAGGGTCATGCGATTTTGGAAAGCCATCTGAGAAGTGGGCTTAACTGATCAGCAATATAGTGATTTTTATTCCACTTGTACCTTGCGGTTCAAAGCGGATTACATAAGAAGAGAACTGGACATTTCCAGGAGGGTACATGACATTGGAGAATACAGATTGAGGGTATAGACTTAATAACAGAATGAGTGTATAGACATAATAACATTGGAAGATAAATCAGGTTACATTACATTACATAGCAAATTGTCTGTTTCCATACATTGGTAGGTAATCGGTTTCGGTAGGATGATTTAGGTTCCAGGTGGCTTTGTTGTCTTTTTTTTTTTTTTTTGGTCGATTGAGGGTATGGTGCCAGGGAGTGTGCAGAACCTGGTCGGTGTAAGTGGAAGAGGAGAGGGAGAATAGGAAGATTGTAATGGTATTGAACAGTAGTGTTTTGATTTCTAGGGGAAGAGGAGAGGGAGATTAGATAGATTGTATATACTTTTTGAATAGCAGCGTTTTGATTTCTTTATGGAATGCTTTGAAGTCAGATGTTGAGGTTAACAATCTGGTGATGGAGGGTTCGAGTTTTGCTGCATGCGTTGCTATGAGGTTATCATAAAGCTTTTTACGATGAGTGCCATTGAGTGGTGGGTATGAGAATGGTGTCAGTGTTCTTGTTTTGGGTGGAAGGTTACGGTTTAGGCGATCGTTTAGGTGCTGTACCGTTGATTACTTTGAAGATTAGACAGTATAGTTTGAATTGAATTCTGGCTCGAATCGGTAGCCAATGTGAGTCTAGGTAGGCATTGGTGATGTGGTCAAATTTTCCGAGGGAGTAGATTAGTCTGAGAGCTGTGTTCTGAACGGTCTGTAGTTTTTTGATCATGTTTGTAGGGCATGGTAGATATAGGATATTGCAGTAGTCCACAAGACCTAGTACCAGGGATTGTACAATGATCCTGTAGTGTTCTTTGTCAAAGAATTTCCTTATTTTTCTTAAGTTGCGCATTGTGAAGAATGCTTTTTGGGTAGTTTTGTTGATTTGAGTCTGCATAGTGCAGCATCTGTCTATCAACACTCCCAGGATTTTGAGGGAGGTTTGGATTGGGTATTTGATTGTTTTAATTTCCAGGTCTGTTATAGATGGGTTTTTGTCCGTTTCAAGTATTAAGAATTTGGTTTTGTCCGAGTTTAATTTTAATTTGTGGTTTGTCATCCATTTTTCTACTTCATCCAGTATTGTTTCCAGGTGTCCTGTTGAGGTGTGGTCTTGGGTTTTGAAGGGGAGGAGAATAGTTATGTCGTCTGCGCAGCTGAATGATGTTACATTTAGGTTGTCTAGAGTGGTACCAAGGGAGGAGATGTAGAGATTGAATAGGATGGGTGAAAGTGGAGATCCCTGCGGGACTCCGCATGGATTTGACCATGGGTTAGATTTCGTATCATTTATCTAAACTCTGTACATTCTTGTTTTAAGAAATCCTTGGAACCAGTTGTAAACCACCCCTGAGATCCCTATTGCATCGAGTATCTGGAGTAGTATGGTATGATCAACTAGATCGAAGGCGGCGGAAAGATCTAGTTGGATAATTAGGATCCTGTGTCCTTTACTGAGGTATTGTCGGGCTATGTCCAGCAGTGTTGCTAGTAGTGTTTCCGTGCTGTGGTAAGATCTAAATCCTGATTGAGATGAGTGATATTGTGATCAGCTAGGTAGTTGGT
The DNA here is from genome assembly GCF_902459505.1 of Geotrypetes seraphini. Taxonomy (NCBI): domain Eukaryota; kingdom Metazoa; phylum Chordata; class Amphibia; order Gymnophiona; family Dermophiidae; genus Geotrypetes; species Geotrypetes seraphini. Next base: position 283,116,382 of record NC_047085.1, on the reverse strand, counting down.
GAGGTATTGAGCCACAAGTCCTTCAATCAGCTTGACATATAATGGGATCGAAGCGATAGGTCTATAGTTGGTAGGTGTGTCTATAGGACCTTTTTGGTCTTTCAGTAGGGGTGTGATTATAATCTCTCCAAGATCTTGTGGGAATTGGCCTTCTATGAGAGTGCTTTGTATCCATTGCGTGAGGCTGGTTTTGAATTTAGGGGAGGCATTTGTAAGTAGATACGATGGGCAGTAGTTCAAGTCGCATGAAGTGTGGCTGTATTTTTTGTATAGTCGGTTCAAATCAGGCCATTGTAGAGTTGGGAAGGTGGTCCATGTTCTGTCTGCAGTTATGGCTTCTTCCGTTGTGGGGGTTGTTATTAACTCCTCGAGCGTGATAGTTGAGTTGTTGAAGGTAGTTCTGATTTTGATGATCTTGTGTTTGAAATGGTCTGCTAGTTGGGAAGCTGTTGGTGTTTGATTGCCTTGAGAGGCAAGGAATGGGTTTGTGTCCATAAGTTTTTTTACTAAGTTGAAGAGTGTTTTTGTGTCAGAGGTGTTTGTGCCAATTAGTTTAGTGTAGTATGTTTTGCGCTTTTCCTTAAGTTTGATGTTATATAGTTTGATTTGGGTTCTCCAAGCGAATTTGGTTTGGTCATTTCTCTTTTTTCTCCAAGATTTTTCAAGTTGTCTGCAATGCCTTTTTAGTAGGAGGAGTTCGGAGTCGAACCACTTGTCTGAGGGTCTGCAGGTTCTGTGTTTGTTTTTTTCTGGGGCTAGCTCGTTCAAGGTTGTTTCACTTAGGGTGTGCCAGTGTTTTACGAAGTCTGTAGGGTCAGTGAGGACGATTGCAGGGTCCACTTTGTCCCAGAATATGGCTGGTTCAATTTTCTGTCTAGATTTGAAGGTTGTTTTTTGGGGCTTAGGTTTTATGTTATTTTGAGGCCAGTTGATTGTGAAAGTGTATTTGTGGTGGTCTGACAAAAGAGAGGGATGCCAGGTACCATTGGTGATGTGAATATTTGGGGTGTGGAGGTTGTGAGACGTGAATGCTGCTATATCAAGTTGGTGGCCTTTTTCATGCGTGGGTTCAGGATTGAGGATCTGGTAGGATAGGGCGTCGAGGTATGAGAGTATTTCATTTGCTTGTTTGGATGTGTGGTCTTCGAGGTGGAGATTGATGTCTCCTAGGAGCAAGCTGTATGTGGAGGTTAGAGAGTTCTGGAATAAGAATTCTTCGAGTTCAAGTTTTGAGGTGTTCCATTTTCCTGGAGTGATGTAGCATAGTAGACAGTTCAAGGTGCCTGTGAGTGTGTTGTCGGAGAGTTGGCATGCAAGAAGGTCTAAGTGAGGGGTTGATTGTTTGTGTAGCACTTTTAGGTTGAGGTTGTTTTTTACTAGAATCGCTAGTCCTCCCCCTCGTTTGTTTTCTCGACATACCAGCTCTAATTTGTAACCTTTGGGGCAGAATTTGGTTATGCATGGGTCCGAGTTGGATGTTAGCCAGGTTTCGGCTAGGAAGAGACAGCTTAGTTGTTCTTTGATTATCCAGTCTTTGATTAGATTTGCTTTTGGGCTAATTGATCTTATATTCATGTAGGCACAGGCTAACAAGGTGTGTTTTGTGTTGGAGTTAAGGTTGCAATTGAGGTAGAGGATATTTTTTGGTGGTGTTTGTTGTTTTTGTGTGGTGGTCTTGTGCTTTGATGGATGTCGTTTTCCCCAGACGGTGGGAATGTGGTCTTGGCTGGTCAGTGGGCAGGATAATAGGGTTCTGGTGGTGTGGATTTTTCTGGGTGGATGTGGTTGTCTGTAGGTTGCTGTCAGAATTGGGATGGGTGATAGGTGATATCCTGTGGTTTGCCAGTTTGAAATGAGAGTATTAGGAGGGCAAGTATGATTTTGTATGCATGATTTTCCATTTTGTTTGTGGGGTGGAAGATTCTTTGGATCTAGTATCTCTTTGGTTAGAGTTGTGGCAGTGGTGTTGGTGGTTTTGAGAGGATTTTATTTTGTTTGTTTTTGTTTTTATTTAATAGTAATCTGACACGGAGGAGGATGGAGAGAGTTTCTGTTCGCTCTCCTCTCCGATGAAGGTAATCGCCTATGTGTTTAGACTCTGGCTTGTGGTGGCGTAAGAGGAGTCTGGTCCCTCGCGGTTGGGGAGAGGGGCGGAGCAGGGCTCCCACGCTGCCTCTCCTCTGCTGGGCTCTGGGCTCTGCGGGCCGTCAGTAGAGGTGAGGGGCTCTAAAACAGAAGTCCGCGCTGCTGGGAAGTGAAGTCGGGTCCCTCGCAGGTCGGGGAGAGGGGCGGAGCAGGGCTCCCACGCTGCCTCTCCTCTGCTGCCTCTCCAATACCTTGCAAGGCGTCCCAAGAGTAATTCACAAAGCGTTGCTGATTATAATAAATGTAATTAATCCAATCAACATTCTTATTGATAGTAATAAGGGGAATAAGGGACTCAAACCTAGCCTTAACCTGGTCTCGGGCCTTGAATTCATCTGGGACCCCTCTTGGGACCCCTATCTCATCTATGTATAGCTAAAGCGCACTGGCCTATCTACTGGCTGGGTAGTTTAACACGGAGCCGAAGGTCTCCACAGAGCCAGTAAATATCACCTAAAGCAAAATCTGATGCTGCAACTCAGAGAGGTTCTGGTGGCTCCACTTAAAAGATTTCTTCAATAAATCCCTGGAGACGAGAGTGGCTGAAGTTAGGATGCAAATCACCAAGCAACAGCACCTCTGCTTTCTTATCTAGTGTATGGATATCTGCAACAAGATCTTTATGTAATTTCCAGTATGCCTCTGACAATAGTTTCTGATTAATCTTAAGTTATCTGTGCACCTGGACCCATTGTCCTAAGCACCCTCTTAATGAGACATTAACACCTTTTAGCTAATCATGATTTAATCAGGACTACTTGAAACCGTCTTCCTGCCCTCAGGGTCTATCTGCATTCCCATGCCAGAGTCAGATTGATATAATTTCCCATAGGCCTTGGCTGACACCAGCTATGCAAACCGAAAATGCTGAACGCCTGCAACAGCTATGCTGACATCTCCCATATTCTTTGAAATGAAAGCAAGCTTGTGGTACCCTTAGCCAGTCTGCATTTCGCATATGCCTTGCCAATCTCTAACAGTATATCAGCATGTCCCCTGTCCTGCAGAATCTCCAAGCTATGAAGATAAACAGTTCCCATTATGAGTTCAAACCTCTGTCTTAGGTGGTATAGGCCATCATCTGGGCAGGGATCCCAGTATGCTTATATCTTACCCGTCGTTGAGCGAATGAACGGTGCATAAGGGATGCAGGAAACTTTCTCAGGAGGCCCAGGCAAAAAGGTACAAAGATGTCATGAGAGAGCATGCAAGTATGGGATAATATTATCTCTGACCCTGGTAATGGTAATGCAATAAGCCATGCCAAATTAGAACCAAATTAGCCAAATGCCAGAGAAGATACTGGAAATTCATGTATAACTGCCTTAAAAGCTAGAAGGAACTTTGTATGATATGCGTTGTAAAGAAATGTACACGTGTTTCACTTTACAGCAAAGGAAAATCATAATAATACATAGCAAAATTTGTACAATAATTAAGATAAAAGGGTGAATTAAAACATTAAATACGTGGTTTGCAGTGGGCGAATACGCAAAGAAAAGTTCCCAAACTTGAGACATGAGCATCTCGGAGCAAATTTTGTGCAATCTGTCCATTTTCAAAAGTGATAGTATGATTCACTTCTTTGGAGGTTTTCTTAAGTTGTTCAATAAAGTTCAGCAGCTTATGAAATGTCTCATTGCCCATACCAAAAGGTAGTAGACATTCAGCATATGAAATAAAGTCTGGAATGTCCATAGCAGTAAATAATTTGAAATGTACAGCAAAGTGTTCTTAGGAAAGAGGCTATCATGATTCCATAGATAAGTGTCTTTGCAGTCAGGGTTCAGGAAGATGAATTACAGTCTCTTTAAACTGGTGAGATGCACGCTTGGGATGAAATGATGTCTGTATACAGGGATGGATACACCGGCTTGACATTCAGCAGCTGTACTCCAGTGTGATCCAAATAAGAGATAGAAAACGGGAGAGAAACCATGTTGCCTGTACTGAATGTAGAGAGAGAGAGACATCAGGTTGCCTGTACTGAATGTGGCAACATGTGACAATATTAATGCATTTATTTGTTATAGTTATGGCAAAAGAGAGACAACATTTAGGTACTTAAGGTTCTTAATCAGACATTCCAAAAAGATATGTTTTTGTGTGCTGCATATAACCATTATGGCAATTCAGAGAGACCATAATTCTGTACTGAATGTATATAAAAAAATGATGTCAGAAATGTGTACTGAATGGTTCATATCAAGTGAGCACCATAGAATAAACACTGTATAGATATAGAGTAAAACCTTTTCTTAAAATATAATCCCTAACTAAGCTACATTACTATATGCAAATAATGCATAGCATAACCATCTCATATTTAGAAACGCTAATGTCTCTTTGGATCGTCTTTATCTCTACAGTGACAAAGAGGATCCCTGGAAAACACCAGAAATATCCTTGTGCCAAAACTGGGATGGCTATGTATATATCCAAACTGCTGCTAAGAAAAAGAAAAGAAAAACACATTTTAATTTTGCAACATCCTAATTTCAGCTAAAACAATAGGAAGGAATTTTTTCCAATTCACAAATGTGCCAGCTGTGGCTTTCCAGATTTTGTCTTTAATAGTCCTGTTCATGTGTTCGACAATACCGGAACTCTGTGGGTGATATGGGAGATGAAATTTCCACTCAACGCGGAGTGCGATAGCTAAATCTTTGCATACTTTGGCAGTGAAAGCAGGACCATTATCTGAGTTGATGTGTGTGGGACATCCCCACCTAGGGATGATTTCACGAAGTAAAATGTTCACCATAGTTTCATTTGTAGTGGGGAAAAAACTTCAGGTTATCGGAAGAACATGTCAACAATAACAAGGGCAGCTGGTATACAGGGTTTCCCTTCTTTGCACCAAAGTCTGTCCGAAGGGCGACTTTGGGCACCGGCCAGATGGGCATTGATTAAGCCAGTGACCAGGGTCTCTGCAATTAAAACATCCAGTACTTCTGAATGGATTATTACCACCTCGATCGGAGGCAGGGGCCTGCCCCCTATGAAACCCACGACCCCTTCTTCCATGAGAAGTGGACAGATGCGGTCCCCAGGTGGGTAGCTGGCCCTGATAATGCAGGATTTCCCAAGGCTTAGAGATCTCAAAGCGTAGGAGAGTGTTGCGTAGTGGTTAGGATTCCTGTTGCTCATCGCATTACCTTTAAAATCCTACTTTTAGTTTTTAAAACACTATCTTTGAACGAACCCCAATTCATTAATAGCTACTTATTCCCCATAGTATATCACGTTCTTTAAGATCCATTAATCAAAAACTCTTAACAATTCCATCACTGATAACTTTCAAGTTATCGGAACTCGTCGTCATGATATCTTCTCTGTAATGGCCCCACAATTATGGAACATCTTACCGCAGCATGTAAGAGAAAAAAAATGACCTAAACCATTTTAAAGGCAATCTGAAGAGCTTCCTTTTTAAAGACGCCTTTAATTTATTTATTCCCCATTCCTATTGTTTTCACCATTCATGTCTTCTTTTGTGCTTTGGGTCATTTCATGTCAAGTGATCAGATTCTTGGAAAGTGCCCTGCATGACCATCACGGATTTTGATGAAACTTCATATGCAGAGTCCACCATGTCTCAAATGAACTTTGGTAAAGTTTTAGTTTCGCCTGTGGAATATTTGTGGAGATATAGCCATTTGTTTGACCCCATACCACAATGAAATACAGTATGACAATGACATTCTGACAACTTTGAGACACAATATCTCCCGAGCTGTGTTTCCCAAAAAACTGAAACTTAGCTACCCTGCACAACTTTTTGAGCTCTGTTCATTGCTACCAATAACAATTTTTGCCGAGCACTGATTAAATGCCTGAATTACAGTAAACTTGGCCGAAAAAATTAGTGCTCCAAAAAAAGTCAAAGTTTGACATTACTTAGCTCCCACAATAATTGAGTAATAAATGCGAAATTTGGCGCATAATGTCTCAGTACAACGTTGTTTTCAAAAGTACAATTTCAACCTCCAAGCTCTTTCCATTAGTTTACAAATTAAGTGTAAAGTTGCTAATTTGTGTAAAAAGGCCAAAAATAGGGTATTTTCAGCCTGCTTTTACAGAAAAATACCTTTTAGAAACTCTTTCAAATCAGTCTCATTAGAAAGAGCATATTTCAAACCCCCTAGAAAAGTGGACTTCATTTTTCAACACAGGTTAACAATGGCTGAAAAAGGGGGACAAAGTTGGGAGACGTTGCCACGGCAACAACCTCTATTTCAACATAGTTCTGTCATTTTTTAAAGTTACAGTTTTGTATTGACGTAGTATTACTACTACTCTATTGCGTTGGTCCATGGTGACATTGTCACTACCAGTTCAAGAGTTTGAACTGGCAACCCCATCGCCATAGGGGTCATGCCCGATAGCTGTGCAATACCAGCCACGGGTGGGCCACTTCGTCCAGGTTCCTAAGCCTCGCATTTGGTTTCTTTGTCAAGGTTCCAAAGCCTTTTGTTGGTATCTTTCTGGTTCCAAAGCCAATGATTAGGGTGTCTTATCCTAAGTTCCCAAGCCTAAATTGGGTATCTTATATGGTTCCCAAGCTGAAGTGAAGTCCACTTTGATTTTAACTGCCAGCAATCTTTATAACATTCTGTTAAATTTTTGAGCCACTTTCTTCAATGCAGTTTCTGGAAATTGATATTGGCGGCCGGATGATGTAACTGAAGGGGCACAAAGCATGCAGATGAGGTGTTGCTCTGGAACCCAGCAAACGTCTTGCCTTTCTGGCCAATAAAACGAAAGAGCTGGACCGTGAGGATGCATAAATTTTATCAATGCATCATTTTGTTCAATTGAGACTTCAACAACGTTGCCTATCCACCATTGATTATCGTAAGTACAGGCAATGTAGCAACCAGGAAAGATTTCGGACACTTTAAAATTTGGAATGGCAGTATCAGAAATTTTGGCAACAAAATTTATTGTGTCATTTGAAACTTTGCTGACACGAACCGAGTTTGAGTCGACTGGCATAAATTGGTGGTGCTCTCTGGTACCGGCTACTGTGCTGCTTTCATGCCATCTTTCTTCTTGAAACTTTTTGCTTTCTTCAATTTCTTCTTTTGGAACATAAATGTATTTAACTCCGTGTATATTTTGGTCACAAAAGTTAAATAGATCCTTTGGCGTCAATATTTGATCTGTTGATGGTCTTTGGAGGCTAGCCCGGGCAGCCAGTCGTTTAGTTGTTCCACCAACTCCATCGCAGGGTGATTTTCCGTGTCTAGTTCCAAAAAAATTCCATTCAGCCTCAATGTTGAAATCATTTCTGTGATTGCACAAATTCACAAAGTTCTTGTAGTTTTTATATTGTGCAGCTGAGCCGTCACTGAAGTAGTATATTTTGGTAATGTTTGTTTGAGTTACCAAAAATTCGATCAACTTTTGAATAAACACGTGTACAGATATCGTATCATGTTGCATATGATCAGAAATAATGCAACAGTTTACAACTTGCAATGTGCCCACTTCATTGAGGTAATATGCAACAAAAGGATGTGAATTTTCCCAGTGAAAGCCTTGGGCGGCATCCTGTACAACAAATGAGTAATTTTCAGCGAAATCCATCAAAACGATCATTTCCGTTTCTTTTAAGCCTGTCTTCAACATCTTCAAATATTCACTTTGATGTTTTGAAATGAAATGGTGGCTTGTCAACTTTCAAATCTTACTTACAAGTCTTTCAATAAAGTTGTCCATGGTTAGTACGCTTGTTTCTAATGTTTCACGGTCAGCGTGAACCCATTGCTTAAATTCTATTGATTCTTCTGGATCTAAATCCTTGAATATTTCTTCCAGGTATGTTGTTAGTGCTTCTTCACCAGGGCAGTTTTGACATCGTTGTAGCACACAGTTTTTTCCATAAGAACTTTGTAGTTCTCTTTGACATTGGCGCCTTGTAGCATGAGCTTTACATTTTGATGTATCGTGTAGACACACACGGAGTGTGCACCTGATGCACCAACGGTTACACACCACTTTGGCCTGAGCTCACAGAATTTGGAAAAACCAATTTCAGTTCCGTATTTGTTACAGTACGCCACGTACAGCTCTTTTAAATTACACAACAGCAGCCGCTTTTGCTTTTGTACTTTTAAACCATTGAGGCGGACTGAAATGCAATCTTTTTTGACAGGACATATTCTGCTGAATTCATCGTCTTCGTAAAAATCTTGAACTCTATTTGCAATTTCTTTTGGAAGGGACTTGCCAATTTTTGCATCAGGTATAGAACAAATGCCTTTCTCTTTCTTTACTTTTTGGGCTGTTCTGACCATGCGCTCTGAAACGCCAAACTTCATTGCTGTTTCCTTTATTGACCAACTTTTTGGGGCCATCGTCAATAATTGAACTTTCATTGACCTGTTGGATATTGCAATTTTCGTTTTCATTTCTTCAATGAGGTCAGTGTAATCTTCACATAACTTGCATTCTACAGACTGACGAGACGGCCCAACTTCTTCAGCTGAAACTCCAGCAGCAGATGTAATCTTCTTGGCTATCACATTCTGCACACGTTCAATTTTTCGTATCACATAGCCGGCTTTATCTCTACTAGCTAACCTTCGAATTTTCAATGGAGAGGTTCCTAAAGCAGTCAAGCTTTGATCAACTGCATCGGAGATGCTGATATCAAAATCGTCTGAAGATGAAGATGCTGCTGTAGCTTCACTCATTGAAACTTTGCACCTACTGCAAAGTTTCTGACCTGGCTTGATATTTATTTTTGCCACTTTTCTAAAATCATTAGACATGGCAAGATCGACTTTTAACAATCAACTTTGAAAAATGTGATTTTTCTTTTCAAATGGATTACAACACGATGTTTGCTTTAATTCGTATTTGTCGAGATACTTTGCTTTGTGGTGGCCTGATTGACTTCCTCTGTTGCTGGAGCGTTCCATTGCTGCTACGGAGGATCCTGACGGGAGAACCGGCGGGCTGAGAAATTCTTTGCCTTTTCCTCCTCAATAGAGGCACTTGAGGCCATTGCCGTGCTTGGCTGACGGATGCAAAGGATATCTACGAGAAGAAAGTTGGACAGCTATGGGTTTGTAGGAAAGAAGCAGGGGTTTCGAAAGAACTGGGAGCAAGCTCGCCGCAGGTGGCCAAGATGGTGGTGTTGGAGGCCACTTTGGGGGGCGGCGTGGATCTCCAGGATCGGTCAGGTGGTGGTGGGCAGGGGAGCACCATAGAGGCCCCGGACTCCCTAAGAGATTTGCTGCTGGACATTCGTAAAGAAATGCAGTCCTTATGCCATGATGTTACCAAGGTAGTAACAGATTTAAAACAAGACCTGGAGGAGCTTATGAAAAGACAGGATGAAGTGGAAGCACATGTTAACACCATAACTGAGGACATTATAGAAGTGCAGCAGGCAGTGGCTGGACTGCGTGCGGAGGAGTTAGCGTTGTTGGACAAGTTGGAAGATCTGGAGAACAGATCCCAGAGGTGTAATCTTTGGATCCAGGGATTGCCGGAAGAAAGTGCTTATCAGGATGCTCGCAAGACAGCTTTGGACATCTGTGCGGACATTCTCGCTGGTGCTGTAGCGGGTGGGGGACGGGTGCCGGAAATAGAAATAGAACGAGTGCATCGGGCTTTGGGGCGCCCTAAATCTAACTTGTCCCGTTACATTGTTTTGTATCTGAGCAGCTTTCGGGTGAAGGAGAAAATATTTCATGCAGCGCGGAAGCAGAAGGATTATAAATGGAATAATTTGCGGGTGGACATTTATCAAGATGTGGCGGCTATAAGAACATAAGCATTGCCTCCGCTGGGTCAGACCAGAGGTCCATCGTGCCCAGCAGTCCGCTCCCGCGGCAGCCCCCCAGGTCCATGACCTGTAAGTGATCCTTTACCTAAATCGTGTAATCCTTATTCATTTAGTGTCCTGTATAGTTACCCTCTATCTGTATCCTTCAATCCCCTTCACCTTCAGGAAGTCATCCAATCCCTTTTTGAAACCCAATATTGTACTCTGTCCTATCACCTCTTCTGGGAGCGCATTCCAGGTGTCCACCACCCTCTGAGTGAAGAAGAACTTCCTAGCATTCGTTTTGAAGCTGTCTCCTTTCAATTTTTCTGAATGCCCTCTTGTTTTTGTTGTCCCCATTAGTCTGAAGAATCTGTCCCTCTCCACCTTCTCTATACCTTTCATGATTTTATAAGTCTCTATCATGTCCCCTCCAAGTCTCCGCTTTTCCAGGGTAAAGAGCCTCAGCTTCTCCAGCCTTTCAGCATACGAAAGGTTTTCCATACCCTTTATCATCCTAGTCGCTCTTCTCTGGACCCTCTCGAGTATCGCCATATCCTTCTTAAGGTACGGCGACCAGTATTGGACGCAGTACTCCAGATGCGGGCGCACCATCACTCGATACAGTGGTAGGATGACTTCCTTCGTTCTAGTAGTGATACCCTTTTTGATAATGCCCAACATTCTGTTCGCTTTCTTTGAGGCCACTGCACATTGCGCCGCCGGCTTCATTGTTTTATCCACCAGTACCCCCAAGTCTTTTTCTAGGTTGTCTTCCCCCAGTACCCTCCCTCCCATTGTATAGCTGTACATCGGGTTCCCTTTCCCTAAATGCAAGACTTTACATTTCTCTACATTGAAGCTCATCTGCCATCTTTCTGCCCACTCGCTCAGTTTGTTCAGGTCTCTTTGTAGATCTTTGCATTTCTCAACAGTTCTGACCCTACTGGAGAGTTTTGTGTCATCCGCAAATTTTATAACTTCGCACTTCGTCCCTGTTTCCAGGTCATTTATGAACAGCAGCGGTCCAACACTGACCCCCTTTCCAGGGGTTTGCAAGCAGTGACCGCCTATTTACGCTGAGAGGATTTTGATATCGATGGCTTTTTCCTTGGCGCTGACAGTGGGGAGCGTGACAAGACGAGTTCGTACAGTGGTGGAGGCTTGGTCGATGCTACAAGAACTAGGTGCTCCTAACCTTCTTGAGAGGGGATCTGCTGAAGAGAGAGAGGAGAGAGCTAGACCTTCCGGATGGCGGAGACAGACCAGAGGAGTGACAGTGCGGAGTGCTGTGAACTATGAGCCTCAGAGATAATCCATGTGAGTGGGTTGCTGACTCCACTGGACTAATCTGTTGGATTGGATGCTTTTGTTATTCGGAGGCTGTAGGGTTTTTAATGGGAAGTGGGCGGTGTGTGTGTGTTGGGTGAATGTGTTTTGGGAGGGTAGGAGGATTGGTCGGGGAGTTTGTGTACTGAGGGGATTTGGGAGGAGGGTCAGGTGGTCTGGTTGGTCTGTTGCTGTTTGGTTGGAGGTTCTATTATGGGGGGCTGTGCTGTGATGTGGCTGGGTAAGTGCTGAGGGGAGGGACGGAGATTCTGTTGGAGAGGGTTGTTTGTGGGGTTTCCGGGTGGAGTGTATGGCATATATTTGGTGTCCATATTGGGATGGTGGGGTGTGCATTGGGGTGGTGGAGTTGCTTCTTCCTCAAGGGATCTTGAGATCTGTTTGAATGGTCTTGAGATGTAGTTTTGGATTGGGGATGGGGGAGGGGGTGTTGGAGGGGGTAGGAGTAAGATGGGGGTGGGGGATGGGTTGGGAGCTGGGATGAGGGGAAGGGGATATGGTACTCTCTGCCCTGCTTTGGTAATGGATGGTTGACTGATGCTCTGGTGGGGCCTGGTCAGGGGCTGGGGTGACTGGGTCCTGTGGATATTGATGGTGAAATATGTGGAGTGGTTAGTAATAGTGGATACTGGTTAACTTTGCAACTTGGAATGTGGGGGGGGTATAAATTCTCCCATTAAGCGTTCAAAAATTTTACAACACTTACAGTGTCATAAGGTGGATGTGGCCTTTCTCCAGGAGACTCATTTGTCTGATCTTGAACATATGAAATTGAAGCAATGGTGGGTGGAGGAGTGTGTTGCGGCTTCTGCATTGGGGAAACAAAGGGGGGGTAGCGATTCTATTCCTTAAGGGTATCCTAGATAACTTACAAATTTTGGCTAAATATGAGGAGGGCAGATATGTGCTATTTCGAGGGGTAATCGCGCAGGAGGATATGGTATTTTGCTGTGTCTATACTCCTAATGAAAATGATTTGGCATTTTATGCTAAATTGACCAGTTTGTTGTTGCCCTATGTCCAGGTCTCCCTGATCGTAGGGGGAGACTTAAATGCTGTTTGTAATTCTAGTTTGGATTGCACAGGACCGGGGGGTGCCCTGCGTCGAGCAGGGGAAAGGGAGCTCCAAAAATTTTGTGATAACCTGGAATTAATTGACTCCTGGAGGGTATTGCATGGCACTGAGAGGGATTATACTCATATGTCCCGGGCGCATGGTACACAGTCTCGCATAGATTATATTTGGGTGACGGAACAGGTGTTTCGAAAGCTGAAACAGGCTGAGATAGGTCCTTATACAATTTCTGATCATGTCTGGGTTCAAGAAAGCTGGGTATTTCCGCTTGCATTGTATAGAGATTCAAACTCTAGGGAACGGTTGTTGAAAACATGGAATGAATACAAATGACATACTGCTCACGCAGAAGGGGACCCCATCTTATTTTGGGAAGCGGCGAAGGAGAAAGATGTTGCTAAGGCCTGGAGACGGTATGGCCAGACTGGTGATCTCATGCACAAACAAGAGTTGTTGGAATATCAAGTGGTCCTTAATTCCCTACTACATCAGCGGGCGAGTAAATCTCTTGCTTATTATAAGTACAAGCTTTATAGATACGGGAATAAGGGGGGGAAACTACTGGCCGGACTGGTTTCTACCAGGACGGGTACACGTAGGGTTCAGCAGGGGAATGAGCAGGGGAAGAGAGTTACAACTGACCCGGAGATCAGAGATATATTTTTTCGCTATTTTAAGAATCTTTATGCCTCCCCGTCGGAGGCAGGTGTAATGGCGGGGCCCTATTTGGATGGGATAGAGTTGCCTTGTATCTCTGAGACAGGGAGCGTTTGAATGCACCAATAATGCCAGAGGAAGTGTATTGGGCAATAGGGAATAGTCCTTTGTTGAAGGCACCGGGCGAAGATGGCATGCGCATTGAATTTTATAAGCTCTTAGGTGAAGAGATCATTCAGCCACTTGCTCAGATGTTTACTGTCAGGGTTGGGGCAGAGGCTTTACCGGAGGGTATGAACACAGCACGCATCTTGCTGTTGCCTAAACCGCATAAAGACTCTAAACAAGCAGGTTCCTATTAACCTATTTCCTTATTGAATATGGAAGTTAAATTGTTAGCGAAAATCATGGCAAAGTGGATGGCTGCTGTGCTTCCCTCCCTTATACACGAAGCTCAGGTGGGATTTGTGAAAGGACGAACTATAGCTAAAAATGTAAGAAAATTGTTGCTGTCTTTGGAACAGCGGGCGGCGAGCAATTTCTCATCTGTGCTGGTTAGTTTTGATGCCGAAAAGGCATTTGACAGGGTGAGGTGGGATTTTCTTTATGATACTTTAGCGACCTATGGTTTTGATGTTTTGTTTTTTTTGATGTTTTGTTTTTGTATCGGCGGTGCAAACATTGTATGCTTTTCCACAGGCTAGAATAGTGTTGAAAGATTTCAAAACGGACAGGTTCCTGATTTCTAGGGGGACGAGACAGGGTTGCCGCTTATCGCCATTGTTGTTTGAGCTTACATTGGACCTCCTAATTCAGGATATTTATGCGATGCCATCTATAAAGGGAATTGACATTGGAGCTACCTCTTTTTTAAGTTATCCGCCTTTGCAGATGATATTTTAGTACATCTTACAGATCCTTTGCCTTCTTTGACAGCCTTACTGGACTTGATAAAAGAATATGGTGAATATGCAGGGTTTCGTTTAAATGTGGATAATTCGGAGGCGTTAGCATCCTCTGCGGCGGTTCAGGCCCTATGGGGGAATGGATTTCCATTGACATGGGCGCCTGGGCAGTTTGTGTATTTGGGGACATTGATGACTATGCAGGTTCCACGTTTGTATCATCTTAATGTGGATAAGCTTCAGCAATAGACGGAGCTTTTGCTGGAGACATGGAAGGCATTGCCCCTTTCTCTGATGGGGCGCATTTGTTTGGTTAAGATGTTCATCTTTCCCAAATGGCTGTATGTTTTGCAGATTCTGCCGTTGTGCTTGCTAAAGAAAGATTTACGCATTCCGTATAAAGGGGTTACTTGTTTTTGTTGGGCGGCTAAGAAACCTAAATTGAAGGTGTCTCAGTTGTTGGGGAATTGGCTTAGGGGAGGATTAGGATTACCAGATGTGCGGATTTATAATTATGCGTGTCCGCTTCGTCATTTGGGAGATTGGGTGAATATGACTAGCAATTATACCCCTCTTCTGATGGAACGTGAGTTTTTTGCTCCCTATGATGTGTTTGCATTACTGCATAGTTCTCGGAGGGTGCTGCCCCCTTCTATCAGATCCAGTGTATTATTTAATGCATTGCAAGCGGCTTGGTGTTGGCTTGTGCATGTCTTGGGAGAAGATCCGATGGTTACTGATCTCTTGCCCTCTTGTCCTCCGGGAAAGGAATCGAGAGAATATCTGTCCTGGAGAGCAAAAGGAGTTACAAGTTTAGAACATATTTTGGGGGATGATGGGGAGCAGTTGGGTTGGGAGAGTAATGGTGAGTACTGGTGGGGCGGGGTGGAGAGTATCATTGGGGGGAAGGAGAGGGGGGTTGAGGAGGGGAAATGAGGTGTATTGAAGGTTCTGGCAATTAGTCAAAGATAGGATAAGTGGTTCAGGTGCGGGGAAAGGGGTGGTGTGACATTTTTTGGGGTTCATAAGAGAGGGCTTTGGAGTACCTTTCCACCCTCATTAATCTCACTATGTGGAGAAGGAAGGGGAGGGAGTTTGGTTGATGTTACTCTTTTATTGTATATGCTTGTTCTATTATTGTATATGATGCATTATTATTTGTACTGTGCATCTTGTATTTGCTGTGTTTGCATCGATAAAAATTGTTTGAACCTACCTTTGTTAAATCCACTCAATTTGTAGCATCTTTCAATCAATGTTAACCAGCAGAACATTGTTAAATCCATTCAATTTGTAACATCTTTTAATTATTGTAAACTGCATATAACTTCACGGTCCTGCAGAATATAAACTGTTATATTATTATTATTAAGTCTGATTCTGACAGTGATGACCCTACCAATGCATCTGAAAACCTCAATGCCAGCTTTTCACCACTAGGAATCTCTCCTCTAAAGATTCAACGGTTTAGCAAGCAAAATTTCTAAGTTATGCTAAACGCACTCTCTGAAGCCCAAATTGCAGTTATTGGTGAATTAACTCCAGCTGATATCAATGCAGAACCAGAAAGTGGCCAATGTAAAAGGTGTTCTGACTATGACCTTCTATTGACTGAACTGAAGCAGAAGTTGGAACGATAGTAATAAGGAGAAAATACAAATTCTCACTCATGCTGCACTATTGAGAAAACTGCCAGGAAGCTGAAACAGCAGGGTGACATTCTTGCTGTTCCAGCAACAAAGAGAGGAAAAGTGCTTGCTCAGCAGATTACACAGAAAGTCCTGGATTTATATGAAGACAATGAAATCTCTAGAATATACCCAGGCAAAAAAGATTATGTCTCTGTTCGGATCAGTGGTGAAAAAGTACAAAAGCAGAAAAGATTGCTATTATGCAATCTGAAGGAACTGTACACCAACTTTCGCAGTCAGCACGGGCTGGGTTCTCAAAGTTGTGTGTGCTTTGGCCAAAGTGGTGTGTCACAGTCAGTTCATCAGGGACTCAGTCTGTGTCTGCACAATCCACCAGAATGTGAAACTTATGCTTTCAGCAATTGCAGTTCCAGATCACTACAAGGTGCTTCTGAATAAAACTGTCTGTTATATGAACTTAAAAAAACCTGTATTTTGCACGGTGTGAAATATGTTATGGGTAGATCCCTCTGGAGGAATATTTTACTGAGTTCTTTGGTGAATATGATCCAGATAATATCATTGATTTTAAGCACACTGATCGGGATACACTGGAAATTCGATAGTTATCCATAGAGGACTTCACTTCCGAATTAATTGGAAAAATTTCTAATTTGGCCAGCCACCATTTTATTTCCAAGTACCACAGTGCTTATCTGAAGGAACTGAAAGCAAATATAAAGGAGGGGCATGCTATTGTTTTGATGGACTTCGCTGAAAATTATTCCTTTATCATTCAGGATGCAGTACAGGGGTTTCACTGGGAAAATAGCCAAGCAACATTACACCTCTTGGTTGTCTACTTCTGTAATCCTGATATCCAAAGCCTATGCATATGCATGATCAGTGACTACTTGCATCACGATATTATTGCTGTTCATGCATTTTTGAGGAAGCTTATTCTGCATCTGAAGGAAGTCTTGCCTGTCTTAAGCCATATTCACTACTTTAGTGATGGTTCTGCTGCGCAATATAAAAACAAGAATTTCATTAACCTCTGCAGCCATGATACTGACTTTCAAATTACTGCTCAGTGGAACTTCTTTGACACTAGCCATGGCAAATCTCCATGTGATGGGATTGGGGATTCTCATCGAGAGGGAGAATTAGAAGGGCTTGAGCATGTGCAGATTCATGCTCAAAGCCGGCAGAGGCAGGAAGAAGATCTTCAAGCGGCACCAGCTCATCCTGTGGGCTGCGTGCCGGTGCCAGATGGGAAGGTGAGTTAAAGTTGGTCGGGTGGGGGTGCCTGTTTTCATGGGGGGGTGCCGATTCGAGCTGGGGGGCCCTTTGCAAGCGGAGGGAGTGATGCCGGTTCTCATGCTGGTGCTTGGTGGTTTGCGCGTAGGGGGGCCTTTGCGAGCGGGGGGAGCAGCGCTGCTGGCCTCGGGTGGGGGGGAAAGTATCAAAGCGAGTTTCCATTATTTCCTATGGGGAAACTCGATTTGATATACGGGTATTTTGGTTTACGAGCATGCTTCTGGAACGAATTATACTCGTAAATCAAGGTTCCACTGTATTTCAATTTGAAATCCTTAGAAATGACATCAACTAAACAGAAGCTACAAGAAACTCCTGCTAAATCTGCAGGAAAGACTAAAAGATTAAAAGAAGATTCACAGACTCCCATCGGGTTTCCTTTGCCTATGGATGCCTTAGATATAATAGAAGTAATGGAAGAATTAAGGAACATTAATTTCAATTTAATTGAAATGAAGAAAGAGATGAATCTTATGAACAGCATCATCTCTACATTTGAGCTTTGTAAATGTAGAGATGATGCGGTATACAAACCTAAGGTTTAATTTAGTTTAGTTTGATATATTAAATAACAGAATGGACAAGTTGGAAAACAGAATTGAAGAAATTGAACATATACAACAAAACTACAAAGAAGATCATAACATATTAAAAGAAATTTTTACAACTCAGACAACCTCTGAAAGACATCAGAGCTAAGTATGGATTATACTACCCAGCGCTAATGAGAGTCACATACAAAGAAAAGTTTCATCAGTTTGAAAATCCAGATAAACTTAAGGAATTTATATCGGGAAACACCTACGAACTAAAGATTATTATATTGATGGAAAAGATATTTCATTTTTACTACTTTTTATTTACATTGATCTGGAAAATTTTTGAGAATTACAGAATTACTTTAATATTTTTATTAAACTTATGAAAGGGAATTATACTAGCAAAAGGGGTGATAATGATAACACTGCTTTACTTAGTCACCCATCCACAATCTACAAATCTCTTTATATATAAAAAAATGACCACACAGTATATGTGCTTAATAGTGAACGCTCACACCTACAACTATATCCCAGTGAAATATCACGGAGAAGCTGTGTAAAGAAACCATCATTGCTAGTTCACAGTCTCTCCCACCATTTCTAAATAAAATTAATGCTTAACAACATCCACAGCTCCTAAAGTAGGAACAAAGACTACTTATCTTAGTAAGATGGTACTGTGGTCTTAACAGCTACTCCGGGTACATCCTTCATTACTACAGTTGCACAAAATGCATGTTCACCGACCCCCCAACCCAGGTTTCACCAGTTGGCTTCATCAGGAGGGATACTATAAAATAAAATTACATCCAGTCACTCACTCATCTCACCACACCAAACAAAGTTTACCAAACGCACTAAATCATACAATATAGTAGAAAAGCACACTCAACTTCAATTTATACTTATTACAAATCTCACTGCAGGCTTACCGGGAAGAACAACTTCCTTCATCCAGCACACAGAGCACTCTGGCATCGTGTTGCACCCCAGCAGGCCACACCCCCTAAATACTCTCCCTGTTACAAACGTTCTACATAATGTCATTCCATATAAGCTCACACAGCTGACAGCTAAATTTGAAACCAGTCAATTTCACTGTTTAATCCGACTGGAGCCAAAGTGTGCCACTGAAATATAAACCAAAGTTCACGACACAACAGGTACTGGGAAACATTCCCTGTGTCTTTATAGGCATGAAGCAGCACAGTCTATCTAATATCTTCAGCCTTGTGCTTTTCAAGCCAGTGACTGACAAGGGGAGCAGATTCCCATCTGCAACAAATATTGCTCAAATGTTCCGCTATACGTACTTTGACCACTCGTCTAGTATGACCTATGTAATACATCCCACAAGGGCACACTATACAATATACTACTCCCTGCGTGTAGCAATTTTAGTGAATAAAAGATGCACTGCTATGTTCAAATTGATAGCTGCCGATCCTTCAGGAAGGTTACATATAGACATGAACCTGGGAAATACTGCAATGACGCTTTTCAATGTATATGCACCTAATTCAAATCAAATTAAATTTTTTTAAATCTCTACAACTGGCTGCTTCTAATTTAGTTGTGGCAGGGGATTTTAATGCTGTTATAGATCCTTTAATGGATAAAAAACCTAGCAGAATTATGAAATCATTACGATTAGATAATTTGATACAAAATTGTGATTTGAAAGATATATGGCAAATATTTCATTTTAATGATCGGGAATTTTTGTTTTGCTCCCATGTTCACAAATCGTTTTCAAGAATAGACTATATATTTGTTTCAAATACATTAGTTCAAGTTACACAAGCCTCCATAGATCCAATTATTTTGTCTGATCATAGTAGGGTTTGGATTAAAATTAAAATAATTGACCAAGATGATAGTAGATCTGTATGGAGATTTGATAATACATTGCTTATAGAACCAAATTTCATTGAGGAAGTTCAGTTAAAAATAAATGATTATTTTCAAATTAATAATACGGAAGATATCTCCATGGAAACATTGTGGGATGCTTTTAAGGCAACCATGAGATGTCAAATTACAGTGGTGCCTCACACAACGAACTTAATTGGTTCCAGGAGCAAGTTTGTTATGCGAAACGTTCGTTATGTGAAACGCGTTTTCCCATAAGAATACATGTAAAAAAAAATAATTCGTTCTGCAGCATAAAATATGCTAAGATGACATAAAAAAAGATAAATTTTTGGTTATTATTTTTATTTAGATACATCTAAAAACATAATTGTTTTTTAAAACAACACACATTTTTTAAATTTAAAGACAGACTAAGTAGAGTCTAATTTTACAGTGAGAGAGGGCAGAGTCTCAGCGGCAAAAACTGGGACTTAACTGTTCATTTTTTTTTTTTTTTCTACCGTGTTTCCCCGATGATAAGGCAGGGCCATCAAATAAGACAGCCCCCCCTTTTTAGAAAAAAATGTAAAAGAAGGCACCCCCCGCAAATAAGCCACCCACCGATACCTGCGCTTACCCGAATCGGGTGGTACGGTGGGTGACTCCGTGTGGTCCCTGGCACCCCCGACACGATCGGGGCAAGAGGGAGCTCAAGCCCTCTTGCTCCCCCCGACTCCCCGACACGATCGGGGCAAGAGGGAGCCCAAGCCCTCTTGCCCCCCGACTCCCCGACACGATCGGGGCAAGAGGGAGCCCAAGCCCTCTTGCCCCCCGACTCCCTGACACGATCGGGGCAAGAGGGAGCCCAAGCCCTCTTGCCCCCCCGACTCCCCGACACGATCGGGGCAAGAGGGAGCCCAAGCCCTCTTGCCCCCCCGACTCCCCGACACGATCGGGGCAAGAGGGAGCCCAAGCCCTCTTGCCCCCCCCGACTCCCCGACACGATCGGGGCAAGAGGGAGCCCAAGCCCTCTTGCCCCGCCGATTCCCCAACTCCCCGACACGATCGGGCCAGGAGGGAGCCCAAGTCCTCCTGGCCACGGCGACCCCCTAACCCCACCCTGCACTACATTACGGGCAGGAGGGATCCCAGGCCCTCCTGCCCTCGACGCAAACCCCCCCTCCCCCCAACGACCGCCCCCCCCCAAGAACCTCCGACCGCCCCCCCAGCCGACCCGCGACCCCCCTGGCCGACCCCCACGACACCCCCAACCCCCTTCCCCGTACCTTTCTGTAGTTGGCCGGACAGACGGGAGCCAAACCCGCCTGTCCGGCAGGCAGCCAACGACGGAATGAGGCCGGATTGGCCCATCCGTCCCAAAGCTCCGCCTACTGGTGGGGCCTAAGGCGCCTGGGCCAATCAGAATAGGCCCGGGAGCCTTAGGTCCCTCCTGGGGGCAGGGCCTGAGGCACATGGTCGGGTTGGGCCCATGTGCCTCAGGCCCCGCCCCCAGGAGGGACCTAAGGCTCCCGGGCCTATTCTGATTGGCCCAGGCGCCTTAGGCCCCACCAGTAGGCGGAGCTTTGGGACGGATGGGCCAATCCGGCCTCATTCCGTCGTTGGCTGCCTGCCGGACAGGCGGGTTTGGCTCCTGTCTGTCCGGCCAACTACAGAAAGGTACGGGGAAGGGGGTTGGGGGTGTCGTGGGGGTCGGCCAGGGGGGGCGCGGGTCGGCTGGGGGGCGGTCGGAGGTTCTTGGGGGGGGCGGTCGTTGGGGGGAGGGGGGGTTTGCGTCGAGGGCAGGAGGGCCTGGGATCCCTCCTGCCCGTAATGTAGTGCAGGGTGGGGTTAGGGGGTCGCCGTGGCCAGGAGGACTTGGGCTCCCTCCTGGCCCGATCGTGTCGGGGAGTCGGGGGGGCAAGAGGGCTTGGGCTCCCTCTTGCCCCGATCGTGTCGGGGAGTCGGGGGGGGGCAAGAGGGCTTGAGCTCCCTCTTGCCCCGATCGTGTCGGGGAGTCGGGGGGGCAAGAGGGCTTGGGCTCCCTCTTGCCCCGATCGTGTCGGGGAGTCGGGGGGGCAAGAGGGAGCCAGGCGGAGAGAGGGCAGTTAAGCGCAGTGCCTGCGCGGAAGGATGCAGCTCGGGCGACTTCGTTGTGTGAAACGAAGTTCGTTGTACGAATCAAGACATAAAGTTCGTTGTGCGCAGCGTTCGCTGTGCGAGGCGTCCGTTATGCGAGGCACCACTGTATTTCTTTTTCGGCATATATTAAAGAAAAAATTAAAAAACAATTTTCCAATTTGGAACAAGACATAAATATATTGGAATCAAAATTGATTGATAAATGGGAATACACTACAGGATCTGTGGCACTGGGGGCACTAAAGACATGGGAAGGAGGCACTGGGGGCACTAAAGACAGGAAGGGGCACTAAGGACATGGGAAGGAGGCACTGGGGGCACTAAAGACAGGAAGGGGCACTAAGGACATGGGAAGGAGGCACTGGGGGCACTAAAGACATGGGAAGGAAGCACTGGGGGCACTAAAGCCAGGGGCACTAAGGATATGGGAAGGAGGCACTGGGGGCACTAAAGACAGGAAGGGGCACTAAGGACATAGGAAGGAGGCACTTGGGGGCACTAAAAACAGGAAGGGGCACTAAGGACATGGGAAGGAGGCACTGGGGGTACTAAAGACATGGGATGGAGGCACTGGGGGCACTAAAGACAGGCAGGGGCATAAGGACATGGGAAGGAGGCACTGGGGGCACTAAAGACAGGAAGAGGCACTAAGGACATGGGAAGGAGGCACTTGGGGGCACTAAAAACAGGAAGGGGCACTAAGGAAATGGGAAGGAGGCACTGGGGGCACTAAAGACATGGGATGGGGGCACTAAAGACAGGCAGGGGCATAAGGACATGTGAAGGAGGCACTGGGGGCACTAAAGACATGGGAAGGAGGCACTGGGGGCACTAAAGACATGGGAAGGAAGGAGGGAGGGAATAGAAAGGACAATTGTTGGGCTGAGTGCAGAAAGAAAGAATGAAAGGATACACAGACAGAAGGAAACGCAACCAGAGACTCATTTAATCACCAGACAGCAAAGGTAGGAAAAATGATTTTATTTTCAATTTAGTGATCAAAACATATCAGTTTTGAGAATTTATATCTGCTGTTTATATTTTGCACTATATTTGTCTATTTTTCTATAGTTACTGAGGTGACCGAGCTCGCAGAGATGGGGCGGAAACGGAGTTTTTAAGTTTTAGTCCTATTAGTTTGCCGGTCCACAAAATAATTCTTTTATTTCTGCCGGTCCATGGGTGTAAAAAGTTTGAAAAACACTGTATTAGAAGATGTCATTTCTAATGGTAAACTGCTTGAGTTTTCACAGTTGCAACATAAATATGGCCTTAATAAATCACAAAGTTTTAGATGGATGCAACTGAAGCAGGCCATTCAGATGGGGTTCCCTGAATGGAAAAATCTTAATAATCAATATAGCTTAGAGTTCTTATGCTTTCAGGTGGATTTTCTGGGACACCAGGCCACTCAGTGGTACAAATTAATATCTGGATTTGTGAATAAAAAGCCAAAGACTAGTCTAAGAGACATTTGGAGCATTGAGATTAAGCATCAAATTACTGCATCTCAATGGCCACGAATTTGGTCTTGGAGGATGAGATGCACAATGTCTGCATCTATGAGACAAACATGTTTTTTTTCTGTTGCATAGAGCATTCTGGACTCCTGTTCATTTAAAAAAATTAGATTGCTGTAAGTCTGATAGATGTTGGCATTGTCATCTTGAAGCAGGGACTCTAGATCATTTATTGTTCTATTGTCCATTTATTATGGATTTTGGGAAATCAATTTGGGGCCAAATTAATAGTTTATTAGAAAATCATGTGGCATTATCGTATGATACAGTATTATTTGGTATGTCTATGAGGGTTAAGAGCCAAATATCTTCCAAAGATAATAAACTTACTTATTTTAACAGGAGTTGCCATACAACAAATAACTTGTAATTGGAAAAATTGGAATAGATTAAACTACAGTTTTTGGTGGAATTAAGTGTGTCATATTTATAAAATGGAAAGAACATTAGCTATTCAGAAAGGAAATTTAAATAAATTTCAAGATGTGTGGGGGCCATTAACAAATTATTATAATGCATAGGTATTATTTTCCCTGATATGTACAAATGAAAGAATGGGGTGGGGGGAGGGGGGACTTTATTATATGGTGTATGCGATATGAGGTATTGAAGGGAAGGGAGGGAAAGGGATAATTCTATGTAATTTAAAGAATTATAGAGTTTCAAGTGATGTGTTTAAGTCAAAATGGTGTTACTTTTTGATGCACTTGATGTAAGTTATAAAAATGAATAAAGAATTTTTTTTAAAAAAGAAAATCACCAATTTAAGCCCATAGACACTGTTAGACTCTGCATTAGCAAAATTTCAAGAGACACCAGCTCATTCATTGCCAATGTTTTAGAGTCTGATACTGATCCTGAACATGTCCCTATCTTTCAAGCATCCAGCTTTCAACCTGGCCAATACTTAGCTTGTATATATGACAATTCTTAGTGGATTGGTCATGTATGTGAAATTTCAATCGAAGAATGCGACATCCTGGTTAATTTTTTGCATCCACAAGGTCCTGCACGGTCATTTCACTGGCCTCCCCGCAGAGACATATGCTGGATCCCTGAACAGCATATTATTGCAGGCTTTAATGCACCTATGACCACTTCATCAGGCAGACGGTACACTTATCCACAGGCTATTTTGGCAAACATTGACCAGACTTTCAAAATCATGTGCAAGAAACTGGTTTAAAAGTTGAATTTATGTGATTTCCTGATCTTTGTCAGTATGTATGCGCACTTTAAATAACTGGTTTTGCACTTTTCTTTTTGTCTTTAATAAAGCTTAGAAATGTATATGGTATTATCTGACTATTGGGAATGACTTTCAGAAAATGGATCAATAACTATGCATGGATACAGGGAAGAGGATCCTAAAACAGTAACAATCTGATTTCAAATATTTTTATTGAGTTTCCAATAACAAAAAGAGAAACAAATAATGGAACAAAATCATCAATTAACAAGTGAACAATGAGGTTCAACAGAACCATCCGGAAAACCAGAGGGTTAATATACAAAGTATCTCAAAGAGAACCTTAGGGGAGAACCAGAGGGTCCGGAAGGACCAAATATAAACCTGAAGAGGAAGCAAAGAGAGGAGAGAAAAGATAGAAAAGAAGAAGAAGAACCTAATCAGAAAGGTATGAAAAGAGAGAAGCAAGAATATAAAAGATGCAGGACGGACATCCCGCTCCCAGGAGGGAGAGCAAAGAAAGAAAGAGGATAAAGGCGGGATCAACAGAACCATAGGGAAAGACAACGGTTAGGGAGAGAAATGTTGGATGGGTTCCCAAATTCGGGAAATAAGCAGAGCTCTGTTTGAAAATTCTGCTGCTTTCATCTCATATAAATGGATCATAAGAACAGTGTTCCACCAGAAAACAACATTAAGTAAGTCGGCAGACTTCCAGTTATGAAGAATCATTTGGATCGTTAAGGCAATCAGTATATTAAGAAGAGATTGTTGACTGGCGGAGAGAGGGTCTGGCACCGCTAAAGCTCTGAAAAGTAAGATATCAAATGAGAACTCAGAGGAAATAGGAATAATGCGCTGGATAAGGTGCCATATTTGTGTCCAAAACTCCTTAAGGATAGGGCAAGCAAAGATCATATGATGAAGGTCCCCCAGTTCCGACGCACAATGCCAGCATAAATTGGAATCTCTGAGTCCTGCCATAAACATCTTATTAGGCGTCCAAAAGACTTTGTACACAAGAAAATATAAAGATTGAGATAAGCTGGCAGATGCCGTTGAGCGAACGATTTTACTGAAAAAATGATCCCAATCCTGGTCAGAACCACGCCAAGTAGTGTAGGACGACCAAACATCAGTAGTTCTCTTAGATCTAGGATATAAATGAGATCGGAGTTCTTTGTAGAAAAGGGACATGGTGTGACCGAGTTCTAGACCTATACGTGAGAATGTCTTGAAGGCAGAAGTCGGAGTATATGTAAAGATGGAAGGAGAGCATTTCATCAAGCAATGAGAGAGTTGAATCCAATGAAAGCATTCTGAAGGTGGTAGGGCAAACCTGTCCATGATCTGGGAAAAAGATAAGAGCTTTCCATTGTCCAATATCTGATTCAATGTCCAAACCCCCCCTATCCATCCAGGAGCACCAACAGATAAGACGATTATCGATACGAAAGGAGGAGTTGTACCAGAGAGGCGAAGAAGTCGTAAGACGTCTATCGGATCCAGAGATCTGATCAAAATGATGGATTGCTTGAAGAGTAGCACTTATGGCAGTAGACTTAGATGGCAAAGAAGAGGGGAAAAGGAACGGCAAGCTAGATAGAGGGATCGGACGTACAATATACTGTTCAATGTGAAACCAGGCAGCTAGGTTCAGGGACAAAGTAGGGTCTTGAGTCCACAGTGAACTATAGCGCAGGAGTGATGCTATATAAACAGTAACAATCTGAACTTAACTGTGAAACTTCATGTACATTGTTCACTAGCATACAACATAGTTTGTGTTAAACATGCCTCTTTTCATTATTAAACATTTGTACGCATACTTATCTTTGAAACTTTAATTCTCACCAAAGATGAAACAGGATAGCTTCTGTAGCAAAAAACATGCTCTTTCAAATAATAGGAAAAAACAACAAAAAAAACTACACATTAGAGATATTTGAATCTGAAAAACTAAAAATTTGCATAAATACTTAAAGCCATATTTTTACAGTCAAGCTTCACTTGACTGTAAAAGTTCATATTGTAACCTTGGAAGTGGTACATGTCTGCTGGTAAAGTTGTACCCTCAGCTGATTTACATACCAGCAGCAGTATGGAGTCAAACTTTGCCCAAATTTGCATGCCTATCACTTCCATCATATGCAAATCTCTCTCATGCATATTCATTAGGGCTAGCCTGAAAACCCGATTGGCCTGGTGTTCCTCCAGGACAGGGTTGGGAATCACTGCCCTAGACAACATCCCTGTAAAATTTAGTTGGATTTCAGGGGGGTCGAGCGTGAGCTCCTGGTCCACTTGACATGGAATGACCCAAAAGGATTAAGTAAAAAGCCTACATGCTAAATCAATAGCCTTCTTTTATAACATTGTTCAGTATCATTTACCCACATACAACTTGGAGAATGGAAAATACAAATGTTAAAACTTGTGAAAAAGTATCGTAGATGTTTTCCTTTATCCAATTTATAAATTGTTTTACATAAAAATTTGAACAAGTAGAATAAGGAGCTCAAAAGGACAGGAAATAAAAGTAATTTATTTTGTTTTTCAGAGTAATTGGAATGGCATTTATTCTTCTGAAAACTGTAATGACCGCTGCAACAAAGCCACTTACATACATGGGTCAATGTTCTGCAAGATATACTTCAATGTCTACCACTTTATATTGGCATCTACAACCTACCATTCCAATAAAGTACAATATCTGGATTTCTAATTTCATGAAGGACAGTCTCAAATATCGTCCATTTCTTACTGGCAGTGAGCTTCCAATCCTACAGCAGACTACTTGGATGAAAACCAAGAGTGCTATTAAAAGACGCTGCAAGGATTGCTTCATTGTAAAAAGGCGTGGTAGATTGTTTGTGTACTGCAAAACAAATCCCAGACACAAGCAACGACAGGGGTAATTCAAGGATTTTTATGTTTTGAAGAACATGTAACACATGGTTTTGTCTGAGCATATCTTCTATTTTTAATTTGAAACTAGAAAATAAAATCATTTAAGTCTGTATAAAAGTATATTAGTTTGGGAGTTTTTACTGCTTGTCTTGCCTTATTTACATTATAGCTTATAACAAAAATAGCCAAAAGTATGGTAACTAGGTTATTTTATCTGTACTCTATAGCTGGATGTTATTGGCACTAATTGGATAGGTATAGGGTTAATTTCTGGCTAAATCTAGCTGAAGAAAATTTGAATAGCTAGATTGAGACCTGCCATTTAAATCAGTGTTTCTCAGATTCTTCAAGCCAAGTACCCCCTAAGTCTAACAAATATCAACTGAGTACCCTCACCCAAGCTCCGCCCCAGACCTCACCCCATAATAATAGTGCTAATTTCTTCCATCCATTTTTCTTCCATCCATGCAATTTCTTCCATTTTTCATATACACACACTAATCTTAATACATAATAGTAACCACAAAATTAAAAAAACAGCACACGGTAAGCAAAGAAAATCTTAATTATCATTTATATTTGGGGGTTTTCAAAGAGGTCAAGGCAGATGACTAAAATATGTAATGTCACCTCAGTAACAACTATAGAAAAATAGACAAATATAGTACAAAATATAGACAGCACATAAATTCTCAAAACGACACATTTCAATCACTAAATTGAAAATAAAATCATTTTTTCCTGTTTGTTTGGTGATTTCATGAGTTTCTAGTTACACTTCCTTCTAACTGTGCATCCAATATTTATTTCTGCCTCCTGAATACTTCATCTCCTCTGGACCTCATTCCTTTCCCCAACCAACATATCTCTGTCCTTCCATAAGTCCAATATTTCTTCCACTCTCCTCCACCCCTATTGGCAACATGTCTCCCTCTCTCACTGTCCATCTGTCTTGAGAGATCCAGGCATCTGCCGCATCCAACATTTCTCCCTGTGTCATCTGGAGCATGTACAGCATTTTTCACTACTACCCACCAGCCCCATACCCACTTCTGTCACCCCTCTCCAGCATCATGCCACATCTCTCCCTCCATCACTATGGCCAATATTCCTCCACCTTGCATCCCCTTCAATCTGTCCCTCTGTTCCCTCTCCACCAACAACATTTCTCCCACTTAGCCTCTTCCCCAAGCATCTCTACCTTTCCTCTCTATGCCTCCCTCTTTCTTCCTTTCCCCATGTCTTTCCCTCTTCACACCTACTGTATATTCAACAATTCTCTTTTCCTGTTCCCTCATCCACTGGCAGCATCTCTCCCTTCCTAACCCCCAGCCCGTGCAGCATCTGTCCTTCCCTTATTCGCAACTGAGATGAAAGACTACACCTGATGAACAAACTTTGGTTACAAGATGAGATGAAAAGATCTTTTAAAACAGGCTAGACATTTAGGCCTAGATTCTGTAAGGTGTGCCTAACTTTAGGCGTGGTTTAGATGTCCTCATAGCGCAAGTGCCAATCAGCGTCACTTTGGTGCTACCTAGGTATTATATAGACGTCTCTACTGCGCTCAGCGCGCGTTAGACACGGCTTCCTAAAACCCCATATAGACGTGCCCTCTAGACGCCAGATAGATGACCCTACGATGTTATATATAAAAAGGTATTTTTTACTGATTTATTATCATTATTTCAGGACTGTAAGCTTTAACATAATTAACTCAAAGTATACCATCATTAAAAGGATAATAAAAACACAGTATACCATGTTTGAAAGGATATTCTGGTCTAAATTTCTCAATCTATTCTCTGCCCCTAAGCCTGCAGATTCAGGTACTAATTGGCATAACTGGGTCACTCTCTCCAAATCCACCTATCTTTCCCTCGCCCCCCTTTCCACTAAATCCATCTCCTATCCCCGCAAGGCCCCTTGGTTCCTCCCATATCACAGAGAGCTAAAACAGAAATGTCGAGCTCTGGAGCGCATATGGAAAAAATCAAAATGTCCTATAGGCAGACAGTCCTGGAGAGTCAATATCAAGCTGTACAATACAGCACTAAAAAAAGCAAGAAAGAACTTCTATGGTGACAAAATCTCCAGGTCCAACAATCAAAGCAGTACTCTATTCAACATCTGGCGCTCCCTAACCTCCAAAAGAGACCCCACCTTTCTCCCCTCCTCTCCCTCAGCCGATGTTCTAGCAAAATTCTTCAACGATAAGGTTTCTTCCTTGAAATGCTCTTTCCCTCCTTCAGTCTCTTACAACTCCCTAGTGCCCACCAATTCCACTCCCACCCTAATGGTCTCCAACCCTATCCCAGCTGACAGATTCTGGACCACCTTTGAGTGCGTATCTGAATCCCTGGTCCTCAATCTCTGCCTCAAACTGAAATCCTGTAATTGCTCCTTGGACCCATTCCCCTCCTACCTATACGAGAACATTCCCGCTCAGGCTATTTCTTCTATCACCATTCTCATAAA
This sequence comes from Geotrypetes seraphini, assembly GCF_902459505.1. NCBI lineage: Eukaryota > Metazoa > Chordata > Amphibia > Gymnophiona > Dermophiidae > Geotrypetes > Geotrypetes seraphini. Next base: position 283,086,890 of record NC_047085.1, on the reverse strand, counting down.
CTCCGCCCTTCAGTCGGGCCATTTCTCCCCAGTAATGGGTCATATCGCCTTGACCCCACTACTGAAAAAATCTGACCTTGACCCTTCCATACCATCCAGCTATTGCCCAATTGCAAATATCCCTCTCCTAACCAAGATGCTAGAGTCCATTTCTTCCCAACTCTCATCATACTTAGAGAGATTCTCTATTCTTTTACCCTATCAATATGGCTTTCGTCCTAACTTCAGCACCAAATCCCTACTGTCTTCCCTGATTTCAAGGGTTCAACAACTTCACTCTCGAAACAAGTTCGCCGTCCTCCTACAATTTGACCTTTCCGCTGCTTTCGATGTTGTTCACCATGATATTCTTGTTTACCAACTCTCTGAGATAGGTATCAACTCCACAGTCTTAGGTTGGTTCTCTAAATTCCTCCGCTCTCGTTCTTACATTGTTAACATGAATGGCACCTCATCCTCCCCCTGGAAACCGAATTGTGGAGTCCCGCAAGGCTCTCCACTATCCCCTATCCTTTTCAACATCTATATGTCCTCCCTAAAACTCCTCCACCTATCCCCCCTTGAAACAATTTACACTTATGCGGATGACATCCTCATCCTCGAGACCGATTCGAACCTCACCGACCTGTCTAAGAACATATCCTCTTGTATAATGAACTTACAATCCTGGGCCCACACTGTGCAAATAAAATTGAATGAGTCCAAAACAAGACTTCTTTGGCTCAGTCCAAAACTAGATCACCTACCCACCTCCATCCCACTACCCTCTGGCTCCTCTCTGCAGCTTGAGTTCTCGAGCAAGGTCTTGGGCATCATCATTGATTCCACATTGTCCTTCAATGACCACCTCCAATCCTTGGTAAAAAAATGCTTTTTCAGCCTTCACATGCTGAGGAAAGTTAGATCCTGCTTCCATCAAAAACATTTTACCCTCCTTGTCCAATCCATCATCCTCTCCAGATTGGACTATTGCAACTCTATCTACTTAAGCCTAACTAAGAAAAACCTCCACAGACTCCAACGGATTCAGAATGCCGCGGCCAAGCTCATCTTTGCTAAAAGTAAATTTGACCATGTCTCCCCGCTCCTGGCCAAGCTCCACTGGCTTCCGATAATCGCCAGGGTCCACTATAAATGCGCCTGTTTAACTTTCAAAATCTTATATGGTATCCTCTCTCCCTTTATCCCTCTTTCTTGGAATTCCTCAAACCCTAATAACACCAGATCCTCCCACAAATTAAAATATCCTTCCCCTCGCTAAAAGGCATTTCCCACACAGGAAAGCTCCCTCCACTTCAAAATCACTGAGCTCTGGAACAACCTTACCTCCCCTCTTCGGAACTTGAGCTCTCTCCAAGTTTTCCGCAAACATCTGAAAACCTGGCTTTTCTTAAAAAATGTAAGTCTCCCTCCAACTTAGGAATCAAGGAAACTCTTATATCTTGGCATCCCAAATCCTCTAAATTTTCTTCACACTTCTACCTCTAACCCTCTGTTGTAGTTCCTTCCTATTTCTCCTACTGTAAACCGTGTCGAGCTCTACGAACGTGGAGATGATGCGGTATACAAACCTAAGGATTAGATTAGATTAGATATTAGTTTCAGTGGGAGTTGATCTGGGAAAATCAGTGTACATATTGAAAAAATGTGACATGCTAACCTTCACTCTAATCCGCTGTGCTATACAATAATAGCAATTATGATTTGATTATAAACATAGAAATATAGAAATTGACGGCAGAAAAGGGCTATAGCCCATCGAGTCTGCCCATACCAATGACCCACTCCCTGACTTTTACTCCCCTATAGATCCCACGTGAATATCCCATTTTCTCTTAAAATCTGACACGCTGTTGGCCTCAATCACCTGCTGAGGCAGCTCGTTCCAATGATAGACCACCCTTTCAGTGAAGAAGTACTTCCTAGCATCACCTTGAAATTTCCCTCCCCTGATTTTCAGCGAGTGTCCTCTGGTTACCGAGGGCCCTGTAAGACTGAAGATATCATCTTTCACCTCTATACGCCCCGTGATATACTTAAAGGTCTCAATCATGTCCCCCCTCTCTCTTCGCTCCTCCAGTGAGTACATCCGCAGTTTTTTTAGCCTTTCTCCATACGTGAGATCCCTGAGCCCCAAGACCATCCTGGTAGCCATTCACTGAACCGATTCAATTCTCAACACATCTTTCCGGTAGTGTGGTCTCCAGAATTGAACACAATACTCGAGATGAGGTCTCACCATGGATCTGTACAGTGGCATTATGACTTCAGGTTTTCTGCTGACAAAACCCCTACGGATGCAGCCCATCATTTGTCTTGCTCTGGACGAAGCCTTCTCCACCTGATTGGCAGCCTTCATATCATCGCTAATGATCACTCCTAAATCACATTCCACCGTGGTCCTGGACAAGGTTTCACCATACTATTCCTTATAGGTAGTGAATGGCAGTTAATTCTGCTAGGATACAGAAAACTGCCCTGTTATATCTTTTTTCTTCATGATTTCAGAATTTATACTTCAACAGTATAAAAACCAAAAAGTAACAAAATATGCCATGTTTAAAAGGATTAGTATAAGATTAGTTTTGTCTGAGAGGTACTGAGTGGGAGTTGAACTAGAATTATCAGCATGGAAGAGGGGAAGCTTTAGTCTTATGCTACATAGAAACTTGTATAGCAATGCTATCATTAACTGCTATAAGAAGTGGAAATCATAGGACTCTGACCATATAGGCTTCTGATAGACGTAGTTTAAGATCCAGAAAGACTTTAGCAGGATAGGCAGCCTAGATCATCCAATCAGCTTTCTCTGGGCTTCCTATAAACGTTATTTGAGAGAAGTTTTTAGAAGCGATTCTTTGCTCTAAATAACATTCTTTGTCATGAAACATTGCTACAATCAGCTCAGTCTTCAAACCAAAGGGAAATCCCATAACTTCAATTGGCCAAGCCTAAAAACAGAATAAAACAAAGAACAGACCTGAATGTGGCTTCTAGTTCATTGTAAATGGAAGTATGCAGCTGCACAATGATGACCTCATTGTGACATCATCAAGTTTCATCTAGAAGTTAGAATGCCACAAGTACAAGACAAGGCTGGGAGTTGAACTCACAACCTCTGGAAGATCAGTACAGCACATTTATTCATTGAGCTACAGCACCTTTCGCTCCAGTTTATCTGACTCCCCTGTCATATCATAGCTTAGTGATCTGTAAGGTATCACCTGCTTAGCTATCATCTCACAGCTGAGACAAGACTGGTAGCTCAATGGTTTAAAGCACTGCTTTCACTGACCCAAAACCCATAATCTCAAGTATGGTTCAATACATGTGATATGGAGTCAAATAATGCTGTTTTTATCAAATGCAAACTCAACTTTTGTAATGTATTGTCTAGTATTGCTAATGTGCTGTTTGAGATGAAAATTAGATGTGATTGGTCTGTATCTTGTCATTTCTATTAAAATGAGTATTGTGTCAGCTGAAGGACATGAGGGAGTCAAACCCAGACCATGCTCACATGCTAACCTTCATTCTAACCACTGTGCTACTGAATGAGGTATAAAATCATAGCTATTCTTCGATTACACTGTTCCATTTAGTCATCGTATGTGACATATCGGCGTCATTTGCGCTGTACCATCGGCGTCATTGCGGATCTATAAGCACATCTAAGCTGCACCGTATGACGTAATGCCGTTTTAGCGTTGTGACATCACAGAATCGCTGATTTTTACAACGCAAATCATTTTGCAAAAATGGCAGCCAGGAGGAACCCCAACTTCAGGACTGAAGTTTCAAGGCTACGGCCAGCCTGTTCCTGGCAAAGGAACATCATTATTTTAAAGTAGCAGGAAAGAGGAGGACCTTCCTGCAGTATAGAGCCTCCTGGGAGCAGCTAACAAGGAGGTTTAATCGCCTGGCTTCCTTTCCCAGGAATGTAAGTATTCATATTCAGGTGATCACAAAGAATAATGTTAAAGTATTTTCTATATATAAACCTATACAAAATAATTATTTTTACAAATACCCCTCCCCAAAGGTGGCAGAGTGGAATTTGAACTTACAACCTCCAGTTCTTCATCATGTTCATTCAGAAGGTGCTGCTTTTAATCTTTGTGCTATATGCAAGTGATACCAAACAGCTCATTTATAATAGAAACTTATTGAAATCCACTTTGCCAAAAAAAATCTTAACGTGCCTGCCTGATTACATATATGTACCTGCAATCTATATCACAGCACACCCTCAGCACCCTGAGCTTGTAAGTTCATAACCATGCTGCTTCTCATCCAGGCCAACCCATTTAATTGCCATAGCTGAAAGCCTGAATACATTTATTTAAACTGTTGGCATAATGGTCTACAAATATAAATTTATTAATGTTGGTTCCTATAACCCAGGCCGCAGCATTGTGGCCTGCCTACATCCATGTGTCTTCCCTATCCTATTATAATAATAATAATAATAGTTTATATACCGCAGTACCTTGAAGTTCTATGCAGTTTACAAAAGATTAAGCAAAGGTACAAATTGAATGACTTTAAGAGGTATGGAAGAAAGAAAATTAATAGGACAGGAAATCCATTGTTGAGAAAGTGATCAATAGGACAAGTTAATCGCTATTGAGAGGAGAGAGATGAGTGGATCTAGATGCTTTAGGAACAGGTGTGTTTTTAGATGTTTCCTAAATTCCTCATAAGTAGGCGAAAGCAATTGTTCTAGATCTTTACCCCACGATGCTGCTTGGTGTGAGAGAAGGTATTCATGGTGTTTTTTCAGTTTACAACCTCTCACTGGGGGGGGGAAACGAAGTTGGAATGTGAGCTTCTCTTGTGTCTATTGGCTGAGAAGGAGAAAAGGTCAGTTATGTATTTAGGGGCAAGTCCGTGTAGTGCTTTAAGCAGAAGCAGGCAAATTTAAACTTTACACTTGCCTCCATCAGCAGCCAGTGCAACTGCCGGTAGTAGGGTGTCACGTGGTCAAATTTCTTTAGCCCAAAGAACAGTCTGACTGCTGTATTTTGCATCAATTGTAAATGTCGCATATTCTTTTGGGAAATTGCCAAATAGGCGATGTTACAGTAGTCAAGTAGACTTAGTACGAGGGATTGGACCAGGGTTCTGAATGCCGATGTATCGAAATTGTCAGCCTAGCTATCACTACCATTCAGCATTTTCAGTTGGCATTACTTATGTCAGCGAAGGCCTATGGGAAATTATATCAATCTGACTCTGGCATGGGAATGCAGATAGACCCTGAGGGCAGGAAGACAGTTTCAAATAGCCCTGATTGAATCATGACTAGCTAAAAGGTGTTAATGTCTGATTAAGAGGGTGCTTAGGACAATGGGTCCAGGTGCATAGATCAAGAAACAAAGAAGCCAGAGACTTAATCCCATCTTCCATGCTTGCAGGTATCACACCCTCCTTTGTCAATTAAATTGACCATTGTTTCAGTTTACAAATTCTGAGCAGAAAGATACTGGGATTCAGAATGGGATTCCAAGGTATAAAAGCCTCCTCTCTGCAACACACATCTATCTCTCTAGCTATCTCTTGGCTCTTGGTTTGGCACTCTAGTTCTCTCTTGAGCTCTCTCTATCTCTCTGTCTATCCTTCTCTTTATCTATTGAACACGAAACATCACCCCATCCCCTTTTCTCTCTCTCTCTGCCTTTCCCTAGAACTTCACGCTTTCTTCTGGACTCTGTAAGGCAGGAAACTGCTTTGCTCTCTGCTTAAGTGTAATGCTCTCTGCTTAATTGTAATGCTTATAAATATTTATTTTCTGTAAGCCTATTTATATAATATATTCTTTATGCAATCACCTCTGGCTGTGCCTATTATTCTACTTCCTGGTGAAACTTCAGTGAGGGAACTGAATCTGGGACCAGCGTTGGTCAGTACACCTTTAACTTAACCCTACCACCATATATTGGGGGGCCACGAATAAAACTGACATTTTGGGGGCTTTGTCTCGGTCCTTCCTGATGATTTGGGTAAGTAGAAATCAATTTTTTTTTTAATGTATAAGAGTGAGATAGAATCAAAAGCCCTTGGAAAACCCTTAGATTGATTGTACTTTAGACTGGATGACACACTGTTGAAAAGTTCCAGTAATATTGTGGGGTTTTATACTTGGTGAGATTTAATTTATCAATTGACTTTCTATTTTTGATTGATAGACAGAGTGAGATAGAAATCAAAAGTCCTTTTGGAACCCTTAAATTGTTTTAGACTGGATGACACAATTGTGAAAAGTTTCAGTAATATTTTGGGGTTTATATTTGGTGAAATTTTACTATCAAAAGTCTTTGTAGTTTACCTGTGCCAGTTTGCATTGTATGATTTGCTATTATATGCTTGCTAGGGTGTTGCATGTAAGAATATTTGAGCTGCTCTGAAGAAAAGCAGGGTTCAAAGTGAAAACAGTCACTCAATTAAGACATGCCACATCTGTACTAATAACTTTTATTTTTTTACCTTGTGCTTTTAATTCTATTTCTTGTCAGTCTCTGCCCTGGTGAAAGGCCCAGTGCACACTGGACTGGAACTGGCAGCTGGCATCTGTCCTCTTCTAACAGACTTATATTTTTTCCTGCTAAACTTCTGCCTGTAAATTTTAGGTAGTAACAAATGTAGGCATAAGTGTATTATTTATGCCAATGACTCTTGCCTAACACGCTTTACCTCGATTTTCTACCTATAAACTAAAGTCTCCCTCCTTCATAAGTGGGAGCATTTCAATCTCAAAGGCTACACACAGACAGGGACATTTAGAAACCCATTCTCTCTCATGAAATATATGAGCAAGGCCCACGAACCAAGGCAGACTTCTGCAGCCTCAAATATGAACCCTTTTGATTTTCAAGAACTCACAGATATTGTACACAAATATTTTGACAAGAAAGGGGGTCCATATGAGGGTAATTTTCCAGAAAACACATGGCACGATATTCAGAAACAAATGGTTTCTCATTCTCAGGAGTTTAGAAAGAAAACAAATAAACGCAAATGCCTTTTCATTCAGGGCTTATGTAGAGAACTTATTAGCCTAAGACAAGAAAATACTGACTTGAACACTCAGTGCCATCAGCTGTCCAAAGACTTAGATGAGGCACAAATTAATATATCCATGCTAAGAACCCAAATTGTTCAAGCCACAAATTCCTTTTTAGCTGTAAATGAACAATTAGAAGAGGCCAAGGCAGAATTAAAGTATTTAAAGTCAAAATGTGCCTCACCAGGGACAGGTTAATGCTGTCTCCTCACAGATTCTGCCGTCTACACCACTGCAGCATTCACCCTATCATTCACCCTATAATCTATGTAGTCAGTTTATTGAAAAACAAAACACTGTTTTTGTAGCAGGTCAGAGAAAGGGTAAACTAGCTACAGATGTAGAACAGGAAGAAGAACCGACAAACGAAAGTGAGGAAAATTCATTACCAGGCCAGAGCAATACCAATAGTACCCCTATAAGTGACACAGCTCCAGTAACAGTAGTACTGCAGGGACATATGAAGGACAGTGACATTGAAAAAATAGTGGAGAAAGTGGGCCCTATGCCTTTTAACATAAATGAATGGTGCAAATGGGCTACTGACATACTGATTCACTGGGGTCTAGGGAAATACAAAAGAAACAATGCAGATTTTGATAAGCTTATGCACCTAGCCCTGGGTCCACATTATTATAAATTTGGATCTCTTGTTCATCCATACCAATTTATAAAGATGGGCATCGAACAACTATTTCGCTGCACCTCTTTGCAAGTACTTAGAACTCTTTCACCCCTGCCAAGTGATACACTAGAGCAGTTTGCATATAGAGTGTGGGTAATCAACGCTGTACTTAAAGAGAATGAACACTGGCCCATTTCCTCAGATTATGGTCAGAGAGAATTCCTATTAGAATTATTATCTCCCGAGATTACTAAACACCTTCTGTTGTTCTCGGAGGACTCTAAAACTACGCCTTTTGACACTTTACTGCTCAGGATTGGGTCTGTGTGGAAGACCCAGCCAGCTCAAATTATTTCAGTATCAGAAGCTAGAAGGTGGCGTGCTGAGGGAGCACCCCAATACAAGAAAACACCACACACAGGAAATAGAGGGCATGTCAGAGGTAGTTACAGAAATGCCTCCACTTACGTTCCTTTCCATAAACTCAGAGCACAGACAGAAGCATTAGAAAAAGAGAAAATGAAATGGGAACAGGATCGTCACACAATGCAGATAGAATTGGACAGGGTAAAAAGTGATTTGACAGCTAGGAACAACTGCTAGTCCATAGGGATGTCCTGACTCTCTGTGTCCGAATGCCAAGGTGACTCAGGCCTTCACAGCCCAGCCAGACTCCTTTCACTTACCTGTGGACTCACTTTTGGAGACACAGGATAAGGGAAAGAAGTCAGACTCAGAATTCAGCTTGAGGTATGTGGCACCTTTGATTTTGGACACTTGCGGCCGCCCCAATGTTAATACTACCATAGAGGGTTAGGATAAATTAACTTTGATTGATACAGGGGCTGGAATCAGTTTTACAGATAGAGCGCCTCCTACTGGAGATCAGGAAAATATGGAAATTTGTGAGATTCAGGGTCTAAATGACAAAGCTTCAAAGTGTGTGTCTATCTCACAAAAGGAACAAATGAAAGAAATTGTAGAAACTACTGCCAGCATAAGTGAGAATACAGGCAAAGAAATAGTTGAAGTGGCTGGTCTTGCATTAGGTACAGGAATTCTAAATGCTTCTAAACCTTTGGTTCACAAGGTTATTCCTATGCAGTTAGCCACACAATGTTGCCTGCCAGTGCAGAAGCAGGATCATAGTGTAACTCACTCAGAGGCTGCAGATCTTTCAATTTGGGCACAAAACTGTGGGAAAAGGTACACAGAAATTTTGTTTGAGGGCAAGGATCCTGAACCACAAACACAGCATCCAGTACTTCCTCCAGCAACAGAACTGATGCCTAAGATGGAGGAGAGAGGTCTGAGTGGACCTATCTCTTTAGCATTTGGCTCTCCAACTTGGTCAGATGCTAAATCAGGGAGCTCCAGTAGGCTCACTATAGACTCTCGGGCCTTAACTAAGATTTCAAAGCCTGTACCAGTGGCTGCCTCTTGCTCTGACATTACTGTGAAATTTAACCCTAAATGTGCATTTTTCTCTGTCCTAGACATGACTAATGATTTTCGGAATTTGCCCCTTGCCTCTGAATGCCAGGACATGACAGTGCAGACAAAAGAAGACAAATCTAGCCTGCACCTGACTTCTGCACCGCAGTGCCCATTCCTCCGAGTGCAGTGGGACCCAGGTGGCAGACATGTTGTCCAGGTCGGCCTGAATGGAACATGGACAAAGTTTGTTCTAAGTGACCTTGAGGATGCTGCCAATTTAAAATGTTTTTTCTTTTGCCATCCCAGACCAGTTTGGGCACAAAGATATTTCTAATGTTTTCCAAGGTTCCTCTTTATCACTGCAGAGATAGAGACGTTCCAAAGAAGATATTAGCTTTGTGCCTTTTCTGAATATGAGATGGTTATGATATGCATTATTTGTACTACTCAGGTGTTTATTTTTGCTATGTTTTTCTATAACAATGTGTTTATTTGCAGAGTTAAATTCAGCCCTGAACACTTGACAGATGGAAAAATCTGTGTTTTATGTTGTCTGTGCCATGTGGTCTGTCTTCAAGTTTAGGGGGTACCCCAGGATACATAACATTGGCCATTTCTAGAGCTCTTTTCCCCATTTTTATTTTTTCTAACTAGCCCAATTGCACAATGTTCTTTTTACCTATTGTTTCATATCCTAAATGTAGCTTAGTTAGGGGTTAGATTTTTAAGTAAACGTTTCACTTTATACCGTGTTTATTCTATGCTCCTCACTAGATTCAGTACACATTTCTGACATAATTTTTTTTATATATACATTCAGTACAGAATTATGGTCTCTCTGAAGTGCCATAATAGTTATATGCAGCACACAAAAACATATTTTTTTGGAATGTCTGATTAAGAACCTTAAGTACCTGAATATTGTCTCTCTTTTGCCATAACTATACCAAGTAAATGCATTAATATTGTTACATGTTGCCACATTCAGTACAGGCAACCTGGTCTCTCTCTCTCTCTCTCTCTCTCTCTCTCTCTCTATACATTCAGTACAGGCAACATGGTTTCTCTCTCGTTTCTATCTCTTATTTGGATCACACGAGTACAGCTGCTGAATGATATCGGGACTCTTTTCAAATCCCTCCCTGTATGCACAGACATCATTTCATCTCAAGGGTGAACACCACTAGTTTCCAGTGACTTGACAGATCCTGTGCAAACATCATTTCATCCCAAGTGTGCGTCTCACCAGTTTAAAGAGACTGCTGGTTCCTGCTGGACTAATTCATCTTCCTGCACCCTAACTGCAAAGACTTTTACACACATGCTGTACACAATGTCTCGGATATAGCCACCTTCCTAAAAACGATTTGCTGTACAATTCCACCTATTTAACCTATTCTATGGACATTCCAGACTTTATTTCATATGCTGTGCATCCACTACCTCTTGGTATGGGCAATGAGACATTTCAAAAGCTGCAGAACTTTACTGAACTCCATGCCTACATTGAACAACTCAAGAAAACCTCCAAATAAGTGAATCATACTATCACTTTTTAAAATGGACAGATTGCACAAAATTTGCTATGAGACGCTCATGTCTCAGTTTGGGAACTTTTCTTTGGGTATTCGCCCACTGCAAACCATGTATTTAATGTTTTAATTCACCCTTTCATTATCTTAATTTTATATAAATTTTGCTATGTATTATTATGATTCTCCTTTGCTGTAAAGTGAAACACATGTATATTTCTTTACAACGCATATCATACAAAGTTTCTTCTAGTTTTTAAGGCAGTTATACATGTATTTCCAGTATCTTCTCTGTCACTTTCTAATTTGGTTCTAATTTGGTTTTAATTTGGCATGGCCTATTGCATTACCATTATCAGGGTCAGACATAATATTTTCCCATATTCCATACTTAGATACTCTCTTATGACATCTTGGTACCTTTATACCTGAACCTCCTGAAAAAGCTTCCTGCATCCCTTATGCACCGTTCATTCGCTCAACGACAGGTAAGATATAAGCATACTGGGATCCCCGCCCAGATCATGGCCTATACAACCTAAGACAGAGGTTTGAACTCATAATGGGAACTGTTTACGGACTATACAACCTATCTTCATAGCTTGGAGATTCTGCAAGACAGGGGACGTACTGTTGGAGGTAAGCGAGCGTACTACAAGCTTGCCCTCATTTCAAAGAATAAAAATAAAAAAAATATGGGAGATGTCAGCCTAGCTATCGCTACCATTCAGCATTTTCAGTTGGCATTACTTATGTCAGCGAAGGCCTATGGGAAATTATATCAATCTGACTCTGGCATGGGAATGCAGATAGACCCTGAGGGCAGGAAGACGGTTTCAAATAGCCCTGATTGAATCATGACTAGCTAAAAGGTGTTAATGTCTGATTAAGAGGGTGCTTAGGACAATGGGTCCAGGTGCATAGATCAAGAAACAAAGAAGCCAGAGACTTAATCCCATCTTCCATGCTTGCAGGTATTACACCCTTCTTTGTCAATTAAATTGACCATTGTTTCAGTTTACAAATTCTGAGCAGAAAGATACTGGGATTCAGAATGGGATTCCAATGTATAAAAGCCTCCTCTCTGCAACACACATCTATCTCTCTTGCTCTCTCTATCTCTCTGTCTATCCTTCTCTTTATCTATGGAACACGAAACATCACCCCATCCCCCTTTCTCTCTCTCTGCCTTTCCCTAGAACTTCACGCTTTCTTCTGGACTCTGTAAGGCAGGAAACTGCTTTGCTCTCTGCTTAAGTGTAATGCTCTCTGCTTAATTGTAATGCTTAATTGTAATGCTTATAAATATTACTTTTCTGTAAGCCTATTTCTATAATATATTCTTTATGCAATCACCTCTGGCTGTGCCTATTATTCTACTTCCTGGTGAAACTTCAGTGAGGGAACTGAATCTGGGACCAGCGTTGGTCAGTACGCCTTTAACTTAACCCCTACCACCATACATTGGGGGGGCCATGAATAAAACTGACAGAAATAAGCTTTAATGGATCTGAGTTTCCAGAGAGTAAAGAATCCCTTTCTGATTAAGGAATTCACCTGGTCTTTCATGGTTAGGCATTAATCCAGAGTTACACCTAGTATCTTTATGGTGGGCTGGATAGGGTAACTAAGTTTATTGATACATAATGGTATTTTGGTGGCAAGCGGATGTGGTGAAGCAACGAAGAAAGTCGTTTTTTCTGTATTAAGTTTGAGCCTAAAGTTTGTCATCCATTGCTCCATCACGTTTATGGCTTCTGAAGCTTTGTGAATAGTTTCAGAGACAGAATCATCAAATGGGATGATAATCGTGAAGTCATCTGCATAACTAAATAGTTTTATCCCCAGCTGGGTTAGTTTTGTGCCCAGTGAGGACATGTAGACGTTGAAAAGCAATGGGGATAGTGGAGACCCTTGTGGCACACCAGATGGATTGCTGCAGGTGTCGGAAAGCTCATAATTAAAACGTACCTGATAGGTGCGGGATATAAGGAAACCACGGAACCAGTTCAACACCTCATCCCTGATACCAATAGCGTCTAGGCATTGTAGCAGTTTCCCATGGTCTACCAGATCAAAGGCTGAACTCATATCGAATTGCATGACCAGGGCATTGAGGCCCTTGCTAAACAGTAGGCGCAGATTGTCTAAGATAGCCGCAATTACTGTCTCCGTACTGAATAACGGTCTAAAACCGGATTGAGTTTCATGTAGGAGAGAGAATTGATTAAGATAATCCATCAGTTGGGTGTGTACCAATCCCTCCATGATTTTTACAACAAACGGAATGGATGCTATCGGTCTGTAGTTGGATATTAAGGCTGAAGATTCTTTACGATTTTTTAGAATTGGGATTATTATTATGTGACCATTATTAGAGAGGAACTTCCCATTTTTTAGGTTGTGGGCCAAGTATTGCATTAGCAATAGTTTAAGTTCTAATGGTGCCGCTTTCATGATTTCTGGGGGGCATGAGTCCAGAACGCAATAGGATCTAGAGTATTTGTTATATAGTCTGGTGTAATTATTCCATTCTAAATCTTGAAAGGAGCTCCAGATCATGTCTGCCGGTATATCATTTCCTTGGGTGTTAGCTATTTGATGATCACTAGGGTCGTTTGTTGAACAGTGGGTTCTAAGGTTTTTAATTTTTGAATCGAAGTGCAGTGCTAAGTCATTTGCAGAGGGTAGCTTAATGTGTGTGGGTATGGTGTAGCGAGTGTTGTCAAATAAATTTGTGATCAGTTGAATAGCTCTTTTGTATTGATTCCTTGTGAACCATTGCAAGATGAGTTGATTTTAGTGGAGTAGAATGCTTTACGTTTGTTTTTTATCATTTGTTTGTAAATTTTTATGTTAGCTCTCCATTTGTAACGGTCTGATAGTTGTCCTGTTTTTTTCCAAGTTCTTTCCAGTTGTCTAGCTAGTTGTTTCATTTTTAGAAGTTCGGTGTCGAACCTTTTGTTATATTTATTTGCATTGCTTTTGCTATTACGTATAGGGGCAATTTTATCTAAAATGGATGTGCTGGTTGTCATCCAGTGATCCCAGAAATCGATTCCTTCTTCTATCTCTGTTTGCAATTCGTATTGTGACCAGTATTCTTTTGGATTAATATAGCCTCTTGTGTGATGTTCTCTTTTTATCATTGGGCGTGTTTTAGATTTATGATAAGATTAGCTTGAAATAATAAGTAAAATGGTCAGACCAGATATCATGACACCAGGTGCCTTTAAGTAGAGAGATGACAGGGTCTGGGATGTCCTTTGTGGACATAGCTACCACATCTAACTGATGGCCTTTTTCAGGTGTTTGTGTGGGTAGAGGGAGGTTGTAATTGAGTAGGGATAGAAAGTTTTTAAACTCTTTTGCATTTGTGTTGTCCTCTTCATCTAGGTGTATGTTTATGTCTCCTGCAATGATATTGTAAGAAGGACCAATTGAATTGTGTAGGACAAATGCACAGAAGTCTTCTTTGGCTTTTGGCCAGCTTTTTGGCGAGACATAGAATAATATGCAGGATAGGGATTCTTTTAGTTGACAGTTGCTAATTTTACAGGCTAAAATTTCTAATTGGTCGGTCATTTTGGAATCCAGTAGTTCGACCTCAAATCCTTCTTTAAGAATAATTGTTAATCCTCCTCCTTTTTTTCCCGCGCGGTTTAGCGTAAGGATTTTGAAGTTGTCTGATAGATCAATTATTATTGGATCATCTTCCGATAGTAGCCATGTTTTGGTTAGAAAAAGGCAGGCTATTTTCTTGTTGATGATCCAATCATTAATTAGGAAGGCTTTATTCCTGACAGATCTAGTATTAAGGTATGCACAGGGAACAGATGTGGTTCAGTAGCGATAGTGGTTTTGATGGGTTTTACTTGCCTTATTCTTTTTTTAAGGGTTCGTTGATGTCTTCTTTTATTTGAGATAGCATTAATGTGATTTTTTTATGTTTTCTTGTGGGTTAGTGATGTGTAAAACTGATAGATCCGAGTAGTTGATTGATTGTAATTGTGGGTGGAGTGAGTTAACGTCTTTGATGTTGCCAAGTAACAGACAGATCAGTAGAATCAGTAGGAGATTCATGTTTTCAGGGTAGAGTATTTCTTCCTAACACAGAAAGTATATTGGTTTCCCTGCAAATTCTTGAGTTGTTATTTGTATGGTTGTTAATTGGATTGGTGTAGTTCTTGAAGGTGGCCCAAGTGGATATAATTCTTAAGCATGTCTCTAGTAATTACACATGCATCTAACAATTACTCATGCAGTTAACAACTATATATGTCTCTGATGGTAACACATGCCTCTAATGGTTGCGCATGCCTCTATAGTTCCTAAGCAGTCCTAATGCAAGTCTCCAACAAATACACATGCATCTAACAGTTACACCTGCATCTAGCAATGATGTCTCTGATGGTGACATATGCCTAATAATTACATATGCATATGCCTAACAATTACACATACATCTAACAAATTATATATGTCGTTGATGGTAACATGCCTCTAACAATTGCACATGCCACTAAAACCAGTACACATGCCTCTAGGCTGTTACGCAGGCCTCTATCTGTAATACATGCCTCAGCAGATTATATATGCCTCTTAACAGCAGATTATATATGCTTCTAAACAGCAAGTTATAACGCGGACTGAATCGAGGACTGTAGCAGGTGCTCAGCTCTAGCTGCTGCGGTGCTGGGGGGTTCTCAGGTCGCTTCTGGAGGGTGGAGTGTGATCATATGCCCGGCCTGGCCAGTAGCGGCGATGGTTGGTCCCATCGCTTGGATTTCAAAGTGGCAGTTCTTTTCCCAGCGGACTGCAGGGAGGGCGGAGCGGAGCTCACACGCCCGGCAGGATCGGGTCGATGGGCTCCCAGCAGTGGTGATGGCAGGTCCCGCCGCGTGGATCCCAAAGCAGGCAGTTCTTTCTCCCAGCGGACTGCGGGGGGTGCAGAGCGGAGCTCACATGTCCGGCAGGATCGGGTCGATGGGCTCCCAGTAGTGGCGATGGCTGGTCCCGCTGCTTGGATTTTAAACACAGGAGCCGGATTCGCACTGGATCTCACTCTGCCCCCCTTGTGCCGCACTGTGCTGAATTTGGCCATCGGTTCACCGATCTGTCTTGGTTCGTGCTTGAGCAAGTCCCTTGGGATTTCAGGGGGGATAGACAGTCCCATTTGAATCTTAGGGAACAATATTGGATTTTCCAATTACAATCTGTTCATCCCAATGGTCTTAATGAAGGTGTGGAATGGAACACCATTATTTAACTGTGTTCATCGTATTTCTATTTGGGTTCTGTGTTTCAGTGGGGGTTTTTGGCTGGGGTCATCGGGTTGTTTTCAGCATGGATCATGTTTTATGTCTTTCGTTTAGCATGGTTGTGTATTCATGGGCGTGTTCTCGCCCCTGAGTGTGATTGGTTGTTAGTGTTGTATGTTTGGTTGGTTTGTGCATGACGTCACCTACAGATCCGTTTTAAGCGGCGTGCTCTTCCGCCTGGGCACCCCGCCCTCCAGCCGACCTCCTTGTTCGTGTTCCGTCGGGGGTCAGGTTCCTGAAGAAGGGCTCCTCCCGAAACCAGCGCGGTCGAACCTCTTCTCCTGGCGCGTTTTTTGCGTTTATCAGTTTGTGAGATAGTTTCAGATAAGTATTGTGTTCATTTGATTTTTGCATGGTGATTTTTTATTTTGTTGTGTGAGTCGGGGGGTCTGGCTGGCAGGGTTTGTTTGGGGGTCGCTCAGGTTGTTTGTGTTGAGTTTGATTTACTCACTTTGATTGTTTGATTTGTTTGATTTAGTGGACTCAGGTCCCTTTAATTTCAGCACACTCAGGGTGCTCAATGATGGTGTGTGGGTGGAGGCTTACCGCCTTGACCCAGAAGTGAAGTGTCGGAGCTGTGCTCCTATCACTGAGGGTTCACACTGAGAGCACCCTATATTATATTCACCCCATTTTGGTTTGTTAGTTGCGAGCCAATTTTGGCGTCTTGAGCGTCCCCCACACAAACCTTGATGTGACTAGGTTGCCTTTTTGTGTTTTTTCTACAGTAGGAATTTTGGCAAATTTGGAGTGTATTGTTATTGTTGTGAATTCTTAGTCTCACTCTATGGAGTTGCCCGAGTGGCAGCGCACTCTTTGCTTTTCGGCGGATCAGGTGACGTCATGCACAACCAAAACCTCTTTATTTCAGGAGGATTATGATGTGAATGTGTATGCGATGGATTTTGTTACTAACAAAAACACGTGGTATAATTTACAGAAGGAGTTAATTAAGCTAGATTTACATAGCATGTCTTTGGTGGAATATATTAAAAACCATTATATCCCACGGGGTTTGAGGGTTCAAAAACCCCCTGGTATGTTCACCAATAGGGACCCCTTTCTGCATAAATAGGCTGCAATCCTGAATAAGTGCTCCCTGGACCTGATGGTGTTGTTGATTGACACCATTCAGGAAGTTTCTCATGAAATTAATGAACAGAGTACTGAGATACAGTCTAAATTAACCTCTGACCCCATTTCATCACCTTTATTCGCTCAGTGTTTGCCAGATTTGCAGGCATCACATGAACAGTATCGCAATAAAATCAAACAGGGTAAAATCAAGAAATTTCACAGGGATGCTGAGGATTATGCATCAGGGTATGTATACTCCTGGATGCAGCCTCAGGGATCCTCCATGCTGGTGCCACAGGTCACCACGTATCCCTCTGATGATGGCTTGTCCTCCAGTGATTCTGGTGGACGTAGCTCTTATATGGGGTCAGCTCGTTTTTTAGGACGAGGTTCCAGGAGAGGCCCAAGAAGACGGTCCCGGGGCCGCAGGGGATATCCAGACCGCAATGCAGCTCAGACATACAACCTTCCAGTGACACGTTCGCAGGTAGCGAGGGGTCCCTAGTGGTCAACATATCGGGGGTTTCCCTCTCTAATGCACAGACTCAATTGTTGGAGAAGGGGCTTTCCTTTGTTCCCACCACTGCTTTGGATTTCTTTACAGTGCACAGGGTTATGGCTCGGTTTGTTAGGGGCCTCCAGATCAAGCTGTTCTTCTCTACTCAGGAGGGACCCCGGGATGACTCCCTATTTAGGGTTAAATCTCATTGGATCCCCCCGGGGCCCATGGATGCTCATATCAGAGTATTCCGGGACTTGGTATTACGTGACATTGACCAGCTTCGTCCTGGTCGTCATTTTGTTAACATTACTAAGATCCAGCAGCTTGCTCTGGAGACCCTCAAGAACGCTCCCGACTTGGACATTAAACCTGCCGACAAGGGCGGGGCTGTGGTCGTTCAATCTACGGCCCAATATTGTGCCCAAGTGGATGCTCATATTTCCAACGCAGACTGGTATACTAAACTTGAGGAGGATCCCTCCCCCACTCTGCGTAGGGAAATTGCCATTGTTGTGCAGGAGGCGTTGCAGGATAACATTATTACCAAATCCGAAGCCAGATATTTATCCCAGCCTCCTAGCCGTAACCCTCACTTTTACACTGTACCCAAAATTCATAAAACTCTCAATAATCCCCCGGGCAGACCTATTGTGTCACTCCGGGGTACTATTCTTGAACCCTTATCCAAAATGGTTGACCACTTCTTGAAACCTAAGGTTGCTCAGGCTCGGTCCTTTGTATTAGACACCACCAACTTTCTCAATAGAATTGAGGCTATTCAAGTGCAACAATCTGATCTATTGATAACTATGGATCTTGAAGCCTTATATAGCAATATACCCCAGACTGAAGCCTTAAAGATTGTTGAACATCATCTATCTGGGGGGTCTTTCCATCATTGCATAACTAAAGCTTTTCTCATGCAATTAGCCACCTTGGTGTTACAAAAAAATTTTTTTGAGGTGCGCAGGGAGTTTTATCTCCAAACGCACGGGATAGCCATGGGTACAGCCATGGCCCCCAGTGTGGCTAATCTCTACGTTACAAATTTTGAGGAACAGTTGTTATATCCGTCTGGGTGGATGTCGCACATTGCCACATGGCTTCGTTTTATTGACGATGTGTTCCTCATATGGACTGACACTAGGGCCAGATTTTATGAATTTTTGACCTGGCTTAACACTCTTGATAGGCATTTAAAGTTCACTGCCACTGTCAACGCAACTAGTGTCACCTATCTGGATACCAGGGTTAGCAAAACGGATGGGCAATTGGTCACAACGGTTTTCCGGAAGTCCACGGACCGGACCTCATATTTACATTACACCAGCTGTCATCCTGTCAGGTTGCGCCAATCGTTGCCTGTGGGGCAATTCCTCAGGATTTGTCATATTTGCTCTTCTTTGAGGGAGTACAAAGCTCAAGCTAAACTACTATTCCAGTGTTTTAAGGCCCGCGGCTATCCTGAATGGACCATCAGAAGAGCGTATCGTAGAGCACGCTATGCTAACCCTGAGCTATTACGGGCTCCTGCCACCAGGCCTCCTTTAGATCAGCAGGAGTGTGTCATATCGTTTTCCAATCAAGCCCACCAGGTAGCGAACATTGTGAGGAAGCACTGGCACATCCTGGATCACCATCCTGTTTTCAAGGAGGCTCCCTGTATAGCTTATGCCCGTCCTAAAAACTTGAAGGACTTATTGGCCACGAGGAGTCGGGCTCATATTGGGGGCAGTCATAAACCATGTGGTCATTGTGATATGTGCCCTCTATCCTTGTCTATTTCTACCTGGCAACATCCCCGGACTCAACATACTTACCACCTCAGATCTCAGACGTCTTGTGATTCTGAATGGGTAGTTTATGTCATCATCTGCCCCTGCGGGTTGTGCTATGTGGGGCGGACTAGCAGAAGAATCAGGGTCAGATTGCAAACACAGGAGCCGGATTCGCACTGGATCTCACTCTGCCCCCCTTGTGCCGCACTGTGCTGAATTTGGCCATCGGTTCACCGATCTGTCTTGGTTCGTGCTTGAGCAAGTCCCTTGGGATTTCAGGGGGGATAGACAGTCCCATTTGAATCTTAGGGAACAATATTGGATTTTCCAATTACAATCTGTTCATCCCAATGGTCTTAATGAAGGTGTGGAATGGAACACCATTATTTAACTGTGTTCATCGTATTTCTATTTGGGTTCTGTGTTTCAGTGGGGGTTTTTGGCTGGGGTCATCGGGTTGTTTTCAGCATGGATCATGTTTTATGTCTTTCGTTTAGCATGGTTGTGTATTCATGGGCGTGTTCTCGCCCCTGAGTGTGATTGGTTGTTAATGTTGTATGTTTGGTTGGTTTGTGCATAACGTCACCTACAGATCCGTTTTAAGCGGCGTGCTCTTCCGCCTGGGCACCCCGCCCTCCAGCCGACCTCCTTGTTCGTGTTCCGTCGGGGGTCAGGTTCCTGAAGAAGGGCTCCTCCCGAAACCAGCGCGGTCGAACCTCTTCTCCTGGCGCGTTTTTTGCGTTTATCAGTTTGTGAGATAGTTTCAGATAAGTATTGTGTTCATTTGATTTTTGCATGGTGATTTTTTATTTTGTTGTGTGAGTCGGGGGGTCTGGCTGGCAGGGTTTGTTTGGGGGTCGCTCAGGTTGTTTGTGTTGAGTTTGATTTACTCACTTTGATTGTTTGATTTGTTTGATTTAGTGGACTCAGGTCCCTTTAATTTCAGCACATTCAGGGTGCTCAATGATGGTGTGTGGGTGGAGGCTTACCGCCTTGACCCAGAAGTGAAGTGTCGGAGCTGTGCTCCTATCACTGAGGGTTCACACTGAGAGCACCCTATATTATATTCACCCCATTTTGGTTTGTTAGTTGCGAGCCAATTTTGGCATCTTGAGCGTCCCCCACACAAACCTTGATGTGACTAGGTTGCCTTTTTGTGTTTTTTCTACAGTTGGATTTTAAAGCAGGCAGTTCTTTCTCCCAGCGGACTACGGGGGGGCAGAGCGGAGCTCACACGCCCGGCAGGATCTGGTCGATGGGCTCCCAGTAGTGGCGATGGCTGGTCCCGCCGCTTGGATTTTAAAGCAGGCAGTTCTTTCTCCCAGCGGACTTCGGGGGGGGGGGCGGAGCGGAGCTCACGCACCCGGCAGCATTGGGTCGATGGGCTCCCAGTAGTGGCGATGGCTGGTCCCGCCGCTTGGATTTTAAAGCAGGCAGTTCTATTATCACTTAAGGCCAGCATATCTTGTCACCCATTCTTCTATCACATAGAGGTCAAGACAAAAATAAGACTTAGGTCACACTGCTATATGACACTCATCTTCTCTCTCCCTCTCCATTATGCAGATGGAGGACCTATGCAAACGTGGCCGGCTCCTGAGACGGGAGGAGCAAGCATTCTTACTGGGGGTGCGGCAGGAACTTGCTTCTCAAGCTGGTGAGTAATAATACTGTAAACCATTCAGAGAGCACAGTAGACAACTTTTTCATAAAATCATGCCTAGAAGGAGATCTCAAGGACCGGAATTTCCCACCCTTTCTCCCCTCTCCCTGAAACCCTCTTTTTTCAGGCTGCTCTGATGTTGATAAAGGTGAATTTTGTCATGGCCAAATGTGGGCAAGGTATAATAGTAGAAATCTAGTAGAACTCAGAACTTGCACTGCACCATTTGCTATTGTCTGTTGTCAAGACTTTACAATTCTGTCTCATTCCTTACAAATAGGCACTGCTTCGGCACAGGTAGAGCTAGTAGTAGAGCTAGCAGCAGAGCTTGCAGACGTCACAGCCTGTCTCCCAAATGTTAATAAAGTTCCTTCTAGGAGGTGGATGCTTTGGAGTTTTATTAATATTTCAAGGAAAGAAAGCAGTAAAAGAATGTCATGTTCAAAACTGTACTTCCCCTACCTGATGGTATCCTGTTTCCTTCCTGTCTAGATGAAGCAGCAGCTGCGGTAAGACCCCCCTGACAGTCCAGGAGCCGGCTACGAGGAGGCCATGGAGGGGGAGGCTCTGGCTGAAGAGGCCTAGGAGGAGGCTGAGGCTGGGAAGAGGGCAGCCCACACCCTTCCCCCTCCACACCCCTTCCTCCCCTTCTGTTTTTACACCCCACCCCCTTCTCTCTCTGTCTCCCCCCCAGAGCAGCATGACCAGCCTCAGGAGGAGGCTGGCTTCCTCCATGCTCCCTCAACCTCTCCAACCCAGAGGGATCTAGGGGTGGGAGCAGCTGCTCCTGCCCAATGGAGACACTGTTTTGGAGATGTTGATGGCGATAGAGGAGGCTTTGGTCACTCTAATCAGAGAGGTCCAGTCATGTAGAGAACTGGATCGGGTGGAGCATGCCCTTGGACTCCAGGATGGGGAGGGAGGGCATGCATCTATCCATGTGCCAGCATTCTCTCCATGACTGGCCTTTTCCATACCTCCCGTCTCCTCCTGAGGAGAAGTTACTCTTGGGGGGCACTCATCCTCTCTTTCCCTATTTGTAAATCATTTTCTTTTATATTATTGTTTACAAAAAGTTATATATTTTTAAAGCATTTTATTTAAAAAAAAGTTTATATTGGTTTATAGGTTTATAGGTTTTCTCTTTAGAGGTACTGCTGAATGGGCCCTGCCATTCCCTTTCAAAATAAGAACAAGGTGACATAGTAAAGCTGTGATGATCTTTATGGGTCTCTGTAATTGTGTTACCTCCTAGCCACTCAGATGTATAATCTAAGAATGCGGCAGGCGAGTGTAATGTTATGCAACTGTAGCTAGATGAGGAGAGATGATGTGCCAGCTATGATATGCAGAGAAAGCCACTCACGGTTCTAAAGCAGAAGGCTACGTGAGGAAGAGGAAAAAGTCTGTGGTAGAATTGTAGAAGAAAGGGCTGCTGCTAGGATGTCAGGCTCTAGCACAAGAAGATGACCAAATGAGACATCTGGGTTTTTTTCTTTCTTCCACTGAAGGCAAGTGAAACCCAGATTTCTGACTGGTAAACCAGGTGTATAAAAAGGAAAATATTTCCCTAAAAAACACAAGATGGAACAATACCACCTTGTCCATCCTCTAATAATGGCATCTTAAATATTATGCTATTTGCAGGCTCTGAGGTAATTTCATTGGACCGGTGAGCAAATGGGAGACATGACAACCCCTAATTCCCCCCCCCCCAATAGCACACCTATCCTGTTTGCTACCCCACTTCTCTCCTTTGCAGCCTGGCCCTCATTAAACACTAGTTAAGACAAAGGGCATTGTGATAACATTGATCAATTTACAGTGGTACTTAAAGAAACACTAATGCCTGTATACTACTCAATGTATCAGAATGGGCTCTGGCCTTCCTTTGGTAAGTACTCACAAGATCCATAAATGGTTTAAGATTTTTATTATAGAATATCATGTAATTTCATTGACACTCAAATGTAGAATCCTTGCACAGTCCAGGAAAGCGGTGTGCAAGTGTAACATCATGCAACTGCAGTTTGATGAGATGGATCACAGCTACACTGGTATACAGAGTAAGCCACTCCTAGGTCCAAATTAACTGCCAGCCTACAGGAGGAAAGGGTAAAATATCAGTGCGCTTGAATTATTAAGGTTTCTTCATGGACCCCTGGTAGGATAAGGCAGGTTGTAGGAAAAGGAAGATGGATTCAGAGATGTAGGATGTTCTGGAAGAAAGGGAAGTATGAAGGTCAGAGAATAAAGCCTAGAGGTTTCTGCCATTGAAAGCAAGGGAAATAAATCCCACATATCTCAAATCGTCTTCCTTGTTACAGAGTCCATATGATAACCACAGTGCACATATGAGAGCTATGAACCTACACACACTTTGGAATGTTGAAGGTTAGTGGAAATGAGCACAAATGTCTTGTTCCTACCTATGCACAAGTATCAGGAATAGGTCACGGGATCTGCCCGTATTACAGGAACAGCTTCACAATGAGATGCTAGCCACAGGAGGAGGTCAGCTGGGCCCAAACACCTGCAAAGAGGGGAAGCATGTTAATACATTGGAAAGTCCCCACCTCAAACAGAACACCTACACTTACCCTATAGCTTCAGAAAAAGGCAACTGAAATATAGGTTTGATTTGTACTTAAAACAGGAAACAGGAGTTTCAATCCCAAGATCAAAATCTGTCCACCCTTCCCTGAAGCAATGTGTTAACCCCCTTTATGTTGAGCTGCTTAGCTTACATAAATAGTATGGGGTGGCACACTAGCTAGATCTCACTGTGGTATAGTGGTTAGAGCAGCAGCCTTAAAGCGCTGATGGTGTGGGTTCAAATCTCACCAAATCACTTGTAATCCTTCACTTCTCCAAGTCTATTACATAAAGTTGTGATAAATGTTTCAGCACCTGTTTAGAGCTCATTTGAGGGAATAGACTAAATGAAATATGACTGTGCACATAAGAGCAGGAATGCATGGCATGGTGTCTAAGTGTATGAGCCTAAAACTATCACCAATTTACTATTGTCTCTGCAATTCATCAAGGACACCCGTGTGAAGCGAAAAATAAAAGTGAAACATGTTAGCATTGTGAAAATTTATTTCATTCATCAGAAGAGCTACTCAAGTGTACTTCAGGTATAGTTATAACAGTCAAGTGAAGGATACTAGAATAAGCAAACAAAGTATATCATCTATCATTCTCACCTATAACTCTTTGCCCAGGTGGAAGCTGGTATGCTGACCTGCTCTTCTGGCCTCTGGCAAACACATCGGGGTGATGAGCATAGTCAACCTGAAATGAAGAGTAGAGAGGAACATGTTAGAAAGACCTATGCATCAAAAATTAAACACTGAAGTTGTGGCAGAATGTCACATCACAATCTCCAAATAACACCTAGAATTAACAGAAGCACAAACACTTTTGGACTCCTTTTTAGAAGAGGCAGCTGCAGCTGAACTCTTTTTAGGCAAACTCACTTCAATACCACTTGTGAAACACACTATTCCCTTCCAGAAAAGACTGATGTTAGACCTAAAAGATTCATACACTTACTTTAAATTAAATTGAATATATTTGTTGGAATAGGAACTCAAACGCTCGCAGTCACAGGCTAACAGAACTAGTCTTGGCGTGTGACTCTTTCACGAGCTATCATCGGTCCTTATACATTTTTTTATTCAATTTAAAGTATGATTTATTTAACACCATTAATTAAGATGATTTTTTTCCTTATTTCAATTTTAGAATGTAGTATAAATATGGTGATACTAAGCTCGGGTTCCTATTCCAACAAATATATTCAATTTAATTTAAAGTAAGTGTATGAATCTTTTAGGTCTAACAGTATTTTCTGGAAGGGAATAGTGTAACCCTTTAGGCACCCATTAAGAGTTTTCCACCTGAACCATGTCCACTGATTGGATGTTTTCCCCCCCCCCAATACATCTGAGCTATTTTTATCAATGAGTTCTTACACAGAACCATTCCTCAACTAATTTTGATCTGCCTGTAATTTGATTCTACAAAGAATTAGCTTTAGCTCTATGAGTAAAACCTCTCAGGTGTGTGAACACATTCATTTTACTTACAAATCCATTTTGCTGGCATCAAAGTTTCTAATAACATGGGTGCTGTTGCAACAAACACACCTGGACTGAGTTTCTTATCACTCATTTTGTCAGCCCTGTGGAATGGAGAGAGAGAATTGTGGGAGATATCAGGAGTACCAAAAAGTACAAGCAATAACACAGAATGGAAGTCCACAAAAAGAAGACAGCTCTGCCTATTTTTTTTTGTTGTTTTTTGTCATAAGGACACCTAAGTATCTTGCAATATATCATTCTCACCTGGACTTGCTATCTGAGCTGCTAGCAAGCTGGTGATGTGAGGCCACTTCTAGAAAAGATTTAAAATTTTTTTAGAAAGATCTATTACAAATTACTAAAGCTGCTAATGGCTCTGTGGAATAGAGAGAGTTGGGGCAGATATAGGAAAGAAAAGGTTAAAAGACTATGAGAAAGAGTAAGGTCTCAAAAGTAAGCATAAGCAATAGGACAGAATAGAAAGGTAAAACCCTAGTTAGCTGGACCTTGTTTTACCCATGCGCTCCTATGTGGCGTCTGATGTCACCCGCACTCAGGTTTTGGCGGGAAGTGGTAACAGCTCATTGGGCACTGTTTGTTCCACCTACTAACCATGCCCAGCATACCTCATTGGGTGTCCTATGGGAGTGTGTGTGAAAGTGTTCTCTATAAGTAGCTTGGAAACTGACAGAACTTTGCATCATGGCTCCCAAAAGGAAATCAAATTTTCTGCCTGGAGAGTTGCGGATCCTTGTGGCCGAAGTCAGGGCCAACTATGATGCCCTCTTTGGGAGGGAAACCGGTAGGATTGGCACAGAAGGCCAGCAGGCTATCTGGAGGAGGATCTGCAATTACATGGATGCAGTTCACCATCAGGGCCGTGATATAGAGGTTCTGAAAAACAGTGGCGTGCCCTGCAGAGAGAGGTCTGGCGGAAACAAGAACTGAACAATGTGCAGGGTCCTTGTGGCAACTTCCAACTGACTGTCCTGGAGAGTGAGGTGATGGACATAGTGGGTCATGGAACAGCACCTGTTCTGGGAGGTTTTGATACTTCCCAGGGGCGCCAAGGTACAAATACTTAACATAGAAGCCATTGCCTTTTTTCTCATTCTTTATTAATTTTCAAAACTATAACAGTGCAATACAACCAATGCAACTCATAGTAATACAACAAAAGCCATTGCCTGTTTTGATACTGTTGCCAGACTATCAAAACTCTTGCCTATGTTCCATATCTTACCCTGCATGATACCTTGTAAATGGCCAGATGCAAAGATGTACAGTATTGTGACTTGTAATGCAATTCAAATGATGTTCGCAGATGTAACCCCTTTCAACTGATACCAATATGTATTTTCTTATCTTTTTGCAGAGGTGTCCCATCCTCCTGCTGCTGATAGAAATGAAGGGGAAGAGGAGGAAGAGGCCAGACTATCGTGTGCCACCCCTCCTCCTCAAACCACAGAACCAACACCCCCCTTCATTCCCACGATGACAACAGGGCAGCAGAGGAGGGGGAAGTGTTGGAGAGGGACGAAGAGGTTGTTGAGGTCGGAGCCCTGGGGGAGGAAGAGGAGGATTTCCATCAGGGTGATGAGCTGGAGGCCCCCCTGATGAGCACGCCCATCTAATGGTGGAGGTTGGGAACAACATCCACCATAAACAGGGCTTGCTCATTAGGGAGGTGGCTGAGATAAAAGAATCCACACATGTCCTTGCCAGGGAGGTACAAACCAGCACTTGGCCTCCCTGGTAGCAGAGCAGGTTTGTACACGCCATGCTCTGGAGAACTTGTGTGGCATTCCTAGACACCTACCCCAGCTCATCATCCAGACTCACTCCCCTGGGGATCCTGGAGCTCAAGTCACCTCCGAGCCCTCCTCCAGCCAGGCCCCCACCAGGCAGGATTCCTCCGGCCACATCTGCCACCCATGCCTAGGTTGGGGCCATGGCCGTGGAAATGGAAAGGGACCACATTAGGACCCACTATGTCCTTGTAACACACTCAGGGCAGTCATGCTGCATGGACCCTGTGGCTCTGCTGGACCTCCACATGTACACGCCACAGCTTCTATAGCAGTTCAGTCATTGCAGATCTTTCATCCAGATTGCCTCCTGGCCCGAGTGCCAATCCTCATCAGCTTCAACTCCCATAGAAGGCATCATAGTTGGATAATAACTATTATAACCCACCAAAGATCCGTAGCTTTCAAGGGGACATAACATCCTAGGAGCCATGTTGCCACCTTCATTCACCCCTCCAATTGCAAGCTGCTGAAACTCTGCCATCTATTTGCACCCTGGACATTTGCCTTGGAGGTGGAAACTCTGCCATCTATTTGCACACTGGACATTTGTCTCACTTCACAGAGTGAAAACTCTACTATCTATTTGCACCCTGGACATTTGCCTTGGAGGTGGAAACTCTGCCATCTATTTGCCCCCTGGACATTTGTCTCACTTCACAGAGGTAGAAACTCTGTGATCTATTTGCACCCTGGACATTTGCCTTGGAGGTGGAAACTGCCATCTATATGCACCCTGGACATTTGCCTTGGAGGTAGAAACTCTGCCATTTATTTGCACCCTGGACATTTGCCTTGGACTAGGAAACTCTGCCATCTATTTGCACCCTGGACATTTGTCTTGGAGGTAGAAACTCTGCCATTTATTTGCACCCTGGACATTTGCCTTGGACTAGGAAACTCTGCCATCTATTTGCACCCTGGACATTTGTCTCACTTCACAGAGGTGAAAACTATGGCATCTATTTGCACCCTGGACATTTGCCTCACTTCACAGAGGTGGAAACTCTGCCATCTATTTGCACCCTGGACGTTTGCATTGGAGGTGGAAACTCTGCCATCTATTTGCACACTGGACATTTGTCTCACTTCACAGAGTGAAAACTCTACTATCTATTTGCACCCTGGACATTTGCCTTGGAGGTGGAAACTCTGCCATCTATTTGCCCCCTGGACATTTGTCTCACTTCACAGAGGTAAAACTCTGCCATCTATTTGCACCCTGGATATTTGCCTTGGAGGTGGAAACGCTGCCATCTATTTGCACCCTGGACATTTGCCTTGGAGGTGGAAACTGCCATCTATTTGCACCCTGGACATTTGTCTCACTTCACAGAGGTGAAAACTCTGCCATCTATTTGCACCATGGACATTTGTCTCACTTCACAGAGGTGAAATCTCTGGCATCTATTTGCACCCTGGTCATTTGTCTCATTTCACAGAGGTGAAAACTCTGGCATCTATTTGCATCCTGGAAATTTGTCTCACTTCACAGAGGTAGAAACTCTGCCATCTATTTGCACCCTGGTCATTTGCCTTGGAAGTGGAAACTCTGCCATCTATTTGCACCCTGGACATTTGTCTCATTTCACAGAGGTGAAAACTCTGGCATCTATTTGCATCCTGGAAATTTGTCTCACTTCACAGAGGTAGAAACTCTGCCATCTATTTGCACCCTGGTCATTTGCCTTGGAGGTGGAAACTCTGCCATCTATTTGTACCCTGGACATTTGCCTTGGAGGTGGAAACTGGCATCTATTTGCACCCTGGACATTTGTCTCACTTCACAGAGGTGAAAACTCTGCCATCTATTTGCACCGTGGACATTTGTCTCACTTCACAGAGGTGAAAACTCTCCCATCTATTTGCACCCTGGTCATTTGCCTTGGAGGTGGAAACTCTGCCATCTATTTGCACCCTGGACATTTGTCTCACTTCACAGAGGTAGAAACTCTGCCATCTATTTGCACTCTGGACATTTGCCTTGGAGGAGGAAACTGGCATCTATTTGCACCCTGGACATTTGTCTCACTTCACAGAAGTAGAAACTCTATTTGTACCCTGGACATTTGCCTTGGAGGTGGAAATTCTGCCATCTATTTGCACCCTGGACATTTGTCTCACTTAACAGAGGTGAAAACTCTGGCATCTATTTGCACCCTGGAAATTTGTCTCACTTCACAGAGGTGAAAACTCTGGCTTCTATTTGCACCCTGGACATTTGCCTTGGAGGTGAAAACTCTGGCATCTATTTGCACCCTGGACATTTGTCTCACTTCACAGAGGTGAAAACTCTGGCATATATTTTGCACCCTGGAAATTTGTCTCACTTCACAGAGGTGGAAATTCTGGCATCTATTTGCACCCTGGACATTTGCCTTGGAGGTGGAAACTCTGCCATTTATTTGCACCCTGGACATTTGTCTCACTTCACAGAGGTAGAAACTCTGCCATCTATGTGCACCCTGGACATTTGCCTTGGAGGTGGAAACTGGCATCTATTTGCACCCTGGACATTTGTCTCACTTCACAGAGGTGGAAACTCTGCCATCTATTTGCACCCTGGTCATTTGCCTTGGAGGTGAAAACTCTGCCATCTATTTGCACCCTGGACATTTGTCTCACTTCACAGAGGTGGAAACTCTGCCATCTATTTGCCCCTGGACATTTGTCTCACTTCACAGAGGTAGAAACTCTGGCATCTATTTGCACCCTGGTCATTTGCCTTGGAAGTGGAAACTCTGCCACATATTTGCACCCTGGACATTTGTCTCACTTCACAGATGTGAAAACTCTGGCATCTATTTGCACCCTGGACATTTGTCTCACTTCACAGAGGTGAAAACTCTGGCATCTATTTGCACCCTGGTCATTTGCCTTGGAGGTGGAAACTCTGCCATCTATTTGCACCCTGGACATTTGTCTCACTTCACAGAGGTGGAAACTCTGCCATCTATTTGCCCCTGGACATTTGTCTCACTTCACAGAGGTAGAAACTCTGGCATCTATTTGCACCCTGGTCATTTGCCTTGGAAGTGGAAACTCTGCCACATATTTGCACCCTGGACATTTGTCTCACTTCACAGATGTGAAAACTCTGGCATCTATTTGCACCCTGAAAATTTGTCTCACTTCACAGAGGTGAAAACTCTGCCATCTATTTTGCACCCTGGACATTTGTCTCACTTCACAGAGGTGAAAACTCTGCCATCTATTTTGCACCCTGGACATTTGTCTCACTTCACAGAAGTAGAAACTCTGCCATCTGTTTGCACCCTGGACATTTGCCTTGGAGGTGGAAACTGGTATCTATTTTGCACCCTGGACATTTGTCTCACTTCACAGAAGTAGAAACTCTGCCATCTGTTTGCACCCTGGACATTTGCCTTGGAGGTGGAAACTGGTATCTATTTGCACCCTGGACATTTGTCTCACTTCACAGAGGTGAAAACTCTGCCATCTATTTGCACCCTGGACATTTGTCTCACTTCACAGAAGTAGAAACTCTGCCATCTATTTGCACCCTGGACATTTGCCTTGGAGGTGGAAATTCTGCCATCTATTTGCACCCTGGGCATTTGTCTCACTTCACAGAGGTTAAAACTCAGGCATCTATTTTGCACCCTTGACATTTGTCTCACTTCACAGAGGTGGAATCTCTGGCATCTATTTGCACCCTGGACATTTGCCTTGGAGGTGGAAACTCTGCCATCTATTTGCCCCTGGACATTTGTCTCACTTCACAGAGGTGGAAACTCTGCCATCTATTTGCCCCTGGACATTTGTCTCACTTCACAGAGGTAGAAACTCTGGCATCTATTTGCACCCTGGTCATTTGCCTTGGAGGTGGAAACTCTGCCACATATTTGCACCCTGAAAATTTGTCTCGCTTCACAGAGGTGAAAACTCTGCCATCTATTTTGCACCCTGGACATTTGTCTCACTTCACAGAGGTGGAAACTCTGCCATCTATTTACATCCTGGACATTTGCCTTGGAGGTGAAAACTCTGCCATCTATTTGCACCATGTATTATGCATTTTTCCATGTAGTAGAAGGGGGAGAAGGGTTTTGAGGAATGTGCAACAGCAAGCCAAAGGATTTTTTTTACAATAAAATCAAATAAATATAGCTGGGAGTGTATTTGTGTTTCTGAGCTACATTGCTGTTTCATATGCTACATTGCTGTTTCATATGCTTTACAGAAGTCGGTCCCAACCCTGTCATGAATGACTACCAGGCCAGTTAGGTTTTGAGGATAGCCCAAATGGTTATGCATGGGGTAGATTTGATGCCTGACACCTCCATTAGATGCTAGTCTTTCATGCATACTCAGGGCTATCCCTTACAATCTTATCCCACCTTTCACAATCTAGCTCCCCCATGCATCATCTGTCCCTCTCTTTTCTGTTCTCCTTGATGCCGACCAATGAGGGGGGGTTTGGAACCTACATGGCATCTTTCCTTTCCACCTCTAAATCTAGCATTTCTCCCTATCCTCCTTTCATCCTCAGTGTCAGATTTTCACCCTTTCTCTTCCCAAATGCCCTCCCATCCCAGATCTCTCCTTACCTCCATGACAGCCACCATCTCTCCCTTTTATCTTCTCTCATTCCAGACCACTGTCCAGCATATCTCTCTCTCCTAACCTCTGTTTCTAGTCCCCATCACTCCCCCTCCCCCAAGTCTGGCCATTTTTAGACACCTCTCCTGCATTCAACTTAAGAAAATCATTAATATCTATCCCATTTGGTGCAGTAGCGTCTAAACACAACTTCACATCCATTCCACTTGGAGTTAATTGGTAGCTGTGGGCCCCCTGTGCTTTTTCTTTTTGGTGTAGTCTACTGACATGGAAAATGGAGGTGGAGACATTGGGGGAAGACCATGACATTATGAAAGCAGGGAGAGTGGTGGGCATGGGCCTCTGTGTCTAACCTGGGCTGGCCCCTTCTTATCCCTAACAATTGATTCCCCTCCACACTTAACACAAAAGCAAAGCTCTGAGCCATTCTTCACACCAACACCCAGAAAACTCTATGCACAAAACAAATACAGATAATGGGGGTGGGGAGGAGTGGCAAAGGCAGAAGGTAGTACAAAGGACAACAGCGAGATCATAGCACAAAGTCTCATAGAGGAAATCGAACACCACAAGCACCAACTCACATGGGAGTCTTAAAAGGCAAAACTTGCTGTAGCAAAGCCCTCTATATACTATACATGCCTAATTAGCGTCTGACATCATAGGCACCATTAGGACTTCCCGCTAACATTCAAATCTGATTGGATGTGCTTTGGATGTAGTTTTGACTTTTTAATCATTTCCTTCACATCTCTAAGCTTTGACAAGAAGCCATTTGTTATCTGCTTAGTCTGTAGAGGTTCTGTTACCATGTTCTAAACAAAGTTCTCTCTATAGCTCTTTGCCTTAAAGCACTGCTTTTATCTTCCATACATCAGGGGTTCAAGTCTTGAGTGAGGTTAGCAAATAGTTTATATTCATTTTTCACCCAGGAAACCTGCAAATTGTTTAGCCATGCCTTTGCTTAAATATATTTTACTTCAGCTTTTATTATCTGTAGCTATTGTCTTATTTTTAAAGCAGCCTGTTCTCTCTCATTCCCCCCCCCCCAACTCTCAAGCCAAACTGCATTTACCAATACTAATGTCTCTAGGATCCATCTAAACACATGTATGGTCCTTCAACACCTGTCCAAGCCTTCTGAAGTTTTAGTTAACTCTTATACCTGTTGCCCAGTGCCTATATTGCATAAATAGAAACATATTCCTACTAGAATGGCTTGTAGTTGAGAGCAAATGAAAGTATCTGATGCACCTGTGCCTGCAAATTGCAGAATGTTGATGAAAAACAACAAAGTCCACCACTTATGACAGCTGTTAGGATGCTTGAAAAAGAGGGGGGAGGCGACGGTGGGATTTGAACCGGGGTGATTGAGAAGATGGACAAGGTACCTGGAATGCTACTAATGGCTTCTTTCAGACTGGGGAGAAGTTTCGTCCCATTACAGCTTAGGATATGTTAGCCATGGCACGATGTAAATAAAAGTGCCTGCAAATTGCTGTTAAAAAACAGCAAAGTCCACCATATATGCTCCTTTGAGAGCTAATGGGAAGCTTTTAGGATGCTGAGGATGGGATTTGAAGTGGGGTGCTTGAGAAGATGGACAAGTCGCATTAACCTGGTATGCCACTAATGGCTTCTTTCAGACTGGGGAGAGGTTTCCTTTCATTACAGCTTAGGATATGTTAGCCATGGCAAAATGTAAATAAAATTGCCCGCAAACTGCTGTTAAAAAACAGCAAAGTCCACCATATATGCTCCTTTGGGAGCTAATAGGAAGCTTTTAGGATGTGATTTGAACCGGTGAGCTTGAGAAGATGGACACTAATGGCATCTTCCTGGCAAATGAGAAGTTTCCTCCCATGACAGCTTAGGATGTCCTAGCCATGAAAAGGAGAAAATATGTTTGCCTGGAAAAAGAAATGCACTGATAAAAATGCCAAAGTTCACCATCTAGACCAGGGGTAGGGAACTCCGGTCCTCGAGAGCCGTATTCCAGTCGGGTTTTCAGGATTTCCCCAATGAATATGCATTGAAAGCAGTGCATGCAAATAGATCTCATGCATATTCATTGGGGAAATCCTGAAAACCCTACTGGAATATGGCTCTTGAGGACCGGAGTTCCCTACCCCTGATCTAGACCCTCTTATAACGGTGACAGGATAATCGTGTGCCAGACACCAGTGTGTCAACAATCAAGCACTGACAATTCAGCGCAAGAAAGAAGTGTGCCGCAGGAAAACTTAGTTTTAAAGAGCTCCAATGGGGGTGTGGGAGGAACCCCTACTTTACTACATAGTGTTTGCGCTGCAGTTGGGGAGGGTGCAATCCCCCACATTATAGAGAAAATGGAACTTTTCCCCAAAAAATCAGAAAAAGTTCTGTTTTCTCTATAATGGAGGGTTCCAAGCCCCCAACAGCAGCACGAACACTATACAGTAAAGCGTGTGTGGGGGGGTTCCCCACTCACACCCCAGTTCAGAGCTCTTTAAAACTAAGTTTTCCCATGACACAATTCTTTCTTGCACCGAATTGTCAGCGCGCGTGACTGACTATGAACCCTTATAACAGCTAACAGGAAGCTGTTAGGAAGTTAGCTGGGATTTGAACCGGGGTGCTTGAAACGACAGACAAGGCATATCAATCTGGTGAACCACAAATGATTTCTTTGTGGTAATTGTGATATCATTCCTAAGCATATGATACATAGGAAGGTTAGTCAAGTATGATATGAAAGAGCAGTAAGATCCACCTTAGTAGAAGCTGATATAGCTCTATGGGTTAAATGCCTGTGCTAATCATACAGTGGTTGTGAGTTCAACACCCAGCGCATTTTTTAATTATGGCATACTACCTTGAAGGTGCAGCTTGATGAGGTCAGCTTTGTGAAGCTGAAGAGCTCCATTTTGGAATGAGGGAAAATGCATGTTAAGGTCTGCATCTGGTTTTTCTTTTTGTAAGCGCTGATAAATGAAGTAATGTGTGCAATAATGATATATTTTTCATGTTCTTTCTGTTTGTTGAGAAAAAATGGGTTCTTTTTAAGCAGGAAAACCAAAGGTGGTGTAATGAGCAAATTATATTACTGTTTGGGCAGAAAAGTACTATGTTTTCCATGCAATATGTTTATATTGATGTGCTCTATTGATATGGTGGTTTATTAAATCTATTAGGAGGGAGAAAGAACAAATAAAACCATATTCAAACTCACTATAGGAAATATCATTACGGAAGTGGAATGCACACCTAACGCTACGAAAGTTGAAAGAACATTGAAAAACTTCACTTAGACCAGCTTTTCTCTCACCTACATTTGCTATGCTGTTTAGACGCAATGTAGCATCTAAGTAACACCTATGTAAAGCCCACCCTTAACCACGCCCATGTCACGCCCCTGTTACACCCACATCTAGAAATGTAGATGCGACTATTCCCTAAACTTGCGCCTATCTCGCATCTGTGTGCTATGAACATCTAAGTGACGCATAACCCCATCTATGTCCCAATTAACGCTTGTTAAGGCCCTTAAGCCACTCATTATCCACTTAAATCGGACATCTAAAGTTAGGTGCACTTTACAGAATCTATGCCATACTGCCTGTGAACTGATTTTTTCTGGAATGCTACTTGTGTATCTTTGTGATTGCTTAAGTTTTGATTCCCTGCAGTGAAGAGTTTTCAGTGTCCTTGGAGAACAATTGGCAGTGTAATAAACCTGATCATATAAGATTCTTTATGGTGTGTTTATGCTGCTCTAATTTTTGATATACTAACAATAAAAGTATTGTCTCATTTGGAATATATAATGTCAGTCTGTGATTATTTCCATCATAAGGATCTCCGGTGAAGTAGAAAAAGCAGCTCTACTTTACAAGTCCAGCTCCCTCCTCTCAGCTGGATCCGACCTCTCTACAGTTCCCGATTCCACCACCTACCAGCTCCCCGCTGCTGTATTTTAAAATCTTCAGGCAGCCGGAGGCACAATGAAGCCAACCTCCCGCCACCTGCCTGCCGGCCTCTGAAATGTTTTTCTGCAGTATTTCTGGGATTGGGTTGGCTTTGATGGAGGGAGTGGGCAGGAAGGAAGGATCACGGAGGCGGACGGGTAGGCAAGTAGCTCACGTACTCCCAAGGGTACGTGTACCGCGTGTTGTGAAACACTGATTTAAATGACCTGGAAATCTGACTGAAGGGCTAAATGAAAAAAAATCTGCCCTGATAATGCTTCTAAAATATAATAATAATAACAGTTTATATACTGCAGGACCATTAATTTCTATGCGGTTTACAAAGATTAAAAGATGCTACAAATTGAATAGAATTAACAAAGTTAAAAGCTAATGATTAACAGCTCAAGAGATCAGTTATTGTGGATTAAGATTGCTAAGGTCAGTTACCTAAATACTTCAGGAACAGATATGTCTTTAGGTGCTTCCTAAATTCCCCGTAAGTAGTAGGCAATTGTTCCAGATCTTTACCCCCATAGTGCTGCCTGATGTGAGAAAAGATGTTGATGATGTCTTTTAAATTTACATTCTTTACCCGGTGGAGAAACAAAATTCAAGTGTGAGTTTCTCTTATGTCTATTGGTTGACAGAGAGAAAAGTTCCGTTATATATGTGGAGAGACATAATAGAAAGGGATTTCTAAGTCCGTTTACGTTCATCTCGCAAGTCGTCCAAAGTTAAAAAGAGCCTAAGACACATTTTCAAAAGATATGTCCAACTTTTTTTTACTTTCGAAAATTGTCTAATTATACGTCCTGCCGATCTGATCATCCAAGCCGCTAAATCGTCCAACTTTCCATCCAAATCCAAAACGCCTAGAACAAGCCCTGTTGGATGTGGGAGGGGTCTGCAAAGTGATGGACTGCACACCTAGACATGCCACCTAAATAATGGTGTACCTTACAGGGCATTGCTGTGAACTTCACAAAAAGGGTGCCATGGCTTCTCCCTACAGCTCCCTTATAGGTGATGGTGAGCCCCCCAAACCATCTCCAGAATCCCCTACACCCACTTATCTACCACCCCAATAGCCCTTATGGCTCAAGGAGCCACTTATATGCCAGTACAAAAGGGTTTTGGGGGGTTTAGGGGAGTGCACATGTTTAAGTATCAATGCAGTGATTACAGGGGCTTATGGGCATGGATCCTCCTCTCTATAGGTCCCTAACCCACCCCCAAGATGACTTAAGCTGCCTCTGTGTTGGACGACTAGGCTTCCCTATGCTTGGCGGCCAGGTGATGATGGTCTGGAGGCTGAAATTTAAAGTTGTGAATACAATTTTTATGGGGGGGGGGTTGGTGATCACTGGGGTAGTGTGTGGGGGTATGTTTTATGTGCATTCAGTGCTTATCTGGTGAGTTTAGGTGGGTTTTACATGGTCTAAGTCACAATGTCCAAGTTCCGTCTAGGCTCTGTTAAACTTTCGGTTATACATGCTGTACGACTAAGTCTAAGCTGGCCCATGTCCCGCCGAACTCCCACCCTTGACAAAGCTAAATGCCCCATTTAGCTTTGGATGTTGAGCAGCACTAAAGGCCTAGGTCATTTAGAAATACGTCCAAAACCCGGTTTTATTTTCGGCACTTGGACGTTTTTGAGAAATGTTCGTCCAAGTGCCGAATTAGGCCAGTTTTTGAATGTATTTCTCTTTCGATTATGAGCCCTTTAGGAGCAAAAACAAATAGTACCTTAAAGCAAAAACATCCGAACTTAAACTTCGCCCATGCATCCATCGGCAGCCAATGCAGAAGTCGGTAGGAAGGTGTTATATGATCGAACTTCTTCAACCGAAAAATTAGCTTGACCGCCACATTTTGCACCAGTTGTAATCTCTACATATTCTTCTGGGAAATTGCCAAATAGGCGATATTACAGTAATCAAGTTGACTCAGTATAAGGGATTGTACCAAAATTCTAAATGAAACATCAAAATATGCTCTAATGGACCGAAGCTTCCAGAGAGTAAAAAAGCCCTTTCTAACCAAGGAGTCACCTGGTCATTCATAGTTAGGATCTGGTCCAATGTAATACCCAATACCTTCATAATAGGTTGAATAGGATAACTAAGTTTATAATAATGCACAATGATGTTTTTGTGTCGAGCGGATGTGGGAAAGCTACAACGAATTTGGTTTTTTCCAAATTAAGCTTTAGTCTAAATTCAGTCATCCATTACTCCATTGATTTAATACTTCTGTTGCCTTAGGAGTAACTTCCGATAGAGAGGAAGCAAATGGGATAATGATCGTAAAGTCATCTGTGTAGCTAAATAATTTTATCTCCAGCTGGGTCAATTGTGCACCTAAAGAAGACATGTAAATATTGAAAAGCAATGGGGATAATGGTGACTCCTGTGGCATGCCAGATGGATTGCTCCAGGTATTAGAGAGATCGTAATTAAAATGTACTTGATAGGTGCAGGACATCAGGAAACCTCAAAACCAGTCTAACACCACTCCTCTGATACCAATTGCATCTAAGCATTATAACAGTTTCCCATGGTCCACTAAGTCAAAAGCAGAGCTCATATCAAATTGCATGACCATGGCATTAAGGCTCTTACTAACAAGAAACACAAATTATCCAATAGCCGCAATTATTGTCTCAGTGCTAAGCAAAGGTCTAAAGACATATTGAGTTTCATGTAAAAGAGAGAATTGATCAAGATATTCCATCAATTTGGTATGTACCAATCCTTCCATTATTTTTACAATAAATGGAATGGATGCTACTGGTCTATAGTTGGTTACTAATGCTGATGATTCTTTACAATTTTTTTGGAATTGGGGTTATTATAATATGTCCATTATTAATAAGAACTTTTCCATTTTTTAAGTTTAAAGTCTAATGGAGCTGCTTTCATAATTTCTGGGGGGCATGAGTCCAAAACACAGTATGATTTAACATAAGAACATAAGAAGTTGCCTCCACTGGATCAGACCAGAGGTCCATCCCGCCCAGTGGTCCGCTCCCGCGGTGGCCCACCAGGTCCTTTGACCTGTGAAGTGATTTGACCATTTTTATATCCTACCTCTGCTTCTATCTGTACCCCTCAATCCCTTTATCCTTTAGGAATCTATCCAAACCTTCCTTGAACCCCTGTACTTTGGTCTGGCCTATCACAACCTCTGGAAGAGCGTTCCATGCGTCTACCACCCTCTGGGTAAAAAAGAACTTCCTAGCATTTGTTCTGAACCTGTCTCCTTTCAATTTCTCCGAGTGACCCCTAGTGCTTGTGGTTCCCCACAGTTTGAAGAATCTGTCCTTGTCCACTTTCTCTATGCCCTTCAGGATTTTGAAGGTTTCTATCATGTCCCCTCTAAGTCTCCTCTTCTCCAGGGAGAACATCCCCAGCATTTTTAACCTGTCAGCGTATGAAAAATTTTCCATACCTCTTATCAGTTTTGTCGCTCTTCTCTGGACTCCCTCGAGTACTGCCATGTCTTTCTTGAGGTACGGCGACCAGTACTGGACACAGTATTCCAGAAGCGGGCGCACCATTGCACAATACAGTGGCATGATGACTTCTTTCGTCCTGGTTGTGATACCCTTTTTGATGATGCCCAGCATTCTGTTTGCTTTCTTTGAGGCTGTCGCACACTGCGCCGATGGCTTCAATGTTGCGTCCACCATCACCCCCAGGTCTCTTTCAAGGTCGCTCACCCCTAGCAATATTCCCCCCATTTTATAGCTGAACATCGGGTTCTTTTTCCCTACATGCATGACCTTGCATTTATCCACATTGAAACTCTTGCCATTTTTTTGCCCACTCCTCTAGTCTCGTCAGGTCCCTCTGCAGGTCTTCACAATCCTCCTTGGTTTTGACCCTGCTAGAGTCTGGTGTCATCAGCAAATTTAATGACCTCACATTTCGTCCCCGTCTCCAGGTCGTTGATAAATATATTGAACAGGAGTGGTCCCAACACCGATCCCTGAGGGACTCCGCTCGTGACCCATTGCCAGTCTGAATAATGCCCTTTTACTCCAACCCTCTGTTTTCTGCCCACCAGCCAGTGTCTGATCCATCAGTGTACATCCCCTTGCACCCCGTGATTCCACAGCTTCTTAAGCAGCCTTTCGTGAGGTACCTTGTCGAAGGCTTTTTGGAAGTCGAGATAAATGATGTCTATGGCTTCCCCCTTGTCCATCTGGCTGTTTATTCCCTCAAAGAAGTACAGTAAGTTTGTGAGGCATGACCTACCCTTGCAGAAGCCGTGCTGGCTCGCCTTCAGTTGTCCATTTTTTTCTATGTGCTCGCAGATTGTGTCCTTGACCAGTGCTTCCATCATCTTTCCCGGGACCGAGGTCAAGCTCACCGGCCTGTAGTTTCCCGGATCTCCTCTTGAT
This sequence comes from Geotrypetes seraphini, assembly GCF_902459505.1. Classification (NCBI taxonomy): domain Eukaryota; kingdom Metazoa; phylum Chordata; class Amphibia; order Gymnophiona; family Dermophiidae; genus Geotrypetes; species Geotrypetes seraphini. The sequence continues at coordinate 283,047,057 of NC_047085.1, read as the reverse complement.
CCCTTCTTAAAGATGGGCGTGACATTTGCTATTTTCCAGTCCTCTGGGATCTCCCCAGTTTTCAAGGATAGATTACATATTTGGCAAAGTGTTTCCGCTATTTCGTTTCTCAGTTCCTTTATTACCCTTGGGTGGATGCCGTCCGGGCCCGGTGATTTGTCGCTCTTCAGTCTGTCTATCTGTCGGAGGACATCCTCTCGGCTCGCCTCTAATTGGACCAGCTTTTCATCGTGGTCTCCATTTAAGATTTCCTCAGGTTCTGGGATATTGGATATGTCTTCTCTCATTAAGACTGACGAGAAGAACTTGTTTAATCTGTCAGCTATCTCTTTTTCCTCTGTTACCACTCCTTTCCTGTCTCCGTCGTCCAATGGTCCCACTTCCTCCCTGGCTGGTTGCTTCCCCTTCACATACCTGAAGAATGGTTTGAAGTTTCTTGCTTCCCCTGCCAGTCTTTCCTCATACTCTCTTTTTGCTTTCCTAACCTCTTGGTGGCATTCTTTCTGGTGCCTTTTGTGCTCCTTCTGGTTGTCCCTTGTTGGGTCCTTTTTCCATTTTCTGAAAGATGATTTCTTGTCACTTATCGCCTTTTTTACTGCATTGTTTATCCACGCCGGGTTTCGAGCTCGATTATTTTTGCACCCTTTCCTAAACCTTGGGATGTACAGGTCTTGTGCCTCGTGCACCGTGCCCTTGAGTAGGGCCCAGGCTTCCTCTACGGTCTCCATCTTCATTGAGCTGTTGCTGAGCTTTTTTCCCATCATTTTCCTCATGGCCTCGTAATTTCCTTTTCTGTAGTTGAGTGCTGTCGTTGTGGTTCTTTTCACCTTTTGTGTTCCTATGTTTAGTTTGTACTGTATCATGTGATCGCTGTTCCTTAATGGTGCTAGTACTACCACCTCCTTTGCGGGTCCCCCTAGCCCAGGGGTCAGCAACCTGCGGCTCCAGAGCCGCATGCGGCTCTTTTTCACCTTTGCCGCGGCTCCGGTAGTGTGTCACGCGGGCCGGAGTCTTTCAGTGGCTGCGGCGCGCTCCTGAAGAATGGGAAGCGCGGAGGATGACGTGTGATAGAGGTCTGCATGGGAACGTGGATCGCGGGGATCCCGCGGGTTCCCCCCCTGGCCCACGGGACTCCCACGGGGATGAAAACAGCCTACCTAAATTCTGGCGATGCAGGCATGCAGCTTACAAGTCCGGCGTCGCGGCGGGAAATAGCCATGCTGAGCAGTGAGCTCTGCACGTACACAGATGAAAGCCTTGCTTGCTGATTGGTCCGGCGGCCCCACCCCACCATGCCGCCGGACCAATCAGCATCTAAACATTAAGATAAGAAACAATATATGCAGTGTTAGATTTGATTTATAATGGTTTTGCGGCTCCAAGTTTTTTTTTCTTTTCGAAAACGGGTTCAAGTGGCTCTTTATGTCTTAAAGGTTGCAGACCCCTGCCCTAGCCCATTGAGGATTAGGTCCAGAGTGGCATCCCCTCGCGTTGGTTCGGTGACCAGCTGTTCCATGTAACAGTCCCTCGTTGCCTCTAGGAATTTAATTTCTCTCATGCAATTTGAGTGTCCAGTGTTCCAGTCTATTCCAGGGTAGTTGAAATCCCCCATAACCACCACACTTCCAATTTTGCATACCTGCCTCAATTCGTCCTCCAGGTCCTGGTAGTTTGTTTCTGGCTGTCCTGGTGGGCGATAGTACAGCCCCAATTTGATGTCTGCTCCATTTCCTCCTGTCAGTTTAACCTATATTGATTCCAAGCTGTCCGCCCTTACTGTTGTTTCCATCCTGGTTGAAGGAATGGAGTCCTTTATATACAGTGCTACTCCTCCACCCTTCTTGTGTGTCCTGTCCCTCCTATAGAGTTTGTACCCTGGCAGGGCCACATCCCATTTGTTGTCCTCAGACCACCATGTCTCTGTGACTCCTATTATGTCCAAGTCCTCTTTACTGGCTATAACTTCTAGCTCTCCCATTTTTGTCCTTAGGCTCCTGGCATTTGTATATAGGCAAATTAAGTCCCGGTTGGTTACCTTCTCTTTTGGTTCTCCTCGTGGTTTGGTGCTCCTGTCGATCCCCTCACGATCTGCCAGTCCCCGAGCCTCGTTCTGTTCACCTTCCTCCTGTGGTGTGTCTATCCCGTCCTCTGTCCGCTTCTTTGATTTTGGATAGCCCTCTGTTTCCGGCTGTTTCCTCATTTTGTCGCTCTTTAGTTCCATAAGTTCCTTGGGTCCCTGCAATGCGTCTTTGGGTTTTAGTCCAGAAAATGTCCAGTCTCGAGCCCTCTATTGCCATTTCCTGATTCAGTATCCTTGCTTGATACTGTGGTCCGATGTGTCGAGGTCAGATCGACTATCGGCTTTCCCCTTGTTATCAGTTTAAAGCCATGTCTATGCTGGTCTGGATGTTGCATGCCAGCATCCTCGTCCCAGCCGTGCTCAGGTGCAGTCCGTCTCTCCTGTAGAGCTTGTTTTTCCCCAGGAAGGTTGTCCAGTTCCATACAAAGTGGAAACCCTCCTCATCGCACCATCTCCTCAGCCATCCGTTTATTGCTTGCAGCTTGATCTGTCTCCTTGCATCTGCCCTCGGTACTGGCAGGATCTCTGAAAAGGCTATCTTCCTTGTCCTCAGCTTCAGTTTCCTCCCCAGGATCTTAAACTGCTCGGTCAGTGTAGTTCTGTTGAAGTTCCGTCTGCTGACATCATTTGTTCCGACGTGGATTATCACTGCTGTCTCCGTCTCAGCTCCCTCCAGGATCCTCTCGATTCTGTCGGATATGTCCTTTGTCCTCGCCCCTGGGAGACATGTCACTAGGCGGTCTGGTCTGCCTCCTGCTATGTGACTGTCCATCTCTCTCAGGATTGAGTCTCCCACCACGATTGCAGATTTCCCTTTTCTCCGCTTCCTCTTGGGTCTCAGGTCTGTATCGGTGATTTGACCCTCCAGTCCTTCCTCTTCCTGATTGGTTCCTCCGCAAGGTCCTTCTCCCCCGGCTTCTGGTGGTGGGTCCTGTCCTCCATCTGATGGTTCCCTTTCGAACTGCTGGTGATCCTGTGTCTCTACCATCTTGCAGGCCTCCTCGATGAATCTCTCAAGCTCTCTGACCTGCTCATTAATGTGGCTCTCTCTGGTGGTATCGTCAGTTGCCTTGATTTCCCATGGTTCCCCTACGGCACAGAGTCCCTCCAGCTCCTGGACTTTGATCTCCAGTCTCCCGACCTCCTTCTTTAGGCTATCCAGTTCCTGACATCGACCGCATATGTAAGCCTGCCTCCAGGAGGGGAGGTAGTCATACATGTGACACTCGATGCAGTATACTGGAAAGCTTCGCTGGGATTCTGCTGCCTCCATTTCTCTTTCTTCGTGCGTTGGGGTGTGCCCGGCGTGTAGCTAGCTGGAAAAGTAGAAAGAAGAAAAGAATGAGAATTAAAAAAAAGGAAGTAGATAGATATATATATATTTTTATTTTTTTTTTTTTTTAAGGAGGTTATTTAAGAAGATTGAATTTGCTGCTGAGCAGCCTGGACTCCTGGCTCCTTCTCAAGGCTCCTTCGCAAAGGCGCTCCCGCTAAGGCGAGCGCCTTTGCTGCGCGCCTTCGCCGCGCGCCGAACGGCTGGGCGCCGTTGGCTCCCCCTCTTTTAAGGGGGAGTCCGGGCTCGCTGGTGACGCTGGGGGGTGGGCGGAGCTTCCTCTCACCGCTACCCCGCGTTGCCTACCTTCTCCCTCACTGCCTTCTCTCCCGGCTTCCTCCTCTCCTCTTCGCCGGTGCCTGCTGCCTCCTGCACCGGCTGAATCGGCTTCCCTGGTGCTGCGGTTCTCCCTCTTTTAAGGGGGAGTCCGGGCTCGCTGGTGACGTTCGCTGGTGACGCTGGGGGGTGGGCGGAGCTTCCTCTCGCCGCTACCCCACGTTGCCTGCCTTCTCCCTCACTGCCTTCTCTCCTGGCTTCCTCCTCTCCTCTTCGCCGGTGCCTGCTGCCTCCTGCACCGGCTGAATCGGCTTCCCTGGTGCTGCGGTTCTCCCTCTTTTAAGGGGGAGTCCGGGCTTGCTGGTGACGCTGGGGGGTGGGCGGAGCTTCCTCTCGCCGCTACCCCGCATTGCCTGCCTTCTCCCTCACTGCCTTCTCTCCCGGCTTCCTCCTCTCCTCTTCGCCGGTGCCTGCTGCCTCCTGCACCGGCTGAATCGGCTTCCCTGGTGCTGCGGTTCTCCCTCTTTTAAGGTGGAGTCCGGGCTCGCTGGTGACGCTCGCTGGTGATGCTGGGGGGTGGGCGGAGCTTCCTCTCGCCGCTACCCCGCATTGCCTGCCTTCTCCCTCACAGCCTTCTCTCCCGGCTTCCTCCTCTCCTCTTCGCCGGTGCCTGCTGCCTCCTGCACTGGCTGAATCGGCTTCCCTGGTGCTGCGGTTCTTCCTCTTTTAAGGGGGAGTCCGGGCTCGCTGGTGACGCTGGGGGGTGGGCGGAGCTTCCTCTCACCGCTACCCCACGTTGCCTGCCTTCTCCCTCACTGCCTTCTCTCCCGGCTTCCTCCTCTCCTCTTCGCCGGTGCCTGCTGCCTCCTGCACCGGCTGAATCAGTGCACAGTTCTTCAACCAACGGTCCGCAGAAAATTTCTACCGGTTCGCGCAGGGCCGGCGAGATCAAGTCGGTAGTTAAATTTCCTGCCGACTGCGGTTCCTGCTCATTAATGTTCCTCCCAGCCTCAGGCGATTAAGATAGGCTGCCGAAGTCGGGGCCTTCCCTCTCTGAGTCTCGCCTGTTCGGAAACAGGAAGTTGAAACAAAATAGGCGGGACTCAGAGAGGGAAGGTCCCGACGTCGGCAGTCTGCCTTGATCACCGCCCCTGCCGAGTTGCTGAAGAGGGCCACGGGGAAGTTACAAGTAGAATGGAGAGAGCTGCAGATACAGGTGCAGGTGGAGGGAGATGGTCAGCGTGTGCGAGCAAGATCCTGGGGAGCCTTCACAGTGACTTCCTCCCCTCCCACCAGCTCTCCTACTTGCCAGGGCAGTGATTTACCGGCAACTTCCTGTAGGCAAGTGCTGAGAGCTGCTGGAAGGGGAGACAGCCACTGTAGGAGGCAGGGAAGCTGCTGGATAAAGGGAGAGCTGTTACTGGGCTTGGAGAGAGTTAGAAGGAGAGATGCTGCTGGGAGGGGAGGAGGGAAAGGGATGGGAAGAAAGTTAATGTTGGATAGAGGGAGGAGGGAAGGGAGAAGAAAGAGAGATGCTGCTGGAAGGGGAGGAGGGAAAGGGATAGGAAGAGAGTTAATGTTGGATAGAGGGATGAGGGAAGGGAGAAGAAGGAGAGATGCTGCTGGAAGGGGAGGAGGGAAAGGGATGGGAAGAGAGTTAATGTTGGATAGAGGGAGGAGGGAAGGGAGAAGAAGGAGAGATGCTGCTGGGAGGGGAGGAGAGAAAGGGATGGGAAGAGAGTTAATGTTGGATAGAGGTAGGAGGGAAGGGAGAAGGAAAAAAAGGAAGGAGGGAAGGGAGAAAGAAAAAAGGAAGGAAACGGCAGGGAGATTACAGGAGGGGAAGGGGGTCAGGATGGAATGGAGAGATCAGGTGAGGGAAAGGGGAGAGAGAGGAATGAGAAAGTAGAGAGACATTGATGCTGGAAAGGGGGTCAGCAGAGAAATGAAAGAGGGATAAAGATGCTAGATCTAGTGTAGGAGAGATAAAAATGAAGAAGGCAGTGAAGCTGGAATGAATGATGTAAAAAGGAGAGAGGAGGAACAGGCTGGATGGACAGGGAAGAGGGGCAGACATTGGAAGGGGGAGAGGGCAGACATTGGATGGAACGGGCAGATGCTGGAAGGAAAAGAGTGAAAAGAAGATGAAAGCAGAAACCAGAGACAACAAAAGGTAGAAAAAATAATTTTATTTCTATTTTGTCATTAGAATATATCAGATTTGAAATATATATCCTGCTAGAGACATAAATGGGGACTGCAGTATTCTGTTAGCATGATATTTCTATGTAGCATTCTATAATAACTTGGCTTGTTCATTTTTCTTGATAGTAGAGGGGATATATGTGAAGGGGAGGGGAGACAGGGGTTTTGCTGGTCCATGCTCTGTATATTTGTATTTATAAAATCACAATTGTTCAGAATATTGTTTCTTTTTATACTTTAATAAAATACGTTCAATATAAAATCATAATTGCGGCTTGTGCAGATGGGATCAGATGGTTTGCGGGGACCGAGCTCGCGGAGATGGAGCGTAAACGGGGTTTTAAAATTTTAGTCCTAGTAGTTTGCCGGTCCACAAAATAATTCTTTTATTTCTGCCAGTCCACGGGTGTAAAAAGGTTGAAGAACACTGATTTAGATTACTTGTTATATAATTTGATATAATTATTCCATTTTAAATCTTGAAAGGAACTCAAATCATGTCCGCTGGTATTTCATTTCCTTGTATGTTAGCTATTTGATGTTCATGTATGTCATTTGTCGAACAGTTATTTCTTAGGTTTTTAATTTTTGAGTCAAAATGCTGTGCTAATTCATTTTCTGAAGGTAGCTTAATACTATGCATGTGTTGAGTGTAGTGTGTAGTGTCAAATAAATTTGTAACCAAGTTAAACAGCTCTTTTGTATTGATTCCTTTTGAGCTAGTATTAAATAAGTCAATTTTGGATGAGTAAAATACTTTACATTGTTCTTTTATCAGTTGTGTGTAGATTTTTATGTTGGATCTCCAGTTGTTCCGGTCTGACAGTTTTCCTGTTTTTTTCCAAATTCTTTCCAATCGTCTTACTAATTGTTTCATTTTTAGAAGTTCGGTGTCAAACCATTTGTATTTATTTGAATAGCTTTTACTATTTTGTTTAGGTGCAATTTTATCTAAAATGGATGTGATAGTTTTCATCCAGTGGTCCCAGAAATCAACCCCTTCTCCTATCTCCGCTTGTAGTTCATATTGTGACCAATATTCCTCTGGATTAATATGACCCCTTGTGAGATGTTCTCTTTTTATACTTGAATGTGCTTTAGATTTTAAATGAGTCCAGATTAAATTGAAATAATAAGTAAAGTGATCAGACCAGATATTGTGACACCAAGTACCATCAGGTAGAGAGATGGAAGGTTCTAAAATCTCCTTTGTGGACATAGCTACCACATCTAAATGATGACCTTTTTCATGTGTTTGTGTGGGTGAAGGGAGATTATAATTAAGCAAAGATAGAAAGTTTTTAAAGTCTTTCTCATCTGGATTGTCCTCTTCATCTAAATGTAATGAAGGAGTAATTGAATTAACTACAACAAATTCGCAAAAGTCCTCTCTAGCTTTTGGCCAACTTTTTGGCGGGACATAAAATAATATGCAAGAAAGGGATTATTCTAGTTCCTTATTGCTAATTTTACAGGCTAATATTTCTTACTGATTGGTCATTTTGGAATCCAATAGTTCAAGTTCAAATCCTTCCTTCAAAACAATTGCTAACCCTCCCCCTCTTCTTCCATCACGATTTAACATATGACTTTTAAAGTTATCTGGTAGAAGATAATTTATTATTGGATCTTCTTCAGACAATAGCCATGTTTCCATTAGAAAAAGACAGACTATTTGCTTGCTGATGATCCAGTCTTTAATTAAGAAAGCTTTATTCCTAACAGATCTAGTATTAAGATAAGCACAGGGAATAGAAGTGGATGTGGTTGGTTTGGTAGATGTAGTGGTTCAGATAGGTTTTATTTCCCTTATCCTTTTTTTAAGGGTATGTTGATGTTTTCCATTACTTGAGATTACATTAATATGATTTACTCTATCTTCCTGATGGTTAATTATGAGCCTAATAGATAGATCGGGATAATGGACTGAGTGTAATTGTGGATAGAGTGAATTGACATCCTTAATGCTACCGCTTATTAAATAGATCAATAAAATCAATAGGAAATTTATGTTTGCAGATTAATGTCTCCTTCCTGTCGCAATAACTATATTGGTTTCCCTATCACTCGCAATTTCTGGGTTAGTTAATTAACACTAATCAGATTACTCAATTCTTAAAATGTAGCCAATTCCAGATAGTAATGATTATGTTGAGTGAGTTAACTTTCAGGACCCTAATCTCATATGCATTTAACAGGCCAGCAGAAGGGGGCAGGGCTGAAGAGAAAAGTTTGCAGGGGTGTAGACTCGGTGCAGTGAGGGGGACGACTGGCCTCCCTTCCCCTCACTGTGCTGAAGATCTGAGCCGACCGTTGGAAGCCAGAGCCCTTTAAAGAGCTGAAGAGAAGCAGGCTGGTTCCGGGGAAGAAGGGGACGTGGTTTCCCGCCAAAGAAAAAAGTTTTCAGGGGTGTAGGCTCAGTGCAGTGAAGGGGACAACTGGCCTCCCTTCTTCTCACTGTGCTGAAGCCTTCTTGGTTTTGGCTGAAATTTTGCCATTTGCTTTTGACCAAAGCCAAAACAGGCCAGGCCTTGCCCCCTAAGGAGCATCCCTTTATGACCAGACAACCCCCCTCCCCCCTCAAAGGCATACCTTAAATCCTAGTGGTCTAACTGGAGTAGGTTGCAGCAGTCATTTTGAGATTTAGTTAACATTGGCTGGAACATTCTGGGTCATTATCTGCTTGGTCTTTGTGTCAATGTTTTTAGGTTTTGTTTTTTTTCTTACACTGGCTGTATGATTGTCTTGATGTATGGTTTTAGCTTTTCTTTTCCCTTTCCTGTTAAAATTGACATTCATTTTAAATTTTTGTGTATTGATTGTTATATTGTAAACTGCTTTGTTTTGCCAACAGTATGAGTGGTGGTATATCAAACTTAAAAAACAAAATCATATATTTATTCCTCACAACCTAAAGAAACATATGCAGGTAGCATAATGAAGTATTCCATCAATGCCTTCAGTACTAAGTAAGCTTGTACATGTACATTGTAAATCACTATGATAAAATAAGAGGTGGTATTGCAAATTTAAAACAAAACAGAAGGGAAAAAAATGTATGGCTCTGAGAGAGCTGCTCCAATTGAGACCCACATTTCCCATCTGTTTAGAAGAGAGCTCAAGAAAATCTTTACCTGTCCTGGTAGGTTAGTTTTCATTTTTCAGATCATAGATAGTGCAGTTTGTAAATGGATTGTATGTTTATCTGAGGACAAGCAGGCAGCATAGTCTCACATATGGGTGATGTCATCCACGGAGCCCCGATGCGGACAGCCTCACAAGCAGACTTGCTTGAAGAATTTTAGAAAGGTTGCGACATGTGCGAGTGCCTTCCTGTCCGATGTAGGGCGCGCATCTCCTCAGTTCTAAGTTTTCTGCGGAGCTCAGAAGCCCTCGTTTCAAGGCTTTGTGCGAGAGTTAGTTCTACTTGTGCCTTTTCTCACCACAGCTCATGTATTTTCCTTTTATTTACAGGGTCACTGTGTTGTGTGTGTGTGGTTGTTTTTTTTTTAAGTCTTTGTTTAATTTTTTTTGGTCGTGTCATGGCGGGGCCTGTTCCACGGCCTCAGCCTGTGGGCTTTGATTTAGCCACAGCTGAGTTTCATTCCATGTCCCTGCCATTCACAGGATTTAAGAAGTGTAGCTGGTGTCAATGCGTGATCTCCATCACTGACCCACATAAGTGGTATGTACAGAGTTTAGGACCTGATCATCATCCAGAGTCAGGCACTTGCTGTGCTACACTTCAAAATCGAGACCTTAAAGGTTGTCGAGTTCAGATTGAAAGAATCTTCGGGGGAATGGATCTTTCTTCAACTAAAACCTGAACCTTGACTCCGTTGAAGTCTTCTGTGGGGTCCAAAGCTTCGACCTCGACCCTGCTAAAACCTTCCTCAATGGGGAAGTCTTCATCCTCAGGGAAGTCAATTAAATCCTCTCTGGTGGGGCCGTTATCCTGTGTTTCCATCAGGTAAGCTACCCAAGCCAACCCTGCAGGAGTCACAAATCATTTCAACAGCAACCCCGGTGGACCCAGTCATTTCGAGACTTCCCAGGAAGCGTGTCTCAAAGTCAAGACAACACTCTTCCTCGAGATCATCTTCTTTGGAGTCCATAGCCACACCAATTGTATCAGCTCTAGTGGTCTCGGTGCCGGCTTTGCAGAATATGTTGGAAACTTCTGCATCAGGAGTTTGGTAATATGCTTGCCAAATTGACTCCTGCCTCGAACCTGCTTCCTGCAGTCCAGCCTGAGCACTCAGCAGTATTACAAGGAGTCGAATCCTTGAGAGTGCCTCGAGTTCAACCTGCACACTATTCAAGGAGTCGAGTCCTTGAGAGTGCCTCGAGATAAATCTATACATTCTAATCAAGGAGCTGAATCCTTATTAGTGTCTCAACTTCGATCTTCAACTTCCATTCCTTCCTCTCAGCATTGCCTTCTTTGAGGCACAAGACAAGGACTCCTTGACATTCCTCATCGAGGCTATATTTGACTCAATCACGGGCCAGTGATTCAAGACATAGTTCCTCTTCACATTATATGATGAGGCATTCGAGGCCCAGGTCTTCTTTATGAGACAAGCCTCTTTTATCGAAGCATCGAGACTCTTTGAGACAACCAACTCTTTTATCAAGGAAACCTATTGTGGAGCCTCAGTATTCTCGCCAGTCGAGTTCTCCTGCGAGGTTTTCTTCAACAGCTGGTTCTTCCAAATGAAAATGCTCTGCTTCTCCCACTCGTTCCAGAAGTGGTTTTTCATCTTCATCTCTGCCTATGGATTCAGACCTCCGGTACCAATATTCCAGAGAAGACCTACAATGGGACTTAAATACACTCAAGGAATGGGACGCGAAATGGCAAATAAGGTTCTACGTGGATAAGTGCAAGGTGATGCATGTTGGTAACAAAAATCATATGCACAAATGCAGGATGTCCAGTGCTATACTTGGAGAGAGCCCCCAGGATGTCAGCGGACGGAAGTACAACAGGGAAGAAATGAAGGACCAACTCCACTCTGTTTGGCTGCTGCAGGTGCAAGCTGAGGTTGCCTCACATCCAGAGACGGCTTCATACAGGTATGTATGTCCAGACAGCACCCACATTTTCTTCTTTGTGAAAAGGAGAATGTAGTCATCTGGCTGAGAAATGTGAGAGAAAAGTTTCCACATTGGCATTTAATGACACCACTTAAACCAAATGACCGCATCTTCTTGGTCTGGCCTTAGGAGAGTATTTACTTAGGGGGAGGGGGGAAAAGGAAAGGAAAAGCTGCTTGCGACCTCTGTCAGAGGTTTAAGCTGCTCAGGCTTAAGCAGAAGAGAAAGCAAACAATCCAGTCTCTGATGTTTCCCTGGAGGTTTGGCCTACAGCCGGTCCTTCCTTAGTCATCTCTATTTCCTGGCCCAACCATAGCTGGAGTGAAGGGCAGTGGTGTGGTTCTCCTCCTTCAGCTTCCACCTGCCCTTTATGTTTGAAGCAGGATACAGGATCTAGCTGCAGAGCCTGCCTCTCTCTCTCTCTCTACTGGCTTATCAGGGGCTGCCTTTAAGTCACAGGCTCCTTTTTAACAACTGTAAATGTCATTGGCTTAGAAATAAAGCAGTGGTATGGTATGCGGCTGAGCCACCAGTCAATGTCCTGTTCAGCCTCCCTGTCTGGGGATTAGGCAGCAATCTCCTGAGTATTGCTCAGCTTTTCTGTTTAGGGAATGGGAGTCATTGATGCTACTATTTTTTTCTGGGGGGGATAAGCCTGTGCTGCTGCAGGGTGGGACACATGAGTGTAGTTTTACCTAGTAGAAACCTAGCTGCAGTGTTTTGTACAGTTTGGATCTGTACGATCATATCATTTGATCAACCCAGGAAGGTTGGATTACAGTACTCAAAGATAGTGACTAATGGGGATTAGAACTACATTGCTCGGTGGGAGAGGTAGGGTTTGATAACTTGTAACCAAGTTGAGTTTGGCTAAAGCCTTTTTAAAGATCCATAGGATCAGCGTTGTCATGTGTAGGCTGGCCTCCAGCCACACACCTAGGTATGTAAACCCCTTCCCATTCTTGGTCAATTCAACAGTATTGGTGTTTAGTGTTTGGTGGAAACCAGGGCTCATTTGCTGCAGATCTGTTTATGAGTAGTAATTCTGTATTTTCCTTGTCGGCTACTAGGCCATTTGCTTGAAAGCATCCAATGATTTCCTCTAGGCCCATCTCAACGGGAGCATCATCATATATGTCCAAAATCACTTCAAAGATGAACTCAATAAATCAATCGATCTCAAAAGTGCTGGTATAGGAAGCAAAACCGTTCCTATCCCCTTCATCTCATAGGATTCTTCAGCAGAACTCACACCACACTGGAGCTGCCTCCCCCTCCCCCAGGTTCCAAATTATTTTCTAAGCAGCCTAGGGGAACATGAGAAATAGCATGGGTAAGATGGCAGATCCTAGCTGTACCCCATCTCATCTTCTAGTTGTGCATGGCACATACCTATACAGGCTGAGGGCACAGTTTCTTTCCGGTTTCTGGTATCCCCTTGCCATTGTACTGTGCTTAGTGTTTAGGATGGAACTGATTCCATCAATGCCCTAGCTCTTCCCTCAAGGGCCAACATCTCAGCAATGTGATCTTTGCAGTGGCCGATAGGTCTAGGAACCCCAGTAGCACGTCTGGTCTACCGCTACTCATGCCGTCTGAATGCTGAGTTGTCTGCGGAATCGTGATTGGACGGGGGTTGAATGCTGAGTTGTCTGCGGAATCGTGATTGGACAGGGGTTCAAGTGTGGCTGATGTTGCCATGTTAGTTTGTCCAGTAGTTAGGATATCCACGGCTGGTTTGCTACGGGTCTGTAGTTGGAGAGGTGTTGTGACCCTTTGGTATAGGTTTCACGATGGGATGTTTCCGTCTAAGTGGAACTTGTTGGGACTGTTATGAGTCATTGATAAGGGAGAGTGCTGGCGCTCTCATCAGCCGAATCAGGCAGCTCTGGAGGAAGGGGGGAGGAGAGGGCCTGGTTTCACTCTTCTCTGTAGTTTCTTTATTCATAATTCAGTGATGGGTTGAAAGTTGTCCATGATTTGTCGAGTTGATCCTTGGTATTTGTCCCTAGATGATGATGTGATTGAGGAACTGGAGAGATACATCGAGGACGCCCACCAGCAGATTGTGGAGATTCCAGGGCTTGAGATCAGCAACCGAACAACCCAGGAGGATGATAAAATGAAACGGAAGGAGGCACCAATCCAATTGACGGGAAGGTAGCAATGGAGGCCGTAAATGTCCACATACTCAGCAGAGATGATTGTCAATCCGGGGTTGCACCACAGAAGGTGGAAGACAGGACTTATACCATGGATACAGATTTAAGACCCCCGAGGAACCTCCGACAAAAGAGGATTGGGATCATAGTTGGAGATTCCATCATAAGGAACGTGGATAGCCACACTGCGGGAGGAAGAGAGGATAGACTGGTCACCTGCCTGCCTGGTGCAAGAGTGAAGGATGTGGCAAGCAGGATCACCAGGATCATAGACGACGCAGGAGGAATGGTGATTATACATGTGGGAACCAACGATGTTAGCGGAAGGAAATACAACAGGGAGGAAATGAAAGACCAACTCCGCTCACTCGGAAGAAAATTGAAGGTCAGGGAGGTGAAGGTGGCTTTCTCGGAAATCCTCCCAGTACCAAGAGCGGACGCAATACGACAAAATGAACTGAGAGAAGTAAACGCATGGATGAGGAGATGGTGCGAAGAAGAGGGTTTCGACTTTGTGCGAAACTGGACAACATTATGGGGAAGTAACAGGTACTATAGGAAGGACGGCCTACACCTCACCAAACAGGGAGCTAGAGTCCTGGCTGAGAACATGAAGAAGTCCATTGAGAAGGCTTTAAACTAAAGATCAGGGGAGAGCCGACAGTCGACAACCAGTCGATGGCCCGGACACCAGGATATCCGGAGGAGGAAACTACAAGCAACCGCAAAACTATAGGGGAAGTACAGGAAGAAACTACAAAAGGCAATGAGAAAGATCAGCTAGATACAAAAAAGGAAGTGAGAACCACTAAATCCAGGAAATTAGCACAAACAAATCTCAAATGTATGTACACGAATGCCAGAAGCTTAAGAAACAAAATGGGCGAACTGGATGAACTAGCAAAAAGAAAACAACTGGATATCATAGGAATAACAGAAACATAGTGGAATGAAGAAAATGAATGGGACACGGCATTAGATGGATATAAGCTATACAGAAGAGATAGGATTGGGCAAAAAGGGGGGGGTATTGCCCTGTACGTCCAAGAAGAGATAGAATCTATTAGAGTAGAGGAGACAGAAGCAAATGGAAAGCTGGAGTCCCTCTGGATAAAGATTCCTGGACAAAAAGAAGCAGACACTAAAATTGGCCTCTATTATCGACCCCCCGGACAGATTGAAGAAACAGATAAAGAAATGATGGAGGAAATTAACCAGGGATGTAAATCAGGAAATGTAACGATCATGGGGGACTTCAACTTTCCAGGGATAAACTGGAAAATGGGGACGTCAATCTGCGCCAGGGAAACAAGATTCCTGGAAGTGATAGGAGATTGCTATCTTGAACAAATGGTGGGAGAACCAACAAGAGGAAATGCAATCCTGGACTTGGTCATAAATGGCATTACTGGAAGGACAGCGGATGTAGAGACTACGGCCCCGCTGGGGACAAGTGATCACAATACGATCAATTTTACCATTGGCATTGGAAAAGGGAAACCAATCAAGACTAAAGCCACAACCTTTAACTTCAAAAAAGGGAATTATGACAGCATGAGAACCATGGTTAAAAAATGGCTCAAGAAGGGGAAAGCAGAAATCAAAACAGTTGATCAAGCATGGTCTCTACTGAAAACCATCATTACAGAAGCACAGAATCTTTACATACCAAAGATATCCAAAGGAAGGCGAAAAAAGATCAAAGGAGAACCAGCTTGGCTATCCAAAGAGGTGAAGGATGCAGTGAGGGATAAGAGGAACTCGTTTAAAAAATGGAAACGTGAAAAAACGACGGAGGCCTGGAACTGCCACAAAATTGACCAGAAAAAGTGTCATAAAGCGGTAAGAGATGCCAAAAGAGTCTATGAAGAGAAGATAGCGCAAGAAACCAAAAACTTCAAGCCCTTTTATAGATATATTAAAGGAAAGAAACCAGCAAGGGAGGCAGTGGGTCCTCTAGATGACCAAGGAAAAAAAGGGTCAATTAAAGAAGACAAACAGGTTGCCGATAGGTTAAATTCATTCTTTGCCTCTGTCTTTACAAATGAGGACACTACAACAATGCCAGAAACAAAGAAGATATTCGCCGGAAGCATAGAGGAGAGGCTCGCAACAGTACATGTGGGGTTGGACATGATATACTTTCATATTGATAGACTTAAAAGTGACAAGGCCCCTGGTCCGGACAGTATTCACCCAAGAGTATTAAAGGAACTTAAGATAGAAATAGGAGAACTATTACAATCCTTAGCTAACATGTCAATCAGAACCGGGCAAATACCGGATGACTGGAGGATAGCAAATGTCATCCCAATTTTCAAGAAAGGATCAAGAGGTGAACCGGGAAACTATAGACCTGTGAGTCTCACATCGGTTCCTGGGAAGATAATTGAAGCACTAATTAAAGATACCATAGTACAACACCTGGAAGAGCACAACCTAATAAGTGCTAGTCAACACGGCTTCAGGAAAGGGAAGTCATGTTTGACAAATTTTTTGACAAGGTGAACAAGCAAATCGACAGTGGAGACCCGATGGACATAATTTACTTGGACTTCCAGAAGGCGTTTGACAAGGTCCCGCACGCAAGGCTTATGAGTAAATTACTAAGTCATGGAATAGGAGAAGTGCACAGATGGATCGGCAAATGGCTAGAAAACAGAAAACAGAGGGTGATCATAAATGGGAAATTCTCGGATTGGGAGAAGGTGACTAGTGGTGTGCCCCAGGGCTCGGTTCTTGGGCCCATCTTGTTCAATATTTTTATAAATGACCTTGAGGAGGGAACGACATGCAATATAATCAAGTTTGCAGATGATACAAAGCTATGTTGGGGGGTTGGCTCTCCAAGGGACTGCGAGGATCTTCAGAAGGATCTGAATCAGCTGGAAAAATGGGCGATAAAGTGGCAAATGAATTTCAATATAGACAAATGCAAGGTGATGCATCTGGGAACGAGGAACAAAGAACATGAATATAGATTATTGGGAGTGACATTAACCGAATGCGAACAAGAAAGGGACTTGGGGGTCCTGATAGACAGAACCCTAAAACCATTGGCTCAATGCGCGGCGGCAGCAAAGAAAGCAAACAGGATGTTGGGCATAATTAAAAAAGGGATCACGAGTAGGTCGGAGGACGTCATAATGCCACTTTACAGAGCAATGGTCAGACCACACTTAGAATACTGTGTCCAGTACTGGTCTCCATACCTCAAGAAAGATATAACTCTGCTGGAGAGGGTGCAGAGGCGAGCCACGAAACTAGTAAAAGGTATGGAGAATTTGAGCTACCGGGAATGCCTCAGAAAATTGGGACTGTTCACCCTCGAAAAGAGAAGATTGATAGGGGATTTGATAGAGACTTTTAAAATATTAAAAGGATTTGACATAATAGACCAGGAAGAAGCATTACTGACATTTTCTGATGTGACACGGACAAGAAGTCATAGCCTGAAACTATGTGGCAGCAGGTTCAGGACAAATGTCAGGAAGTTCTTTTTCACACAGCGAGTGGTGAGCGCTTGGAATGCTCTCCCAGAGGAGCTTGTGGAGGAGACTAGTGTTCAGGGTTTCAAGCGCAAGTTGGATGCACACCTTCTTGCAAATCATATCCAGGGATAGGGAAACCCGGGTCTCCGACAAGGAGCACCTAACTGGGCCTCCGCGTGTGCGGATCGCCGGACAAGATGGACTTAGGTCTGATCCGGTGAAGGCGTTTCTTATGTTCTTATGTCATATTGTTGGTTGTCCTCCTGTAGCTTTCTTCTTTTCTCAGTGAAGAGATTGCTGATATCTTCACTGGTTTGGGCAGTAGAACGTAGAACGGTGCAAGCCTATTGGTAGCAGGCATACATTTTCATTTCACATCACTGTGGCACACCTACACATAGCAGCGCCATGGATAGGAGGAGATCCCAGCTGCGCATGGTACAACAGGGCCAGCGCTTGGTGCGGAAAAGATGGGGAAGACAGAGGAACACGTGCTGGCTCTGACAAAGCTGTGGGGCCACAGTAACAACTCGGACGCTTCATAGAATTGCTCTCGGCGCCGGAGCTGTAACCGCCACAGCCAGCCCTATGGACATGAGCGTGCCATTATAAAGGAGAGGGCTAGTTCGTTGACACCTGCCTAGTCCCCCACTTCCACCCCAAAGGCATCTGTGACACTTAAAGGAAAAATGTTCCTCGATGAGTCGCTGCCGGACCTGCCTACCGCTCTGAGTGGTAGTGTGAGCAGGTGTGGACCTACATGATGGATCTGGTGGAAGATTGGTCTGGATTTCTACAGGTACATGGTGCCTCAATGCAATGTTGTTGAGCATGTAGCACGCCAGCACAATCTGGGCCACGGTATCGGGGAAGTACTGCAATGCTCCGCCGGACCAATCCAGACACCGAAACCTACTTTTGAGCACCCCGAAGGTGCGCTCAATGACCCCACAGGTGGTGATGTGGGCGACATTGCAGGTGTCTGGGGATCACGCAGTAGAGTGAGAAGCCATGGGAGAAGGCCTGGGAGAACAAAGGAGCACAGATTATCGCTGTTGTTGAAAATATCCTATCTCGTAATGGCAGGTACATTTAGGCAGTGACATTGTTATATTTGTTGATAAGTGAGAAGGAGGCTGGTACCATGTCACCTACAAACATAGCAAATCCAAAGAGGATAGCTATAAACCGTAGGTGTTTCTCACATGTTGTCTTTGAAGTAGCCAACATAGGTGAGAATTGTAGGAGCTGACATCATCGTGTTTGCAGCCTGCATTTGTTAACACATCATAAATGCTGAGCTTGTGGGGTGATGCCATCACCGAACTCTAGAGAGCTTACACAGAGACGCCTCCGCTGTTGTAACAGTCAACAAGTGAGATGAAGCAGTGTAGACATAAGAACATAAGAAGCGCCATCTCCGGATCATACCTTTGGTCCATCAAGTCCGGCGATCCGCACATGCGGAGGCCCTGCCAGGCATACATCTGGCAAAATTTTTAGTCACTCATATCCTTCTATGCCTCTCGTAAGGAGATGTGCATCTAGTTTGCTTTTGAATCCTAGGACGGTCGATTCCGCAATAACCTCCTCTGGGAGAGCATTCCAGGTGTCAACCACTCTCTGCGTGAAGCAGAACTTCCTGATATTTGTCCTGAACTTGTCCCCCCTTAGCTTTATTCTGTGTCCTCTTGTCCATGTCAAATTGGACAATATAAATAATTTTTTCTGCTCTATTTTGCTCGATTCCTTTCAGTATTTTGAAGGTCTCGATCATATCCCCGCACAGTCTCCTTTTCTCAAGGGAGAATAATCCCAGTCTCTTAAGTCGATCCTCGTATTCCAGTTTCTCCATACTATTTACTAGTTTTGTTGCTCGTCTCTGCACCCTCTCCAGCAGTTTTATATCTTTCTTTAGGTTGGGAGACCAGTGTTGGACGCAGTATTCCAAGTGGGGGTCTGACCATTGCTCTATAAAGAGGCATTATGACCCTATCCGATATACTTGTGATTCCATTCTTTATCATGCCCAACATCCAATTTGCTTTCTTTGCCGCTGCCGCACATTGTACCGACGGTTTCAGGGTCCTATCTATCAATACACCCAGGTCCTTTTCTTGTTTGCTCTTACCCAGAGTTGCACCTGACATTCTGTGCTCGTATTCCTTGTTTTTTCTGCCTAAATGCATTACTTTGCATTTCTCGACATTAAATTTCATCTGCCATTTCTCTGCCCATTTCTCTAAATGACACAAGTCACTCTGGAGTTCCTCGCTATCCTTCTGCGATCTGATCGCCCGGCATAGCTTGGTGTCATCTGCAAACTTGATGATCTCACTGGATGTTCCTTCTAGGTCATTGATATAAATATTAAATAAGAACGGCCCAAGTACCGAGCCCTGGGGTACACCACTAGTCACTTTCTCCCAATCGGAGAACTTCCCCATTTATGCCCACTCTCTGTTTTCTGTTCTCCAGCCATTTGCCTATCCATCTTTGTATATCCCCCTCTATTCCATGGCTTTGTAGTTTCCTGAGAAGTCTTACATGTGGAACTTTGTCGAAAGCTTTCTGGAAGTCTAAGTATATTATGTCCACCAGTTCTCCACTATCAATTTGTTCATTCATGGTTAGAGAATGACACGGTGGCGGTTACCCATGGCTAACCGCGTTTAGCCGCAGGTAACCCGCCAAAACGGGGAAGAAAAAATAGTGGCCTCTGCGGGGACGGGGACAAGGCCATTCACTGCCCCGTGAAGTGGTGAATGGACTTTTCTCCGCAGTGAGGCAATCAAGGATCGCGCAGTCCCCACCCGGCCATCTCCCTCCCTCCACCTTACTTTAGAATTGTAGAGCACTGTTCCTCAACTGCTGGTTGAATTTCTGCCGGTCCGTGCGAAAAAAAAAAAGCCTCTCCTTTTCCCCTGCTCTCAGTTGCTAAAGCCGACAGGAAGTCTTTCCGACATCAATTCTGACATCGGCGAGGACGTTCTGGGCCAGCCAATCGCTGCCTGGCTGGCCCAGAACGTCCTCTCCGACTTAAGAATTGAGTCGGAAAGAAGACTTCCGGCTTTAGCAGCTGTAACATGGTGGTAAGAGAAGGAGAAAAGGAGAGAGGCTTTTTTTTTTGAGTGGCAGGGAGGCAGCAGGCTGGCTTTGGCTAGGGAGGGAGAAAGGTAGAGAGGCAGGCAGGCAGGCTTCGGGGATGGGGGTTGGGGTGGGACAAAAATTCTTGGTATGGTGGATGGGATAACTACAAAGGAAGGGGAGAGAGGGTGTATTTACACTTTATATGACACCTATATCGCTGTAAAAGCAAGTCTGATTTGTTTCAGAATTCAGATATATTCAAATCATTGCCACGAATCATGGTTTAAAAGCTTTACCGGGTAGTCCTGCTCTAAAGGTGGGGCTAAAACCAGAATATCTACTGCATTATTGTATTCGGCCAGGCAGGCTCATCCTAGCACGCTGCACATGCTGAGAATTTGCAGACCGAGGGCAGAGGGGAGGCAGTGAGAGGGACATAGGAAGGAGGCACTAGGGGCACTAAAGACATGGGAAGGAGGCACTAGGGGCACTAAAGATAGGAAGGGGCACTAAGGACATGGGAAGGAGGCACTGGGGGTACTAAAGACATGGGAAGGAGGCACTGGGGGCACTAAAGACATGGGAAGGAGGCACCGGGGGCACTAAGGACATAGGAAGGAAAGAGGGAGGGAATAGAAAGGGACAATTCTTGGGCCTGAGTGCAGAAAGAAAGAAAGAATACACAGACAGAAGGAAACGCAACCAGAGACTCATGAAATCAATCACCAGACAGCAAAGGTAGGAAAAATGATTTTATTTTCAATTTAGTGATCAAAATGTGTCAGTTTTGAGAATTTATATCTGCTATCTATATTTTGCACTATTTATGTCTATTTTTCTATAATTACTGAGGTGACTGAGCTTGCGGAGATGGGGCGGAAACAGGGCTTTAAAATTTTAGTCCTAGTAGTTTGCCAGTCCACAAAATAATTCTTTTATTTCTGCCGGTCCACGGGTGTAAAAAGGTTGACAAACACTGATGTAGAGTATGCCGGCTTTCTTTTTCGCCCAGCCGCACGCGCGGCTGCTCGAGTTGATCAATCTTCTCCTCTCTTGCAACTTCCTGTTTACGGTTGCGTCAGAGGAGAATATTGAACAAATGAGCAGCCACGCGTGCAGCTGGGCGAAAAAGAAAGCCGGAATACTCTACATCTAAGGTGAGGTGGAGGGAGGGAGATGGCGGAACGCTGCAATAGGTCGGGTGTCTGCTGTTTTTGTATCACTGCCTGCCTGCGTTCACGTTCCAGATCCTCCTGCATTTTTAGTGTGCACAATTGACCTGATTCAAGCTATAGGTGAACATGGGGGACACGTCATTGCAAGGGAGGACAAGTCAATTGATTTATTTTATGTTCTGTTTTTACTACAGGGCAGAGGCACTGAAACAGATTCTCAGTGCAGTAGTAGTAGTGGCAGGACTCTCTTCTGTCTTCATGGTGTTTCGCAGTACTGAGGCTTATATGGATGCTGTGGGGACGGTGACGGGGCGGTGAAAGGAATGGCGGTGACGGTGACGGGGCGGTGAAGGGAACAGCGGTGACGGGGCGTACAGAGGATGGTGGGCCGGGGACGGTGCAGTGACGGGGACAGATTTTTTCCCCGTGTCATTCTCTATTCACGGTCTCAAAAAATTGAAGTAAATTCGTTAAACATGATTTCCCTTTCCTAAAGCCATGTTGACTGGCTTTCATCAGGTCGTGTGTATCCAAGTGCCGGACTATATTATCTTTAATCAGTGCTTCAACATCTTTCCAGGGCTCACAGGTCTGTAGTTGCCTAGTTCTCCTCTCGAACATTTTTTTGAAAATTGGCGTGACATTTGCTATCTTCCAGTCGTCCGGTATCTGCCCAGTTTTAATTGTTAGGTTGGCAAGTTTTTGCAATAGCTCTCCGATTTCAACCTTCAATTATTTTAGGACTCTCGGGTGAATTCCATCCGGTCCAGAGGATTTGTCACTTTTAAGTTTGTCGATCTGGTAGTATATCTGATCCAGGTCCACTTCTACTGTGGTGAGGTTGTCTTCTATTACTCATTTAGACTGAATGACATTGTGCACAAGCCTACGTGACAAAGATTGCCAGCACTCTGGCACACACCCCTGTTAGCATTTTGACAAGTTTGCTGGAATGTGAAAATGTAGTGCAGAGAGATGGCATGGTCCTGTTACAGGCACTAAGATGAATGAGGGAGGGAGGGGGCTTTTTCATCTTCCAGAGCACTTGCCCCACCCTGCTGAAGAATGGTTTAGGCCTATAGCATGTCCTTCCCTGCCCTACAACTGTAGCCAGCTCCTGACACACCTGTACTCTGGGAGCACCCTGCTAACCAACAAACTTACAGGTGACCACATGAATAGCAAATCCTCCTCATACCCCATTCATCTTCTGAGCAGGGACTCTGTAGGAGAGTAGCCTTGAAAAGGTCAGCATCAGGCTGGGAGGGTAAGAGCAGGAGAGAAGCTCCAGCCAGCAGACTTGAAGAGGCTGGGAGTGTGAACACACTCCCCAGGCTGGAACGGGGTAAGAGAAGGAGAGAAGCTCCAGCCAGCCAGCCTTGAAGAGGCTGGGAGTGTGAACACACTCCCCAGGCTGGAATGGATCAATACTTTCTCCTATTTTATTTAACATTTTCCTTGCTCCTCTTATGACTTTATGTCAATCCATTGGATTTTCGGTATTCGCCTACGCAGATGATATACAATTATTACATCCAATTGATCCCAATAATCCACAAGAAATAATAGCAATAAATGACAAGCTGGATCAAATTCATCATTGGCTAGATGCTAATAAACTAGCCTTAAATATCCACAAAACTAACGTTATGCTCTTTCCATGGAAGGACTATAGCACACTTCTTTTTCCCATGTCTATTAAAGGCATTCCACTGCAGACGACTCAAAATATTAAAATTCTTGGAATCATATTTGACAATAAATTATCTTACCACGATCATATAAGCCAAGTGGTTAAATCTACTTTTTATAGACTTCGTTAAATTCGATCCGTGGCCAAATTTTTATGCGCAAAATCCTTGAATATTCTAATGCATTCTCTAGTAATCTCCAAAATCGATTATTGCAATGCCTTATTTAAAGGCTTGCCACAAAAGGAAATTAGACGACTTCAAATTATTCAGAATGCTTCTATTAAAATTATTCACAAAGCTAAAAAATTTGATCATGTCTCACCATTACTTAAGGAATCACACTGGCACATCGCATTTTATATAAACTATGCTTACTTACTTTTAAATCTTTAGTATTTAAAACTCCAGCTTTTATTTTTAGAGTTTTAATTCCTTATTCTACTTCTAGATCACTGAGATCACAAGATCAACATTTATTGGCCATTTCCTCTTTAAAAGTTATTAATACGAGGCGTCATACTAGCTTTTCAATAACCGCTCCTCAGTCCTGGAACGATCTTCCACTGTATATAAGAGAGGAAAAAAATTTAGAAAAATTCAAGACCAAACTTAAAAGTTTTCTCTTTAATGATGCTTTTAGTGAATAAATAATTCTATTAACTCTTTTTTCTAATATTTCTTCTTTAAACATTTTTTGTCTCCCATCCCAATGTTTTTACCTTAATATATTGAATTTAATAATGATTGTAACCATTAAATAATTTTCCTTTTGTCTCGATATTGTATGTATAAATTATTTAACTGAAATGATGTATAAGAATGTGTTTTTTTTTTTTTTTTAATTTTATTATTATTTTAATTTAATATGATATATTGTATGTTTGTATAATATGTTACCCATATTTTAGATATTTTTAACAATTTGTACATCGCCTAGAACTTTGAATATGCGATTAATCAAACAATATAATAAACTTGGAAACTTGGAATGGGGTAAGAAGCTCCAGCCAGCAGCCTTGAAGAGGCTGGGAGTATGAAGGATCTCCCCCCCAGGCTGGAACAAGGTAACCTGTCATGTGTAATGTACAGTATGTGTAAACATGCAATAGCTGTGAGTATATTCAAACACAGCACAAATAGGACATATTTGGCCTCAATATCCCACGATCCCTTTATCCCTCAGGAATCCGTCCAATCCCTGTACCGTACTCTGCCTGATCACTTCCTCCGGTAGCGCATTCCAAGTGTCCAATGCAAGGAAGTGAAAAAAAACTTCCTTGCATTTGTTTTGAATCTATCTCCCTTCAGTTTCTCCGAATGCCCCCTCGTACTTGTTGTCCCCTTCAGTCTGAAGAATCTGTCCCTATCCACCCTCTCTATGCCCCTCATGATCTTGAAGGTCTCTATCATATCTCCCCTGAGCCTCCTTTTTTCCAGAAAGAAGAGCCCCAGCCTATCCAACCTCTCGGCGTATGGGCAGTGTTCCAGCCCTTTTACCAGTTTCGTTGCTCTCCTTTGGACTCTCTCAAGTACCGCCATGTCCTTCTTGAGGTGTGGCGACCAATACCGAACACAGTATTCCAGATGTGGACGCACCATCGCTCGATACAATGGCATGATGACTTCCCGCGTCCTGGTTGTTATGCCCCTCTTTATGATGCCCAGCATCCTGTTGGCTTTTTTCGAGGCTGCTGCACACTGTGCAGATGGCTTCAGTGATGCATCCACCAGCACACCCAAGTCTCTCTCAAGTCTGCTGTCTCCCAACAATGCCTCCCCCAATTTGTAGTTGAACAACGGGTTCTTTTTCCCTATATGCATGACCTTGCATTTTTCCACTTTAAAGCGCATCTGCCATTTGTTTGCCCAGTCTTCCAGCTTGTCCAGGTCCCTTTGCAGGTTCTCACACTCCTCCCTGGACCTAACTCTGCTGCACAGTTTGGTATCGTCTGCAAATTTTTTAACCAAATCCTGTTTCCCTAGTGCAGTTGGAGTGACCCTACTCCAACTGCACTAGGGAAACAGGATTTGTAGAAGCTGTGAGGGACTGCTTCATGGAGCAACTAGTCAAAGAACCGACGCGAGGGGGTGCTACTCTTGACCTCATCCTAAACGGATTAGGGGGGCCTGCAAGAGGGGTAGAAGTGGGAGGATCACTAGGCAACAGTGATCACAACGCGATCAGATTCACATTAGAAAGGGGGACACCCATAGTAAGGAGGACCGCAACAACTGTGCTCAACTTCAAGAAAGGGAACTATGTTGCTATGAGGGAAATGGTGGGGAGGAAGCTCAGAAACATCAGGCAGCACTACTGTTCACCACAACTGGGAGTGAACCTCCTGTACTGTCCTTCTAAGATCTATACCTGGAAAAAGTAATCCGTCCCTTTGCCCAAATCTAATTTTTCTTTTACATTAACATACACATAACATACACATATACACAACGGCATGTGCACTAATGCTGTAGCTTTATAACTCTTGCTAAGCTATATATACAGGCATCATACAAAAACAGATTATACTATCATTAGATATTATTTCTTGTATAATTTTACAGATAGCACATGAATATTAGTTAATTAAAATAAAGCATGTTTATCTAAAGAATTTATACTTTCAGTTGGCTGGCCTTCCATAAAATATACCTTCACCATACAGGACACCCCTAAGCTACAATTTTAACCTCCGTGCCCCTCCGAGATCACAATTTTTTAACATAAATATGCAGATAAGACAATCCACCTTCCCCCCTCCATTTTTTTATATCTTTGTCTGTTTTGTTTCCGTGACTTCATGGCTACCCCACTTCTGGTACCAAATTTTGTATTGCCAAGTTCGTTAGGTAGTCAGCACTTCACAGCATACAAAGAGACACACACCAGATACAAGATAAGGCTAATTATGCTACTTTATTGGTTACATAAATTGCAGGGTGGTAATATACTGAGCACAGCTGATATAGATACAAATTGCAAGGGCAGTGATATGCTAACTACAGAGCAATATATACAAAGCACAAATAATTCAAAATAATCTCACCAAGATTGATTATGACTTCACCGTTCCTCACAGCTGACTTGGGAATCCTTTCCAGGCAGTGATGGACCGGGTCAACCGTGGGACTCCCTTTACAGCACGCTGATGGATTCTAAAGGAAAAACCCCACGATGGCCTCATATATACTATTTTATCCTGTATCACACTCTGTTAGTTTCTGCAGTAAACAACAGGTGTTTCACTTATCTCCCAGCTAGAATGTTAGTTCTTTCACATGCACACCAGATTCCCACAAGCCTGCACCTGGGAAATGCCATCTCCTATCACAATATCCTGAGATTCACAGTTCACACACACACACCAAATCCTGGCTTCTGGAAATGGCTGCACAGCTGGTATATGCTATTTCTAGCTCAACAGTTTGCGGCGCACACTCACCTCGCTTTTGCTACTCACTTGAACACTGCAATTCACCAGATTGTCTCTGTTTCATTTTTAATTGTTGTCTTGTTAATTTAACAATCGCCTAACTCTCTGCCTGCCTTGATTTATCTCCTTAGTTAACATAAGAACATAAGAATTGCCGCTGCTGGGTCAGACCAATGGTCTATCGTGCCCAGCAGTCCACTCACACGGTGGCCCCAAGGTCAAAGACCCGTGCTCTAAATGAGTCCAGTCTCACTTTGTATACATTCCAGTTTAGCAAGAACTTGTCCAACTTTGTCTTGAATCCCTGGAGGGTGTTTTCCCCTATAACAGATTCTGGAAGAGAGTTCCAGTTTTCTACCACTCTCTGGGTGAAGAAGACCTTCCTTACATTTGTATGGAATCTATCCCCTTTCAACTTCCTACCTTGGAGAGGGTGAACAATCTGTCTTTATCTACTAAGTCTATTCCCTTCAGTATTTTGAATGTTTCGATCATGTCACTCTCAGTCTCCTCTTTTCAAGGAAGAAGAGGCCAAGTTTCTCCAATCTCTCATTGTATGGCAACTCCTCCAGCCCCTTAACCATTTTAGTCACTCTTCTCTGGACCCTTTTGAGTAGTACTGTGTCCTTCTTCATGTATGACGACCAGTGCTGGATGCAGTACTCCAGGTGAGGGTGCACCATGGCCCGGTACAGGGGCATGATAACCAACTCCAATCTGTTCGTAATCCCCTTATTAATCATTCCTAGCATTCTGTTCACCCTTTTTGCCGCTGCCGCACATTGCCCGGATGGCTTCATCGACTTCTCGATCAGATCTTCCAAGTCTCTTTCCTGGGAGGTCTCGTGGGACTCCCTTTACAGCACGCTGATAGATTCTAAAGGAAAAGTTCCATGATGCATCACTTTACACTTATCCATGTTTAACCTTATTTGCCATGTCGCGGCCCATTTCTCGAGCCTGATTATGTCACGTTGCAGATCTTAGCAATCCCCCCGTGTCTTCACTACTCTGAATAACTTCATATGGCCAACAAATTTAATCACCTCACTCGTAGTACCAATGTCCAGATCATTTATAAAGATGTTGAGGAGCACGGGTCCAAGCACCAAGCCCTGCGGCACCCCACTGGTAACTCTCTTCCAGTCCGAGTATTGTCCATTTACCCCCACTCTCTGTTTTCTATGCTCATATGAATTTTTTTATATGAATTTTATAAGGTTTTACTTGTGATCTGATGCATTTTGTATGTATGTTTTTAATTAATCTATATATCCATATATGTATTTGTAGACTCCCGAGGCAGGCCAGTTTGGCCGAAACATGTACATGTCAAGTCATTGAGTCATTGGATGAATTAATGAGCTTTTGGATGAATGAAGGCATTTGAACCATCAGATGAGTTGAAGGACACTTTATTTGTGCACATCATTCTGATTGGGACAATTCTACTCTGTTTGTGTGTATTCAAATTTGTGGTTTTGTTTCCCCTGTTCTATTCTGGGGCCCCAGCAAGTTCTTAATTCACGTGAGTATTTCACCCTCAATTCCAAGGCTTGCAATTTTCTGAAGTAGTCGTTCATGTGGAACCTTGTCGAATGCCTTCTGAAAATCCAGATATACAATGTTGACCAGGTCGCCCTTGTCTATCTACCTGTTTACTCCCTCGAAGAAGTGCAGCAAGTTCGTCAAACAAAATCTGCCTTTGCTGAAACCGTGCTAGATGGTCCTCATCAGACTGTGTCCATCAAGGTGATCAATGATGCGGTCATTTATCAGTGCTTCTACAATCTTTCCCGGAACCAAGGTCAGACTTGGTTTGTGGTTTCCCAGATCTCCCCTCGAACGTTTCTTGAAGATCAGCGTAATATTCGCCACTTTTCAGTCTTCTGGAAACCTTCCTGATTTGATCGACAGATTGGCTATTAGTTGAAGCAGTTCAGCTATAGCCCCTTTCAGTTCCTTGATGACCCTCGGATGGATACCATCCGGTACCGGGGATTTATCGCTCTTAAGCCTATCGATCTGCCTGCATACTTCTTCTAGACTAACTGTCAATCCTGTCAGTTTCCCATCTTTGTTTCCAGTATATAGCCTGATGGGTTCCAGTATGCTGTGTATATCCTCTTCAGTAAATACAGATGCAAAAAAATGTGTTCAATTTGTCAGTGATTGCTTTATCCTCCTTTAGCATTCCTTTTATTCAATGGTCATCCAATGATCCCATTGCTTCCTTTGCAGGTCATTTCCTCTTAATATATCGAAAGAACTGCTTGAAGTTTTTTGCCTCCTTGGCTATTTTTTCCACGTAGTCTCTTTGGGCTCCTTATGGCCCTCCAGGTCAGATAGGGAAAATGCTTGAAGTACCTGTATGTAAACCACTTTGAATGTGATTGTAAAACTACAAAAAGTCAGTATACAAGTCACAATCTCTTTTCCTTATTTCTGATTGGCTGATAGGACAGAAGTAGGCATGGTCACCTGTTAAAATTATGTAAATTAGGTTTGACAAAGCTATGTAACATTACTACTCGGGTATTTGTAGCATGCACTGTAGGAGAAGTTGTTTTACAAAGAAACATACAAAAAAGATGAGCAGCATCACTTGGGTTTCTCCATGTCTAAATGCCAACACTAACATGTAAGTGGTAAATTTGCAACTTACAAAATATAAGCAGCAAATTTCATAAAACTGGATTTTCCCCAAGAAGCCAAAGAAGCCAGATGAAAAAGCTCTTTAATGAAAATTTGAAGTGATTTATAAAACAAAAGTGGTAAGCATAGTTA
The DNA here is from genome assembly GCF_902459505.1 of Geotrypetes seraphini. Classification (NCBI taxonomy): domain Eukaryota; kingdom Metazoa; phylum Chordata; class Amphibia; order Gymnophiona; family Dermophiidae; genus Geotrypetes; species Geotrypetes seraphini. The sequence goes on along the minus strand of NC_047085.1, from coordinate 283,018,233 downwards.
TCTCATCAGTCACTAGTCCTATAGTTCCCGTCCTAGGTCCAGTCTTAAGAACATAAGAATTGTCATACTGGGACAGACTGAAGATCCATCAAGCCCAGTATCCTGTTTGCAACAGTGGCCAACCCAAGTAGCAAAACAAACAATTAGTGTAAACATAGGCAGCGGAACACGTTTTTGTTTGGGGACCCTAAAAACTCCACCCAAGACTCCACCAAAGCTCCGCCCACAACCCCACCCAAGCTCCACCCAAGATCCCACTAATTGTAATGACATTTTTCTATTCATTCTTCATACTTTCACCAGCCCAGCATTACAGATAGCCTTGTTCCAGGTAAAAAGCCTAGAAACATAGTCCTGAAGCTGAAAAGAGCTAATCAGTGCAGCAGCTCTTCAACTAGCAGGGACTAGGACTCAGATTCTGGGGAGGTTTCCCAATAGAAACATAGTCCTGAAGCTGAAAAGAGCTAATCAGTGCAGCAGCTCTTCAACTAGCAGGGACTAGGACTCAGATTCTGGGGAGGTTTCCCAACAGCAGGAGCCCAGGGAGGATTTGGGACACTACAGGGGGTAAAACTCTTTTAAATCTAAGCCAGCCAATGTTAGAATACAACCTAAGAAACAATCACTAGCTCCTTTAGGCACACACCTGCTGGAGGTTAATCGCAGAGCAGGAAAAAGCTGAAACCTGCCCAGCCCCTACATAGGCTGGGGCGTGGCAGTGGCGCACCTAGCATATGTGACACCCGGGGCCCATCAGTTTTTGACACCCCCCATCTGTACAAAAAACATGATTTTTAGTAACAAGCCACACGTCATATATGAGTACCTAGGAAGACAGCATCTTACATATTGCAGTGAGCAGTACATCATCAATACACCCATTGTAAAACTAAACAAGCCAGACTAGTACAGATCAATCCTAACAGAAAACCATGTCTTTCGAACACACAGAAAATACCTTCGCCTAGTATGGATTTTGTAATCACAAACTAACCCCTCCCTCTTTTACAAAACTGTAGTGTGGATTTTAGCCACAGTGGTAACAGCTCTGACGCTCATAGAATTCTGAGCATCAGAGCTGCTACCACCACGGCTGGTGCTAAAAAACGCTCCACAGTTTTGTAAAAGGGGGGATAAAATAGAAATACATAGACAAAGGTTAAATTGAACCAGCAAGAAGTTGGACTCTGCATACAATGCAACACCACAGAAACAATGATACATGTCTCCTAAAGCAATAAATAAATAGAAATTTTTTTTCTACCTTTTGTCTTCTGTGGTTTCTGCTTTCCTCATTTTCTTGTAATCAATTTCCTTCCATCCACTCTCTGCCGTCTCTCTTCCCCTATATGGCATCTTCTCTCCTTCTATGCCCCTTCCAGAAACTGTATGCCTCCCCCTTCCATCTCTCCTTTTACCCCCACTGTTCTGGCATCTCTCTCCTTTCCTTCCCTCTCCCACACCTCTCCTCTGCAATCCCTTTTTTCCCTCATTTTCCTTTTCAATTTATTTTCTGCATCTGTCAAGATTACGTTCTTACTACCCTCTTATCAATGTCCTTTTTTACTGTCTACCTAAAGCTTGCCACCTCTTTCCCTCACCCCTCCAGTGTTTCCCTAACTCAATCCTTTTCTCTCCATCATGTGCCCTCCTTTTATTTATCCCCTCCATCATGCACTTTCATCAAGCATCTGCTTCTCTCTTTCTCTCCTCCCATTTCCTTCCTGCATTTGCTCCCCTATCTCTCCCATCTGCACTTCCATCCAGCAAAGGCTCCCCACTACCATCCAATGTCTGCCCTTTCTCTCTCCATCTACCCCTCTTCAATTAGCATCTGCCCCCTTTCTTTCCCTCCAATATCCTTCCCCCTTATGTCTCTCCCCTTTCTCTGTACATCAATTCCATCAGCACCACCCTTCCATACCACCCTGCCCCCTTTCTTTCCCTCCACCACTCTTCCATCCCAGCAGTCCTGCTCCTTTCTCTCCCTTCGTGCAGCAAGGTCCCACGATGACTGTAGCTGCCGGCTGCCAGTCCATCCCACTCTGACATACTTGCTCTGGAGCGGACTCGGCAGCCACATGCTGGAAGGTCCCGTGATGACTCGTCTGCTGGCTCTGCTCCGGAAGAAGTTACGTCGGAGGGAGTGGACTCGGCAGACGCAGGGAGTTGTGGCAGAGTCCCGCAATGACTGCATCTGCCGGGTCCACCCCCTCCGACGTAACTTACTTCTTCCGGAGCAGAGCCGGCAGACAAGTCATCACGGGACCTTCCTGCACCTCAGCGCAGCTGCCGACTCTGCTGTAAAGAAAGTAAGTCAGAGGTAACATGACCATTTATTTTTTTCATCAAAAGGGGACATCTATTAATTGACTCTGTATCCTTTCTTTCATTTCTTTCTTTCTGCACTCAGGCCCAACAATTGTCCCTTTCTATTCCTTCCCTCATAGAAACATAGAAATAGACGGCAGATAAGGGCCACGGCCCATCTAGTCTGCCCACCCCAATGACCCTCCCCTACCTTTCTCTGTGAATAGATCCCACGTGTCTATCCCATTTGGCCTTAAAATCAGGCACGCTGCTGGCCTCAATAACCTAAAGTGGAACACTATTCCAGCGATCAACCACCCTTTCAGTGAAAAAGAATTTCCTGGTGTCCCTGTGCAGTTTCCCGCCCCGGATTTTCCACGGATACCCCCTTGTTGCCGCGGGACCCTTGAAAAAGAAGATATCTTCTTCCACCTCGATGCGGCCTGTGAGATACTTGAATGTCTCGATCATGTCACCCCTCTCTCTGCGTTCCTCGAGTGAGTACAGCTGCAACTTATCCAGCCGTTCCTCGTACAGGAGATCCTTGAGTCCCGAGACCATCCGGGTGGCCATTCTCTGGACCGACTCCAGTCTCAGCACATCCTTACGGTAATGCGGCTTCCAGAATTGCACACAGTATTCCAGGTGGGGCCTAACCATGGATCTATACAATGGCATAATGACTTCAGGCTAACGGCTGACGAAATTCCTGCGTATGCAACCTATGATTTGCCTTGCCTTGGATGAAGCTTGCTCCACTTGATTGGCAGTCTTCATGTTCTCACTGACGATCACCCCTAAGTCTCGTTCTTCCCATGTCCTTAGTGCCCCCAGTGCCCCCGACTTGTGTCCTTAGTGCCTCCAGTGCCTTCTTCTCATGTCCTTAGTGCCCCCAGTGCCTCTGTCCTGTGTCCATGGTGCCCCCAGTGTCTCCTTCCTGTGTCCTTAGTGCCCCCAGTGTGTCCTTCTTATGTCCCCCCACTGCCTTCCAGATTTTGTCCACCCCCATAGCCAATCACTGCTTGGCTGGCCCAGAACGTCCTCTCTGACGTCAGAATTGGCATCGGAAAGATGTATTGTCGGCGGTGATTAGCAGCAGGAAAAGGGGGGGTAAGATTGCAGCAGCGCGGACCGGGGGAAAGGAAGGAGAGAGGCGTGTTTTTTTTTCCACGGCAGGAAGAGAAGGATGTAGGCAGGCAAGCTTGCTAGCTTTAGCGCGGCAGGGAGGGAGATAGGTAGGTAGGCAGGCAGGCTGGCTTTGGGGGTGGACAAAATCTGGAAGGCAGTAGGGGGACATAAGGACACTGGGGGCACTAAGGACACGGGAAGGAGGCACTGGTGGCACCATGGACACAGGAAGGAGGCACTGGGGGCATAAGACGCACCTGACCATAAGACGCACCCTAGATTTAGAGGAGGAAAACAAGAAAAAAAAACATTCTGAACCAAATTCTCCCTGCCAGGCTCTGTACCCAACTCCATACTCCTTGTCAGCATCCTGTCCCCCCTCCCTGCCAGGCTCTGTACCCTGTCCCCCCTCTGATGGTCTAGTGGTAGGCAGGGGCAGGGCACAGGTCAGGCAGGCCTAGTGGCCTATTGACAGGCAGGCTGACCCCATACCCCTCATGTACCCTAAATCATCTCCCCCAGTAGCTTAAATCATCCTCCTACGTACCCCCAGTACCTTTTTTAATCATACCCCTGTACTTTTTAAAATCCCTCCTTCCCTCCCTAGACGGCTAACCTGGTATTTTAAACATCTCCCCACCCTCGGTACCTTTTAAAATCCCTCCCTCCCTCCCTCTCTAAATGGCTATCCTGGTATTTTAAACATTCCCTCACCCCCCCCAGTACCTTGATGCAGTGGCGTACCGCGGGGGGGGGGGGGGGCGGGCCGCCCCGGGTACCAGCCCTAAGGGGGTGTTCCCGGCCTTGCCGTTCAGTCCCCCGCCACCCCCGAAGGACCGCTCGCCCCCCTGGCCTCCCCGCACCACCTATGAACAGCCGCAGCAGGATCGCGAAGTCAGCGTCAGCATCCCTGCGCTGCTTCCTACGACGCGATCCCGCCCCTCCTCTGACGTCAGAGGAGGGGCGGGACCGTGGCGCAGGAAGCAGCAGGGATCGCTGACGCTGACTTCGCGATCCTGCTGCGGCTGTTCATAGGTGGTGCGGGGAGGCCAGGGGGGCGAGCGGTCCTTCGGGGGTGGCGGGGGACTGAACGGCAAGGCCGGGAACACCCCCTTAGGGCTGGTACCCGACGCTGACTTCGCGATCCTGCTGCGGCTGTTCATAGGTGGTGCGGGGAGGCCAGGGGGGCGAGCGGTCCTTCGGGGTGGGTCGGGGCATCAGGCCTTCAGGGTGGGGCGGGCGGGCAGGCAAGCAGGCTTTCAAGGGGGAGGGGGGTGACAGGCAGGCAGGCAGGCCTTCAAGGGGGGACAGGCCTTCGGGGGGGGGGGTGCAGACATTCAAGGGGTGCAGGCCTTCAAGGGGGGCAGGCAGGCCTTCAGGGGGGTGCAGACCTTCGGGGGGGGGTGTAGGCCTTTGGGGGGGTGCAGACCTTCAAGGGGGTGCAGGCCTTCAAGGGGGGAAAGGCAGGCAGGCCTTCAAGGGGGGGACAGGCCTACAAGGGGGGGGGGGACAGGCCTACAAGGGGGGGGGGGCAGGCCTACAAGGGGGGGGACAGGCCTTCAAGGGGGGGTGCAGGCCTTCAAGGGGGGGTGCAGGCCTTCAAGGGGGGTGCAGGCCTTCAAGGGGGGAAAGGCAGGCAGGCCTTCAAGGGGGGGACAGGCCTACAAGGGGGGGGGACAGGCCTACAAGGGGGGGGACAGGCCTTCAAGGGGGGGGTGCAGGCCTTCAAGGGGGGGTGCAGGCCTTCAAGGGGGGTGCAGGCCTTCAAGGGGGAGACAGGCCTTCAAGGGGGGGAAAGGCAGGCAGGCAGGCCTTAAAGGGGGGACAGGCCTACAAGGGGGTGGGACAGGCCTTCAAGGAGGGGACAGGCCTTCGGGGGGGTGCAGACCTTCAAGGGAGTGCAGGCCTTCGGGGGGGGGGTGCAGTCCTTCAGGGGTGGGGTTTAGGCCTTCAGAGGGGGACAGACCTTCGGGTGGGAGGTAAAGTCCTTCGGGGGGTGCAGGTCTTCAGGGGTGGGGTGTAGCCCTTCGGAGGGGGGACAGACCTTCGGGGGAGGGGGGTCCTGGTGTAAAAGTACACAGAGGGAGAGAGGGAAGGGGGGGTTCAAAGATACATGCATATGCCAGACTTTGGGGGTTAGAAATAATGGGTCTAAAAACAGAGGAGTGGGAGAGAGATGGTGCATAATGGGATTTAGGGAGGGAAGGAACAGAAAGGGAGAGAACTTGGAAACAGGGGATGGTGTGGAGGGGGGATAGAGATACTGGATAGGAGGATAGTTGGGAACAGAAAGGGAGAGATGGTGGATCCTGGGGTGGTGGGGAGTTGAGAAAAGGTGAATCTGTGGATGGAGACAAAAAAAAGGAAAGATGCCAGATCTCCGGGAGAGGGAAGGGAAACGGAAGGGGAGAACAGAGATGGCAGACGGATGGTTAGCACGGAGAAAGGAGACCCTGGCAAGCAAGACAACAAGAGCCTGGGACCAACAAGATTTGAATATTGATCAGAGAACAAAAGGTAGAAAAAATAATTTTATTTTCTGTTTTGTGATTACAATATGTTAAATTTGAAAAGTGTACATGAGACAGCTTGAAATGGGAACTTTTCTATTTTTGTGAATGGCAAGGCTGAGTTCAGTTAAAATATATGCTTTATAAGAAAATATAATAATGTGTTTTATAAAGTTTATAAGCATTGCTGGCATACTCGGTGAGGTGTTCCTAGTGTTGGTGGTGGTGGTAGCATGTCAGTGTGTTGAGAGGAAGAGGTAGTCTGGGAAATTCTGCTGAGCAAACTCTGGGCCCATTTCCACCCCCAGTTAGTCCACTCCACTCAACTGGTTCACACACTGAGTGGGTCTTTGGGTGTTATTTCTGGGTAGTTGTTTTAGAATCTCTTCCAGTGGTTTGTCAGTATCTCCTTCTGGTCCAAGGAAGGAAACTTTGTCAACCTTAGCATTGACCTTCAGAATATGTTTGTAACAGCGCTGCTTGTGTGGCATTAGGCTATGTAGTGATCGAAAGAAAAAAACAGACCTTTGCACATTTTTGCACTATATGGTGGGTGTATGAGGAGATTCATTTCCTGCACAGTTAAGTCCATTTTTTCTACTGAATAATAGTATAGGTACAATGAAAGTAAATAGCAAAAATGTTTGAGTAGATAATTAAGGAAATCTTTTTCATATTGCTTGCTTATGGACTGGGAAAAAAGACTGTTCAAGCAAATGTCTCCAGAACTGCTTTAATGGAAAAATGTGATTTTTTTTTTTTTAAGTACTTTGTGAAATTTATTGTTGTTGGGAAATTTATTGTTATACTTTGTTTAAACTTAAAAAGCGGTGTCATTAACAGTGAATCTAATCGAAAAATCGATTCAACAGGGTGAATCGGATCGAATGAAATATTTTTCTCTGAATCGGGCAGCACTATTGGCTACCATGAGAATGGGCTACTGGGCATGATGGACCATTGGTGTGACCCAGTTAGGCTATTCTTATGTTATGTTCTCATCTGTAGGGGCCTTTGTTTTCACTTCTTATTTTAATGTATTTTTTTCCTGGGAACTTATCAGTGTTTTTTTATAATGGGAACAAAAATGGAAAAGAATTAATGTGTGTGGAATGGGGGGGGGTAACTAATTTCTTCAGCTAAATAATTCAATCCACTTCAAACAGACATAGGAGAACTCACGCACCATTCACACACCCTCCAACCAAAAACGTCAAAAGAAAAAAACTGTTCGACAACCTCCTAGCCATTCGAGCTGCAACACTTGACCCCCAACTCTACAACCTATTGACCTCGACCACAAACTACAAAACCTTAAAAAAAGAAATAAAAACCCTTCTATTAAAAAAACACATAAAACCAAACTAACATAATCAGAACTGTCCCAAGCATCACCTGCAACTACTCCATATGTACTTCTGATGTCATGACAATTCAGACATAATTTATGTTATGTTATGTTTGGAATAATGGTTACATAAATGAGGTTCAATAAAAGAAAATTTTCTGTGGGAGCATTTGTTGGAACTTCTGTTATCCTGATTTCTTCTATCTGTGGGCTTTCTTTAGCTAACCTACTTATCTGGGGCTTTCCACTTCTGCAGCTGCCCTTTTCACGGTCCACTTTGCGCTTGCACTCTCTGGGGAGGGGGGGTTGGGTCTGGGCTTGGTGGGGTAGGTGTGTCTGGTAGTTTTGTCTGGGTGGTGGCTGGGTGTTTCTTGGGTGCTTGTTGTGCGGATTGGTGTGTCTGGTGAGCGGTCTGGGTGTTGTTGCTTGTGGGGGTTTTTTTCATTATAAAATATGGCTGAGGGTCTAGTCCGGCTTATTATTCTTGTGGGTTCTGGGGTGGGATTTGTTTGCTTGCCCCAAGTTTTGGCCTTTTGTTGTGTATTGCTATGCCTCTCATTGGCAATTTTCTCTTGGGAGAGGCTTGTTCATGCTTGTTGTTGCTGTTACTCTCATTCTGTGTTCTTTTTGATAATGTATAAGTTTCTGTACAGACCATGGTTGCTTGTCTGGACCTTTTGCCATTCTCAATAAAAATACTTTGGAAAAAAAAAAAAAAAAAAAAAAGAAAATTTTCACTGCCTGTTTCTATTCTGACCATTTATTCCATTTCATGGTTATTGCAAAAAAAAAAAAAAAAAAAATTTTACATGAGGGGGGGGGGTGTCAAAAAATGATGGGCCCCGGGTGCCACATACCCTAGGTACGCCACTGCCTTGATGCAATCCTGGTGGTCCAATGCTGCATCAGCAGCCTCCCCTACTGGACAGCCACCCAAGTCCCCATCTACTGTGGCAGTAATATGCAGGTGTGACCCCGAGCGCGCCTGCCTGGTCTTGTGCCGCCCAAATGGTGTCAGCTCGATCCAGCGCTGCATCGGCAGGCTCCCCCATCTGCGCCGGAAGTGAGAGTCAGACGCGAGCCCCGAGCGCGCCTGCTTGGTCCCGCGCCGCCGCTCGAATGGTGACGTCAACTCCCATGAGAACCAACAGCACCATTTGGGCGGCGGCACAAGACCAGGCAGACGCGAGCCCCGAGCGCAGACCGGGGGAAAGGAAGGGCAGGAGGACCCGGACCTGGCACCTGGCCACCTGTGCACTCCCTCAAGCCATGCACCCGGGGCGGACTGCCCCCCCCTTGGTATGCCACTGGGGCATGGCTCTCTCAGAGAAAGGCAGTTGGAGCAGTGCAAGCCAGGGAGAGACAGGGCTGAGCAAGCTGAGGAAACAGATCAATAGTTAGGTGCTCTAGAGGCCAACCAAGATAATGAGGTTGAAATGCAAGATTGGGAGGAATCTTTGCCTATAAATCAGCCAGACTGCCTGAGACTAGAGGAAGCTATGGTCATTGTACTGCAACCAGTTTGGGACCGGATGGATGCGAGTTAAGTTTTTCTGTTTATTTCTTTTGGTTGGAGAAGCTATCAACTGAACTGAACCAACCAGCCAAATGCTATTTTGGGGGATTTAAAAGACAATTGAAGGGAGAAACTGCCTGCCTAGAAAGGACCAATTTTGCTGTGTTTATTTTGAAAGAAAAGACAGAGACTGCTACAACTGCTACATTGGAACACTATGAGCACTTGTCTATGCTGTTTGTGGAGCTTTATATTTGGGGGGGGTTCTCTGTTTTTTTCTTGGTATGACTGTCACAAGCCACTCATTGATATGGTGGAGATTGTTGGGGGCAGAATCCACAAAAGATCAAAGGGTTTGGGATTGCGGGACCTAAAAAGGCTATTATTTTAGTGGATTCAGCAATTCTCCCCTTGCCCCAACTCACCTGAATTGGTGGTGAGCCTGACTGTATTCAAATAGGCACAGCGAGGTTTACAGCAGAATGTTAGGAAGACTATATGAACTGCTATGAGCATACCTGAATTGTGTTTTGAACTTTTGTTTAAGAAAAACCAGAAGTTAATTCTGGAACTTACCCTGAAGGAAGGGTGCAGCAAGCCATGTGCTGACCCGGCAGCCTGAGGAACTGCATTGTAACCCCCAACACAATGCTGCTCTCTTCCTCCCTTCCCTCTACCACCATGTTCAACATTGCTCCCTCATACATCCCTTTCCATCTATCCCACCCTTCCCTTTCAACATCCAATATTTCTCCCTCCTTCCTCTCCAACACTATCATGTCCTACAATTCTTCCTCTTTCTTCCTTTCCCCATGTGCATCATCTCTTTCCCTCTCACTCCACACACATGTCCATCAATTCTTCATTCCTTCTCCCTTCCCCACCAACAGTATTTATTTCTCTCCCTACCCACTACCCCTGTGTGACATCTCTCTTTTCCTCCTTTCCTAATCCCCCAGCCCATGCATCTGTCCTTCCCAACCCTCTCTCACTATGTGCAGCATCTGTCCTTCCCTGCCTTCTCACCCCAACCCTCTCCCAGTACATGCAGCCAAGCCCTTGAGCATCTATCCCCCCTACCTTCCTAACCCCCTACCCCCAGCCCATGGCGTGTAGTATATGTTCTTCTTCCTTCCCCACCCTCAGCAGGACCCTGCAGCATGACCTCTCTCTTTGGCTGCCAACTCCCTCACACTTACTTCCTCCCCGGTTGTTGTTATTTTAAATCTTTTGGCAGCTGCTGAGAAGCATCAACAAGATCAGCATGCTGCCATCAGCCTGCCCCGGAATCTTTCATTCTGCAGCAGCCCGCCTATGTGGAAACAAGAAATTGCTGCTGAATAAAGACTTCCAGGGCAGACTGTCAGCAGTACGCTGATCTCATTGATGCTGCCTGAAGATTGAAAATAGCAAACATTGGGGAAGAGGTGTGGGGGGGTCAGGAGCCAAAGAGAGGTTGTGTAGCGGGGAGAGTGAGGGAGAGAGAGAAAAAAAGAAAGAAAAACATGTGCTGCACACTGATTTACAGTTACAGCATCCAGAAGAGGAGGTAGGTGGGGGAGCAGTGCCACCACCAATTTTTTTTTGGGGGGGGGCCTTTCCGACGTCTATGAGTGTAAATGCAAATGTCCAGATGTTTTTAAAGCATGTATGTATGCCCACCACACATACGCCTTCCAAATTGTGTATTCTGCAGCTTTAAATGTGTAAATACTGACATCTTATTTACACAGAAATCAACTGAACATGTTGATCTATATAACAAAATAAGGATAATTATTGCAAATGATAAACTTTTTTTTGTTAGAGGACTAGTAAAGCCAGCATTGGGCTAACATTGTGGTTTATATTATTACCAGCTATGTGAATTGAAAATAAAGACAGCATGTATTACATAAACTGAGTAAATATACATCAAGTGATTTTTGCTCTTATCTGCATTTGCAGGGTTGTTTAGATCCATCAAAGTGTGTGAAGCCATGCTTTGTAATTCTATTACAGCAGTGAGAGAAAAGGAAGAGGAGAAATAATATTTTCAATGATGTTACAATAATATTCAGCAGACTTTCATTTTCAAATATATCTATTTTAGTAAAAGGCAGAAGGTTCTAAAACAATTTAAGGAAATATTCTAAATGTTTATTGAGATAAAATGCTGATAAACACAAAAATTATAAAACCTCCAGATAACTAGGCTTTATTAATCACCTGCCATAGGCAGTTGCCAGATAATTAAAGTTTTCTTTATCCCAAAGGAAGAGAGTGAACAAATTTATTTGATAGCTTGATAACCATAGGATAGTGTTTGAAAGCTATTGATATAATCAGAGCTCATTTGATTTAGCCATGACAGTTACTCCTATCAGCTAATTTCACCTGTGAATAGTTAATTATCCCTTGAATGCAAATTGTTGTACCATTAATAAAATGTAAGTGTGTCATCATTTTTCTGGTTTACTTTATCAATAGAAATCATTCTTTGTATTTTAATATATAAGGTCCATATGATAGTTTTGTAGGTATTTCAGCCAGGTTATATTAAAGATAGATGATATGCTTGAGAAAAGATGGGGCTGAGATGCATACTGAAGCATGATCACATTTTTGAGCCTTTCTCAATGATTTTTCCTTTTCAAGATCATTTATTCTATCTTAATAAAGAGCTCTTGTCATGATGAATCATATACTTTATATATCACTGAAAAATTCTCAGATTTCTCTCTCAATATCTTTATTCCAGTTCTCAAAATCACCAATCAAGGTAGAAGACATAGTGAGCCGCATCGACAGGATCATCAACAGTGTGGAAGAGGAAGATACTGCAGTAATGATCCATGTGGGGACAAACAACGTGAGCAACAGGAACTACAACAGGGAAGTACTGAAGGACCAGTTCCAGATGCTAGGAAGGAAGCTGAAGAACAGAATACAGAGGGTAGCGTTCTCAGAGATCCTGCCAGTACCCAGGGCCGACGAGAAGAGGCAGACAGAACTGCAAGCAGTCAACGCGTGGATGTGGTGCTGGTGTGAGGAAGAAGGATTCCACTTCATGCGCAACTGGACTACGTTCTGGGGAAGAGCAAGCTATTCATAAAGGACGGACTCCACCTCAGTGGAGATGGAACGAGGCTACTTACAAGCAACATCAAGAGAGAAATTGAGATGTTAAACTAGGAAGAAGGGGAAAGCCGACAGTCGACCAAGAGTCGACGGTTCGGGAACCGGTATACCCAGAGGATACCATGCAGGAAAATATCGGGGAAGACTCACCGGATCATAGGCAAGACAGAAATCATGACGGATCGAAAGAGACACAAGAGGGAAGGAAATGCAAAAAAGTGACTGGCCGCAAACTCAAGTATATGTACACGAATGCAAGGAGCCTAAGGAATAAGATGGGTGAATAAGAAGCTATGGAACAAAAAGATTACCTTGACATCATCAGTATCACGGAAACATGGTGGAACGAGGAAAACGTCTGGGATACTTTGCTACCAGGATACAAGCTATACTGCACAGACAGTGTGGCTCAAAAAGGTGGAGGTATTGCCCTATATGTAAAAGAGGGAATTGAGTCTACTGGAGAGAACACGTCAGAATCAAACAGTAAGGTAGAGTCTATATGGGCCAAAATTCCAGGAGCAAATGGAATTGAAACAAAGATCGGCATCTACTACCGACCCCTGGGGCAGTCCGAAGAAATTGATGGAGAAATGACGGACGAGATTAAATGCAACTGCAAAGGAGGCAATGCAGTTAACATGGGTGACTTCAATTATCTGGGGTTAGACTGGAACCTAGGCACCTCTGGCTGCGGTAGGGAGACCAAGTTCCTGGATGCTATAGACGATTGCTTCCTGGAACAACTTGTCAAGGAAAATACGAGAGAAAATGCAGTTTTTGAATTAATACTAAATGGGCTACGAGGACCGGCGCAAGGTGTAGTAGTAGAGGGAACGCTGGGAACCAGTGATCATAAAAGGATCTGCTTCGACCTAGACATGGGGATGAAACATCGATCCAGAACAACAGCCATGGCACTGAACTTCCAAAAAGGGAATTACAAAGGGATGAGACTCACGGTGGGGAAGAAGATCAAGAAGAGGATAAGCACTGTAAAGACGTTAGAGCAAGCATGATCCCTTTTTATGGACACAGTCACTGAGGCGCAAAATCTATATATACCATGTATCAACAAGGGATCCAAGAGGGAAAAGAAGGAACCGGCGTGGCTCACTGTAGTGCTGAAGGAAGCAATTAGTGACAAGAAAACTTTGTTTAAGGAATGGAAAAGGTCAAAATGGATGAAAACTGAAAAAAGTACAAACAGCATCAATGCAGGTGCCATAAGGCGGTAAAGGGGGCCAAAAGAGACCACGAGGAAAAAATAGCCAAGGAGGCGAAAAAACTTCAAGCTGTTCTTTCGATATATTAAGGGGAAACGACCCACGAAGGAAGCAGTGGGGCCTTTGGATGACTGAGGAATGAAGGGAGTGCTAAAGAAGGACAAAGCCATTGCTGACAAACTGAACACATTTTTTGCATCTGTGTTTACTGAAGAGGATTTATGCAACATACCAGAAGCCGACAGGCTATACGCAGGAAATGAAGACAGGAAACTGACAGGGTTGACAGTCAGTCTAGAAGAGGTATGCCGGCAGATTGATAGGCTTACAAATGATAAATTCCTAGGACTGGATTGCATCCATCCGAGGGTAATCAAGGAACTGAAAGGGACTATAGCTGAACTGCTTCAACTGATAGGCAATCTGTCGAACAAATCGGGAAGGGTTCCAGAAGACTGGAAGGTGGTGAATGTTACACCGATCTTCAAGAAAGGTTCGAGGGGTGATCCGTGAAAATACAGACTGATGAGTCTGACCTCGGTACTGGGAAAGATGTTAGAGGCACTGATAAAGGACCGCATCATTGAGCACCTTGACAGACACGATCTGATGAGGACCAACCAGCATGGCTTTAGCAGAGGAAGATCTTGCTTGATTAACTTGCTGCACTTCTTCAAGTGAGTAAACAGATGGATAGACAAGGGTGACCCCATCGATATTGTATATCTGGATTTTCAGAAAGCTTTCGACAAGGTCCCACATGAACGACTACTTCGAAAAATTGCGAGCCATGGAATTGAGGGTGAAATACTCATGTGGATCAAAAATTGGCTGGCGAATAGGAAAGAGAGAGTGGAGGTAAATGGACAATACTCGAACTGGAAAAGTGTCACCAGTGGAGTGCCGCAGGGTTTGGTGCTTTGACCCATGCTCTTCAACATATTTATAAACGATCTGGAAATTGGTACGACGAGTGAGGTGATTAAATTTGTAAATGATACGAAGTTATTCAGAGTAGTGAAGACACAGGAGGATTGCGAACATCTGCAACGTGACATAAACACGCTCGAGAAATGGGCCGTGACATGGCAGATGAGGTTCAACGTGGATAAGTGTAAGGTGATGCATGTCGGTAACAAAAATCTTATACACGAATACAGGATGTCCGGGGCGGTACGTGGAGAGATCCCCCCAGGAAAGAGACTTGGGAATACTGGTCGACAAGACGATGAAGCTGTCCACGCAATGAGCGGTGGTGGCGAAAGGGGCAAACAGAATGCTGGGAATGATTAAGAAGGGGATCACGAACAGATCAGAGAGGGTTGCATGCCACTGTGCCAGGCCATGGTGTCCCTGTGGCTCTCGAGAACCAGAATTGCCTATCCCAGGGATAGAGGAAGGGAGTGGGAAGGGGAAATGAAAAAAAAGACAGTCCTGTGTATCCTGTGGTTTTGAAAATTTTGATGGAAGTGAGTTCCACATTTTTGCTTTTTGGTAGTTGAATCAAGTTTCAAGTTTATTGTATATTTGATTAATCGCTTACTCAAATTTCTAAGCGATGCACATATCTTTAAAAACGTATACAATTAAAAGGGCATCAACATAGACAGATTAAACAGACTGTATATGCATAACATGATGAGGACTAACAGTATGAATATGTTGAAACAAAAGGAAAGGATGGGTAAGAACTACACATTGCTGATAGAAAAGACAACAATTATGGTAAAAGACAATAGGGAGGGAATAAACAATAAGAACATAAGAAGTTGCCTCCGCTGAGGCAGACCAGAGGTCCATCTCGCCCAGCGGTCCGCTCCCGCGGCGGCCCATCAGGCCTATTGCCTGAGCAGTGGTCCCTGACTATTTCTATAACCTACCTCTACTCCTATCCCTATAACCTACCTCTACTCCTATCTGTACCCCTCAATCCCTTTGTCCTCTAGGAACCTATCCAAACCTTCTTTGAAGCCCTGTAACATGCTCCTGCCTACCACAGCCTCCAGAAGCGCGTTCCATGTATCCACCACCCTCTGGGTGAAAAAGAACTTCCTAGCGTTTGTTCTAAACCTGTCCCCTTTCAATTTCTTTGAGTGCCCCCTTGTACTTGTGGTTCCCCATAATTTGAAAAATCTGTCCCTGTCTACTTTTTCTATGCCCTTCAGGATCTTGAAGGTTTCTATTATGTCTCCTCTAAGTCTCCGCTTCTCCAGGGAGAACAGCCCCAACTTTTTTAGTCTGTCAGTATATGAGAGAATTTCCATATCCTTTATCAGCTTAGTTGCTCTTCTCTGGACTCCCTCAAGTACTGCCATGTCCTTCTTGAGGTATGGCGACCAGTACTGGACACAGTATTCCAGATGCGGGCACACCATTGCACGATACAGTGGCAGGATGACTTCCTTCGTCCTGGTCGTGATACCCTTTTTAATGATACCCAACATTTTGTTTGCTTTCCTTGAGGCTGTGGCGCACTGTGCCGACGCCTTCAATGTTGTGTCTACCATCACTCCCAGGTCTCTTTCAAGGTTACTTACCCCTAGCAGTGATCCCCCCATTTTGTAAGTGAACATCGGGTTCTTTTTCCCTACATGCATGACCTTGCATTTCCCTATGTTGAAGCTCATTTGCCACTTTTTGGCCCACTCTTCCAGTGTCGTCAGATCTTTTTGGAGATCTTCGCAGTCTGCCGTGGTTTAACCCTGCTGTAAAGTTTGGTGTCATCCGCAAATTTAATGACCTCACATTTTGTTCCTGCCTCCAGGTCGTTAATGAATATATTGAATAGGAGCGGTCCCAGCACCGAACCCTGCGGAACTCCGCTCATGACCCATTGCCAGTCTGAGTAATGGCCCTTTACTCCAACCCTCTGTTTCCTGTCTGCCAGCCAGTTTTTGATCCATCGGTGGACCTCCCCTTGCACCCCGTGGTTCCATAGCTTCTTAAGCAGTCTTTCGTGTGGTACCTTGTCGAAGGCTTTTTGGAAGTCAAGGTAAATGATGTCTATGGATTCCCCTTTATCCACCTGGCTGTTTACCCCCTCAAAGAAGTACAATAAGTTTGTGAGGCATGACCTACCCTTGCAGAAGCCATGCTGACTCGACTTTAGCTGTCCATTGTTTTCGATGTGTTCACAGATACTGTCCTTAATCAGCGCTTTCATCATCTTTCCCGGGACCGAGGTAAAGCTCACCGGCCTGTAGTTTCCTGGGTCATGCCCAGAAGTCCGCTCACGCGGCGGCCCAACAGGTCCAGGACCTGTGCAGTAATCCTCTATTTATACTCTTCTATCCCCTTTTCCAGCAGGAAATTGTCCAATCCTTTCTTAAACCCCAGTACTGTAATCTGCTCTATTACGACCTCTGGAAGCGCATTCTAGTTGTCTACTACTCGTTGGGTAAAGAAGAACTTCCTAGCATTCGTTTTGAATCTGTCCCCTTTCAACTTTTCCAAGTGCCCTCTTGTTCTTTTATTTTTCGAAAGTTTGAAGAATCTGTCCTTCTCTACTCTCTCTATGCCCTTCATGATCTTATAAGTCTCTATCATATCCCCTCTAAGTCTGCCTCATCTCCCCTGCCGCGATGCGATCAACCCTCTACCCGAACTGCCGTGACCCGCGGCAGGAGAGATGCCCAATCTCTCCTGCTGCGGGTTGTGGCAGTTCAGGTAGAGGAGTGATCGCATCGTGGCAGGGGAGATGACCAATCTCTCCTGCCACGATACATTACCCCCCCACGACACAATCAGGGCAAGAGGGAGCCCAAGACCCCCTGCTGAAATTGGGGCAAGAGGGAGTCCAAGACCTCTTGCCCTGGCAACCCGTGACCCCCCCCCGCCGACCACACAACTTCCCCACCCTCCTCCCCTCCCCTCCCCGTACCTTAAAAATTATTGGTTGGACGGATGGGTGCCAAGCCCGTCCGTCCGACAGGCCAGCCATCTCCGGAATGGCTGGCCTTAAGGCCTGATTGGCCCAGGCGGCTCAAACCCTGCCTACAGGTAGGGCTTAAGGCGCCTGGGCCAACCGGAATCGGCCCAGTTGTCTTAGGTGCCTCCTGTGGGCAGGGCCATAGGCACATGGGTCGGCGGGGGGACCGATCAGGGGTTCGGGGGGCGGTCGTGGGGAGGTTGCATCGAGGGCAGGAGGGCCTGGGATCCCTCCTGCCTGTATTTTAGTGAGGGGTGGGGGTTAGGGGGTGTCGCCGGCTCAGGAGGGCTTGGGCTCCCTCCTGGCTGGATCGTGAGGGGGAGGGGAGTTGGAAATCACTGGGTCAGGAGGGCTTGGGCTCCCTCCTGTGGTGTAAACAAAATAAACAAACAAAAAAGACTTTTCCTCTCTCTCTTAAATCCTAGCTCACGTTTGCGGTCTAACACCAGCTCTGGCAGGATACACGTTTCAAATCTGACATATTGTAATCACAAAACAGAAAATAAAATTAGTTTTTCTACTTTTTATTGCCTGATCATTATTCAAAACTTGTTGGTCCCAGGCTCTGGTTGTCTTCTGATAACTTGCTTGCCAGAGTCTCCTTCTTTCTTCTTTCTCTGTGCTAACCATCCATCTGTCATCCCTGTCCTCCCCTTCCATTTCCCTTCCCTCCCCAGGAGGTCCTTTTTTTCATCTCCCTCCACAGATCCATCTTTTCTTAACTATCCTTTCATCCAGCATCTATCCCCTCTTCCCCACCACCACAGGGTCCATCACCTCTCCCTTTCTGTAACTTTCATTCCTAAATCCCATGGTCCATCATCTCTCTCCCTCTCCTCTATTTTCAGAACAATTATTTCTTCCCCCCCCATAGTCCAGCATATACGTGTCTCTTTGAACCCCCCTTCCCTCCCTCCCTCCCTCCATGTACTTCTACATCAGGGCCCACCTCCCCTGAAGGCCTGTCCCCCCTTAAAGGTCTGCATCCCACCCATGAAGGCCTGTCAACCCCTTGAAGGCCTGCATCCCCTGAAGGCCTTCCTGCCTGTCCCCTCCCTTGAAGGTCTGTCCCCCCCTTAAAGGTCTGCATCCCACCCATGAAGACCTGCTCCCCCTTGAAGGCCTGCATCCCACCCCTGAAGGCCTGACTGCATCCCACTCCAAAGGCCTGTCTCCCCCCCTGGAAGGCCTGTCCCCCCCTTGAAGGCCTGCATCCCACCCCCGAAGGCCTGCCTGTCTCCCTTAAAGGCCTGTCCCCCTCTTCCCCCCCCCTGGAAGGACTGTCCCCCCCTTGAAGGCCTGCATCACCCCCGAAGGCCTGTCTCCCCCTTGAAGGCCTGTCCCCGAGGGACTGCTTGCCTCACCCCCCACCCCAAAGGACTGCTCACCCCCATGACCTCCCTGCACCGGTGTTTACCTAACGAAGCAGCCTGCAGCAAGATCGCAATGCCTGCGATCTTTGCACTGCTTCGGAGCTGTTTCCTCCGCCGCAGTCCCACCCCTCCTCTGACATCAGAGAAGGGGCAGGACCGCGGTGGAGGAAACAGCTCCAAAGCAGTGCAAAGATCACAGGCATTGCAATCTTGCTGCAGGCTGCTTTGTTAAGGTAAAAGCCGGTGTGGTGAGGCCAGGGGGGAAGCGAGATGCCGGGGGTGGGGTGGGGGGAAGCGAGATGCAGGGGGGAAGCCGGCTGAGGCTCCCCCCTCGCCTTCTAAAGCAGGTGCAGCAGCAGCCGGCCAGCATGAGCAGCGCTGCTGCTCCTGCTTTAGGGGGCAAGGGGGAGGGTCAGCCAAATCGGGAAACTGATTTTTTTTGTTTTGAATCGATTCACTTTAAGTGAATCAGTGATCCGATTCGAATCGTGAATCGGGCAGCACTAACTATATGCAAAAAATTATTAGGAAAGGTAGTGGCACATCCCCATTTATAATATGGTCTTGCATACTAAGGCACACCTTTCCCCTCTAAAAAGAATTTTAACTGGGAGGGCTCATGAAATATATAGGAATTCTGATCCAAATAGATCATACTTTTACAAGGATATCGTAATTGAAATTTTGCTCCCAATGCTTTCACGCTATCTTTCATTTCCAGGAATCTTTTTCTTCTTGTCTGTGTAATTCTTGATACATCTGCAAACATCATAATTTTACTATTCAGAAAATAAACCTCCTTCAGCCTATAAAAAAGGCGAAGAAGTACTTGTTTATCTTGATGAAATACAAATGTTATAAGAAGCGTTGAATACATAATGACTTCCTCTTGAGAATTCTCCAATATATTTGATATATTCAATGGACCTGCTGTCGTTGTCTGAGGAATACCCTCAGGATCAGAAGAGGAAGGCTTTTTTTGAGAAACAGGCAAAAAGTAAATTTTATGTAGAGGAGGCAGTCCATTATTGGGATATTTGAAAACTTCTTTCAGAAACTTATAAAAAGTTTCTTTAGGTATCATAGTCAGTGTCTTAGGGAAGTTTAACAATCTTAAATTCAATTTCTTTGTATAATTCTTTTTTTTATTTTTTTAAATAAAAGCTTTATTAGAGTTATGAAGAAAAGAGGCAAACAACAAATGCCAGCAATAACATATACAACACATCAAAAAACACTCCCAATAGAACAAGTTTCAAGTTTCAAGTTTATTAGATGACTTGATAAATCGCTTAATCAAATATTCTAAGCGATGTACACTTTAAATTTAACAATTATTAAATATAAAAAACAAAAACAAACAATACAGTACATACAATTATTAAATAATGGATAAGAACTCATGATTATTAACATTGATAATACACTTTAAATTTAACAATTATTAAATATAAAAAACAAACAATACAGTACATACAATTATTAAATAATGGGTAAGAACTCATGATTATTAACATTGATAATAGGGAAAGAAGGGATGAACTACAATTCATAAAGTAAAGAAGAAACATTGAGGGGAAACACAAAAAGAAATGTTTAACACAGGTTTCATATAGAAAAACATAATACTAAAACTTATATTATAATATAAAAGCATCTTTAAAAAGGAAGGTTTTAAGTTCAGTTTTAAATTTTCCAAGTTCTTTTTCCTCTCGTAAGAAAATAGGAAGAGTGTTCCATGTCTGTGGTGCAGTACAGGAAAAAACAATGAGACTACCCTAAAACCCCACAAAGCAAAAACAACCACATCCCACAGCATCAGAAGTAACCCCCCCTCCCCCCTCCCCTATCAACAGATCCCACAGCCCATACCTCAGACTAAAAGAAAGGTCAATAAGTTCAAAATAGAAAACCGCAGAGCTACACCCTGCAAACCATCATCAATAAGAGCCACAACCCACCCGAGCTCGGACCTAGCACCCAGCTGAAACCCCATCAGGGAGCCCTACAAAACATACGCCCTGAAGCGGCGCCAGATAGATGCATAGCCATGTTGTTGACCATGTTGCAAAGCAGTAAGTTGGTAGAGAAGCTGCCAGGTCAACAGGCGCCGCTCCACCATGTGCCATGTGAGAGGCTGGACCTGATTCCAAGAGGAGGCTAAGACCAATCTGGCAGCAGTAAACGCCAACTTGCAAAACATTACAGCTCCCCTATCCAGATCCAAGTGATGCCAAAGTAAGAAAGCATGTCTCCAGTCTACCTGGATCGGCCTGCCAAGGATCTGAGAAACATGTTGAAAGACCTCAGCCCAAAAATCTCTCACCCCCCTACAGTCCCACCACATATGAAGATAAGTTCCCACCCCCCCACAGCCTCGCCAACAGAGACCCCTCACATCCCCTCGCCATTTAGCCAAAGTCTGAGGGGTATAGTACCACCTAAAAAGAACCTTATAACCGTTTTCAACCAGAAAAGCTGCAATACCCGCAGAAGACACCTCTCTCCATATATCCTCCCAAGTTTCCAAAGGAATAACAGACCCCCAATCCCTCTCCCAAGCTGTCATATAAGGCAGGGGCGCAGTCCCCCGAACATTAAGGCAGCGATACAAAGCCGACAAAGTACCCTTCCGGAGGACTGGGCCCAGCAAAAATTCAAAAGGCGTCCGACCACCACGGAGATCCCCCACCACTCCGGACGTCTGAAGATAATGGAGCGCCTGCAAATAATAGAAAAGATCTCGAGGAGGTAAATCATATCGGTGCTGGAGTTCCGCAAAGGGCCGTATATGCCTCAAAACCGGATCCCACAATTGACCCACACAAACCAGTCCCCGGTGCTCCCAACCCCCAAACCCCCCGGCCCCGCTCCCAGGTTCAAATTCAGGATTATGACGCAACAGGGTATACCAAGAATAACGCCTACCCGACAGCAAGCCCCTCCGGACCGTAGTCCAGATTCGCAAAGCGGTGACCACTGAGGACGGATCTCCCCCTGTCCGCACTCTCCCAGGCAGCCAGGGACGATGTAACAAAGGGACTCTGCCTGTCAAGTCCTGCTCAATCACAACCCATGGTTTCGGATCCTGCGTCTGCCATTCCAAAAGGGCGCGCAACTGCGCGGCTTGGTAGTACTTCAACACATTAGGAACTGCCAGACCCCCCGCCGTCTGCCCCACTCACCCTCGACCGGCGTCCCTCCCAGATAAAATGAAAAATGTGCTGTTGTATCCCCTCCAACGTCTGTCTACTCACCCAAAGGGGCAGGACCTGAAACAAGAATAAAAGACGGGGTAAAATCATCATTTTCTCAATCTCCACCCTACCCAGCCAAGAGAAGTACTGATCCCGCCAGCTATCCAAATCCCGTCGAATGCGACGAAAAAGCAGGGGATAATTAAGATCATAGAGACTAGTAGCCGGCAGGCCAAAATAAACTCCAAGATAGCACAAGGAATTAGTAACCCACCGAAACGGAAAACACCACCGCAGAGAATCCACTCGATCAGGAGACAAATTAACATTAAGCAGCTCAGATTTTCCCGCATTAACATGAAAGCCCGACACCACCTCAAAAGCTGCCAACTCCTGCAAAATGGTAGCCAGGGAGAGTTCTGGATCCTCAACCGTAAAAAGGAGATCATCAGCAAAGAGGGTCAGCTTATAGTCCCCCCCCCCCGGTAACGATATCCCCCTAACGTCCCCATTGGCCCAAATCCGTTGAGCTAAAGGTTCCACCGTCAAAGCAAACAGGAGCGGGGAAAGGGGGCAACCCTGCCGCGTACCATGAGCCAGAGGGAAAGTATCCGAATAGCCCCCATTGACCTTAATACATCTAAGCGGGCAGGTGTATAGAACACGGATCCATTCCCGCATCCGTGATTCCAAACCAATAGACTCCAAGACCCTAAACAAAAACGGCCAGGAGACCCTATCAAAGGCCTTCTCGGCATCTATAGACAAAAAGACTGCCTCCCCTGCCGCTCCCCGAGCCTTTTCCAACAGGTTATAGACCCGCCGTACATTATCGCCCACCTGCCGACCAACCACAAAGCCCGATTGGTCCGGATGAATGAAACAGGGAACCCAACTCATCAGGCGATCTGCAAAATCCGCGTAAAGATTTTAGTATCCACTCCCAATAAAGATATCGGACGATAGGAGGCACATTGCGAAGGATCCTTCCCTGCCTTAGCTAACACCGTGACCCCTGCCAAGCGCATGAAATAGGGTAACACACTATCACCGCCCAATGAGTTAAGAAATCGTAAGAGGGGAGGCAGCAACAAATCCTGAAACCTTTTATAATACCGGACCGTAAATCCATCCAGACCAGGCGATTTCCCTGCTTTCATAGAACGCAAGGCCCCGCGAGCCTCAATCAACATAAGCGGGCGATCAAGTCGTCCAACATCCCCCTCCGCAATCCTAGGCATTGACGCCGAGGTCACATAGGCCTCCCGGTCCTGGGAGGACGCTTCCTCCTCTGGAGAGTAGAGGCGAGAATAGAATTCCACATAGCGTGCTCGAATATCATCCTCGTTCCGCAGGAGCTCCCCAGAAGCCGCTCTAATCAAAAGAATCTGGTTATGCGTTTGGCGTACTTTCAATCGGTGAGCCACCAGTCTGCTAGCCTTATTAGAAAATTCAAAAAACTTTTGTTGCAAAAGTTGCAGATTGAGGCGCAAACGTTCCAACTCCAGCTCCTGCAGATCCCGCCGGGCCTGTTGTAACTGCCTGCCCAACACCACATCCCACGGTTGCCGTTTATGCATCCCCTTCAGACGGCCTATCCGACGCAACAACGTAGCAGTCGCCTCCCTACATTTACGCTGTCGAGCGGAAGCCAATGCGATCAATCTACCCCGAAGCGAGGCTTTCAACCCCTACCAAACAGCCTTCAGCGAAGCCCCACACTTCAAGTTCAGATCCAGATATTCCCGCAACCACCCCTCGATCTGAACAACCACCTCAGGATCATCCAACAAACTATCATTAAAGTGCCAAAACTTCCATCCCGAGCCACCCCCCTCTCCAGCCATCCGTACCCAGACAGGCGCATGGTCCGACCAAGTGACAGGCTCAATCCCCGCCTGGTTCACCCGGCGGAGCAGCCCACGCTCCACCAAGATATAATCTATCCTAGAATAGGAGGCGTGCGTCCTAGAGAAATAGGTGAAATCCCTAGTCGTCGGATGCAACCAACGCCATCCATCAACCACATTCAGGGCCCGAAGGGCCTCCCTCAACAACTGGCGATCCCGCCGTCCATAACAACCCGCACTTCCCGAGTTGTCCAAATGCGGGGTTAAGGTGAGATTGAAATCCCCACCCAGTATCAAGGAGCCCCCTTTGAAATGAAGAATCTTAGACACCAACTCCCCCCCCAAAAAAATACCCTGACCCTAATTGGGAGCATAAACATTTACTAAAGTGTACAAACACCCCTCTATGAGTGCCTCAAGCAAGAGATAACGGCCCTGCGGGTCCCTGACCATCCTTCTGACCTCGCAACTGACCCCTTTACCAATAAGGATACCCACCCCTCCCTTCTTAGTACTATCCACCCGGGAGGCCCAAAAGGCTTGCGGAAATCTAGAATCTTTGACAAGATGTTCATGGACACCTAACAAATGGGTTTCCTGGACAAAACAAACCCCAGCGCACAAACGTAGTAACTCCCTATAAAAGGCCCGTCGCTTATAAGGTGAGTTGAGACTCCTGATATTATAAGAGACTAATTTGAACCCTGCCATAAACCAAATGAAAAAACAGCAGCAAAATACAACCGTAAAAAGGATCTGCCCCCTCTCCCCCCACCCTCACCCTCCCCACTCCCCCACCCCCATAGTGAGATCCTCGAAACCTCTCACTAACATACAAGGAAGTAAACAATCCCCAGTGCCCGTAACACAACCAACCACTGCCACCCCCCAACCTTCCCCAAGAACATACATCATAACTCAAAAACCATATCTCCCCAACCAGAGAACCACCTCCCCCAAAACCCCCTGTTCCCCAACCACCATGCTCTCTCCAAAAACAATCACAGCATAACAAACCCATACCTAGCAAAAATTCAGGGAGAAACAGCCCCACTCAATACCCTGATGAAGGTTCAGAGACCACCCAGAACAGGGGATCAGAACCAAAAAGTCCCCACAAAGGAAAGGAGGGTCCAAAACCAACCAAGCCACCCAGTCCAAAGCCAGGAGTCACAGCCTGCTGGCCTTCAGGAAGGGCCGGCGGAAGAAAATGCAGCCCCCGAGGGTGGGGGACCGCCGCCACAACCTCCACGACCACCTCGGGATCCACGCTCCACTTTCTGCCATCGAAAAGGGGGTGGGTCTCGATCCCCCACCCGAGGCACCCCCAGGCACCAGGCCGGAGTCATCTGGAATTTCAATCCCCTCCTTCTGCAGCAGGGAACGAGCATCACGCACTGAAGAAACCTTAGTATGGATTCCATTAATGGTGATCACCACTCCGAAGGGGAAGGTCCAGCGATACCGCAAGTTGCTGCGCTGTAGAGCCTTGGTCACCTCCCGGAAGGCACAACGCTTTTGCAAGGTGCTGGCCGCGAGGTCCTGGTAGAATTCCAGCCGGTGTCCTTCCTAGGTCACCGTGCCCAGCTCCCTGGCTCTCCTAAGGACCTGCTCTTTAATCACAAAGCTTTGAAGGCACAGCACAATGTCCTTAGGTTGGTCCGTAACACGCAGGCCCAAGGCCCTATGCGCCCGCTCTATCCCCAGTTCCAATGCCTCGTTCTGAAGCAGCCAGCGGAGCAGTTTCAGAGTGGTGGAGCAGACATCTTTATACTCCGGCAGCTCAGGGAGCCCCCGTACCCTCAAATTATTGCGCCGGGTACGATTCTCCAAATCTTCCACTTTGTCAAGCAAGGATTGATGATCAGCAGCCACACTCTCTAAGGTCCGTTGCACACCTGACACACTCTCCTCACACGTATCTAGGCACGTCTCCACCACCTCCACCCGTGTGCCCACCTCCACCAGATCCATACGGAGCTCTTGCACTGCCTCCCGTACCTGCACCGCCACAGCAGAGATTTCAGATTTCACCTCAGCAATCCATTGCTGCATATCCGCTTTGGTCAGCGGATCCGGGGAAGAAAGCGGTGGGGCTGGCTCATACAGCATATCTACCACCGCTGTGATGCTGCGCTCCAAAATCGCCGCTTCACTCCCACTGGTCACCAGGCCGTCGGCGCCACGTGCACTGCGACTCAGCGCCTGCTCCAACGTGCGCTGGCCCGGCTTGTCACAGGGGAGTTTTCTTCGGGTTGCCATCCCCTCCACACACACCTCCCACACCGCAAAACAGCAGGCAAACCGCGTTCCAGCACAATTACTCAGCTGAAGGGAAGAGTAAGCTCGGGGCCCGAACGGAGCTCACGGATCAAGCGTCTATTTGGCTCGGTGATGTCATTTCCTTCCTTCTTTGTATAATTCTCAAGATTTTCTATTTTTCTCGATATCAAAAGTTTATCCTGCAGAATAGTTCCAGTAGTAGATTTTATTCCCTGCACCAATTGTTCTAAGGAATTAACTTTTTCTCCCTGGGACTTCAAGTCCTCTTCAAATTTTTCTAACCTGAAAGATTGAGCCTGAACAAGAGGAAAGATTCCTAGACATGCCTTGTAAAGGGAGTCTAACACAGTCCAAATAGGGTCCAGAGTAACCTCAGAGGATCTAACAAGGGGTTGTAATGTTGGTAATTCCCCTCTCTCCACTGGAGCTCCATTGACTAAAGATCTCCCAGCCACTAGTTCTGGTGAAGCCAGTGAGCCCAATACCTCCAGGAGCAGCAGAGAATCCACTGCCGATATTGCTGCCGAAGTTCCCCTCTCTCGCGGCTGCAAGGGAGGGGCAGGTCCCACGGGACTAAGCGAGATCTCATTTCCTAGTGCTGACGCTTCCTTCACGTCTGGCTCAGCAGAATCGCCCCTAGGCGAGGATGTGGAGAAACTCGTGAGTAGTCCTTGCCTTGTTAAGGTAAGTTCCGGCTGTCGGGCTGAAGCAGCCACCCTGCCTCATCACTTAAGTATAGCAAATTTCGCACAAAGAACTGTAGCATGAAGAAAAAAACTTTTCTGGCAGAAGGAGAACTCTGAGCATCCTTCCACCACAACGCCATCTTGTCTCTCTCCGTTAGCCACTTTTCACATTCTATGGGACAAATAACACTTACTCTTCTTCTAAAAAAAGCAGACTTAGATCCTACAATCCCTTCTCACTATCGCCCAATTGCCAATATACCTCTATTGACAAAAATGTTAGAATCAATTGTAGTTGGTCAACTTACTGATTATCTAGAGAGATTTTGTTTACTTCAGTCATTTTAACATGGGTTTCGTTCTAATTTTAGCACTGAAACCCTACTGATTTCTCTTCTCTCAAATATTCAACAAATCTGTCTCCAAAATAAATATTCTATTTTACTCCAGTTTGATTTATCTGCAGTGTTTGATGTAGTCCATCATGGTATTCTCCTTCAGTTGCTTTCAGATATAGGTCTCCTTATCAGGCAGTTTTAGACTGGTTTTCTAAATTCCTTTTGTATCGTTCCTACTCAGTGAATTTTGAAGGTAATATTTCTAATTTTTGACAGACCGATTGTGGAGTTCCTCAGGGTTCCCCACTCTCCCCAATTTTATTCAATCTCTATATGACCACTGTGAATATTCTTAAGCTGTCAACTTGGGAAACTCTATTCACATATGCGGATGACATTTTCATATTGATAGAGATAGATCCAGACACTACTGATCTAGCATCTAAAGTAAATATTTGTATCTCAAAACTTCAAGCCTGGGCTCTGTGTTCAAACGAAGCTTAACACAACTAAAACCAAATTATTATGGTTAGGCCCAGAACTGGACTGTCTTCCTCTTTCTGTAGCTTTAGGTTCTGGATCCTCATTACAGATTGAGTTTTCTGCCAAGGTTTTGGGAGTTCTATTTGACTCCTCTCTCTCTTTTAAGGATCAAATTAACTCTGTGGTCAAGAAATGTTTTTTTAATTTATGTATTATCACAAGCCCGATCCCAGAGCCGGCCTTGTGCCAGTGAAGAACCTTAAAAATCACCCGGTGAAATTAGTCAGGGCTGATCACTATGTGCCTGCAAGACAGGAACTAGATCAGGAAGCGCAGGCTGTGTTTGAACAGAGCTTAGACCAGGGGTGCCCACACTTTTTGGGCTTGCGAGCTACTTTTACAATGACCAAGTCAAAATGATCTACCAACAATAAAATAAAAAAAACAACCCACAAAGCACACTGAAAGGCAGAGAAAATGTTAATTATCATTCATATTCCAGGTTTTTTTTCAAAGAGGTCAAGGCAGATGACTCTCTGCAATGTCACCTCAATAACAACCATACAAAAATAGACAAATATACCCAGTGGCATACCTAGGGTATGTGGCACCCGGGGCCCATCATTTTTTGACACCCTCCCCATGTAAAAAAATATTTTTTGTAATAACCATGAAAAATAAATGGTCATAATAGAAACAGACACTGAAAATTTTCTTTTATTGAACCTCATATATGTAAACATTAATCCAAACATAACATAAATTATGTCTGAATTGTCATGACATCAGAAGTACATATGGAGTAGTTGCAGGTGATGCTTGGGACAGTTCTGATTGTGCTAGTTCGGTTTTATGTGTTTTTGAATAGAAGGGTTTTTATTTCTTTTTTGAAGGTTTTGTAGTCTGTGGTCGAAGTCAATAGGTTGTAGAGTTGGGGGTCGAGTGTCAGGAGGTTGTCGAACAGTTTTTTTTCTTTTGACAATTTTGGTTGGAGGGTGTGTGAATGGTGCGTGAGTTCTCCTATGTCTGGTTGAAGTGGATTTAATTATTTAGCTGAAGAAATTAGTAACCCCCCCCCATTCCACACACATTAATTCTCTTCCATTTTTGTTCCCATTCTAAAAAACACTGATAAGTTCCCAGAAAAAAAATACATTAAAATAAGAAGTGAAAACAAAGGCCCCTACAGATGAGTACATAACATAAGAATAGCCTAACTGGGTCAGACCAATGGTCCATCATGCCCAGTAGCCAATTCTCATGGTAACCAATCCAGGTCACTAGTACCTGGTCAAAACCCAAAGAGTAGCAACATTCCATGCCACCGATCCAGGGCAAGCAGACACTTCCCCCATGTCTTAATAACATACGATGGACTTTTCCTCCAGGAATTTGTCCAAACCTTTCTTAAAATCAGCTCTGCTATCTGCTTTTACCATAACTTCTGGCCACTTAATTTTTAAGCTTAGTTCTTTCCTTCCAAACAGAGACCTTGCTAGATGTCAAATACAGAAAGAACAAGGTAACTTCACAAGGACTTAGCTGTCCAGGAAATGTGAATCTCCTCAAACACCCACCATATAGTGCAAAAATGTGCAAAGATCTGTTTTTTTCTTTCGATCACTACATAGTCTAATGCCACACAAGCAGCGCTGTTACAAACATATTCTGAAGGTCAATGCTAAGGTTAACAAAGTTTCCTTCCTTGGACCACAAGTGGACAAACCACTAGAAGAGATCCCAAAACAACTATCCAGGCACAGCACCCAAAGACCCACTCAGTGTGTGAACCAGTTGAGTGGAGTGGACTAACTGGGGGGTGGAAATGGGCCCAGAGTTAGCTCAGCAGAATTTCCCAGACCACCTCTTCCTCTCAACACATTGACACGCTGCCGCCACCACCACCACCATTAGGAACACCTCAATGGGTAGGCCAGCAATGCTTATAAACTTTATAAAACACATTATTATATTTTCTTATAAAGCACATATTTTAATTGAACTCTTTGACATCCTCAGCCTTGCCATTCACAAAAATAGAAGGAAGAAAAGTTCCCGTTTCCTGCTGTCTCATGTCCCCGGCCTATACAATATTTTTCTTCTGCAGACCCTTCAAAAGTCTGACCAAATCCTCGTTTCACTTGCATTATAAAGTACTGAGGATGCCATCTCTCTCCAATCCCATGTCCTAAAGTCTAAGACAGTAGCGCAAACTAGTGCTGCCCGATTCAAGAAAAAAAAAAATTTCGATTCGATTCAGCCTATTGAATTGATTTTTCGATTCAACTTTCCTGCCCAATTGGGTGTTTATTTTTTTTAAAACATCGTGGTGGGTTTATTTTATAGCTTTTTCACCCCCCTTTGGCTTCTCCTAACCACACTGGCACTTTGGTGTAAATAAAATAAAGAAACAAAAAAGACTTTTCCTCTCTGTTAAATCCTAGCTCACGTTTGCAGTCTAACACCAGCTCTGGCAGGATACACATTTCAAATCTGACATATTATAATCACAAAACAGAAAATAAAATTAGTTTTTCTACCTTTTGTTGTCTGGTTATTTTTCAAATCTTGTTGGTCCAAGGCTCTGGTTGTCTTCTGATAACTTGCTTGCCAGGGTCTCCTTCTTCTTTCTGCATGCTAACCATCCATCTGCCATCTCTGTCCTCCCCGTTTCCCTTCCTTCCCCAGGAGGTCTGGCATCTATCCTTTTTTCGTCTCCCTCCACAGATCTATCTTTTCTTAACTACCCTTTCATCCAGCATCTCTCCCTCCTTCCCCACCACCCCAGGGTCCACCATCTCTCCCTTTCTTTTCCCAACTACCCTCCTATCCAGTATCTCTATCCCCCCCTTCCACACCATCCCTTGTGTCCAACTTCTCTCCCTTTCTGTTCCTTCCCTCTCTAAAAACTATGGTCCATCATCTCTCCCTCTTCTCTATTTTCAGACCCATTATTTCTTCCCACCCAAAGTCCGGCATATGCGTGTCTCTTTGAACCCTCTCATTCCCTCCGTGTATTTCTAAACCAGGGCCCCCCTCCCTGAAGGCCTGTCCCCCCCTTAAAGGTCTGCATCCCACCCCCGAAGGCCTGCACTCCCCCCCCGAAGGCCTGCACTCCCACCCGATGGTCTGCACCCCCCTTGAAGGCCTGCCTGCCTGCCTGTCCCCCCCCCCCCGAAGGCCTGCCTGCCTGATCCCCTTGAAGGCCTATCCCCCCTTGAAGGCCTGTCCCCCCCTTGAAGGCCTACCTGTCCCCCCATTGAAGGCCTATCCCTCCCTTGAAAGCCTGCCTGCTTGACCCCCCTTTGAAGGCCTGTCCCACCATTGAAGGCCTGCCTGTCCCCACCCTTGAAGGCCTGCCTGCCTGTCACCCCTCCCTCCCCCTTGAAGGCCTGCCTGCCGGCCTGCCTGCCCGCCCCACCCCGAAGGACCGCTCGCCCCCCCTGGCCTCCCTGCACCACCTGAATCAGGCCCTGAGGGGGTGCTCCCGGCCTTGAGTTCAGTCCCCCACCCCCACCCCCGAAGGACCGCTCGCCCCCTGGCCTCCCTGCACCACCTGAATCAGCCAGCAGCGGGATCGTGATGTCAGTGATCCCTTCGCTGCTTCGGAGCTGCTTCCTCCACCGTGGTCCCGCCCCTTCTCTGACGTCAAAGGAGGGGAGGGTCGGGACTACGGCGCAGGAAGCAGCGCCGAAGCAGCTCAGGGATCGCCGACATCGCGATCCTGCTGCGGGCTGGTTCATAGGTGGTGCAGGGAGGCCAGGGGGGCGAGCGGTCCTTCAGGGGTGGGGGGACTGAACGGCAAGGCCGGGAGCACCCCCCTCAGGGCTGGCACCTGGGGTGGATCGCCCCCCCCCCCCCCCGCCCCCTTAGTACAGTACTGAATATACCCCCTCCCTTTTTACTAAACCACATAGCAGTTTTTAGCGCAGGGAGTTGCGCTGAATGCCCCATGCTGCTCTCGACGCTCATAGGCTCCCTGCGCTAAAAACCGCTATTGTGGTTTAGTAAAAGGGAGCCATCGTGCAAAATATAGACAGCAGATATAAATTCTCAAAACAGACACATTTTGATCACTAAATTGAAAATAAAATCATTTTTCCTACTTTTGTTGTCTGGTGATTTCATGAGTCTCTGGTTGCACTTTATTCTTCTGACTTCTTCTCACTTCACTCTGGCTGCACTTCTTCTTCTGACACCTTCTGACTTCAGCCCACTCCTGCATCCAATATTTCTTCCCTTCTTTCAGCCTCCTATATGCTTTCTCTCTTCCAGACCTCATTCTCTCCTCCAACTTTTTCTTTCTTTCTCCCTGCCTCCTGTTCTTTCTTTCTCTCTCTCTCCATGCCCACTTTCTTTCTGTCTCCCTGTTCCCTTTTTCTTTCTGTCTCCTTGACTGCCCCCTTTGTTTCTTTCTCCCTGCCCTCCCCCAAGCCACTAGGTTTGCCGTCGCCACCGGTGAACAGGCCTCCAAGCCACCGCCCCCGAAGCTCTCCCTGCAGAAGCCTTGCACTGACCAGCATGCTGCTCCCCTTCAATTCTGATGTTGGAGAGGAAGTTCGGGCCAGCCAGGCAGCGATTGGCTAGCCCAGAAATTCCTCTCCGATGTCAGAATTGACTTCGGGGAGAGGAATGCTGGTCAGCGTGAGGCTTCTGCAGGCCCAAATCTCCGGACGCCCAGGGCCAAGGATAAGAAAAAAAGCCAGTCTATAAATCCTTCCATGAGAACCGTTCCAGTCTCCTTTTAGCACGGCACTTACGAGAATGCATAGTCCCTCCCCCCCCAATAGGAACTTCCCATTTTCAGGCTCAGACGTCAGAGCAGCAGCTCCGGCATTTTTGGGCAGAGCACCTCCTGCTCCCGACCGCCTTTCTCCAGTCTGGCGGCTGTCGATTCTGCCAGGGGCAGTCGGCGCTCAGCTCTCCAGGGTCGTGACTTCCCTAGACCTCCCTCCCACCTTTTTCCAAAAGAAGTGACATCAAAGTCTATCAAAGAGTGTCTACGGGAGAAAGCGAGAGAGGGAAGACGGGTTCTGGCAGTCAGGCAAGGAAGGGCGCAGTGAGAATGAGTGTGCGTGAAGTGTTGACCGGTGGGGAACCTCGGAGAGAGGAAGGCTGATCGGCCGGTCAATTGGGACGGCAACACGAGTCTATCACGGAACCCGGGATGGGCTCCGCGATCAACTCGCGTTGCCTTCCCGATCTACTGGTCGATCGTGATCGACGTATTGGGCACCCCTGGCTTAGACCATAGCCCTGTGAAAACAGGTATTACCCCTTTAAATCCACCATTTTGGAAAGGGCTGGCCAAACAGGGCAGAAGGCAGACTCAGCAGAAGAAAGCCCTGCCCCCAAGTAGGGCTGGGCGGGGCACAGCAGCTTTGGAACAGTTAGAAAGCTGGCTGTCCCAGAGAGAGAGTAAGTCGAGGGAAGTTCTGAGGTAGAAGGAACCTCCACCAACCCAGGAATCCATGGATGTGGAAATGATCAACCCAGAGGCAGAGGAGAACCAAGTATTGGAAGACATGGAATGGAGTTCTCTGCCAGAGCTTGCTTTTCCAGAAGCCATGGAAGTGAGCTGATCTGGCTGTGTGTTTGCCTTACAAAGTTGGTTTTTTTTTTTAATTTTTGATGTGCTGGCTAGCTTGCAGTGTGAACCATGCTTAAGGACAATTAAACCACATGGGTAATGAATTTTTGAGTGCTGTGAAAACCCTGAAGGTTGGGTGCCGGTTTGCCTGACATCCAAGTAGTGTGTTTAGGGGTTATAGTTTTTGTACTTTGCTTTGCCAAGGAGTTGAACTGACAAATCCCATAACCTTCCGCTTCTTAATGCTTGGAGAGAAGGGAGAAGCACTGCAACATTTTACAGCTCTGAGTTTATGTTTGGACTAAAGACTGCCTGAGACTCATTTATATTTTGTGCTGTTATTACTACTTCAAAGTCGGACTTACCTGGGACATAAGGCACTGGAGCATGAACCAGACCAGGCTGATGAGAACCATATTATTTTGGGGCACATTATAGTTGCTTTTGGACTTTTGTTTTCTTGCATGTTTGGTTTTGCCCTATCTGGATAATTAATAAATAAAATTTCTTTCTTTTGGATACTTACATGAACTGTGTCATTCTGATTTTTGGCACACAGAGTAAGGTACTCCCAATAGGGCTTCCTCCTTCTTGGGGAAGCACGCCAGGGCAATATTGTAAGCGTGTGCCGGTCACTGCTAGGCCTAAGAGCCGGCCACGCTATAGTATGCTGAGGAAGTTTAGACATCTCTTTCATCATCATCACTTTTCCATCTTAGTTCAGTCAATTATATTATCTCGCCTCGATTATTGCAATGTCATCTACCTCAGTATCACAAAAACTTGCCTCTATAGATTGCAATTAATTCAAAATACTGCCGCAAAATTGATTTTTGGGAAACGTAAATTTGATCATGTGACCCCGTTGCTTCAGAATCTCCATTGGCTCTCGGTTTGTTTTAGAGTTCAATTTAAATGTGCCTGTGTTGTTTCAAAATCCTATATGGTATCTTTACTCCTCTCCCTCTATCTTGGAATGTTTATAGATTCTCTTTTGCAAGAGGTGACCAACAATTTAAATCAGGGGTGTCAAAGTCCCTCCTTGAGGGCCGCAATCAAGTCAGGTTTTCAGGATTTCCCCAATGAATATGCATGAGATCTATGTGCATACACTGCTTTCAATGCATATTCATTGGGGAAATCCTGAAAACTTGACTGGATTGCGGCCCTCAAGGATTTAAATTATCTATTTCTTCTAAAAAAGGGATCAAAGGAGTCGAATCTTTTAGTCAATCTCTGATTTTTAAGCTATCCCAACTTTGGAATGACCTTCCACTTTTTTTAAGGAGTTCTGGCTGGCTCACTTCAATTTTTTCGCAAATCTTTAAAAACCACTTTATTTGCTAAACACTTCGAAAATTAACCTTTTCAAATTCAGCCTTATTTTTCTTTTATAGCCTTTCATATGTTAACTTAACTATTGGCAGTTGGAGGGGTCAGTTATGGGCAGCTCTACTTCCCCATCCACCTCCTCCTAATTGCTGTAATTTTAAGTCTTGGGGCAGCCGCTGCACAGCGTCAATGAGCATCGCTGCAGAATGAACACTTCCGGGGCAGGCCTGCTCATTGATGCTGCGTGGCAGCTGCCTAAAGACTTAAAATTACAGCAACTGGAAGGAGGTGGGTGGATGAGCCAGGAGCTTTAGAGAGACATGCTGCAGGATCCTGCTGGGAAGAGCTTTTGGGCCCCCTCAA
The DNA here is from genome assembly GCF_902459505.1 of Geotrypetes seraphini. Taxonomy (NCBI): domain Eukaryota; kingdom Metazoa; phylum Chordata; class Amphibia; order Gymnophiona; family Dermophiidae; genus Geotrypetes; species Geotrypetes seraphini. The sequence continues at coordinate 282,983,652 of NC_047085.1, read as the reverse complement.
ACAAAAAAGCATTCTACTGTCTATGATTAGGGGATTCTATCATCAGAGGCATTAATCTTGGAATACAAGTCAAGGAGCCTAAAATAGTGAAGTGGCTACCAGGAGTACCAAACAAATACTGTCTATAATTAGGGAAGAAACTAAGAATTTTAAAAGTTGATGTTATCCATTTGTGAACAAATGACCTAGCTTGTAATACCCTACTTGTAGCACAAAAAGCCTTTCAGGAGCTGGGAGAGGGATTAAAACCATTTGTAAAGACTGTAGCTTTCTCAGAAGTACTGCCAACATATGAAAAAGAAGAGGAAAGAGTACTAAATACTGAGATCTTCAATAGGTGGTTCAGAGCCTTGTAACATCAAGAAGGCTTTAGATAAATAGAAGGATGGGGAAATATATGGAAAAACAAGAAACTATATTGTAATGATGGGTTGCATCTTGCAGGTAAAAGAATCATTGCTGAGAAATTCAGACAATATGGGGCAGATTCTATAAAGGACATCTAACTTTAGGCGTCCACAATGTGGACATTCACTGACTTAGGCATCCAAATAAAGCAGATAATAAGCCAATTAACAACTTTAACAAGCAATAACTGAAAGTTAGATATCCAAAATAGGCGTGCACAATTTCATGGATGCCCGTTTGAAAAAGATGTTCTTAATGGCGTGGGCATAGTTTCAATATAGATGTCCATTTACAAAATTGCATGCGTAAAATGTAAGCATTACGAAAGCAGGTCTACTTTTGAGTGTGAGTTGGATGCTAGGTAGACTTGGGTGGATGAGACTTAAGCATCACTTAGGCTTTCCAGAAGTGTCCACATTTATAATAATAATAATAATAACTTTATTCTTATATACCGCCAACAATCTTGCGACTTCTAGGTGGTTTACAGTAAAGAGAAATTGTACAGACGGCGAATTAACAGAATATTGCAGTGTACATCTGATAGTAACAGCATTAATGATAATAACAACAGTTTATGTACTGTAGGGTCGTGAAGTACCTTGCGGTTAGCACAGGATTGGAAGTTAGTGATTGGGGTTAACAGTTTACAAGAACTATTACCCTGTTACTACAGGGTAACAAGGCTATTATTTTATGGGTAAAGAGGATGCTAGTTTAATATTAGGGTCAAAAGATGTTTAATAATGCATTACTCAAGCAAAGCATATGAAATATCTATAATAATAAAATGGTAAGCACGCATGCGCACTCGCGCCGCATGTTCTCTGATCTGTCGGGGATGTGGCGGCACGAGTGCGCATGCGCTACACCAGCACTCATGGAGCGTCGGCTGCCAGGAGGAGGGCTTTGAGGCAAGGCGGCTGTCGGCGGAGGGCAGACTCCGGGCCAGGACAGTCTGCAGATAGACGACTTGCTCCAGCTCGCGCTGCCTTCAAAATTAAAAATAAATGGCCCCACATCGCCTCCCTGCTCGCGCAGATCTCCATCAAGGAAAAACAGCACTACCGCCCGAAGTTTATTTTTAAGTTTAAAGCCGCTGCGGCGGCTCCTCTCATCAGCCACACCTGCGTCGGAGAAGGCTTCCGACACAGGCAGTGATAGTGCGAGGAGCCGCCGCAGCGGCTTTAAACTTTAAAATAAACTTTGGGCGGTAGTGCTGCTTTTCCTTGAAGGAGGTCTGCGCGAGCTCTCCCAGAGCCTGACCCGCACCAAGACGCGCTCCTACGGCAGTATGGCTAGCGTGATGGCGCCTCTGGCCGTGAGCTACGTGGAGCACCGGGTGGGCGACGGCGATACACTGCAGGGCATCGCGCTCATGTATGGAGTGACGGTAAGGCGCGTTAGGCCAAATACCCCACCCGGAGGCATTTCCCCTACGGTGAGGGAGCCCTGTGGAGGTCCTGGACAGCCCACCTTCAAATTATTGACAGCGGTATTTTGAAGGGCTACAGAGGCTTCCTAGCGCTCTACAAACACACCGAAGTGGCCTGTTAACAGAGAGAGATGCTGGCTTTGCCTGTGGGTTTTAGTTTATTTAAGATGCTTATAAACAGTCTTCCAGGGTAACTACAAAGGTAGTAGACTTGGTTACCCAAGTGATCACCTCCCCCCCAACACCCCCCCTCACAAAAAGGCTGGTGTTAACTTTTGTCAGATCAATCTGTTTCTTGAAACATAGCCTTTCAATGGCAGGAGTCATATGCCTCAGATGCAGGAATGTCAGAGCTAATTTGCTTTAGTTAGGTTGGGGGAAGAAAAACAGACCAGTGGCTGGATAACTGGGGGCAGGGCCGGATTTTCCTATAGGCTAACTAGGGCCTCAAGATCAAGAGGGGCCTACATTCAAATTGTTAGCAAAATTAAAATTACACTATTCTAAAAACAGTGAACACTAAAACACTGAACCGAAAATAAGGAGAAATTCTACGCTTTGGGATCGGAACCGGCTCCGGCCGCAACGGGGCACTGACTCGGCTTCTCCCTTTCTTTTTCTCGCCCTGGGAGGAGGATCGGGGAGGGAAAGACATCAGTCCGGAAACAGCTGGGCAAAGCCCAGCCCCGCGGGGAGAGAGGCAAAACATTGATCCGTCAGGACAGGGCGACCCAGACTGGCATCGGGGGGGTGAGGCAGGTGGGCATCGGAGGGGGGTGAGGTGAGGAAGGACGCACTGGGGGCACTATGGACATAGGAAGGGGCAATGTTGTGTGGTATGTTTGATTAGTTATTGTTACAAGTACTATATATGATGCTGAGAATAAATGTCCAAATAAGTGTTTTAGACTTTTTTTATTTATTATCCGTGTCACATTTTTTATACAGGTTAGTACCAATAACAACATGTTTCATTTAACATATTGATATATATCACAGTAATGATGTATTTTATTATCTCTCATGTAATTTACAAACTTAAAAATGGGAGGTGAAAGGGCCTCATAAGTGGAATAGCCTAGGGCCTCTTTTCATCTAAATTCGGCCCTGACTGGGGGCAAAATTATTCTCTGAAAATGTAATGGAAAGGTACCAAATTTGATGTGTTTAAAGCTGCTGCCTCAGCACTGTGAGGTTCTAGAGAATGACACGGTGACAGAATTTGTCCCCATCCCTGCGGATAACCGAAATAAACCATCTGCATTCTTTCAGGAGAGAGGGAAGAATCAAGAGTATGAATGGACACAACCACTGACCCTCAAGCCTTGCATTGAAGAATGCTGGTGTAAAAGGACTGAAGTTGAGATAAACACTAAAGAATGGCATGGGATGGTTTCCCACGGTTATGTGTGGGGACGGTGGCAGTGACGGATTCTGTCACCGTGTCATTCTCTAGAACCTCACAGAGCTGAGGCAGAGAGAAACAATGACAGACGGGGCCAGAGAGACAGACAGAAAGAAAGACAGACATCTATTCTAGCACCCGTTAATGTAACGGGCTTCAATAATAGTATATATATTGCATACTAAATCTCATTTCCAAAAGGTTAAGAAAATAAGAAGAGAAACCCTATTCACAATGGTTCAGAGCAAGTGGACATGTCTGATACACATCATCAATATGCATCTAGATGGCAGAAAATCATAAAAAAATAATAGGAACAGCTATCTAAAAGGAAGCACCTATGGCTCAGTGGTTAAACACTGAACTTTGTATTTATGTTCCAAACTGCGTTTCGTGACCCGGGACGAGTATGGAGTGTTCCAGATAGCTTTCTGTGAATCAGCTAGAGTGGAATGCAGGGGCAAAGAGACCACTTCTTTAGGAATGTTAAGATACTTAAGGACCTGAAGTCTCTGTTCCCATGGGTCTGGCTGGGCCGTGGTGGTCAATTGTAACGCAGACGCCATCTTGGATAGGAAGCGTGGGTAGGAGGTGTCTTCCGGGGGTGATGCTCTATCCCGCTCAGATGGAGTGTCTTCATGAGCCAGAGAAGAGAGCAGGGGATCCGTCTGCAGATCAGGCGAGGGTGAGCGCGAGGAGGAAGTATAGTAGGATTCCAGCTCCGCCGCCATGGAAGAGGTGGTGGAGACAGAATCAGAGAGATGGGTATCATGCTGGACCAGATGAGGTGATGTAAGTTGAGTGCCCTATTCAATAGGCTGAGCGGAGAGTAGCGGAGTAGATGCCGACAGCTGTTGCTGTTGCTGAAAGAGCTGGAATTGCTGAAAAAGTTGAAACAGTGCAGGCTGCATCAATTGAACAGGATGAGAAAGCTGGGGAGACTCCAGTACTGGAGCAGCAGCAGCAGTAGCAGTCAGTGTAGGAGGAGAGCCCGAGGAGGAGGAGGAACTAGATGAAATGATGTGTTTAGCTTTCCTCTTCTGTTTCCTGAGTGGGCTGCCTGACTCAGAGTGTAGCTGTCGGTCTGGGGAGGCAGAACGCTGGGCTGCAGGCTCTGTAGCAGACGGAGCACGGTGCCGATGGCTGGATTCAATCGGTGCAGAGGGCGGGACCGAGGAGGAGCGATCCTGCCGGGATTGGCCAGTGGGAGCAATCACTGGGCCAATAGGCAGTGTAGGAGCATGGGAGCCTATAGTAAGCGTCCCTGCGTGTGACGTCATCGGCACCGACGAGACACACGCAGGAGACGCTGGTGCCTGAGCTGGTTTGCGAATGACCAGCTTCGGCACCTTGGGAGGTGGTCCCTGCGGCTCCGATGCCCCTTGCTGGCAGGCGGAGGGGAGAGCGGAGGCCGCTTTATGGAGCTCAAAGTCCTTTAGTTTAAGCGCTCTGATCTTTAGCGAGCGCTTGTTCAGTTGAGCGCAGAGAGCGCAGGAAGATGTCCGGTGTAGGAGACCCAAGCAGCGGATGCAGGACGCGTGCGGGTCAGTCGCCGACATCTTGAGGTCGCACGTGGAGCAACGCTTAAAGCCCGGTTTGGCTTTTTCAGGCATGTTTGTAAATTGAAATTAAAAGAAATGTTTAAAGAAAAGTTGAAGCGATAAGGAAAATGGGTTGCCCCGTTACGACTACCGAGTCGGAGAATATCGCGGAAACTTTAGAAACTGGGTGTGCCGGTTGGGGGTGGTCTTATATAGGGGCCAGGTGGGCTACTTGAGGGGGGGGAGGGCTAGCACATGCGCAAAGCTCGCTTTGCAGCTTTTAGACTGCCGGGTCGGCTCCGTCACGGGGACGTCACCTACTTGTGGGGCTGTAAGATCCCTGTCCAGGGAGAAGGGTTTATTTTTTGTGCTTTTTTATATTTTGTTTTAGTAAGAAACAGGGATGAGAAGAGAAATTAAGCAGATATAATGTTGAAAACCAGTGAAAAGAGCAGAATATGAAATGCAGAGCAACTTATCTTATTGAATGAAATTCCAGGGCAGCCTTGTTCACAGCAATATCCCAAAGATAATGCAATTAACCTTAGAAGTAAAACAGAGCCCCTCCCTTCTCCACCTAATCAGCAGAAAACAATGGCTGAATACTAGTAAGACAAAAATATAGGCTCTATACCACCTAAAACACAGTATTTTAAACAAAAATGCAGGTTCTATCAGTGCTACCCTAAAACACAGGATTTATAACAGGATTTTCCCTACTTTAGTCACCCTGAGCCACAGGCACCAGGATTTAATTAGAGTTAACAAAGTCTTACCCTTTTTCCTAGGAAGAGGAAGAGGAAATAAGATTTAACAGAGGAAAGAGAAGGGTTTATTTTTTTGTGCTTTTTTATATTTTTTTTTAGTAAGAAACAGGGATGAGAAGAGAAATTAATCTAATCTAATCTAATCTAATCTAATCCACATTCGTAGAGCTCGACGTGGTTTACAGTAGGAGAAATAGAAGGAACTACAACAGAGGGTTAGAGAAAAGTGTGAAGAAAATTTACAGGACTTGGGATGCCAAGATATAAGAGTTTCTTTGATTCCTAAGTTGGAGGGAGACTTAATTTTTTGAGAAAAGCCAGGTTTTCAGATGTTTGCGGAAAACTTGGAGAGAGCTCAAGTTCCGAAGAGGGGAGGTAAGGTTGTTCCAGAGCTCAGTGATTTTGAAGTGGAGGGAGGTCCCTAGCTTTCCTGTGTGGGAAATGCCTTTTAGCGAGGGGAAGGATAGTTTTAATTTGTGGGAGGATCTGGTGGTATTAGGGTTTGAGGAATTCCAAGAAAGAGGGATAAAGGGAGGGAGGATACCATATAGGATTTTGAAAGTTAAACAGGCGCATTTATAGTGGACCCTTGTGATTATCGGAAGCCAGTGGAGCTTGGCCAGGAGCGGGGAGACATGGTCAAATTTACTTTTAGCGAAGATGAGCTTGGCCGTGGCATTCTGAATCTGTTGGAGTCTGTGGAGGTTTTTCTTAGTTAGGCTTAAGTAGATAGAGTTGCAATAGTCCAATCTGGAGAGGATGATGGATTGGACAAGGAGGGTAAAATGTTTTTGATGGAAGCAGGATCTAACTTTCCTCAGCATGTGAAGGATGGAAAAGCATTTTTTTTACCAAGGATTGGAGGTGGTCATTGAAGGACAATGTGGAATCAATGATGATGCCCAAGACCTTGCTCGAGAACTCAAGCTGCAGAGAGGAGCCAGAGGGTAGTGGGATGGAGGTGGGTAGGTGATCTAGTTTTGGACCGAGCCAAAGAAGTCTTGTTTTGGACTCATTCAATTTCATTTGCACAGTGTGGGCCCAGGATTGTAGGTTCATTATACAACACTGCCCCGTTCACTGTAAGCAAGATATAGGAAGAACCATCGCTGCAGAAACATCCTGAATTCATCTGCTCTCTGACCCTTCCAGCCAAGCCCTGCTCTAGGGCTTTAAAATCACGGGCTCGCACTGCGGGGAAGGGCGGCAGAGAGCAGGAGAGTCGGGCGGCATCTGCATTATCGTAATGGTCTCCTATCTTGCTTCCACTGGTGCTGCTTTGGACTGTTTTAAGGACATCTGCCCAAACTGAAGACCACTGTTCTTGCTTTTCTTTAGCGTTGTCTGCTGGTTTTTTGCAAGTTCCATGGAAGGGGCAGAGAGCAGAGTAAAGCAGAGAGCTGGGATTTCAGGCTGAGGACAGTGGGAAAGGATGTTTGCGACTGGTCCCTAGCAGTCGCTTCGGGCCCTAGCAGTTGCTTCTTGTGTTGATTGGCCAGCCCAGTCAGTTTCAAAATTTTCTTTGGTGAATCGCATCCCTGCCTACTTTGCATGCTGTTCCCCTCATTTGAATGCACGGATCAGAATTGGATCGGCACAAAGGTAAGTGAATAGGGCCGGAGTAAAATTGGGTCAACAAAGGGGGTCGCAAACCAATCGGTACATGATCGGTTTGCTTTGTGAATCTAGCCCAAAGTGTCTACCTAAAAGTGGTGTGGTTAGGAAGTAGATCATGGGTGTGTTTTTGAGTTAGGTGTTTCTTTATGAATTAGGGGCCTTAGGTGCTTTTCACTCCTAGCCTCTACTCGCTTGTGCCTAAGAAACCCCCTAACCCCCTACTTATCCTGTTCATCAGTTAGTTAGATTGTAAGTTCTGCTGAGCAGGGACTGTCTCTTGTATGTTTTAATGCACAACGCTACATAAGTCTAGCAGTAGTAATAGTAGCATTTAGGTGAAGAAAACTGGCATAAATAAGGGATGCCTAACGTCACTTAGTTGGCGCTGAACGTGATTCTATACAGTATGCCTAACTTTTATAGAACATGCTTAGCATTGTACTATAGAATCGAGTCCAATATAAATATAAATATAAATACCTGATTGTTTGTGGTTAAGTATTACACTGATTTAAATGGTTTGAAATATTAATTGCTTATATAGATCACTGGAGCATGTAGCTATGAGAATTTATCAAATATTTTAACTTTTTATAAGCACATTCTTTCATATAAAGAATTTCAATCTGTACAACCATCAGGATTAAATGAGTTTATCGAATGGCATTGTGCCATTTGAATAACATTCCCATCATTGTTACGGTACGTTGTAGTTTTCCGGGCTATCAAACTTCCGCGGTATTATTTTACGTCTTACTGACGTCGTTACTTCAGAAACTTTGCAGTTAAATACATAGCGGCATTCTCCTCTGGTCAGCGCCATCTTTATTCTGGACTTTTCATCCTTTGGCTGGTACTGAGAGTACAGCTCGACTTCACAGCTGGTTCCTGAGGAAGGAGGGTTTTTCCCTTCGAAACGGAGCCCCGTTGGACGAGTCAATTTTAAGCTGGTTATTCCACATTTTGGACTCATGGAGAAGCTAAGTATTCTTTTTTTGCTTCTGTTTATTCTTGAGCCAGCCCGGTTGATTTGGATGCCATTTACCCCCTAATGGGGGATAGAGACATGCGAACCATTCCACTGTATTTTAGTGATTTTTTTGGTTTATTTCTCACATTTTTTCACTTAGCACTTTTGTGCACTAGTTTAATTTAGCTGGGTAACCCAGGGATGTTTCACTCTTGTGGGTTTTGATTGTGACAGCTGGTGCTTTAAGGACTAGTTCCTATATGCAGGCTGTGAGACTGAGGGTATCCCACTTACACTCATTGATTAGTAGTGGTCAGTTTGGTTGTCTTTCTTGTCTCTATCCTCCATTTTGTTCTTTTGGGTCAGAGGGAACTTTTTGGTTTTGACTGTTGTTGCAGTTTTCCCTATTCTGGGTTTTTGCATTGTTTTTTCATATAAAGAAAAGCATGTGGTTGTCCCTTCCATGTATGAAAGTAACTTGGGGGGAGGGGGGCACTAGAGAGCACCACAGGAGATGGCTGCCTAGATCAAGGGTGCCCACACTCTTTGGGCTTGCAAGCTACTTTTAAAATGACCAAGTCAAAATGATCTACCAATAATAAAAAAAATTTTAAAACACAAAGCACACTGAAAGGCAGAGAAATGTTAATCATCATTCATATTCTGGGGGGTTTTCAAAGGGTTCAAGGCAGATGACCCTATGCAATATCACCTCAGTAACAACCATACAAAAACAGACAAATATACCCCCTCCATTTTTATTAAACCACGATAGCAGTTTTTAGCACAGGGAGCTGCGCTGAATGCCCCGCGCTGCTCTCGACACTCATAGGCTCCCTGCTCTAAAAACCACTATTGCGGTTTAGTAAAAGGGAGCCATAGTGCAAAATATAGACAGCAGATATAAATTCTCAAAACGGACACATTTTGATCACTAAATTGAAAATAAAACCATTTTTTCTACCTTTGTTGTCTGGTGATTTCATGAGTCTTAGGTTGCACTTTCTTCTTCTGACTGTGCATCCAATATTTCTTCCCTTCTTTCAAACTCCTGTATGCTTCCTCTCCTCCAGACCTCATTCTCTCCCCCAACTTTTTCTTTCTTTCTGTCTCCCTGCCTCCCTTTCTTTCTCTCTCTCCCCATGCCCTCCTTTCTTTCTGTCTCCCTGTTCCCCTTCTTTCTGTCTCCCTGCCTGCCCCCTTTCTTTCTTTCTCCCTGCCCACCCCCAAGCCACTAGGTTTGCTGCCGCAATCGCCATCAGGTAACAGGTCCCCAAGCCACTCGGTTTGCTGCCGCTACCATCGGGGAACAGCCCCCAAGCCACCACCGGCCCAAGCTCTCCCTGTAGAAGCGTCGCGCTGACCAGCATTCCGCTCCCCAACATCAATTCTGACTTAGGAGAGGAAGTTCCGGGCCAGCCAAGCATTTCTCCCCATTCCATCCAGCCTGAGTCCCATCTCTCCTTGATCCAGCATTTCCCTTCTGTGTCTGTCAGAATTACCATTCCACCTCTTTTCCAGCATAACCTTTCTTTGTGTCCATCTCACCTATATCCCTTTCTCACCACTTTTTCAGAATCTTCATTTGTCTCTGTCCTTGTCTTTACCCCATGTTCTCCATTTGCCCTTTCAATGTCTTTATCTACCACCCCCATTTTTCAGCATTACTTCTGTGTCCCTATTTCCTCTCCCCCTTTTCAGAATTGCTCCCTCTCTGTGTCCCTATCTCCTCTCCCCCTTTTCAGCATTGCTCCATCTGTATCGCCATCAACCCTCCATTTCAGTATTATTCCCTCTGTGTGCCAATCTAGCCTCTTTCAGCATTGCCTCCCTCTGTAAACTCATGTAACCCCTTTTCAGGATTTCTCCCTCTGTGTTAAACCACCACCACCACCCCTGCTTTCAGCATGTCCTCTTCTATATCTCTATCCTTATTCAGTAGGTCCTGCTTACCCTTTCTCTTCTTTGTGTCACTATCTCCATTTTCAGCTTTCCCCCCTTTCCTTTGTTATTGCACCCTGTAGCCAGAATCTTTTCACCCTCCCTCCACTCTGGCCCAGCCCGGTATGACATATTTCCTTTTGTTTCCCTCCCCTCTCTCTTTCTTTCTCTCATTCTCCTCCCTCACCCACAAGTCTGACCCTCTCCCTTCTATCTGCACCCAGCCAAACCCCCTGCTCTGCGGCAACTTGTCAGCAGCAGTGATGAAGACAGGCTGCCGACATTGAGGCCTTCCCTCTGCGAGTTCCGCCTTTGTGTAAAAAGGAAGTTGAAACAAATTAAGCGGGACTCGCAGAGGATAGGCCCCGACGTCAGAAGCTTGTCTTGATCGCTGCTGCTGACGAGTTGCAAAAGAAAGCCACAGAGCAGGGGGTGTGGCCGGGTGCAGGTGGAAGGCTGCTGGAAGAGGTAGAAGCTCCGGAGCATGATGACCCTGGCCAGGATGATATCTTTTTCAGGCTCCGACACAAATCCATAAGAAAGTCTCAATTTCAAAATATTTACTTTGTTTTTATTTGCTAACTAATATAACCTAATAGTTAACAGCTATGGAATGGGAAAATCAAGGAAGCGCTGTAGTTTGGAGCCTGTTTCACCCTCCAAAACAACATCAAAGGTGGATGACAACACAGCAGCCTCCCTCTTGGAGGAAATGCATGTTCTGCACTCCCTCATGACTGACAACAAGAGCGTTACTGATGAAATCAAGGCAGAGATATCAACATTTATTGCAAAAACTGTTTATTGGTCAAAAGCACAAATGAAAACCAGAAATAAGAATACAGCATAGACCAAATTTTCAAAACCATAAAAACCTTCCCCTCTCCTACCCAAAAGAAATAAAAAGAAAGAAAGAAATATAAAGACAGAAAGAAAAAAATAAAATAAAAGGCATGGAGCAGCAGAAGAGCAAATGTCACAGACAATACCAGAAAATAACTACCCAGTCAAATATTCAATACATGGCTACGAGCATACCCGGTCAAAGAGGCCCAAAAAGGCTCCCAAGTAAGTTGAAATTGATGGCCCTTAACAGAGTCCATCTCAGGAATGTAACAACGTTCCATCTTCAATTGATAAATCATCAAGGATCGCCATTGTGACAAGGTAGGAGGATGCGCATCTAGCCAATGTATCAAAATAGATTTCTTTCCAAACAATAAGGTTCGCTTCAAAAAAGTACGTAGGCCACTCGGAACAGGATGAGCCAAGGCTGAAGTAGTAAAGAACATCTTTGGATGAGGCGAACAATGAGTTTTCCAAAGCTGAGCAATGTGATGATGAAGAATCTTCCAAAATCATAAAACAACTGGACAAGAATAAAACATATGCCCCAAAGTTGCATTCACCCCCCCCACACACACACACACACATTTAGGACTTAAAAAATTGAATCTTCAGCCTCTTCTCTTGGAGCAGTATCAGCCCCTACTCCTTAGTTGAGACTTGAACCCTCAACCTCCTGTTACTAACCCAGCACTCAACCCTTGAGTCAGCCAGGATTTTACTATATCAACATTTAAGACAGAAATTGCTGACCTTAATAGCCAAATGGAATCAGTGAACGCTGAAAACGTCAAAACACTGCAGCATCAAGTCAAAAAGATCACACAAGCAACTGTATTCTACGGACCTCGATTCCAAATATGATGTAGATGGGTTTCTGAAACTCTTACCATATTGTTTGGTTGAGGATGCTGACAACCTGCTACTAGCTGACTCTCTGTCTACCTCAGAGATAGCTGATGCGATTGGTAGCATGACTAAATCAAAAGCTCTGGCCCGGACAGACTAACAATTGAGTTCTACTTAACTTTCCAGGAACGGTTATTACCACACTTGCTGGAGTTCTTTGAATATCTGATTACATCCGGTGATGTCTCAGGCTCCTTTACCGATGCGACCATTATTGTGCTACTGATGCCTAATAAGGATCCCCTTAAAATCCAGAATTACAGGCCCCTTTCACTGATCAACACCGATGCTAAAATCTATGCCAAGTTATTGGCATCCCGGCTCCAATTAATGCTTCCAAACGTCATCAAGTCTGAACAGAATGGCTTTATGCCTGGCAGACTATCTTGCGACAATACTCGTATATTTACCAACGTGATAGACCAAGCTGGTTCTCTGGATGCCCCTTTTGTCGCTATGGGCCTAGACGCAGAAAAGGCCTTCGACAGGATTGAATGGCCTTTTCTATTTTGCGTTCTACAGTGAAATGGATTCCACCAGAATTTCATCAAGATGAGCCTCTGCTCACTTAGAGCTCCTGCTTCCCTCCAGCCCACTGGGGGCCACCGAAAAGCTTCCTGCCTGTGTAGGATTGATCGGGCTGACTCTACCCACTTCAGCGAAGGATTCCTCTTCAGCCCATTGAGGGCCTCCGAAAGTTTCTCCCCTGCGACTCTCCAAGGCAGAGGAAGGAGGAAGCTCTCCTCCATCTTGTTCCCTCCTTTCTCCGCCTCACACCTCTTATGCATGAAAGATTGCTTTTGTCTTACCTCGACAGGACCTAATGCTAAGCTTTACCTTGTCTAAAGTTCTTACACAATACTATCCAGTTGCTAAGTTGTGCTCAATGTTAAGGATCAAGCTCAGTACTAAGTTTTCTCCTTACCTAGATGCCAAGTTCCACCCTGGCTTTGCTCTCTCACGAAACTAACAGATATTAGTTGGGCATAGTTCTAAGTTTCACCCTGATTAGACGCCCAGTCCAGGTTCCCACACGAAAACAGTTTAGATACTAAATTGTATTTTCTGCTAAGGATCGGGCTCTGTTAAGTTTCTATCTGTTTAGATGCCAAGTTGCCTAGCTCTTTCGCCTATTAAGCTCTCCCAAATATTTAAAAAAAAACAACAAAAAACTGATGCTTAAGTCACACCTCCGTTCTTGTCTTACTAGCCTCAATTAGATGCCAAGTTGCCCTCCTGTTTTAAACCATCTCTCAAAGATTAAATAAGTCCCTAGCTCTCTCCCTGTGTTGACACTAAGCCTTTCCTCTGCTCTGAAACTACTTACTCGCGAAACAAACAGGTCCCGCCTCCTACCCCCCAAAGGCTCCCCTAATTCTCATCATGAAGCCACCTTCGTGGCTCTTTCTTCTACTTTGGTCATCTCTCAGCACCACCCTCTGCTTGAAACCTCCTTCTCCCAACTTTCTTGACTCTGCAAATGTCAGTAATATCTGCCCTGGCCTCAGAATCCCCACGCTGATACACACCAGAAATCATCACTTCAAAAAAAAAAAACCTTGAAGAGTCAACCACGCCTCTTTAAACCCTGTTCCCCCTGCCAATCCTCCCAACCATGCCTCTGACTCTCTCATCCCAGTCCCGACACTTTATTGCAACGCCAGATCTGCATCCAACAAGACTCAAATTTTGAAGGACCTACTCGAGGATTTTGACACTGGATTCCTATGCATCACGGAATCATTGATTACAAAAGATGACATATTTACACAAAATGAACTCTGCTCCCACAGCTACCAAGGCCTCTTCTCACCAAGAACTAACCGAAAAGGAGGTGGCCTGGCACTTCTCTATAAATCATTCTTCGATGTCCAGCTCCTCGAAAAGGGTAGCCACACCTCACTAGAATATATGCTAGCCTTAGTCAACGATGAACTCTACCTTCACCCACTGGGTATTCTGCTTCTATAGCGCCCACCTACCCCTTGGAACAAATCCTCCAAACTCATCCTCGAGACCATAACAAACGCCTTCCTCAAATTTCAAAGATTACTGATCATTGGGAATATCAATCTCCACCTAGACGACATCACCAGCAAGGATGCGACTGAATTTAATAACTTCCTCACCTCTCTGTTTCCCCCCCGCACCCTCTCCAACCCATGAAAAGGGGCACACATTAGACTTTATTAGTTTCCTTGATCTTACTTCTTACAAAACCTCAGCCGATGACACTCGCTGGGAACACGTCCCCTGGTCCGACCACTTCTTAGGGGCTTTCTGTCTCCCCATTTTCATGTTGCTTCTTGGGTCCCCACCCCACACCTCAAATTCCATTATCTTCCACAAAAAAATTACAAGTGATCTGTTCTGGACTAAATTTCTCAACCAGTTCTCCTCCACTCCTAAGCCTGCAGATTCAGAAATCAACTGGCATAACTGGGTCGCCCTCTCTGAGTCCATCTAACATAGTAACATAGTAACATAGTAGATGACGGCAGATAAAGACCTGAATGGTCCATCCAGTCTGCCCAACCTGATTCAATTTAAATTTTTTTTTTTTTAATTTTAATTTTTTCTTCTTAGCTATTTCTGGGCAAGAATCCAAAGCTTTACCCGGTACTGTGCTTGGGTTCCAACTGCCAAAATCTCTATTAAGACTTACTCCAGCCCATCTACACCCTCCCAGCCATTGAAGCCCTCCCCTGCCCATCCTCCACCAAAAGGCCATACACAGACACAGACCGTGCAAGTCTGCCCAGTAACTGGCCTAGTTCAATATTTAATATTATTTTCTGATTCTAAATCTTCTGTGTTCATCCCACGCTTCTTTGAACTCAGTCACAGTTTTACTCTCCACCACCTCTCTCGGGAGCACATTCCAGGCATCCACTACCCTCTCCGTAAAGTAGAATTTCCTAACATTGCCCCTGAATCTACCACCCCTCAACCTCAAATTATGTCCTCTGGTTTTACCATTTTCCTTTCTCTGGAAAAGATTTTGTTCTACGTTAATACCCTTCAAGTATTTGAACGTCTGAATCATATCTCCCCTGTCTCTCCTTTCCTCTAGGGTATACATATTCAGGGCTTCCAGTCTCTCCTCATACGTCTTCTGGCGCAAGCCTCCTATCATTTTCGTCGCCCTCCTCTGGACCGCCTCAAGTCTTCTTACGTCTTTCGCCAGATACGGTCTCCAAAACTGAACACAATACTCCAAGTGGGGCCTCACCAATGACCTGTACAGGGGCATCAACACCTTCTTCCTTCTACTGACTACGCCTCTCTTTATACAGCCCAGCATCCTTCTGGCAGCAGCCACTGCCTTGTCACACTGTTTTTCGCCTTTAGATCTTCGGACACTATCACCCCAAGGTCCCTCTCCCCGTCCGTGCATATCAGCTTCTCTCCTCCCAGCATATACGGTTCCTTCCTATTATTAATCCCCAAATGCATTACTCTGCATTTCTTTGCATTGAATTTTAGTTGCCAGGCATTAGACCATTCCTCTAACTTTTGCAGATCCTTTTTCATATTTTCCACTCCCTCTTCGGTATCTACTCTGTTACAAATCTTGGTATCATCTGCAAAAAGGCACACTTTTCCTTCTAACCCTTCAGCAATGCCACTCACATACATATTGAACAGGATTGGCCCCAGCACCGAACCCTGAGGGACTCCACTAGTCACCTTTCCTTCCTTCGAGCGACTTCCATTAACCACCACCTTCTGGCGTCTGTCCGACAGCCAGTTTCTGACCCAGTTCACCACTTTGGGTCCTAACTTCAGCCCTTCAAGTTTGTTCAACAGCCTCCTATGAGGAACTGTATCAAAGGCTTTGCTGAAATCCAAGTAAATTACATCTAGCATATGTCCTCGATCCAGCTCTCTGGTCACCCAATCAAAAAATTCAATCAGGTTCGTTTGGCACGATTTACCTTTTGTAAAGCCATGTTGCCTCGGATCCTGTAACCCATTAGATTCAAGGAAGTACACTATCCTTTCTTTCAGCAACACTTCCATTATTTTTCCAACAACTGAAGTGAGGCTCACCGGCCTGTAGTTTCCTGCTTCATCCCTGTGACCACTTTTATGAATAGGGACCACATCCGCTCTCCTCCAATCCCCAGGAATCACTCCCGTCTCCAGAGATTTGTTGAACAAGTCTTTAATAGGACTCGCCAGAACCTCTCTGAGCTCCCTTAGTATCCTGGGATGGATCCTGTCTGGTCCCATCGCTTTGTCCACCTTCAGTTTTTCAAGTTGCTCATAAACACCCTCCTCCGTGAACGGCACAGAATCTACTTCATTTTCTCGTGTAACTTTGCCAGACAATCTCGGTCCTTCTCCAGGATTTTCTTCTGTGAACACAGAACAGAAGTATTTGTTTAGCACATTTGCTTTCTCCTCATCACTCTCCACATATTTGTTCCCAGCATCTTTTAGCCTAGCAATTCCATTTTTTATCTTCCTCCTTTCACTAATATATCTGAAAAAATTTTTATCTCTCTTTTTTACATTTTTAGCCATTTGTTCTTCCGCCTGTGCCTTCGCCAAAGTATCTCTCTCTTGGCTTCTTTCAGTTTCACCCTGTAGTCCTTTCTTCTCTCCTCTTCTTGGGGGTTTTTTATATTTCATGAACGCCAACTCTTTCGCCTTTATTTTCTCAGCCACTAGATTGGAGAACCATATCGGCTTCCTTTTTCTCTTGTTTTTATTGCTTTTCTTCACATAAAGGTCCGTAGCCATTTTTATCGCTCCTTTCAGCTTAGACCACTGTCTTTCCACTTCTCTTATGTCCTCCCATCCTAACAGCTCTTTCTTCAGGTACTTTCCCATTGCATTAAAGTCTGTACGTTTGAAATCTACCACTCCTTCGCCCCACTATCCACTAAAATCATCTCCTACTCCCGTAAGGCCCCTTGGTACCTCCCATATCACAGAGAACTGAAGCAGAAATGTCGAGCTCTGGAGCACAAATGGAAAAAATCTAAATCCCCTACAGATAGACAGTCCTGGAGGGTCAATATTTTACAATACAGTACTAAAAAAAGCAAGGAAGAACTTCTATGGTGATAAAATCTCCAGATCCAACATCCAGAGTAGTACATTGTTCAACATCTGGCGGTCCTTAACTTTCAAAAATGACTCCACTTTATTTTTTTTTTTTAGTAAGAAACAGGGATGAGAAGAGAAATTAAGCAGATATAATGCTGAAAACCAGTGAAAAGAGCAGAATATGAAATGCAGAGCAACTTATCTTATTGAATGAAGTTCCAGGGCAGTCTTGTTCACAGCATATCCTATCCTTCTTAAGGTACAATGACCAGTATTGGACGCAGTACTCCAGATGCGGGCGCACCATCGCTCGATACAGTGGTAGGATAACTTCCTTCGTTCTGGGAGTGATACCCTTTTTGATAATGCCCAGCATTCTGTTTGCTTTCTTTGAGGCTGCTGCACATTGCGCCACCGGCTTCATTGTTTTATCCACCAGTACCCCCAAGTCTTTTTCTAGGTTGCCTTCCCCAGTACCCTCCCTCCTATCATATAGCTGTACATCGGGTTCCCTTTCCCTATATGCAAGACTTTACATTTCTCTACATTGAATCTCATCTGTCATCTTTCTGCCCACTCACTCAGTTTGTTCAGGTCTCTTTGTAGATCTTTGCATTCCTCAACAGTTCTGACCCTACTGGAGAGTTTTGTGTCATCCGTGAATTTTATAACTTCGCACTTAGTCCCTGTTTCCAGGTCATTTATGAATATATTGAACAGCAGCAGTCCCAACACTGACCCCTGTGGAACACCACTTGTGACCTCTTTCCAGTCAGAGTAGTGTCCCTTTATTCCTACCCTCTGTTTCCTGTCCACAAGCCAATTCCTGATCCATCTGTGCACGTCCCCTACCACCCCGTGGCTCCACAGTTTTCTTAGTAGGCGCTCATGAGGTACCTTGTCAAAGGCTTTTTGGAAATCCAGATATACGATGTCTATGGGGTCATCCTTGTCCAATTGTTCGCTTATCCCCTCAAAGAAATGAAGTAGATTCATTTGGCATGATCTTCTTTTACAGAAACCATGCTGGCTTGTTCTCATCAGATTATTTTTTCTAAATGCTCATTGATACTTTCCTTGATCAATGATTCAGCCATCTTCCCCAGAACTGAGGTTAAGCTCACTGGTCTGTAGTTCCATGGGTCGCCTCTCGATCCTTTTTTGAAGATAGGTGTAACATTTGCTATCCTCCAGTCCTCTGGGATTACCCCTGTTCACAGGGATAGGTTACAAGTCTACCGTAGTAACTCCGCTGTTCGTCTCTGAGCTTTTTCAATATTCTCAGGTAGATTCCGTCTGGGCCCGGAGACTTGTCAGTTTTTAATCTATCTATCTGCTTGAGTACGTCTTCGAGGCTTACCTCCATGCATGATAATTTTCCCTCTTGATCCCCCTTGAAGATTTTTTCCAGTTCCGGCACTTTGGATGTGTCTTCTCTTGTAAAGACTGACGAGAAGAACATGTTTAGTCTGTCAGCCACCTCATTTTCCTCTTTCACCACTCCCTTCCTGTCTCCCTCATCCAGAGGTCCCACCTCCTCCCTCGCCGGCTGCTTTCCTTTCACATATCAGAAGAATGGTTTAAAATTTCATGCTTCCTTGGCTAGTCTCTCTTCATATTCTTTCTTTGCTTTTCTGACCACTCGATGACATTCTTTTTGTTGCTTCTTGTGCTCTTTCCAATTTTCTTTGGTTTTGTCCTTTTTCCACTTCCAAAATGATCTTTTCTTGTCTCCTATCACTTTCTTTACTTCATTGGTCATCCATTCCGGGTCTTTCGTTTGATTCTTTTTGCATCCTTTTCTAAATCTGGGTATATACAGGTTATCCCAGGACAAGCAGGCAGCATATTCTCACACATGGGTGACGTCACCAATGGAGTCCCGCAGCGGACATCCTCGAAAGCAGACTTGCTTGAAGATCTTTCTAAGAGCTGCCTTCCCGCCCGAACTAGGGGGTGCATCTCCTGTGAGGATCCTCAGTTCAACGTTTTCCGCAGAGCCAAGAAGTCCTCTTCATCTTCGCTCTGCAGCATCTTTGCCTTCTTTCACCGCGGCTGATTTTTTTGTATTATTCTCGGTCACTGTGCTTTTCTCCTGTTTCATTTTACCATCACAAAAAAAAAAAAATAAATAATACTTCTTTTTTTTCGTCCGGTCCTCGGGCTTTTGGGCCTAGGCCCACTTGCTCATTTCGGTCAACACGGACTTTATTTTTTCTATGTCCCGGCCTCTTACCGGGTTTAAACGCTGTCGCCAGTGTAATAGGACTATTTCCCTTACCGCCCCTCATTCTCGGTGTTTGGGGTGTTTGGGGCCTTTTCATTTTCCTGAAAAGTGTACATCCTGTTGGACTCTTCAGTCCAGGGCCTTTTGTCGGCGGCAACTTTTTGGCGGCCTGGAGCCGACTCCTGACAAGGCCTCAACCTCGGCCTCGGGATTGGACTCAGCTTCGAAGACCCCGACCTCGTTCTCGAAGGCCTCGACTGTGACTACGGCACCTCCCTCGGTCTCAAAGGCCTCGGCTTTGGCTGGAGCTTCGGTCTCAAAAGCCTCAACCTCGACCACAACTTCCATTCCTGGCAAGACCTCGACTTCGGTCTTGAAGGCCTCGATGGTGCCGCCTGTGAAAATGGTGCTGCCTGTGAAAAAAGTCTCCTGTGTTTCTTTCAGGTACCGTGCCTAAGAAGCCACCAGACTCTTCTTTGAGACCTCCTCCTAAGCGTGCCTCCAAGAGCAGGGAATACTCATCTTCGAGGTTGCCCTCTTTGGAGCACACTGCTGTACCTATGAGACTGGAGTCTGTTGTCTCGGTGACGATGCTCAAGGACATGTTGAAAAACATCTTGACTACTCAGATTTCCTCTATCGTGGCTCAACTTGTTCCGTCCTTGACCCTGCCTCCTGGAGACCAGTCTGGGCATCGATCTGACCCTCCAGTAGTGTTGCCTCAGGGCAGGTCTCGCAAGCTCAAGAGGCTGTCTTCAAGTGATTCTTCACCTGAACCTCCGTTGACGTCTCCACCGCCTCGTTCAAAGCATCATAGAAACATAGAAACATAGAAATAGACGGCAGATAAGGGCCAAGGCCCATCCAGTCTGCCCACCCTAATGTCCCTCCCCTACCATTGCCCTGTGAATAGATCCCTCCTCTTCTTTTGCCCTGTGAATAGATCCCACGTGACGATCCCATCTGGCCTTAAAATCAGGCACGCTGCTGGCCTCGATCACATGTAGTGGAAGACTATTCCAGCGATCAACCACCCTTTCTGTGAAAAAGAATTTCCTGGTGTCAGCTCGTA
The DNA here is from genome assembly GCF_902459505.1 of Geotrypetes seraphini. Lineage (NCBI taxonomy): Eukaryota > Metazoa > Chordata > Amphibia > Gymnophiona > Dermophiidae > Geotrypetes > Geotrypetes seraphini. The sequence continues at coordinate 282,963,456 of NC_047085.1, read as the reverse complement.
GTTTCCCTCCCCTAATTTTCCACGGATGCCCTCTTGTTGTCGTGGGACCCTTGAAGAGGAAGATATCTTCCTCCGTCTCTATGCGGCCCGAGAGATACTTGAACGTCTCGATCATGTCCCCCCTCTCTCTGCACTCCTCGAGTGAGTATAGCTGCAATTTGTTTAACCGTTCCTCGTATGGGAGATCCTTGAGTCCTGAGACCATCCGAGTGGCCATTCTCTGAACCGACTCCAGTCTCAGCACATCCTTACGATAATGCGGTCTCCAGAATTGCACACAGTATTCCAGGTGGGGCCTCACCATGGATCTATGCATCGCTCGAAGCACTCGAGGCATCTTGCTTCTAAGCTTCGTCATGAGACGTTGACGATCCAGTCCCCTCGAGATACGGAGACTTCTTTGCCTCAGACTTTTAAATTGAAGCACAAGTCTCACCCTCCGGATGCCTCTCAAGATCCAGGACTCCTCTGTCGAAGCCAGATTTGCGGGTCTCTTCCCCTCCGGCCTCGACACATTCTGTACCTCGAACCCCGGGGACCTCTCCATCGAGGAGCTGGAAACGCAGACATTCGCTGACTCCGCCTCATGTGGATAGTGCAGCTTCTTCAATTACCATGCATCTTGAGTCAGAACCCTTGTCTCAATATTCTAGAGAGGCTTCTCCCTCCTACTCTGTGGCTCCGAGGTCTCGTTCTCCATCTCCAGATGAGGCCTCCACCTCAAAGACTACTTCTTTTGCTAAATTTGTCTTTGACATGGGACAAGCTCTGAAGCTGGATCTTCATTCTGATTCGAAATATACTCCAGAATACTTGGCGGACATGGAACTCTCTCATCCACCTAAAGAAACTTTGAGACTTCCTATGACTCCAGTTCTCAAACAGACTTTCTTACGAAATATGGAAACTCCATACTCTAATACAGCTATTCCATCCAAATTGGAATCTCGATACTGTACGGTTCCATGGAAGGGATTTGAAAAATCTCAATTATCCCATCAGCCTTTAAAAAAGCTCATCCGTCCAAACTTTATGCTGCAGTACCTCCTGGCAGGGAGGGTCGTACAATGGACAAATTTGGCCACCGTTTGTACCAGAATTCGATGATGGCCAACAGGATTCTAAATTACAATTACACCTTTACTACCTATTTCAACCACCTTTTGAAATTGTTGCCTTCCTTTTATCCTGATGTCTCCAAGCCACGTCTTAAGGAATTTAAACAAATTCTCCAGTCTCTATCTCAACTGCGACTCTTTATGCTGCAGGCTACTTATGATACTTTTGAACTTTCATCTCGAGTATCTGCCTTTGCTGTTGCCATGCGTAGACTGGCTTGGCTATGTATCATTGACAAGGACCCCAATCTTCAAGACCGATTCGCTAATTTAACCTGTCAAGGTAATGAGTTATTTGATGATTCTATTGAAGCAGCTACTAAGCGCCTCTCAGAACATGAGCGCTCTTTTGCTTCTCTGGTCAGACCAAAACCCAAGACTCCTCCAGCTCGGGTATATAAACAGACTCAACATCGTTATCCTCAAAAAACGACTCCTGCTTTCTCCAGGCCTCCACCTCGCCGTCCCCAGCAGCAGCAACATCAACAGAAGTCTCAAACTCCTGCTGCCACCAAGCCTGCTCAGTCTTTTTGACGTTCTCGGCTTGAGCATTCCAATCTTCCTGCATCAGAATTCTCATCTGCCCATAGGGGGTCGTCTTTCCTATTTTTACCATCAATGGGAACTGATCACCTCCGATCTCTGGGTTCTCACCATTCTGCGAGAGGGATACTCTCTTCACTTGCTTCAGGTACCTCCAGATCGCCCTCCAAGAGAGTGTCCTTCCAATCGGTCGCAACTTCCTCTTCTTCTTCAGGAAGCTCAGGCTCTTCGCCTTCGAGCTGTCGGAGAGATTCCTCTATCTCAGCGGAACTTAGGGTTCTACTCCCGTTACTTTCTAGTTCCAAAGAAGACGGGGATCTGCGACCCATTCTGGACCTTAGAGCTCTCAACAAATTCCTGGTAAAGGAGAAGTTTTGGATGCTCTCTTTACCAACCTTATATTCCCTGATGGATCAGGGAGATTGGATGTGCTCACTAGATCTCAAAGAGGCTTTTACTCATATCCCCATACATCCAGCCTCTCGAAAATATCTCAGATTCCAGGTGGGAGACCTTCACCTTCAGTTCAGAGTCCTTCCTTTCAGACTCGCCTCTTCCCCCAGAGTCTTCACAAAATGTCTGGTGGTTGTGGCTGCAGCTCTACGCACTCAAGGTCTTCAAGTTTTTCCATACCTCGACGACTGGCTCATCAAAGCCCCCTCTCAACAAGGGGTTATTGCAGCGACCCGACAGACTATTCTATTCCTCCAAAGTCTGGGGTTCGAAATCAACTTTCCAAAATCCCAGTTGACCTTATCTCAATCTCTCCAATTCATTGGGGCCACCCTAGACACTGTCCGCCTCAGAGCATTTCTACCTCCATCACGTCAAGATACCCTCATTCGCCTTTGTCATCAGGCGTATCATATTCCATCTGTGTCTGCAAGGCAGCTGATGATTCTACTCGGCCACATGGCTTCTACAGTTCACGTGACTCCTTTTGCCAGACTTCACCTTCGTATTCCTCAGTGGACCCTGGCATCCCAGTGGCAACAGCGATAGACCCGCCTTCTCAACAGATTACAGTAACTCCTTTGTTCAAGCAGTCTCTCCATTGGTGGATGCTCTCTTCCAATCTTTCCAGAGGTTTGCTGTTCCACACTCTACCTCATCAGAAAGTACTCACCACGGACTCCTCCACTTACGCTTGGGGAGTCCATGTTGACGGCCTTCGTACACAGGGTCTGTGGACTTTGCGGGACCGTCGTTGTCATATCAATTTGTTGGAACTCAGAGCGATTTTCAATGCTCTCAAGGCTTTTCAACACCTTATTCACGACGCTGTGGTTCTCGTGCGGACGGACAACCAGGTGGCCATGTCAACAAACAGGGAGGAACGGTTCTCATTCCCTGTGTCAGGAGGCTTTGAGGATATGGACTTGGGCGATTCATCGCAACATCTTTCTCAGAGCTGTCTACGTTCAAGATAGAGAATGACACGGGGAAAAAATCTGTCCCCTTCACCGCCCCGTCCCCGGCCCACCATCCTCTGCACCGCCCCGTCACCGCCATTCCATTCACCGCCCCGTCACCGTCACTGCCATCCCTTTCACCGCCCCGTCACCGCCACTGCCATCCCATTCACCGCCCCGTCACCGTCCCCGCAGCATCCATATAAGCCTTAGTACTCTAATATTTAGCGTATTCCATTCTTATAAATCAAAGTTCCTGCTGCTGAACTAGAGAAAGAGATGTTCAGCTGGCAGGGCTTTGTTTATAAATTTTTATTAACACAACTAATATACCACCATAATGTTTCCGACAGAGGACAAGTATGCAATAAATGCATTTTGCTGTTTCAATGCCAGTGCTCAGCAGAACAACAGACAGCAATATGGACATTCACCTTATGTAGTACTTTTTTAATATATAAAAATAGGCAAAATTAGTTGCTGTTTTATCATTATATTTTCTTGCCATTATAGTATTCTTCATTGATCATTTTTCTTTTTAAATTCAAAACAAATTCAACCTATCTTGTGTCCCAGCATGAATTCATGTTTCACTCAATTGGCTGTTTCAAGGGAATTAACCCTCCAACTTCCATTTGCAAAAATACCCAATGTTGTTCCTTCTATGAGCAATATTTAAATTATGAGGAACAACATTGGGTATTTTTGCTGAATTGTGTGACACCATTTGGGCTGAACATGAAGATTGAAAATGCCTGGTTAGCCCTGGACAGATGATTTGAACAGCCAGGAGCTTGTCCTGGCCATTTAAATCATTTTGAATATCTAGTCCAATGATAACAGAATTAGGGTGATTATAGAAACATAGAACTTTGTTGATCACTAAAAACAGTGGAGACTAAGGGTCTATCAAGCTCAGCATCCTGTCTTTGACACTGGCCAGTCTTGGTCTTTGGAACTGCCCATTGTGTCAGAAGCAATAGGGATTAAGTGACTTGCCCAGGGTCACAAGGAGTGTAGTGTAGCTCTAACCACTGGATCGCTAGGACTCGAATCTGAGTCCGTGGCACCTAACATAGAATGGAATTAGTATGGCAAAGTAATGAAGAATGGTCCAGCAACCCCCACCCTCCCTCCACCTCACCTTATATTCATTCCGAGTTTGCCGGCTTCCTTTTTCCCTAGCCGCACGCGTTCAAAAAGCCGTGCATTTAGCCAGCTCCCTCCCTCCACCTCACCTTAAATTTCGAGTTTTCCGGCTTCCTTTTTCCAAGCCGCACGTGTTCAAAAATCCGTGCACGCGCGGCTGCGCGAGTCAATCAAACTTCTCCTCTCCTGCAACTTCCTGTTTCCGGTTGCGTCAGAGGAGAAGATTGATTGACTCGCGCAGCCGCGCGTGCACGGATTTTTGAACACGTGCGGCTCGGAAAAAAGGAAGCCGGAAAACTCGAAATTTAAGGTGAGGTGGAGGGAGGGAGCTGGCTAAATGCTACGGGCGGGCGGTGGCTGCGGGGACCGCGCGATCCTTGATACCTCACTGCGGAGACAAGACCATTCACCGCCCCGCGGGCGGTGAATGGCCTTGTCCCCGTCGCCGCAGCGACTGCTAGTTTTCTTCCCCGTTTTCGGCGGGTGACCCGCGGCTAAAATGCGGTGGCCGCGGGTAAACCGCCACTGTGTCATTCTCTAGTTCAAGATCAACACAACTGTCTGGCGGACAAATTGAGTCGCTTTCTACAACCTCATGAGTGGACAATCAATTCTCCAACACTTCATCAAGTTTTTGCTTGCTGAGGGACCCCGCAGATAGATCTCTTTGCATCCCCCCTCAACTGCAAGCTGCCTCAATTTTGCTCCCGGATATACTCTCCCCAGCGTCTCAAGGCGGATGCTTTTCTCCTGGACTGGACGGCTCAGTTTCTTTTTGCCTTCCCTTTTCCACTGATTCTCAAGACTCTAGTCAAGCTGAAATCAGAAAGTGCCACCATGATTCTCATAGCTCCTCGGTGACCCAGACAACCGTGGTACTCCCTTCTACTTCAACTCAGCACCAGGAAGCCTCTGCTTCTACCAGTTTTTCCCTCTCTACTCACTCAGAGTCAAGGGTCCTTGTTACATCCCAACCTCCAGTCTCTACACTTAACAGCTTGGTACCTTTCAACCTAACAGACTCTCTTCAGTTCTCTCAGTCTGTGCAGGATATATTGGTAGCTTCCAGAAAGCCGTCCACTCGACAGTGTTACGGACAGAAGTGGACTAGATTTTCTGGCTGGTGTTCCACCCGTCAATTACAGCCACAGTCTACCTCCTTGGCTTCTGTTTTGGATTATTTACTTCATTTATCACAATCTGGACTTCAGTCTATATCTATTCGAGTCCATCTCAGTGCGATTGCTGCTTTTCATCAGCCTCTTGATGGGAAACCTCTATCTGCACATCCGATGGTTTCCCGATTTATGAAAGGTCTCTTTAATGTTCACCCGCCTCCAGTGGTCTGGGATCTCAATGTTGTTTTAGCTCAACTGATGAAACCTCCATTTGAACCAATTGATAAAGCTCACCTCAAGTATCTCACTTGGAAAGCAGTGTTCCTGATTGCCCTCACACCTGCTCAACAAGTCAGTGAGTTACAAGCTTTGGTTGCGGACCCACCTTTCACAGTGTTCCACCATGACAAAGTGGTCCTCCGTACTCATCCAAAATTCTTGCCTAAAGTTGTTTCAGAATTTCATCTCAATCAATCTATTATTCTGCCAGTATTTTTTCCAAAGCCTCATTCTCATCCTGGAGAAGTGGCACTTCATACTTTGGACTGTAAACGTGCCTTGGCTTTCTACCTGCAACGCACTCAACCTCACAGAACAACTCAACTTTTCGTCTCTTTTGATCTGAATAAGTTGGGTCACCTTATCTCAAAGCGTACCATCTCCAACTGGATGGCTGCTTGCGTCTCTTTCTGCTATGCTCAGGCTGGTCTTCCTCTGCAGGGTCGAGTCACGGGCCATAAAGTTCGAGCTATGGCGGCATCTGTAGCTTTCCTCAGATTAACTCCAATTGAGGAAATCTGCAAGGCTGCCACTTGGTCCTTGGTTCATACTTTCACCTCTTTTTACTGTCTGGATACTTTCTCCAGAAGGGATGGCCATTTTGGCCAATCTGTTTTGCAAAATCTTTTCTCTTAAATTGCCAACTATCCCTCCATCCCATTTTGCTTAGCTTGGAGGTCACCCATGTGTGAGAATATGCTGCCTGCTTGTCCTGGGATAAAGCACAATTACTTACCGTAACAGTTGCTATCCAGGGACAGCAGGCAGATATTCTCACAACCCTCCCACCTCCCCTGATTGGCTTCTTGGCTAGGTATCTGAACTGAGGATCCTCACAGGAGTGCGCCCCCTAGTTCGGGCGGGAAGGCACGCGCGCATGCGCGGTGCAGCACTCGGAAGCTCTTAAAAAGATCTTCAAGCAAGTCTGCTTTCGAGGCTGTCCGCTGCGGGGCTCCATCGGTGATGTCACCCATGTGTGAGAATATCTGCCTGCTGTCTCTGGATAACAACTGTTAAGGTAAGTAACTGTGCTTTTTGCGCCTCGTTTACCGTACACTAGATGAGTTTGAGCCCACCAGGACAGAAAGGGAAATATGATAAAGTAGCTGAATGTAAAAAGCACTTAGGACACTATAGCCAGCACCAGAGTCTTGCAATGGGACTTATCAGTGCCTCCAGTGGCCACAGTTCATAATTGCACCGGTGTGTGACTCAGAGAGGAGTCACCCTGCAGTAATCAAAGGAACCAGACAAAAACCACCAAAACATAGTTTCAAGGCAAAAATAAAAGAAAATTTACTTGACAGAATAAAGTTCAGAATGTCTCAGAATCCAATATAACATGCAAATGCACAAAACAAAATGGTCAGAGATTTAGGATTTCCACTCCTAATGCACACAGTTCTCCCTGTAATTCACTCCTTCACAGAGCTGCTTTTCAATAAAGTTTCTTCCTCTCAAGTCTGCTCCTAGCAGGGTTCAGGAGAGTTCAGTTCAGAAAACTAATTTAGTTCCTGGTTAATATACTTTAACATTCAAACACACATAGCACCAAGAACAAAAAGCCTCCAGCCTAAAATAGAGTATGGCTGGGCAAAAGGGGAGTGCCTCAAGTTTGCTTGCAAAAAGCACCAACAGCTTTTCAACATTCCCTCCCAGATGAATGCAAACTTTTCCCCAAAGAACACTCCCAGCTTTAAAGAAAAATGCAGAGGGAAACTCAAAATTAAAGCACACAAGAGCACAGTCCAGGAAGTCCATGAAGGTGACTGAGAGCAGAAAAATAACCCCAGCCAGCAATAGTAAAAAAGAGAGAAAAAAAAACCACCTCACAGTCTTTTGCTTAGCTAGAGCTGGTTGCCAAGCCTACTTCCATCAGCTCTGGAGCTCTGTACAAATCCTCTGAAGTCAGTTCACTTTGCAATTCCATAGGCATCTCCTGATCAGTTGCTAGTAACTCTGAAGTAGCTTCATCTACTTCCATAGGAACACAGGCATTACCCTCACTGAGCCTTCTCCCTAACCTTCCTAGCAGCTTGTTCAGATCTACTGGTTTTTCAAGGGGAAAGCCATGCCCTGTTCTACCTGAGCCTGCTTTCAGCTGATGTTCTCTTTGGCTCCCCCGGTGGTCACCTGGATAATAGCCATTCTCCCTATCTTCAGATCTGGCTTTATAATCCAAGTTCCTAGCCCTGCTGTGTGAAAGGTTGTGATGGTAACTATCTTCCTCATCCCCCCATTCTGGGTCAGTGACACCTTCAGGGGGGCCTGCTTGGGGTTGGGACCTGGCCTTGGTAACTCCATTCATGGGCCTCTTGCCACCCTTTTTCCCCATTCTCACAGGGACCACATCAGTCTTGGTGCCTGATTGGTCGCAATATAAGTGGTATATAAATAACTAAAATATAAATAAATAAAATAGTGGTGCTTCATGGGGAGAAAGAGCCTGAAGCCTGCACATAATTGCAGAATGTCACCAACTGCACACAGCAATCCATATAGTATATATAGAGCTTAAATAGAGCTGTAGAGCAAGTGGGTTTGGTAGGAAAATGGCCAAAGGACGCCAATCAGTTCCATTTCTTTTTTTGCTGGAAAAATGTTCAAGGGTTGTCTAATCGGTTCAGGTTTTTTCGGCAGGAAAAAATGTCAGACGTCACAGGCTTTTTTTTTATCAGGTTTGTTAGTCGCCATCCTTCAGCAAAGGTAAAGTTTAGTGAATGCCTACAATCCAGAGTATTAAAGCAATATATTTCAATTCTTGATCTGAATTTTGCCAGAGCTCAAGAGCTATGTGTCCATTTTAGCCAGTGCCCACTTGCACCCCCTAAAACCAAAAATTTTAAGCATAACGAAATGGACTATGTAAACAACAAAATATATACATGGATGAAAAAGAACAGGATCATCAAGAAACACAATAAGAAATAGATGTATACTCTAATTATTACAGTTCTACTTTTTTGTCCACCGGCAGCAACCATCAGGATTTTCCAAAGCAGCATCAATCTCCCAGGAAAGGCAGAAGGAGAAGAGGATAAGGAACAATTACAATATAATGCAAGGCCCCAACACCTGATCACAGTCTCAACATACAACTTTATCCAATACATCTTTAACACAAGATTAACTCTCGGTGTTGTCATATGGTCTTATCGTTTGTTCCAGCTGCTCTTTTTGATTCCTTCCAATTTTTGGTTAACTTAGAAAAATTTATTAGGTGGTTGCAGATTTAATTATTTTTTGCAGATCATACAACATTATGAGGCATATTGCACAAGACTGTGAGGATATGAAAGCCAAGGTCCTCACTGTAATCCTGGAAGAGCTGAATGACAAGCTCCAAAGAGATGCACGCCAAGAGGAGGAGGGGGCTAAGATGGCTGGGAGAGTGCTCGACTAAGAAAAAGAATGATGTGTTGTCCCAGAAGTTAGAGGGGAGCCAGGCTCAGCTTGCTACTGAGACTGCTGCGGGGCAAGAGTGACAGAAACAAGTGGAAAAACTAAATGCAGAGCTGCAAGCCACACAGGAGCAGATAAGAAAGAGATGGGCCCATTGATTGGAAGAAGTTTCAACCCAAAGTCCAGGCAAGTAGCTTCCCAATATCCTTATGGGCTTGAGAGAGGTTACTGGGGGAGAGAGTACCTGGGGTGACCCTGAAGAGAGGGGCCTAATAACCTCTACAGAATTTTAGAAGGAGTTAAGACAGGCATGCATGCCTGGCAATGACGTACAAGTGAAGAATGTTACAGTGAAGTTCTCAGGAATCTCCTCTAGGTTTGTTGCTCACTTCTACCCTGCATTTAGGCACCAGGGTGCCAATATATTAGCAACAGATGGGAAGGAATCCCAGTCTAAAGATGCTCCCTGGGTGAAGAGAGCAGGAATCTCCCCAGGAGGAATACAGGCTTGGGGTAAGGATGAGAATGACCACCAAGAATAGAATCCATAAAAAATATCAGGTGCCAAAGGAGTGACACTTGCAAGAAAACAGAATAGGTCTAGGGTGGGCTCCTGGAGGGCCCCACAGTTAAAGCTAAATATTCCTAAGGATGTGCTTATGATAGATGATGGAGATCCAGGAGGGGAAAATCTCAGCCAAGCACAAAAGGAAAAGATTGGTATGGAAGACTGGTTCAAAGAGATGGGGAGAAGGTGGAGGCTGATGCTTGGAGTTCAGCTGTTCTTTGAAAAATCCAATCTGTTCCAAGATGAGGGGTTCTGGGACTCAATGAATAGAAGGTGGACAGTCCAGGACTTCTGGAAGTTAGCTGTAACTATGGAGCAGATGGACAATTAAGTTGCCAAATTGCAAGGTCATTGGTGTGATGGGGCAGTGCTTACCACTCACATATGTATGTGTGTAGAATGAAGTGTGAAAGGGGGATATGTGTGATGAGAGTCCTAGGGCATCTCAGAGATTCTTGCCCTTAAAATGAGTACCACTCAGCCTTGGCAGGAGAATCCCTGAGTAGAAGCAGGCACTCAACCCATTAGGGTTGAGCTGAGGGGAATGATATATAAAAGAGTCAGCAATTTTCCCTCAGTAATGATGTTATTCTATCACTAGGTAGCAGAGGTTGCTGGTCCAGTAGTAAGGAAGTTACAGCACCCAGGATGCACTCGGCTCAGCATTCCTGCTGAGTCACAGGGTCAGTCCTCAGGCAAGGAGCCTGGGATCAGTTCAGGGAGGTCCCCGAGAGAGAAGAGAACTCCTGATTTTTTCCTAGATAGCAGCTGAGGTCAGAGCAGTGGGAAAAGGACTGATGCCTGTACTGCTGTAAATTGTGATGCAAACTAAAAAAAATAAAAAGTGTTTGTATTGTGTCCTAACCTTGCCCCTCCAGCATATGTTCTTCCTTATCACACTTATATATCATAGGCTATCCTTGCAAGAAGTTGTATGTTGGAATGTCTGCCAGATCCTTTTGCACACAAACCCTTGAATATTCTGTAAATCAAATATGAAAAGTAATAGGATCACTGAACCTTTAGTGGAACATTGTATGGAATTAGAGCATTCCTTTATAGATTTGAAATGTTTTGCAAATGACTCTGAGCCTGTTTCCTCTATTGATAGGATAGATTGTAACAGCGCTAGGCATGCTGGACACATAGACTTCAAACTATTAAACCTTGTGATTTAAACAACATGTTAGAGTTGAGAATGTTTATATGACATTTTTCAGTTAGTTATAACAGCAATAAGGTACTGTATATGCATGTAAAGATTAGTATGTTATACAGTAATGTGCAGTGGATGATATAATCTCTAGTTGAATAGACACTGTAAAAATTACAGATGCAAGATTTAAATTGATTTAAGGCTCCAGAGATGAAGAGCAAGTTTGGGAGAGAGAATAATTAAGCTGAAATATTCTGATTAAGGCAGTTTTGAACTAAACTGCCTGTTTGTGAAATAAAAATATCCATACACATTCCATGTTTTAGGTATTGCGCATGTGCCTTCTTCATCCGAGTCCATTTTTCAGTGCCTGGCCAGATCTAATATTTATAGGACACTAGTGTTTAAGCCCGTTACATTAACGGGTGCTAGAATAGATATCTGTCTGACTGGGGTTTTTTTCTTTGTCTTTCTCTCCTTGGACACTGTCTGTCTGTCTCCCTGGCCCCCTGCCTGCCTGTATTTCTCTGTTGCGCCATGCCTGCCTGTCTCTCTGTAGCCCCCTTCTGTTTCCGACCCCTCCCAGATCAAAGCATGATTTCTGTCTGGCCCCTCAGCATACCCCTCCCCCAAAGGAGCCCCCTTTTCCTCTCCCCCTGCCCCCTGTTGTGCCATGCTTGCCCCTGTTGTGCATGCCTGTTCTTACCCTCCCTCCTTCCGGCACAAACTGCTGCACCACTGCTGCCTGTTCTTACCCTCCCTCCCACTGGCATAAACCGCTGCCACCGCTGCTGCCTGTTCTTACCCTCCCACCGGCATGAACCACTGCTGCTGCTGCTGCCTGTTACTCTCCCTCCCACTGGCACAAACCACTGCCGCCACTACCACTCCTCTTCAAAGCAGCCTGCTGAGGTTCGCCGGCCAGCTGTAGCAAACCTTGCAGGCCGCTCTCCACCTCGGTAGTATGTTCCCTCTGACACAATCGCTGCTTTGAAGAAGAGCAGTAGTGGTTGGTGAGTGAGGGCGGGAGGGAGAGTCGCTGGTGTGTTCCCTATCTCCGTGTTCAAAAATGGAATTCGTCACAGAGCCAGACACCACGGTGGCAGGGAACATGCCGTCCTAAGTGCACATGTGCACTTAGGGTTTTATTATAGAGGATGCATGGCATTCTTTTCCTTCCTTCCTTTTGGTGCCACTGACAAAGGGTCAATGTACAGCGAGTTGTGACCTGTGTTGCTGCAGTAAGCATGTTTTGAACTTGATTCAATCAATTTAATAGGAATATGTCATCACATTATGCTGAGATGTCTTTAATGCTATAATTATTTTTATCCCTTAAACTGGTTGAAATCAATTAAATAATCTGGTCTAAATCAATAGTCTCAAATTTCAAGCAAAACTAGACATCTAAGCCTAGATTCTGTAAAATACGCCTAACTTTAGGCATGCTTTGGATGTCCGGTAAGCGAAAGTATCAATGAGCGTTACTTAGGTGGTACATAAGGATACCAAGACGTCTCCAATGGACTCAGCGCATGTTATTTGTCCGCCTCATATAGATGTCCTCATATAGACGTACTTCCTCTGTAGACATCGGATAGACATCCCTACGATGTTATATATAAAAAGGTGCTTTTTACTGATTTCTTATCATTATTTCAAGATTGTAAGCTTTCACATAATTAACCCAAAGTATCACATCATTAAAAGGATAATAAAAACACAGTATACCATGTTTAAAAGGATATTTATAATATGTCAGTTTCAGTGGGAATTGATCTGGGAACATCAGTATGCATATTGAAAAAATGTGACATGCTTCATTCTAATCCACTGTGCTAGACAATGAGCCATACAATAATAGCAATTCTGATTTGATTATACTACTCCTTATAGGTAGAGAATGGCAGTTAATTTTGCTAGGAGACAGAACACTGCCCTGTTATATCTTTTTTCTTCATGATTTCAGAAATGTATACTTCAACAGTATAAAAACCAAAAAAGTAACAAACTATGCCATGTTTAAAAGGATAAACATAAGATTAGTTTTTGACCAAGTGGGAGTTGAACTAGAATTATCAGCATGAAAGGAGGGGGGAAGCTTTAGTCTTATGCTACACAAAAACTTGTATAGCAATGGTCTCATTAACTCCTATAAAGAAGTGGAAATCTGAGCACCATATAGGCTTCTGATAGTTGTAATTTAAGCTCCAGAAAGACTTTAGCAGGGTAGCCAGGCTAGGTCATCCAATCAGCTTTCTCGGGGCATCCAAAAAGATATTCTTTGAGAGAGGTTTTTAGAAGTCCTTCCTTGCTCTAAATAACACTCTCTTTCTCAAGAAAGATAGCTACAACCAACTCATTCTTCAAACCAAAGGGAAATCCCATAACTTTAATTGGCCAAGCTTAAAAACAGAATAAAACACTGAACATACCTGAATGTGACTTCTAGTTCATTACAAATGGAAGTAGGCAGCAGCACAATGCTGACCTCATTGTGATATCATCAAGGTGCACCTGGAAGGTAGAATGCCACAAGTAAAAGAGAGGCCGGGAGTTGAACTCACAACCTCCTGAATCTCAGTAGAGCGCTTCTACTCATTGAGCTACAGCACCTTTCACTCCTGTTTTGCTGGCTCCCCTGTCATATCATACCTTAGTGATCTGCTACGGTAAAATCTGCTTAGCTATCATATCACAGTTAGCTGAGACAAAAGACTGGTAGCTCAATAGTTTAACGCACTGTTTTCACTGACCCAAAACCCATAATCTCCAATAATGCTGTTTTTATCAAATGCAAACTCAACTTTTGGAATAGATTGTTTCTAGTATTGCTAATGTTGTGCTATTAGAGATGAAAACTAGATGCAATTGGTCTGTAGCTTCTAATTTTTATTAAATGAGTATTGTGTCAACTGAAGGACTTGAGGAAGTCAAACCCAGACCATGCTCATACGCTAACCTTCATTCTAACCACTGTGCTACTGAATGAGGTAGAAAATAGCTATTCTTCAATTACACTGTTCCGTTTAGGCATTGTATACGGAATATCGGCATGGTTGATGCTGTAACATTGGCGTGTCAATAACCCTATGAGCACGCCTTAGTCCCATGTCACGCCTAAGTCCCACATCACGCTGTTTTAGTGTTCTGACATCACAGATTCGCCTTTTCTTTTTTGTTTTTTATAACACATTTTATTAAGAGAAAATGGCAGCCAGGAGAAATCCTAATTTTAGCACAGAGGACTCCAGGCTCCTGGCCCGTTTGTTCCACCCTAAGGAACATCATTATTCATATTCAGGTAATCACTAAGAATAATGTTAAATTATTTTCTTTATATAAACCTGTACAAAATAGTTCTTTTTTTTTTTTTTAAATACCCCCTAAAAGTGGCAGAGTGGGATTTGAACTTATAACCTCTAATCCTTCATCATGTTCATTCACAATTTGTTGTTTTTAATCTTTGTGCCACATGCAAGTGATACCAAACAGCTCATTGAAATCTACTTTGAAAAAAAAGTAAAATATTAAAGTGCCTGCCTGATTACACATATGTACCTGTTATTTCTCTTTGGCATATGTACACAACAATCTGTTTTAAAAATATATTTTAAAGATTTTATTTTTAAAAAAGTTTATACTGGTTTATATGTTTCCTGTGTGGTTTTCTCAGATGTATAATCTAAGAATGCAGCAGGTGAGTTTAATGTTATGCAACTGTAGCTAGATGAGGTGAGATGATGTGCCAGCTATGATATGCAAAGTAAGCCACTCACGGTTCTAAAGCAGAAGGCTACGTGAGGAAGAGGAAAAAGTCACTGTGGTAGAATTGTAGAAGAAAGGGCTGCTGCTAGGATAAGTTAAGCTCTAGAACAAGAGGATGACCAAATTAGACATCTGTTTTTTTCTTCCTTCCACTGAAGGCAAGGGAAGTGAAACCCAGATTTCTGACTGTTTGGTACACCAGGTGTGTAAAAAGGAAAATATTTCCCTAAAAACCACAAGATGGAACAATACCACCTTGTCCATCCTCTCTAATAATGGCATCTTAAATATGCTATTTGCAGGCTCTGAGGTAGTTTCATTGGACTGGTGAGCAAATGGGAGACATGACAACCCCTAGTTCTCCCCCCAATAGCACACCTACCCTGTTTGCTACCCCACTTCTCTCCTTTGCAGCCTGGCCCTCATTAAACACTAGTTAAGACAAAGGTCAATGTGATAACATTGATCAATTTACAGTGGTATTTAAAGAAACACTAATGCCCGTACACCATTCAATGTATCAGAATGGGCTCTGGCCTTCCTTTGGTAAGTAATCACAAGATCCATAAATGGTTTAAGATTTTTATTGTAGAATATCATGTAATTTCATTGACACTCAAATGTAGAATCCTTGCACAGTCCAGGAAAGCGGTGTGCAAGTGTAACATCATGCAACTGCAGTTTGATGAGATGTATCACAGCTACACCGGTATACAGAGTAAGCCACTCCTAGGTCCAAATCAACTGCCAGCCTACAGGAGGAAAGAGTAAAATGTCAGTGCGCTTGAATTATTAAAGTTATCCCAGGACAAGCAGGCAGCATATTCTCTACATGTGGGTAACGTCATCCACGGAGATCTCAATGCTAGTGCTGCACCACGTATGCGTGCCTTCATGCTCCACTAGAGGGCGCAACCCCTCCTCGTGGTCTTCAGTTCTTAGTTTTCCGCTGAGCCAGAAAGCCGTCTCTGTGTTTTTTGCTAAGTGCCGGCTTCTTTGTTTTCATCAGGAGTCACTGTGCGGTTTTTTCTTGGTTTTTTTCTTCTTGATTCGGTGAACCGGGGGCTCCCGGTTTATCGTGGCCACGGCCATTTTGTTCCTTATGTCCCGGCCTCTCACCAGGTTTAAAAAGTGTACGCAGTGTGGTCGGGTTATTTCAATCACAGACCCGCACTGCTGGTGTATCCTGTGCCTGGGAGCTGATCACCTGACGGACTCCTTTCCTCGTTGTTCCACACTACAACCTCGGGCTCTCAGGCGGCATAGGGCCAGGATCGCGGAGCTCTTCACCATGGAGACTGATCCCGCTTCAGCTCCGGTCTCGACCTCGGTCTCGACGTTGACCTCGAAGACCTCGGCTCAGGGTAAGACTCCTCTTCCATCTTCAGGTTCAGTTCAGCTACTGAAGAAGCCTTCCTCGGAGTCTCTGGCCATCCAGGCGGTGAGTGTAGTCCCACCGGCCTCGACGAGACCGTCATCTAAGACCTCCAAGCGTGCTTCCACCATAAAGGAATACTCTTCCTCGAGGTCGCCCTCGGTGGACTGCACTGCTGCACCTGTGCGTCCAAATATGGTCTTGGTGCCAATGTTCGAGGACGTGCTGAAGGCGATCATCTCCTCGGAACTCTCCTCGGCTTTGGCTCAGTTTGCCCCGTCCTTGGCCTCGCACGTTGTGGATCAGCCTGAGCATCGGGTCAAGGTTTCTCGAGGCAAGGTGAGTCGGCTTTGGTGTCTGTCCTCGTCTGACTCCTCGCCACTTCCTTCGAGGTGGGCTTCGCCTTCGGACTGGCCTCGGTCGAGGCACCGGTCCAGGCGTCTCTCGCCCTCATCTCGGAAGCTTGTGAAGCGTCCCCGTGACTCTCCATCGAGGCGGGGTAGACCTCCGGACCCTCGTCCATTAAACCCTCAGACCTGACTTGGTCCGACCCGAGTCTCCTGAGGTCGCCTGCCCAGTCCGGAGCGCTGTCATGCGAGGCCCCCGTCTCGGGGGGTTCTCCCTCCTTTTTCCATGAGTTGTCTGTCGATCCTGCCCTGTTCTTTTAGCGGGGCTTCCTCGGCGTCCATGCTCGTGAATACTGATATGCCAGCGCAGTATTCCAGGGAGGCTTCCCTTTCCTTTTCGGCGACCTTGCGATCTCGTTCAACCACCCTCCTCGAGGAGCAGTCTGAGAGCAGGCCCTCTTCCTTTACTAAATTTGTTCAGGACATGGGGAGAGCATTACAATTGGACCTCTAGTCGGATTCCAAGTATACCAAGGAATATTTGGAGGAGATGGAGCTTCCCCACCCTCCCAAGGAGTCGCTGAGACTCCCCTTGAACCCAGTCTTGCAACAGATGTTCTTTCGCAATCTGGAGACTCCTTATGCCATTCCGGCCATTCCATCTATAATGGAGTCTCGGTACCGGACGGTGCCCTGTATAGGGTTTGAGAAAGCTCAGCTTTCCCACCAGTCTTTGATGGTGGAGTCCACTCTCAAGAAGTCTTAACCTTCTAAGGTGTATTCAGCTGTCCCGCTGGGCCTGGAGGGCTGGACTATGGATAAGTTTGGGAGACGCCTGTATCAGAACTCCATGATGGCAAACAGAATGCTGAATTATAACTTTACTTTTACCTCCTATCTTAAGTGGTGTAAGTCCCTTCCATCTTTCCAGAATGCTTTGCCAGTTCAGCGCCGTGCAGAATTTTGCAGGCTTGGGGATACTCTGTCACAGCTTCGGCTGTACATGTTCAGGTGGCCTATGATGCATTTGAGCTCTCCATGCGTGGCTCCGCATTGTGGATATGGACCCCAACCTCCAGGATCGGTTGGCCAATCTTCCGTGCTTGGGGAACAAGCTGTACGATGATTCCATCGAGGCGGCTACAAAACGCCTCTCTGAGCATGAACGCTCCTTTGCAAAGCCCGCTCCGCCTAAGTCTTACAGGTTGCACCCTCGACGCTATCCACAGAAGTCGATGCCGGCGTTTTCTCGCCCTCCGCCTCGACGCCAGCAACAGCAGAGGGCTCCTCCTAAACCTCAGACCCCTGCGCTGGCTAAACCATCGCTGTATTTTTGACTGGCTCGGCGGGAGGGGGCTGGCCTCCTCCGCCCAAGATCCTTCCCCTCTTCCGATCAGGGGCCGTCTCCACGCCTTTTACCATCACTGGGAGCTGATCACCGAGGACTCTTGGGTCCTCTCCGTCATCCGAGAGGGTTACTCCCTAAACTTCCAGAGTGTACCGCTGGACAGTCCTCCAAGAGAGCTCATTCCAACCGGGCGCAGCTTCCCTTGCTTCTTCGGGAGGCTCGGGCCCTCCTTCGCCTTCGGGCAGTGGAGGAAGTTCCCCTTTGTCAGCGGGGCTCCGGCGTTTATTCCCAGTACTTTCTGGTTCCCAAAAAGACCGGGGACCTCCGCCCTATCCTAGATCTCTGGAAGCTGAACAGGTTCCTGGTTCGGGAAAAGTTCTGCATGCTCTCTCTTCCCAATTTGTATCCCTTGATGGACGAGGGGGACTGGTTGTGTTCCCTCGACCTGAAGGAAGCCTACACTCACATTCCGATCCACCAAGCTTCTCGACGGTTTCTTCACTTTCAGGTGGGGGACCTTCATTTACAATATCGAGTCCTGCCCTTCGGTCTCGCTTCGTCCCCACGGGTCTTTATGAAGTGCCTCGTGGTGGTGGCGGCAGCCTTGCGGTCGCAAGGGCTTCAGATCTCTTGTACCTCGACGATTGGCTTATCAAAGCCCCGTCGAGGGAGGGGGTTACTTCAGCGACCCGTCAGACTATTACCTTCCTTCAGGGTCTGGGGTTCGAGATAAACTTCCCCAAGTCCCAGTTGTGTCCTTCTCAATCCCTGCAGTTTATCGGGGCCGTGCTGGACACGGTTGCCTCGGCAGGATGCCCTGATTCAGCTCAGTCAGCTGGTGTCCCAGAAGTCCTTGGTCTCAGCCAGGCTGATGATTCTCTTGGGGCACTTGGCCTCCACCATTCATGTTATGCCATTCGTCAGGTTACATCTTCGTGTCCCTCAGTGGACTCTCAGTGGTGGCAAGACGGGATCCCACTTCTCAGCACATTGTGGTGACTCCCTCCTTCAAACGCTTGCTCCGTTGGTGGGCCAGCTCTTCCAATCTGTCCAGAGGTTTGCTCTTTCTCGTGCCCCCGCCCCAGAAGGTTCTGACAACAGACTCCTGGGGAGCGCACATCGACGGCCTTCGGACTCAGGATCTTTGGTCCAGTGTGGACCGTCGCTGCCACATCAACCTCCTGGAGCTCCAAGCCATTTACAATGCTGTGGTGGCTTTTCATCATTTGCTTCGGGATCAGGTGGTCCTCGTGCACACAGACAACCAGGTGGCGATGTATTATGTAAACAAGCAGGGAGGGATGGGTTCTCTCTCTCTCTGTCGGGAAGCTCTTCGTCTTTGGCGGTGGGCGTTGTGCCACAACATCTTTCTTCGTGCTGTGTACATTCAGGGCGAACACAATTGCCTAGCGGACAAGTTGAGTCGCCTTCTTCAGCCGCATGAATGGTCTCTTCATTCCCAAACTCTGCGTCAGGTGTTTGTTCGATGGGGAACTCTGCAGATAGATCTGTTCGCTTCTCCCCTCAATCACAAACTGCCTCTCTTCTGCTCAAGGATGTACTCCCCAGATTGTCTCGAGGTGGATGCTTTCCTTCTCGATTGGATGGGCAGGTTCCTCTATGCGTTTCCTCCCTTTCCTCTGATTCTACAGACGCTTGTACACCTCAAATCATTCCACGCCAACATGATTTTGATAGCGCCTCGGTGGTCTCGGCAGACATGGTTCTCCCTTTTCCTTCAACTCAGTGTCAGGGAGCCTCTACTTCTGCCTGTCTTTCCTTCTCTGCTGTCTCAGAGTCGGGGGTCGTTGCTGCATCCCAATCTGCAATCTCTGCACTTGACGGCTTGGTTCCTTTCCACCAGACGCCTTCCCTGGAGTTGTTATGGAGGCTTCTCAGAAGGCTTCTACTAGGCAGTGTTATTCTCAGAAGTGGTCTCGGTTCATCACCTGGTGTGTCTTCCACCGCGCTGAATCTCTGTCTGCCTCCTTATCCTCGGTGCTGGATTACTTGCTTCATTTGTCTCGTTCTGGCCTCAAAACGACTTCTATTAGAGTTCATCTCTATGCGATTGCTGCCTTTCATCGGCAGCTCAATGGGAAATCGCTCTTGGTCCATCCGCTAGTCTCTCGCTTCATGAGGGGTCTCTTGAATGTTAATCCTCAACTCAAGCCTCCCCCGGTGGTTTTGGATCTTAACGTGGTTTTTGCTCAATTGATGAAACCTCTGTTTGAACCTCTGGATAGGGCCCATCTGAAGTTCCTCACTTGGAAGATACTGTTCCTCGTTGCTCTCACCTCGGCTCGCAGGGTTAGTGAGCTGCAGGCTCTGGTTGCGGACCCGCCTTTTATTGTCTTTCATCATGACAAGGTGGTCCTGTGTACTCATCCTAAGTTCTTGCCTAAGGTGGTTTCGGATTTCCACCTTAATCAGTCTATTGTCCTTCCGGTATTTTTTCCTAAGCCCCATTCTCATCCTGGGGAAGTGGCGTTTCACACTCTTGACTGTAAGCGGGCGTTGGCTTTTTACCTCCATCGTACCCGGTCTCATCGGAGGGATCCTCAACTTTTCTTGTACTTTGATCCTAATCGGTTGGGACATCCTGTTTCCAAGCGCACCTTGTCCAACTAGTTAGCTGCTTGTATTTCCTTCTGTTACGCTCAAGCTGGTCTTTCGCTGCACGGTCGGGTCACGGGGCATAAAGTCCAAGTGATGGCGGTGTCGGTCGCTTTTCTCAGGTCCACACCTATTGAGGAGATCTGTAAGGCCGCTACTTGGTCTTCGGTTCATACCTTCACCTCTCACTATTGTCTGGATGCTTTTTCCAGATGCGACGGCCAATTTGTTCAGTTGGTTTTGCGTAATCTGTTTTCATAAATTGCCAACTTTCCCTCTGTCCCTTTTTGCTTAGCTTGGAGGTCATCCACATGTAGAGAATATGCTGCCTGCTTGTCCTGGGATAAAGCACAGTTACTTACCGTAACAGGTGTTATCCAGGGACAACAGGCAGATATTCTTGCAACCTTCCCACCTCCCCAGGTTGGCTTCTTTGCTAGCTATCTGAACTGAAGACCACGAGAAGGGGTTGCGCCCTCTAGTGGAGCAGGAAGGCACGCATGCGGGTGCAGCACTAGCAAACTTGAGATCTTCAATCAAGTTTGCTTGAAAAGCTGTCCGCGTCGGGGTTTCGTGGATGACGTCACCCACATGTAGAGAATATCTGCCTGCTGTTCCTGGATAACACCTGTTATGGTAAGTAACTGTGTTTTCCTCATGGACCCCTGGTAGGATAAGGCAGGTTGTAGGAAAAGGAAGATGGATTCAGAGATGTAGGATGTTCTTCGTTGCATTGGAAGAAAAGGAAGTAAGAAGGTCAGAGAATAAAGCCTAGAGGTTTCTGCCATTGAAAGTAAGGGAAATAAATCCCACATATCTCAAGCCGTCTTCCTTGTTACAGAGCCCATATGATAACCACAGTGCACATATGAGAGCTATGAACCTACACACACTGTTTGGAATGTTGAAGGTTAGCGGAAATGAGCACAAATGTCTTGTACCTACTTATGCACAAGTATCAGGAATAGGTCTTAACAGAGATTTCGGCAGTTGGAACCCAAGCACAGTACTGGGTAAAGCTAAGAAAAAAAAAAATTTTTAATTTAAATTTAATCAGGTTAGGCAGTCTGGATGGACCATTCGGGTCTTTATCTGCCGTCATCTACTATGTTACTATGTAGGTCACGGGATCCACCCGTATTAGAGGAACAGCTTCACAATGAGATGCTAGCCACAGGAGGAGGTCAGCTGGGCCCGAACAATTGCAAAGAGGGGAAGCATGTTAATACATTGGAAAAGTCCCCACCTCAAACAGTCAGAACACCTACACTTATCCTGTAGCTTCAGAAAAAGGCAACTGAACTATAGGTTTGATTTGTACTTAAAACAAAGGGGGTGCTAAATCAACATATATGCTAAACTAACACCTGCATGTTATTGTATGGATGTGTTACTTCATGTGTTGATTTAGGACTTTTGTTTTTGGTAAAACAAAACAAAAAAGAGGTCCTAAATTGCTAGCTCTTATGAAGCCCTTGTATGGTGACGATGAAAGTCTTGGACATCCAACCTGCAACAAGAATATGAAAGCTGTTAGCTATTTGAAATGTGGTCAGTTCTTCATAAGACCTACTAATGGAATGATATACAGGAGCAACATAGTGAGTCAGCCAAAAAACTAAGATAGCTATATTAGATTCTCACCTATTAGTCCACCTTTAATACTTGAGCTGCTACCAATAACTTCTTGCTTTGGTGGTCAGGGACATCTGAGCTTTAACTGCTGCCTAGAGAAAGAGGCATGATCACATTCAGTCATATGAGAGAGACAGAGAGAGAGAGACAAAGACACAGAGAGAAGCTTTTTGGGATTCATATAAATATGCTCACTATTATCCCAAGAAATGGGCCATCATTAGGTTGTCCCTGACCACCTGCCCTTTTCTATGCTCCTCTTGCTCTGGTAGCAGCCTCTGTCTAGGTTGGATGTCTTCATCGTCACTGTCTTGGACCGGCTCAGGAGGGTCTGGCATCCTTCTACTCACCGCTATGTTATGTAGCATGCAGCACGCAACAAACATCTTACACACCTTGTTGGGGCTGTAGAGTAGTTGCCTTCCTGAGTGGTGTAGACAACTAAAGCGGGACTTGAGCAAACCAAATGCATGTTCAATGATGACCCATATGGTGTTCTGGTTATACCGCACCTCCTCCGGCTGTTGGGGATGCACAACTGTGGTCATCAACCATGGCCTCAGGGGATAGGCATGATCACCTGCAAGAAGAAACAATATTAGAAAAGGGGCACATATCTGTTGTACATTGTTCTGCATCATCCTCCAAAGTTTGCCATGACCCTGTGGTAAAATGAGAGAAAGGTGGTTAATGTAGCAAAGCTTTATTTGCGTTTCCGGGAAGAGCTCAGAAGCCTCATCCAAAGTTTTAACAGTACGCAAAGTACCATTAAGGTAAAAAAGTAAACCTTTTTTACCTTAATGGTAAAAGTAAACCAAACGGATAGCGCCACCTGTAGCTAATGTTTCTCTCATGAAGTAAGCGCAATAAAGGTTTCAATTCTGCTCTGCGATGTAGTCACTGCCAAGAGGTCTTGATAAATTTCCAGAGCAAAAGTATCCCACTTAAAATCCTCCATACCTCTGGCCTTATGATAAATCGCCTCTTTCACTTTAAAGTCCTTGATAATAATGAAACTTTACTTTAAAAATAGGCTGACCAAATTTTGTGGAGATTTGGTTAGAATTTTTCCTGATGTCTCAAGAGCAACGCAGCTAAGAAGGAAAGAATTTTTGAAATTAAGAATGAGTCTTAGCACTTGAGGCATCTTTTTACCTATAATTTCCATGTAAATGTCTTGTCAGAGTACAATACAAAAGCAAAAAACCTCCCAAACCCCAAGAATAGTAACCGGACAAGGGAGAGAGACAAGAGCAGGACCAACGAAACAACACACCACAATCTGTAAATGATTTTTAATACACGGGAGAGCCCTCAGTCACACAGCCACCCACTGAAAGACTCAGTGGAACAGGCTGTCACTTGGCTTACACCCAGAAGAGTGTTAACTGTGAAACATCCCCGGGCTCTACTCCGTGTTTTTTTCAATAAAGTGCACCCAACAGTGCTAAGTGTGAAAAAAGATATAAATGAATCAAAAAAACACACTTTACCATTAACTACAATTGTCTCTGCCCCTTGTCCAGGGGGCCAAAGCGTCCAAATCCAGCAGAACAGAAAAACCAACAGGAAGTACTTAGCTTCTCCGTGGAGACAAACAGCCAGCAAATATATTATTCGTCCAACGGGACTCCGTTTCGGGGGTGCACACCCCCTTCTTCAGGAACGGCTGGGCTGCGCTGTGACCATCTCAATCATCCGGCACAGCATAGATTGACAAAGCAGGAAATGGCGCTGGACCGAACAGAACGCCTCCAATTTAAACTGCGGACCTACTGATGTGATTGGGTGGAAAAACACACACGTGACTCCCTCATAGAAAACAACACAGCCCTAAATCAGCTGAAGGGAGACTGCTAAAAAAGCAAAAAGATGACGTCTTGCTGAACAAAACACCCCATAAAGCAAATATTAAAAGGCATGTTGCCATTCGATGTAATCATTATGTCCAGTGGGAGCCAGTGCCTGGAGTTCAAAAATCCAATACTGCTCCCTCCGTTGTAACCACAGTACTTTATCTCCCTGATAATTCTCATAGACCTGTTCAACAATAGACCAGCGTAAATCCTGAAAGGTATGGCTGAGCTGAATACAATGTGGCACCAGCGGAGAGTTCATTGACTGGGTGTTTATACGTGAGCGGTGCTCAATGAGACGAGTCTTGATTTTTCTTTGAGTACGGCCCACGTATACCATGCAACATTCTAAGTGCAGTGACATCTGTGATCTATGTAAAAACACTATTGAGGGTAATACATGGCAACATCCGAAGACTCTTAAAACGTATGCCCTCAAATCAGTCACCACATGTAGTTCCATGGAGGTGATATATGTCATCACATGCCCTTGTTGCATGGTATACGTGGGCCGTACTCAAAGAAAAATCAAGACTCGTCTCATTGAGCACCGCTCACGTATAAACACCCAGTCAATGAACTCTCCGCTGGTGCCACATTGTATTCAGCTCAGCCATACCTTTCAGGATTTATGCTGGTCTATTGTTGAACAGGTCTATGAGAATTATCAGGGAGATAAAGTACTGTGGTTACAACGGAGGGAGCAGTATTGGATTTTTGAACTCCAGGCACTGGCTCCCACTGGACATAATGATTACATCGAATGGCAACATGCCTTTTAATATTTGCTTTATGGGGTGTTTTGTTCAGCAAGACGTCATCTTTTTGCTTTTTTAGCAGTCTCCCTTCAGCTGATTTAGGGCTGTGTTATTTTCTATGAGGGAGTCACGTGTGTGTTTTTCCACCTAATCACATCAGTAGGTCCGCAGTTTAAATTGGAGGCGTTCTGTTCGGTCCAGCGCCATTTCCTGCTTTGTCAATCTATGCTGTGCCGGATGATTGAGATGGTAACAGTGCAGTTCCTGAAGAAGGGGGTGTGCACCCCCGAAACGGAGTCCCGTTGGACGAATAATATCTTTGCTGGCTGTTTGTCTCCACGGAGAAGCTAAGTACATCCTGTTGGTTTTTCTGCTCTGCTGAATTTATTTTATTTATAACTTGTCATTTTTTTTGTTCAAATGTAGATTGTGTGAACTTAAGTACATTGGGGGGAGTTGAACTCCTATCAAGTTTACATGCTAAGCTTCATTCTAAGCGTTGTGCTATATAAGCATTTGTTTTTATAACTGTAGTTTCGACGTCGTAAAGTATGTAATCTACGGAGTTTATGTAGCATGGAGCGGATGCCGCAAGCATGCCCAAGCGGCACCAAAAATGTCATTGCGTTTTTTGACGTTGTGATGTCATAGAATTGCTGATTCTTCATATGCAGTTATTTCTCCTAAAATGGCTGCCAGGAGACAGCCAAACTTTTCTACAGCTGACTCAAAGCTTCTGGCCAGGCTGTTCCTGGCTCATGAGCATCATTATTTCATCACCCCTGGCCACCGCAGGTCGTACCTCCAGTTCAGGGAGTCCTGGACCCGCCTGACCCAGGGGTACAATAGAAGAGCCTGTCCCAGGGAAGTAAGTATTCCTAGTCAGGTTCTCACAAATAATAATATAAAAAGTAATGATGATGTAAACCTGTATCAATCAAATTGGTCATGTTTTTTTGGTAAATCTTGATTCATTTTTAAAACTACAATTGTGCATAATAAATATTTTACATTCAATATTAACATTAAAGCACTTCCCAAAGGAGTAGTAGTAGCGTCTCAACTGACAAACTATAGCACATCTTTCCAATTCACAGCATAGCATTTGTAATGGAAACATCTTGAAATCAACTTTGTCAAAGGAAAAAATATATTATGTCATTTCAAGTACCTACAACTTTCCTTTGACATATGTATGTATCAATCTGCAGGTCTAGGGAGATAGTGGCATAACGTTTAAAGCGACAGTGTCAGTACTCTTGACGATGGGGGTTTAAAGCCACACTGCTCCTTCTGACCAAACTACTTCATTGCCCCAGCTGTATTATATGAATGATTGTAAGCCTACCAGGACAGGAAATATTGCTTGACTAGATTAATAAAGTCATGAAAACTTTAATGTCCCAGGTACAGTAGATAGATAGTAAGGCCACCAGCACTGAAAGGGGAAAATGCTGGAGTACGTGAAGACACTGATGTAAAACATGTGGCAGGTGGGGGTGGAGGCAGGCATCAAAGAGGATAGGGGCTCTTGGAGGCCAGCATATCTTTCACTTCATTTTTATGTGATTACAGAGGTCAACACAGTGCTATATGGCACTCATCATATCCTTCTCCTTTCTTTCTCTCTCTCTACATTATCCAGGTTGAGGATCTCAGGAAATGGGATCACCTGCTAAGGCGACAAGAACAGGCCTTCCTTGAGGGGTTGAGGGAGGAAATGCACGCAGAAGCCGGTGAGTAATGAGTCCAGAGTGTGGCTCTTTGTGATCAGCCTACCAGAATAAATAGATGACAATGCTTGAGTAGCTGTAAACTATTCTTAATCATAAAATCTGCAGAAAAGCCGCTATTGTGATATCATAAAACCCTCCTCTGTTATGTCACAATGGCTTTATGGTCTTCTACTTGCCTCACTTACTTACGCTACATTTTGATGTTTACAGTGGAGTACGTGCTTTGTGCGTCCTGTTATTAGCATTTGAAGAAAATAAAGCAGTAAAGAATGGCATGTTCAAAAGTGTTGTTTACATACTTGACTGTATCCTGTTTCCCTCTTGTCAAGCAGCAGCAGCAGTGCATGCACCCCCTCAGGAGATGGCAACAGTGACCCCAACCTGGGCCCCAGAGGAGAGAGAGGAAGTAATGGAGGGAGCCCCACCCTGGTCCTCACAGGAGGAGGAGGAAGAGGAATCAGGGGGAGACTCCCCTTGGCTCCTGCAGCAGCAACACTACTACCACCACCCCTGCTTCCTGCAGCAGCACCATCACCACCCCTGTCTCCTGCAGCAGCACCTCCACCACCCCTGTAGCAGCTCCTGCACCAGTACCACCACCCCTGCCACCAGGATCCCCACCATCACCATCCCCTGTTGGACTTTCCCCTTCTCCCAGCTATAGCCCTTCCCCTCACTCTCCTGCCCTTCTTGTTCCTGATCCCAACCCACCCCCTTTCCTTGCTGTCCTCCCCAGGAGCAGCCTGACCAGCCTCAGGAGGGGGCGGGCAGGCAGACTGACTCCCTCTCTGCCCTCTTGGAGGAGGTGCAGTTATTGAGAGTGTACCTGGAGAGGCTGGAACATGCCCTCCTTCGGCTGGTAGCTGAAAGAGGGCATGGTTCCAGCAGACATGAATCCTCTCCATGACTGCACCTCTTCCTCCTCCCTGCCATTCCTTTTCAAAATAACAACAAGCTGACATAGAGAAAGTTTGACAATCTTTATTGGTATCTCTCATTCTATTATCTGCTAGCCACTCAGATGTAGAATCATTGCAGAATCCAGGAAAGAAGCAAGCGAGTGTAACTGTATACAACTGTAGCTAGATGATATGAGATCCCAGCTATGATCTGCAAAGTAAGCCACTCCCGGTTCCAAAGCAGATGCCTACATCAGGAAGAGAAAATAAGTCACTGTGGTAGAATTGTTGAAGAAAAGGGCTGCTGCTAGGAACAGTCAGGCTCTACAATAGGAGGATGCCCAAATGAGACATGTGGGGTTTTCTTCCTTCCACTGAAGGCAATGGAAGTAAAGCCCAGATTTCTCAATCCATCCTCCTGGTTCTGGAGCTGTATGGTAACTACACCCTAAAGAAAGCAGCCTGCACTGCTTTGGTAAACCAGGTATGGAAACAGGAACATACTTCCCTATAAATCACAAAGATGCACAGGTCTCAGCAAGACAAAACAGGATCTGACAGTACCACAGCAAGAACTACACTTGGCTGTCCAGGACACCTGAAAATAGAAAAGAGGAGAAGCCGGTTTACACATTGGAGATGTTCCTAGGGTTGACTATATATATAGCTTCAGAAACAAGATCAAAATCTGTCCTTCCTTCCCTGAAGCAATGTGTTAATCCCCTTTATGTTGAGCTGCTTAGCTTACATCAATAGTATGGAGTGGCACACTACTTAGATCTCACCGTGGTGTAGTGGTTAGAGCCTGTTGCCTTAACGTGCTGATGGTGTGGGTTCAAATCTCACCAAATCACTTGTAATCCTCCACTGCTCCAGGTCTATTACATAAAGTTGTGATAAATGTTTCAGCACCTGTTTAGAGCTCATTTGAGAGAATAGGCTAAATGAAATAAATATGACTGCACATAAGAACAGGAATGCATGGCATGGTGTCCTATGAGCCCAGAACTATTGTCTCTGAAATTCATCAAGGACACCCATGTGACGAGAAAAATAAAAGTGTGAAAAATGTTAGCATTGTGAACATTTATTTCATTCATCAGAAAAGCTACTCAGGTGTACTTCAGGTATAGTTAAACAGTCAAGTGAAGGATACTAGATTAAGCAAATAAAGGTTACTATATATCATACTCACCTATAACTCTTTGCTGGTGTTCTGACCTGCTCTTCTGGCCTCTGGCAAACACATTGGGGTGATGAGCATAGTCAACCTGAAATGAAGAGTAGAGAGGAACATGTTATGTATCAAAAATTAAACACTGAAGTTGTGGCAGAATGTCACATCACAGTCTCCAAATAACACCTAGAATTAACAGAAGCACAAACACACTTTTGGACTCCTTTTTAGAAGAGGCAGCTGCAGCTGAACCCTTTTTATAATAAGGATGCCTAACCCATTAG
This sequence comes from Geotrypetes seraphini, assembly GCF_902459505.1. Classification (NCBI taxonomy): domain Eukaryota; kingdom Metazoa; phylum Chordata; class Amphibia; order Gymnophiona; family Dermophiidae; genus Geotrypetes; species Geotrypetes seraphini. The sequence continues at coordinate 282,934,912 of NC_047085.1, read as the reverse complement.
GCATCCATTAATTTTCCACCTGAACCATGTGCACTGATTGAATGTACCCACCCCCAACATATATGAGCTATTGTTATCAATGAGTTCTTATACAGAACTATTCCACAACTGATTTTGACCTGCCTGTAATTTGATTATACATAGAATTAGCTTTAGCTCTATAAGTAAAACCTCTCAGGTGTGTGAACACATTCATTTTACTTACATAGCCATTTTGCTGGCACCATAATTTCTATCAGCATGGGTGCTGTTGTAACTAACACACCTGGACTGAATTTCTTATCACTCATTTTGTCAGCCCTGTGGAATTGAGAGAGAGAGAGAGAGTTATGGGAGATATCAGGAGTATCAAAAAGTACAAAGAGAACCATTATAAGCAATAACACACATTTGAAGTCCACAAAAAGAAGTCAGTTCTGCCTAGTTTTTTTTGTCATAAGGACACTTAAGTAACTTGCAATATATCATTCTCACCTGGACTTGCTATCTGAGCTGCTAGCAAGCTGGTGCTGTGAAGCTGCTTCTAGAAAAGATAAAAAATTTTTTTAGAAAGACATCTATTACAAATTACTATAGCTGCTAATGGCTCTGTGGAATAGAGAGAGTTGGGGCAGATATAGGAAAGAAAAAGTTAAGACTATGAGAAAGAGTAAGGTCTCAAAAGTCAGCAGAAGCAATAGGACAGAATAGAAAGGAAAAACCCTACTCACCTGGATTTTCTTATACCCGAGCACGCCTATATGACATCTGATGTCACCCACGCTTGGATTTTGGTGGGAAGCATTAATGATGCCTATTGGGCACCGTTAGGGGCAGCACAGTTTCCTCTGCCTCCTAACCACACAATCCCATTGGGTGTCCTATGGGATTGTGTGTGAAAGTGTTCTATAAGAAGCTTGGAAAGCTGCCTGCACTTCGCAACATGGTTCCCAAAAGAAAGTCTAATTTTCTGCCTGGAGAGTTGCGGATCTTTGTGGCCAAAGTCGGGGCCAACTATGATGCAGTTCACCATCAGGGCTGTGATATAGAAGCTCTGAAAAAATGGTGGCGTGCCCTGCAGAGAGAGGCCCGGCGGAAGCAAGAACTGATCAATGCGCAGGGTCCTTGCGGCGACCTCCAACTGACTATCCTGGAGAGTGAGGTGATGGACATAGTGGGTCCTAGAACAGCACCTGTTGGGAGTTATTCATACTTTCCTGGGGCGCCAAGGTACAAACACTTTACATAGAAGCCATTGCCTTTATTTTTTATTTTTTCTCATTTTTTATTAATTTTCAAAACTACAACTGTGCAATACAACCAATGCAACTCATAGTAATACAATAAAAGCCATTGCCTGTTTTGATACTCTTGCCAGACTAACATGTGTAATAAGTTGCCTATGTTCCATATCTTAACCTGCATGATACCTTGTAAATGACCAGATGCAAAGATGTACAGTATTGTGACCTGTGATGCAATTCAAAAGATGTTCTCAGACGTTACCCCTTTCAATTGATACCAATGTGTATTTTCTTGTCTTTTTGCAGAGGCGTCCCATCCTCCTTCTGCTGCTGAAAGGGATGAAGGGGAAGAGGAGGAGGAGGAAGAGGAAGAGGCCAGGCCATCGTGTGCCGCCCCTCCTCCTCCTCAACCACTGCACCAGCACTCCCCCTTCATTCCCACAATGACAACAGGGCAGCAGAGGAGGGGGAAGTGTTGGAGGGGGATGAAGAGGTGGTTGAGGTCGGAGCCCTGGGGGAGGAGGATTTTCATCAGGGTTATGAGCTAGAGGCCCCCCTGATGAGGTTAGGAGCAACATCCATCATAGACAGGGCTTGCTCATTAGGGAGGTGGCTGAGATTAAAGAAGCCACATGTGTCCTCGCCAGGGAGGCCCAAATCATGAACCAGCACTTGGCCTCCCTGGTAGCAGAGCAGGCTGCTACATGAGCTGAGTAGGCTGGTACATGCCGTGCTCTGGAGGACATGTGTGGCATTCTTAGACACCTTCTCCCCAGCCATCACCCAGACTCACTCCCCTGGGGATCCTGGCGCTCAAACCACCTCCCAGCCTTCCTCCAGCCAGGCCACCAGGCAGGGTTCCCCCGGCCACATCTGCCACCTATGCCCAGGGTCAGGACCGTGGCTGGGGAAAGGGACCCCATTAGGACCCACTATGTCCTTCTAACAGACTCCCAGGCCAGTCATGCAGCATGAACCCTGTGGCTCCGCTGGACCTCCTCTGCATGTACACACCACAGCCTCTATATTACGGTTCAGTCATTGCAAATCTTTCATCCAGATACCCTCCTGGCCTGAGTACCAATCCTCATCAGCTTCAACTCCCATAGAGGGCATCATAGTTGGATAATAACTATTACAACCCACCAAGGATCCGCAGCTCTCCAGGGGACATAACATCCTAGGAGCCATGTTGCCACCTTCATTCACCACTCCAATTGCAAGCCGCTGAAACTCTGCCATCTATTTGCATCCTGGACATTTGCCTTGGAGGTGGAAACTGGCATCTATTTGCACCCTGGACATTTGTCTCACTTCACAGAGGTGATAACTCTGCCATCTATTTGCACCCTGGACATTTGTCTCACTTCACAGAGGTGGAAATTCTGGCATCTATTTGCAACCTGGACATTTGCCTTGGAGGTGAAAACTCTGGCATCTATTTGTACCATGTATTATGCATTTTTCCATCTATTATGTACAACAGCAAGCCAATGGATTTTTTTTTACAATAAAATCAATCAAATAAATTAAACATATAGCTGGCAGTGTGTTTGAGTTTCTGAATATATTTTATTCATTAGGTGCTTCACTAAACTACATTGCTGTTTCATATGCTTTACAGAACATAAGAAGTGCCTCTGCTGGGTAAGACTAGAGGTCCATCGTGCCCAGCAGTCCAGGACCTCTATCTATACCCCTCTATCCCCTTTTCCTTCAGAAAATTGTCCAATCCCTTCTTGAACCCTAACACCGTACTCTGTCCTATCACGCCCTCTGGAAGTGCATTCCAGGTGTCCATCACACGTTGGGTGAAGAAAAACTTGCTAGCATTGGTTTTGAATCTGTCCCCTTTCAACTTTTCCAAATGCCCTCTCGTTCTTGTAGTTTTCGAAAGTTTGAAAAATCTGTCCCTCTCTACTTTCTCTATGCCCTTCATGATGTTGTAAGTCTCTATCATGTCCCCTCTAAGTCTCCTCTTCTCCAGGGAAAAGAGCCCCAGTTTCTCCAGTCTCTCAGCGTCGCTCTCCTCTGGACCCTCTCGAGTATCGCCATATCCTTCTTAAGGTATGACAACCAATATTGGACGAAGTACTCCAGATGCGGATGCACCATCGGCCGATACAATGGCAGGATAACTTCTTTTCTTGATTATACCTAGCATTCTATTTGCTCTCTTAGCGGCCGCTGCACACTGTGCACATTGTCTTATCAACTATTACCCCCAATTCCCTTTCCTGGGTACTCTCACTCAATAACATCCCTCCCATCGTATAGCTGTACCTAGGGATTTTGCTTCCTACATGCAATACTTTACATTTCTCTACATTGAACTTCATCTGCCATCTCGTCGCCCACTCCCCAAGCTTGTTCAGGTCCCTTTGTAATTCTTTGCAGTCCTCTTTAGTCCGAGCATCACTAAAAAGTTTGGTGTCGTCTGCAAATTTTATTATTTCACACTTCATTCCTGTTTCTATATCATTAATAAATATATTGAATAGCAGCGATCCAAGCACCGACCCCTGCAGAACACCACTCATGACCCTCCACCAGTCTAAGTAGTGGCCCTTTACTCCTACCCTCTGCTTCCTGCCCGCCAACTAATTCTTGATCCATCTGTGTACATCTCCTTCCACCCTATGGTTCTTCAGTTTCCGAAGTAGGCGTTAGGCACGATCTCTCCTTGCAGAAGCCATGTTGGCTTGTGATTAGAAGTTTATTTCTTTCAAAATGCTCGATTCTGTCTTTCTGCCATTTTACCCAGAACCGAGGTCAGACTCACCGGTCTGTAGTTCCCCCGGGTCTTGATCCCTTTTTAAAGATGGGCATAACATTGGCTATCTTCCAATCCTCCGGGATCACTCCTGTTTTCAGGGATAGATTGCAAACTTGCTGTAGTAGTTCTGCTATTTCCTCCTTTAGTTCCTTCATAACCCTTGGGTGGATTCCGTCCAGGCCCAGCGATTTGTCAGTTTTTAATTTTTCTAACTGCCTGCATACGTCTTCAAGGCTTACTGTCCCAACCTTGTCATGAATGACCACCAGGCCAGTTAGGTTTTGAGGATAGCCCTAATGGATATGCATGGGGTTAGATTTGATGCCTGACACCTCCATTAGATGCTAGTCTCTCATGCATACTCATTAGGGCTATCCCTTACAATCTTCTTATCCCACCTTTCACAACCTAGCTCCCCCATGCATCAACATCTGTCCCTCTCTTTTCTGTTCTTCTCCTTGCTGAACACCAATGCAGGGGGGGGGGGTTGGAACCTACATGGCATCTTTCCTTTCCACCTCAAAACCTAGCATTTTTCCCTAACCTCCTTTCATCCCCTGTGTCAGCTTTTCACCTTTTCTCTTCCCAAATGCCCTCCCATCCCAGATCTCTCCTTACCTCCATGATAGCCACCATCTCTCCCTTTTATCTTCTCTCATTCCATACCACTGTCCAGCATATCTCTCTCTCCTAACCTCTGTTTCTGGTCCCCATCACTCCCCCTCCCCCAAGTCTGGCCATTTCTAGACACCTCTCCTGCATTCAACTTAAGAAAATCATTAATATCTATCCCATTTGGTGCAGTAGCGTCTAAACACAACTTCACATCCATTCCACTTGGAGTTAATTGGTAGCTCGTGGGCCCCCTGTGCTTTTTCTTTTTGGTGTAGTCTACTGACATGGAAAATGGAGGTGGAGACATTGGGGGAAGACCATGACATTATGAAAGCAGGGAGAGTGGTGGGCATGGGCCTCTGTGTCTAACCTGGGCTGGCCCCTTCTTATCCCCTCCACACTTAACACAAAAGCAAAGCTCTTAGTCATTCTTCACACCAACACCCAGAAAACTCTATGCACAAAACAAATACATATAATGGGGGTGGGGAGGAGTGGCAAAGGCAGAAGGTAGTACAAAGGACAACAGGAATAGACTGGAAACTAGGAGCCTCCAACTGCGGCAAGGAGGCAAAGTTCCTGGAGGTGCTAGGGGATTGCTTCCTGGAGCAAATGGTAAAAGAGCCGACAAGAGGCGACGCCACCTTGGACTTGGTCCTAAATGGTCTCACGGGACCGATAACAGAAGTAGAAGTCATGGCTCCACTGGGAACGAGTGATCACAATGTAATCAACTTTAAACTGGACATCGGGAAAGGGAAACATGCCAAAACCTTAACCACCACCTTAAACTTTAAAAAGGGTAAATACGATTGCATGAGAGCCATGGTAACAAAACGACTCGAGAAGATGGTGGACAAACTTGAAACAGTAGATCAGGCATGGTGCCTATTGAAAAATACTATTGCAGAAGCGCAAGATCTCTATATTCCGAGGATTTCTAAAGATCGGAGAACTAAAGGCAAAGGAAAACCGGCATGGCTTACCATACAGGTGAAGGAAGCCATAAAAGAAAAGAAGGACTCTTTCAAAAAATGGAAATGCACAAAGACAACCGAAGCCTGGAACAAACATAAAGATGAACAGAAGAAATGTCACAAGGCGGTGAGGGATGCAAAACAGGACTATGAGGAAAAAATAGCCCGGGAGGCCAAAAACTTCAAGCCCTTCTTTAGATACGTGAAGGGGAAAAAACCTGCAAAAGAGGAAGTGGGACCCCTGGACGACAAGGGAAGAAAAGGGTACATCAAGGAAGATAAACAGATCGCAGACAAACTAAATTCCTTCTTTGCGTCCGTCTTTACGAAGGAGGACACCTCAACAATACCTGAAGCGGAGAAACTGTTTACAGGAGAAATAGAGGACAGCCTCACCACAGTTGAAGTGAACTTAGATCAGATATACTACCAGATCGACAAACTTAAAAGTGACAAATCCCCTGGACCGGATGAAATTCACCCAAGAGTCTTGAAGGAATTGAAGGTTGAAATCGGAGAGTTATTGCAAAAACTTGCAAACCTGTCAATCAGAACTGGTCAGATACCAGACGACTGGAAGAAAGCGAACGTCACGCCAATTTTCAAAAAAGGATCGAGAGGAGAACCGGGCAATTATAGACCTGTGAGTCTTACGTCTGTCCCAGGCAAGATGATTGAATCACTGATCAAGGATAGCATAGTTCAGCACTTGGACACACACGACTTGATGAAACCCAGTCAACATGGATTCAGGAAAGGGAAATCGTGTTTGACGAATTTACTCCAATTCTTTGAGACCGTGAACGAGCAAATTGATAGTGGAAAGCCGGTGGACATAATATACTTGGACTTCCAGAAAGCGTTCGACAAAGTTCCACACGAAAGACTTCTCAGGAAACTACAAAGCCATGGCATAGAGGGAGATATACAAAGATGGATAGGCAAATGGCTGGATAACAGGAAGCAGAGAGTGGGCATTAATGGGAAGTTCTCTGACTGGGAGATAGTGACTAGTGGTGTACCCCAGGGCTCAGTACTTGGACCGATCCTTTTTAATATTTATATCAATGACTTGGAAAACGGAACATCCAGTGAGATCATCAAGTTTGCAGATGACACAAAACTCTGCCGGGCAATCAGATCGCAGGAGGATAGAGAGGAACTCCAGAGCGATTTGTGTCGGTTAGAAAAATGGGCGGAGAAATGGCAGATGAAGTTCAACGTGGAGAAATGCAAGGTAATGCATTTAGGCAGTAAGAATAAGGAATACGAGTACAGAATGTCAGGTGCAAGTCTGGGAAAAAGTGTACAAGAAAGGGATCTGGGTGTACTGATAGATAGGACCCTGAAGCCGTCAGCACAATGCGCGGCAGCGGCAAAGAAGGCAAATAGAATGTTGGGCATGATAAAGAAAGGAATCTCGAGTAGATCGGAGAAAGTTATAATGCCGCTTTATAGGGCAATGGTCAGACCCCACTTGGAATACTGCGTCCAACATTGGTCTCCCTACCTAAAGAAGGATATAAAACTGCTGGAGAGGGTGCAGAGACGAGCAACCAAACTAGTGAAGGGTATGGAGAAACTGGTATATGAGGATCGACTTAAAACACTGGGATTGTTCTCCCTTGAGAAAAGGAGACTGCGTGGGGATATGATCGAGACCTTCAAAATACTGAAAGGAATCGACAAAATAGAGCAGAGAAGATTATTTACATTGTCCAATTTGACACGGACAAGAGGACATGAAATGAAGCTAAGGGGGGACAAGTTCAGGACTAATGTCAGAAAGTTCTGCTTCACACAGAGAGTGGTTGGCATCTGGAATACTCTCCCAGGGGAGATTATTGCAGAATCGACAGTCCTAGGCTTCAAAAGCAAACTAGATGCATATCTCCTTGAGAGAGGCATATAAAGTATGGTTGGCTATAAAATAAACCAGGTGTATACCTGGCAGGGCCTCCGCGTGTGCGGATCGCCGGACTTGATGGACCGAAGGTCTGATCCGGAGATGGCGCTTCTTATGTTCTTATGTTAACAGCGAGATCATAGCACAAAGTCTCATAGAGGAAATTGAACACCACAAGCACCAACTCACATGGGAGTCTTAAAAGGCAAAACTTGCTGTAGCAAAGCCCTCTATATACTATGCATGCCTAATTAGCGTCTGACATCATAAGCACCATTAGGACTTCCCGCTAACATTCAAATCTGATTGGATGTGCTTTGGATGTAGTTTTGCCAAATACAGCTGTATTGACTTTTTAATCATTTCCTTCACATCTCTAAGCTTTGACAAGAAGCCATTTGTTATCTGCTTAGTCTGTAGAGGTTCTGTTATCATGTTCTAAACAAAGTTCTCTCTATAGCTCTTTGCCTTAAAGCACTGCTTTTATCTTCCATACATCAGGGGTTCAAGTCTTGAGTGAGGTTAGCAAATAGTTTATATTCATTTTTCACCCAGGAAACCTGCAAATTGTTTAGCCATGCCTTTGCTTAAATATATTTTACTTCAGCTTTTATTATCTGTAGCTATTGTCTTATTTTTAAAGCAGCCTGTTCTCTCTCATCCCCCCCCCCAACTCTCAAGCCAAACTGCATTTACCAATACTAATGTCTCTAGGATCCATCTAAACACATGTATGGTCCTTCAACACCTGTCCAAGCCCTCTGAAGTTTTAGTTAACTCTTATACCTGTTGCCCAGTGCCTATATTGCATAAATAGAAACATATTCCTACTAGAATGGCTTGTAGTTGAGAGCAAATGAAAGTATCTGATGCACCTGTGCCTGCAAATTGCAGAATGTTGATGAAAAACAACAAAGTCCACCACTTATGACAGCTGTTAGGATGCTGTGAAAAAGAGGGGGGAGGCGACGGTGGGATTTGAACCGGGGTGATTGAGAAGATGGACAAGGTACCTGGAATGCTACTAATGGCTTCTTTCAGACTGGGGAGAAGTTTCGTCCCATTACAGCTTAGGATATGTTAGCCATGGCAAGATGTAAATAAAAGTGCCTGCAAATTGCTGTTAAAAAACAGCAAAGTCCACCATATATGCTCCTTTGAGAGCTAATGGGAAGCTTTTAGGATGCTGAGGATGGGATTTGAAGTGGGGTGCTTGAGAAGATGGACAAGTCGCATTAACTTGGTATGCCACTAATGGCTTCTTTCAGACTGGGGAGAGGTTTCCTTTCATTACAGCTTAGGATATGTTAGCCATGGCAAAATGTAAATAAAATTGCCCGCAAACTGCTGTTAAAAAACAGCAAAGTCCACCATATATGCTCCTTTGGGAGCTAATAGGAAACTTTTAGGATGTGATTTGAACCGGTGAGCTTGAGAAGATGGACACTAATGGCATCTTCCTGGCAAATGAGAAGTTTCCTCCCATGACAGCTTAGGATGTCCTAGCCATGAGAAGGAGAAAATATGTTTGCCTGGAAAAGGAAATGCACTGATAAAAATGCCAAAGTTCACCATGTAGACCAGGGGTAGGGAACTCCGGTCCTCGAGAGCTGTATTCCAGTCGGGTTTTCAGGATTTCCCCAATGAATATGCATTGAAAGCAGTGCATGCAAATAGATCTCATGCATATTCATTGGGGAAATCCTGAAAACCCTACTGGAATATGGCTCTTGAGGACCGGAGTTCCCTACCCCTGATCTAGACCCTCTTATAACGGTGACAGGATAATCGTGTGCCAGACACCAGTGCGCCAACAATCAAGCACTGACAATTCAGCGCAAGAAAGAAGTGCACCGCAGGAAAACTTAGTTTTAAAGAGCTCCAATGGGGGTGTGGGGGGAACCCCTACTTTACTACATAGTATTCGCGCTGCAGTTGGGGAGGGTGCAACCACCCCCCCCTTATAGAGAAAATGGAACTTTTCCCAAAAAAATCAGAAAAAGTTCTGTTTTCTCTATACAGTAAAGTGTGTGTGTGTGTGGGGGGGGGGGTTTCCCCACTCACACCCCGGTTCAGAGCTCTTTAAAACTAAGTTTTCCCACAACACACTTCTGACATTGGAGAGGAAGTTCTGGGCCACCCAATTGCTGCCTGGCTGGCCTCGAACTTCCTCTCCGATGTTAGATGGGGGAAGGCTTGTGGGCCCGGCACTTGTGCAGTGGCTGCACAGGCCTGGTTTTTGTGGCATTGGGGAAGCAGTGAGAAATTGGAGGCGGTGGTTTGGGGGCAGGGAGAGAGAAAGAAAGGGGGCAGGGAGAGAGAGAAAGAAAGGAAGGGGAGGGTCAGAGAGAGAGGAAGAAAAAGTTGGACTCATAGAGGGACAGAGAGAGATGTTGGTTGAGGAATTGAATAAGGTCTGGAGGAGAGGAAGCATGCAGGAGGCAGAAAGAAGGGAAGAAATATTGGGTGCACAGTCAGAAGGAAGTGCAACTAGAGACTCATGAAATCACCAGTCAACAAAGGTAGGAAAAATGATTTTATTTTCAATTTAGGGATCAAAAATGTGTCTGTTTTGAGAATTTATATCTAATGTCTATATTTTGCACTATGGCCCCGTTTTACTAAACCGTGATAGCGATTTTTAGTGCAGGAAGCCTATGAGCATCAGGAGCAGCATGGGGCATTCAGCGCTGCTCCCTGCGCTAAAAACCACTAGCGCGGTTTAGTAAAAGGGGAGGGGATATATTTGTCTATTTTTGTATAATTGTTATTGAGGTAACATTGCATATTTTAAAGTCATCTGACTTGACTTTTATGAAAACCCCCCAAATTATAATTAACATTTTCTCTGCGTACAGTGTGCTTTGTGTTTTTTAAAATTTTATTGTTGGTAGGTCATTTTGACTTGGTCATTTTAAAAGTAGCTTGCAAGCCAAAAAAGTGTGGGTACTCCTGGGCTAGAGGTTTTTATGGTACATGATTGAACACATAAGAAAGTGTGTGATATATATAAATACAAATAGTAATGCAATTATGATTAGTTTGTACTTTATTTAGAATAAGAGTTAAAATAATTAGGGTTAGCACTGCATTATTTTTAGAGGGTTTTTTAGGATCAATGATAGAAATCTGGAACTGATAAGACTCAGGTTATTCCAATTCTATTCTGCACTGAGCAGGTTTCTGAGATCCTTTTTCCTTTCTTAAATGAACAGTGGCTTACTGCAACAAAAATAAGAAACTTGTTCTGGGTTGAACAGGTTTCCATCATTTGGGATAGAGTTCATCATTAGTTTAGTTAAGATAGAACTATCAAATCTTTCACTAATTTTTTATTTTTAATCTTTATTTATTATTTGAAAAATTATACAAGCATTACAATTTGAGCAGGAAAAATGAAAGAAAACAATTGACAATCTCAGAATTAATTAAGTATTATATAGGAAACATATCATTTTTTCTTCTTAGACCTAACCAAAAGAAAAACCCCCATGAGGGAGAAGACTATAGTACATGGGACTATTAATGTTAGGAAAAAAAGAAAGGAATAACTAAAAGGTGTAACGATGGCTCCTAATGTCTATATTACATCCTTTTAACTTATGGAGATCTTCTTTAAGTTTAGAAAAGTCCGAAGATGGTCAAGGAAAGAAAAGTATATTATGTCTAATGTTCCCTCTAATTTTTCATAGGCTGTGTGCACAAAAAATTTAATCTGTGCGCATTTTAAAGAAAAACTAAATTTGTGTGCGCTATAAAAATGATTGCCAGAGGGCCCGGAGTTCAGTTATGGGCATTTATGGGCAGGTCTTCGAGTTTAGTCTGAATTAACGAAACACAATGTAATTTTAGTTACACTTTATGTTAGTTACACTTTATGTAACATAAAGTCTCATTTCAATAAACATAAATTATGTTTCATTGAAATGTTTCATTGAGCGCTACCTATAAATAAGGTATTGTACTTTATACTTAAAATTTAGAAAATAGCAGCAATTTAGTTTTCAAAGTTTTTCCCTGCGATCTTTCATATTTATCCAGTCCGAATAAATTCTGTCAAGATCTGTTGAGCCTCCATCTTGAAGGTGACTCTTAACACGCATCAGCATTTCCAAATGCTCTAAATGTAAACAATTCCTTTGTTTAGTCTTCAAATTGTCCATTAGACTAAAACCACATTCACAATCTGAACTAGATGCTAAGAATGTGGCACCAATGTCCATCAATTTTGCTAAATCTGCAAACTGATCGTTCTGAAATGCAAATTTCATCATATTTGGAAAGCTGTTTATCAGATTGCTTTTGATTTTTTCTGCAACAAGGAATTTAAAGTCATTGTATTACTGAATACTAACACTTTCCTCTGGAAGAAATTGTTTATACTTTAAACAAAGAGATCTGATATGTCCATTTCCGAAGTCAAAGTTGCATTGTGATATTGCTGTACAGTCAAAAGCAGACCATTCCTCAACTTCATTTTCAGGAAATCTTTCCCCCAAATGCAAACATAGGATGTTGATGAAGGTTAATATGGAATTAGTATCCACTGAAACCTTTTCTCCAGACATCATCCTGTTGTCAAGAAGACTGTTGACTTTATCACTCCTTTATTAACCTTGTTGCCTAAGTATTGCATTCGAAGTTTGTTCAATTTACCCTGTGCAAGATGATAAGCTTCCAATTGTGTCAAACCACGTTTTTAAAATGCCATGGTTAAGGAAGCCAGTTCTGATAAGACATCATTCAAAACTTCAAGTGTAATATGAAATTGTTCACTGTTCAGCTTCTTATAACAGTACTTTGCAATAGGATCATTATCTTTGTCTTCTACAAAATATTTTAACAGGGGATCATAATTTCGAATAATTGCTTTAAGTGCAAAGTGTCTAGATAACCGGCGCACTTCATTCAGAGGTCTGAAAGCAATTGATTCAGATGCATCTGCTATTTCTTGAAATTTGCATCGTTTAGTAGAAGACCGACAGAACACCGTGTACACAGTTCTCATTACAGTTTCTACTTCTTTCATCAATTTTACTTCTTTCCATGAATCAGAAAGTCCCAAATCTTCCCGATGTGCAACACAATGTTGCTGCACTAAATGTGGAATGTCTTTTCTCAGCTGTGCTGCAACACCATCTATTTTACCCAACATAACAGAGGCACCATCAGAGGTGAACATAACCATTTTATTCAGGTCAAGTTCATGTTTCCTATAGAATTCCCTAATTGCTGTTACTATTGATGCAGAATCACATGCTTCCAACTGTAGCATCCCACCAAATGATGTCCTATACTCATTTGAATTGACTGGCAGATACTTAAAGTAGAGTATTAAGTACTTGTTGACAGAAATGTCTGTGCTTTCATCAACAGTTAACGTATGATACGTTGCTAATTTAATGTCTGCCATACGATCATCTTGCACGATGCCATTGATAATTCCAAGAAATTCAAAGGTATAGTTTTTGCTTCTCCAGCTATCAGGTATACTAACATACTTCGCCATGTGCTCATTGATATCTTGAACAGAGAGCACTGAGATATTCATCTTAATGGCCAACACAATACTGTCGACAATAACCTTAATTTTATCAGGACTGGAACGCTTCCGTTCATTACTAATTTGCCTGTTTTCTTTTTTGGTTGGGCTTTCAAGCAACATGTTAACCAGTCCCCCTCTTAATTTCGGATTTTTACTTCTGAGTTTCCTAATTCTGTCGGTATGAGATTTACTTGATAAATGGCATTTCAGAAAGTCCAGTTTCCAAACATCATCCCATATTTTTCCAGTAGAGAATTTTCCAGTTGCTTTGGCATCTTGACAATAACAACATACAACTCCATCATCGTCGTCATAGGTAAATATTTCACACAGTCGAACATGCATTGTATTTCGAGATTCCGGTGTCTCCGTTTCAACAATTTCTTCAAGCCATTCAGACCTAAAAGCTGTTGCTGCTCTCTTGCGTTTTACACTTTTCACCATTCACAGTTTAGACATTTTAAGAGTTATATCTGGTTGCAATTTAATAAACAAATACAGTTATACAATCGCAGTACCATGCTGCACACTACGATTCCATGAAATAAACAATATGGCGGAACTTCAGGAAGTCAAACAATCAGAAGTGTTTCATATCCTATGGGCCATAGGCTATGGCCCTATGGGCAATGTGACGTGTCAAGTTCAACTGTCAAAGATAACAGAATCACGTGAATGACTTAAAATTTATATTATAGCGCTTCAATAAATGTGATAAATGGGAAATCAGAACAGCTGGTCTTCTGCAACATTTCATTTTAGCAGTGAAAATCATTTTAGGCAAAAATTTATTTTTTTGTGTGTGCTATTTTAATTTGGGTGCGTGGGTTCGGCAAGTTGTGTGCGTGCGCACAAGCGCACAGCTTAGAAGGAACAGTTATTATGTCCCTGCATACTTAATGAGGCACTTGCATGGATACATTAATTGAAAGGTGGCCCCAATCTCCTTTGTTTCTTGCCTCATTACTAAGAAAAATTTTCTTCTTTCCAGAGTTTCTTTGTTCATATCAGGGAATATCCATAGTCGCTGCCCAAAAAAGGGACTTTGTGATTTTCAAAAGTAAAACTTAAAAACGGAATTTAAATCTTGCTGAAAAATAAAGGAAACAAGCAGAGTTCATTTGTTTTGAATTTTATATTAAGGAAGTTTGCTTAAAGAGTTGAGAATCCAGTCTGATAATGTTCTGGAGTTCATAGTGCTAATAGTTAATGATACTGGAACTCTCTGGGATAGCCAGAATACCCTCTACTTCCAGATAAGGGACATCTCTCACATCTGCTCAGAGCCCAGCATCTCAATACCCCCCCCCCCCCCCCACACACACACACTCTGAAATCCCTTCCTTTCCCTGGTCTACTTTAAAACATGCTCTACCCTCTAGAAAGCACTGGCAGCTGCACCAATTTGCAGATGCTACCTGTGCCAGCCATAGAGCCTTCCCTCTGCTGTATCCCATTCTCTTTGATGTCACTTTATGTTTCTGAACTGGCAGGACACAAGAGAGGGAAGGCTCTGGAGCTACTGCAGGAGTGAATGTTAATCACTGCCACCATCAGCAACCTCTAGACCAGAAAAAGGAAGGATGTTCCAAGAAGGGGGGGGGGATGCTGGACTGAAAGTGTGTGTGGGGGGGAACATGCTGTAAAGTTTAGCCCCAAAATGTAAGGTTTTGAAAGGTTAATGTTGAAGCAAAGGTGGCCTTACAATCCGCCAGGTCCTGGGTTCAATACCCTCATTAAAGATTCTGTTTAGGAAGTGAAATTACTGGCAAAGACAGCTAACAGTGCTTGCATAAAGAATATATATTGTGCAGAAATAGGTTTAATATTACAGAAAAGCAAGATTTATAAAGATATATCAAGCATTGCAATTGTACAGATAGAAATCAACTTTACAAATATAAACTGCTTCTGTGCTCTTGTGAGTGAAAGAAAAAAGACAGTTTACCTGAGAGGAAAGAGAGGGGAGGGGGTGATGTTCCAGAGAGAGAGAGAGAGAGAGGGGGGGAGGGTGTTGCAGTATTATTCTAAAAATAGAAACTATTGTATGTCCCAGTATCAATAATAATAAAATGTTAAGCGCGCATGCGCATTTGCGCTGCGTGTTCCCTGTTCCGTCGCAACGGCACAAGTGCGCATGCGCGCTTATACGTCACAGTCTCCTTTTTTTCCAGTCCGGCTCGCTGAGAGGGAGAGCGGCGCTGGCACCAGGGAGGGGTGGGGGACGCCAGTTCAGCTCGGCCGCTCCGTCTCTGCCATCTCAGCAGCCCCCGAAGCTCCTCAGCAGCCTGTCCCACTCCCTCGAGAAGGGCTCCCGATGGCGGCACTGCTGCTGGTGGCGCTGCTCCTGCTGCTGTGTACGAGCGACGCGCCGGAGCTGGACCCCACCTGTCGGCAGCGGATCGACCACATGGTGAACGGCAGACAGAGGTGAGGATGGATTGATGGGAGATGCTGGACTGTTGGGTGGATAGACAGAGGGGAGATTCTGCTCTGGTGGGGGTTGGGGAAAGGAAGGGAGGCCTACTGCTGCAAAAGGGGAGTAGGAAGACGTGCTGATGGATAGGGGGGTAAGGAAGGGAGGCCTACTGCTGGACAGGGAGAGCAGGAAGAGGTACTAATGGACAGGGGGAAAAAGGAAGGAAGGCCTACTGCTGGACAGGGGAATCAGGAAGAGGAGCTGATGGACAGGGGGTGGGGGGGGGGAAGGAAGGGAGGCCTACTGCTGTACAGGAGGAGTAGGGGGAGCAGGAAGAGGTGCTGATAGACAGTGTGACAAACCCAGCACCAGCTCTAGTTTTGCCCCTGGTAAGATCCGGTGCAGAAGAGCTGACCAGGTTGATTCTGGCGGTCAACTTGAGGCTGACCCCTCTTGCCCCTATATTCAGAAAAATAGTGGTATGGGACAGAGGCAGGTAGACTGTCAATAGCAGCCGTCAGGCTATAGGGCAGCTAGAGAAGCTACAAGGAATTTAGCTGCACCAAGTAAACCCAGGCAGAGAAAGGCTGCTTTGGAACCAAAGCCCATCCCCCGCTACAGGCTGAAGGGGATTGGCTCTGAGCTGCTTAAGAGCAGACTGATGCAAGCTGCAAGGGGAGAGGAGCGAGTGACCAGGGTGAGTCACTCCCACAGCCCAAGGCAGGGCAGGAGCCGGGGCGCCAGGCAGCAGAGCCAGAAGTCCCAGTTTGGCCTATGCAGGAGGTGGAAGAAATCCTCCCCACCTCAAGCTTTCAGATTCTTGATTGTGTGGAAGGAATGGAGGTACAAGCTACTGGCCCTATGATAGAAAGCCAGACAGAATGCATGGACATTGAATGAAAGGAAGTGAGTAACTGTGAAATAATTAGTGTTTTTTTTTCTTTCTTTTTGGGCTTTCTTTCTGTGCAAGAAAAGCCTGAAGAATTTGCTATGTGTTTGGGCTTTTATTATGATTTTTGGTGGAAGTACAATACTTACCTGAATACTGACTACTGGATTTACTTAAAGCCAAGTTTGAGCAAAAGAACCTAAAGGTTGAATATTTAAGTTCATTTTTGAACTGTGAAAATCCTGCTGTGGCTCCCGTTCCTGGGAAGCTAATTAGCTTATCTCCCTCAGCTGTTTGTTTTTGCCTTCCATGAGGTAGCTGAAGAAACGCTGAGCTGTTTGCAAAGCTGTGTTGAGCAAGGCTGTGCTGTGGCTTACTGCCTAATGAGGTATCTAATATTGTTTGTAATAAGGGTTTGTTCTGAACGTTGCCTGACTGCTGAAAGTCAGCTGTTTCATGCCTCTAAAAAATATTGCTGTGAGAAAATTTGAATTGTGTTTGAACATCAGTATAAAGTGCATTTCTGAATCAGAGTACAAGATCTCAGGAAAAACCATCTGTATGAGATTTCTGTTTTGGTATATCTTTATTTTTGCAATTGACTTTATTTTGAATGAAATGCTACAGTGACTTTGCTTTGTGTTGCACCCTTTTGACCGCTGAGGTCAGAATAAACACCTTATTCTTGCTTGAAGAATTTGGTCTGAGTGGTGGTGTTTTGGGGAACCCATACTTACCTTTTCTCTCCCAGGCCTAGGCAGTTGTCTAGGGCCAACCGAAAAGTCCTGAAGATACCTCTGGTTAAAGGGGACACGCCAGAATCCCAGTGTTTGTCACACGATAGCTCTGTGCTGAGGAGTGTTGGTGACAACAGGGGGGGAAAGGAAGGGAGGCCTACTGCTGGATAGGGGGAGCAGGAAGAGGTGCTGATGGATAGGGGGGAAAAAAAGAAAAGGAGGCCTACTGCTGGACAGGGGGAGCAGGAAGAGGTGCTGATGGACAGGGGGGAGGTAAAACAAGGGAGAAGGGCTGCTGCTGAATAAGGGGAGGTAAAAGGAAGGGAGAATGGACAGGGGGAGCACTCAAGGGGTGGTGATGGACAGCCAAAACCAAGAAAGACAGAAATACAGAAAGCGGCTAAGGAGACAGAGAGAGAAAAAAATAAAGACAAACACACACATATTCTAGCACCCATTAATGTAACGGGCTATAAAGCTAATCTTTTTATAATTTGTAAACTGTAACAATGGAGAATGGGATGTGAGAGACTGGAAAAGAAAAGAGTGAGAATTTCCAGTATCACTCTGACAGTGGTTTCTGATTAACCTATCTGTGTTAGATCATGCACCTGGGCTTACTGTATATCTTAAGCATAGACATTAACACCTCTTCGCTGTACCAAGGTCCTTTGTTACCTTTAAGCATTGATGTAATTTAGGCATTCTGGGGCAATCTAAGGCTGTTTGCACTGACATGCCCTAAGGTCAGATATGAATGATATTATCTTCCATAGGTCTCTGCTGATATTGGTAAGGCCATCTGGGCTGACACTCCATACCTACCCCCCCCCCTCTTTTTATTCTTTGAAATGAAGGCAAACAGCCAGTTTGCACTTCGAAGCTGCCTCTCTTACCTCCCCTTGTCCTGCACAATCTCCAGACTATGAAGATAAACAGTTACCATTATGAGTTCAGACCTCTGTCTTAGGTTGTACAGTCATCTGGGCAGGGAAACCCAATATGCTACATCTTACCTGTCTTTGAGTGAATGAACTATGCATAAGGGATGCAGGAAGCTTTCTCAGGAAGTTCAGGTATAAAGGTACCAAGATGCCATGAGTATGAGAATATGGGATATGAGATCATATATTTATGTCTGACCCTGGTATTCAATGCAATAGGCCATGGCAGATCAACTAAATTAGAACCAAATTAGCAAGTGTTAGAGAAGATACTGGAAAATCATGTATAAACTGTCTTAAAAGGTAGGGGGGAACTTTGTGAGAGATGTACATGTGTTTCATTATACAGCAAAGGAAAATCATAACAATACATAGCAAAATTTGTACATTAATTAAGATAATGATAGGGTAAATTAAAACATTAAAGACATGATGTGCAGTAGGCAAATACCCAAATAAAAGTTCCCAAACTTTGACATGAGCATCTCGTAGCAAATTTTCAAGTTTGTCAATGTAGGCATAGAGTTCTGTAAAATTCAGCAGCTTGTGAAATGTCTTGTTTCCCATGCCAAGAGGGAGTGGATACACAGCATATGAAATGAATGACTATACCAGGTATTGTTCAGTAAATAGCTTGAATTGTACAGCAAAGCATTCTTAGGAAGGTGGCTGTCATGAATCCGGTGATCCAATGAACAGGAAACATTTTGTGGAAAGAACAGGTGAAAACAAAAGTGTCCAGCTCTGAAGTGATGTAACATGTGTGAGGAAGTAGAGAAGTAGGAGATCTTTGCAGTCAGGGTTCAGGAAGATGAATTAGTCCAGTAGGAGCTGACAATCTCTTTAAACTGGTAAGGTGCATACTTGAGATGAAATGATGTCTGCACAGGATCTGTCAGTCTCTTTAAACTGGTAAAGTTCACCCTTGGGATGAAATGGTGTCTGTGCATATAGGGAGGATACACCAGCTTGAAAGGAGTCCAGGTATAATCCAGCGGCAGTGAGGTGATCCAAAGAAGAGATAGAAAAAGACCAGGTTGCCTGTACTGAATGTGGCAACATGTGACATTATTAATGCATTTACTTAGTATAGGTATGGCAAGAGAGAGACTGTTATAGGGGAAAACACCCTCCAGGGATTCAAGACAGTTTGACAATTTCCTGCTGAACCAGAACGTACGCAGGTAAGGCACTGGTAAGTCTCAAGGCACTGGTCTTTGACCTAAGGGCTGCAGCGTGAGTGGACTTCTGGGCATGATGGACCACTGGTCTGATCCAGCCGTGGTAATTCTTATGACATTAAAAAAAAAAATTTTGTGTGCCACACACAAATATTATGGCACTCAAGAGATACCATAATTATGCACTGATTGTATTTAAAAAAAATTATGTCAGAATGTGTACTAAATTGAATAAACACTGTTTAAAACCTTTTCTTAATAATATAACCCCTAACTAAGCTACACTTAGGCTATGAAAACTATAAAAAGTAGGAAAAGAGCTCTAGAAATAACCAATGTTTTGTATCCTGGGGTACCCCTTAAACTAAAACAAATAGACAAAACTGAGACCACATGGCCCAGTCACAACAGAAAACACAAAGTTTTAGGTTTGAATCTGTTCAAGTTTTATTAAAATTTGTTATACACTCACATGTCAAATATTTCAATGTGTATTACAAGTTAAAAAATTTTGGGAAAACCATAAGACATTCCACTACAAGATAATATACATACATACAAATTTAGTACCAATACAAAAGGAGAGAGGGATGAACTACAATCATTAAAGAAAATAGAGAAACATTTATGGGTAACATCAGGAGGGGCAAAAAAGTGAGAAGAAACCCCCCCCAAAATGTGCTCATGAGCAAAGTATATGTACAAATAAAGCATAGCATAACCATCCCATATTCAAAAAGGCAGTGATAAATAGAATCCTTGGAGTACATTAAAAATCTCAGTGCCAAAACTGGTCTGGGATAGCTAAATATGCATTCTAACTGGCTGCTAAAAAAAAGAACAAGCATTTTAAATCAACATCATCAGTGTAACTCAGAGCAAAATTCGTCCATGTTCCATTCAAGCCGACCTGGACCACATGTCTGCCACTGTACTCTGAGGAGTGGGTACTACTGTGCAGAGGTCAGAGGCAGGCTGGATGTGTCTTCTTTTGTTCGCACTCTCATGTCCTGACATTCAGAGACAAGAGTCAGATTCCAAAAATAATTAGACATGTTTAGGACAGAGATAAATGCACATTTGGGGTTAAATTTCAGAATAAGAGGCAGCAATTGGTACTACAGACTTTGGAACCTTATTTAGGGCCCGAGAGTCTATAGTGAGCCTACTGGAACCCCCTGGTTTAGCAAATGACCAGGCTGGAAAGCCACATGCTGAAGAGATAAAGATCCCTCTCCTCCATCTTAGGCACCAGTTCTGTTGCTGGAGGAAGTACTGGGTGCTATGTTTGTGGTGGAGGATCTTCGCCCTCTAACAAAATTTCCGGATACCTTTTCCCACAATCTAGCCCAAACTGAAAGATCTGCAACTTCTGAGTAAGTAACACTAAGGTCAGGCTGCTGCGCTGGCATGCTACACTGCGTGGCTAATTGCACAGGAATAACCTCATGAACTAAAGTTTTAGAAGCACTTGGAATTCCTGTACCCTGCCATAATGCAAGACCAGCCACATTAACTATTTCTTTGTATTCTCACTCGTGCTGGCAATAGTTTCTACAATGTCTTTCATTTCTTCCTTTTCTACAGGGATAGACACACACTTTGAAGCTGTCATTTATACCCTGAATCTCACAAATTTCCACATTTTTCTTATCTCCAGTAGGAGGCGCTCTATCTTTAAAATTGATTCTGGCCCTTGTATCAATCAAAGTTAATTTATCATAACCCTCTATGGTAATATTAACATTGGGGCAGCCGCAAGTGTCCAATATCAAAGGTGCCACATACCTCAAGCTGAACTATGAGTCTGACTTCTTTCCCTTATCCTGCGTCTCCAGAAGTGAGCCCACAGGTAAGTGAAAGGAGTCCGGCAGGGCTGAGAAGGCCTGAGTCATCCTGGTATTTGGACACAGAGCCAGGACATCCCTATTCTATAGTGCTATTTTTCCTGGCTGTCAAATCATTATCATCATCATAATAATAATAACAGTTTATATACCGCCGGACCGTGAAGTTCTATGCGGTTTACAATGATTAAAAGGTGTTACAAATTGAGTAGAGTTAACAAAGTTAAAAGCTAGTGATTAACAGCTCTAGAAATCAGTTATGGTGGAATAAGATTGTACAGATCAGTTACCTAAATACTTCAGGAACAGATATGTTTTTAGGTGTCTCCTAAATTTCCCATAAGTATTTGTGAGCATAAGTAATCACTCTTTGTCCAAGTCTAACTGCATTGTATGTCTATTCTTTTCCCATTTAATTTTCTCCTTTTCTAATTTTTCCTTTTGGTCTCTCTGAGTTCATGGAAAGGAATGTAAGTGGAGGAATATCTGTAAGTATCTCTGCCATGTCCTGTTTCCTGTGTGTGTGGTTTTCTTGTTTTTGGGAGACCCATAAAGCACGCCTCCTCTTGGCTTCTGATACTGAAATAATTTGAGCTGGCTGGGTCTTCCACACAGACCCAATCCTGAGCAGTAAAGTGTCAAAAGGGGTTGCTTTAGGGTCCTCAGAAAACAACAGAAGGTGTTTAGTAATCTCAGGGGATAATAATTCTAATAGAAATTCTTTATGCTCTCTGACCATAATCTGCTGAACTGGCAGGGTGAAAGAGTTCTAAGTACTTGCAAAGAGGTACAGCGAAAGAGTTGTTCAATGCCCATCTGTACAAACTGGTATGGGTGAGTGAGAGAGCCAAATTTATAATAGTGTGGTCCCAGGGCATAAGCTTATCAAAATCTGCATTGTTCCTTTTATATTTCCCTAAACCCCAGTGAATCAGTATAGTAGCCTATTTGCACCATTCATTTATGTTAAAAGGTAAGGACCCACTTTCTCCACTATTCTTTCAATGTCACTGTCTTTTATATGTCCCTGCAGCACTACTGTTACTGGTGCTATGTCAATTATAAGGGTTACTGTATCCTCCTTGTCATTATTGTTATTGCTCTGGCATGGTAGTGAATTTTCCTCACCTGCATTTGTCTTTTCTTCCTCCTGTTCTGCGTCTGCAGCTGGTTTACCTTTTTCTGGCCTTCTACAAAAACTGTGTTCTGTTTCTCTATAAATTGACTGCATGAATTATATGGTAGAGGTGGCAAGGTGCCGAAGGCAAAATCTGTGAGGAGACAGCATTAACCTGTCCCTATGAAGCACATTTTGACTTTAAATACTTTAATTCTGCCTTAGCCTCTTCTAATTGTTCATTTACAGCTAAAAAGGAATTTGTAGCTTGAACAATTCGGATTCATAGCATGGATATATTAATTTGTGCCTCATCTAAGTCTTTGGACAACTGATGGCACCGAGTATTTGATACTAATATTTGATACTAATAATTTGATACTAATAATTTGATACTAATAATTCCACTACATAGGCCTTGGATGAAAAGGCACTTTTGTTTATTTGGTTTCTTTCTAAACTCCTGAGAATAATTAAACATTTGTTTCTGAATATCGTACAGTGTTCTCACCAGAAATTTTTTACAGCCGGGTGGCATGAAAAAGTAGCCGGGTGGGGTGGGATGGGGAAATTTGGTGGTGAGGAAAATTAAATGTGTACTATTTTTATTAGTTTATTATCATTAATTATTTTCCAACCTTTTTTAAGGTTCAACACTTGTGCCAGAATATTTTTATTAAATTTAAAAAGTATCCAATTCAGGATCCTGCAATCCTAACAAAAATTTTAAATAACAATTGTTATGACATAAACCAAGCACCACAAGTATTGTCGCTGTCAGGAAGAAAAGTGAAAACAATGAAAAAAAAATATGGGAAACCTAATGAAGAAAAAGAAAAAAATATTCCTCGTCATCAACAGCAGATGAATCCAGAAACTAGTAGGATTACATCCATCAAGTTTCAGCTTTGAAGGTATACCTGGGCACTCCCAGCGTCCCTACCTCACCCTTTTCAAGTTAACACCTGGAAACCTCCCAGGTCCCTTACTCTACTAGATGAGGTGCCTTCTGGACTACAGGGGTTCCTCACAGCTCCTGGATTCTACGGTGGATTTTGAAAGATATTTCTGTGGCTTAGGCCTCAGAGGAGAAATGTTCCTGTGGCTTTAGGCCTTAGTGGAAGAGAAATGTTTCTGTGTCTTTAGGCCTCAGTGGAAGAGAAATGTTTCTGTGTCTTTAGGCCTCAGTGGAGGAGAAATGTTCCTGTGGCTTTAGGCCTCAGTGGGGGAGAAAGGTTCCTGCGGTTTTAGGCCTCATGGGAGAAAGGTTCCTGCGGCTCAGGCCTCAGTTGAGCTGCGGGATGGGGGCTGTACAGTGCCATTTTGGGGGGCAACACCTGGCTCTCAGGTCCTTTCCCCCCTCCCCCCTTGAAGAACCTGGCTACCTAAGTTCCATAAGCTCACTTGTTCTATGGGCGCGGGACTACAGAAGTCACCATTCTATTTGGAGAGGTGCCGGTGGGAGGAGTTTGTTACTACTTTGTCGCGTAGGACAGCCGAGGCTACTTCAGCCATAGTCACGCACGGGCAACAGGCCCTGAGGGCGGTCGGCCAAGGCCCTTCCCTCCCGCCACAAAAGAGGGGGGTGTCACTGCAGTTGCCGGTGCCACCGCTGTCAGTCTTTCTCCTCTTGGAGGAGGGATACTGCCTCCGGCAGTGATTCCTTTGCCCTCACTATTCAGCAGGCCCTAGTTGAGGTTGGCCTTGGCTGGGGCACCATTTCACTGGCAGCCTAGTGTACCTTGTTTAATCCCGGCCGGCTGACAGCTGGGGCTAGGCTAGTTGTGGGCTAGCTGCAGCTCTTTCTCTCTGGATCAGAGTTTTTTTCTTTCCACTCCTTCTGGGTCATTCATGTGGAGGAGTGGGCTAAAAGTTGGATCAGATATCTCAGTATCTGATGTTGTTGCTGTATCTATTTGGGGGCTCTGGGAAAGGCACTTGTCAATTCAGGGCCCAGGTACAGTTTTGTTGTATTGCTTCTCCTCTGGCATTCTTCTTGACTTTGGTCAACAGTTTGCCTCCTGAGGGAGCTGTATAGATTTGTTCTTCAGAGGCCTTCAGTTAGAGGAGGAGTCTTCCCTTGTCCCGTTTCTAGGCTTGATGCCCTAGACCCTTGCGAGGAAAAGGTCTGGTCTGCGGTGGTGCTCATGGGTTTTGACATCAGCTAAGGACCATTGCCAGGCATAATGGTTCCATTCCACAGGAGGATATTTGGGGCCTGTCAGATATGATGGGAGGCTGCTTTGCACTCATTCTATTCGTGGGATGTAGCTGTGTTTTCCACAGCATGGTGCTCTCAGGCAGGGATGGCTCCTTTTCACATAGGCTAGGGAGGGTAGCCTCTGTATGATCGTGGGTAACATACTCTCTGGAATGTAGAATCTCCTTGGACACGTGCTACAGGGCAGGATTTGGGGGCGAGGGATTTCCCGTTCGCTTCTTTATTTCTCTCCCTACGTTTGCACTGCTTTGATACATCTCACTAGTCTCTGGATTCATCTGCTGTGACTAAAGGAAAGAAAATTATCAGGTAAGGACATAATTTTACCTCCAAAGCCAACTTGCATATGCAGAAGGTGTCTTCAGTTAAATATTTATTCTTCTTTTTTTCCTAGAGGCCCAGTTGTCTGCAGCTTTCCCATAATCAAAGTCCTCAGGATCTGGGCCCTCCAAGGAGATCAGCATGAGATTATTTAGTGTGCTTTGATTCATGCGATTTCTCAAATTTGACTTGATCCTTTTAAGGGCAGAAAACCCCCTTTCACATTCAGCTGTGCTCACTGGGATCACTAGCTAGTTTGGCTAAATTTGGAAACGACTCTTTGAGCTTTGATGTTGTTGCCATTTTTAGTAAAATTTGTTTTGGATTGAAGTCTTTGTATGATTGACTTCTGATCATTTTTGATGCAACTGTCCATTCTTGCCTGCTACTTTTATATTTTAAAATTGGAGAGCTATTATTTTTGGAGTAATGAGCAAAAAGAATTTCAGCAGACTCACTTGAATCGTGAGTTTCTGCATTGAAAACTTTTGAAAAGCTGGAAATAATTGGCATGTCAGGGAATCTTGCATCTAGGTGCTTGACAACTATCTCTAGGTATTTTATCATATATTGCAATTTTGAATGCCATTACATCACTCTGTGTATAGACAATGCGGAGATCTGACCATTCTTCTGCCAGATAAAGATGAAGGCTTTGAAAATATCTCCCAGGAGTGTCTTTCAACTGCATGATGGACAATTTTGTGGCGAGCAAAATTGGCTCAATTTCAGTAAGATTGACATCTTGCCTTTGCCAAGCCTTAGATAAGTTGGTCAACAAAGGTATACATCTGAAAGCATCATCAGAGAGGAAACAAAATTGTACGTTTTAATACATCTGCTTAATCCTTCCGCTGTGATGTCATTTCCTTCAGTGGCCTCTCTTTCCAGCGCAGCTATGACACTCATCATGCACTGTCATAGTTATTGTATTGCAGAGGCATGAGACAGCCATCTAGTGTCACTGGCCATTTTCAGCTTAATCTGGGGAATGTTCAGAATATTTTGCATTTCTGTTAAACCAGCCATCCTAACTGAAGAATTTTGGAAGAAATAGAACAGCTGTCTTATGATGTCATTCAGTTTTGTTAAATAAGGTATGGCAGCTGCTGCTTGGGCACTTGCAAGGGCCAATCGATGGTTTACACAGTGGCAGTTGACCAAGAGTCCAGATGTTTTGCCACACCTTTCTGTTTCCCAATCATAACAGCTGCTCCATCTGACCCTAGTCCAACCAGATTAGCAGTTTTCAAGCCTAGTATGTCCTTAGTCTCACTCAGTGTGTTGGTTATAGTCTCCGCTTTGCCATCACTCATATTGCGGGTTGATACAAAACTAATTTTGACCTGTTTAGTGACCTGGCAAACATATTTAATGTAAATAATTAATTGTTTTACAACTGAGATGTCTGTGGTTTCATCACACAGAATACTGAAAAAATTTTCAGCGGGCATATTTTTCAGTATGTTAGACTTTATTTCTTTCTTTTTTTTTTTTTTAATCAAATTTTACATTTTATAAATCAAGTATCCACTTGTACAGAAAGTTGAAGAAAAGCAGGAAAATAATACTCAAAGGTAAAATACATAGTAATCAAATCAAATCAAATAAATGTTTAGCTTAAATTCAGCTCAAGTCCTCTACTTAGATCCAAGAAGGATGAGGCGGACATATTAACAAATGCTAACAAATATCAATTCAAATATTAGGAAAACAAGATCCCTTGGCTGAGGAAGGATATCATTTATTCAATTGCACTTCACTTTGATTTTGATTTCCCTTCATCCAGTCGAGTTCCTGCCAGAAAGGCTGTCAACTGGAATGGCTCAAAGAATACATATTTCTTCATATGGTATTGTATTACACATTTACAAGGGTGTCGTAGAAAAAAAGTCCCTCCAAGAGATGTAATACCTGGCTTCATCAAAAGAAACTCTCGCCTTCTTCTCTGGGTATCCCGTGCCAAATCTGGAAACATTAATATTTTATGTCCAAGAAATTCTTTCATTTTATTTCTAAAGAACAATCTAAGCAACCAGTTTTTATCTGGTGCAAGAGCCACAGTAAGAAGCAATGTTGCCAGAGATGCAAGCTCTCTATCCGAAAGTTCCAAGATTGCTGAAACATTAAGTGGTTGATTATCCTCCTGTTGTTTAGATGGTGATTTAATAGCTTTCATTGGTAGGTAATATACTTGAGTAAGTGGTGGTAATGTATCCTCTGGAATACCCAAAATCTCCAACATATAACGTTTCAACATATCCCTAGGTGTCACCAAGGCTATCCTAGGAAAATTAATCAGTCGGAGATTATTATTACGAGAAAAGTTCTCCAAAGTTTCCAGTTTTCTACGCAAATTTGTGTTATCTTTTACTATTGCTTCACTAAGCTGTTTTGATGCTTTTAACTCCTGTTGTATATTCACAATAGAATTCTTGAATTCATCAATTTCAACTTTTATATTTTTTATCTCAGTTTCTTGAAGAGTAATTTTATTTTCCAGCTGCAAAAGCTGGGGCTTAACAGACTTGGCTAGGTCAGCAACTAAGTCCTAGATTGAGTCCAGTGTTACTTCTCTGGGTTTTTCAATAACATATGAGAGATTAGAAGTTTGAATAGTCTCACCAGTTATCAGCTGTTTCTGGCAATCCTTCTGCTGGGCTGAAATAATCACTGATGTTTCCAAGTCCTCGGTGCTTCTTGGACTCACCTGAGAACTCAGGGAGTCCATCTCCACGCTCCCCTCTCTGTTCTTCCTAGCCTCCGAGGATAGGTGCTTGCCTTCTTCCGGCAGCTCCTCCACTCGTGGGGAGCTGGTAACCTGAGGAGGTGGGGGAGGTGCCCTAGCGTCGGGGCTCAGCGTAGTCTCTAGCCCCAAGGAGATAACCTCATTTCCGCCCCTCTGAGGCGTCTCCAGCGGGGGTGCCGACGCTGCCGGGATATCCTGCATCCGACGCAGGAGTTCTTCAATATTGCCGAACGAGGGGACCAGCTGAACGCCGCGAGGCTCCAGCGGCGCTGCGGCCTCTCCTCTTCAGCATCCCAAGTAAGTAATTCGCTCCAAAAGAAAATTTTTCAAGCAGTCTCCTCCGGCGTGCTACTCAGCGTCCGAGACCGTCGGCCATCTTGGATAAGATCGACTTTATTTCTGATGCTAAGACATCCAGCAGCTCTTGCATTATTCTTTCTGAGGTGTAATGTGCATTTTTACCAACATTGAGATGTTGTAAAAAGGAACAACCCATTTCTTTACAGTGTTCCAACAGCTTTTCAAACAACTTGTATGTGGTAACTCATTTTTTGCCAACCAATACATGGATCTTAAAGCTTCCACAAAGGCATCTCTCTGTAAGTTATTTAACATAGATACAGATCTTTCAATTTGACCGATTCCAGTTTGCTCTAGTACACGCTTTCCTAAAAGATCAGAAGATTCAATGTGTGTTTTACTTTTTTCATGGTCCAGCAAGCTTTCTTTTCGAATTCTTGTGCATGGCATATTTACCCAAGGTAACTCCCTCCTTGGGAGGTGTTTGTTTGAATATTTCATGCACAATGAGCACCACATACCATTTTCTTTGACCATTAGCCAATCAAACTCTTTAAACCATTGTTTGTTTATGCCGGATAAGCGGTGCTTAGATTTATCAATTGGCAGAGTGTGTGCTGAAAAGATTTCCCCTGATGGACCAGCCTCTGCAATGTCTTTGTCTGAAATTGCCACATCAGCAGTTGACGCTGCACCTTCATTGGTTTGTAGCATCTCTTTTCTGAAATAACTGAGCAGTGCTGTTTTCTGAACACTTTTTTTTACTCATGTTGGTAAAATGAAAAGTACCTATGAATAAGACTTTGAGTGGTAACGTGGGAGCCTATTGGTTATTCAGTGCACACTTACACTACGGCAGGGCAAGATATGAACAAAAAAAGGAATGGCAGATGTGTCACTTTAACAGGAACCAGTGAGTGCTACAAGGATTTTTATTTTTTTGCTCGTCTGGTCTTAACCTACCCCAAACACTCTGTGATGAAAGAAGAGGGAAAGGCACAGCCAAGTCTGGCCCTGGACTCTTTTTTTTTTTCCCCCTTTCTGGAGGACCTACTGCTATTAAATATTTCTATAGCGCTCTCAGATGTACGCAGCGCTGCAGAGTCACAAAGAGGGAAAAGCACAGCCAAGTCTGGCCCTGGACTCTTTTTTTCCCCCTTTCTGGAGGACCTACTGCTATTAAATATTTCTATAGCGATCTCAGATGTACGCAGCTCTGCACAGAGTCACAAAGAGGGAAAAGCACAGCCAAGTCTGGCCCTGGACTCTTTTTTTCCCCTTTCTGGAGGACCTACTGCTATTAAATATTTCTATAGCATTCTCAGATGTACGAAAGTGCTGCAGAGTCACAAAGAGGGAAAAGCACAGCCAAGTCTGGCCCTGGACCAGTGGCGTACCTAGGGTATGTGGCACCCGGGGCCCATCATTTTTTGACACCCCCCCCATGTAAAAAAATATTTTTTGTAATCATGAAAAATAAATGGTCATAATAGAAACAGGCACTGAAAATTTTCTTTTATTGAACCTCATATATGTAACCATTAATCCAAACATAACATAAATTATGTCTGAATTGTCATGACATCAGAAGTACATATGGAGTAGTTGCAGGTGATGCTTGGGACAGTTCTGATTGTGTTAATTCGGTTTTATGTGTTTGAATAGAAGGGTTTTTATTTCTTTTTTGAAGGTTTTGTAGTCTGTGGTCGAGGTCAATAGGTTGTAGAGTTGGGGGTCGAGTGTTAGGAGGTTGTCGAACAGTTTTTTTTCTTTTGACGATTTTGGTTGGAGGGTGTGTGAATGGTGCGTGAGTTTTCCTATGTCTGGTTGAAGTGGATTTAATTATTTAGCTGAAGAAATTAGTAAACACCCTCCCCCATTCCACACACATTAATTCTCTTCCATTTTTGTTCCCATTCTAAAACACACTGATAAGTTCCCAGAAAAAAAATACATTAAAATAAGAAGTGAAAACAAAGGCCCCTACAGATGAGAACATAACATAAGAATAGCCTAACTGGGTCAGACCAATGGTCCATCATGCCCAGTAGCCCATTCTCATGGTAACCAATCCAGGTCATTAGTACCTGGTCAAAACCCAAAGAGTAGCAACATTCCATGCCACCGATCCAGGGCAAGCAGACACTTCCCCCATGTCTTAATAACAGACTATGGACTTTTCCTCCAGGAATTTGTCCAAACCTTTCTTAAAATCAGCAATGCTATCTGCTTTTACCATAACTTCTGGCCACTTCATTTTTAAGCTTAGTTCTTTCCTTCCAAATAGAGACCTTGCTAGATGTCAAATACAGAAAGAACAAGGTAACTTCACAAGGAGTTAGCTGTGCAGGAAATGTGAATCTCCTCATACACCCACCATATAGTACAAAAATGTGCAAAGATCTGTTTTTTTTCTTTCGATCACTGCATAGTCTAATGCCACACAAGCAGCGCTGTTACAAACATATTCTGAAGGTCAATGCTAAGGTTAACAAAGTTTCCTTCCTTGGACCACAAGTGGACAAACCACTAGAAGAGATCCCAAAACAACTACCCAGGCACAACACCCAAAGACCCACTCAGTGTGTGAACCAGTTGAGTGGAGTGGACTAACTGGGGGGTGGAAATGGGCCCAGAGTTTGCTCAGCAGAATTTCCCAGACCACCTCTTCCTCTCAACACATTGACACGCTGGCGCCACCACCACCATTAGGAACACCTCAACGGGTAGGCCAGCAATGCTTATAAACTTTATAAAACACATTATTATATTTTCTTATAAAGCACATATTTTAATTGAACTCTCTGACATCCTCAGCCTTGCCATTCACAAAAATAGAAGGAAAAAAAGTTCCCATTTCCTTCTGTCTCATGTCCCTGGCCTATACAATATTTTTCTTCTGCAGACCCTTCAAAAGTCTGACCAAATCCTCGTTTCACTTGCTTTATAAAGTACTGAAGATGCCATCTCTCTCCAATCCCAGGTCCTAAAGTCTAAGACAGTAGTGCAAACTAGTGCTGCCTGATTCAAGAAAAAAAAATTTTCGATTCGATTCAGCCTATTGAATTGGTTTTTCGATTCAACTTTCCTGCCCAATTGGGTGTTTGTTTGGTTTTTTTTAAACATCCTGGTGGGTTTATTTTATAGCTTTTTCATCCCCCCTTTGGCTTCTCCTAACCACACTGGCGCTGTGGTGTAAATAAAATAAAGAAACAAAAAGGACTTTTCCTCTCTGTTAAATCCTAGCTCACGTTTACGGTCTAACACCAGCTCTGGTAGGATACACATTTCAAATCTGACATACTGTAATCACAAAACAGAAAATAAAATTAGTTTTTCTACCTTTTGTTGTCTGGTTATTTTTCAAATCTTGTTGGTCCAAGGCTCTGGTTGTCTTCTGATAACTTGCTTGCCAGGGTCTCCTTGTTCCTTCTTTCTGTATGCTAACCATCCATCTGCCATCTCTGTCCTCCCCGTTTCCCTTCCCTCCCCAGGAGGTCTGTTATCTATCCTTTTTTCGTCTCCCTCCACAGATCTATCTTTTCTTAACTACCCTTTTATCCAGCATCTCTCCCTCCTTCCCCACCACCCCAGGGTCCACCATCTCTCCCTTTCTTTTCCCAACTACCCTCCTATCCAGTATCTCTATCCCCCCCTTCCACACCATCCCTTGTGTCCAACTTCTCTCCCTTTCTGTTCCTTCCCTCTCTAAAAACTATGGTCCATCATCTCTCCCTCTTCTCTATTTTCAGACCCATTATTTCTTCCCACCCAAAGTCCGGCATATGCGCGTTTCTTTGAACCCCCTCATTCCCTCCGTGTATTTCTACACCAGGGCCCCCCTCCCTGAAGGCCTGTCTCCCCCTTAAAGGTCTGCATCCCCCCCCCGAAGGCCTGCACTCCCCCCCGAAGGCCTGCACCCCCCTTGAAGGCCTGCCTGCCTGATCCCCTTGAAGGCCTATCCCCCTTGAAGGCCTGCCTGTCCCCCCCCCCTTGAAGGCCTGTCCCTCCCTTGAAAGCCTGCCTGCCTGTCCCCCCCTTGAAGGCCTGTCCCTCCCTTGAAAGCCTGCCTGCCCCCCCCCTTGAAGGCCTGCCCCCCCTTTGAAGGCCTGCCTGCCTGTCACCCCTCCCTCCCCCTTGAAGGCCTGCCTGCCGGCCTGCCCGCCCGCCCCAGCCCGAAGGACCGCTCGCCCCCCCTGGCCTCCCTGCACCACCTGAATCAGGCCCTGAGGGGGTGTTTCCGGCCTTGAGTTCAGTCCCGTCCCCCCCGAAGGACCGCTCGCCCCCTGAATCAGCCCGCAGCGGGATCGCGATGTCAGCAATCCCTTCGCTGCTTCGGAGCTGCTTCCTCTGCCGCGGTCCCGCCCCTTCTCTGACGTCAGAGGAGGGGAGGGGCGGGACCGCGGCGCAGGAAGCAGTGCTGAAGCAGCTCAGGGATCGCCGACATCATGATCCCGCTGCAGGCTGCTTCAAAGGTGGTGCAGGGAGGCCAGGGGGGCGAGCGGTCCTTTGGGAGTGGGGGGGACTGAACGGCAAGGCCGGGAGCACCCCCCTCAGGGCTGGCACCTGGGGTGAACCGCCCCCCCCCGCCCCCTCCCTTAGTACGCTACTACCCTGGACTCTTTTTTTTCCCCTTTCTGGAGGACCTACTGCTATTAAATATTTCTATAGGTCTACCAGACAACGCAGGCTGCACAGAATTAAAAGTAAGAAAATAGTCTCTGCTCCAAAGAGCTTACAACTTTTTTTCTCTCCAAAAATTTAATATTACATTTTTCTATAGGTCTACCAGAGAACGCAGGCTGCACAGAGTTAAAAGTAAGAAAATAGTCTCTGCTTGAAAGAGCTTACAACTTTTTTTCTCTCCAAAAATACCCTGTTGAAAGCACAGAGGGAAGTTAGAACCACCAACCTAATCCGCCCAAAACTTTCTGCCTGGTCACTCAGCACCAGCGGGAAACAAAAGTTCGGTCGTTGAAGGGGCGGATCTTTGGAGGGTGGGCGAAAATGTTTTAATAGGTCGATGTTAAAACACTATGCAAATTACCCTCCCCTGCTCACGATGAAGGAGTAGGGGCGGGGAAGGGGTAATTTGCATAGCGTGCTAAGGCGTTGGACCAATCGAAATACAACCCCTTGGCGCGCTATGCAAATTACCCCTTCCCCGCCCATACTCTACCGTGAGCAATGACGTGATTCATGGAAAATCCTTTGGTCGCTAATGCTGGTTCTTCTGCTCATGCTCAGTTAGACCTGATCTGAGCGGAAGAACAGGCATTATCCGAAGTTTGTGTGCTGAATTAAATGCTGCTGAAATTGTGGTTCAGGCAGGAAAGGTATGTTCACCTTCAAGTACGGGGTGCAGGCAAACCGGAAGAAGCAGGCGCTTGACAGTTCATGCGCGAACCACCGCCGAGTCCGATGTCAGATCCCGGTCCAGTGCGGTCTCTGCAGCTGCAAAATGGCAGCCGGGCACTCACTTAAAGTAGCTGGGCGATGCGCCCGGCTGGAACACGCTAGGGAGAACACTGTCGTACCATGTGTGTTTTGGAAAATCCCCCTCATATGGGCCGCACTTCCTGTCAAAATATTTCTGTACAATATCTGTGAGTTCTTGAAGATCAAGAGTGTCCATATTCGAGGCTGCAGAAGTCTGCCTTAGAACATAGGTCTTGCTCATATATTTATATGGCCTTCTAAATGGCCGTCTGTGTGTAGCCTTTGAGATTGAATTGCTCCCACTTATGGAGGAGGGAGACTTTAGTAATAGGTAGAAAGATGGAAGTAAAACGTGTTAAGCAAGAGTCACCAGCATAAAAAATACACTTATGCCCACACTTTAAATACAAACGTTACTATCTAAAATTTACAGGCAGAAGTTTAGCACAAAAAATATAAGAAGTTTGTTAGAACAGATGTACCAGCTGCCAATTTCAGCCCAGTCTTCACTGGTTCTTCACCAGGGCAGAGACTGACAGGAAATAGAATTAAAAGCACAAAGTAAAAAAAAGTAAAAGTTGTTAGGACAGATGTGGGGTGTCTTAATTGAGTGACTCTTAACTTTGGACCATGTTTTTCTTCAGAGCAGCTCAAATATTAAACCAAATTTTCTTACATGCAACACACTCTGGCAAGCCTATAATAGCAAATCATAAAATGCAAACCGGCACAAGTAAAACTACAAAGCTTTTTGATAGTAAAATCTCATCAAGTATAAAACCCACAATATTACCCACAGTATTACTGGAACTTTTCACAAATGTATCATCCAATCTAAACCACAATTTAAGGATTGCACAAGGTCTTATGATTCCTATCTCACTCTGTCTATAAAACCAAAAATACAAAGCCTATTGATAAGTAAAATCTCACCACGTATAAAACCCACAATATTACTGGAGCTTTTCACCAGTGTTTCATCCAGTCTAAACCACAATTTAAGGGTTTCAAAAGGTCTTTTGATTCCTATCTCACTCTGTCTATACTCAATCATCAATCAAAACTGCACAAGGACTTTTGAGTATAAAATACCATCTCTCAGCTTTCTATGTAGCATATAATGATACCTAATCCACAGAAAAAAAATTAAATTCTACTTACCCAGCTGAAAATGTTCTTGAGAAACTGAGACAAGCCCCCCAAATGTAAGGTTTAGCCTCCAAAATGTAAGGTTTTGGAGGGGTAATGTTGAAACAAAGGCGGCCTTACAATCCGCCAGATCCCGGGTTCAATACCCTCATTGAAGATTCTCATTAGGAAGTGAAATTACTGGCAAAGACAGCTAACAGTGCTTGCATAAAGAATATATATATTGTGCAGAAATAGGTTTAATATTATAGAAAAGCAAGATTTATAAAGATATATCAAGCATTACAATTGTACAGATAGAAATCAGCTTTACAAATATAGAGAATGCTTCTGTGCTCTTGTGAATGAAAGAGAATAGACAGTTTACCTGCCTTACAGAGTCCAGAGGAAAGAGAGGGGAGAGGGTGATTTTGCAGAGAGGAGGCTTTTAAAGGTTGGAGTCTTATTCTAAAAATAGAAACTTACGTCCCAGTATCTTTCTGTTTATAATTTGTAAACTGTTTGAAACAATGGTGAATAAGGTGAGTGGGGTGTGAGAGACTGGAAAAAAAAGAGGGAGAATTTCCAGTATCACTCTGACAATGGTTTCTGATTAACCTATCTGTGTTAGACCATGCACCTGGGCTTACTGTATATCTTAAGCACAGACATTAACACCTCTTCACACCTCTTAGCTGTACCATGGTCCTTTGTTACCTTTAAGCACTGATGTAATTTAGGCATTCTGGGGCAATCTAAGGCTGTTTGCACTAACATGCCCTAAGGTCAGATATGAATGATATGATCTCCCATAAACCTTTGCTGACATTGGTAAGGCCAGCAAGTTAAGGCTAGTCTGACACATGCCAAATCTATGAGAATGAGAAAGAAATGCAGAGATGGCGGAATGGGGGCAGGGCTTGTGTGAAGTGGCTGCCACTGATGTGTTTTGGGGGCATTTGCTGCTGCCTCCAAATATTTACCACAAGAAGCAGCCACCTCATCTTACTTAATAGAGCCACCACTGTATGTATGCCATGGGGTAAATTTATAAAAGCCCTTTTCCACAGGTAAAACCTGAATCTGTTTCTGGAAAAAAAAGTTTACAAAATTAGATGTGGACAAATTTGAAATGGCACACATATTTGAAAACTATGCAGGCACTAACAACATATGTAGCTACTTTTCAACAAAGAACTTGCATTGTTTCTCTTTGAAAATTTGCAAGTGCAAATTATAAATATTAAAACAATCTGCTATTTATGTAGGGGTAATGCACATCTGGAAAGATGATAAATCTCTGCTGTTTTTCTCCTCAACCTAACTACACCCAATAGAATTTACTTTTCCTATAATGGAAAATATGCTTGGTATGAAAGCCATGTGTACTTTTATCTATGGAAAGGAATTTGCTGACTTTCAGAAGTTTTAAGGCTAGTTACATTCAGGTATAGTAGGTATTTTCTTGTTCCAACACTTGAGAAAAACTTTCTGTCAAACAATTTTGCCCACTCCATAATCTTCAACAACCCTACATCCACTAGTTTACCAGATGGGGTTGTATAATCAGTATTAGCTATTAGCTGCAAGCAGTTTCTCAATCTGATTTTCAACTTGCATTTTTCCTTATAACCACAAGATGGAGCAGAAGCTTACAATTTGGAAAATCTGCAAAATAAAACTGGAAAATGTTAAAAGCAGATTTAACCTAATAAGATATAACTATAGACATTGCTAACTTTGGCTTCTCATTTTGTATTGATCTAGCTGGTTTTCTATCGCTTTTTAGGACCTGCTCCATGATCTATTTTTCCCCCCAATTGATCACATAATTCTGATTGTTATTATACTCAATTTCTATTTACATTGAGAATAACATGTCAGTTTTAGGCAGGATTTGCAATGAGGATGCTACCTCTTAGTCCATCTGTTTATCTATCTGTGTACACAGAGATTTGTTCATTTGTGCACAAACAAATCTTTGTGTATGAAGAAAAAATTATGAGAGCAAGAGTTGGCAGATCAAGTTCAAGAGCTGGCTGAAGACTATGAGACCTTGGAGGCCAGAATGAAAGAGACAGAAAGAGAAACAAGAATTACATTTCAACTTTGAAGTAATAGATTAAACAATGAGATACAATTTTAAGGGAGAATTATGGGTTTTAGATAATGTTTGGTAACTAGAAAAATTAGAGAGTACTAAGGGTTTATAGAGTTGTTGGATGTTGGGTTAGGATGTTGTGCCGGATAGGTTTAACATGTTTTTTGAAGAGTATGGTTTTAATTTCTTTTTTGAAGGTTTTGTAATCTGTGGATGAAGATAATAGAGTGGTGAGTTGTTTGTCCAACTTAGTTGCTTTGGAGGCTATTAGGTTGTCATAAAGTTTTTTCGTTTGATATTTTTGGATGGTGGGTAATAGAATAGTGAATGTGTTCTTCTGTGTCTGATTGAGGAGGATTGATTTAGTCTGTTATTCCAGTAAGTTGGGCTTTCTCCGTTGATAGCCTTGTAAAGTAAGCAGTAGAATTTGAAGTTCATTCTCGCTTCTATTGGAAGCCAATGCGAGTCATGGTATGCCTCTGTGATATGGTCATATTTTTTTAGTGAATAGACAAGTCTCAGGGCTGTATTCTGCACCGTCTGCAATTGCTTCATCATGGTCGCGGGACATGGTAGGTATAGTATGTTGCAGTAGTCCAGCATCCCAAGGATTAGAGATTGTACCAGTAGTAGGAATTGCTTCTTTTTGAAGAATGATCGGATTTTTCTGTACCCTTCTCCTCCACCGCCAACTCAAGACTCTGTCCCTTCTTTCTTACTGCACCATATGCCTAGAATAGGCTGCCAGAGTCAATATGTCATGCTTCATCTCTAGCAGTATTAAAATCCAAGCTAAAAGTTCACTTTTTGAAGCTGCTTTCAACTCTTAACTCCCAATCACTGTCAAATATCTTTACCCATTGTATCATTCCTTCTCCCAGAAACTGTCCTGTCTGTCCAAATTAGATTGTAAGCACTATAGAAATGATAAATTGTAGTAATATAAGACATGGGGCAGACTTGAATAAAACTAAGAGGGGAGCTATGACAGAGACATTTAAATACCTACATGGCATAAATATGCATAAGGTGAGTCTCTTTCATTTGAAAGGGAGTTCCGGAATGAGAGAGCATAGGATGAAGTTAAGAGGTGATAGGCTCAGGAGTAATCTAAGGAAATACTTTTCTACAGAAAGGGTGCTCAATGTGTGGAATAGTTTCTCCTTAGACCTGTCTTTGACATAGCCCACAAATATCAAATACAGATTCACTCCTTCAGAGTTGACATCCAACTGTTCTTACCGCTTGCAGAAGCCTGTGACGTCCAGATTGTGAAATTCCTAAACTGACTCTTGAAAATCAAAAACTGGATGTCCGTCAGCAAATTAAAACTAAACACCTTCAAGACAGAACTCCTTTGGATCTGCAAAGATTGCTACAACCACGCCCATCCCTAACTGCAAAAGACCAAGAGCACAGCCTAGGAATACTCCTTGATGACAACCTATCATTTTCTGACCATATCTCTCAGGTGGTATCTTCCTCATTTTATTACCTGCGACAACTCTGAAAAATAAATAACTACTTTTCAGAGTCCAACTTCACCCAACTACTCTATGCCTTAGTATTCTCCCGCGTGGATTACTGCAACTATCTCACATCCATGAACATATCCCTATCCCACAACCCTATCTCCCAGGCTCACTGGCTGCCCATAGCCAAATGCCATGTCTTCAAGGGACTAATGCTAAGCTTCCTTTGTATGTGCCGAACCAGACCCTCTGCTCCCAGGATGAAATACGCTTCAAAATGCCCTTCAACAACAAACCGCCAAACGACATTCCTACTTCCACTTCATACTGAGCCACTGGAATCAACTGCCCCCACAGATCAGATACCCGAAGAATACTTCACCTAACCTCCCTGCCATTCACCAATGGATCATAATGAAATGAATATTGGTACTAGAACCAGTATATGTCACATAAGGAAACTTGTATTGTAAAATCTTGCATTGTAACTATGGCAAATCCAACCTGTAAACTCTATATGTGTCAATTAGGATAAAACTTGAACTTGAAAACTTGAACTATAAGAATGACTATGGTAAACTGTAACCGGTAAACTGTATATTATGTATATTAGTAAGTAGTATAATGGGTACGCCTCATACCAAAATGATTGACAGCTGCAAAGATAAGGATTGACCAATCAGTTCACTTCTGGGTTAAGCCACACCCACTCTCTTCCCACTTTCACACAAACCCAATGCCCTGCCACTTTTGTCTAAACTTGTTTGGATTGGAGACAAAAAGTTGAGGAGCAGTTCTGTGTGGTTTGGTGCATTCCAAGTAGAAGGCCAAAGCATGTTTACAGTAGACAGCTGCATGGGAACGGGGACGACGGGAATCCCACGGGGATCCCGCAGGTTCCCCCTTCGGGTCACGGGGATCCCATGGGGATGCCCTCTAGGGTCACAGGGATCCCGTGGGGATGCCCCTTAGGGTCGCGGGGTTCCTGCGGGGTTGGATGTACTTGCGAGGCTCATCTGGGAGAAGGGCTTAAGCAAAGCTCTCCCTTCCTCCGATGCCAGTGCTGACATCGGGAAAACTTCCGGTCGGCTGTGTGCTGCGGCAGGGCAGGTAGGGAAAAGCAGTGGCGTACCAAGGGGGAGCGGGGAGGGCGGTCCGCCCCGGGTACAGCCTTAGGGGTGGTGCACAGCCGACAAGGTCCCCTTACCTTTGTGGCACTTCCCCCGACCGACCGACAACAGGCCCGGTCTGACAAACCTCCCTGCCCTGTAGCTGCGAATCTAAATTACCTTCTTACAGCAGCTTCAATACTCCAGCTGCTGTAAGAAGGTAATTTAGATTTGCGGCTACAGGGCAGGGAGGTTTGTCGGACCAGGCCTGTTCTGTTGTCGGTTGGGCAAGGAAGCGCCATAAAGGTAAGGGGCAGGGAGAGAGAAAGGGAGGAAAGGTGGAGTGGAGAGGAAAAGACGCTTAAGGGAAATGGGTAAAACTGAGGGGGGGGATGCTGAAAGCACTGGGGAAGACAAAGGGGTGGAAAAGGACGCTGAAAGGACATGGGGAAGACAAAGGGATGGAGAAGAACGCTGAAAGCACATGGGGAAGACAAAGGGGTGAAGGACGCTAAAAGCACATGGGGAAGATGGGGGGAGAAGTACGCTGAAAGGACATGGGGAAGACAGAGGGGGAGAAGGACGCTGAAAGGACATGGGGAAGACAGGGGGAGGACGCGGGGAAGATGGGGGGGGAGAAGGACGCTGAAAGGACATGGGGAAAATAGAGGGGGAGGACGCTGAAAGGACATGGGGAAGACGGGGGGAGAAGAACGCTGAAAGGACATGAGGAAGACAGAAGGGGAGAAGGATGCTAAAAGGACATGGGGAAGACAGGGGGGATAAGGACGCTGACAGGACATGGGGAAGATGGGGGGAGAAGGATGCTGAAAGGAAATGGGGAGAGAGTGGGGAGAAGACGCTGGCAGGGAAGAAGACAGAGATGCCAGACTATGGGGGGAGCGGAGGGAAGAAGATGGGTGCCAGACCAATTTGGAAGGGGGAGAAAAGGAGAGGCACAGTAACAGAGCAAATGGAAGATGCAGAGAGAAGAGAGATAGTGGATGGAAGGAATTGAATGAGAACATGAGGAAAGCAGAAACCAGGCAACAAAGGTAGAAAAAAAATTCTATTTCTTTTTTTTTTTTTGCTTCAGGATAAAGTAGTATATTAGTTGTGTTGATAAAAATTTATAAACATTAGAGGCTCTGGTAGAAACCCTTTTACAAAGTATGTATTCTTCCCAATTAATATTTCCAAATTAATAAAGTCTTTTTGCTTATTTATAAATGGGTTTCTACCAGAGCCTTTAATTCAGTAGCATAATTAAATGAAATAACTATTTCAGAAGTTTATAGGGACGGGTGGGGACAGAAGGGATTCCTCGCGGGGATGGAGGGGATTCCTCGCGGGGACGGGTGGAGATGGAGGGATTCCTCACGGGGATGGGTTGGGACGGGTGGGATTCCTCACAAGGATGGGTGGGACTTTGGCGGGGACAGGTGGGATTTCTGTCCCCGCGCAACTCTCTAGTTTACAGTCCAGAGTATGAAGAGAAAGAGGATAAAAAAGAGGTCTTGGAAAAAACACTGGAAGTACAATAGATTGGTCGAGATGAAATTCTGAAACCACTTTAGGTAAGAATTTAGGATGAGTACGGAGGACCACCTTGTCATGATGGAAAACTGTGAAAGGTGGATCAGCAACCAATGCTTGTAGCTCACTGACTCATCGAGCAGATGTAAGGGCAATGAGAAACACCACTTTCCAAGTGAGATACTTCGGATGAGCTGTAGACATTGATTCAAATGGATCCTAAACCACTGGAGGTAGTTTGAGAGGTTTGACATTGAAAAGTCCTTTCATAAATCTGGAAACCACCAGATGAGCAGAGAAGGGTTTCCCTTCGATAGGCTGATGGAAAGCAGCAATTGCACTGAGATGGAATCTGATCGATGTAGACTTGAGGCCAGAGGTGGATAAGTGCAAAAGATAATCTAGAACAGAAGTTAAGGAGGAATCTTGAGGCTCCTTATCATGAGAGATGCAACACATAGAAAATCTAGTCCATTTTTGATAGTAGCTTTCTAGAAGCCTCTAAAATGTCTCTTACATGTTGATAAAACTGAAGAGGAGTTATGTTGAGAGGTACCAAACTGTCAGGTGCAGAAACTGAAAGGTTGGGATGAAGTAGAGATCCTTCACTCTGTGTAAGCAGAAGGAAAAACTGGTAGAAGGTATGGCTCCCTGCTGCTGAGTTGAAGTAGAAGGGAGTACCAAGGTTGTCTTGGCTACCAAGGAGCTATCAGAATCATGGTGGCATGATCATTCTTCAACTTGACAAGTCTTGAGAATGAGAAGGAATGGAGGGAATGCATACAGGAAGAGATTTCATTCCAGTAGAAAAGCATCTGCCTCGAGGCGATGAGAATATATTTTGGAGCAGAATTAAGGCAGTTTGTTGTGGGGAGATGCAAAGAGATCTATCTGAGGGGTTCCCCACTGTGAAAAAATGTGATGAAGAGGCAAGGAATTGAGTGTCCATTCGTGAGGTTGCAGAAGATGACTCAATTTGTCCGCCAAACAGTTTTTCACTTCTTGGATGTAGACAGCTTTCAGGAAGGTGTTGTAGAGGATTGCCCAGTCCCAAACCTTCAGAGTTTCTTGACAAAGGGATAGCGATCCCATCCCTCCGTTTGTTGACATAGCACATGGTGACTTGGTTGTCCATCTGAATGAGGACTACCTGGTCATGAAGATGTTGAAAAGCTTTGAGAGCACTGAAGATCACTCTGAGTTCCAACAGATTGATGTGACACTGACAATACGTGTTGGTCCAGTGGCCTTGAGTATGGAGACTATCGAGATGAGACCCCCATGCGTAGGTCGAGGAATCTGTCATGAGGACCTTCTGATGAGGGGGTGTTTGAAACAGCAAGTCTCTGGAGAGATTGGAAGAGAGCATCCACAAGCGGAGAGACTGTCTCAATGAAGGAGTGACTGTAATGTGTTGAGAGTGGTTTGCAAGCCTGCATCCACCGATCCAGGGTCCACTGAGGAATTCTGAAGTGAAGTCTGGCAAAAGGAGTCACGTGTACTGTGGAAGCCATGTGACCTAGTAGCACCATCATGTGTCTCGCTGAGATTGAAGTGGGAAAACACTGCATGACAGAGTTGAAGAAGAGCATCCAGACGTTGTTGAGAAAGGAATGCTCTGAGTTGGATAGTGTCCAGAACAGCTCCAATGAACTGTAGATTCTGAGAGGGCTGACGCTGGGATTTGGGGAAGTTGATTATGAATCCCAAGCTTTGGAGGAACCACATAATCCGTTGAGTCGCTACAATAACCCCCTGTGATGTTGAATCTTTGATGAGCCAGTCATCTAGGTAGGGAAACACCTGAAGATCATGGTTCCTTAGAGCTGCTGCTACCACCACCAGGCACTTGGTGAACACTCTGGGAGATGAAGCAGGCCAAAGGGTAGCACTCTGTATTGATAATGCAGATTCCTCCAAAATCTGAGGTACTGATGGGAGGTCGGATGAATGGGGATGTGAGTATAAGCCTCCTTGAGATCTAAAGAACATAACCAATTGTTCTGATGTAGAAGGGGGTAAAGGGACGCCAGGGACAACATGCAAAATTTTTTTTTGACTAAAAATTTGTTGAGCCCTGAGATCCGAAATGGGTCTCAGATTGCCCATCTTCTTCGGAACTAGGAAATAACAGGAGTAAAAACCCCTGCTCTGCTGTTCCAAGGAAACTTCTTTGATGGCATGGAGACAAAGCAGAGCTTGAGCTTCCTGAAGAAGGGCGGTCCGGGATGGATTGGAAGGATACTCTCTTGGAGGAAGCTCTGGTGGAACCTGAGTGAAATGAAGAGTATCCTTCCCTGATTATTGACAGCACCCAGAGGTCAGATGTAATAGTTTCCCATCGGTGGTAAAAATGATGGAGATGACCTCCTATGGGGGAAAGGAGGACAGAGACAGAACGATGGAGGTTATGCGGTTCATAGTCTTAAGCGTGAGACAGACGTGCGCCGACAATTACTTAATAGTGATCGCGCTGGTGTTGGGGGGGGGTTTGTAACCCCACATTATACTATAAACTCAACTTTTCTCTATTTTTTAGGGAAAAAGTTAAGTTTTCAGTATGTGGGGGTTACACCCCTCACACCCC
Source organism: Geotrypetes seraphini (assembly GCF_902459505.1). NCBI lineage: Eukaryota > Metazoa > Chordata > Amphibia > Gymnophiona > Dermophiidae > Geotrypetes > Geotrypetes seraphini. The sequence continues at coordinate 282,891,773 of NC_047085.1, read as the reverse complement.
CCCAACGCCAGCACAATCCCTATTAAGTAGAGTGGGGGTTCCCCCCCACACCCCCTGTTGGAGCCCTTTAAAAGGTTTTTCTTCGGTGCGATGAAGTCCTGTGCTGAATTGTCTGCGCTCATTTGTCGGTGCACGTCTGTCTCATGCGCTTAAGACCCGTCACCGGTTATGCTCCATTTGACAGTCAAAAAGGTTGCGCAGCCTTTGGTTCAGCAGAAGGCTGAGGTTTCTGTTGCTTCTGCTGCTGTTGTTTCTTGGGAGGTGCTCGAGTGTAAGGAGCTGCCCTTGGAGTATAACGCCTGTGGAAAACTGGAGTAGGGCGTGAAGGTTTTGCAGGAGCTGATTTTGGCTTTGGTCTGACAATGGAAGCAAAAGATTTTTCATGTTCAGACAATTAGTGGCAGCATCTATAGATTCATCAAAGAGGTCATTGCCCTCACAAGGAATGTTAGCCAGATGGTTCTGAAGATTAGGGTCCATGTCAGTGGTGCGAAGCCAGGCCAAGCGGCGCATCGCTACAGAGAAAGCAGTGGCCCTAGCCAACAGTTCAAAGATATCATAAGATGACTGGAGAAGATGCAATCTGAGTTGTGACAGAGTAGCAGTGACTTCTTGGAACTCAAAATGCCTAAGTTGACCCAGGTTCTTCAGAAAGCCTGGAAGAAGATTGAAGTAAAAGCTGCTTTGTTTACCTCATTGGAATAACTACAAGACGGCATTGTATCTTCCAAAACAGACAATATTCGTTTATTGTTAGTATAAAAACTTACAGTATTACAGCAGCAGAGACATATCAGAAAAATATATTGTCAGTTCAGAATATGCAATGGAGAGAAGAACTTGCACCCATATGTTTAGCAGGGGGCTAGCAGATCCCCGTAGCATAAGTAAGTGAATCTCTCTGGCTTTACCTAGAATGCACGTGTTTTTTATACAAAGCAATTCTTCCTTTGTTCCAAAAAAGTCCATCCCCGAATTCTGGTTATGTAATTTCCTATTGGTACATCAAATAATGTATACCTATCTCCTCCTCCTCTCAGTCCACGCCTCTCTCACCTCCACCCCCCTCCCCAGTAGGGGGGCCTTGCAGAAACAGAGAACTCTTGGTGAACTTTCTTTCTCCAGCGCTGAGATGACTTTGTAGATGTTAATTAGTGGTTTTACAATTCTGTGCATCTTCGGGATGGTGTCCTTGTATGCTGAAAGTTGGCAAAGGTGACCTTTCGACAATCCAATCTTATAACTTGGTTCAGAGACAGGGAGCAAATGTTTTGGTACCAAGTTCTCTCATCTCGCTACACCCACATCGTCCTGTAGGGATCCTTGCTCATTATAAAAGTTTTATGGCTTTCCAGGGTGCCTGGCATATGAAGTCATACAGCACTGATAACAGTTCAGCAGAACCTTGGAGAAATATCCTCCCAGCAGGGAATGGAGACAAAAACGTTAGCATTGCAAAGGCTGCAGGTGTTTACAAGACAGCAAGGTACAGGCTGGGCCTGGCTATGGGAAAATATAGGTCTGTAGTGTCCAGCATACACAAGTGAAAATATAGGTCTGTAGTGTCCAGCATACACAAGTGAGGCCAGTATGTCCAGTTGAATCATCTGTATGTCCAGGTTATCCATGTCAAGATCAATGAGGAACTTGAGATAAATAACAGACAAAATTGTAATTGAGGACTTTGGAGGAAAGAAGCCAAAAACTTTAAGCCCTTTTTTAGATATATAAAAGGAAAGAAACCAGCAAAAGAGGCAGTGGGCCCTCTCGATGACCAAGGAAGGAAAGGGTCAATTAAAGAGGACAAACAGGTTGCCGATAGGTTAAATTCATTTTTTGCATCTGTCTTCACAAATGAGGACACTGCAACAATGCCAGAAACAGGGAGGATATTCACCGGAGACATAGAGGAAAGCCTCGCAACAGTAAATGTGGAGTTGGACATGATATACTTTCAGATTGACAAACTAAAGAATGACAAATCCCCTGGACCGGACGGAATTCACCCGAGAGTATTAAAGGAACTTAAGGTGGAAATTGGGGAACTATTACAATCCTTAGCTAACATGTCAATTAGAACCGGGCATATACCAGACGACTGGAGGATATCAAATGTCATCCCAATTTTCAAGAAAGGATCAAGAGGTGAACCGGGAAACTACAGACCTGTGAGTCTCACATCGGTCCCTGGGAAGATAATTGAAGCAATAATTAAAGATAACATTATACAACATCTGGAAGATCACAACCTAATAAGAGCTAGTCAACACGGCTTCAGGAAAGGGAAGTCATGTTTGACAAATTTACTTCAATTCTTTGAGAAGGTGAACAAACACATGGATAATGGACAACCAGTGGACATAATTTACTTGGACTTCCAGAAAGCATTTGACAAGGTCCCGCATGCAAGGCTTATGAGTAAATTACTAAGTCATGGAATAGGAGGAGAAGTGCACAGATGGATCGGCAAATGGTTAGAGAACAGAAGGCAGAGAGTAAGCATAAATGGGAAATTCTCGGACTGGGAGAAGGTGACTAGTGGCGTGCCCCAGGGTTCTGTTCTTGGGCCCATCTTATTCAATATTTTTATAAATGACCTGGAGGAGGAGACAACATGCAATATAATCAAGTTTGCAGATGATACAAAACTATGTTGGGTGGTGGGCTCTCAAAGGGACTGCGAGGATCTTCAGAAGGATCTGAACCAGCTGGAAAAGTGGGCGATAAAGTGGCAGATGAACTTTAACGCAGACAAATGCAAGGTAATGCATCTGGGAAAGAATAACAAAGAACATGCGAACAAGAAAGGGATTTGGGGGTACTGATAGACAGAACCCTAAAGCCATTGGCTCAATGCGTGGTGGCGGCGAAGAAAGCAAACAGGATGTTGGGCATGATTAAGAAGGGGATCACGAGTAGATCGGAGGACGTCATAATGCCACTTTACAGAGCAATGGTCAGACCACACTTAGAATACTGTGTCCAACACTGGTCACCATACCTTAAGAAGGATATAACTCTACTGGAGAGGGTGCAGAGGCGAGTCACGAAACTAGTCAAAGGTATGGAGAATTTGAGCTACAAAGAACGCCTCAGAAAACTGGGACTGTTCACCCTCGAAAAGAGAAGACTGCGAGGAGATTTGTTAGAGACTTTTAAAATATTAAAAGGATTTGATAAAATTGACCAGGAAACAGCATTACTGACATTTTCAGATGTGACATGGACAAGAGGTCATAGCCTGAAACTGAGCGGCAGCAGGTTCAGGACAAATGTCGGGAAGTTCTGTTTCACACAACGAGTGGTGGGTGCTTGGAATGCTCTCCCAGAGGAAGTTGTGGCAGAGACTACTGTTCTGGGTTTCAAGCGCAAGTTGGATTCATACCTTCTTGCAAATCACATCGGGGGATACAGGAAATCTGGGTCTCCAATAAGGAGCACCTAACTGGGCCTCCGTGTGTGCGGATCGCCGGACTAGATGGACCTAGGTCTGATCCGGCGAAGGCGTTTCTTATGTTCTTATCATAGCATTTTGATAAACTTGTCCATGGTCTTACCCTCTCTTCCAGGAGGAACTGTAGCATAGATTCTGAAAGGATGGGTTCTTTTCAAAGGACTCCACAAGGAGAGATTGGTGAGATAACTATTAATTCTCAAACCCTTTGCAATGCAGAGTTCTATACCTCAAGTCCAACTTGCCTGTAACAGCATCATAAGGAGTCTTCAGACATCATTTCAAAGTTTGAGACAAAAACTTGTTAAGAGGAAGCTTAAGTGACACTGCAGGAGGTTGAGGTAGATGCATGACCTCGAGATATTCCTTAGAGTATTTAGAACCAGCATCTAATTGAATTTCCTGGTCATCAGCCATCTGACGATAGAAGAGAAAGACAGCTGATCCGCCAAGAGGGATGCCTCAAGAGGGACTGCCTTAAGAGGGACTTGATGACCTTGAGGTGTCTTGGGTCGAGAAGGAAGGTGAAGCCTCTCTGGAGAAGTGGTAATCCAAAGAATATGGAGACTTGGAGGAGGCAATGGAAGCAGATGATTCCTCAGGGTCTGGAAGCGGAGACCTCGAGGGAGGAGTAGGAGGCTTCAAAGAGCTAGGTCTGGAATGAGGCCAAGACGAGGAAGGCTGCTCTTTGGAAGAAGACCTGTGCCTCGATGGATGTCTCGATGAAGGCCTCGATCAATGACAAGAGTGGTGTCTGGAAGCATGTCTCAAGGATCGATGAGACTACGCCCTATGTATGGAAACAGGCAATGCTGCTGGTGAATGAATAGGGCTAGAAGCTGTAGATCGAAACTCAGTGGTTTGAATTGAAGAATCTCGAAGCACTCCCAAAGACTCTGCTCCTTGTATGGAGTGTGAGAATTCCTGTTGAGACACTCGCAAAGAATCTACTCCTTGCATAGAGTGTGTAGATGCCAGACCAGACACTCGCAAAAACTCTGCTCCTTGCATAGTGTGAAGCTTCAGCTCGAGGCACAAACAGGGACTCGACCTTGCGGGTGACTGATTGCCCAGGCTGGATTACAGGAGGCAGCGTTGAGGCAGAACCATATTTGCTCAGTAACTGAACAAATTGCTGCTCCAACATGGTCTGGAGAGAAGCCTGAAACCGGACCACTTGCTGAGGCTAAAGGCTCCAAGGTGGCAGTGGAGATGTGCTTCGACTTGGAGGTTTTGGAGAGCTTGAGGACCACCGCAGGAACCTTCTGCTTAGGTATCTGACCTGAGGGGAGCTCAGGGGAAGATAAAGCAGGTGTACTTGAAGCTAAAGACAATCCAAATGAGGAAGGTCTAAGGAGACTCGAGGTCAGTCATGGAAGCAGGAGGACCCTCGGTGGAAGGTGGGATTGAGGCAGCACTCGAGGTTGAGGGTGTCACTGAAGAGTCCATCCTGAAGAGTTTTTCCACCAAAACTCGACGACGTTTAAAGGCTCGAAGTTGAAGAGTAGCACAGTGCTCGTATGACTTAGGACAACGGTCAGGCCTGAGGCACTTAAGACACCATGGGTGTGGGTCCGTGAGGGAAATCGCACGCTGGCACTGGCTACACTTCTTGAAGCCCATGACTGGAAGGGACATAGGAGGGAAGACAGCCGCTGCGAAGTCGAAGCCCACAGGCTACGGTCATGTGGCCTGCCCCGTCAGTCAGTCCACGAAGAAAAATAAAATAAAGTCTTCTTTTTTTGTAAATAGAAAAGTAACAAAGTGATTCATGACTATAAAGAACATAAATCACGGTGAGAGAAGGCACAAAATGAATGAAGTTCAACGCAGAGTGTCAAAGTACAGACTTCTTGTCTCCGCAGAAAATTGTGAACTGAGGAGACTCGCCCTGTGCAGGGCGGGAAGGCACTCGTGCATACATGGTACGGCTGACTCGAAACTTCTATGTTTCTACAAGCAAGTCTGCTTGCGAGGCTCTCCGCATCCAGGCTCTGTGTATGATGTCACCCATATGTGAGACTAGGCTGCTTGCTTGTCCTGGGATAAAAAGAGCAACCCACCCTCCCTAACTACTCTGTTAAAAGGCAGTGTTTTAAGACATTTTTTTTAAATTTAAAGCGAGGTTAACAGAGTTGACTGGAACAGGTACAGATGAAGGAATCTTTATTGAAGCATATTTATTATGATACAATTGCAGCAGGCAGCTATTAACCTTCTACTTCAAGTGGCTAAAAAGAACAATATTACAGTCCGAAGAAAAGACATGGTGGACTGGGTCACCAGTCAAAACGCATATAATTTACACAGACCTGCTAGAATCCATTTTAAAAGAAATAAAACAATTGTGTCAGAAGTTGACAGCCAGTAGCAAAGCGACCATGTTGGCCTTGGCCTGTTATAACAAGTTACAAATACATATCTGTATATTTGTAATAAATGCCCTGTCAAAATTTGCATGGGCCGTGAGTTTAAAAACAAAAAATGGTCACAAGTTACCAAAGCCTTTGAAACAATATTTAATTTAGGGCATACACCTGAAAAACTACAATATCCCCATACTTGGGAGAATATTAAGGAAGACCTAAATTATGTTGTCACCTCTGGAGAAGGGAATGTACACCAATTTACAATCCAAAGAGAATATTATGCGACCATGGGAAGATTATTGGAAATCATGAATCAAGACATTAGAAGCGTCTATGAGTTTGCGATACCACTGAGAATCATATATGACCCCAACACGCGAAGAATTCATGTAAAATCAAAGGAATAGTCTGTTATTTCTGCAGAGGGTGATTTGGCAACCATTTTGGGGTAAAGGCTAACATTAATACACAGCATTCTCATTTCCCAGCGAATATTGAGGTCGGCTTTAATACCCTCTACGTGTACACAGATATTGTAGAGCACCAGTTAATAGGTGACCATTTTGTACAACTGTTGCGCTGTAGCTCTAGGGTCAGCGGGTAAGTTTATCACCCTCACGTATGATAAACCGCACTATGTCCCTGTGAACAAGCAGCACATCGACACCATCACATTTGAAATAAAGATGGATCAGAACAGGAACGTCTCATTTTGTTACGGGAAGGTGATCCTTAAGCTTCACCTGTGACCCAGGAAGACTGTTGTTTTTTAAAATGTTGGTGACTAAAGATTACAGAGACCCCAAAGAATACAAAATTATTACACAGCACAAGTCGGTTATGGACTTTCAGGATATCACGGGGCCCCGGTCATGTACGGAGCCGGTATGAGTGGCGTATTTTGTAGTCTCTTCAGAAAAGCAATACCGCTTTTGAGAAGGGGTTTTGAAATTATTAAACCACATGTGAAAGGAGTCGCAAAAAACAGCTAAAGAAGTCATGGGTTTCGTCGCAACAACCGTTCTAAATAAAATAAACCATTCCGTAGAGTAGGCGGGGTCAGGACTGGCTGTGGTTAGACGAGCTGTTAAAAGAAAGAGGACCCAGCCTCAAGAGATTCTATAAGCCTTTTAAAAGAAAGAAACCTCAACGTGACAAATCACAGAAGCTATCCGGCGGATCCAAGAAGAGAAGGGCCCATTCTAGGAAACATGATATCTAATCTAATCCTTAGGTTTGTATACCGCATCATCTCCACGTTCGTAGAGCTCGACGCAGTTTACAGTAGGAGAAATAGGAAGGAACTACAACAGAGGGTTAGAGGTAGAAGTGTGAAGAAAATTTACAGGACTTGGGATGCCAAGATATAAGAATTTCCTTGATTCCTAAGTTGGAGGGAGACTTACATTTTTTGAGAAAAGCCAGGTTTTTAGATGTTTGCGGAAAACTTAGAGAGAGCTCAAGTTCCGAAAAGGGGAGGTAAGGTTGTTCCAGAGCTCAGATATATTCTAAAAACCATGGCTTTTGTACGCCATGGCTCTGAAGAATGTGTTAAATCAGAACTAGATCTGTTTGAGCTATCCTCGACACAAACCAGTATCGAAAAAAGCATTTATGTGGAAATACCACCATTATTAGTTTACAAGCGGCCTGTTTTATAAGGATACAGTCGAACATCACATGAGAGATATAGGAGCCCGCAATGTGGGTTTTACCGAAAGGGCTCACTTTACAGCATCTAGCTACAAGGTGGAGTTGTTGGGACATTTACACAGCGATCTAGTTTTTCAAGAAGAGCTACTCGTCAATGGCGTAGATCTTAAAATAAAACTGTCTCGTAACAAAAACTCTTTCTGTTTAATGAGTGGTGATGCTGACCAAAATTATAAACTCCTTATCCTATATGCAGCGCTCTTTGTAAACACAGTTAAAGTGGCCCCAGGAGTGCACTTGGGACATGCTGAAGCTCTACTGAAAGCTAACGCCAAGTATGCAATTGACCGGCGCACATATGACTAACCAGGAAAATCTCTTTTTGGGGTAGTTGCCAAAGCTCATTGTGTTGGGCTTTGTGGATAACGATGCTTTCAGCAATAATTATGCTAAAAACCTTTTCAATTTTAAACATTACAATATTAATTTTGTGGCTCTATATGTGGATGGTGAACAAGTACCCAGAAAACCTCTACAACCCGACTTTGAAAATGGAAATTGTGTGAGAGAATATATGCAACCGGTTCAAGTAACTGCTGGTTGATCGTCAAGAGTTTTACAAAGGTTATATGCTGCTAGCCTTTGACCTATCGCCGGACCAGGAGTGCGCTGACCACTACTCGCTGATCAAAACAGGTAACCTGCAGGCTGAAATACATTTTGACAGAGTTTTACCTAACACTGTGAACATGATTGTGTATGGGGTTTTCACAATGTGATAGAAGTTAATCATAGAAGGAATGTTCTTTTTGACCATTCATGGACATGAATACCATACAGATCTTCTGTATTTTAAAGGACTCCTGTGTTGCAGAATCTTTTTTAGATGTACTGCCCAGTGAAATACCAAGGAAACCCATGGAAATTGTCATGAGCACACACCCACACAACCTACCAGGAGAACACTGGTTAGCCCTCTATGTGACCGGGGATGGAACATAATTTTTTGATTCTTACATACAACCGCCGGATAGTTTATTCTTTCTTAACAGCATTATGAACTTTTTCAATAAACACTAAGACCGCATTATATAAGACAGTTACAGCACCCACTGTCTAAGGCCTGTGGCTATCACTGTGTGGTTTTGTTTTGTTTTTTTACATCATCGCTGTAAAGTGCAACCTTTTGAAAATATTTTAGAAATGTATTCTCCCAAGTATGGAGGTATTATATTTCCAACATAACTTCCCACAGCCCCTGTAAGTCCAAAGGCCTAGCTATTTGTATGGTAAAATTAGATCTGGTATTATGAGGAAACACAGCCGCCGATGCATTGTTAGGCCATCGTCATTCTTTTTTATTTTTTTTCTGTGTTGCTTCAAAAGACAAAATCAGATGTCTTGAATCTCTGATGCCTTCACCCATTTCATGAAACAAATTTTGTTCTTACCTCCTTTTACCTTTAGAACTTTTTCGATACGGTATATTCTGTCTTGTAGCAGCGTGACTTTTAGTAATTCTTCAGGATAAAAAGAACCTTGTATAGCTTCACTATCATAATCCTGCATCTTGTGTTATTCTCTGACCCCTGTTTAAAACATTTTTTATTATAAATATCTCATCCATCCACGTTTGCTCGTAACCTTTCTCAAATTTTTCTTTAGCTTTTGCCAGCCTCACGTGGTCTCCTTTCTTTAATAGACCCTTGACGGGGTCGCATTTGTTACTGCTGTAGACTGTTTTCCAAATCTGCAGAGTTTGAGGGTGTCACATCCACAGGCCTCGCCTGTATCGTTCTGTGAAAACTATAATTATAGCTGTGCACTATAGCCTGCAGCATGTCTTGATAAGTAAAGACGTTGTGGGCCATAAAATAGTGCCACATTTTGGATTTTGAAGTCCTGTTAAATCTTTCCACTACAGCTGCTTTAACATCGTTATGGGTCTTAGAATGGTGAACACCTTTTTGTTTTAATAAATTCTTCAGAGCCTTATTTAAAAATTCTTTACCCTTGACTTTTTGTAGTTTTTCAGGTGTACGCCCTAAATTAAATATTGTTTCAAAGGTTTTGGTAACTTCGTGACTAGTTTTTGTTTTTAAACTCATGGCCCATGCATATTTTGACAGGCTATCTATTACCATTAAGATGTATTTGCAGGATCCAAGATGGCCGACGGTCTCTGAGGCTGAGCAGCACGCCGGAGGAGATTGTTTGGAAATTTTTCTTGGATGGAAATTACTTACTTGAATATGCCGAAGAGGAGAGGTCGCAGCGCCGCTGGAGCCTCGCGGCTTTCTGCGGTGTCCTCTTTCGGCAATATCGAAGAACTCCTGCGTAGGATGCAAGATATCCCAGCAGCGTCGGCAACCCCGCTGGAGACGCCTCAGAGGGGCGGAAATAAAGTGATCTCCTTGGGGCTAGAGACAACGCTGAGCCCCGACGCTAGGGCACCTCCCCCACCTCCTCAGGTTACCAGCTCCCCACGAGTAGAGGAGCTACCGGAAGAAGGCAAGCACCTACCCTCGGAGGCTAGGAAGAACATGGAGAGGAGCGAGGAGATGGACTCCCTGAGTTTTCAGGTGAGTCCAAGAAGTACTGAGGACTTGGAAACATCAGGGATTACCCCAGTCCAGCAGAAGGATTGCCAGGAACAGCTAACAATTGGTGAGACTATTCAAGTTTCTAATGTTTCATATGTTATAGAAAAACCCAGAGAAGTAACACTGGATTCAATTTGGGACCTAGTTGCTGACCTAGCCAAGTCTGTTAAGCCCCAGCTTTTGCAGCTGGAAAATAAAATCATACTTCAAGAAACTGAGATAAAAAATATAAGGGTTGAAATTGACGAATCCAAGAATTCTATTGTGAATATACAACAGGAATTAAAAGCATCAAAACAACTTAGTGATGCATTAGTAAAAGATAACACAAATTTACGCAGAAAAGTGGAAACTTTGGAGAACTTTTCTCGTAATAATAATCTCCGACTGATTAATTTTCCTAGGATAGCCTCGGTGACACCTAGGGATATGTTGAAACGCTACATGTTGGAGATTCTAGGTATTCCAGAGGATACATTACCATCACTTACTCAAGTATATTATTTGCCAGTGAAAGTTATTAAATCACCATCTAAACCACAGGATGATAATCAACCACTTAATGTTTCAGCAATGCTGGAACTCTCGGACAGAGAAGCTGCATCTCCGGCAACATTGCTTCTCACTGTGGCTCTTGCACCAGATAAAAATTGGTTGCTTAGACTGTTCTTTAGAAATAAAATGAAAGAATTTCTTGGATATAAAATTTTAATGTTTCCAGATTTGGCACGGGACACTCAAAGAAGACGGCGAGAATTTCTTTTGATGAAGCCAGGAGTTACATCTCTTGGAGGGACTTTCTTTCTACGGCACCCTTGTAAATGTGTAATACAATACCATATGAAAAAATATATATTCTTTGAGCCATTCCAGTTGACAGCCTTTCTGGCAGGAACTCGACTGGATGAAGGAAAATTAAAATGAAGTGCAATTGAATAATGATATCCTTTCTCAGCTAAAGGGATCTTGTTTACCTGAATAAATGATATCCTTCCTCAGCTAAGGGATTTCCTAATATTTGAATTGATATTTGTTAGCATTTGTTAATATGTCCGCCTTATCCTTCTTGGATCTAATTTAGAGGACTTGAGCTGAATTTAAGCTAAACACTTATTTTTATTTTATTTGATTATTATGTATTTTACCTATGAGTATTATTTTCCTGCTTTTTTTCAACTTTCTGTACAAGTGGATACTTGATTTATAAAATGTAAAAATTTGATAAATAAAAAAAAAAAAAAAAAAAAGATGTATTTGCAACCGTTGTTATAACAGGTCAAGGCCTTGTTCACTAAGTCGCTTTGCCACTGGCTGTCAACTTCTGACATAATTGTTTTATTTCTTTTAAAATGGATTCTAGCAGGTCTGTAAATTGTATGCGTTTTGACTGGTGACCCAGTCCACCACATCTTTTCTTCGGACTGTAATATCATTCTTTTTAGCCGCTTGAAGTAGAGGGTTAATGCCTCCATAGCTGCCTGCTGCCTTTGTATCATAATATGCTTCAGTAAAGATTCCTTTATGTGTACCCTGTTCGTCAACTCTGTTAACCTCGCTCTAAACAAAAAAAGTCTTAAAACTCTGCCTTTTAACAGAGAGTTTCTTTTTTCCAGAACTTTTTATTTCTGCTTTTTAAAAAGCTAAGACATACATCACTATGACAATAACAGTAGGGAGAGACATGTTCAGACAGGTTTAAGTACACCTCCCCCTTGGCTTTATCAGGTGCTATAAGAACCTTTATGATTAACCAACTTATCAGTTGTCATCATGACAATCGGGGTGTTACCCTTCCCACAAACATTAACTAAGGTTTCCTTCTGTAGTGTCTCTTTAAAAAAAAAAAAAAAAAAAAAGGAAAGAAAAAAGACAGCTGTAGATGTTTTTTTTTTCTTTTCTGAGCTGTGGGTGCACTGCTCTATCAATTAGCTCTTAATAATAATAATAATTTTATTTTTATATACCGCCAAAGCCATGATAGTTCGAGGCGGTTTACAACAAGAGGCGCTGGACAATCAGCGAAGTAGTTACAATACAAAGCCATTGAAGTAGTTACAATGCAAAGTCATCGAAAATAAGGTACAGGTTGGGAGGAGTGATACACTAGATTAATAGGTTACAATCGGTAAAACAAATTTGTTTATATTGATTTTCTAAAATTGAGGTAAGATGAGGAGTGGATGATGATGTTAGCCAGCCAGTCGTTCCATTTACCTGCCCGGGAGACAAGAGTTCTGTCCAGGAATCTTTTGTAGCGGCAGTCCTTTAATGATGGAAAGAACAAATGAATTCTGCGTGTGGACCTAATGGAACTATCCAGATTAAATTGAGAAACCAGGTACATAGGGGCCAGGCCAAAAATTGATTTATAGCAAAGGCAAAAAAATTTAAACAAAACTCGTGCTTCCAAGGGCAGCCAGTGAAGTTTTTGATAGTAGGGACTGACCTCGATTTTAGAAACCTGTCTAAAAGGCTTTTTAAATAAAGACACTTTTTTTCTGGCCATATCATTTCCGGGGGTTCGACTAAATCTCTTTCCGCTAACATCATCAGAAAATGCATTTCCATGTCATCAGAAAAGTGCATTTCTGGCAGTTCATTTACCCCATTTCCGCTGACGTTGTCAGAAAAGCGCATTTCCGGTGCTTCATTTACCCCGTTTCTGCCTACGTCAGTGGTTCTCAACCCTGTCCTGGAGGACCACCAGGCCAATCGGGTTTTCAGGCTAGCCCTAATGAATATGCATGAAACAGATTTGCATGCCTGTCACTTCTATTATATGCAAATCTCTCTCATGCATATTCATTAGGGCTAGCCTGAAAACCCGATTGGCCTGGTGGTCCTCCAGGACAGGGTTGGGAACCACTGGCCTACGTCATCAGAATGTGCACTTTTAGTATGTCAGTCACACCCATTTTCGCTGTCATCAGAAAGCACAATTTCTAGGATCAGACACACCCATTTCCGGTGGTCATCAGAAAGTGAATTTCCAGTAATTTAGGCATGAGGTGTCGTATGGGTGGGGCCACCACCATTCATTCCTATGGGAGTGGGCAGGGCATGGGCGTGGTATGGGTGGGACCTGGACAAAAGTGGACATGGTGTGGGTGAGGCTTGGGTGGAAGTGGGCAGGGTTTGGGCAGAGAGTGGGCATGGCTTGATCCGGAAGTGAACACTGGTTGATCCTTATCTTTGACAGCTGTCAATCATTTTGACATGAGGTGTTCCCATTATACTACTTATATGTAATGTAAACTTTCTGCATTGAGTCCTGAGAGAGAAGTAGCAGAACATAAAGCCTTCATTCCAGGAAAGAAAGAGATCCAGTGGTGCCAAGGAGAGCATTTTTAAGGGGGTCATGAGACTGAAGATTCATCCAGGGCATTCAGTACACTGACACTGTACTGAAGCATTTTAAACATAAGCCCAGTTCTACCAGGTCACAGTTTCAGGAAGGAGATTTTAGACCAGTCTGAAAAACCCGGTTCTGGACCTGTGGCACTGTTCAGTTGGTAGATGGGTGTGTGGGTAAGTTTCAACTAGAGAATGACACAGGGACAGAGTTTGGCCCCTTCTCCACCCCATAGACCCTTCTCCATCCCCACCCTGTCCCCATGAGCTCTATCCCTATCCCTGCGGACTCTGTCCTCATTTGTATAAACCTCAAACACTTATGATTTTATATTTAAATCTTTTTATTAAAGTATAAAAAGGGACAATATTCTGTACAACTGTTTTCAAATCACAAATAGAGCCATTTCTTTCTGTCTGGTTTTAGTACAACCCTCCCAAAGATTCAGTTGCCTACGTTTTTACATCAATCTGGAAAGGTAATTGGATTGTCTTTCAGACATGGGTGAAGAACAGGAAAATAAATGTTTGTTAAATGTTTCTTGATGCCAGCAACAGTGGATGAATTTGTTGCAGTAAGATGCTTGAATGATTTCAGGAGTTGACACCGTTTGAGGACTCCTAGATCTTGCTGCACCTTCAGTCTCAAAATCTCCACACAGTTTGCACACCACTTCTTCACTATGGAATATGATGGCATTTGTCATGATAGAAGGATGTTGCAGATGGTAAGAAGCCACATCAAAGGCAGACAAGATACAAATTTTTATTTAACAATAGTTCAGTTAAACCCAAAAGCAGCTTCTGCAGTTTCTTTTTTAAATCACTGAATTCAGTTGCCAATTGTCTAAGCTGTGTTAAGTTTTTACATATTGATACTAGTCCCATCGACTCAGGCCCACTCAGTGTAACTGGCAGGGATCCCAAGCAACACCAACTGAAAACATCCTCCACTGTGGTAGTCATTGGCCATGCTCCCAGCTGTCAACTACAGCACCCTACACGTTAGTTATTACATAGAAGTGTGTTCCCATTGCAAGATGTAGATACAGAAGGTGCTAGTAAAGTTCTCAATCCAAGAAGGGAATGACATGGAGCCATGAAACTTGCAAGTTATTCCACATATGCACCATATTTGGCACATCATGTCTGAAGTTTCTGTAACCCTCCCCCAAAATACTGATGTCTGGTCACTGAAATACTGCTGCTCCCCTGCTGCAATCACCTCTGAATCACTCAAAAATTGTCACTCTTTCAAATTCTTTTTAAGGCTTGGAAATATAGTCAGCTGGAGCAAGATCAGGTGGATGATCTATGCAGTGAAACCCCAACTGTGTCAAAGCATCCATTGTTTTGCTAGCCTTGTAAGCAGGTGCATTGTCTTCCCAAAAAAAAGAAATCCTTTCAGTATCTTCCCTTTCCTTTTTTCTTTCAATGTCTCCTTTAACCGGCACAGCAATAACTGTTTGGCCCCTTGGAAGATAGCCAGTCATTACAACACATTCTTGATCTCAAAACACTGTGGTCATGACCTTTTCTACTGACTTTTGGGTCTCAAATTTCCTCGGTCTTAGAGAACCTGAGTACCACCATTGTATGTAACCATGTTTCATCAATAGTATCTAGTCATTCCAAAAAGTTGGCACCAGCTGCTGAAAATGCTGCAAAATGAACTTTAAGTGTCCACTTGACATTGTTTCTTGTTAACATTCAAATATTTGGGCACCCACTTGGCTGACAGCTTCTGTATACCCAGCTGCTTGTGAATTATACACTCTACAAGTGTCTCAGCAATTGTTTTAGCCGATACTTGCCAATCTGCCAAAATCAAGTCATTGACATGGTCAACAATTTCAGGAGTTGATACCGTTTTGAGGCCTCCTAGACCTTGCTGACCTTCAGTCTTGAGATCTCCATAAATAGTTTGCACACCACTTCATTGTGGAGTATGATGGAAATTTGTCACTTAATGTTTGCATCATATAGTCATGGATTTCCTTTGGAGTTTTCTTCCACACTTTTTGTTGACATGGTTCAATCAATGATCTGAAATAATGTCAAAAACACTATTATGATTCTTCAAAATGGCACTTTGCAAAATAAAATAACACTCTTTTCAGTTAGTGGCAAAACTTTTCAGCACCCCCTCGTACATGTGTAGATTGTAAGTCCACCTGAGTCACACCCCTTTGAAATCTCTACAAGGCATGAATCTCCTTGTGTAAACAACAGCTTTCTGAAATTGTCATTTACACTTATATGTGATCTACATGTGCAAATGCCACTATTTACACATGCAGGAGCTTCTAAAATGACCTGCAACATCTAACACTTGAGGGTAACCAATAATACATGGAGATCCCCTGTGGCTTAACCAGAGCAACTCTGTCTTTGAAATGTGTAATTTCCACCTTTGAAATCTTACCACATGACAGCATTCAAATGCTTCCACTTGTACTGTAGAGGTTCACACCTGACCTGTCAGACCTGTTGGGTTTAATTTTTTCTTAACAAATACTTTCCTCATGTTTCTTGGTCTTTTGTGTCTTATGGCATTAATTTATTGGGATTTATTAACCACCTTAATGAAGAGATTCACCCAAGGTAAGCAGTAATAATAGTAGAAAAAGGTGACAGTAATTCAGGAATGAGTATGAGGGAACCACCGGAGATACAGATGAGAAATGAAAATAACTTTAATCTATGATTAGCAGTGCAAGGCTCTGGACAAACCTTCAGGGTCTGGACACAGGCAGCAGTGTAGATATCACCATCTTGGACACTGGTGGGAAAAAGCTGTCATTTAGGCCAGATTCAGGTGACAAAGCATGAGACTGATCATTTAGTGGGGGGTCTATTCTATAAAGGTAGATGTTTACTTTCCTTTACAGAATACTAGCTTAACTGGGTACGTGTGCATAGTATTTAGTTGCAACTAGAGAATGACTGGAGGAAAAAATGTGTCCCCCGTCTCTGCCCCATCGAGTTCGGTCCCCGTCCCTGCCCCCACAAACCATCTTATCCTATCCGAACAAGCCTTGAATAGTTTTATGCTTAACTTATTTTATTAAAGTATAAAAACAAACAATATTCTGTACAATTGTCATTTATAAATGTTTATCAACATAACTAATATACTACTTTATCCTAAAGAAATAGAAATTTTTTTCTACCTTTTTGTCTGGTTTCTGCTTTCCTCATCTTCTCATTATTTTATTCCTTCCATCCAGTCTTCTCTCTGCCTCTTCCGTATGGCATCTACTGTTATTGTGCCTCTCTCTCCACCCCCAATGGTCTGGCACCTATCTCCTCCAGAGTCTTCTCCCCTCCCTCCTACCCACTAACATGAGTCTTCTCCCCTCTCCTACTCATTAACATGCATCTGTTCCTCCCACTCCATCTCCACTTCCTTCCAGCATGTTCCCTTCTCTCTCCTACCCATTTCTATGCGTGTTCCCCTCTCTCCCCTTCCCATGAATCTGTTCTTTTCTCCCCTCCCCCTCTCTACTTCCCTTCAGCATCCTTCATAGTCAAGCATCATCATCCCTCCGTCTGGGCATCTCCCTCCTTGCTTTCGTGATGATTTTCATTTTTGTGTCTCCCATCTGCCTGCGCCTCTCAAGTCGCTTGTGGCTGTCTGAAACTTCTGCGACTCAACTTCCTGTTTCCGGTTGCGTCAGAGAAGATTCAAGCAGCCGCCTGCGACTTGTTGAAAGGCTCATGCTGTTGAGACAAGAAAAATGAAAATCACCACGAAGGTAAGGGGGAGGGAGGGAGATGCCTGGATGGCGGCGATCAGAAGGAGGAAGGGGGGCTGCTAGACCACACGTTCCCTCACTTCACTACAGAGACAAGGCCATTCACCGCTCCATGGGGCAGTGAATGGCCTTGTGCCCGTGGTGACCACTTTTTTCTCTCCCCGTTTTGGCGGCTAACAGGTAACAGCCACCATGTCATTCTCTAGTTGTAAACCATTTACATGAACCATAGAGCTAGTGTAAACATTCATGTTTAAATGCTGGACATGTATGTATAAACTATCATTCTATAAACAACACATGTACATATGAGCCCTGACCATTCTCCTTCTCTATGTACACCTCCCTTGCCAGAATCAAAAGGTTATATCAAAATAAAATCTTCAAATAAAATGTGATAATACTTTCACATCAACTCTATTTACAGGCAGAGGCTTAAAAATATAAATTTGTTTCTATCATCTTATATGCTCTGGTATTTTAGAAAGAGGGTGAAAACTATTGAGTGCTTTTTTGGTGTAAGCAATATCACAGCATATTGGGGCTTTCTTTTTATCCTGTTTTGAATTTGTCTGTAATATTTGTGATTTTGTTCCTCGCTTAGATTTGTGGATAAGCGGGTTATAAATAATTTTAAATAAATAAAATCACTTATAGTCACTGGTATAAGTTCTTAGAGCTCTGTATATTGAGGGGTCCTTCAGAGAGTCCTCCTGGGGGTGCACTGTCCCTAGCTGGCAGCTGTCCAGTTAGACACTTTATAATGGTAGATCCCAGGGTCCTCTTATGCTCTCACACTGAGCTAATATTACATTCACTACTTCAATCAGAGGAGTGCTGGTCTTGACTTCACCGGTTGCACAGTAGGGCTGAATGGTTGTGCGGCCCTTTGCTAAAAGGTGTGAACAACAGCTTAGAGTGAACATCAGGGTCCACATTGGGGGATTAAAAACTTTTGGGGAAGGGAGATCTGATCAGAAGTTGGGTGTTAGATGTAGGGGAGGGGGAATCAGATTTGGAGAATACCTTTAGGGGGAGCAGATCGGGTGGGGGGTACGTGCTTTTAAGGAGAAGCAGAATCTGGAGGGCTAAGATCATGAGGATCTGCGACCTGAGCTTCTTTGTGTGGCTCGGGAAGAAAAACGTAGCCTTGTGCTGTGTCAAAGAATACTCCCAGATACTCCAAGCACTGAGTCAGCTGAAGATGACTTTTTTGGAAGTTGAATATTCAGCCCAGGTCCTATAAGAGGCTGCTTGCATGCTTGCAGTCCTCCAGAGATCAACCAATCATCCAGGTAAGTATGTACCTGGATCACAATCTGGTGAAGGTGGGCTGCCTCAACCACTATTACCTTGGTAAAGGTGTGGGGACCTGTGGTCAAACCAAAGGGAACTGGAAGTGGTACTGATGCACGTGAAATCTCAGATACTTCCTGTGAGCCAGAAAGATGGGGATGTGAAGGGATCAAATCTAGAGAGGAAAGGAACTCTCCCGGAGCCACAGATGCTATGATGGAGCAGACTGTTTCCATGTGAAAGTGTGGTGGATCTTCAGGGTCTTGTTTACAGACTTTAAATTCAGAATGGGCCTCCAATCTTCTCTGCCTTTCTTGGGAACTATGAAGTATAGAGCGTATATCTGCCAGAGCCTGATTCTTCTTCGGGAACTGGTTCTATGGCATGAATGTCTGAGTCGTTCTGTCGCTCAGACTCCGACTTCTTTTTCCTGCCGCCCATCTGGGAAGTTGAGGAACAGATCTGGAGGGGTGATAAAACTCGATCCTGAACCTCTCCCTGATAATGTTCAGCACCCAGTTTTGGACGAGATCTGTTCCAATTTGTCCCTGAATACTGACAGTCATCCTACAATATGAGGATCGGCCATCCTCCTGGTGTCATTGCTGCATCTTGGAGGACGAGCTACCACGGAAACATGCAGATTGCTGACGCCAATAGCAGCCAAATCTCTATCTGGTCCCCTGAAAGGGCCTCTAAGAGCAGCTGGAGGAAAATTGGCAATATCGCCTATAGGAACAAAAATTTAGCCCTTTGCCAAACAGCATCTGCCCCTTGAAGGGTAATCTGCTGAGTGGCCTTAAAGGTTGAGTCATTCACCATTGCCAAATCCAGAGCATCCGGCGTGCTGAAATGCAGTAAGCTGAAACCTTACCCAGGACTCTAATGAACATAAGAACATAAGAATTGCCACTGCTGATTCAGACCAGTGGTCCATCGCGCCCAGCAGTCCGCTCACGTGGCGGCCCCCAGGTCAAAGACCTGTGCCCTAACCAAGACCCGCCCTACCTGCGTTCATTATGGTTCAGCAGGAACTTGTCCAACCTTGTCTTGAATCCCTGGAGGTTGTTTTCCCCTATAAGACTCTGGAAGAGCATTCCAGATCTCTACCACTCTCTGGGTTATGAACTTCCCCTTCATTATCTTGAATGTTTTGATCATGTCCCCTCTCAGTCTCCTCTTTTCAAGGGAGAAGAGGCCCAGTTTCTCTAATTTCTCACTGTACAGCAACTTCTGCAGTCCCTTAACCATTTTAGCCGCTCTTCTCTGGACCCTCTCGAGTAGTACCGTGTCCTTCATATACAGTGAACAGTGCTGGACGCAGTATTCCAGGTGAGGGCGTACCATGGCCTGGTACAGCGGCATGATAACCTTTTCCGATCTGTTTGTGATTCCTTTCTTAATCATTCCTAGCATTCTGTTTGCCCTTTTTGCCACCGCTGCACATTGTGCAGACGGCTTCATTGACTTGTCAACCAGCCCCTTTCCTGGGGGGTCTCTCCAAGTACCGCCCTGGACATCTGTTTTGAAGATCAGCATAACATTCACCACCTTCCAGTCTTCCGGAATCTTTCCCAATTTGATCTACAGATTGGCTATTAGTTGAAGCAGTTCAGCTATAGTCCCTTTCAGTTCCTTAATGACCCCCAGATGGATGCCATCCAGTCCCGGGGATTTGTCGCTCTTAAGTCTATCAATCTGCCTGCATACTTCTAGACTGACCGTCAACCTTGTCAGTTTCCTGTCTTCACCTCCAGCATATAGTCTGTCGGGTTCCAGTATGTTGTGTATATCCTCTTTGGTAAACACAAGACGCATAAAATGTGTTCAGTTTATTGGTGATGGCTTTGTCCTCCTTTAGCACTCCCTTTGTTCCATGATCATCCAACGGTCCCACCGCTTCCTTCGTGGGTCGTTTCCCTTTAATATATCAAAAAAACGGCTTGAAGTTTTTTGCCTCCTTGGTTTTTTTTTCTTCATAATCTCTTTTGGCCCCTTTTACTGCTTTATGGCAGCTTCGTTGATGCTGTTCGTGCTTTTTCCAGTTTTCGTCCGTTTTTTACCTTTTCCATTCCTTAAACGAAGTCTTCTTGTCTCTTATTGCTTCCTTCACTACAACAGTGAGCCACGCCGGTTCTTTGTTCTTTTTCCTCTTGGATCCCCTGTTGATGCACGGTATATATCGATTTTGTGCCTCGGTGATTGTGCATTTAAAAATGACTCTAAGCCTTCCTTAAACATTTTGAGACAGGAGTCCCCAAGCTCTGAAGGACTAGTCCGCAGCCTGGTATGGCAGGCCTATGCTGCTGTACTGTACCTGGTATGGATACCCAAAGCCTGCGCTTCAAACTCTCTTTTCAGGACCGTATCCAGGTCCTATGCATCCTTCAGCATCACTTCACCTTCACTCGAAAGGGAGGTTTGCTTGGTCACTTGTGCCACTGCAGAGTCCATTATAGAACCAAGACATAACTTTGGCCACCTTAAGTGGGCCTTCAGGAGTCTCTCACTGGTCAGCAGGAAAAAAGTTAATCAGTGCATTAGTGCCACATGAAAGAGCACTGTGAGGTGGAAGGCTGATGGCTTCAGTAAAGACAGGGTGCCAGAAATGACATAGGAAACTGAAGCTGATCTGAAAAGGCAACACATGGAGGAATCATCACTGGGATCCACTGCCCCGATAGCTGGACCCCAAAATGGATCCCACAGAGCCCTGCAAAAACAAATGCATGGAAACAGACTTCCAATCATCCCACAATCCTTCTCTGACACTGGGAGCCGGCGTAATATGATGCAGATTAGCCACACTTGTAGGCGTAGTGCTTCCCAGTCCTGTTAAATAGGCTTTCCATAAAAAACTTGACAAAATCTGAGAAGCCTTGTAGTGGGAAACTTGAGGCTCCTTGAGTAACTCTAGACTGGAAATGCATCTTCCGCCACCACACATTTGTTTCAACCCATCTGAGCAGGATCTCTTCTCCTTAAGACCAGTTTTCCCTAGATTCAAAGGTTCCAGGGCCTTGGAGGACTGATTGGGGGCTGAGCCCCTTCCTTCCACATCCCGTAGCATGTGGAACATGGCCACTCCTCAACCAGCAACTCTGTGCAACTGATGCAGGATCCGGGACTAGAAAGGCCTGGGGCATCCATCAGAGGCAGTCACTTGCAAAAACTAGTAGTTTTGAAGCAGAAAAAAAAGTTTAAAATCAGATCGCTAATCCAATCCAATCCTTTGGTTTTATATACCGATTCATCCCTCTTAGAGGGCTCGACTCGGTTTACAGATATTAAGAATCATAATAAAGATAATCGTGATTAACAGATAGGTCATTAATTAATCGCAAAAAAGATTTTTTTAAGTTCTGAAACAGATGAGTTTTAAACTTTTTACGAAATATTGCTAATTGAGAAAGAAGTCTAATCTCAGATGGAAGCACATTCCAAATCTTTACGAAAAAGTAAAGACGTGACGGAAATTAGCTGTAGTTTTGATATTCTTTAAGGAGGGAAAGCTGAGTTTAGATTTGTGGGCACTTCTGGAATTCAATGGCAGAAAAGAATGAAATGAAATAGAGACAAGGGGAGAAAATCCCATACATAATTTCAAAAATTAGGCTAACACAATTAAAATGTATTCTCCAATAAACTGGTACCCAGTTTAGCAAAGGAGTTACGTGCTCATACATATTTACGTTTACCAAAGATCAATTTTTGAATGAGTTGCAATCTTTCAAACATATGTAATGTGAATTAGCATAGTCTAGTTGGGATAACAGCTTGACAAGAAATCTAAAATGTTGAAAAAATGGATGACGAACCCCTCTAAACATCCGGAGACTGAAAAAGCATTTTTTAATCACATTGTTTATTTGAGGGGAGAAAGACAGTGTGGAAGCTAAAATGAAACCTAAAGCTCTGGAAGTGAACTCAATCTTCAATAAATCTCCTGAATTCAGTTGTACAGATGAAGGTAATAATTATCTTTGGTCTAAACCACAGTGATTTTGTTTTTGTTGTATTTAATTTCATATGAACTGAAGAAGTCCAATATTGGATTCTTGAAATACATGAGTTGATATTAGCTGTTAAATTATTTAGAGAAGGATCTACTTCAAGCGAATTGCATTGGTTGCCTGTGCAAGCTCGGGTATTGTTCAAGTTGGGCTGTTTTTGTTACAAAGTTTTATATGGTGCAGCCCCTACTTTTCTGGCTAATAGTTTTTCCATAGCTACACACAAATGCAGTAGAAAAACTCATGCTCTATTCAATTTCCCTTCTGTAAAAGGTTGCAAAAGCAAGAAATTCCTAAATCACTCTTTAGCATCTCAGGCAGCTTATCATGAAAAAGAATTTAGATCATTGTTGCTCACAACTGTTTCTTATAGATATTTTAGAAAACAGCTAAAAACCTATCTTTTCTCCAAATACCTGACTAGCTGATTCATTTAAATATATGATTATGCTTAATGTTTATAATCTTTTGTAAACCACGTAGAACTTTTTGGTAATATGGTCTATAAGTATAGTTATGTTATGTAAAGATGTTGTCTGCATAAGTGTATATTGATTCAATTGAAAATAGTTTCAGATATTGTAGTGTTGCAATGTTGATATTAAACAAAATGGGAGATAAAGGTGATCCCTGCGGCACTCCACAGACAGGGGACCAGGATGAAGAGTTTGCCTTTGTTATGTACTTGATATGATCTTAATGTTAAAAAATCCTCTAAACCTGGCTAGAGTTTGCCCATCAATACCGATGTAGGCCAATATATGGATCAAAATATTATGGTTCACAATATTGAAAGCTGTTGACAAATCAAATTGCAGCAGGGTAGCATAACGACCTTGAGACAAAAGATCCTGAGTCTTTGAAATAAGAGAAATCAATAGTTTCTGTGCTAAAATTTGAATGAAAACCATATTGGAAAGGAAGTAGAGGGGGGAGGGGGTCATGTGATGCGTTCTACCTAAGCAGATGTGGAAGAGTGGAGCTCCGTGCTCACCCTGGTGTAAATCAGCTATAAATCGATAAAGCCCTTGCTAACTTGCAAAAGCCTTATACCTGCAGTAGAGGAGATTGTTCTGTCTGAGAATCGGACTGCAGCGCTCGGCTTACTTTGGTCGGGTATGCCCATAAAAGCTTCCAAGGAGAGGCCTAGCTACGCTGGCCAAGATGGCGGAAGAACCAGCCACGTTCATTGTTCCTGCAGGTGACTGGCTGCAGGAGATTACTTGTTTGGTCTCAGCAGCACTCACAGATCGACTAAACAAACTACAGTCCGCTGTAGAGGTGTAAAATAGAGTGGCTGCACAGGACGCATGCACCTCCTTTGAAGTGCAGGTACTTGCTCTGTGGAAGGAGATGCTGCAAGACCAGATGGATGAGCAGAACTGGAGCCAAATAAATAATCTCCGTGTGGAGAGTCACTGATGCGGAGCAGTATATTTTTTACTTCCTAGCTAGCGAAGACTTTAAACCTCTGTGACAGTGGTTTGAGATTTGACTGTGAACATGCACACAGGAAGACCAGAAACCTCACACAGCTATTGCCCACTACAGTAACAAGGAAAAAGACTATTCTACGGGTGTACTGTAAGATGGGATGGATTATCATGGTATAAAACTACTTCTTTTCAATGACTATTCTGTGCATGTGGCAGCAGAGAAAAATTATGGACCATTTTGCACGGATCTCCATAATTGAGGCATCCAGTTTGTTCTAGTGTTCCCAGCCAAGCTCTGCGTATGGCACAATGATAAATCGCATGTCTTTCAAACAGCGAAAGCATGCACCTTTATTATAAAGTTTGCTGGGTGACTGTGATATTGGCTGAATACCTCAACAGGTGTCTCGCAGTTGGAGTGTGTTGGCCCGTCTTGGGGAGGGACTTCATTTCTGAGTTCACAGGCCTGGACCTGGGAGCCTGCTTCCAAAACCTTGGGTTTTAGAGGATCTTGATTTGCCTGGCCTCGAGCTCATGTCCTTTGGTCTTTTTTGTGGACCCCATCCTGAGACATTTTGAATTGCCATACTTTGCCTTTGTGTTTCATTATTATTTTGGGTATCACACTCTCTGCCTATTTTTCCATGCTTCTTCTTTCTTGGGTTACACTTAGTTATGATTCTCTGCTTTGTGGCTGCAATACATTCGGGGATTTATGGGGTACTCATAGCCTCAGAGGCTGGGTACTTATCTCCATGGTTATATTTATGTTTACTGTGAGGGTTTGCATATTCTGTTGGGCTGAGAGCTTCCTCTTAGGTAGGATAGTGAATAAAGAGGTGGGGGTTGGGGGGGCTCGATGTTCTTGGCGGGAGCAGGGAGGGTGGGGAGTAAGTAGGGGTGTATGAATGAGTGTGGTCTGGGAATGGTTGGGGTGGCAGGCTAGAGACTAGGGTTCTGTACCTGTGTGGGGTCTTTGCCCTTTGGAGATGGGCTTAGGGGGGGTCTGTTCTCCATTAGTTATTTCATTACCTTTACTATCAGTCAAATGGTGGCTTTTTTTGCTTAATAGTTCCACGACCAAAAGGGGGTGAATTTTTTATGCTACAATTTGAAGGTGGTTGACTCATGGTGAGTTCTTCATCAGTTTGAGAAGGAATTCACATTCTATTCTAATCCCCACAAATTATGTACTAGGTTGGACTTTCTCTTGGTGTCCCATACTTTATTTTCCCGGGTGGAGAAGTCTACTATAAAGGACACTCCTCTCTCCGATCACTGTTGTGGTTCTTACATTCATTGGGAGTCACGGACTAGGCGGGAGAGCGATTGTGGCGGTTCCCCTCTGCTTTATATTATGATAAGGAGTTTCATGTCTACCTCTGGGCCCATTGGTTGGATTATACCATCTATAATGCCGCCTTGAATGTAGATCCTGAGATTTACTGGGAAGCTTCTCAGGCGGTCATATCTTAAAATATGTAGCCACAAATGTAGGAAACGGGGGGAAATGCTGATAGCCCTTTCAGCCAAACTGACTGCTTTGCAGAGGCTTCACAAAACACGATTGGCTGATCACGAACTGCAGCAAATTAAATCTATTCGCTCCCAAATAAATGATATCTTAGATCAGAAAGCGTGGCAAGATATTTATTTTCAGAAATTTAAACTTTATCAGTGGGGAAGTAAAGCGTGTAAACTTGGTACGGACGCAAAACAAGTCATTAGACTATTGAAAAACAATAAGGGGGATTGCTTTATCATGGAATTTCAAATCAGAGCACTTTGTGGAGTTTTATAAAAAATTTTATTCGAAACAGGAATTTTCCAGTGAGGAGCAGTATACCTTTTTTCAGGGACTCCCTATTCCATGACTTACCCCAGAACAGACAGAGCAATTGAATGCTCTTATACCACCTGACGAGATTTGACTGGTGATAAAGAAGTTGAACCTCAGTCACCGGGACCTGATGGGTTTGGTCCTGAATATTATAAGATTTTGCCTGATATTGTCAAGCCTCTGAGCGCATACTTTCACTTTTTATCCTCTATTCACCGAGCGCCTAGGAGTAATCTGGCTCATATCACCTTGCTCCCTAAACCGGAGAAGGAACATACCCAGGTTGGCTCTTATCAGACTATTTTGTTATTGAACCAAGATGTTAAGTTGCTGGCATATATCTGGGCAACACGGCTGAATCACTTTTTGCCTATGCTCTTTGAGGGGGATCAAGTGGGGTTTGTTCCCCACAAATATGCCTCGATGAACCTACTTAAGGTGATGACAGCCCTGCATGAACAGAGGGAAATGAGGGATCTCTGCCATCGTAGGCTTAAATATGGAAAAGGCCTTTGATAGTATCTCATGGCAGTACTTATTTTAGGTGTTATCTGAATATGGCATGAATGGGAATTTTATTCTGTGGCTTACTGGTTTATACACCAACCCCCAGGCCAGGCTTATCTTTTGAATTGTGCAGGGCTACCCGCCAGGGGTGTCCATTGTCTCCACTCCTGTTCTTGTTGGCTATTGAACCGTTGGCTATAAAACTTCACACTAGTACTGACTTACAGGGGATCAAGATCGGGGGCTTTGAGTGTCGACTTACCTTATTTGCTGATATCTTACTTTTTTGTACCAGGCCCCCTCCATCTCATGGCTGCTTTGCGTCTGGTACAGGAGTTTGGTACTATATCAGATCTTAGAGTGAACTGTGAGAAATCAGATTTGTTGCCCTTGACGGGGACTGGCTGGGAGCCTTGGCATGCTCAGCTTTCTATTCTACCAGTGCGTAAGCCTATAAGATACTTCGGCATATATCTTCATTCTGACCCCTGAGTTATGTATAACTAATATTTCGGCTAATATTGAGAAAATTAGAGCCCTGTGTGTGGTGTGGAAAAACCTTCCTCTGTTCCTTATGCGTCGTACTGCCCTAGTAAAAATGATACTGTTACCTAAACTATTATATCCTCTACAAACAGTGTCCTTCTGGTTGCTGAGGCGGGATGAATGCAAGGTCCGCGGATCAGTTATAACAAATTAATCTTCGCAAAACGGGAGGGAGGCTGTTTGCCAGACATACAAGCATATAATGTGGCGGCACTGATGCATTTTATACAAGGAGTGATGGGTGTTGCTCGATTTTCTCCCCCGGGATGGTTGATGGGACAGTGTTCCCCATTTACCTTTTTAAATCTAATGCATTCCCCTCGGGGATTGGGAGGCGATTTACTCTTTAAACTTGGGTTTATGCAACCTTTTCAGGCTGCATGGCGTTGGTGGCGCAAGGCTCAGGGGAAAATCCCTTTAGCTTCCCTCTTACTTCAGCTGATGGGTAACCCTAACTTATCCCTGGTCTCTGTTCTAAACCCTTTGCGGAGTGGGCATCTCAGGGGGCGATTACTCAACGACCTGGTAGCCCATAACATGGATACCTTACATACTTTTTCCCATGTCAAAGAACAATGGGGGACCCCTAATACTCACGTTTTTGTGTACCTATTATGTGGCCCTTAAGCGGCAGCATGGGGACGCATGGTGGTTGGACCCTTGGATGCTTATTTGTTTCAGATCCCAGCCCAAGTGAGCTCTCTCTCTGGTGTGGGGTAGTTCGAATATCAGTGCCTAGAGGGAACCTCACTACAGTAAGGGAAAAATGGAATCGGGACCTCCATACACATTATACCCCACTGATTTTTGACACTTTTCCAAACCTTACATGAATGTGTTAAATCAGCAGCTTTACAGGAAACACAATTTAAGATTCTACATAAGGGATATATTACTAAAGAGGGAAGGGCATGAATACGCTTGTGGGATGACAAGACCTGTAGTAAATGTAAAAAAGTGCCAAGTACACTTTTACATTCCTTTTTGGAATATCCCACCCTGACATTATGGAATTGTTCCTTCACACAGATTCAGCTGGTCTTACAGAGGGACGTGGAGTGGGATTATAAAACACTGCTACTGGGGGATCAGACATTACTAGAGGAGCAAGGTCTGACGCTGCCACAACGGACATTCATCTATATGATCCCGTTAACAGTCCAGAAAACTATCCTCCAACATTAGATAAAAGAAGGGGACATACCATTAGAAAGCTGGGTTTGCCAACTGTCTGAAATAGCCTGTTTTGAACTTTGTTATTATAACCATACCATGAATCCTGAAGTCTTGGCCTACACAGCTCTGTGGAAAGCCTATTTTCATATTCCTTTAGTCTCTTGAACAGGGGTGGGGGTGAGGATGGGGTGCATGAATGGGGAGAATTATAGATGTGTGTATGGTGGTAGGGTGATTGTTGGATTGTGAGTGTTGCTCTCCTTGGCGTTAATATGCTGAGGAGTCTTCTGGGTATAGAAAAATGTGGGGTCTGGGAGAGCGGGATCTCGTCTACTAGTGGCGCCGCTACCTATTAATGTATTTTGTCTGTTCTGCTGCATATACCATCGTGTTTTCACTCCTATAGGTGAATTTTTGTTTGATGGGTGGTGTTGGCATGGGGATACCATATTGCCTTTAATGCCTTTATCATGCTTCATGCTGTTTGCCTTATTGACTACCCTTCTTTGCCAGGATATCCTGTTGTACTGTTGTTTCTGTTCTCCGTTGACTCTTTAATAAAGATAATTAAAAAAAAAAAAAAGGAAAAGTCAAGTAGAATTGAAAATTGATCCAACTATTCTGAGAGCTGTACAGATACTATAGATTCAATCATCTTTGTTAATATAGGTATATTTGCTATGGGACAATAATTAGCGGAAACAGTCAGATATAAATTGGTATTTTTCAGCAGCGGAAAGAGTACAATGCGACCCATGTCTTTTGAGACTGTGACTTCTGGTGCCTGTTGTCTAAATCAGCCTGGTTGCAGGAAAAGGATTTCTGCCTCTGAAATTGCTCAGACCTCAACTGTTGAAGGAAATCTTCTGGCTGTCAGTCGACCAGACCCCATCGACTCCCACCCCTGGGTTTCCTCACTCAGCGACTGGGGAAGAAATTATGCAACCAGCTCCCTGATACCCTAGGATTCTTACTCAAGGGCCACACAGCCTATGCTCAAGTCTCTGACCAAATCAGCAAAAAATCTGCTCCCAGGGGGATGTACCCTAAACTCCTGAAGTGACCCAAAGCAGGCTGGCTCCACAGGCACACTGTGAGATTGGCTAGGGAGCTGCAGTGCTTCCATGCAGGACTGCATCCTTTCCCTGGAAGAGTATGCCTAAGCAGGGGACCTCTGAGCACCAAAATAATAAAAAAACGAGCAGAGCAAAACATCTTCTGAGTTCACTTGCAGGAGGGTGCTGTTCTCCACTGCAGGAGAGGAGTTTCTGCAGTTCACGGGAAATGGAAATCAACAGCTACAAGAACGAGTAGAGACTATCAGAGAAGGGAAGAAGGAAGAAATAGAAAAACTGGAATCCCTCTGAATAAAGATTCCTAGACAAAACGAAGCAGACACAAAAATTGGCCTATATTATCGACCTCCAGGACAGACGGAGGAAACAGACGCAGAAATGATAGAGGAAATCAACCATGGATGTAGAACAGGTAACGTAATGATCATGGGAGACTTCAACTTTCCGGGGATATACTGGAACCTTGGAACTTCAAACTATGGCAGGGAAACAAAGTTCCTGGAATTAATAGGGGACTGCTTCCTAGAACAAATGGTGGGAGAACCGACAAGAGGAACCGAAACCTTGGACTTGGTCCTAAATGGCATAACTGGAAGGACATCAGATGTAGAAGTCACGGTCCCACTGGGGACGAGTGATCACAGCATGATCAATTTTAAAATTGGCATCGGGAAGGGGAAACCAAAAAGTCCTGAACCACAACCTTTAACTTCAGAAAAGGGAAATATGACAGCATGAGAGCCATGGTATAAAAACGGCTCAAGAAAAGGACAGCCAAAATCAAAACGGTCAAACAAGCATGGTCACTACTAAAAAGTACCATCATCGAAGAACAGAATCTCTACATTCCGCAGATATCCAAAGGAAAGAAAAATAAGAACAAAATGAACCAGCTTGGCTAACTAAAGAGGTGAAGGAAGCGGTTAGGGACAAGAGGAACTCTTTTAAAAAATGGAAACGTGTACAAACGACGGAGGCCTGGAACAACCACAAGGTCGACCAGAAGAAGTGTCACAAGGCAGTTAAGAGACGCCAAGAAGGTCTATGAGGAAAAGATAGCGCACGAAGCCAAAAACTTCAAGCCCTTTTATAGATACATAAAAGGAAAAAAACCAGCAAAGGAGGCAGTGGGGCCTCTCGACAACCAAGGAGAAGGGTGCATCAAGGAGGACAAACAGATTGCAGATAGGCTAAATTCATTCTTTGTGTCTGCTTTACCAAGGAGGACACTGCATCAATGCCTGATGCAGGGAGAGTATTCAAGGAAGAAATTGAGGAAAGCCTCACCACAGTGAATGTGGATCTGGGCATGATATATTATCAGATCGACAAACTAAAAAGTGACAAATCCCCTGGACCAGATGGAATTCACCTGAGAGTGCTAAAGGAGCTTAAAGTAGAAATCGGAGAACTATTACAATCCCTAGCTAACTTGTCAATTAGAACCGGGCAAATACCAGACGACTGGAAAATAGCGAATGTCATCCCAATCTTCAAAAAAAGGATCGAGAGGAGAACCGGGCAACTATAGACCTGTGAGTCTTACATTGGTTCCTGGGAAAATGGTTGAAGCACTAATTAAGGATAGCATGGAGCAACACCTAGAAACTATTACCTGATGAGAGTAAGTCAACACTGCTTCAGAAAGGGGAAGTCCTGTTTGACAAATTTACTTCAATTTTTTGAAAAGGTGAGCAAACAGATTGACAGCGGAGAACCGATGGATATAGTATACTTGGACTTCCAGAAAACATTCGACAAGGTTCCACACGCAAGACTTCTGAGGAAACTACAAAGCCATGGAATAGAAGGGGATATACTAAGATGGATAGGCAATTGGTTGGAAAACAGACAGCAGAGGGTAAGCATAAATGGGACATTCTCGGACTGGGAGAAAGTAACAAGAGGTGTGCCCCAGGGCTCGGTTCTTGGGCCCATCTTATTCAATATCTTCATAAATGACCTGGAAGAGGAAACAACAAGTAGTATAATCAAGTTTGCGGCTGATACAAAACTATGCCGGGCAGTTGGGTCTCAAAAGGACAGCGAAGAACTCCAGAGAGAACTTGCTAGAGAAATGGGCGGAAAACTTTAATATAGATAAATGCAAAGTGATGCACCTGGGCAGGAAAAACAAAGAATATGCATATAAAATTTTAGGTGTAACATTGGGCAATAGCGAACAAGAGAGGGATCTTGGGGTACTGATAGACAGGACCCTGAAGCCGTTGGCTCAGTGCGCAGCGGCAGCAAAGAAAGCGAACAGGATGTTGGGGCATGATAAAGAAGGGAATCACGAGTAAATCGGCGGACGTCATAATGCCGCTTTACAGAACAATGGTCAGACCACACTTGGAATACTGTATCCAACACTGGTCTCCCTACCTATAAAAGGATATAACTCTGCTTGAGAGGGTGCAGAGACGAGCCACGAAGCTAATAAAGGGAATGGAGAATTTGAGCTACAAAGAACGCCTTGAAAAACTGGGATTGTTCACCCTCGAGAAAAGAAGACTGCGAGGGGATATGATAGAGACTTTTAAAATACTGAAAGGTTTCGACAAAATTGAGCAAGAAACATCGGTATTCACATTGTCAAATGTGACTAGGACACGAGGTCATAGACTGAAACTGAGAGGCAACAGGTCCAGGACAAATATCAGGAAGTTCTTTTTCACACAGCGAGTGGTGAACACTTGGAATGCTCTCCCAGAGGAGGTTGTGACGGAAACCACCATTCTGAGATTCAAGGGCAAGTTGAATGCACACCTTCTTGCAAATCACATTGCGGGATACGGGTCTTCAACAGGCAACACCTAGCTTAGCCACTGCGTGTGCGGGTCGCCGGACTAGATGGACCTAGGGGTGATCCGGTGAAGGCATTTCTTATATTCTTATGTTCCAGTATGGACACCTGTGTATCCGCAACAGAATCAGCATTTAAATAAATGCTGACTGCCACAGGGAGACTTTTCTTTATCCCCAACATATGAAGGGAAGGGGAAGCAGACATCTCCAAAAGTCAAAAGGAGAGACCAGGACTAATGAAAAAAATACATGTGACAGGAGCTGAAGACGATCTGGGTAGCACTCTCCCAGACAGAAAGGGTCACACGCAGAGCTCTGATGGTTTTGTAGTGTTTGGTAGCCATGCTATCAGGTTTAATCTATTGTCATTTGTTTTGGTAATGTTATTTTTGTTTATGTGATTGATTTCATGCATCTAAAATTATAACCTAAATTGGATAGCAGGAAGTAATTGTAATTTACATGCTGGAACCCCAAATACAATGCAATACACACATCCCGTGTTCCCTCCTGCTTTCCAGGTTTGGTCTTCCAGTACTTCTTTAACTTCTCTGGCTTCTTTCTTCTTAATTCTACTCTGCAGGATGTGGAGCTGGGCTGGTCAACAGGTCAAAAATATACATCAGAAATGGATGTTATTTAAAAACTCTATGTATTAAAAAAGAAAACCAAATGGTAGCTGGCATGGTTAACGAGAGAGATGAAGGAAGCTATTAGAGCTAAAAAGAGAATCCTTCAAAAAGTGGAAGAAAGATCTGACTGAAAATAATTGTAAACAACAGAAGGAATGTCAAGTCAAATGCAAGGCGCTAATAAGGTGAAGAGAGATCCTGAAAAGAAGATTGCGCTGGAAGCAAAAACTTTTTTAGGTATATTAAAAATAAGAAGCTGGTTGGCCTGCTAGATGATCGAGGGAAGGGAAGACAAGGACATAGTGGAGAGATTAAATGAATTCTTTGCCTCGCTCTGCACTGAGGAAAATGTGAGGGAGATACCGGTGCCAGAAATTGTATTCAACTTGTAACAAATCTCTGTTACACTGGATGATATAATGGGTCAATTTGAGAAATTGAACAGTAGCAAATCACCTGGACTAGATAGTATAGATACCAGAGTGCTGATAGAATTAAAAAATGAACTTGCAGTAATTTGTAATTTTCCATTAAAAACCAGCATAGTACCAGAAGACTGGAGGGTGGCCAACGTGATGCCGATTTTTAAAAAGGGTTCCAGAGGTGATCCAGGAAATTATAGACCGGTGAGTCTGATATTGGTGCTGGGCAAAATGGTAGAGACTATTATAAAGAACATAATCGCAGAACATATACGTAAGCATGGATGAATAAGAGAAAGCCAACATGGTCAAGGAAAATCTTGCCTCCCCAATCTACTGCATTTCTTTGAAGGGGTGAATGAAAATGTGGATGAAAGTAAACCAGTTGATATTGTGTATTTGGATTTTCAAAAGGCATTTAACAAAGTACCTCATGAAAGACTTCTGAGGGAATTAGAAAGTTATGGTATAGGAGGTACGGAGAAATTAGGTTCTTACCTGCTATATTTCTTTCTTTTAGACTCTTCAGACTGGTACAGTTCACTAATGACCAGCAGGTGGAGACTGAGACAAAACCTTTGGCTATAATACTAATAGCTGTGCTTCCTTCTATATAACTAAACTAACTAAACCTTAGGTTTGTATACCGCGCCATCTCCGCAAGCGCAGAGCTCGGCACAGTTTACAGAGTTAAAAGGAAAGGAACTACAATAAGGGATAAAGGAGAGGGACTAAGAGGAAAGAGAGGGACAGAATACTGGAGAATGGGAGGTGAT
Organism: Geotrypetes seraphini; assembly: GCF_902459505.1. Taxonomy (NCBI): domain Eukaryota; kingdom Metazoa; phylum Chordata; class Amphibia; order Gymnophiona; family Dermophiidae; genus Geotrypetes; species Geotrypetes seraphini. The sequence goes on along the minus strand of NC_047085.1, from coordinate 282,858,057 downwards.
TAGATTTTTTTTTTTTTTAACCAGTCTGCCGAATAGCCAAGCAGAACTAAAAAGTGCTAATTATAACAGTAACACTCTGAACAGGAGTAACAACTGTGGGAAGCTCCTGTCCCAGCTAAAAGAACTACTAAACCCAGCAAGCACACAGCCCTGGTCCCTGGAAAACTTGGCATGGAGCCCGGACAGCCGGCTCAGCCAGGAAGGGAAGAGAAAAGGCAGGTCATAGTACAGCCCAAGAGCCAGAGGGGAAGGGCACTGAAAGCTGGAAATATCCCTTATCACTCCTTTCCCCGAGTCAGGGAGAAACCTGAAACCCACTTGAGAAGGGGTGGAGTCAGCCTCCGTAGTGTGCAGGTTGAAAAGCCTCAAATAAGAAATCAGCTTGAGGAGGAGAAGGACACAGCAGGCTCTGATTGTGGGAGCCAAACAACCCACAGTGTGCCTAGCTTCCACAGGCAGCCCAATCCTCAGCAGGGACAGCTTGCCAGAGGCCAGCTCACAAGGAGGGGCAGTGTAGACCCCAGAAGGTATGGGGACTGGCCCAGTAATACTCCGGGAGAATGGATGGGAGTTTATCCTGAAGTAAATGTTACAGGAGAGCCAGCCAGCCTGCAGAGAGGGGGATGGGAGGCAAAGCCTGGAGTGGATGGGGGAGTGGAAAGCCCGGGTTCCCAGGAGTGTGAGTGGGAAATGTATAGTGACCCTGGGGGTAGTGTGTGTGGACCTGGAAGAGTATAATTGTGAGGGGCCTGTATTGTCCTGTGGGAAAAGTTTCTGCTCCATTTAAACCTGAACTGAAGCAGGGCTGGGGAAGCCCTGCCTAATTAAGTGAAATGGTTACAGTAAATAGCACAGTATTCAGAGTCCCGGGAGCAGGAGATAAGAAGCAGATAAGGGTCATATCGGGTGGGCTAGAAGACCTTTAAACTTAAGGGTGGCTTGACCCACACAGCCTCTCCGTTAGGCTGTGAAGGCTCCCTAGGGAGAGAACAGTGATAAAGCAAGAAAAGCAAAGTTAACTCTATTTGTGCTGTGTATGAGAAAATAGGAGAAAGGTGAGAGAGCTGACATAGACTGTGCTCTGCCTTATGGAAGGAACTGAGGGCGGGGGAAACTGCTAAGCCCAGAGGGGGGATGTGGAGACAGTAAAGGCCCTGACCCAGGGTGAATTTTTGGATTTTGAATTTGGATTAATTTGGTAATGATGACTGAACCAGTTCTGGACTAAGCCTAATGTAATGCCCCTGGACTGAGCTATATGGGAGAATGAGCCGGGGCTGAGAGAAAGTCCAAAACCCCAAGTTGGATTGTTTTTCTTCCTTTTTATTTTGGGACACTAATAAACCTGATGTTGTTTTGCAGAAATCCAGTATCCGGGTTTTTCCTTCACTAGACCATATAAAAGGCATTATAAAATTCTTGCCTGCGATCCAGGCCAGGCTTTCCTATTCCCTTGGGGTACTGGCCCGGTCACACAACTAACATTATGCATCTGAAATTAGAGAAATTCTGTTGGAAAGTGTATAGAGGAACCTCTTCAGCAAAAGTCCCTACAGCTTGCCAGCTACGCCAGCTGAGCCAAAGCCGCTGTTCTTTTGATCTCCCCCGACTCTATAAAAATACTATAACCCGCATAAAAAAACACACTCTTCACGCGAATACTGTAAGAACAGACAGACAGACAAGACAGGGTGGGGGACTATACTGGTCTGAAGAGTTTATTGGTCTGGAGAGTCTAAAAGAAAATTAGCAGATAAAAACCTAATTTCTCCTTCTGTAGCGCCTCTCCAGACTGGTATAGTACTCATGATGGGTAGGACCCCCGGAGGGCCGCCACCAGAACACACTGAACGAATACCGTATCCCAAGGCGCCTGAAATCCACACGGTAGTGTCGCACATAGGAATGCAGAGAAGACCAAACCGCAGCTTTACAGATATCCACTGGAAGCACAAGAGAAGACTTAGCCCAAGAAACTGCCTGATCCCAAATGGAATGAGCCTTGAGAAATTCTGGAACAGGCTTCTTCTGAAGAAGGTATGCGAAGCGATAGTCTCCTTGATCCAGTGCACAATGGAAGTGCTGTCCCCCCATTCTTCAAAGTGCTATCCCCTTTACGAGGGCCTACTAGAAGGACGATCTGACTTCTGCAACTCCTGGGTCTGCTGAACATAAGAGTGAAGGACCCGACTGACTTCCAACTTGTGCAACTGCTTCTGTTCCAAAGAGCCTTCCCCGCTACCCAAGACCGGGAGAACCACAGACTGGTTGACATGAAAAGGCGAGACCACCTTCGGCAGAAAAGAAGGAACAGCACAACCTGCTCCCTAGAAAACTCCAGGAAGGGAGGCCGACAAGAGAAAGCCTGCATCTCAGAAACACGTCTCACAGAAGAAATGGCCATCAGAAAGACCACCTTGAGAATAAGGTCCTTCAACAAGCAGGACCCCAGGGGCTCAAAGGAAGGGCACACAAGCACGGACAGGACCAGATTGAGATCCCAGGCCAGAACCAAAGGCAGCACTGTAGGCCAAAGCAATTTAGCTGCCCTCAAAAAGCGAATCACGTCTGGATAAGTCAAACACTTACCCTGCAGCAAACCGCGAAACACAGACAAAGCTGCAAGTTCAACCTGGATAGACCAGGTCAGGCCCTTGTCTAGGCCATCCTGCAAGACTCATGAAAGAGGCAAAGAGGCACGAAAGGAAAACATGCGAAAGGAAACCACTCCACATGCAGAAAAGAGGCAAAGAGGTGTGAAAGGAAACCACTCCACACGCAGCATACCACTCTTCAAAAATATGTCAAACACGCACATAAGCCCGAGAAGTGGGAAGTCTCCAGGACTGCAAGAGTGGAGATCACTTTATCTGAATAACCTTTCTTACCTAGATGTTCCCGCTGAATAGCCAAGCCTTAAGACAAAAGGGTCCTGGATCGGCCATTAGATTAGGTCCCTGAGTCGGGACGGACGAGAGGGGCAGCAGAAGAGGATATGCCATGAGAAGACGAACCAGATCCGCATACCATGGACACCTGGGCCAGGCTGGAGCTACCAGGATCACGCGACCGGGGTGCCCAGCAATGCAAAGGACTCTGCCTACCATTGGCCACAGAGGAAACATGTACAGGCCTACTGCCAGCCAAGGCTGTACCAGAGCATCCAGCCCCTCAGCCTGAACCTCCCTGCGCAAACTGAAGAACAGGAAGCTTTGGCTTTGACACTTGTGGCCATCAGGTCCATGACCAGCGGGCCCCAAGACTGAACAATCAAATTGAAGCCTGTGGGACCGAGATACCACTTTCTGGGATCTAGAAAACTGAAGGTCAGGGAGGTGAAAGTGGCCTTCTCCGAGATCCTCCCAGTACCGAGAGCGGATGGAAAGAGACAGGATGAACTGCGAACAATCAACACCTGGATGAGACGATGGTGCGAAGAGGAGGGATTCGACTTCGTGTGCAACTGGACGGCATTCTGGGGAAGTGGCAGATACTACAGAAGGGACGGCCTACACTTCACCAAGCAAGGAGCAAGAGTCTTGGCTGAAAACATGAGAAGACCATTGAGAGGGAATTTAAACTAAAGGTCAGGGGAGAGCTGACAGTCGACAACCAGTCGATGGCCCGGACATCAGGAGACCCCAAAGAAGAAACTACAAGTAACTGCTCAGACAAAGGGGAAGAGCATGCTGAAATCGAAAGTAACAGAGATAGAGCGCAAATGGATACAAAAAGGGATAAGAAGACTAAAAAATCCAAGAAGAACTCAATTGTGTATACACAAATGTGCAAAGGGAGCTCAAATGTATGTACACGAATGCCAGAAGCTTGGGAAACAAAATGGGGGAACTGGAAGCACTAGCAAGACGAGAAGAACTGGATATCATTGGTATAACATGGTGGAACGAGGAAAACGAATGGGACACGGTACTACAGGGATACAAACTATACAGAAGAGATAGAATAGGGCAAAAAGGGGGAGGTATTGCCCTGTATGTCCATGAAGGAGTAGAGTCTATCAGAGAAGGGAAGACAGAAGGGAAAGAAAAATTGGAATCCCTCTGGATAAAGATTCCTAGACAAAATGAGGCTGACTTGAAAATTGGCCTCTATTATCGACCCCCGGGACAGAAGGAAGAAACAAACGTAGAAATGATAGAGGAAATCAACCATGGATGTAGAGCAGGTAATGTAACGATCATGGGAGACTTCAACATTCCTGGGATAAACTGGAACCTAGGAACCTCAAACTGCAGCAGGGAATCCAAGTGAAGAACATAAGAAGTTGCCTCCGCTGAGGCAGACCAGAGGTCCATCTCACCCAGCGGTCCGCTCCCGCGGCGGCCCATCAGGCCTATTGCCTGAGCAGTGGTCCCTGACTATTTCTATAACTTACCTCTTACTCCTACCCCTATAACCTACCTCTACTCCTATCTGTACCCCTCAATCCCTTTGTCCTCTAGGAACCTATCCAAACCTTCTTTGAAGCCCTGTAACGTGCTCCTGCCTATCCCAGCCTCTGGAAGCGCATTCCATGTATCCACCACCCTCTGGGTGAAAAAGAACTTCCTAGCGTTTGTTCTAAACCTGTCCCCTTTCAATTTCTCCGAGTGCCCCCTTGTACTTGTGGTTCCCCATAATTTGAAAAATCTGTCCCTACTTTTTCTATACCCTTCAGGATCTTGAAGGTTTCTATCATGTCTCCTCTAAGTCTCCGTTTCTCCAGGGAGAACAGCCCCAGCTTTTTCAGTCTGTCAGTATATGAGAGATTTTCCATACCCTTAATTAGCTTAGTTGCTCTTCTCTGGACTCCCTCAAGTACTGCCATGTCCTTCTTGAGGTACGGCGACCAGTACTGGACACAGTATTCCAGATGCGGGCGCACCATTGCACGATACAGTAGCAGGATGACTTCCTTCGTCCTGGTCGTGATACCCTTCTTAATGATACCCAACATTTTGTTTGCTTTCCTGGAGGATGTGGCGCACTGCGCCGACGCCTTCAATGTTGTGTCTACCATCACTCCCAGGTCTCTTTCAAGGTTACTTACCCCTAGCGGTGATCCCCCCATTTTGTAAGTGAACATCGGGTTCTTTTTCCCTACATGCATGACCTTGGATTTCCCTATGTTGAAGCTCATTTGCCACTTTTTGGCCCACTCTTCCAGTGTCGTCAGATCCTTTTGGAGATCTTCACAGTCTTCCGTGGTTTTAACCCTGCTGTATAGTTTGGTGTCATCCGCAAATTTAATGACCTCACATTTTGTTCCCGTCTCCAGGTCGTTAATAAATATATTGAACAGGAGCGGTCCCAGCACCGACCCCTGCGGAACTCCGCTCGTGACCCATTGCCAATCTGAGTAATGGCCCTTTACTCCAACCCTCTGTTTCCTGTCTGCCAGCCAGTTTTTTGATCCATCGGTGGACCTCCCCTTGCACCCCGTGGTTCCATAGCTTCTTAAGCAGTCTTTCGTGTGGTACCTTGTCAAAGGCTTTTTGGAAGTCAAGGTAAATGATGTCTATGGATTCCCCTTTATCCACCTGGCTGTTTACCCCCTCAAAGTTCCTGGAAATGATAGGGGACTGCTTCCTAGAACAAATGGTGGGAGAACCGACAAGAGGAACCGCCACCTTGGACTTGGTCCTAAATGGCATAACTGGAAGGACAACAGATGTAGAGGTCCTGGTCCCATTGGGGACGAGCGATCACAGCATGATCAATTTTAAAATTGGCATTGGGAAGGGGAAACGTACCAAGACTCAAACCACAACCTTTAACTTCAGAAAAGGGAAATACGACAGCATGAGAGTCATGGTTAAAAAACGGCTCAAGAAAAAGGCAGCCATAATCAGAACGGTCAAACAAGCATGGTCCCTACTAAAAAATACCATCACCGAAGTGCAGAATCTCTACATTCTGCAGATATCCAAAGGAAGGAGAAATAAAAACAAAGGAGAACCAGCTTGGCTAACTAAAGAGGTGAAGGATGCAGTAAGGGATAAGAGGAACTCGTTAAAAAGTGGAAACGTGAACACACAACAGAGGCCTGGAACAGTCACAAGGTCAACCAGAAGTGTCACAAAGCGGTAAGAGACGCCAAAAAAGTCTATGAGGAAAAGATAGCGCAAGAAGCCAAAAACTTCAAGCCCTTTTTTAGATACATAAAAGGGAAAAAACTAGCTAAGGAGGCAGTGGGCTCTCTCAACGACCAAGGAAGAAAAGGGTGCATCAAGGAAGACAAACAGATTACGAATAGGCTAAATTCATTCTTTGCATCTGTCTTTACCAAGGAGGACACTGCATCAATGCCAGAAACAGGGAGAGCATTCAAGGGAGAAATTGAGGATAGCCTCACCACAGTAAATGTGGATTTGGACATGATACACTATCATATCGACAAACTAAGAAGTGACAAATCTTCTGGACCAGATGGAATTCACCCGAGAGTGCTAAAGGAGTTTAAGGTAGAAATCGGAGAACTATTACAATCCCTAGCTAACTTGTCAATTAGAACCAGGCAAATACCAGACGACTGGAAGATAGCGAATGTCATCCCAATCTTCAAAAAAAGGATCGAGAGGAGAACCGGGCAACTATAGACCTGTGAGTCTTACGTCGGTTCCTGGGAAGATGGTTGAAGCACTAATAAAGGATAGCATAGTGCAACACCTGGAAAATCACGACCTGATGAGAGCTAGCCAACACGGCTTCAGGAAAGGGAAGTCATGTTTGACAAATTTATTTCAATTTTTTGAGGAGGTGAACAAACAAATTGATAGCGGTGAACCAGTAGATTTAATATACTTGGACTTCCAGAAAGCGTTCGACAAGGTTCCTCATGCAAGGCTTCTGAAGAAACTACAAAGCCATGGAATAGAAGGAGATATACTAAGATGGATAGGCAAATGGCTGGAAAACAGATTGCAGAGGGTGGGCATAAATGGGAATTTCTCGGACTGGGAAAAGGTGACGAGCGGTGTACCCCAGGGTTCGGTTCTTGGGCCCATCTTGTTCAATATCTTCATAAACGACCTAGAAGATGAAACAACAAGTAATTTAATCAAGTTTGCAGACGACACAAAACTATGTCGGGTAGTTGTATCACAAAAGGACAAAGAAGAACTTCAGAGAGATTTGAACCAGCTAGAGAAATGGGCAGAAAAGTGGCAGATAAAGTTTAACATAAAAAAATGCAAAGTGATGCACCTGGGTAAGCAAAACAAGGAACATGAATATAAAATGTTAAGTGTAACATTGGGCAAGAGCGAACAAGAAAGGGACCTGGGGGTACTGATAGACAGGACCCTGAAGCCGTCGGCTCAATGCGCAGTGGCAGCAAAGAAAGCAAATAGGATGTTGGGCATGATAAAGAAGGGAATCACGAGTAGATTGGCGGACCTCATAATGCCGCTTTACAGAGCAATGGTCAGACCACACTTGGAGTACTGTGTCCAACACTGGTCTCCCTACCTAAGGAAGGATATAACCCTACTGGAGAGGGTGCAAAGGCGAGCCACGAAGCTAGTTAAAGGTATCGAGAATTTGAGCTACAAAGAACGCCTCAGAAAACTGGGATTGTTCACCTTCGAGAAGAGAAGACTGCGAGGGGACATGGTAGAGACTTTTAAAATACTAAAAGGATTCAACAAAATAGAGCAAGAAACACCGTTATTCACATTGTCAAATGTGACTCGGACAAGAGGTCATGGGCTGAAACTGAGGGGCACCAGGTCCAGGACAAATATCAGGAAATTCTGTTTCGCATGAATGGTGGACGCTTGGAACGCTCTCCCAGAGGAGGTCGTGATGGAGACCAACATTCTGGGATTCAAGGGCAAGTTGGATGCACACTTTTTCGCAAATCACATTGGGGGATACGAGGTAAACAAGGTTTCTCAGCAGGGAACACCTGGCTTGGTCTCCGCGAGTGCGGGTCGCCGGACGGGATGGACCTAGGGTCTGATCCAGCGAAGCCATTTCTTATGTTCTTATGACTTAGGAAGTCTGCCTGGACATTCTCCACTTCTGCTATGTGAGAAGCCGAGATGGCCAGATGATGAGTCTTTGCCCAAACCATGAGCAGAGCAGCCTCCTCAGCCACCAGACAACTCCTGGTTCCCCCCTAACGATTGACATAAGCCACTGCCATGGCATTGTCCGAGAGAACCCAAACAGACTTGCCCGCTCTCAACGGGCAGTGTATGCCATTTTGTGATGACCGAGACCACCCCGTCCACCACCAGTGACTTCAAAGTATCCCTCTCCCCCTCTGGGATGGGATACCCCTCTGGGATGGGATATAGGTGAGCCACAGAGTGCACAAAATGAAAGGGAGCCTCCGGCGCTTTCCACTGCGCAAACACAATATCCTGCATAACCTGATGCATTGGAAAAGAGCAGATCCCCCGAAGCAGAGGGTCTACCACATGCGGGGGCTCCTTCGCGTCTTCCTTGAACCGCAACACAGAGGAGACCTGAAGAATAAGCTCCTGGAGCTCTTACCGCAGAAGGATGCACACCAACGCATCCTTGCCAACTGACAGAACCGAAAAACTTCTGCCAGCAGTATCCATCTGCCCAAGAGGATCATGGAGGTCTCCCAAAGGGTCGTCTTCAGAAAGAGAAAACTGCTCCCCATACAAAAAATCATCGTTCCAAAAGACCCTTGGCTGCTTGGATGAGAGAGGATGGAATGGGGATGAAACCGGAACTAAGAGGGTCCGAACTGGAGTGGATGCAGAAGGAACCCTTCCCCCGAGACCCCCAGAGTGGAAGTAGGACCCCCAGCTCCTGAAGATAAATCTTGCACCAGGTGAAAACAAAATCAGAGGAAAAAACCCCTAGCGGGTCCAATGGGACTCACTGCCAAAGCAGAGGACCCAGCAGAAACCTTCCCCTGTCTCTCCAATACAGGAGGAAGGTCACCTGAGGCTGCAGACAAAATGGAGGTGCTTCCCGCCAAAATCAGAGCAAAGCTCGTAGAAATTCCCCCACCCCCAAGGCCTGTAGCTACTGAGGCCTGAACCGCCCCAGCCGCTAAAGGGAATCCCCAACAACTTCAGTGGTAAGGAAAACCTTATTTCCCTGACTATCGGTGGCTGGGGGAATCCCTGTGTGGATGGCAAAGGAAGCCCGGGCTTCCCCATTGTCAGCTGCTGGCGTTCGAGGTACTCACAAAGGGTATCCCTGGATTCCGGTACCCAAAGTTGATGAGGATTCCCCTTCAAGGTGGCTGGCACACTGCGAGCACAGTCCGGCCACATTGATCTCGCATCTGAGCACAATGAGCACTTTTTCCCCTTTAAAAGTGTTCATTGCGCAATATGCAACCCAGCTAAGGGAAAAAGTGTCAGTTAGCAAAAAAGCAGTAACAATGAAGGCTCCCTTTTTTTTTTTTTTAGAACAGGCTCTCTATGCCATTTGCCTTGCTGGTATTGGTGGCAAGGCTTACACCTCTAGAAAATTTTTTGGGGGAGGGACTCAACTCGTGACCAGGTGAGTGCAATACCCCCGAAAGGGTCCCCCCAAGCTCAACCCGCACCAGATGGGGATAATGAGCACCACACAAATTCCAACAGCCCTACACTAAGAGACGGCTGGCACAGCTTACCAACCTGCTGGAGACTGAGAACAGACTGGTTATATAAAGGGAAGCACAGCTATTAGTATTACAGCCAAAAGTTTTGTCTCAGTCTCCAACTGCTGGTCATGGTGAGCTATTACCCATCAGTGAACTGTACCGGTCTGGAGAGGCGCTAAAGAATGTCCTTTTAAGGTTGAAAGACAGAAAACTGGTTGACAGAAAACAGAGAGTGGGTTTAAATGGTCAATATTCTCAATGGAGAAGGGTAAATAGTGGGGTTCCGCAGGGATCTGTGCTGGGACCGCTGCTTTTTAACATATTTATCAATGACCTAGAGATGGGAATAACTAGTGAGATAATTAAATTTGCTGACGACACAAAGTTGTTTAATCGCAACAGGATAGTGAAAAATTTCAAGAGGACCTTTTAACACTGGAAGATGGCGTCAAAATGGCGCAGTGGTTAAACCTACAGCCTCAGCACCCTGGGGTTGTGGGTTCAAACCCACGCTGCTCCTTGTGACCCTGGGCAAGTCACTTAATCCCCCCATTGCCCCAGGTACATTAGGTAGATTGTGAGCCCGCCAGGACAGACAGGGAAAAATGCTTGAGTACCTGAATAAATTCATGTAAACCGTTCTGAACTCCCCTGGGAGAACGGTATAGAAAAATTGAATAAATAAAAAAAATAAAAAAATAAAATGTGAGCAAGTGCAAAGTGATGCATGTGGGAAAGAGAAACCTGAACTATAGTTATATGATGCTGGATTCTGTGATAGGAGTCACTGCCTAGGAAAAGGATCTAGGTTAGAGAATGACACGGGGAAAATAATTGTCCCTGTCTCCACCCTGTCCCCATGAACTCAGTCCCCGCAAACCATCTGATCCCATCCATACAAGCCTCAAATAGTTTTATACTGGACTTATTTTATTAAAGTATATAAAGAAACAATATTCTGTATAATTGTCATATTACAATATAACATAACATCGAATTTCTAGACTGCATAACCAAAAAGTTTTATGCAGTTTACAAAAACTTATCAAAAAGATACAATGGGAAGTGTTAGATCAACGTGTTAAATCAAAATTCTGACTGCTGAACTAGAAAAAGAGATCTTTAGCTGGCAGGGCTTTGTTTATAAATGTTTATCAACACAAATAATATACTACTTTAACCTAAAGCAAAAAAAAAGAAAAGAAATAGAAATAGAAATATTTTTTCTACCTTTGTTGTCTGGTTTCTGCTTTCCTCATTCAATTCGTTCCATCCACTGTCTGCCTTTTCTCTGCCTCTTCCATATGCTCTGTTTCTATGCCTCTCCCTTCCATCTCTTCCTCCACCCCCCCAATTGGGCTGGCACCCATCTTCTTCCCTCCACTCCTCCCATTGTCTGGCATCTGTCTTCTTCCCTTCCATCTTTCCTTCCCTCCCCAGGTGGTTTTTAGCATCTTTCTCTTCCTTTCCTCCCCTAGGATCTGGTATCTGTCTCCCCCAATCCAGCATGTGTCTTTTTTTCTTTATCCCCTCCTTCCATCTACTTTCCTTCAGCATCTTCTCTCCTCTCTCTCTTCCCATTTCCCTTCAGCGCCTTCTCTCCTCTCTCTTCCACATTTCCCTTCAGCGTCTATTCCTCTCCACTCCCCTTTGTGTGGTCCAGCAGCAGCAGCAGCCCCCTCTCTCCCGGTCGCCACAGTATGAGCATCTCCCTCCCTCCCTTCTTTCCTCTTACCTTTGCTGACAATTTTTAATTTTCACTCAACAAACAGCTGGAGCCTTGAAGTCGCTTGCGGCTGCTAGAAAACTTCTCCTTTGACGCAACTTCCTGCTTCCAGTTGCGTCAGAGGAGAACTTTCTGACAGCCACACGCAACTTCACAGTTCTGGCTGCTTGTTGAGCGAAAATAAAAATAAAAATCGCCAGCGAAGGTAAGGGGAAGGAAGGGAGGAAAGGAAATGCTTGGATGGTGGTGATCGTTAGGAAGGAGGGAGGGGGCTGCTGGACCGCACGATGGGTGACTGTGCATGTTCCCTCCCTTAACTGTGGAGACAAGGCCATTCACCACTCCACGGGGTGGTGAATGGTATTGTCCATGTACCTGTGGCAATCACTTTATTTCTCCCACCGTTTCTGCGGGTTACCCGTGGCTAGCCACAGGTAACAGCCACCCTGCCATTCTCTAATCTAGGTGTCATTGTTGAGGATATGTTGAAACCCTCAGCTCAATGAGTGGCTGCTGCTAAGAAAGCAAATAGAATGTTAGGAATTATCAGGAAAGGAATGGAAAACAAGATGAAAATGTTATAATGCCCTTGTATTGCTCTATGGTACAGCCATACCTCGAATACTATGTGCAATTCTGGACACCGTATCTCAAAAAGATATAGCGGAATTAGAAAAGATACAGAGATGGGCGACAAAAATGATAAAAGGGATGGGTTGACTTCCCTATGAGGCTAAAGAAGCTAGGGTTCTTCAGCTTGGAGAAGAGATGGCTCAGGAATGATATGATAGAGGTCTATAAAATAATGAGTGGAGTGGAAAGGGTAGATGTGAATCACTTGTTCACTCTTTCCAAAAATACAAGACTAGGGGACATTCGATGAAGCTAATAAATAGATTTAAAACAAACTGGAGAAAATATTTCTTCACACGTGTAATTAAACTCTGGAATTCATTGCCATAGAATGTGGTGAAATCAGTTAGCTTAACGGGGTTTTAAAAAGGTTTGGATAATTTCCATTATTGAGATAGCTTAGTGCCATTATTGAGATAGCTTGGTGAAATCCACTTATTCCTAAGATAAGCAGCATAGAATCTGTTTTGCTACTTGGGATCGAGCTAGGTACTTGGGACCTATATTGGCCACTGTTGGAAACTAATACTGGGCTTTATGGACCTTCGGTCTGACCCAATATGGCAATTCTTATTTCCTTGTTCCAAGTGACACCAGGTCTCTAGTGCAGCAGCCTTTCCCACTCTGCCTCCCACCCTCTTTCCTTGCTGTAAGGTAATGGTTGGGAAAGCAGGAGCCAAAGACAATAAATTCAAACTGGGTATTTCTAGCACCACAATTTTCCTCCAAGAAGTGTCTCTTTCTACTACTGTCCATTACTAGTCTGGAGAGTCAGCCCCTTGTTACAGAAGCTGCGGGGATTTGGAAAAATCAAAGTCCAATACTTCAGTAGAGCAGAACCCAAAGGGTCTCTATGACTAAAACAAGATCTGTGCATGGTAAGAGCAGTCGGTGACCAGAGGTATAATGTGACGTTAAGAAGGTAGCAGCCCATTCCATGTATGCATTAGTGTCACCTCTGAGACCCTGACAGCTGAGACACACCAATGAAAGTTAGCTTAACCTCCATCTTAAACATCCAATAAAAAACCTAAAACATTTTATAATTGAATCTCTGAAAGCCTGTCCCTTTAGAAGAGGTAACATTACTGCCCTGTGATGAGATTGTGGCTCCAGGTCTCCTGCACTGGGGACTGTGGTCCCAGCCATGGCCTTACTTTAGCTCTGTTTGAGGACCCAGTTCAAGGCATTTCTCTTATCTGGAAAAGGGATAAAAGGTATTGCTTACACTCTCTTCTTCTGATAAACACATCACAGCATCTAACACTGAACTCAGAAAGCAGAGGTGAGCTGGGTAGAGAGGGAGCTCTATTTATAAATGACTTTTTACTTAGGTTCACAGTTTTCTGGAGTCATTAAAGGTCAGAAATACTACTTCTGAGTGAAACTTTAGGGTACCATAGAAGCACCACTTTCTCTGAAAACTCCTTCCCTTAGTTAATAGTACCACAATGGATTTACATATCTCCATGGTGTAGCAGGACGAGTCCATGAGGACGTTAACTGGTTTTACATTCAATATGGTTATATAGAAGCATTTTCTTGTGTTACAACAGAGAAGAGACACATGGCACTCTTTCCATAGTTTCCCAATGTATCCCAATGTATCCATATTACATTTTCATTTGTAATCATTGATCTCCCATTCCTGATATTTAATGGTGCATCAGAAGACTGTTTCACTTTGAAGCTTTTTCCTCCTTTAGCTTAGTTACATATTTATGGCTTGCTGCCGTGTGTGGATCCTCTGATGTTGAACTAGCTGTGAATCATTGTTGAAACTTTTCTCACACTTCGTACATTTGAAAGGTCTTTGCCATTGATGTATCTTTTGATGTCGATGAAGATCAGAGTTGTTACTGAAGCCTTTCTCACACTCATTGCATTTATATGGTTTCTGCCCTGTGTGGATTCTTTGATGTCGAAGAAGATCCGAGTCATTACGGAAACTGCTTCTGCACTCTGTACATCTATACGGTCTTTCCCCAGTGTGAACTCTTTGATGGCGAAGAAGATGGGAGCCATCACGGAAACCCTTCTCACACACTGTGCATTTGTATGGTCTTTCCCCAGTATGGATTCTTTGATGACGGAGAAGATGTGCATCACGACGAAAACTTTTCTCACACTCAGAGCATTTATATGGTCTCTCACCACTATGAATTCTCTGGTGCTGAATTAAAGCAGATCTGTAACAGAAACTTTTCTCACAGACATTACATTTATGTGGTCTTTCACCTGTGTGGATTTTCTGATGCCGAATGAGGTGGAAGTCACGGCGAAAGCTTTTCTTACACTGAAGACAAGTATAAGGTCTCTCTGATGAGTGGATTTTCTGATGCTGAATGAGAAGAGACTTGTAAGAAAAGCTTTTTTTACACACAGTGCAAGTATGTGACCTTTCCTGGGGATTAATGTCTCCATATGTTTGCATTCCCTGAGGCTGCGGAAGGTTTGAGTCATAAGTGAGGCTTGTGCCACATTCTGCACTGTTGTGAAGATTCTCTTCCATAAACTGAGTAACATGTAAGCTTTCCTCACTCTTAGGATATATACATGGTCTCTTCCTGGTGTGAGTTTTCCGATGCCGTATAAGATGTGTGGTTTGACGAAACCTTCTCCCACATTCAGGACAAGGAAAGGGTCTTTCTCCTGTGTGGATTCTCTGGTGTTTTATAAGTCCTCCCTTGTCACCAAACCTTTTCTCACATGCACTACAATGAAATGGTCTCTGATGTCTATGGGTTCTCTGATGCACTATTAAGCTTTTCTTGTGACTATAGCTTTTCCCACACTCAGAACAAGAAAAGAGTCTCTCTGCTATGCGGGCTCTGTGCAGTATTATGAAGTCTTTCTTGAGACCATAACTTCTCTCATATTCAGCACTTATAGAGGGACTACCCCTATGGTGGTTTCTCCAGGGCCTTAGTGAATTTGAGAAACTGATCCATCTCCTCCAGTCTTTGAAGCTTTGGGGTCTCGCCCTTCCTAAACACATTCTCTGGTGTTTTAACAGATTTGTCTTCAGAAAGAACATTTTACCACAGTGAGTACATACAAATAGTTTTTTCCCCTGGTGGATTTTTTGATGTTCCATATATTGTGACTTGTGAGCAAAACCTTTCTCACACTGTGCACATTGAAAAGGTCTCTCCCCAGCATGAATTCTCTGATGCTGAACAAACTCTAAAGTGGAGGAGAAGCTTTCCTCACAGTCAGGACATTTATGTTGATCCTCTCTGAACATTAATGTGTCTATGTAAGAAATCTCTTCTTTGAATAATTTTGTATTTCCTGGAAAGATCATTTCACTTTTATTACTTGTGTATGGTGTCTCTGCTATCAGATCTGAAGCAATCTCTAAATTGGTTATCTCATCAGCAGCATGTGGATATAATCTCTCTTCTGTGTGAGGTCTTTCACTCTGTGGGAAGTTTACATCATCAATACGCATATATGGGTTCTCGCCACTGAAGGCTAATATGTTCTGTGAAAATTGTTTTTCACTCTCGGAATATATAAAGGGTTTCTCGTCTGTGTGGGTTTTCAGGTAATGTGGAAAATCTATTTCACTGTCCATAAACACATATGGTTCCTCCTCCCCCAGGAAGTACTCTTGGCCACCATTAAATGTATAGGAACTAGCTACCATTTCCATGAAAGCTTCCTCATTATATAAAGACTCATATAGTTTTTCTCTTATGTGAATTTTCTCATGTCGAATCCGATGATAGTTTTGACTAAAGTGTTTCCCACATTCAGTACATTTGTATGGTCTTTCCCCACTGTGTGTTCTCCGATGACGACCAAGATGCCAATACTGGCTAAAACTTTTGCCACACTGTTCACATTTATAGGGTTTCTCTCCAGTGTGCATTCTGCGATGTCGTATGAGATTTGAATCAGAGCAGAAGCTTTTTCCACATATAGAACATTGATACTGTCCCTCCCCAGTAGGAGTTTTTACATTCTCCAAGAATGTTCCTACGCTTTGAGGTGTCTGAGGTCTTGCTCCAGAAATCTGTGAGAAAGGTCTCTCACTATCAGAATTTATGTATGGTCTTTCTCCTGGATGAGTTGAACTGCTCTCTTGGAATATTTTCTCCCCATCAGCACACAAATATTGTTTTTCTTCTGTGGTTTCTGGGAACATTTGTACATTGTCAGGACACGTGTATAATGTGTCTTCTGTGATGCCTAGAAAGGATTTTTCACTGTTCTCATATGTGTATTGTCTTTCTCCTGTGTTTTCTAGAAAGGCCTTTTCACTGTCAAGATATAGATCAGGTTTTTCTTCTCTGTACTCTAGAAAAGGTTTCTCATTATCAGGGCATGGATACAGTATCTCTTCTGTGATTCTTAAAATGGATATCCCACTATCAGTATAGGGAAACAGTCTTTCTTCTGTGTTACTTGGAAAGAGTTTCTCACTATCAGTACACATGTATGTGCTCGTTCCTGTGTATTCTGAAAAGGATTTCTCAATCTCAATATAAGGATATGAGTTCTCCCCTGTACTCCCTGGAAACGGTAACTCACTATCACCAACTGTATATGGATTTTCTTCTCCATGCTCTGGGAAAAGTTTCTCTCTCTCAGGACGTCGATATGGTCTCTCTCCTGTGTACTCTGGGAAGGGTATATGACTGTGAGTCCATAGAAAAGGACTTTCTTCTATATTCCCTGGGAATAAACTTGGAAACTTAGAAACTTGGAAGGGTTTTTCACTATTGGCAAATGGATATAGTCTCCCTCCTGTGTTCCCTGAGAAGGATATCTCATTATTAGTCCCTGGATAATATATGTAACCTGTCTTGTTTGATAAGGTATTCTCACTGTCGGAACACTTATGAAGCTTCTTTCTTGTGTGAATTTGCTCATGTCGAAGCCGATGGTAGTCCTGGCTAAAGCCTTTTCCACATTCAGTACACTTGTATGGTCTTTCCCCGCTGTGAATTCTCTGATGTCGGACAAGATGCGAATCACAGCGGAAGCTTTTTCCGCATTCAGTGCATTTATAAATTCTTTCAATGCTATGGTGACGCTGGACAGCTGGATCTGAGTTGGAATCAAAACATTTTGTAATGTCTTTGTTTATAGAGAATTCCTCTCCTTCTAGGCAAGGACTTTGATGTATCATGTGACTGGTGTTAAGTGGGCTTCCCTCTCCACCATTAATGCACGTATGCCGTTTTTCCTTCATGTGGCTTTTCTGATGCCACAGAAGATGTGATTGGCGGAGGAAGCTTTTTCCACATTCACTGCAAGTATATCGTATTTTCACCATATGGATTTTCCGATGTTTAAAAAGCTGACATTTATAAGTGAAACTTTTCTCACATTCAGCACACTTGTAAGGTTTCTCTTTGCAGTGAGTACGCTGATGTCTGTGCAGGTTAGAAATATCACGGAAACTCTTCTCACACTCTGTGCATTTGTATGGCTTGTAATCAGAGTGGATAGTTAGATGTCGATAAAGATGCGAGTCGATTCTAAAAGATTTTCCACATTCAGCACATTTATATGGTCTTTCACCGGTATGAATTGTTTCATGTCGTGTAAGATGCGAGTACTGAGAGAAGCGTTTCTCACATACAGTACAGAAATATGGTCTCTCCTTGCTGTGGATCTTCTGATGCCTAAACAGATGTAGGTCACAGCTGAAGCTTTTTTCACACTGAGTACATATATAGGGTCTCTTCTTTGTCTGGGTTTTTTTGCTCTCACTCTCGTTATGTGAATTTGATTTCTCACTTTCATGACATGAATATGGTATCACTTCTGCGTTCTTTGAAAAAGCATTCACACTATCAGGACCTGTGTATAGTTTCTCTCCTGTCGTATCTCCAAGGGCACTTATGCTTGTCAGACTGCAGATATTCCCATTCCAGAGATGGGAGGTTTTGTCAGCACTTCCTGTGGAATTTCTTTGCTGTTTGTATGCACTTATGCTGTGTTCTCCATGTTCAATAGTGTAATAAACATCCCCTTCCTCATCTGATTTCTTCTCCAGATGGTCCAGATGTTTTGTGTCCTCTCCTTTGAAGGATTCGTCACCTGCTGGAAAGAATAGAGCAAATCAGACCACCTCACCCTGCTACTGTCTTTTGTTCTTGACTCCACTCCATGGGGAGTTTTCTCTGAAGACTTCCCATGGATGGAGCACAAGCAGAGACTGCATTTCTACAGGTGCTCTTTGCACACAGATCATATACCACATTATATTCATGTACACTTTAGAGACTTGTGTACTCCATTTTTTTCCTCTGAAATTCAGTTCCTAAGAAGGCAGAAAGAGTCAGAGACAGGAAGAACAGTGGCTGTGATTACAGCAATAGGCTGGGAATCACAGAAACCAGGGTTCAAATCCTGCTTCTATAGGCCC
Organism: Geotrypetes seraphini; assembly: GCF_902459505.1. NCBI lineage: Eukaryota > Metazoa > Chordata > Amphibia > Gymnophiona > Dermophiidae > Geotrypetes > Geotrypetes seraphini. The sequence continues at coordinate 282,839,733 of NC_047085.1, read as the reverse complement.
ACATTATGTCACTTTCATTCCCTTTGCTGCAAATGTCTCTTTAAGACTATAAGCATTATAGAAAATGGACAAAATGCAGTTAAAAATGCATAATCTTATAACTTTGCTAAGTGGCATTGTTTTGGAGCTCCAGCACCATTCTGATTTGAATGTAGTAAAGTGTCAGAGCCCGACATAGAACCAAATTACTTCTTCTCGAACTCACCTCAAAGGCAAAGCATTATCTGAGCAAGGGCAAGCAAACAGTCCTACTGCAATTTGATATGTCCACAGCCTTTGACGCTGTGGACCACTCATTACTGCTCCTATGCCTGGACAAGCTAGGGGTACACAACCAAGTGAAAAAATGGTTCAATGAATTCTTGACCAAGAGAACTTACGAAGTAAGGAAAGGCCAAAGGAAATCACAACCATGGGAAGCGTTATGTGGTGTCCATCAAGGCTCCTTCCTCTCATCACCACTATTCAACGTATACGAGAGCCCTTGGCAGGATAAACCTTGACTACCCACGTCCACACCTACTCTTATACAAATGATCTCTACCTCTTATGTGTAGCAAAAGACACTTTCTCAGACACAATTCAGTACATTATCCCAGGACAAGCAGGCAGGTATTCTCACTAGTGGGTGATGTCATCCGACAGAGCCCCGATAAGGACGTCTCACAAGCATACTTGCTTGCAGAAACTCAGAAGTTTCGAGATGCCCGCACTGCGCATGCGCCAGTGCCTTCCTGCCCGATGGTCCGGGCGTGTCTCCTCAGTTCTTTTCTTTCCGCGGAGCTGAGAAGTTTACTTCAATTCTGCGCCAATTGAACCCGTTTTTTGCCTTCTTACTCGCTGCGGTTTTGAGTTTATTTTCTCTTTATCGTGTGCTTGTTTCATTTTGTTTCTTATTTTCAAAAAAAAAAAAAAAAAATTTCTTCCGGTACATCGACCGGGTCGGCCGCATGGCTCAGGCCCCGCTCCTTCGATCTCGCGGCGGAGCTTTTCCGGCCTATGTCCCGGCCAATTACCGGTTTTAAAAAGTGTAGCAAGTGCCAGCGTGCGATTTTGCTGACGGACCCGCATCGACGCTGCCTGCAGTGTCTTGGTCCAGAACATTTCCCGAAATCGTGCCGGCCTTGTTCCACTCTCACAGCACGTGCGTTCAAGCGTCGCTGTTTTTTGTGGGAGTCGATGTTTAAGATGGAAGCTGCTCAGGAACCTTCAGCTTCGACTTTGGCCAGTGCTTCCTCTGTTCCAGTGAAGCCTCCCGCCACTTCTGCGGCATCGAGTCTCCTGAAACCGGCTTCTTTTGTCCCAGCTTCGACTCCGCCTGCTGCACCGGTGCCTTCCTCCGTCTCCTCGGATCAGGTACCTCCTCCTCCCATTCCACCTGTGGTTCTAAAAGTGCCGAAGGCTTCCAAGCAAAAGCACTCAACCACGAAGGAGCGCGAAGACCGTGCAGGGGGCCCCACTTTAGGTGCGGCAACCTCCTTGTCGGCTTCGTTGCAGTCCCTTTTGAAGGCTCAGTTTGTCGAGCTCATGACCACCTTGGGACCCAAGTTGATTGCCACGATTCAGGGTGACCAGCCGGTTCCGCCTCCGGGGGGCGGACCGCCCCCTCCTCCTCCTCCTCGCCGTTCGCTCTCGCTACTCGGTGAGGAGGAGCGGCGCTTGGTGGCTGGTCCCTCGAGGCGGGCCTCTTTTAGTGACATGCCCCCTTTAGAGCCCATTACGCCCCCTGATGAAGAGGTGTGGAATCCCTCTTCGGGTAATCGAAGCCCTGGGCATCGCAAACAACAGGAGTAGTTCTTCCGCACTCCTTATCAGGCCTGGACTGCGTCTCGAGAGGCGTCGAATCTTCCACCTCTACGCTCTACGGCCTCGAGTCCCATCTACTCGTTGGAGGCTTCAGGGGACCATTCTAAACATCGCCGCTCTAGATCCCCTTCCAGGCACCGGGAGGGGCATCGATCCAGGCATTCTTCGAGGCACTCTTCTCGACACTCTACGGTCTCGCCGCAGAAGAAGCTGCCTCGTATGGGGTATTCCTTGTCGGATATGTCTCCTCCTCCGGGACCGGAGTTCGAGGATCCCTGTGTTTCATATTCGCCCTGTCGATCCCAGGTCTCTGTGGATCCCGAGGCCTCGACTTCATCCAGTCCGTCTCGTCGGCCTGTGCTGGCAGACCAGTTATCCTTTTCGTCTTTCCTCCAGCAGATGGCGGATGACCTGGACATTACCTTGGACTCCGGTTCTCGGTACTCCAAGGAATACCTCGACACTATGCATTTGCCTCATCCTCCTGCTGAGTCTCTTCGTCTGCCTCTCCACAAGCTCCTCGACCAAACGTTTATGAGGTGTTTTGAAACGCCGTACTCTATTCCTGCTGTTCCTGGCAAGTTGGATGCTCGGTACCGCACTGTTCATTACAAGGGATTCAAGGGCTCTCAACTCTCTCATCAATCCCTACTGGTCGAATCCTCCCTCAAGAGGTCTCATCCGTCTCAGGTGTATGCCTCGGTGCCTCCGGGACGCGAGGGCAGGACCATGGATAAGTTTGGGAGGCGCATATATCAGAACTCGATGATGGCTTCCAGAGTTCTCAACTATACTTTTCATTTTGCCACTTATTTGGAGTTCTTCCTGCCTGTGCTTCGGAAGTTTACACCCTACATCGAGTCTCAGGCCCGCTTCGAATTTGAGGAAGTGGTTTACTCGCTGTCCCAGCTTCGCCTACAGTTGATGCAATCCTCCTATGAAGCCTTCGAGCTTTCGGCACGAGCTGCCGCCTGTTCTGTGGCTATGCGTTGCTTGGCATGGCTTCGGACCATTGACATGGACCCGAACCTCCAGGACAGACTTGCCAACGTTCCTTGTGCAGGGGCGGATTTGTTTGATGAGTCCATCGAGACCGTGACGAAGAAACTGTCTGACCATGAAAAATCTTTTCAGTCCATTCTTCGGCCCAAGCCTAAGCCACAACAGTCTCGACCTTCTAGGCCGCCCTTGATCTATCAGCGGCGTTATACTCCAAGGCAGGCTCCGGCTGCGAGACAACCAGCAAAGAGACAGCCTCCTCAGAAGGCTCAACAAAAACCTCAGCCTTCTACTGTTCCCAAGGCTCCTCAGCCTTTTTGACTCTCTCTCAGGGAGCGTAACCAACCTCGTTCTGCCTTCCCCTGTTTTTCCCATTAGGGGTCGCCTACATCATTTTTATCATCGATGGGCGGCTATCACCACCGACCTCTGGGTCCTTACTATCGTAAGGGAAGGGTACTCTCTTCAATTTCATCGGGTCCCTCCGGACCACCCTCCAAGAGAGTATCCTTCCAACTTGACACAGACCGCCCTTCTTCTTCAGGAAGCTCAGGCTTTGCTTCGGCTCCAGGCCATCGAGCCGGTCCCTGTGGAACAACACAACCGGAGGTTTTACTCCCGGTACTTCCTTGTTCCGAAGAAGACGGGCGACCTGCGGCCCATTCTGGACCTCAGGGTCCTCAACAAGTTCCTGGTCAAGGAGAGGTTTCGCATGCTGACCCTTGCTTCTCTCTACCCCCTCCTCGAGCAGAACGACTGGTTATGCTCTCTGGATTTCAAGGAGGCCTACACTCACATTCCCATTCATCCGGCCTCTCGCAAGTTCCTCAGATTTCGGGTGGGACATCTACATCTGCAGTATCGAGTGCTTCCATTTGGCCTGTCCTCGTCTCCCAGAGTCTTCACGAAGTGTCTGGTGGTAGTGGCCGCTGCACTCCGGAACCAGGGCCTTCAGGTATTTCCCTACCTCGACGACTGGCTCATCAAGGCCCTCTCAGCTCCGGGAGTCATTTTGGCGACCCTGTCCACGATTCGGTTCCTGCAGAGTTTGGGCTTCGAGATCAACTTCCCCAAATCTCATCTACAGCCTACCCAGTCTCTCCCCTTCATCGGGGCGGTGCTGGATACCATTCAGCTCAGAGCATTCCTTCCTCCTCAGCGCCTGGATGCTCTTCTTTATCTCTGCCAGTCAGTGTCTTCTCGCCAGTCCATCTCAGCGAGACACATGATGGTGCTCCTGGGCCACATGGCCTCTACAGTTCATGTGACTCCTTTTGCCAGACTTCACCTCAGAATTCCTCAGTGGACCCTGGCTTCTCAATGGACACAGGTGTCGGATCCTTTGACTCGTCACATCATTGTCACTCCTGCTCTTCAGCAGTCTCTACTTTAGTGGATGACCTCTTCGAATCTCTCCAGAGGTTTGCTGTTTCACACTCCTCCCCACCAAAAGGTTCTCTCAACAGATTCCTCGACCTATGCATGGGGGGCTCATCTGGATGGGCTTCACACTCAGGGATTCTGGACCAGTGCGGACCGACTCCATCAAATCAATCTTCTGGAGCTCAGAGCCATCTTCAATGCTCTTCAAGCCTTTCAACATCTGCTTCACGACATGGTGGTCCTCATTCGCACAGACAATCAGGTCGCCATGTATTATGTCAACAAGCAGGGGGGCACGGGCTCGGCCTCCCTCTGCGAGGAAGCTCTCAGAGTCTGGGATTGGGCGATTCGCCACAACGCCTTCCTCAAAGCTGTCTACATTCAGGGGAAGGACAATGTCTTGGCGGACAACTTAAGTCGTCTCCTCCAGCCTCACGAATGGACCCTCCATTCCAAACCCCTTCATCAGATCTTCTCTCAGTGGGGGACACCTCAGATAGACCTCTTTCTGCTCCCCACAACTTCAAACTGCCTCAATTCTGCTCCAGGATCTACATTCCTCATCGTCTCGAGGCAGATGCCTTTCTGCTGGATTGGGGGAATCGTTTTCTGTATGCGTTTCCTCCATTTCCACTCATTCAAAAGACTCTGGTCAAATTGAAATCCGACCATGCCACCATGATTCTGATAGCTCCTCGGTGGCCCAGACAACCTTGGTACTCCCTTCTACTTCAACTCAGCAGCAGGGAGCCATTCCTTCTGCCAGTGTTTCCTTCGCTGCTTACTCAGCATCAGGGATCTCTACTTCATCCCAACCTGCAGTCTCTCCACCTGACAGCTTGGTTCGTCTCAACGTAACTCCTCACCAGTTTTCCCAGGTGGTGAGGGATGTATTGGAGGCTTCCCGGAAGCCTGCTACTCGACAATGCTACTCCCAAAAATGGACTAGATTTTCTTCCTGGTGTGTTTTTAATCGTAAGGAGCCTCAGCGAGCCTCTCTGTCTTCTGTATTGGACTATCTTCTATACCTGTCTCAATCTGGCCTCAAGTCTACATCTATACGAGTCCACCTGAGTGCTATTGCGGCTTTCCATCAGCCTCTGCAAGGGAAACCTCTGTCTGCTCATCCTGTGGTTTCCAGATTTATGAAAGGACTTTTCCATGTCAATCAATCCTCCTCTCAAACCTCCTCCAGTGGTTTGGGATCTCAACGTTGTCCTTTCTCAACTTATGAAACCTCCTTTTGAGCCTCTCAACAAGGCCCCGCTGAAGTTTCTCACTTGGAAAGTGGTTTTTCTGGTTGCCCTCACTTCTGCTCGCAGGGTCAGTGAGCTTCAGGCCTTAGTGGCGGATCCACCTTTCACAGTATTCCATCATGACAAGGTGGTCCTTTGCACTCATCCGAAATTCCTGCCTAAAGTGGTCACTGAATTTCATCTCAACCAATCCATTGTTCTTCCTGTGTTTTTTCCAAAGCCTCATTCTCATCCTGGAGAATCAGCTCTTCACACTCTGGACTGTAAACGTGCTTTGGCTTTCTACCTGGATCGCTCCAAGCCACACAGAACTGCTCCTCAACTTTTCGTCTCCTTTGATCCGAACAAGTTGGGACGACCTGTCTCGAAGCGTACCATCTCAAACTGGATGGCGACTTGCATCTCTTTCTGCTATGCCCAGGCTGGATTACCCCTTCCCTGTAAGGTCACAGCCCATAAGGTCAGAGCAATGGTGGCCTCTGTAGCCTTCCTCAGATCGACACCGATTGAGGAGATTTGTAAGGCTGCCACTTGGTCCTCGGTTCATACATTCACCTCTCATTATTGTCTGGATACTTTCTCCAGAAGGGATGGACAGTTTGGCCAAACAGTGTTACAAAATTTATTCTCCTAAGTTGCCAACTCTCCCACCATCCCATTGAGGTTAGCTTGGAGGTCACCCACTAGTGAGAATACCTGCCTGCTTGTCCTGGGATAAAGCAATGTTACTTACCGTAACAGTTGTTATCCAGGGACAGCAGGCAGCTATTCTCACCCACCCACCTCCCCTGGGTTGGCTTCTCTGCTAGCTACCTGAACTGAGGAGACACGCCCGGACCATCGGGCGGGAAGGCATTGGCGCATGCGCGGTGCGGGCATCTGAAAACTTCTGAGTTTCTGCAAGCAAGTATGCTTGTGAGACGTCCGTATCGGGGCTCTGTCGGAAGACATCACCCACTAGTGAGAATAGCTGCCTGCTGTCCCTGGATAACAACTGTTACGGTAAGTAACATTGCTTTACTACACTAATAGAAGACCTGAGCACGGATAAAGGCAACCAGAACCCATACAAAGGAGTTCACCCTTACTTCAGGAGAGAAAATAACTATAAGCAGATCTTCTAAAGTTCTTTGGAGTTATCCTTGACTCGGACCTAACTATGAGCTAAGGTCCATAGCAAACCTTCATCTCTAAACATACTTATACACTCTCTCATTATTTCTAGAATTGATTACTGTGATGTTCTCTATAAAGGTACAGCTCAGAAAGAATTAAGAAGACTACAAATAATACAAAATATGGCAATATAACTTCTAACAAAATAAAAAAAAATATGACCACGTAACCCCACTACTAATAAAATTTCACTGGCTACCTGTCTCTTACAGAATAATCTCCAAACAAAGACCTGCAAACAGCCAGAATTCATCCACAGATTGCTAATCCCATATACACCTTCAAGAACGTTAAGATCGCAAAATCAAAACCTTTTAGCAATACCTACACCACAACAAATAATCTATGACATTAGACAGCACTAGAGAATGACACGGGGAAAAAATCTGTCCCCGTCACCGCCCCGTCCCCTGCCCACCATCCTCTGCACCGCCCCGTCACCGCCGTTCCCTTCACCGCCCCGTCACCGCCATCCCTTTCACCGCCCCGTCACCGCCACTGCCATCCCATTCACCGCCCCGTCACCGTCCCCGCTGCATCCATATAAGCCTTAGTACTGTAATATTTAGCTTATTCCTTTCTTATAAATCAAAGTTCCTGCTGCTGAACTAGAGAAAGAGATGTTCAGCTGGCAGGGCTTTGTTTATAAATTTTTATCAACACAACTAATATACTATTTTATCCTAAAGCAAAAAATAAATAAATAAATGAATATAATTTTTTTTTCTACCTTTGTTGTCTGGTTTCTGCTTTCCACATCTTCTCATTCAATTCCTTCCATCCACTGTGTGTCTTCTCTCTGCATCTTCCATTTGCTGTTACTGTGCCTCTCCCTTCACCCCCCCCCAATTGGTCTAGCACCCATCTTCTTCCCTCCGCTTCCCCATAGTCGGGCATCTGTCTTCTTCCCACTCTGTCTTCCACATTTCCCTTCGGGGTCTGTTCCTCTTCACCCTCCTTCAATGTCTGTCCTATTCCTTTCCACCACCACCCTTCCCTCCCTCCTTTACCATCTGTTCCTTTATACTACCCTTCAGCTCCTCTCGCATGGTCTATCTATCTACCTTCCTCCCTCTTATTTTCAGGGCACGTTACAATGTAATTTGTGCAAGCCACTGGAGCCTGCGAGCTCGGTCACTGTCCCATCCCCACAAACTATCTCGCTTCTGTGCTCCTATTTTCTCTATTTCTAATATCTCCCCTATGTATCTGTCATTTCCCCCCCCCCTGTGTCCATATACCATCCCCATGGCATGTCCCCTTTATGTCTCTGTCCCTATGCCCCATGCACATAATTTCCCCTCTTTCTGTTACCTTCCTGTGTCCAGATTTCCCCTATCTTCCTCTTCCATACCAGTGTGTCTCTTCTTTTCAACCCCATCTAGCTTTTTTCCCTCTTTCTTCCCCCCCCCCTGCTTCTAGCATCTGGCTCACCTGCCTGTTCTTCCCTTTCTTTCCTGCTGTGGGTTTTTCTTTCCGTCTTTATCAACTTGGCCCAGAATCCTTTTCCCTTTCACTCCCTCCTTCCAGTTTGAGCCGGGAACACGGGCGATCGCACGGTCCTCACAGTCCCCACCCGCCTGCCCAATCGATCCTAGTGTTTAGCCAGCTCTCTCCCTTCTCCTCACCTTAGTTTGCAGGCTTTCTTTTTCGGCGACTTGCACGCTTTCCCAAAGAGCCGCGCACGCGCGGCTTCTCAGTGTTCAATCTTCTGCTCTGCTGCAACTTTCTGTTTCCGGTTGCGTCAGAGCAGAAGATCGAAACTGAGCAGCAGCGGGTGCGCGGCTCTCTGATAGCGTGCGGGTCGCTGAAAAAGAAAACCTACAAACTAAGGTGAGGAGAAGGGAGAGAGCTGGCTAAACACTAGGATCAATTGGGCAGGCGGGTGTGGGCTGCGGTGATCGCGCGATCCTTCATGCCTCACTGCGGGGACAAGACCATTCACCGCCCCACGGGGCGGTGAATGACCTTGTCCCCGTCGCCGCAGCGACTGCTAGTTTTCGTTCCCCGTTTCGGCGGGTCACCCGCGGCTAAATGCGGTGGCCGCGGGTAAACCGCCACCGTGTCATTCTCTAGACAGCACCACAATTATGGAATTCCATCCCCTCTTATCTCCGTGAAGAAACTTCTATGGATAAATGCATCCTTGAATAAGGAGGTCTTCAGGTTCGATTTAAATTTATCCATAGAAGTTTCTTTTCTTCTCCGTATCTCCTACACAAATGGAATTCTCCCCTTCCCTAATGTATTAACCTTAAATGTCTTTCTTTCCTATTTAAAATTGTAGTTCTACCCTTTAACCCCTTGTAATCAAAGCAATTAACATAAATAATGTTATGTCTGTCTGTCCGACCTATAAATGTTAATATTTGTTTTCCATATTTTATTATTGTACACCACGTAGAAGTTACTATAGGCAGTATAACAAATTTTAATAAAACTTGAAACTTGAGAGATCAAGTCAGCTTGCTGTTCAAGAAGTTCTTCTTCCACCTAAGGCAGCTCAACTCCATTAGATCAGCCTCAAGAACAACTAACCTCAGGATGGTGGCACAAGCGGTCCTCCTCCCTTACCTTGACTACTGCAACTCCCTCTACTGCTGCACTGCTAAGAAAGACCTCAAGAGAATACAATTGTTCCAAAACACAGCAGCAAGGCTAATCTTACACAAGACCAAATATGAGAAGGCAACACCTCTACTTAAGAAACTACACTGTCTGTCAGTCAGAAGCAGGATCCAATTCAAAGCTGCATGCACAAGGCCATATATGGAGAAAACGTGGCTGGACTCACATCCGCCATTCAAGTCACACAATCCTTCAACAACTCGATAACAATCTAACGCTGGAAATTACCACTCCCCTCTACCCGCCAGGTTTGAAGGAAGGCTCTCTTCGAGACCACCTTTGAGTTCCAGGGCCCCAGAATCTGGAACAGCCTCCTGGGCAGTCTGCACCAAATGCCTACATACTTCCAATTCAGGAAAGTGCTGAAAGCACAAATATTCTCCTCACTGCTCTGACCCAATTCTCTGCAGTCACCTGCATATCATTGTGTCTGACCCAATCCCATGCAGTTACCTGCATGTTATCTATGTCTCTGTAGTATTTCTAATATTATGTAAGCTGTAATGATTCCTAGCTGACATTTGTGGGATACAAGAGTTGGTAAGGTATGTATGGTGTCTCAGACACAGTAATTAAGACCAGCATCCCCTGAAGAAGTCACTGGTGAAACAGGTCCCATATGGATCAGTGTTGATGATATTACTAAGATAAATAATGTGGACATCTTTAGTGATATTTCGATATATAAGATTGTATGTATTAGTTCAATATAAGAGGGGGGTTTTTTGACCTGCGATTGAGATTGGTCCGTGTACAGCAGGGGTGTCCAACCTGCGGCCCCGTGAAGTATTTTGTGCAGCCCTGGTCGAGGGCGATGCAGTGTTTTCCTCTGCTGTCCCCGGGTGTTTACCATCTTGTCAGCTCCCTCCTCTATCTTACTGCAGCGTTTAGGCATTTGTGCAGCCCGAAACATTTTTTTCAGCCAATGCGGCCCAGGGAAGCCAAAAGATTGGACACCCCTGGTGTACAGGCTGTTTCAGTGTTCTATTTAAATACAAAATAGACCCATGGATCTTTGAGGTCTTTTCCTTTACCTAGTTACCTGATGTTTAGTGGTTGTATAAGTAATTTGTATTTCTTCAGCATAGCCATGTTTTATAGAATTTATGTATTCTTTTAGGGAACAGGGGCAGGAAGAAGATAGAACTGGGAGCAGGAAGAAGGTAGCAGCTACTCTAGCCATGGTCTAAATTGCCCTAAAATATGTCTTTCAAGGGCAATTTTCTGCCTCCTGCTCCCTTCGTAATCATAGCCTCAGTGTCCAGAGGGTTGGGTTTTTTGGCTTATTCTTCATTTTACTGGGAGATCTGTGGTAGGGCACTGTGAATGTGTGTGTGGGGGGGAGGGGAGGGGGCCAACTAGCACTTCTGCTGCTCATGTTGCATTCATTCTTTCCTGTCATGAGGTTGTGTGTGTGTGTAGTTTACACTGTATGTGTTCAAGGGAGATGGAGGCATGATGGGCAAAACACCTTTTGAGAAATGTCTCTGCTGAAGTCAGACAATGAAAGGTAATGAAAATTCTCTCTCATTACAAACATGTAGAAACATTAAAATTATGGCAGATAAAGGCCTATCCAGTCTGCCCTCGCCCTCAGAGATCCTCTATTTGTCCCATTTCTTCACGAGTTCAAATACATTCTTTGTCTCCACAACCTCCACTGGGAAGTCATTCCACACATCCAACAGCCTTTCTGAAAATATTTTCTTAGATTACTCCTTTCACCTTCACTTTACGACTCCTCATTCTGGAGTTTCCTTTCAAACTGCAAGAGGTGTCCGCTTCCTGTGTATTTATGCCATGGAGGTCTCTATTATATGTCTCTATTATATCTCTATCCTTCAAACTAAAAGTGTTCATATTTAAATCAAAATATCTCCATATCTTTTAAGACAAAGCTATGGATCATTTTACTCTTCAGTCTGAGCCTATCCAGATTATAGTCTTTATATCAATTTTCTAACATAATTTTCATGCAAACACAATTTGAGCTGAAATTTTTAGCATTTTACAATTTGCTTACTAACCAGTGGGGTAAAGTTCTGCTCTTTCCTGGAGTTTCCTGACACATGGTTCCTCTCCTTGCTCAATGCTTGATATGATGACAGGTTTGAGCCCTGGGCAGCCTGCAAGGGACAGAAGCAGAATTACTTATCTGAAGCTGACCCTGTGATTGACAGGGTCTAGAGAAGTGGTGGATAAACTACAGCTTGGGGGCCAAATCTGCCCACTTGGTTGTGGTTTCCATCCTACCCCTCATGTCTCAAACTTACATATGTTCCAATCCACTGACAATGGTTTCCCAGTTACTCTGGTGACACTATAACTAAAGTAAAAAATGTCTACCTTTGATGTATAGATATCTATTTGGAGCTTTAAGTAATGGCATTGTCAGGGAAGCCAATCTAAAAAACAAAAACAAACCTTTCCCTTGTGGCTGAAGAGAAATCAAGTTTTATTAGAGGGGAGTCAGGGAACCTAGCAGCCATTTGCTGGGAAGGTAGAAGAGAGATGAAGTGGGCTGGCAGAGCAGAGGGCTTGGGGAATGCTGGCTCTGATTGGGCCAGGCTGGGGACAGGGCAGGGAGATTCTAGGTCCTGGACTTTGGATGTTGAGAATACTGGGAACCAAGGGGCTACTTCCACTTCTTAAACCCTAGACCCCACACCAAGCGATTTGGAAACTAGACTGTTTTATGAAGATTAGTCAATTCAAACCTGCCCAACGTGGCCACATTTACTTAAAAATAGGCTGCATCAAGAGCTAACAATCAAAAGGGGGACAATTAAAAAGTGCCTCCACCTAATCAAGGCTTGAGAAAATAGCAAATAAGTCTCAGTCATTACATTGCATTCAATGTAATACGACTGGAAAAATATCTGTGGGATGTGATCAACATAATAAATATTATAGGAGCTGTATGAAGTAGGCCAAAAGAATTGTTTCAGATGTTAAATTCTTGATGAATGGCTATAAGGATTTCAGTGGGTGTTTAGGGCCAAAGGTGGATGATTTCACTAAGGCCCTGATTCTCCAAAGTGCATCCCGATTTTAGGCAGCTGTAGGCGTCCTACAGCTGTCTAATCAGCCAATCGGGATGCACGTTTAAAAAAAAAAAAAATGCTCCCCAGGCAAGCCTGAAGGCGCCTCCGGGAGCCTAGGGAAACCCGCAAGATGCCTAAGCTCGTCTAAGGGCCTTAGGCGGGCCTTAGACTGAACCTAGGCGGCCCTACGCGTTTCCCTAGTAGAGGAGAAGCTTAAAATGTAGGCCAGCAAAATGCTGGCCTACTTATCGCGGCAAGGGATCTCTCTGCCGCTATAAGTATAGCGGGCCGTGGCCCCCTGACCAGGAGAGTGCCCAAACCAGGAGGGTGCCCAAACCCTCTGCCTAAAATCGGGACGCACTTTTAGAGAGTCAGGCCCTAAGTGTCTGGAGAGTAAGATAGAAGATTTGGAGAAATGGTTGATATGCTGGTGGAGGATGAGGTGGTAGTGGAGAAGTGGCCAATGTTTCATCTGGAGATGGAAGAGGAGGTTTGGTCTATTTTGGGTAAGATTACTTCATAATGATTCAAAATGTTGTGTGATCATGGTACCGAGAAACCCCCCTCTTCAAACCCAGCATGCACCCAAAAAGAGGGAAAAACTGAGCTGTTTTGTGAGAGTTTTTTGTCAGTGAAAGTATCAAAAGCAGTTTTGATTTATACCTTTTGGTTCTATACTGCTACATTAGTCTGAGGCTTTTTCTCCCTCTTTTTGGGTGCATGCTGGGTTTGAAGAGGGGGGTACCACACAACATTTTGAATCATTGTAAGATTATTTCAACCATATCTTTATTGAACCCTTATTCTTCAGCAGAGATACACCAGTTGGCAGAGAAAATGGCACTAGTGTTGATGATGATTGTTAATAAATCTTTGCATTCAGGATATTTACCAGACTCATGTAAATTTGCTATGGTGAAAGCATAACAGCTTCTCTGTGCTCCCTTTGATAGCAAATGATAACAGTATTAAGAGATAGTATTGTTCCATTTGATGGAATTTTTTTGACCAGATCCAGTTTCTGGATAAACATCAATATGGATTTCATGCTTTTCATGGGGTAGAAACCTTGTTGGTATGAATGAGAGGCAGAATTTTTGTTTTGTGACCTTGGAAATATCCTCTGCATTTCATACTGTGGATATTGATTTGTTGATGTTGAAATTATATTGGTGTGGGCTGCAGGATAAAGTATATGATTGATTTTTGTCTTATTTATCAGAGCAAGGATTGCAGAAGATATCATCTACTTTTTCAGCTCTACCGCCTTATGTCACTGGGCAGTTCCCTATCTCCTAAGTTCATATCAAAATAGCGGATAAACTCTAAATGAGGAGAAATAAGAAGGAGGGGAATATGGGGAACTCCTCGCTCACTCACTTTGAATATGCTCTGCAACAAAACACAAGTAATTAACAAATGCAACATAGCATTACCAAGGTGGAGCAAAAAACAAACCACCTACCCGAGTGCAACCAGCACCAACATTTGTTCTACTTTAAAATCTCTGACCAGAGCGACTGTATATAGTAGTGTCTCTCAAACTGTTTCTTAGCTCCAGCACACTAAATGGATCAAATGTTTTTCACCATACATTATAACTGTAATTGTAAAACCAACAAAAAATTAAATTTGAGAGTTATTTATTTAAGGTTCTTTAAGTTATGTATAGGTAATTGTAACAATGGTGAAACTAAAGTTGATAGAATAGACTTGCTAATCAATGCGATGGATGTGCTTGTTTGAGTGCAAATTAACTCAAAACGCAGCTCAGTAGTTAAGCAAACACACATTTTATCATCCACTAAATGCAGTCGTCCTTTTTTTTATTATTATTTAATTTCTATCACAGCTGAAAATCCAAGTTCATAAAGATAAGAGGATCTAAATGGTAACAAAGCCTTGATTGCTTTGTTGCTCAAGTTATGATAACTACTGCTTAAAAATAAAATTACTTGTCATTAATTTTCAAGGATCAATCACATCAAAGAATGTCTGGGCGGTTGTATCTTTACACGTATGCATAAGCAAGTCTGTCAATGTTATGAGCAACGTTACAGATCATCTTTTCTAGTGTGTTCTTATGAAGGGAATTTTTAAAAATAAAGTAAAATTCTGGAATCTCTCGTGGAACACCCGGAATTTCTTTGGGGCAGACCACTGTGCCTTGGCACACAGTTTGAGAGACACTGGTATATAGAATAGAAATTGCTATCTCTTTGCAGCCCACAGCCGTTAGCTGCAACTGAAAGCAGGTTACAGTGAACAAAGACGGGGGGGGGGGGGGGGGGGGGGAGGGGGGGCGTGTCTGAGCCACAGACAAGATGGACGCTTAAATCTCTCTCTCCTCCTTCCCTGCTAAGACGCCTTTTTTCACTCTTTGAGACTTTTCTACTGCTTTTAAAAAAAGAAAAAGATTTCAGCCTCTAAACCATGTAAAATGGATACCTGGTAGACAGAGGAAAATCAATGGGATGTGGCGCTGCCGGGATACAAGCTCTACAGGAGGGACAGGACCCACAAGAAGGGGGGAGGCATAGCACTATATATAAAGGACTCTATCCACTCGGTCGGGATGGATATGGCAACGAAGGCAGAGGGGCTGGAATCGCTATGGGTCAAATTGCCGGGAAACAAGGGTGCAGGCATAAAACTGGGGCTGTACTATCGCCCACCTGGTACGCCAGAAGGAGTCGGACACGACTTGGAAGCGGAATTGAGACAGGAATGCAGGACTGGAAGTGTAACAGTGATGGGGGACTTCAACTACCCGGGAATAGACTGGAGTACGGGTCACTCCAACTGCACTAGGGAAACAGGATTTGTAGAAGCTGTGAGGGACTGCTTCATGGAGCAACTAGTCAAAGAACCGACGCGAGGGGGTGCTACTCTTGACCTCATCCTAAACGGATTAGGGGGGCCTGCAAGAGGGGTAGAAGTGGGTGGACCACTAGGCAACAGTGATCACAACGCGATCAGATTCACATTAGAAAGGAGGACCGCAACAACTGCGCTCAACTTCAAGAAAGGGAACTATGTTGCTATGAGGGAAATGGTGGGGAGGAAGCTCAGAAACATCTTTAGGATGGAGACTGTGGGAAGCGCCTGGACCCTATTCAGGGACACCCTGCAGGAAGCACAAAGAATGTACGTCCCCAGTTTCAGGAAAGGCTGCAAGAACAAGCGATCAAAGGACCCGGTTTGGATGTCAACTGAAGTAAAGAGGGCAATAAATGACAAAAAAGTATCCTTCCGGAGATGGAAAAAGGACCCAACGGAGGAAAATCACCAGGCGCACAGGAAATGCCAAAAGGAATGCCACCAAGAGGTTAGAAAAGCGAAAGGGGAATACGAAGAGGGGCTGGCCAGGGAGGCGAAAAACTTCAAGGCATTCTTCAGTTACGTAAAGGGGAAGCGACCAGCGAGAGAGGAGGTGGGGCCGTTGGACGATGGGGATAGGAAGGGAGTGATTAAGGAGGATAAAGAGGTAGCTGAGAGGTTGAACACGTTCTTCTCGTCGGTTTTCACGAGCGAAGACACATCTAATATACCGGACTCAGAGGAGCTCATGAGTGGGGAACAGGCCGAAAAATTGGAGCACGTAGAGGTAAGTAAGGAGGATGTCCTCAAACAGATAGACAGGTTAAAATGCGGTAAATCACCGGGCCCGGACGGGATCCACCCAAGGGTTCTGAAAGAACTAAGACAAGAAATAGCGGGCACAATCCAGCATGTTTGCAACCTATCCTTGAAAACTGGTGAGGTACCAGAGGACTGGAAATTGGCGAATGTCACACCTATCTTCAAGAAGGGATCGAGGGGTGACCCCGGGAACTACAGGCCGGTGAGCCTGACTTCAATTATAGGGAAGATGGTGGAAGCTATGATCAAGGACGGCATTTGCGAGCACATCGAGAGGAATGGCCTACTGAGAACAAGCCAGCACGGATTCTGTAAGGGAAGGTCGTGCCTAACGAACCTTCTGTACTTCTTTGAGGGAAAAAGCAGTCGGGTGGACAATGGGGAACCCATAGACATCATTTACCTCGATTTTCAAAAGGCTTTCGACAAGGTGCCACATGAAAGGCTGCTTAGGAAGCTGTGGAACCACGGGGTGGGAGGGGATGTGCACAGATGGATCAAGCACTGGTTGTCGGGTAGACTGCAGAGGGTCGGAGTGAAGGGCCAATATTCTGACTGACGGGGAGTCACGAGCGGTGTGCCACAGGGATCGGTGCTGGGGCCGTTACTCTTCAACATATTTATCAATGACCTGGAAAAGGAGGCAAAGTGCGAGGTTATAAAATTTGCAGACGATACCAAACTGTGCGGTAGAGTTAGGTCCAGGGAGGAGTGTGAGGACCTGCAAAGGGACCTGGACAAGCTGGAAGACTGGGCAAACAAATGGCAAATGCGCTTTAACGTGGAAAAATGCAAGGTCATGCATATAGGGAAAAAGAACCCGTTGTTCAACTACAAATTGGGGGGGGCATTGTTGGGAGACAGCAGACTTGAGAGAGACTTGGGTGTGCTGGTGGATGCATCACTGAAGCCATCTGCACAGTGCGCAGCAGCCTCGAAAAAAGCCAACAGGATGCTGGGCATCATAAAGAGGGGCATAACAACCAGGACGCGGGAAGTCATCATGCCATTGTATCGAGCGATGGTGTGTCCACATCTGGAATACTGCGTTCAGTATTGGTCGCCACACCTCAAGAAGGACATGGCGGTACTTGAGAGAGTCCAAAGGAGAGCAACGAAACTGGTAAAAGGGCTGGAACACTGCCCATACGCCGAGAGGTTGGATAGGCTGGGGCTCTTCTCTCTGGAAAAAAGGAGGCTCAGGGGAGATATGATAGAG
Source organism: Geotrypetes seraphini (assembly GCF_902459505.1). Taxonomy (NCBI): domain Eukaryota; kingdom Metazoa; phylum Chordata; class Amphibia; order Gymnophiona; family Dermophiidae; genus Geotrypetes; species Geotrypetes seraphini. Next base: position 282,822,580 of record NC_047085.1, on the reverse strand, counting down.
ATCTTCAAGATCATGAGGGGCATAGAGAGGGTGGATAGGGACAGATTCTTCAGACTGAAGGGGACAACAAGTACGAGGGGGCATTTGGAGAAACTGAAGGGAGATAGGTTCAAAACAAATGCAAGGAAGTTTTTTTTCACCCAAAGGGTCGTGGACACTTGGAATGCGCTACCGGAGGAAGTGATCAGGCAGAGTACGGTACAGGGATTGGACGGTTTCCTGAGGGATAAAGGGATCGTGGGATACTGAGGGAGGAGCTGGGATGTAACACAAGTATAGAAAGCTAACCAGGTAATAAGTATAGAAACCCAACAGGTCGTGCATGTGCAAGACCGGAGGGTTAGGACTACGATGGGAAGATAGGACTTCAATGAGAAACCAAGGTAGCAAGGGAGCCTCTTCTGGTGATTCAGACAGGTCGTGACCTGTTTGGGCCGCCGCGGGAGCGGACTGCCGGGCAGGATGGACCTATGGTCTGACCCGGCGGAGGCACTGCTTATGTTCTTATGATACCTCTCCTAGCTCAACTGCTAGCTTAAAAAGAACCAAACAAGATCCGCCGACACTAGAAAAAATGGCTCCTGAGAAAAAGTCTGCAACCTCCAGTGATGTTATGCTGGAAGAGCTTAGAGCCCTCAGAGAACTGACCACAAAACACTTTGAAACTACAAAGGAGCTAAAAGAAGATTTAGCTGGGTTCAACTCCTCTCTCTCTCTCAACTTCAATTAAGAATTGAACAACTTGAATCTCGTGCTGACTGCTACACTAGAATCGGCTAAGTTCAATGATATCACTGACAAACAAATAAAATAGCTTGAACAAGACCTTGAAGATCTTGCCAATCGGAGCAGACGTAATAATTTACGGATCATCAGCTTAAAGGAAAATATTGAAGGGTCCGACATGACTGCATTCCTTAAAAAATGGCTACCAAAGGTATTAAATATAGACCTGGACTGCGAGCTGGATATCGAGCACTCTCACAGAGTACCCTCTCATATGCGTCTCAATCAGCCCTCCCCACGTCCTGTCATGGCTAAATTTCTTCGCTTTCCACAGGCTCTACAAATCCTCACTTCAGCCAAAAGTCACCCAGACCTGATCTTTGAAGGACGGAAGATATTAATAGTGCCTGACCTTGCAAAAACAATCGCCAAGAAAAGAAAGTGTTTCCTCGCATTAAGACCGCGGCTGAAATCCCTCAATGCATGCTATGATCTCCAGTATCCGGCGCAGATGGTTGTTATACTAAATAATTCCACCAAAGTTTTTGAGTCGCCTGAGCTCCTGCAAGCTTACCTAGACCAGATCCAGTTAAAAAGTTCGGGATCGTGACTGTTCTCTCATCTTTTGTCGGGCTCCTTCTTCTCTGCAAATGTCAGTGTTTTGCCGACGCAGACAACTCAGCGATTCCTGACTCTGAATTGAAACTGTTTTATTGTTCCCCTGTTCCAAATTCTACTTCCTGATGCTGACATTTAACCTCTGCATAGTATATTCCATATGCTAAGAACTTTTTCTTTTCTTTTTGACTTCTTTCTATCGTGTTCTTGCTACCGAAATATGGCTCCTGCCTTGCCTGATATTTTCCCACGCAAGTAATACTCCATGCTGTCTTACTGATATGTTGTTTTTTCCGTTACTCAATGAATTTATTGCTTCCTGTCTGTACCTCTAAAATTTCTAACATCTCCTTACATTTATCTAAATGAATTTTTGTCTTGATTTGAAAATACATTTCCCCTTTGACCCCCGTTAGGCTGCCTTCCCTTATCATCTATTGAATGGTGTATTCGCCCCGATATTGAATTTTTATGACAACTAACTTCACATTTCCTGTTCTCTAACCCCTAGTGTTCTTGTTATTGTACCACCATGACCTGTAGACTCTTCTCCAGCCTGCTGCAAAACTACGATTGTGTTATAAGCTAAAGCATATTTTCTTAGCTTATTTTTCTCTTTCACGCTACTGCATTTACTACGATTGTTTACTTTTCTGAAGTCTTCATCCCCCCTTCCCTTTCCTCCCCTTTTAATCTCTTTCCTTAACCTTGTTTTCAACCCTCCTTAATATTCTATGAATTGATATAGATGAATTGCTTTATCTCCCCTTTTGTGAAGCTGTTTGTGCTACTGCATATCTTATGAATCTTTCAATACCTTTCTAGATCATTCCCTTGTCTCCCTAAAATCCCAATAGATTTGATACATCTCACTAATTATGATTTTACGTTAAATAGATTCTAATGCTCTGAATTCTAATACATTTAAACGTATTTAATTTATCTTTGTATTTTCTACATGAGCCCTATGATCTAGATTTGTCAATAACCTTGCACGAACTTCATAATATGCTTGACTCCATTTTCCTTCCCATGTTTTATCTAACTCTTCGACCTGTTTATATAATTCTAACTGCATTATTTTCACGGTTTTACTTTTACAGTTATCAAGTCCTATCTACAACTATTACTGACTACACTAATTTGTTTTATGTATATGATAAGATATGACTCCTCTCAGAAGATTAGATTTATATACCATCTTATTAATTATTTAATTTTTCTCAGATGCTTAATTTCTCAGGATGACCTATAGATTCTATTGTCTGTTCTTTACCTCACGTTTGTTTTCCATTTGTCCTATATTTCATAATTGCAACTTTAAAATATATTACTAGTATTTTCTACATGTCACTTCCCTCTTCATGACACACTAATTTATAACATTTGCAACCTCTTTCATATTCTAAAACGATATGTATTGTTGATCAATTAACATATGTCTTTTTTATTTCCTTCTCTATTGCTTGCTACTTTGCACTATATGATTTCCCTGCCAGTTTGTAACTTTAATTGATCTAAATTCTTTGTGTAATTACTGACATGCTAAATGAATTTATACCTTTCAATTAGTTAATGACCACTTCACTGCTTAATTATTTATGACCTTTATATACTATACCTCTCAATGCATTTTTCTCCCTGGTCACTCATGATATATACTCTTCCACAACCTCTAAATTACTGTCCTGCCATAATAATTACACTTTCATTCTCCTGCGTTTTTGAAATTATATTGTAATTGCATATGTTACTAGTTCATGTCCTTCTCCTTTAACGCTTCTCTACTAGCATCATATCCCTACTTTACTTACCATAGTTTACATTTACTTATCATTTCCTAAAACATGTATTCTCTACAATTATTTTTACTGACCACAAATTATATAATGTACTGCCAATATTTCCTGTGTATCACTTCCCTCTTCATGAAATACTAATTCAAGAATTACGTAACCTTTACCATATTTTTAAACTGAAATGTGCTGTTACTTAACGGATATATGTTTTTTCCTTTCTTTTGAATACTGGTCTGCACTATATGAATTTCACTGTAAGATATTTATTGATCTACCGAATGAATTTATCCCTCCTACTTATTGTATGATCATTTCACTATTTAACCCTATATGACAAGAGGGGGCGCTAGCGAGCCAGCTAAGAGATGGCAGCATAACTGCAGAGCTCCAGCTGCACAATCACAAAATCAATATAATCGCATTCTTAAAATTCTTTTTTTTTTTTTTTTTCTTTTGGGTTTCTTTTGTGTCATGGCTTCTTCAAAGGTTGGCAAATGACATAAGCCTGACCCGCGGGTGTCCTAAAAAACCGTCTGATGAAAACAAAGAAGACGACAGCCCGCAGGCCATATTGGCTGCACTTAAAACCTTGCGCTCCATGCTGGCGGATGTTCAGATAGACGTTACCGAAATTAAATCTGACATTGCTGACATGAGGGAGGATGTAGCACAGTTCCAGCAAAGATTGCAATCGGTGGAAGATAAGCAGGCAATGCAACAGACCTGCATCAAAGACCTACAATCGCAAGTCAAAAAGATTCCTCAACTTGAACGGGACTTGGAGGAAGCGAACTAACGATCCCGAAGAAACAAGCTGAGAATATTAGGGATCCCGGAAGGGACTGAATCTGGTAACATGATTAAATACCTTGAAACCTTCATCCCAAAGATCCTAGACATGCAGTTCGACAAACCGCTGGAGATAGACAGCGCTCACAGAGTTCCTTCCCATATGCTCACAAATGCTAGATATCCGCGCCCGATTGTGCTCCGGCTGTTACGATACAACCAGATACCTGAAATCATGGCCCGAGCGAAGGCGAAATCTCTAAAACATGATGGATATAATATTCTCTTTGTTCCAGACCTGAGCAAAAAAACTGCTCAGCTTCGCAAACAAATGCTTGCATATCGTCCCAAATTAAAAGAACTGAGTGCTAAATACGGTATGATGTACCCAGCGCGAATGCGGGTAACTCTAAATAATACTACTAAAGACTTCACAGATCCTACCGCACTCGCTGACTTCATCGAGAAAATGTGACCTTCACAGATTGATGTAGTGTGAAAATCATATGATTTGCTTCAAGTACCTACTGCCATGTCTCTTCGTTACAGTTGGCTAGCTCAATCACATCTGATTTGCAGAACTACTCTACGGAATGACATCCTGGACATACTTTTCCTTCACTACATTTCCTGCTATGTCTATGTGGTCTACTACACTCACCGTATCTAAACTACCCCTTGGTTTGTGATTTACCTTATCTGTATCCATTCTTTTTCCTTTCTTATGCGCCATCACGAGGGTAAAGTTTTGGCAGACAACATGGCGGCTTCACTATCTTCAAGAAACTGGAACACGTGGCGGCTGGTGCGAAAATCTCGCGCCAAGTGAGACATTTGCAGAATCACTCTACGGAATGACTTCCTGGACACACTTTTTCTTCATCGCACTTGCGGATATGTATATATGGTTGTCTACACTCACCATCTCCAAACTACGCCTTGGCTTATGACCTACCTTCTCAGCTTCCGTTCTTTTTCCTATCTCGATCACCAGTCTATTGATAAGGTTTTGACGATCATAATGGCGCCTTCACCTCCCTAAGGACAATGGAACATGTGGCGGCTGAAGCGAGAGTATCACGTTAAATGTGCTTTAAGAACACAGCGTTAGTTGACTTTGGATATACCCGCTTCCCGCAGATAAAGCTTACATCTGTCGTGTGTCAATACTCTGCTTGATTAACTGTGATGCTCAATTATGACGTGTTCTGCTATATTCTTATATATTTCTATTCCACTGCTCTCTACCTAATACGTCTATTGTCTTTTATATTTAACTTTTCTAGATCTGTTTCAAATATTTTTGCTATTAGCAGTTGAGCGGCTGTCTTCACCTAATTTGTTATATTATGCATTACTTTTATATTTTGCGACGCGTCCTTGCAATGGCCTTTATGTTAACTATGTCTTCTATAGCTATGCTACCTATTTACAGCTACCTTGGATTTCCATAGACTTATGTTTTTAGTCCTTCTCTTATACTATACCGCATATCTTTAGTTCTTACAGCCGAACTTACTGCTTAACCCCTATTTGTTGCAACACGCTAAATACTGCACGACTACTTTGACTGCAATGGATAGATGTCTTAAGTTTATTCTTCTGTTGTATATTGTTCCAATATGACTACTATTGTCTGCTCTGTCATTTTCTAGTTCCCCTCGATATTGTATTTATTTCGGCATTATTCCACTTGTCTACACATTTGATCACAATAGACAGATGTCTTAAGCTTATTCTGCTATTATATATAACATTTTTCTAATTCATAGAGCCTATATGGTATATGTGTACTATCTCATATTCTGCAATACCTTAGATAGATTTCTTTATACAAGTATTTCATCTAATTTTGTCTACTAGCTCCTCATCTATTCTGTTTCTGTTCCATTTAACTGATATATGGTTCATTGCATTGCTCTACCTGATATTGCATTTGCTCACAATAGACAGATACCCTAGGTTTATTAGTAGCATGTATATCACACCAATATAATTCACATTGTCTGTTTACTTATTTTTCTGTTACTTCTTCTACTAGTTAACATACTTCTATGTCAATCCTACTTCTATATTTTATTTATTCCTCCAATACCTCACCAGTGTGGGTGGTTATATACAGTTTATTCTTCTTTTGTATATCACATTTATATATCCTGTGTTGTCTGGCCTATTCTCTTTGGCCAGATATCTTATCATTAACATACTGCTCTGTCTGAACTTTTGTTGTATTCTATCCTTCCTTTCAAAGCCATACCTTTGTACGTACTTATATACAATAGATAGACGTCTTGGGGTTATTCTTTTATTGTATACCACATTAATGTACTCAGTATTGTTGGGTATTTTCCTTTTTTATTAGATATCATGTTATTTAATCTGCTGTTATGTCCTTATCCCTTCATACAATAACCTGCCTGAGTATCCATTTATGTACAATGGATAGATGTCCTAAGTTTATTCTTCTATTGTATGTCACTTTCCTATACTCCGTATTATTGGGTGTACTCTTTCTTTGCTAACATATCCTACCACTTAACATACCGTTATGTTTATACCTCCTTTCTAGTTTTAAGCATTTAACTGCAGTAGATGATGTCTTAAGTTTATTCCTCTATTGTATGTCCCCTTAATATACTTTGTATTGTCTAGACCCTTGTGTTTCTGCTAAATATCCTCTTATTTAACATACTGCTCTGTTTTTATTTTGCTTAACATTTAAAATACGGCTCTCTTTATTTCTTAGATGCATTTTGCCTATCTTTGCATATACTTCCTGTGGTTGCATTTGTTTACAATAAACAGATGTCTTAAGTTTATTCTTTTATTGTACAACCCATTAATAGCCACAGCTGGCCTGCTACTGTCTTTAATTACTTTGGGTAGCTGTTATATGAATATTCTTTTATCTCTAGTGTTTAAGCCCGTTAGATTAACGGGTGCTAGATGTCTCCTGCTTTTGAACTTGGGCAGGGGCAGAGGCAGAGCCGGGGCGGGAGGGAGTGACGGTGGGAGAGCAATTTCAAAGCCTCAGCAGCGGCGGCTCCTTGACCAATCCGCGCTTACAACGTCCCCACACTTGCGGTCTGGCTGGCTCCCCCACCAAAGCCCTTTGCAGCGGCAGCCCCTCCCGCATCCGTCCCCACGTCCCAAGCCTCTCCGAAGACCGGCTCCCACGAAAATGGTACCCCTCTGTCCAAAGCCGTGGCAGCAGCCTCCCTCAAGACACATTTCAAATCTGACATATTGTAATCACAAAACAGAAAATAAAATTATTTTTCTTACCTTTTGTTGTCTGGTCATTATTCATATCATGTAGGGGTCCCAGGCTATGGTTGGCTTTTGATAACTCGCTTGCCAGGGCCCCTTCTTTCTTCTTCCCTCCCTCCATCCCGGCAGCTGAAGACAGGCACCTCCCCCCAGTGGTCTGAGACAGGAGGGAGCAGTTAGGAGAGGGTCTGAGGGCAAAGAGGGGCTCAACAGCGCACAACTACCTTTCCTTCCCTCCCTCCATCAAGTGCAGTGCAGCTCCACCAATGCTAAAAGGAGCCGCGTCGAAATCGGAGGCCTGCCACTGCCGTAGCACATTCCCCTCTGCCTTGGTCCCGCTCCTTCTCTGACATATGGGACCGCGGCAAAGGGAACGTGTTACGGTGGCGGCAGGGCTCCAATTTCAAAGCAGCTCCTTTTAACATAGGCGGAGCTGAACTGAAGGGAAGGAACGGTGGGGCCGGGTGAGTAAGGCCGCCTGCTAGGTAGGGGGACAACAATGGCGCTTATGCTCAAGCCCCCGCCGCAGCTCCTCTCTCGATCCTGGTGCGGTTCGAGAGAGGAGTCGTGGCGGCGGCTTGAACATAAGCGCGATTGTTGTCCCCCTACCTAGCCGCGAGGCTGCGGCGGGGTTTCCATGGCAACCCGATCGTGGATCTCAGTGTAGGGCCGGGTCTGGCGGCGCCGTGTAGGGCGGAGGCGGGACCTCAGCACTGCACCGCCGGGCGGCTCACGCCGCCGGCCCCCAGGAGCTCGAGGCCGGTTGCGGACATGCCTGGCGTGGCATAGTGCAGGAGGAGTGATCGGTGGCGCGAGGTAGAGAGCAGGTGATGACAGTGATTGGTGGCGCAAGGTGGAGAGTAGGTAATGACGTAAAACGCGCGCATGCGCACTCGTGTTTTCGGGACGGATCAGGGAACACGTTTTTTTTAGTGCGCATGCGCGGCCTAGCATTTTATTATATTAGATATATCACATTAATATAATATATACCAACTAGTTTATTATTTTACTGCTATTGTTGGTACCATTGAGTATTTTAATAGGTTCTACCTGCTACTATAGATGTAGGCAATAGACAGATGTTTTCAGTTTATTCTTCTATTGTATATCACGGCTTATTGTTTTCTGCCCTTACTACTGCTTTATAAAAATTGTTTTCTCTGAAGTGTCATTTGTATGCAATAGATGGGTGTCTTAGACCTATTTTTATATTGTCTATCTCCCATCTATACTTAATATCACCATGTTACATGTCATCTTTGGTTATTTGCAATGGCTTGTTACTGGGGAAACTACCTGTGCTTTGCACCATGTCACTGCAAATGGTGACTTATTGGTTGACGTGTTCCTGTATTCTTATACACATATATATTACTCCGTAATTTTGTTTCTGTTGTGTATAAACCTCACACAACTAGATATCTTTAGCTAACTTTTGTCATTATAGGGTTGATATGCTCTTCTATCCCTCTGTCATTATATAATCTACTATATCGACTTCCCAGATGATGTCTGTACTTATTTTTACTGTAAAGGTTAAATTTGGCGTTCACTTTTTGTATACTGCAAGGTGATGTCTGATTGATGCTACTTTGACAGAATGAACACATGGCGTAAACTTCTGAAGCTAATATACTTCTCATACTAGTTGTTATATCCCGTCCCCATGTTTATTGTATGTTCTATTACTTCATTGGCGATTATTATCTATTTAATTGGTAGTAAGCAGCCGAGAGGCAGTTGTGCTGCTTCTTATGCACTCGCTTCCTATAGAGATTGTATACCATATATCTGTCCGCTAGTTATATGAGACGGAATATGGTTTACTGGTACAGATGTCTTTTTCTTTCTAACTATCATTTATTCAAGCAATTGTATTTGTTGGGTTCGCAAGGACTGCAGGTGACTAATTATCATGACTTCATAATTATATGTCGCTGAAATTACTTTCCTTGAATGTAAAAGGTTTTAATAACCCTATCAAGAGGAAAAAAATACTTACCTATGTTTCCCGTAAATTTCAGAACATTCTACTGTTTCAGGAAACGCATTTATCAGCTACAGAAAACCTTAAGTTAAAGACTGGCTGGTCCAGGGAAGTTTATTATTCACCAGCTAACAAAAAGAGAAATGGTACTGCTATTCTAGTGCGTAATAGTCCTGGTATCCAAGTATTACAGCACAAAAATGATACAGAAGGGCGCTGGAATATGATAACGATACAACTTTTGAATCACACGCTCTCAATTTTCAATATATATGCACCTAATATTGACGACCCCATAGTCTTTGATAACCTTACGTCTGTAGCACTCGCTGAAGCCTCCCATGCTTATATAATGGCAGGTGATTTCAACCTGGCCCTGGAACCTTCTATTGATAGGAAGTCTACTGTGTCGTACAAAATAACAAGAGCTTGGCATAGCTTGCATAACATGCTTTCTCATCTAGATTTGATTGATACTTGGCGATTTCTACACCACACAGATTTTCAATTCTCCTTTTATTCCCCACCTCACAATTCGTACTCCCGTCTCGATTACTTCTTTCTGAGTAAGAAACTTTCGAACACAGTTGTAGATGCATTGATAAATGAGATCTCCATTTCTGACCACGCTGCGATTGAGCTACACTTGGATGCTATCATGTTTCAATCTACACCTCATACTTGGCGATTTAATAATGCATTATTGGACGACCCCCAATTTGTCCTTAAAATAGGAAATGCTTTGAAGGAATATTTTGAACTTAACTCTCCTACACACACAAACAAGGTTATTTTGTGGGACGCCTGCAAAGCTTATATTCGAGGCTGTATCATAGCTTATGAAGCTGGTAGAAATAAACAAACCAAACAGCTCCTATTGGAACAGGAAAAGAAAATCATGAAATTGAAGACCTTACACCAACAACATCCTGAAAATATGCAGTTATTGACTGAGTTACGTGAATCAAGACTGGCTTATAATCTAAACTTAAGTACTCAAGCTGGTAACACTTTGTTTATGCAAACTGCATGTTATCATAGCACAAATAATCACAGTGGCCACCTTTTGGCCAAATACTTGAAACTGTGTGAAGAAAAATCTCATATCTATGCTATATTAGACGAACATGGCACCAAGTGCACAGAACCACTAGAAATTACCCATAATTTTAAATTGTTCTATGAATCTTTATACTCTACAGAGGTATCTGAAAGGAATTTTGATACCTTTCTTAATCCTATGGAGCAAAGGCCTCAACTATTCCTAGAAGATAACATAGCACTTGAAGCGAACATCACGGGTGATGATATTATTTCTTCCCTAAAAATGATGGTGAAGAGGAAATCCCCTGGACCTGACGGCTTCACGGTCGAATTTTATACTACATTTCAGGATATTTTAGTGCCCCAATTACTTCAATTATACGACCACTTTAATTACACGGGAGTTGTCACAGGTACCTTTACGGAAGCGTTGATAATTGTATTACCCAAGCCAGGTAAAGATCTGTTAAAAATTCAAAATTATAGACCATTATCCCTAATAAACGTAGACGCCAAAATTTATGCAAAAATTTTGGCAGATAGAATTCAAACTGTACTACCCAAGTTGATTGGCGTAGAAAAGAATGGATTTATGACGGGGCGCTTAGCGAGCGACAATACTAGATTGTTCACGACTATCATCCAAATTGCTCAACATTCGTCCCACCCTTATTTAGCTCCCGCTCTAGATGCTGAAAAAGCGTTTGATAGAGTTGAGTGGCAGTTTATGTTTGGCGCAATGGCTTGGTTTGGTTTTTCCGAAGAATTCATTTCCATGGTTAAGATTTTGTATACTAAGCCCACTACCTCACTCAAATTAAACGGTATAATCTCCGACTCCTTTTATCCTACTAGGGGTACGAGACAAGGATGCCCTCTCTCATAAGAACATAAGAATTTGCCTCCGCTGGGTCAGACCAGAGGTCCATCGCGCCCAGTAGTCCGCACCCGCGGCGGCCCATCAGGTCCTTGACCTGTCATGTTATCTTGATTTAGCCCTATAGCCCCCTTGTTTTTATCTATACTCTTTCCATACTCTTATCTACCCTTATCTGTATCCCTCAATCCCCCTATCCTTCAGGAATCCATCCAATCCCTCTTTGAATCCCCGTAGCGTACTCTTTCTCCGGGAGCGTGTTCCATGTGTCCACAACCCTTTTTTTGAAAAAGAACCTCCTGGCATTTGTTCTAAACTTCTCCCCTTCCAGTTTCTCTGAGTGCCTGTGGTTCCCCGTAGTTTGAAGAATCTATCCTTGTCTACCTTCTCCATGCCCTTCATGATCTTGAAAGTTTCTATCATGTCCCCCCTAAGCCTCCTCTTTTCCAGGGAGAAGAGCCCCAGCTTGTCCAGCCTGTCAGCGTATGAACAGTCCTCCATACCATTTATCATTTTCGTAGCTCTTCTCTGGACCTTTTCAAGTATCGCCATGTCTTTCTTGAGGTACGGCGATATTGGACGCAGTACTCTAGATGCGGGCGCACCATTGCACGATACAGTGGCATGATGACTTCCTTCGTCCTGGTTGTAATTTCCTTCTTAATGATGCCCAGCATTCTGTTATCTTTCTTCGAGGCCGCTGCACATTGCGCTGATGATTTCATGGTTGTATCCACTAGCACACCCAAGTCTTTTTCAAGATTACTCTCCCCCAGCAATGTTCCCCCCATTTTGTAGCTGTACCTCGGGTTCCTTTTCCCTATATGCATGACCTTACATTTTTCTATGTTAAAGTACATTTGCCATTTGTTTGCCCACTCTTCCAGTTTGCTTAGGTCCCTTTGCAGGTCTTCGCACTCCTTTGTGTTCCTAACTCTGCTGCAGAGTTTGGTGTCATCAGCAAATTTTATAACTTCACACCTCGTCCCCGTTTCCAAGTCATTGATAAATATATTGAACAGCAGTGGTCCCAGCACTGACCCCTGCGGAACACCGCTTGTGACCCTCTGCCAGTCGGAGTATTGGCCCTTCACTCCAACCCTTTGTTTTCTGTCGGCCAACCAGTGCCTGATCCATCTGTGTACATCCCTTTCCACCCCGTGGTTTGACAATTTCTTAAGTAGCCGTTCATGGGGGACCTTATCAAAGGCCTTTTGGAAGTCGAGATAAATGATATCTATGGATTCCCCTTTGTCCATCTTGCTGTTTATCCCTTCAAAGAAGTGCAGTAGGTTTGTTTGGCACGATCTTCCCTTGCAGAAGCCATGTTGGCTCGGTTTCAGCTGTCCATTTCTTTCTATGTGTTCACAGATGCTATCCTTTATTAATGCTTCCATCATCTTGCCCGGATGATGCATCATCTCTCACCCTTACTTTTTAATATAGCACTTGAACCATTGCTCCTTTTAATACGACATTCTGCTGATATTGCTGGTATTACTAGGGGATCTATGGAATTGAAATTATCTGCTTATGCAGACGACGTATTACTCTATATCGACCCTACTTCTTTACCTCATTTATTAGAACTCATTAACACATATTCTCGCTATTCTGGATATAAACTTAATCCCACCAAAACTGAGCTGATGACACTTAATAAGTATGTTTCTCAACAATCAATAGCGAAATATAATTTTTTCAGTGGTCACAAGGGAAGCTCAAGTATCTAGGGATTCATTTTGGACCTACTATTGAGGACACGATACAATTTGCAGTAGAGGATTTATTACAAATGATCAATACCCTTACTTCTCGTTGGAATCCATTAAACCTATCCTGGTGGGGGAGAATGGAGTCAATCAAAATGGTGATAGCTCCAAAAATTTTATATACCCTTGGTATGCTTCCCGTACTGTTACCTGGTACATTTTATAAACGTGTTGATCATCTTTTGACAAAATTCCTCTGGAATAATAAAGTCCCTAGAATAGCATTACATAAACTTAAGTTATCTAGACAGGATGGTGGACTCAACTTCCCTAACTTTCTGGATTATCACTATGCTTTTATACTTAGGCAATGTTCTAGATGGTTATTAAATGATACCTCGAAGTTCCCTGTCCCCTCTTAGGCTAAATTGGATAAAGAGTTATATGGGTGGGCCTCTCTAGATATTTTACCCTTCATATCTTCCTCTGGATTCTTACGTCATAAAGATCATGTGTTGGAGGCTTCGGCGACTGTTCTTTTTTTTTTTTTTTTTTTTTTGAAGTTTAAGATTTTATTAAACAAAATGAGAACAGTACACAGGCAGCATGCCAACAGCAAAAGTACATTGCTCATATGAAACAACAGAACCCCCCCACCCCCCCCACCGAGTGATACAACATAAGCATAAAACAAAGGAAGATGAAAAAGAAAATAGGAAAAATTTCAAAGTAAACCTCGCCAGGAGCTATAACGAGACCACTGTCGATGAAACGTTCCACAGGAATCATTATTTAAAGCAGTCAATTTGGACATCAAGTAAATTTGGTCAATCTTATGTAACAGTTCAGTACGAGAAGGCAAAGAGTCACGTTTCCAATATGTAGCCACTAGAAGTCTGGCTGCCGTAGCAACCAGGGCCACAAAATGATTCTGATCCACATCCAAACTCCCCAAAGGATAGTTAAGTAAAAATATTTCCATACGCAGTAGGATGGGTAAGCGTAACACATCAATCAGCAGTCGTTGAACCATCTTCCAATAAGGCACAATCTTAATACAATCCCACCACACATGCCCAAAGGAGCCCAGACATCCACAGTTGCGCCAACAGTGCCCGTCCCCACAGTGATAGAAACGATGCACCTTTTCTGGCGTAAGGTACCACTGGAATAGCATCTTATATCCCTGCTCCACTAAGGGAGATGCCAAGGAGACTCTCAGCAGTGTACCATAAAGACAGTCCCATTGTCGATAATCCAAGGCCTTCCCCAGCAAGAGTTCCCAACGATGTTCATATGTGCGGGCCTGTGGTCTAGTGTATAAAAGAGCCCTATAGAGACGTGAAATAAGGCCCACCCCAGATCCCATCCTAAATACTTGTAAAAAAGCAGAGTCTGCCCCTTCCCACTCCGGGATCACCCTCTTCACCATAAAATCTCGAAGTTGGACATAGGCGAAAAAATCAGTCGAGGGGAGGTCATATATAGATTGCAAGGCAGCAAAGGGCACCAGTTGTCCACCCATTACCAGCTGACCTAGGACCCTAAGACCCTCCATTTCCCAACGCCGAAAAATCCCAGTATCTTTAGCAGGCAAAAAATCAGGGGCAAATCTAATGGGAGTAGCATAAAAATAGCGCTGACGTGGGAACCAAGCTCGTCGAACCCGGCTCCACGCATGCAAAGTACATTCCATCCCATAAGATGTCCCCATCTGTAAATCTCGAAGTATATCAAAAGACAGCCAGGGCACTGCCGCCAAAGGGTAAGTAGGTTGTAAGGCCTGTTCTAGAGAGACCCAGCGCTGGGAGGGATATGCCCAATGAAACAGTCCTTGCAGTTGGGATGCATAGTAATATGTAGAAAAATCAGGGACACCCATTCCCCCATGTAACCTGTCCCAGTACATACGTTCCCTCCGCACCCTAGGGGGTTTACGTGTCCAGATATAAGCAAAGGCCCGCCGTTGTAGCCTAAGCAAGAACCGTTTAGGAACTGAGAGAGGTAGGCAGGAGAACAGATACAAAAAACGAGGCAGTACATTCATACGCAAAGCACTAATCCTACCCATCCAAGACAATCTCAATCCCTCCCATCGATCCAGATCAGCAAATACCGTTCTTAGCAACGGAGGGTAATTCAGTTCAAAAAGGTCAGTAAGTCTTCGAGATATACGCACACCAAGGTATTTAATGGATTTAGCCGCCCATCGAAACGAAAACATAGCACGTAAGTCCGTCACCAACAAGTCCGGAAGGGAAACGTTAAGCAATTCAGATTTTTCGATGTTAATTTTAAAGCCAGCCACCTCACCAAACATAGTCAAAACACGAAGCACCTCCGTCAAAGAGCGATGTGGGTGGGTCAAGGTAAACAAAATATCATCAGCATATAATAAAATCTTATGCTCTTCACCACCCACCACAATTCCCTGAATATCAGCATTCGCACGTATAGTGGCTGCTAAAGGTTCCATGACCAGCGCGAAAATCAGTGGTGATAAAGGGCACCCTTGCCTAGTTCCTCTACGAATCATAAAATTAGCAGTATATCTTCCATTAACTCTTAAACAAGCCTCCGGGGCAGCATATAATAAAGTCACCCAGTGTAAAAAAGCACCCGAAATGCCCATCTTCTTCAGGGCCGCTAACATAAACGGCCAATAAACCCTATCAAAGGCTTTTTCAGCGTCAACTGATAACAGGACTGCCGGGACAGAATCTTGATGGGCCACTCCAATAAGATCTAACACTCTTCGGATATTATCACCAGGTTGCCTCCCTGAAATAAAGCCACATTGATCTCCATGAACTAGGTAAGGCAAAAAGCGTTGCAACCGGACTGCCAAAATACGGGTAAACAGCTTATAATCAACTCCTAACAATGAGATAGGGCGGTAAGACCCACAAAGGAGGGGATCCTTTCCAGGTTTTAGAAGAAGGGAGACCGCTGCCTGACGAAACGAATACGGCAGACAATCCCCCTCCAAAAAAGAATTAAACAATCTGGTCAGAGGATTGACTATATGGGCCTCCATTTTCTTGTAAAACAGGGGGGAAAAGCCATCAACACCCGGTGCCTTGGAAGCAGCCAAATGACGTATAGCCGCTACCACCTCAGCGGGTTGAATAAGGGAGGAGAGCCATTCCGCATCAACCTCCGCCAAACAAGGCAAGGTGACGTTAGATAGAAAAGCATCTATCTCCCCCTCCGTGGCTTCAATTTCCGGAGTGTACAGAGTCCGATAAAAGGATAAAAAAGCCTGATGGATGTCCCCATCAGCTGCACAAAGCTGACCCGAATCATTACGAATCCGAGTTATGGAATGTTGTGCTTGAGTTTGCTTGATCTGTGCAGCTAACAAGCGACCTGCCCTACCACCCCATTCAAAAAACCGTTGTTTCCGCCTCTGCAGGGCCCAAGCCATGCCCTCTAAATCAAGTTCTTGTAAATCTCTCCGGCACTCCGTCAGCGCTACCCCCCCAGCCACCGACGGGGCTCTCTTGTGGGCATTCTCTAGGCGTCGAAGTCGGGACACTAGTTCTAATCTGCGGGCCACTCGACATTGATTTCTGTACGATCCCCTCGAGATACAACACCCCCGAAGGGTAGCTTTAAAACTTTCCCAAAGAATTGCAACATTAATGCCAGCTATGTCGTTGAATACAAAAAATTCCTTGACATCAGTCTCTAAAAGAGTCAAGGTATTGGGATCTTTCAACAAAGAGTCATTCATACGCCACAAGCGACGGCCGCCTCTAACCTGTCCAACCTGTAACTCCAAAGTCAAAGGAGCATGATCTGACCACACCCGGGGCTCAATACTGGAGGCCAGGGCTCGAGGCAGAGCAATACGAGGCAGCATCCACATATCAATTCTAGTATATGAATTATGTTTTGATGAATAAAATGTGTAATCTCGCGTGCCTGGATGTAAATAGCGCCACACATCTATCAAATCTTGCCTACGTAGGAAGCGCAGCAAAGCTCTTCTGTCGCTTCTAGCGTAGCGGATGGAAGAATTTGAATTATCCTCCTGAGGATAGCAAGTAAGGTTAAAATCTCCACCCACAAGGAGTGTACCTTCTACATGATCTAACAGCACACGTTCTAGCAATGTAAAGAAGGCCCCCTGACCAGCGTTTGGGGCATAGACATTCAGCAAACTATACAAGGTGCCATCCAACTCAGCCTTAACCAATATGTAGCGGCCCTCAATATCCCGCACCACCTCTCTCAGTACCACCTGGACACGTTTATGAATCAAGATGCCCACCCCCTGGGTCTTTTTCCGGACTTTATTAGAAGAAAGGAAAACATGTGGGTAGCTATGGTGTGTAAGCAATTTCTCATAGTGAGATTGAAAATGGGTCTCCTGAATAAATCCAACCGCACTATTCAGGCGGCTCATTTCTTTAAATAACAAGCGTCGTTTTTGTGGAGAATTCAGACCATGTACATTATAAGATAGCAAAGTGAGTTTATCCATTTGTACCAGAAAGAAAAAAGCACTTCATTGCCAAATCAACCAGTTGTTCCAAAGCAGCCAAATCAATCAACCCCTGCAATCGTAACCTTAAGAAAAACATTATACAAACACACTTCCATATAATCATACAAGAAAGCACTCGGTCACTACTTTCCCCAGCTTCAACATCCCCCCTTCCCCCCAACCCCCCAATAATACCCCACATGGTCCAGCCACCAAAGCACCTGGTAACCACGGTACAGGAAGTATAGAGAAACAGTTCACAAAGGGACCCCCAGAGAAAGCCCTATAAACAATCTTCGCGACAGAAGTCGCTCAGCAAAGAGAAGAAAAAGCAGACACAGCACAAAATTTCTAAAGCACATTGCACAAAAACAAATGTTCAAGAGGGTGAGGGTGTGGCCGCCTCTAAAGGGCGACGAGCTGCAGCCGATCTAGCCACTCTCTGCCATCCCAACCCTCTTCCTGATTTGGGCACAGGTGACCTCTGAGGAAGTGGAGCCATTTCTGAAGCTGCCATCAAACCAGCTTCCACCAATCGAGCCTGAACATCCGCCACAGTTATTGCAGTGTAAGTCTTGCTTGCATGCGTAAAAGCCAATCCGATAGGATAAATCCATCTATATCGAACACTGTGCTCCTGCAGTATACGGGTACAGTCTCTATATGTGCGACGGCGGGCTAGGGTTGCTGGAGCTATATCAGGATAGACATCAATGTCCGCTTCTTCCCATTTAACAGTTCCCCCAGAGCGCCGCACCGCCCTAAGCACATGTTCTTTATCCATATAGCGATGGAAACAGGCCACAACATCCCGAGGACGGTTTACATCACGAGGGCCAGGGATGCGGTGAGCCCTATCCAGCAATGGTTTCCCCACCTCCACAGGTAAACCAGCGGACTCCAGTGCCTGAATGCATATATGATCAATCACCTCCATGCAGCGAGAGTCAGAAACAGTGTCAGGCACACCCCGAAAGCGAAGGTTGCACCGTCTGGAGCGATTCTCCAGGTCTTCCATCTTTAGGGTGCTCGCATCAGCCTTCTCTTCTAACGCTGCAATCCTGCCTCTCAAGTGTGTTAGTTCAGAGCCATGTGCCTCCACTGCAGTCTCCGTCTCTCCCACTCGATTCCCGATTTCACCCACCTCACGTTTTAGCTCAGCAACAACAGCGTGGATATCAGCTCGAACTGCAGAGATCTCAGATTTTAATTCCTGAAACCAGCCACGCATCTCCAGCTGTAAAGTTGGCAACGTTGCATCGACATGTGAGCCCTCCGCAGCCGCGGTCGGATCGGGCGCCATTTTTGAGCTAGGCTTAGGAGGCCCGTTCGGGATCGGTGAAGAAAATGCTTTTATGTCGGTTTGTTTTTTTCGAGTCGTCATCGAGACACAGCCAAGCAGCTACACAATCGAATTATAGGTAATATGCAGTGCAGGCTCGCGAAATCGCACGAAGATAGCCAAAATCAGCACGGGGGTCCGCGGAGCTATCTCTCTAGGCTGCCATCAGCCACGATGACGTCACTTCCTCCGGCGACTGTTCTTAAAGACATAGATAAACTGTTTACTAATAAATGGCACGATTCTCTGCATATTCCTATCTAGTGTAACCCTCGTATACAAATACAACATAATTTAGTTAACTGGAAGAATTGGAAATCTTTGGGCATTTGGAAATTGGGACATCTATATGATGGTAGTAATTGGATACCGTATGATAAACGTAGCTCGCTTTATCATCTTCTGCCCTCAGCTTTTTTCCAATGGTTACAACTCAAACATGCGTTTCGTGACCTGCTTAGGGACAAACAGGGTACATGGGCAGAACCTGATATTCTAAATTATTGTTTGACATTTGCATTTTAAAAAAAAAAAAGGAAGCTTCGAACTGGTATAAAATGTAATGTAATGTAATGTAATTTATTTCTTATATACCGCTACATCCGTTAGGTTCTAAGCGGTTTACAGAAAATATACATTAAGATTAGAAATAAGAAAGGTACTTGAAAAATTCCCTTACTGTCCCGAAGGCTCACAATCTAACTAAAGTTCCTGGAGGGTAATAGAGAAGTGAAAAGTAGAGTTAGAGGAAAAATAAAAATAAAATAAACATTTTAACAAGACAGCATTGATCTAAATACTTTGGAAGGTAGAAAAGAGGAGAGAAAGGAATAGAAGCAGAAGGGGGAGCCGTTGAACAGTAGAATTCTGGAGAAATTTAAATGATAGAAATAGAACAAAACAAAGACAAAAGGCAAAACAATAGATAAGATAAAATGATTCAATTCTCTAAACAATCTGCCCCCCCCCTTCCCCTCAATCTCGTTGGCAAGCTGAGTTGAATATACCTATTGAAGATAAAGATTGGAGCCACATGTGGACATCCATATATAAATGTACTAGTTCAGCTGCACTATACCAATCCTTTTACTTATTGGACACCTAGCAAATTAGCTAAAATACAGAAGGATCACTCTAGCGATCTCTGCTGGTCCTGTAAATTATCAATTGGTACATTAAAACACATGATATTTGATTGTCCGTTATTACAAAAATATTGGCGCCTAATATGGGATCAAATTTGTTCATTATTGGATATAGATATCCCTTTATCTTACCCGCTCCTACTTGTAAGTCTGGTTGCCTCTCATGTGTCCATTCCTTCTGATAAAATCCCTATACTTCAACTTATTACATTACATTACGGATTTCTATTCCGCTTGTACCTTGCGGTTCTAAGCGGATTACATTGGAAAATAACTGGGCATTTCCAGGAAGTTACGTTACATTGGGAGATAGCTGGATATTTCCAGGAAGTTACATTACATTGGAAGACAGCTGGACATTTCCAGGAAGATACATTGGAAGAAAGTTGGACATTTCCATGAAATTACATTACATTAGAAGGTAGTTGGTTTCAAGTTACATAGTGAGGTTTCAGGTTATTTTGTGACATAGAGAAGAAGATTCTAGCATGATGGGATTCGTGTTAGGTTAGGTTAACTGAATATGTTTTTTGAATAGTAGTGTTTTTATTTCTTTTCGGAATGCTTTATAGTCTGTTGTTGTAATCAATAGGTTGGATATGGAGGGGTCAAGTTTCGCTGCTTTAGTAGCTAGGAGGCTGTCGTATAGTTTTTTGTGTTGGGTACCTTTGAGTGCTGAGGAGGAGAATGGTGTCTGGGTTCTCCTAATTCTGGGTGAAAGGTTTCGATTTAGGCGATTGTTTAGGTAGGTAGGCGCAGTTCTGTTTATGTTCAAATATATTTTATTGAGCTCAAGAAAAACAGCAAACTGATACAAATCAAACAGCAAATATGCTCACAACATTGTGTTGACATTAACATGTGAAATTCCCCAACCCTCCCCCACCCCAATCCAACCCACCCATCCCTCCTCCCCAACTCCCCAAACCCTCCCACCCCCATGGAGGCCCTCCGATAAGGCTCCACAAAAAGAGACAGAAAAGATTCTAGGGGAACAGGCATATCCAAAATGGCAAAAGAAGTAATAAGAAAGAGTTAACAATTAAGCAAACGGCTACGAGCCACAGAAGTCATAGTAGTCCAAAATGGTTCCCAGATACATTGAAAGGCACGGCCTTGGAGAGAGGAAAAGTCCTGCACATCCCTCCGTTCCCACATCAGGAGAGTAATCATCCGGCAACGCCAAATAGAATAGTCCGGCGCTTCCCCCTCAAGCCATTTCAGTAAAATACATTTCAAGGCTATTAAAACAGTCTACTTAAGGAAAGCTGCAGCCCCCCTCTTACGAGGGTAATAATGAGGGATAGCTCCAAACAAAAGTAAGGGCGAGCATCGAATTGAGATGTTCCAAATACGTTCCACAAATGTAAAAACAGCATGCCAAAAAACCTGGATGTGAGGACGTCCAAAACATATGACCCAGGCCCGCATCAGGAGCCTGGCATCGGAGACAGGTAGCCGTCTCACGAAAGCCCGAAAGATACGCCCTCCTGGGAGAAATGTACAAGCAAAAAATCAACTTATAATGTTGCTCCCAAAAGGTAGTATACTTCCTAAGGGTAGGCAACCTACGGACTGCCTGGAGAAGCACATCATCAGGCAAAGCTGTGGCAAGATCACGGGCCCAAGCATCCCGCAAAGTGATAGAGTCAAACATGAGGGATTCATCCTTCAAATGGCGATGATGGAATTTAAGGGGAACAGAAAGTTGGGACCCAATAGTAAAGGCCATGGAAAGCAACTCATGGCTAGAGGCCTGTAAAAATCTAGAGGGCAGAGAGGAAAGGTAATGATGAACTTGCATATAGGCAAAGTAATCAGTGGGCGGTAGACTAAATTCCTCACTGAGTCGTGCAAAAGATTTAATTTTCCCATCATCATCGACCAGTTGAAACACAAAATGGATGCCCCTTGTTTCCCACTGAGCAAAACTCAACCCATCAACCTCGGGTAAAAAGGAGGGATTAAAACGAATAGACAAAAAAGGAGAGACTGAAGCAGAAAGAGAGTGAAATTTACAGACCCAGCGCCAAACCTTCCGTAAGGGAAGATGGAGCACCTTCATTGAAAGAGACTCAGGCAAAGGGGAGGGAAGCGAATGAAGATAAGCACTAAAATGAAGAGAACGGAAACAATGGAGTTCCAAGGGAGTAGGAGTAAAGATGGAAGTCCCTCTGAAAAAGTCATTAATATGGCGCATTCCACAGCCAATGGACAAATAACGAAGATTCAATACACCCAGACCACCCCTGTACCATGGAGCCGCCGCCCGGGTGTAAGGGAGACGGGGCCTCTTACCACTCCAAAGAAATTGTTGGACCAAACGTTCCAAACGGCGTTCATCCCGAGAAGTCAGGTAGAGAGGAAGGACCTGGAAAACATATAGCCAACATGGAACAAGAAGCATATTATACAAATGTACACGGCCTAAAAGCGAAAAGGGTAGGGTTCCCCAGAGCTGCAACTTATTCTGGAGAGCTTGGAACAAGGGTTCCACATTCAGTCGATATAAAGTGGACAAATCTGAAGGAAGAAGGACTCCTAAATATTTCAAAGAAGAATCCGCCCAACGAAGGGGGAACACCCCTCTCCAAGTGTGACGAAGGTCGGGAGAGGAAGGTAGAGCAAAGGACTTATCCAAATTAAGAGAAAGACCAGAGTAAAAACCAAACTCAGAAAGAAGATCTAGCACAGTAGGTAGGGACACTTCAGGATTAGTGAGAATTAAAAACAAATCATCAGCAAAGGCAAGTGTCTTCAACTCAAGCCCCCAACAGAGAGATCCTGAACAGCAGCAAACCCCCTAAGAGTGCAAAGTAACGACTCCAAAGCAATCAGAAAAAGTAAGGGGGAAAGGGGACAGCCCTGCCGAGTACCCCGAAAAATAGAAAAAGTATCGGTCCGGGTCCCATTAATCAAGAGAGACGCCCTCGGGTTACTATAAAGTGATCGAATTGCATCAAGATAAAAGCCACCCAAGCCAATATGTTCTAGAGAACGAAACAAAAAAGACCAGACGATACTATCAAAAGCTTTAGACGCATCTAAACTGACAAACAAAGCCGGAATGCTATTAGAACTACAATGCGCGATCGCAAAGAGAACTTTACGAACATTACAGACCGATTGACGACCCCGGACAAATCCCACCTGGTCTTCATGAATAAGGTTGGGGAGATGAGGAGCCGAACGATCCGCCAACATTCGAGAAAGAAGCTTAAGATCCACATTAATCAAAGAGATAGGACGATAGGAGCCAGGGTCGTCAGCCGCCTTACCAGGCTTTAGCAACAGTGTAATAAGAGCCTCATTAGCGTAACGCGGGAATGAACCCTGAGCTATGGCAGCATTGAAGTAGGCCAATAAGGGACCACAGATATGGGAAGAGAGAAGACGATAAAAGTCGCCCGAGAAGCCATCTGGACCCGGAGCCTTACCCGAATGAAGAGCTTTAATGGCGGTGTCCAATTCCACTGCTCAAAATGGTCTATTAAGGGAGGACACGATCGCCTCTGACAAAACAGGAAGACCCGAAGAGTGAAGGTAATCAGTCAACAAGTCAGGAGAAACTGAAGCGGGCTCATCATACAATTGACGAAAAAAATCAAAAAGGACAGCTGAGATGTCTGCCTGACTAGTCACCACACCCCCACCCGGTGCTCTAAGGGACAAAATAGTTTTCTTACAGGTGGTAGCCGTAACCAAGCGGGCCATAATAAGCCCAGGCTTATTACCAAAGCGCTGGAAGCAATGTTTATAATATGCCACCCATTTTTGAGAGCGAGAATGAAGCAGGGAGTTGAGAGCCTCTTGAGTAGACAAATATCTCTAGTCTCCGTAGAAGGGCTAGAATGGAAAGATCTCTTAGCAGCCCGCAGCGCCCGTTCCAAAGCAACGATACCACCATGTATACGTTTATTGCGGGCGCTCAAAAAGGAGATAATATGACCCCGCAGCACCGTCTTGGCTGCTTCCCAGAATAAAATGGGATCATCCAGATGAGGAGCATTATTTGTAACATAATCTTCCCATTGGGCTGTCAAAAAAGTATGAAATTCCTCATCTTGGGCGAGCTAAGAAGGAAAGCGCCAAAAATGTGCCCTAGAATATGCCACATCTAAGTGAACATCCACCCAAATTGGAGCGTGATCAGAGACCTATCTCAGCAGAAAGAGCCAAAGAAAATAAAGTAGAAGAGAGAAGGATATAATCTATCCTAGACCAAGTGTTGTGGGCCCGAGAAAGGTGAGTGTAATCTCTTACTTCAGGATGAAAGAGACGCCAAGGGTCAACCATCGATAAAGTATCACAGAAATCGGAAAGAAGACGGCCCTTAGCTCCCAAAGAAGTCGAAGGAGAACCAGATTTGTCCAAGGTTGGATCCTGTACCAAATTAAAGTCCCCCACTATAAATAATTGATCACCAGGTAAACGAGAACAAAGGCAGGTCAAGCAATGCAGAAAGTCAGATTCCGACGAATTAGGTCCATAGACCACAAGTAAAAGGTAAGAGCAATCTCCCAAGGTAACACGTAAGAGCAAATATCTACCATCGACATCTTTGTCAAGGAGCTGTACCCCAAGGGGAGAGGATTTACGAATCAACACTGCAATACCGCCGTGGCGGCCCGAAGAAGAAGCAAAATGAACCTCCTCCACCCAAGAACGGGCCAACTTAAGATGTTCCGCGTCCGTTAGTCGAGTTTCTTGTAAACAAGCAATGTCTGAATGGTAACGCTGTAATGCAGCCAAGATTTTGGATCGCTTAACCGGTGAGGTAATACTCCCAACATTCCAAGAAACAAGCCTAAAAGGTGTACTTATGTCAATATGTCCAGGAAAAAGAGAAAATAAAGAAGAGACCACCCTGGGCGCCCAGCCCCCGCCCAGGACAGTGAATCCAACATGCTGGATAGCCTGAAACCCCAAACAAAGACACAACAATTGTCCCAAAAAACCAAACCCCTAAACCAAAGGAGGACCTCCCACCCCAAAACAAATGACTACCCCCCCTGATCCCTCCAACCCCATCCCCAACTCTTCCCCCTTCCCCCCGGACCCACGTCTCCCCATCCCTCCCCAGAGCACACACTCCAACCCACAAAAGCGGGAGGGAGAAGGAGTTACGCAGAGATGTGAACAGGGCCCCGAGTCCCCCAGCCCCAAGCCCACTGTCTCTAGATTTCACCCACCAAAATCACAAACCAGTCAGAAAATCCCACCAACCCATCACACCAGACCATCCCACATTACATACGTCTGTCCAGCCATGGGAATAAAACAGTAAAACTCTTAAAACCACAGGTGCAAGAGGAGTCCAAGCAAGTCAGAGCCACCAGACACCCGGTAACATTGGCGGTCGTCCCCCTAGCATTAAAGAAAAGTGACATCGAGTGTCCCATGTAATCATCTACCTAAGCACTCACATCCATTCAGCAGTAACTCACCCAAAGTCAACTCCCGAACGAAAAGTACCTCCCCAAACTCTAATAAATAATTGAAGAAACAAAACACCCCCCCTGCAAATCTCACCTACAAAAGACAGTCATACCAGAGCCACAGCCCGACGCGACACCCCCCAATCATGCCCCAAACACGCAAAACCGTGCAGCCATACAAAACCTAATGTAGAAAGTCCAGAAGTCCAAAAAGTCCAAGGGAACAGAAGATCCAGAAAAGCTAAGACTGTAAGATGGTCAGAAGTCTTAGTTCCACCGGTGGGCCCCCACCAGGTGAAGTCAGCAGCAACCAGATTCGGAGTAACACAGTCCTTGGCCACAAATCAACACCAAATGATATAAGGAGGCAGAGATGAGGGCTATCGATGAATGCCCCAATTATCCAATAGCAACTAATGCTATTAAAGCGAGAGCCCGATCCTATAACCAGAAGTCCAAGTGCAATCAGAATCTTCATTATGGGCTCCAAACAACAAAAGGGGGCCTACTAGGTATAACAGGCAACAGGCCAACAAACAGATTACAACTGTGATTCATTGTCCAAGGATGAGAAGTGGCGCAACGTCAAGTAATAGCTCCCAGGTCAGTCAAAATGAGACTTGGATCAGCAGGGACAGAGTAACCCAAAGTCCTCATCCAAGTAGCGCCAGATCCAGGCATCGTTGGAACAGATAACGCCAGCACATAAAGGAGGGCCTCAGGGGGCCGAGGAAGGTCCAGCCTCCCCCGGCAAAGAGTCTAAATAAGCCTGAGCATCCTCCGCTGAGATGAAGCTCCTCCACCCCGCAGCAGTCCAGATCCTCAATTGCGCTGGGTATAATAACTGGAAACGGTGCTGTCGGTCAAAGAGAGCGGAGCAAACTCTTGAAAAATGCCTCCTGCAGTGCCGGAGAGTAATCTTGAAAGAGATGAACCTGTACGCCTTCAAAGGTGAGAAGGTTGCGCTTTTGTCGGTACTGTTTCATTAACTCCACTTTATGAGCAGAGTTATGGACCTTGAAGATGGTGACCCGGGCTTTTGTATGATCTTCATTACGCCTCCCAAGGCGATGGGCACGATCCAGCCGCAAAGGTCCCATACCCTCAGGAAGTGGCAGGGCAGTACGGAGCCAAGATTCCAAGGTAGTATGCAACCGAGATTCAGACACTGACTCCGGCAGACCAATAAGACGGAGGTTATCCCTTCTCGAGCAATTCTCGAGGTGTTCGATTTTTTCTGCCTGCCGCACTACTTGAGTTTGAAGGGAGGTCAGGTCTGCCGCCGAAGCAGATTGGGCCTCTTCCACGTGGGCCACTCGAGATTTTAGTTCCCCGGTCCGTCGAGTCGTCTCTGACACCAGAGATTCAAGGGATGTGAGCTGGCCCGAAAGTTGTTCAAAACGGACGTCTAAGGCCCGCACTACCGATGCCGAAAGAGCTGCAATGTGCGCTGCGGACAGCGGTAGTTCAGCTCCCGAGTCCGACACCCCCGCCGCTATCTTGGGGTCAGTGCGCTGCAGACGCGCCTCTCGGTCTTTGGTTCCCCGGGTCACCTTGCCGCTCATTCCTGGGCTGGTGGGCTGGGCTAAGCGGTCCATAAACAAGTCCAGCAAAATAAGAAGGGCTTAAAGCGAAAATGCACTCGCGAGAAGGTATTGGGAGGCTCGGGGCCCCGGAGCTCGAGCAGAACACGTCCCGCTCGGTTCAACACATCACGTGACTCCTCGTGCAGTTCTGTTTATTACTTTGATAATAGAATTAATAATTTGAATTGGATTCTGGCTTGAATGGGTAACCAGTGTGAGTCTAGGTAGGCATTGGTGATGTGGTCAAATTTTTGGAGTGAATAGATTAGCCTGAGAGCTGTGTTCTGAACACACTGTAGTTGTTTAATTAAGTTTATTGGACAAGGTAGGTAGAGGATGTTGCAGTAGTCCAATAGTCCTAGTACAAGGGATTGGACTATGATCCTGTATTGTTCTTTGTTGAAGAATTTTCTTATTTTTCGTAGGTTACGCATGGTGAAGTATGCTTTTTGTGTTGTTTTGTTGATTTGGGTCTGCATTGAGCAGCATCTGTCTATCAATACTCCAAGGATTTTAAGAGATGTCTGTATTGGATATTTGGTTACATTTATTACCAATTCTGTTATGGAAGGGTTTTTGTCCTTAAGCTTCAATTTGTGGTTTGTCATCCATTTTTCCACTGCTTTCAGAGTTGTTTCCAGGTGTCCTGTTGAGTTGGGGTCTTGGTTATCGAAGGGGAGCAGAATGGTTATGTCGTCTGCGTAACTGAATGATATTACATTTAGGGTATCTAGAGTGGTACCAAGGGAGGATATGAATAGATTGAAGAGGATGGGCGATAGTGGTGACCCTTGTGGGACTCCACAGGGGTTAGACCATGGGGCTGATTTGAGATTGTTAGACTTTACTCTATAGGTTCTTGTTTTAAGGAATCCTTGGATCCAGTTGTATTCCCCACCTGAGATCCCTATGGCATCTATTATCTGGAGTAGTATGGTGTGATCTACTAGGTCAAATGCAGCAGAAAGATCTAGTTGGATAATTAGTATCCTACTTCCTTTACTGAGGTATTGTCGAGCTGTATCCAGTAGTGTTGCTAGTAATGTCTCTGTTCTATGGTTTGTTCTGAATCCTGATTGTGAGGGATGGAGTAAGTTATGGTTTTCCAGGTAATTTGTGAGATGTTGTGCAATAAGACCTTCTATTATTTTAACGTATAATGGGATTGAGGCGATGGGTCTATAGTTAGAGGGAGAGTCAATTGGGCCTTTACGATCTTTCAGTAGAGGGGTGATTATGATCTCGCCTAGTTCTGGTGGGAATTGGCCTTCTCTGAGTGTGATTTGTATCCATTGCATTAGGATAGCTTTGAAATTAGGGGTTGCGTTACGTATTATATTTGCAAATTTGAAAGACTTTACCAATGTGACTCATAATGAGTGGTGGAGTACCATGTGTCTGTATGCTAAATACGAAAGACTGGCAGCTGAACGATGCGGTTTCATATGCCGGTTTAAGAAAATGTGGACGCCCCTACTTGCCCTTCTTGAAGCTACTTAGGGCGACATGCTGCCCTGTAGCCCTTGCAAACCTGATTTTGTTCTTTTGTTCATCTATACTGAACCTATTGCTCATCCTGTTGATAACATTACCAATTTTGCTTATCCTTTGGTAAACACTGCATTGTACACGTCTGACCACCTTTTCTGGTTTTTTTGTTTATGGGTTTGGTAGGATGTTTCCTACCCTGGTTTCTATTCATGGCAATGATGGCCGAACTGTATGTCTTCTGTTCTTAATTGCTTAATATATTGGTCAGTGTTGCCTATTGCTTTGTATATGTTAAAACTTTCAATAAAGATGATTGAACTAAAAAAAAACAACCCTTTTGCACTGACCCTTATGAATTTCATTTCCTGATTTACTGTGCATTATATTTTTCATGACTTATAAATTTCTGCCCTTTTCTATTAACTTACACTCCTATTTCTTGACCTTTTGAATTTATATTATACTTTATATTATACTATTACCCACCCTTTTTCCTTAATACATTTTACCAGAATTATATTGTTACTTTACTCTACCCAGCTTGCGTTTACCTGACAATTGTTACAACAATTGTTTCTACAACCCTATTTTAATCTATGAATTCTTCACCTTAATTCCTTTTGGAATTATTTTATCATTGCTGTGAACAAGGCTGCCCTGTGAACATCTAAAAGCTAAGTTACTCAGCATTTCATATTCTGCTCTTTTGACTGGTTTTCAGCATTATATCTGCTTAATTTCTCTTCTCCTCCCTGTTTCTTACTAAAAAAATATAAAAAAGCACAAAAAAATAAATCCTTCTCTTTCCTCTGTTAAATCTTATTTCCTCTTCCTGCATTTTTGTTTAAAATACTGTGTTTTAGGTGGTATAGAGCCTATATTTCTGGTGCCTGTGGCTCAGGGTGACTAAAGTAGGGAAAATCCTGTTATAAATCCTGTGTTTTAGGGTAGCACTGATAGAACCTGCAGTTTTGTTTAAAATACTGTGTTTTAGGTGGTATAGAGCCTATATTTCTGCCTTACTAGTAGTCTTACTTATAGTCCCACCAACCCCAGGGACCACTATTCATATATAGAGACCCATATAATCAGGACTACTCAAACCAAGTCACTTCACAACCAATCAAGATGACCTTTATTCTATGCAATCACTGTGGTGCTTTAATTCCAAGACATACTATTTGGAGGCTTAAGGCTTGCCCCATCTGTTTTCAACTTGCTAGTATTAAGGAGGAGCTCTGCAAACTTAAATAGGAATTGAATACAATTAAAGCAGCTTCCATCACTCCACAAAATCATACCAACTTACCACCTCTACCTCAAAGAATAAAACAGCCCAGGAATAAATGGGTCACAGTAGGCTCAGGAAGACTGCGACATGTAACACAGAAACATCCACCTTCACTAATATTACCTCTACAGAATTCCTTCGCTCCACTAGTGCACTGCGATACTCAGGAAAACAGAAGGGAGGTGGGACTGGAACCAATGAAGGTAACTCAAGAGAACAAGCGCACCCTAAGTACAAATAAAAAAGCCAAAAACAGAAAACTATTACTGTTGGGGGATTCCATCATCAGAGGCATTAACCTTGGAACACAGGGCGAGGAGACCAAAATAGTGAAATGTCTTCCAGGATCCTCAGCTACCAGGAGTTCCAGGCAAATACTGACTATAATTAAGGAAGAAACTAAGGATTTTAACACTGATGTTGATATCCATCTGGGAACAAATGACCAGGCCAAAAACTCCACACTTGCAGCACAGAAAGCTTTTCGGGAGCTTGGTGAGGGCGTGAAACCTTTTGTAAAGACTTTAGCTTTTTCTGAAATACTGCCTGCATATGGAAAAGGAGAGCAAAGAGTGAAAAACACAGAGGACTTTAATAGATGGCTCAGAGCCTGGTGTCATCAAGAAGGCTTCAGGTACATAGGAGGATGGGGAAATACATGGAAGGACAAGAAGCTATATTGCACTGATGGGCTACATATTACTACAGCAGGAAAAAGAAACCTTGCAGAGAAATTTAGACAATATTTTTCTAGGCATTTAAACTAGAAGGTGAGGGTGGTGTATGTACGAAGGACAATTATAGAGACCACCCCCGGCAAAAAAAAGATGTGATAGTAGTAAAGGCTGCAACACAAGCAATATCAGCAACTCATTTCTTAGTATTGCAAAGGAAAGTGAAACGACACAAAAATCCATACGAAAAAGGAGATTATCGCTGAAAAATAGCTGGAAAGCGATGACCACAAATGCTCGCAGTCTAAGCAACAAAGTTCATGATCTGCAAGCCCTGATATTAGAGGCAGATCTAGATATTGTTGCTATCACAGAGACATGGTTCAGTGAATCACATGGATGGGATGTAAACATACCGGGATATAATCTTTTTAGGAAGGACAGAGATGGTCATAAAGGTGGAGGAGTAGCTCTCTATGTAAAGATCAATATCCAAGCGACCGAAATGCAAGGGACCTGGGGAGAGGAAGAAGCGATATGGATTGCTCTGAAAAGAGAAGATGGAACTTCTATCTACGTGGGTGTAGTCTACAGACCTCCGACTCAGTCGCAGCAAATTGATAAGGATCTGATTGTGGATATCCAAAAGTTTGGAAGGAAAGAGGAGGTTCTGCTGTTGGGAGATTTCAACCTGCCGGATGCGGACTGGAATGTTCCGTCTGCGGAATCGGAAAGAAGTAGGGAGATTGTGGATGCCTTTCAAAAGGCTCTGCTCAGACAAATAGTGACGGAACCCACAAGGGAAAAAGCGATATTGGATCTGGTCCTCACAAATGGAGAGAGTATCTCTAATGTTTGAGTGGGTGCTCACCTGGGTAGTAGCGATCATCAAATGGTGTGGTTTGATATAACGGCTAAAGTGGAGAGCGGCCGCACGATACTTAAAGTCCTAGATTTCAAACGTACGGACTTTAATGCAATGGGAAAGTACCTGAAGAAAGAGCTGTTAGGATGGGAGGACATAAGAGAAGTGGAAAGACAGTGGTCTAAGCTGAAAGGAGCGATAAAAATGGCTACGGACCTTTATGTGAAGAAAAGCAATAAAAACAAGAGAAAAAGGAAGCCAATATGGTTCTCCAACCTAGTGGCTGAGAAAATAAAGGCGAAAGAGTTGGCGTTCATGAAATATAAAAAAACCCAAGAAGAGGAGAGCAGAAAGGACTACAGGATGAAACTGAAAGAAGCCAAGAGAGAGATACGTTTGGCGAAGGCACAGGCGGAAGAACAAATGGCTAAAAATGTAAAAAAGGGAGATAAAAATTTTTTCAGATATATTAGTGAAAGGAGGAAGATAAAAAATGGAATTGCTAGGCTAAAAGATGCTGGGAAGCAATATGTGGAAAGTGATGAGGAGAAAGCGAATGTGCTAAACAAATACTTCTGTTCTGTGTTCACAGAAGAAAATCCTGGAGAAGGACTGAGATTGTCTGGCAAAGTTACACGAGAAAATGGAGTAGATTCTGCGCCGTTCACGGAGGAGGGTGTTTATGAGCAACTTGAAAAACTGAAGGTGGACAAAGCGATGGGACCAGACGGGATCCATCCCAGGATACTAAGGGAGCTCAGAGAGGTTCTGGCGAGTCCTATTAAAGATTTGTTCAACAAATCTCTGGAGACGGGAGTGATTCCTGGGGATTGGAGGAGAACTGATGTGGTCCCTATTCATAAAAGTGGTCACAGGGATGAAGCAGGAAACTACAGGCTGGTGAGCCTCACTTCAGTTGTTGGAAAAATAATGGAAGTGTTGCTGAAAGAAAGGATAGTGTATTTCCTTGAATCTAATGGGTTACAGGATCCGAGGCAACATGGCTTTACAAAAGGTAAATCGTGCCAAACGAACCTGATTGAATTTTTTGATTGGGTGACCAGAGAGCTGGATCGAGGACATATGCTAGATGTAATTTACTTGGATTTCAGCAAAGCCTTTGATACAGTTCCTCATAGGAGGCTGTTGAACAAACTTGAAGGGCTGAAGTTAGGACCCAAAGTGGTGAACTGGGTCAGAAACTGGTTGTCGGACAGACGCCAGAGGGTGGTGGTTAATGGAAGTCGCTCGAAGGAAGGAAAGGTGACTAGTGGAGTCCCTCAGGATTCGGTGCTGGGGCCAATTCTGTTCAATATGTATGTAAGTGACATTGCTGTAGGGTTAGAAGGAAAAGTGTGCCTTTTTGCAGATGATACCAAGATTTGTAACAGAGTAGACACCGAAGAGGGAGTGGAAAATATGAAAAGGGATCTGCAAAAGTTAGAGGAATGGTCTAATGCCTGGCAACTAAAATTCAATGCAAAGAAATGCAGAGTAATGCATTTGGGGATTAATAATAGGAAAGAACCGTATATGCTGGGAGGAGAGAAGCTGATATGCACGGACGGGGAGAGGGACCTTGGGGTGATAGTGTCCGAAGATCTAAAGGCGAAAAAACAGTGTGACAAGGCAGTGGCTGCTGCCAGAACGATTCTGGGCTGTATAAAGAGAGGCGTAGTCAGTAGAAGGAAGAAGGTGTTGATGCCCCTGTACAGGTCATTGGTGAGGCCCCACTTGGAGTATTGTGTTCAGTTTTGGAGACCGTATCTGGCGAAAGACGTAAGAAGACTTGAGGCGGTCCAGAGGAGGGCGACGAAAATGATAGGAGGCTTGCGCCAGAAGACGTATGAGGAGAGACTGGAAGCCCTGAATATGTATACCCTAGAGGAAAGGAGAGACAGGGGAGATATGATTCAGAGGTTCAAATACTTAAAGGGTATTAACGTAGAACAAAATCTTTTCCAGAGAAAGGAAAAGAGGACATAATTTGAGGTTGAGGGGTGGTAGATTCAGGGGCAATGTTAGGAAATTCTACTTTACGGAGAGGGTGGTGGAAGCCTGGAATGCGCTCCCGAGAGAGGTGGTGGAGAGTAAAACTGTGACTGAGTTCAAAGAAGCGTGGGATGAACACAGAAGATTTAGAATCAGAAAATAATATTAAATATTGAACTAGGCCAGTTACTGGGCAGACTTGCACAGTCTGTGTCTGTGTATGGCCGTTTGGTGGAGAATGGGCAGGGGAGGGCTTCAATGGCTGGGAGGGTGTAGATGGGCTGGAGTAAGTCTTAACAGAGGTTTCGGCAGTTGGAACCCAAGCATAGTACCGGGTAAAGCTTTGGATTCTTGCCCAGAAATAGCTAAGAAGAAAAAAAAAAAAAAATTTAAATTGAATCAGGTTGGGCAGACTGGATGGACCATTCGGGTCTTTATCTGCCGTCATCTACTATGTTACTATGTTAGTTTTAACCATTTCCAATCTTCTTTCTCTGTCTTCCCTTTTATTTCCATCTTTCTGGCTTCCTAGACTCACTAGATACACTTTCGGAGGAACTTTCTCTTTTTTGAGCATCTCTTGTCCTGTTGCTATTCCCCCGCTATCTCAATATTTCCACTTGGCTGAGCTCTTCCTGCTCATTATGCCTCCTACTGATATTGCCCCCTGGAGGCCCACCTCTTTTTCTCTTTCTTTCTCTCTATTTCCTATTTGTCATCATCATATAGGCACAAACAACTCCTATCCTTCATATGTCTACCTCTGATGCCCTATCCACACTCACTTGTGTATCCTGGAATGTAAATGGTTTGCGACATCCAATCAAATGGAAAAAAATCTTCACTCATCTTAAAAAACTTAAATCATCAATTGTTTTTTTTATAAGAGACTCATATTTCGAGCCCCAACTTATGTTGATGAATCTCCAGCAACTGGTAGAAAACATGGTGTTGCAATCTTATCTCATAAAAAATGTCTCTTTTCAACTCCTAGAATCTAAACACGATTTGGATGGTAGATGGCTAATAGTTAAAGCACAAATCTTTTCACAAGAAGTTCTTCTTGTTAATGTTTATGCTCCAAACATTGACTCCCCTGAATTCTTTACGCAACTCTTCCAGTCTATCTCGGACTAGAGAGTTGCGCGGGGACAGAAATCCCACCCGCCCCGCCAAAATCCCACCCATCCCCACGAGGAATCCCCTCCGTCCCCACCCGTCCCCGCGAGGAATCCCCTCCGTCCCCACCCGTCCCCGTGAGGAATCCCCTCCGTCCCCACCCGTCCCCGCGAGGAATCCCCTCCGTCACCATCCTTCCCTATAAACTTCAGAAATAGTTATTTTATTTAATTATGCTACTGAATTAAAGGCTCTGGTAGAGACCCATTTACAAATAAGTAAAGAGACTTTATTAATTTGGAAATATTAATTGGGAAGAATACATACTTTGTAAATGGGTTTCTACCAGAACCTCTAATGTAAATATAAAATATAAATACTCAGCTGATGAGAACCCACAAACTGTCAGCTGAGGACTTCCTTTGCAGTTGGCCGGGGGTCCCTTTTGCCAAGCTTGGCAGGCAGCAGTAGCGTCCCTGAGTCACAGATGCTGGCACCTCAGTGGCTCATGGATGCTGCCAGCGACTGCTGCGCTTGGTAGAGGGGAGTTCTGGCCATCTCTAGAGGAGGTCCTCTGCTGGCGGTGCTTGGGGATCCCCACCAGTCACAGCAAGGGTCAACAAGTACTTCAACACTGTAGAAATAAAACCAGAAATGCATTTCCTTTTCTTTTGAACACAAAACAAAGACATCTGCCATATACATTTCCCAAAGCTAACATGTTTTAGTCAATAAATTCCGTTTTTTACCTTCTTTGTCTGGAGACTTATTTTTCCATAAAGTTGGTCCCAGTTTCTTTTTTCCGCTTTCCCATCTTCTGTAAATTCTTCTGTTGCTGTCCATTGGTTCCCCCTACCATGGTCCAGCATTTATCTCTTTCTCATCTTTCGTGCCTGCCCACCAGCCTCATGCCCAACATTTCTCCTTCTATCACCCCTCACCAACACTATGCCACATCTCTCCCTCTATTCCCTTCACCACTGTCCAATATTCCTCCCTCTTGCATCCCTTTCAATCTGTCCCATTGTTCCCTTGCCACATTTCTCACTCTCATCTTTTTCTTCCCTATCACATTCTGTACCTTCCTCCCTACGACCAAAAATTCTCCTCTTTTTTCCATTTGCCGTGTGTGTGCCGTGAGGGAGGTCTGGTGCCCCAGAGTAAGAGCAGGGGTGCCCACACTTTATGGGCTTGCGAGCTACTTTATAATGACTAAGTCAAAATGATCTACCAACAATAAAATTTAAAAAAAACACAAAGCACAATGAAAGGCAGAGAAAATGTTAATTATTCATATTCCGGGTTTTTTCAAAGAGGTCACGGCAGATGACTCTATACAATGTCACCTCGGTAACAAAATACAAAAATAGACAAATACACCCCCTCCCTTTTTACTAAACCACAATAGTAGGTTTTAGCACAGGGAGTTACGCTGAATGCCTCGCGCTGCTCTCAATGCTCATAGGCTCCCTGCGCTAAAAAACGATATTGCGGTTTAGTAAAAGGGAGCCATAGTGCAAAATATAGACAGCAGATATAAATTCTCAAAACAGACACATTTTGATCACTAAATTGAAAATAAAATCATTTTTCCTACCTTTGCTGTTTGGTGATTTCATGAGTCTCTGGTTGCACTTTCTTCTTCTGACTGTGCATCCAATCTTTCTTCCTTTCTTTCAGCCTCCTGTATGTTTCCTCTCCTCCAGACCTCATTCTCTCCCCCAACTTTTTCTTTCTGTCTCCCTGTTCCCCCTTCTTTCTGTCTCCCTGTCTGCCCCCTTTCTTTCTTTCTTTCTCTGTGCCCTCCCCCAAGCCACTCGGTTTGCTGCCACCGCCATCGGGGAATAGCCCCCAAGCCACCGCTGTCCCAAGCTTTTCCTGCAGAAGCGTCGCGCTGACCAGCATTCCGCACCCTGACGTCAATTCTGACGTAGGAGAGGAAGTTCCGGACCAACAAGGCATCTCTCCTTGATCCAGCATTTCCCTTCTGTGTCTGTCAGAATTACCATTCCACCTATTTTCCAGCATCATCCTTCTTTGTGTCCATCTCACCTATATCCCTATGTCACCACTTTTTCAGAATCTTCATTTGTCTCTGTCCTTGTCTTTACCCCATGTTCACCATTTGCCCTTTCAATGTCTTTATCTCCCCCCCCCCACTTTTTCAGCATTACTTATATGTCTCTATTTCACCTCCTCTTCATGTCCCCTCTGTATCTCTATCCTTATTCAGTAGGTCCTGCTTACTCTTTCTCTTCTTTGTGTCACTATCTCCATTTTCAGCTTTCCCCCCTTTTCCTTTGTTAATGCACCCTGTAGCCAGAATCTTTCCACCCTCCCTCCACTCCGGCCCAGCCCAGTATGAAATATTTCCTTTTGTTTCCCTCCCCTCTCTCTTTCTCTCTCTCTTCTGCTCCCTCACCCACGAGTCCTGCATCTGGCCCTCTCCCTTCTACCTGCACCTGGCAAAACCCCCCTGCTCCGCGGCTCTCTTAAGCAACTCGTCAGCAGCGGTGATCAAGACAAGCTGCCGACATCGAGGCCTTTCCTCTATGAGTCCCGCCTTTGTGGAAAAAGGAAGTTGAAACAAGCGGGACTCGCAGAGGGTAGGCCCCGACGTCAGAAGCTTGTGTCGATCGCTGCTGCTGAGTTGCCGAAGAGAGCCGCGGAGCAGGGGGTGTGGCCGGAAGCAGGTAGAAGGGAGAGGGAGATAGGAAGGCTGTAGAAGCTCCGGAGCATGACACCGACCCCGGCCAGGATGATTTCTTTTTCAGGCGTGCAGCTTACAAGTCCGGCGTCGCGGCGGGAAATAGCCATGCTGAGCAGTGAGCTCAGCACGTACACAGATGAAAGCCTTGCTTGCTGATTGGTCCGGCGGCACGGCGGGGCAGGGCCGTGGGACCAATCAGCAAGCAAGGCTTTCATCTGTGTACGTGCTGAGCTCACTGCTCAGCATGGCTATTTCCCGCCGCGACGCAGGACTTGTAAGCTGCACGCCTGCATCGCCAGAATTTAGGTAGGCTGTTTTCATCCCCGTGGGAATCCTGTGGGCCAGGGGGTGTCCCTGTGGGAGTCCCGTGGGTCAGGGGGGCATTCCCGTGGGAGTCCCGTGGGCCAGGGGGGGAACCTGCGGGATCCTCGCGGGACCCGCGCGATCCCCGTTCCCGTGCAGACCTCTATCTCGGACTTCGACCCACTCCCTATCATGATGGCTGGTGACTTTAATTTACCTCTAGTATATGGCTAGACAGACATTCTCCTTCCTCTATCATTCCAACTAAAGCTACCTCTACTCTACATTCCTTTATTAAACATTATAATCTGATTGAACCATGGAGATTGCAACACCCAGATGACAGAGATTATACATACTTTTCGTTGCCACATCGCAGTTATTCGAGAATTGATTATTTCCTTATCTCTTCCTCACTGGTCCCTCAACTAACAACCACTAAGATTAATGCCATAGTCATCGCAGACCATGCCCCAATATCTATATATATAAAATCGGAGGTATGTATGTGTGTATGTATGTGTGTGTGTATGTGCTGCGATCACGCAAAAACGGCTTGACCGATTTGAACGAAACTTGGTATGCAGATCCCTCACTACCTGGGATGATATGTTCTGGGGGTCTCGCAGCCCACCTGCACATGTGGGCGGAGCTACAAACAGAAAATCAGATTTCACCCATTCATGTCAATGGAAAAAATGTAAAAAGCTGCCATTCTCACAGTAATTCAAAAACGGCTTGACCGATTTGAACGAAACTTGGTATGCAGATCCCTCACTACCTGGGGTGATATGTTCTGGGGGTCTCGCGGCCCACCTGCACACGTGGGCGGAGCTACAAACAGAAAATCACATTTCACCCATTCATGTCAATGGAAAAAATGTAAAAAGCTGCCATTCTCACTGTAATTCAAAAACGGCTTGACCGATTTGAACGAAACTTGGTATGCAGATCCCTCACTACCTGGGGTGATATGTTCTGGGGGTCTCGCGGCCCACCTGCACACGTGGGCGGAGCTACAAACAGAAATTCAGATTTCACCCATTCATGTCAATGGAAAAAATGTAAAAAGCTGCCATTCTCACAGTAATTCCAACTATAAAACACTTTCTATGACACTATAACCACTAGGGACATCGTTTCTATTCTACCAGGGACACCATACATATAGAGTTTGTATGTTCTAACTGTGTTTGTAACTGTTTCCTTCATGCACCCCAGTTCATAATGTTATTACATTTCATGAGTACTCACATATGCTGAACTAGGAACACAGGTTCCATTCTGAACCGGGAACAAACTGCATGGGGTTTCTTTTCAACCTGAGTTTCCACATGTTGAGTTGTTTAAATCAATACTGAAACTTTTGGATGCCACTTATTCCAACAGATCTTCCTTTTCAGTTTAAGAGATTGCAAATTCCAGTGAGACTTGCATTCTCTATCACAATCAACAAATCACAGGGACAGACTATTACATACTGTGGAGTGGATTTAAGATCCCCCTGTTTTTCCCATGGACAACTCTATGTTGCTTGATCAAGGGTGGGTTCACCCAAGAATTTATATGTTCTTGCTCCTGGAGGTGAAACTAAAAATGTTGTTTATAATCAAGTTTTGTGTTAGTTGTATTGCACAGGTGTCAAAGTCGGTCCTCGAGGGCCAGAATCCAGTCGGGTTTTCAGGATTTCCCCAATGAATCTGCATGAGATCTATTTGCATGCACTGCTTTCAATGCATATTCATTGGGGAAATCCAGAAAACCCGACTGGATTCCGGCCCTCGAGGAGGGACTTTGACACCCCTGTTGTATTGTATTCATTTTGTCAAATATTTCACATTATAATTTGAATATTGTACTTTTTATAAAGCTGTAAAAAATAATTTCATTCACCACTATAAAGTATCTTTATTTGAATCCATTTACTATGTTATTGCTATAATTAAATACCCGTGCAACGCCGGGGCATCAGCTAGTCAGTTATATTGCAATGGGCTTCCATTATCCTGACCAAATCTCCTATTTGGAAGCTGTCTAATTCCTTGTTAATGGATGATGCTACTAAACAGAGATTAGCTAAATTTATAGACAAATTCTTTTTATTCAATATGACTGAATCAATGGATGCATTAACAGTGTGGGAAGCTTTTAAAGTCTCCCTTAGAGGCAAATTAATCTACATTCAAGCTTATCAAACAAAACAAAATAGACGGGAACTTCTTAATATTGAATCTCAAATCAAAACCCAAGAACAAATCTTCTTTGCCTCTAATGATAAAACTCTTTTACCGGAAATATACAAATTGAAATATATATATTACAAATTGAAATATATATATTACAAGCTAGTTAGCCTTGCTGCACAACAAGATATTTTCCTTACCTCTACTAAATACTATATAGAAATGAATAAAAGCAGTAAAATGCTTGCTAACTACCTTAAGAGAAAACAGGTTAAAATACAGATTCCAGTGATAAAAAACCTCTAATAGACAGCTCCTCTCTTCACATTCTTCTATTTCTGAGGCCTTTCATTCCTTCTACTCTCAGCTCTACTCCTCTGATTCACCTGATCAACCAGACAATATTATTCAATTTTTGGCCTCACTAAACCCTACTAAACGTACCACATCAGATTGTGAATCTTTACAAAAATCATTTGACGTCTCTGAAATAGTATCCTCTATAAAACATCTCTCTTCTGGGAAATCACCTGGCTTGGATGGGCTTACGGTAGAATTCTACAAAACCTTCCAACAAAAATTGTCCCCTATACTCACTTCCCTATTTAACTCTTTCAATCCTCAGAGGATTTCTAACTGTCACTTCTTAGATGCTGTAATCACAGTTATTCCTAAACCCAATAAAGATCCCCAGCAAATCTCTGATTACAAAATTTATGCTACAGTCCTTTCCCACAGACTACAACATCATATTAGCAAAATTATTTCCTCTCATCAGATCGGTTTTATGCCAGGCAGACTCATTACTGATAACTCTCGTCTTTTTTTCCATTTAAGTTCTATCGCCAACTCTTTTCAAGAACCACGTGTAGCTCTTTCTTTAGACGCTGAGAAAGCGTTTGATAAGAGTAGAATGGTCTCACCTATTTCAAACAATGCATTGGTTTAGCTTTCCAACTAAATTCTTAGAATATGTTAAAATCCTTTACTCTAATCCTAGGGCCTCTATTATTACAAATAATGTCCTATCACCCTTTTTTACTCTACAAAGGGGTATCTATCAAGGATGTCCCCTCTCTCCATATCTTTTCAATTTGGCCCTTGAACCTCTTCTTTTAGCCATCAATTCCCATGAGGACATCTCAGACATTTTACATAACAAAACAGAATATAAACTTTCAGCATATGCCGATGATATCCTCCTATATCTTACCAACCCAGACAGGTCCCTACCAGCTCTCTTTAATCTAATTCAGTCCTTCTCTACATTTTCTGGTTACAAAATAAATAAACAGAAAACAGAAGTACTGCCCCTTAATACGTATTCACGTCCTGAATTGATCCAGTCATTTAACCTCCTTTGGTCCCCGTCACATATAAAATATTTGGGAATCAACCTCTATGCATCCCTTCCTGCTACTATTAAACATAATAGTGATAATCTCATTACTATCCTCAAATCATTAATACAATCTTGGCACCCTCTTCACCTTTCCTGGTGGGGTAGAGTAGAGACTGTTAAGATGGTAATAGCGCCTAAAATCAATTTTGTGCTCAGTATAATCCCTTACATATTTTCGCCTCATTTCTACAAAATGGTTGCTAAACACATAAGTGCTTTTCTATGGAATAATAAACCACCTAAGATAGCTCTTAAAAAACTTAAAGCTCCAAAGACCAGAGCGGGAGGGTTTTCTTCCAGATTTTCTATCATATCATAAAGCATTTATTTTACAGCAGTCTACCCACTGGTTCTCTACTTCAGATGCCTATGTCCCTTTACGGCTTCAATTAGAACATGCTCTTTATCCGGCATATTTGTCGTAATCCCCCTATTAACTTCTGATGTCTTACTTTCTTCTAGAAACCCCATCATCTCTCAATCTGCTACCTGTCTCCTTGAATTCGATGAATTGTTAGAAACACTCATTAGAAATTCAACATATATTTCCCTCTGGTATAACTCGTCTTTTCTTATAAATAAGAAGCCAGTATTTTGGTCCCAATGGGCCAGGCTTGGAATACAATACTTGACAGACATCTGTACATTTTCGCAACTACAAGACAAATTTGCCCTTCCGGCCTCGTCATTTTATC
The DNA here is from genome assembly GCF_902459505.1 of Geotrypetes seraphini. Classification (NCBI taxonomy): domain Eukaryota; kingdom Metazoa; phylum Chordata; class Amphibia; order Gymnophiona; family Dermophiidae; genus Geotrypetes; species Geotrypetes seraphini. The sequence continues at coordinate 282,781,027 of NC_047085.1, read as the reverse complement.
AATGGCTTCAACTTTCCTCCATGATTAAAAAAAAAACTATGAAAACTATGGGAATCCCTACTATACTCACACTATTCCCCAAACTTCTAAATATAGGCCATGTTGCTTCTCATCTTTATAAAATACTCTTGAACTCCCGTCTGACGTTCATATCTCCCTGCAAAAATCCTGGGAAATGGACTTAAACTGCCATCTACATGATAGGCAATGGGATACTTTTTGGTCTAAAATCATCCGAACTATTCCATCTGCCAATTCTATGCAATCCATGTTCTTCCTTCATCACAAAACCACCTGGACACCCCAAAAACTGCATGTTTCAGGACTACTATCTTCTAACAAATGCTGGAACTGTAAATTACATCCAGGTATTTTGCTCCATATGCTTGTGGAATGTCCCTGCTTGCCTAATTTTTGGACAAATGTCTGGTCAATTATCCAGAGAATCTTTAATTTCACTTTAGATTTTTCCCCTACAGTAGTCATATTGAAATCAGAGACTCCTTTGCTCAATTTATCAACATCTCCCTACGCCCTGTTCAATACATTTCTTATTGTCACTTTGCGACTCATATTATCTAATTGGAAAACATTTGATTCTCTAAATGTACAGTTTTGTTCCAATCTGTCCTGCTACAACACAAACGTGAAATGTTGATCTCTGCTACTATGCCTCTGACCACTAAAATCCATGTTAAATGGGCTATTTTCAGCGAATATTTTAATTCTCTTTAATCCCTTACCACCAATAAGTCAATGCTTAACATTTTCTCTATCATGTTTCTCTCTTTCCCTTTTCTCCTTTTCTTCTCTCTGGGGGACTGTCTTCTCTTTCTCGCTCCCTTTTACTTTCTTACTTTTCCTTCCCTTTCCCTCTCTATCCTCCTTTTTCTTTCCTTTCCTCCTCCCTTCCTGTTTTTCCCTCCTTATTTTTTTAAGTACTTTCTTAATACCTACCACAATATCTCAGACAATATTTTTATCTTTCTATTATATACACCTAACAATTTCTTGTTGTGACTGAATATTTGTTCTTACCCGTTTGTTGTTTCATGATTCTGATATTGATTGTTATTCTTTTTTTTTTTGTATTTTGATAAAATCTTTAATAAAATTTCATGGAAAAAAAAACCCCCAGTGAACAAAGACAGGGAGAGGATTCAGGACTCATTTGCTTTCTACTGGAAAAGAAGATTATGGAGGTAAGAACCTAATCTTCCATTCCAGCGCAAAAGCACATGAGTCGTGAACCAGTGGGATGTACCAGAGCAGTCCCTTGAGTCTAGGGCAGGATAGATAAACCTGCTGAAAGCACTGAGGACCCAAAACAGTAGTCCCTCCATGCCACCACATCCAGTTGATAAAACGTAGTGAAAGTATGAAGTGTGGACCATGTGACTGCCCTGAAATTTCTTCAGGCAGAAGTTCCCTGGACTCTGCCCATGAAGAAGCTACACCTCTGGCGGCATAGTAACATAATAGATGACGGCAGATAAAGACCCGAATGGTCCATCCAGTCTGCCCAACTTGATTCAATTAAAAAAAATTTTATTTTTTTTATTTTTTCTTCTTAGCTATTTCTGGGCAAGAATCCAAAGCTTTACCTGGTACTGTGCTTGGGTTCCAACTGCCGAAATCTCTGTTAAGACTTACTCCAGCCCATCTACACCCTCCCAGCCATTGAAGCCCTCCCCTGCTCATCTTCCACCAAACGGCCATACACAGACACAGACCGTGCAAGTCTGCCCAGTAACTGGCCTAGTTCAATATTTAATATTATTTTCTGATTCTAAATCTTCTGTGTTCATCCCACGCTTCTTTGAACTCAGTCACAGTTTTACTCTCCACCACCTCTCTCGGAAGTGCATTCCAGGCATCCACTACCCTCTCCGTAAAGTAGAATTTCCTAACATTGCCCCTGAATCTACCACCCCTCAACCTCAAATTATGTCCTCTGGTTTTACCATTTTCCTTTCTCTGGAAAATATTTTGTTCTACGTTAATACCCTTCAAGTATTTGAACGTCTGAATCATATCTCCCCTGTCTCTCCTTTCCTCTAGGGTATACATATTCAGGGCTTCCAGTCTCTCCTCATACGTCTTCTGGCACAAGCCTCCTATCATTTTCGTCGCCCTCCTCTGGACCGCCTCAAGTCTTCTTATGTCTTTTGCCAGATACGGTCTCCAAAACTGAACACAATACTCCAAGTGGGGCCTCACCAATGACCTGTACAGGGGCGTCAACACCTTCTACTGACTACGCCTCTCTTTATACAGCCCAGCATCCTTCTGGCAGCAGCCACTGCCTTGTCACGCTGTTTTTTCGCCTTTAGATCTTCGGACACTATAACCCCAAGGTCCCTCTCCCCGTCCGTGCATATCAGCTTCTCTCCTCCCAGCATATACAGTTCCTTCCTATTATTAATCCCCAAATGCATTACTTTGCATTGAATTTTAGTTGCCAGGCATTAGACCATTCCTCTAACTTTTGCAGATCCTTTTTCATATTTTCCACTCCTTGTTCGGTGTCTACTCTGTTACAAATCTTGGTATCATCTGCAAAAAGGCACACTTTTCCTTCTAACCCTTCAGCAATGTCACTCACAAACATATTGAACAGGATTGGCCCCAGCACCGAACCCTGAGGGACTCCACTAGTCACCTTTCCTTCCTTCGAGCGACTTCCATTAACCACCACCCTCTGGCGTCTGTCCGACAGCCAGTTTCTGACCCAGTTCACCACTTTGGGTCCTATCTTCAGCCCTTCAAGTTTGTTCAATAGCCTCCTATGAGGAACTGTATCAAAGGCTTTGCTGAAATCCAAGTAAATTACATCTAGCATATGTCCTCGATCCAGCTCTCTGGTCACCCAATCAAAAAATTCAATCAGGTTCGTTTGGCACGATTTACCTTTTGTAAAGCCATGTTGCCTCGGATCCTGTAACCCATTAGATTCAAGGAAGTACACTATCCTTTCTTTCAGCAACACTTCCATTATTTTTCCAACAACTGAAGTGAGGCTCACCGGCCTGTAGTTTCCTGCTTCATCCCTGTGACCACTTTTATGAATAGAGACCACATCCGCTCTCCTCCAATCCCCAGGAATCACTCCCGTCTCCAGAGATTTGTTGAGCAAGTCTTTAATAGGACTCGCTAGAACCTCTCTGAGCTCCCTTAGTATCCTAGGATGGATACTAAGGGTCCCATCGCTTTGTCCACCTTCAGTTTTTCAAGTTGCTCATAAACACCCTCCTCCGTGAACGGCGCAGAATCTACTCCATTTTCTCGTGTAACTTTGCCAGACAATCTCGGTCCTTTTCCAGGATTTTCTTCTGTGAACACAGAACAGAAGTATTTGTTTAGCACATTTGCTTTCTCCTCATCACTCTCCACATATTTGTTCCCAGCATCTTTTAGCCTAGCAATTCCATTTTTTATCTTCCTCCTTTCACTAATATATCAGAAAAAAAATTTTATCTCCCTTTTTTACATTTTTAGCCATTTGTTCTTCTGCCTGTGCCTTCGCCAAACGTATCTCTCTCTTGGCTTCTTTCAGTTTCACCCTGTAGTCCTTTCTGCTCTCCTCTTCTTGGGTTTTTTTAATATTTCATGAGCTTTCAATGCCACCAGTGAGCACTTACCACATCTGATGTAAGCTGAATTAATTAGTCTTGATCCATCTCAAAATCAAAGCCATTGAGGCTGGTTTACCTTGTTTGCTGGGATTAGTCAAGAAGCAAAACTCATTCATGACCTGACATTCAAACTCTCCTGACATCCAGAAGTGCCAATACCTTATCTTTTTTTGGCAATTCAGACTCTTGGCATGTTACCAGTCTAACTTCCTGATTATCTTTGGAAGAAACAAAGGTACTGTGCACAGAGACACTCCTTCCTTAGTAATTATGAGAAATGGCTCTTTGCAGGACAAAGCCTGGAATTCAGAGACCCTTCTTGCTGAAGTAATGGCTACCAAGAAAACTGTCTTAATGGTAAGATCCATCCAGGAATCCTTCTGTAGTGCTCATACGGTGCTCTACTGGGAGCCCTTAACACAAAGTAAAGATTCTACGTAGGAAATGGCTGTCAAACAAAAAGATGCAGATACATTGCTCCCATTAGGAACCTGGAAACATCAAATGGGAGGCCAAGGAACCTTTCTGCATCCTCCCTTATAAACACAAGAGGCTGGCAAGAGAGCTGTGCAGAAGACGGTTGCAGGATTTCCAAATTAAATTCACGCAGAGACTGCAATTATCTTATTGTCGATATCCAAAATGGCGAGGACCGCCCCATCATCTTTTCCCTTAGCCACCCACATAGCCAAGACAGCCTTACACAGATTCATAGAAGCTTACCTACTTGGCACAAACCCCACCTGGTCTTGGGCAAATAGGTGTTCAGTCTTTTAGCCAATATCACCCCTAAGAGCTTAACATCTTGATTTAAAAGAGAAATGGGACAGTAATAATAATAATAATTTTATTCTTATATACCGCCAAAGCTGTGGTAGTTTGAGGCAGTTTACAACTAAGAAGAGCTGGAAAATCAGCGAATATAGGTACAATGTAAGGTCATCAAAATACAGGAGAGCATGATACTGAGGTTAGGCATAAGAGATCTTCGGAAACAAATTTGGTTAGAGTTGAAGAGATAAGGTAAGACCGAAGAAGCTCAGCATCTTTGTCCAGTTTAGGAAGAAGGAGGATATGAGCGAGGTTAAGATCATCCCGGATTTCCCCCCTCCGAGGCAACAGTGAATATATTCTGCAATGGCTTTACCACCATGTCACTAAGAATTCTGTAAAATTCTTGCACCATTCCATCAGGACCTGGAGATTTGGTAAGTGACAGATGGGTTTATTGAGAGTTGCATGGAAGACAACTCAAGGAAGTAGAGACGCTGGAAAAAAAAAGTGTCCCTATGTTGCTCGTCAACCCACCCCAGTCTATATAAGTTGGTATAGAATTGGAGAAACTGTTCCACAATCTCCAAATCAGTGTGGCGATGGCCCAAATTATCCTGAATACACCCAAATAGCAATGCTACTTACCGTTACAGTTGTTATCCAGGGACAGCAGGCAGCTATTCTCACTAATGGGTGACGTGATCCAACGTAGCCCCAATGCGGACGCTTCTTTGAAGAAAAACTCGAAGTTACGAGTCGCCCGCACCGTGCATGCGCGAGTGCCTTCCCGCCCAGACCAGGGCACGTCTCCTCAGTTCAGATAGCTAGCAGAGAAGCCAACCCAGGGGAGGTGGGTGGGACGTGAGAATAGCTGCCTGCTGTCCCTGGATAACAACTGTTACAGTAAGTAACATTGCTTTATCCCAGGACAAGCAGGCAGGTATTCTCACTAATGGGTGACCTCCAAGCTAACCATAGTGGGATGGTGGGAGAGCTGGCAACTTCAGAGAATAAATTTTGTAATACTGTTTGGCCAAACTGTTCATCCCGTCTGGAGAAAGTATCCAGGCAATAGTGAGAAGTGAAGGTATGAACCGAGGACCAAGTGGCAGCTTTACAAATCTACTCAATCGGTGTCGATCTGAGGAAAGCTACAGAAGCTGCCATAGCTCTGACCTTATGGGCTGTGATTTTTTTGTCAAGGGGCAATCCAGCCTGGGCATAGCAGAATGAGATGCAAGCCGCCATCCAGTTGGAGATGATGCGCTTGGACACGGGGCGTCCCAATTTGTTCAGATCGAAGGAGATAAAAAGTTGAGGAGCAGTTCTGTGAGGTTTGGTGCGTTCTAGGTAGAAAGCCAAAGCATGCTTACAGTCCAGAGTATGAAGAGCAGACTCCCCAGAGTGAGAGTGTGGCTTCGGAAAGAACACTAGCAGAACGATGGATTGGTTGAGATGAAATTCCGAGACAACTTTCGGGAGAAATTTCGGATGGGTGCGGAGGACCACCTTGTCATGATGGAAGACTGTAAAAGGTGGGTCCGCAACCAAGGCTTGGAGCTCACTGACCCATCCACTTTCCAAGTGAGATACTTCAGGTGAGCCTTGTGAAGAGGTTCAAATGGAGGTTTCATAAGCTGCGAAAGGACAACATTGAGGTCCCAAACCACTGGAGGCGGTTTGAGGGGAGGATTGACGTGGAAAAGTCCTTACATGAATCTGGAAACCACAGGATGAGCAGACAGAGGTTTCCCTTGTAGAGGCTGATGGAAAGCAGCGATTGCACTGAGTGGACTCGTATGGAGGAAGACTTGAGGCCAGACTGAGACAGGTGCAAAAGGTAGTCCAAAACTGAAGGTAAGGAGGAATGTTGAGGCTCCTGACGCTGAGAGACACACCAAACAGAGAATCTAGTCCATTTTTGGTGGTAGCATTGTCTGATAGCACGCTTCCTTGAAGCTTCCAAGACATCCCTCACAGGTTGAGAGAACTGTAGAGGGGTTACGTTGAGAGGAACCAAGCTGTCAAGTGTAGAGACTGCAGGTTGGGGTGAAGTAGAGATCCCTGATGCTGTGTAAGCAGAGATGGAAAAACTGGTAGAGGGTATGGCTCCCTGCTGTTGAATTGAAGTAGAAGGGAGTACCAAGGTTGTCTGGGCCACCGTGGAGCAATCAGGATCATGGTGGCATGGTCTGACTTCAGCTTGACCAGAGTCTTTTGAATGAGAGGGAATGGAGGAAACGCATATAGAAAGCGATTCGTCTAGTCCAGGACGAATGCATCTGCCTCGAAGCGCTGAGGGGTGTAGATCCTGGAACAGAAGTGAGGCAGTTTGAAGTTGTGGGGGGCTGCAAAGAGGTCTATCTGAGGCATTCCCCACAGGGAGAAGATGTGATGTAGGGGCGTGGAGTTGAGGGTCCACTCGTGAGGTTGTAGAAGACGGCTCAAGCTGTCTGCTAAGGCATTGTCCGCCCCCTGAATGTAGACCGCCCTGAGGAAGGTATTGTTGCGAATTGCCCAATCCCACACTTTCAGAGCTTCCTGGCAGAGGAAGGCCGATCCCGTGCCTCCCTGCTTGTTCACATAGTACATGGCGACCTGGTTGTCTGTGGAATGAGGACCACCTGGTAGCGAAGGAGATGTTGAAAGGTCTGGAGAGTGTTGAAGATCGCCCTGAGTTCTAGGAGATTGATGTGGCACTGGCGGTCTGTGCTGGTCCAATAACCCTGGGTGCGGAGGCCGTCCAGATGAGCCAAGTTTATCCAAGTTTCCAAATTTATTATACAATTTGATTAATCGCCTAATCTATATTCTAGGTGATATACAAAATAGTACAAATATATAAAAACATAGGTAAATTATTACATAGACAAAAAAATATTTCAATGTTACAAAAACAAACAATTTAGAAACAATAGGAAAGTTCTTTAAAGGTTACGTTGATCCTGAGATCTCAGTGTTCTAGAAGTAGTGTAAGGAATTAAAACTCTAAAAATGTTAATGATTTAAAAGTAAGCAAACATATTTTATATAAGATGCGGTGTGCAACAGGGAGCCAGTGTGATTCTTTAAGTAAGGGTGTGACATGGTCGAATTTTTTTGCTTTATGAATTATTTTAATAGAGGCATTCTGTATAATTTGAAGACGTCTAATTTCTTTTTGGAACAAGCCCTTAAATAGGGCATTGCAATAATCTAGTTTTGAGATAACTAGAGAATGTATTAGAATATTTAGGGATTTTGCGCATAAGAACTTGGCAATGGAACGAATTTGTCTCAATCTAAAGAAAGTAGATTTAACCACATTGCTTATGTGATCGTGGTATGATAATTTATTGTCAAATGTTATTCCTAGGATCTTAATATTTTGGTGCAACTGCAATGGAGTGCCATCAATGGAAATTGGAATAAGCGGTGTGCTACAATCCTTCCATGGAAAGAGCATCACACTGGTTTTATGAATATTTAATGATAGTTTATTAACATCCAGCCAATGATGAATTTGATCCAGTTTGTCGTTTATTGCTGTTATATCCTGTGTGTTATTGGGATCTATTGGGTGTAATAGTTGTATATCATCGGCGTAGGCAAATACCGAAAATCCAATGGACTGACATAAGGTCAAAAGTGGAGCGAGAAAGATGTTAAATAAAATTGGAGAAAGTATAGATCCTTGCGGTATACCATAAGGTACGGAGAAGCTGTTAGAGGAGGAATTATTAAAGGAGACATTGGAGGAACGGTTTTGGAAGTAAGATTTAAACCAGCCCAAAACTTGATCCGTCACACCAATGGACTGAAGCCTATGAATTAAAAGAGTATGGTCGATAGTATCAAAGGCAGAGGACAGATCAAGTGAAATCAGTACGACCGAAGAATGGTGATCTAAATGGTAAAGTATTATTGTAGTCATACCAATCAAAGAGTGCTCTGTAGAATGATTTTGTCTAAATCCAGTTTGATTTGGGTGTAATACGTTAGTTTTTTCTATGTATTCTGATAATTGATTATACACAATTTTTTCCGTTATTTTTGCTAAATAAGGGATATTGGCAATTGGCCTGTAATTAGATTTTATATCAGGGCCGATTTTTTGATCCTTAAGAACTGGGCGTATGGTCGATTTTTTCCAAGCTATAGGAACATTACTTTGTTGTAAACTAATATTAATCAAGGTGTGTATGTAGGGACCAAAAATAGAAAAATATTTTTTAATGGTAATGGGTGGAATGGATTCCGTAAAGGATCCTTTAAGGTTAACTGATTTGATGATTAGTTCTAAGTCCTTGAGACTAGGCAGATTGAAGTGAGAACATTTCGAAGTTAATAATGAAGAATTATCAGGATCCAATGTAGAAATGGTTTGTTGATTTGGTTTAAAAGCCCCCCAAGCATAGGTTGACGAGTCGGTCGTGAGGACTTTCTGATGGCGGGGGGTTTGGAACAACAAGCCTCTGGAGAGATTGGAGGAAAGCATCCACCAGCGAAGAGATTGTTGTAGAGCAGGAGTGACCTGGATGTGGTGAGTCAGAGGGTCAGACGTCTGGAACTATTGAGACGCCAAGGTCCACTGAAGTGTCCTGAGGTGAAGTCTGGCAAATGGCGTCACATGCACTGTAGAGGCCATGTGGCCCAGCAGGACCATCATCTGTCTCGCCGAGATGGAAGGGAGAGAGGACACTGAATGGCAGAGGTGAAGAAGAGCCTCCATGCATGGGGGAGGGAGGAATGCTCCGATGAAGGGAAGAAACTGGGAGGGCTGTAAGTGGGATATTGGGAAGTTGATTTCGAATCCCAGATGTTGTAGTAACCAAATTGTCTTCTGGGTCGCGAGGGTGACTCCCTGAGACATGGAATCCTTGATGAGCCAGTCGTCCAGGTAAGGGAACACCTGGAGGCCGTGGTTCCTGAGTGCTGCAGCTACCACTACCAGGCACTTGGTGAAGACTCTGGGGGATGAGGCCAGGCCGAAGGGGAGCACTCGGTATTGAAGATACAGATGTCCCATCCGGAATCTGAGGAATTGGCGTGAGGCCGGATGAATGGGGATGTGAGTGTAGGCCTCTTTCAGATCCAGAGAGCATAACCAGTCGTTCTGCTCGATGAGGGGGTACAGGGATGCCAAGGTCAGCATTCAAACTTTTCTTTGACCAGAAACTTGTTGAGCACCCTGAGGTCCAAAATGGGCCGCAGATCGCCCGTCTTCTTCGGCACAAGGAAGTACCAGGAATAAAATCCTTTGTTCTGTTGATCCCGAGGGACCGGTTCGACAGCCCCGAGCTGCAGCAATGCCTGGGCTTCCCGAAGAAGAAGGGTGGTCTGCGTCAAGTTGGAAGGATACTCTCTTGGAGGATGTTCCGGAGGAACCTGGTGGAATTGAAGGGAGTATCCCTCCCTGACGATGGAGAGGACCCAGAGGTCAGTGGTGATAGTCGTCCATCGATGGAAAAAATTGTGAATGTGACCTTCGATAGCTGCTGAAGAAGGTAGAACGACAGAGGTTATGAGCTCTTTGAAACAGTCAAAAGGGCTGAGGCGCTTTAGGCACAGCTGGCGGTAGAGGCTTTTGCTGATATTTTTGCGGGTGCTGCCTCTTCACAGGCTTCCGGATGGGGGAGCCTGTTTCAGGGGGTAACGTTGCTGGTAGATCAGTGGCGGGCGTGATTGACGAGGAGGAGCAGGCCTGGGCTTCGGACGCAGGATGGACTGGAATGACTTCTCATGGTCCGAGAGCTTCTTGGTTACCGCCTCGATGGACTCATCAAAGAGGTCGGTGCCAGCGCATGGAACATTGGCAAGCCTGTCCTGGAGATTGGGGTCCATGTCGATTGTCCTCAGCCACGCCAGCCGGGCATAGCCACCGAACATGCTGCGGCCCGAGCCGTGAGCTCGAAGGCGTCGTAGGAGGACTGCATGAGCTGCGCCCGGAGCTGGGATAACGAAGCCAGTGCCTCCTGGTACTCAAATTGTGCCCTAGTATCCACGTAGGGCGTGAACTTCTGGAGTACGGACAAGAGGAACTCCAAATATGTTGTGAAGTGGAAGTTGTAATTCAGGACTCTCGAGGCCATCATGGAGTTCTGGTAGACTCTCCTGCCGAACCGGTCCATGGTCTTTCCCTCTCTACCAGGTGGGACGGAGGTGTATACCTGGGAGGGGTGGGACCGCTTCAGTGAGGACTCCACTAACAGGAATTGATGGGAGAGCTGAGAGCCGTCGAATCCCTTACGATGAACAATGCGGTATCTGGTGTCCAGCTTACCCGGCACTGCGGGGATCGAATAAGGTGTCTCGAGGCACCGTGCAAAGGTCTGGTCCAATAGCTTGTGTAAGGGAAGCTTTAGAGACTCTGCCGGTGGTTGAGGGAGGCGCATAGTCTCCAGGTATTCTTTCGAGAATTTTGACCCCGTATCCAGGGGGATGTCCATGTCATCAGCCATCTGTTGAAGGAACGAGGAGAAGGACAGTTGGTCAGCCATTGCAGGGCCTCGAGATGGGCTCGATGAGGTTGAGGCCTCCGGATCCATTGGGGACAGGGATCGAGACGGTGAGAGGGATCCCATTGTGTCCTCGAGCTCCGGCATCGGTGGAGGAGTAGTGGTCGGTGGTGAATACTCCAGGTATGCTTGCTTCCAATGAGGCGAGGCCTGCCTGGACGAATGCCTCGATGAGTGCCTTGATCAGTGATGCGGGCTGTGTCGAGAGGTCGGCCTCGATGGGCGAGGCGAGTAGGTCTTCACTGAGGCCCCCAGGTAGTGGATGGTGCTGGAAGCGGATCGAAGCAGGGGTGGTTACCGTAGAGGCTCGAACCCCGTCGGGGTGATCGGCTCCAATGGAGGCACTCGCAAAGACTCTGCTCCTTGCATCGAGTGAATCGGCTCCAATTGAGGCACTTGCAAAGACTCTGCTCCTTGCATCGAGTGAATTGGTTCCAACGGAGGCACTCGCAAAGACTCTGCTCCTTGCATCGAGTGAATCGGCTCCAATTGAGGCACTCGCAAAGACTCTGCTCCTTGCATCGAGTGAATTGGTTCCAACGGAGGCACTCGCAAAGACTCTGCTCCTTGCATCGAGTGCATCGGTTCCAATGGAGGCATGGGCAAAGACTCTGCTCCTTGCGATGCATGCATTGTTGCCAGACCAGTCACTCGCAGAGACTCTGCTCCCTGTTGAGAGTGTGCTCCCCGCTGAGGCACTGGAGGAGGTTCGACCTCGCGGGAGGCCTCCACGTGCCCAGGCTGGATTTGGGAAAGAAGCTGAGGGCCCATCGTGGTAAAGAGCTCGATGAATTGCTTCTGTAGCATGGTCTGGAATGAGGCCGGCAAGGATGGATCCGCATCTGAAATGGGACCACCTGCGCGGGCCTCGCGCTCCCTCGGAGCAGTGTGTGAGTGCTTGGACTTCGAGGCCTTGGGCATTTTTAACACTACTGGGGGAATGGGCTGCTGGGCTACCTGACCTGAGGAGGTTGAGGAAAGCATCGCAGCAGGCGCCGGAGTCTGAGCCGGGACAAACGAGGCGGGCTTGATTAGACTCGGCGCTGCAGAGGTGGTCGGCTGTGGTGATCTCGAAGGCGAAGGTCCCTTCATGGTCGACGGCTCCGTCGAGGACTCCATGAACAGCGATTCCCACAAAATGCAACGATGCTTGAAAGCATGTGCGGTGAGTGTAGAGCAAGGCTGGCATGATTTCAGGAGATGTTCAGGGCCGAGACACTGAACACAGCGTCGATAAGGGTCCTTTAGCGAAATCGCGCACTGGCACTTGTCACACTTTTTAAAACCGGTGATAGGCCGGGACATAGGCCGAAAAATCTCCGCCGCAAGATCGAAGCCGCAGGGCTGCGGCCACGTGGCCTACCCGGTCGAACGGAACAAAGAAAATTTTTTTTTTTTTTTTTAAACAATAAAACACGACGAAAATCAGCGATTATGATCAAATAAAACCAAAACCGCGGACTTAGAAGGCACAAGTGAAGAAAACTTCGTGCAGAGAGTCGAAGATGGACTTCTCGGCTCCGCGGAAAAGTAAGAACTGAGGAGATGCGGGCAACTTGAAACTTCGAGTTTTTCTTCAAAGAAGCATCCGCATCGGGGCTCCGTTGGATCACGTCACCCATTAGTGAGAATACCTGCCTGCTTGTCCTGGAATAAAAGTTGCTTTTTACTTGCCAGGTGAATTAAATTGGCCAACAACCTCCCCGTTTTCCCTCCCCACCTATATAGTGTAAATCTCTGGAAATATAGATCATACTCTGCTCTAGCAGCCAAGATCTGATCTATATCTTTATGAAGCTGATTTATCTTTTGCTTAGTAGTGTCATCCATCTTATGGATATAGATTCTATGAAACAAGTGCAACTCTTGAGAAAGTTTCAGCAAGGAGTGCTCCCAGGCTTTCCTTTTCCCAGCCAAATAAGATATAATATGACCTTGGAGGACTACCTTAGCAGTCTCCCAATATACAGTGGTCTTGTATATACTCCTGAAAGTCCCTATCCCTGTATAAATGAGAAGGCAATTTCCAGATCTGATCTTGCTCTTTATTGAGCAGATAGAGCGTTAATGAGATCAGAGCATGATCATATATAGTAGATTCCACAATATTGGCCTCCTCTAAACAGGAGCAAAGAGATTCAGAGGGAAGTAGGTAATCAAGCCTCGAATAAACATTATGTGGATAAGAATAGAATAGAAGGTTTAATCCTGCTCATCAGGGTGTAATATCCTCTAAGCATCTACCACCCCCAATTATTGCATAAGAAAGTTCACCCCCTTAGACTCATGAAGGGCATCCCCAGATCTGGGCGGTGTACGATCTACCACAGGAATGACCACAAAATTAAAATCACATTGGAAGTATAGACATTACACAGAACCACCGGCATAGTCCAGAGTTCCCCCACCACTACAACATATCTCCCATTTTTATCAGTGATGACCTTATGGACATGCAGAGGCAGCTGTTTATGCAGCAGTATAGCCACCCCTTCTGCCTCCCATTGAAGGAGGAGCACCACACATTGCCCACCCAGCCCTTTTTCAATTTGGCATGTTCAGCCACTGAAAAATAAGTTTCCTGTAAATATACAATATCAGCTTGTAATTTCCTTAGCATGGATATTTTAGTTTTCTTGATCAAGGAATGAATACCATCTGCATTCAAATATAGCACCTTGAGCTTAACCATATTCCAAGCAAAGCAGTAACTTAGCCAGCAAGATTAAACTAAACTAAACTTAAGCTTATATACTGCATCTTCTCTATAAATATAGAGCTCGACACGGTTTACAAAAACTAAAAGGAAGTACAGTGGGAGTTGGTGGTAGGGGGAAGCAGAAATTTACATTTTTGAAAATAGCCAAGTTTTCAGGATTACCCAGATTTTACTGAGGATGTGAGTCCCCCAGCTAGACCTCCTTCTCCCACACAACAGGGCGATGTTCTCCCCACCCCCTGATCCTGCAGACCTAACAAGCAACATGATCTCACCCCTCACCCCCAACCACTCACTCACACAAGCACAACCACAGCCACGCAGTCGTAAAGCAAACCACAAAAGAACTAACCCAACAACTGATTAAACATATTCAAACAATCACAAAAAGCGGCCCTCCAGGAGCCCCATGCTACTTAGAAGTACCAATAGTCCCACTAGCATCCTGAATAAGAATGTCCAATACAAGGGAGAAACAAAATACTCCTCAAGCAGGCTAAGAAAAATAAGGACAACAAGCCTGCACAGTAGCAGAGACGCAAATAAGAAAATAAAGGATGAAAAAAGCAGATAACAGCAGAATACTTGAACTGGGTGGGAATCATGATGGGTTCCTCCTCCACAACTCAGGCGGACCAATGTCCCACGCAGGAGGAACCCCAAAGCCTACAAGGATGAGCCTAAGCCCTGACATGCAGTCACTGACCACCTGCATCCCCCAGAGGCAGCTTTTGTATAAAAGGACTCCAGCTCCTACAGCTTGTCAAAGAAGAGGGTCTTCCCATGATGAAGCAGGCATACTCATGCAGGATACTGAATAATCGCCCTAAAGCCACGTTTGTACAAGGCCGAACAGCTTGGAGCCATTGCCCTCTGGCACGCTGCCACAGCTGCAGATAAGGGTGGATAGGGACATAGAGAGGGTGGATAGGGACAGATTCTTCAGACTGAAGGGGACAGCAAATACGAGGGGGCATTCTGAGAAACTGAAGGGAGACAGGTTCAAAACAAATGCAAGGAAGTTCTTTTTCACCCAAAGGGTAGTGGACACTTGGAATGCGCTTCCGGAGGAAGTGATCAGGCAGAATACGGTACAGGGATTCAAGCAGGGATTGGATGGATTCCTGAGGGATAGAGGGATCGTGGGGTACTGAGTAAACCAACCTGGTCGTGCATGTGCAAGACCGGAGGGCTAGGACTTCGATAGGAGGGCAGAACTTAAATGGGAAACCAAGGTGACAGGGGAGCCCTTCTGATGATTCAGACAGGCCTTGACCTGTTTTTGGCCACCGCGGGAGCGGACTGCTGGGCAGGATGGACCTGTGGTCTGACCCGGCAGAGGCACTGCTTATGTTCTTATGTTCTTGGAAAAGCAGCACCTGTTGATTCTCATATCTCAACTGTTGCAATCCCGGTATCTACGGAGAATCCGTTCCTTGACAACAAAGTTGAGAAATTTCATAATCACAGGACTGGATCTGGAATCTTGCTCCCTGCGCTGTCCGATTCTGTGCGCTCTTAAGTTGCACAGTTATAGGTTCCTCACCTGCCTGAAGAGCCTTCGGAAGCCAATCATCAAGCCAAACATGCAGCTCTCCTTCTTTGATGGTTTCTGGAATGTCCACCGCCCAAAGATTGTTCCTTCTTGCACAGTTCTCGTGGTCCTCCACTCTCTCTGATAGGTATTGAGTAGTGCGTTACTGAACCTGCACCCTTGTAGTCAGAGGGTCGGCTGCTGCCTTGTGCCGGACAATTCTATCCTTCAGTTGAAGCACCCTGTTATTAAATGTGCCCATGCAATCTTTGACTTCCTGAATGAACATAAAAATTGCCGTTGCTGGGTCAGATCAGTGGTCCATCATGCCCAGCAGTCTGCTCATGCGGTGACCCTTAGGTCAAAGACCAGTGCCCTATTTGAGTCTAGCCTTACTTGCATATGTTCTGTTCCAGTAGGAACTTATCCAACCTTGTCTTAAATCCCTGAAAGGTGCTTTCCCCCTATAACAGCCTACAGAAGAGCATTCCAGATTTCTACCATTCTCTGGGTGAAAAAGAACTTCCTTACGTTTGTACGGAATCTTTTCACTTCTAACTTTAGCAAGTGCCCTCTTGTTATCTTCACCTTGAAGAGGGTGAACAGTCTCTCTTTCTCTTCTAAGTCAATTCCCTTCAATATCTTAAATGTTTCAATCATGTCCCCTTCTCAGTCTTCTCTTCTCAAAAGAGAAGAGGCCCAGTTTCTCTAGCCTCTTGCTGTACAGCAACTCTCCCAGTCCCATAACCATTTTTGTCGCTCTTCTCTGGATCCTTTCGAGTAGTACTATGTCCTTTTTCATGTACGGTGACCAGTGTTGGACGCAGCGTACCATGGCCCGGTATAACAGCATGATAACCTTTTCAGATCTGTTTGTGATCCCCTTCTTAATCATTCCTAGCATTCTGTTTGCCCTTTTTGCTGTTGCCGTGCATTGCGTGGACGGTTTCATTGACTTGTCTATAAGTACTCCCAAGTTTCTTTCCTGGGGGCTCTCTCCGAGTATAGCTCTGGACATTCTGTATTCGTGCATATGATTTTTGTTACCAATCTGCATCATCTTGCACTTATCCACGTTGAACCTCATTTGCCATTTCATAGCCCATTCCTTGAGCGTATTTATGTCTGTTTGTAGGTCTTCACAATCCTTGTGTCCTCACTACTCTGAATAACTTTGTATCGTCTGCAAATTTAATCAGCCCTGACAATTTATTGTCCGTGATTGCAGTAAGGTATTTCTTCAATTTGAGCACTGCCACCTCGAGAAGGTGCACTGTGGAAGGCCCGGTGGAAGGCACACGATGGATCATTTTCTGTTGCCATTTGGGGAGGGAGATACGGCCTGCACCAGACTGATGACTGTGCGCTCCTTTGTGTGGCATAACAAGTGAAAGGCAGATAATGTCCTTGTGAAGTGAAACCAAGAAGGAAGGCCAGGGGAATTAACAAATTACGTGGAGCGGCTCCTGGAGCTTTGCCTCAGGGCAACCTGTTAGAACGTGCGCATTGGGGGTCACGTGATGCAGCCTACCTAGCAGGACGTGTAAGCTCGGAGCTCCGATTCCCTCAGCCTAAAATCAGCACATTTCAGGTCAAGTGCCTTCCTCTTTGCACTGTATTTTTACATCGGCGGTATGGGGAAAGCTTTGCTAACCACCCCGAACTTCAGCAGCCTATCCATGGTATGCCTATGAAAACCACGAAAGGCACAAAAGATAAGACAAAATCAACGTGCTGGTGGGAGATTGGATCTAAGAAATAACTAAGTCGGTAATGGCGGTGCTGGCGGATAGCCTCAATAAACTGCAGTCGGCAGTGGATGAGCTTAAAAAAATTTGACTCTCAAAGCCAGAGACTTACCGAGGTGGAACAACACCTGTCCGGCCAAGATCAGAGTCTGGTGATGGCGAGCAATGTCACAGCCCTTCAGAAAGAAATGCAGGAGTTACAGACTAAAATATAGGACCAAGAAAACTGAAGTACAAGGAACAACCTTCAGTTAATCAGTCTGCCTGTTGGTGAGGCTGACCTTTACTGTATTTCAGCTGCTGGCTGTCGGACCAGCAGGGTCTCTCGAGGGCAGAATCCCAATATGGCTGTGAGAGCACATCGAGTAGGCCCAAAATCTGCTGGAGAAAACCACCCCAGAACAGCCATTACCCGCTATTGCACATGGCAGGAGAAGGAAGAAATACTTAAAGCAGTGTATTTCAAACTGTGTACTGAGGCACACTAGTGTGCCTTCTGAGATTCCAAGTGTGCTGCGGCATACTGAGGAGGAAGAGAGGCGCTTGCCAGCTGACTTCCCTATGTGGTACAGCACCAGCGCTGCTCGATTCACCAAGGCCTGCATGTTTCCCCCTTCTGTCTAGCATCCTTCGGTTTCCCCTCTGACCTCCCGGTTTCATCTTTTTTCAAAATTATTATTTATTTATAAATTTCCAAATACAAACAAAAGAATCCTCTTGTTACAGAAATTCAGAGAAATAATAAGAAAAACAAACATATATTGCCTAATAATAAATAAGTAAATCAAATAAAAAGACAAATACAATATCGGACAATTAAAGAAATTATGCAATATAATCCAGAAACTAAATATTCACTCCTGGAGAACAAGACTATTAAGAGATAAGGAGGTCTCTAACAATACTTATTTAATTACCAAAAGAAAAAGGCTTAAAATGATTTTATCCAGTTCAAATTTTCCTATAACAGCCCTTTTACATATAAGTTAACTTTTTTGCATTCAGAAAACTGCCAAGTTGCTCCGGTACAAAATAAACATATTTAATTCCAGCATTTTTAACTAAACACCTACAAGGATAGCTAAGTAAAAAAAATAGCACCCATTTTTATTGTTTCCTCCCTCATACTCGTAACTTTCTCTTCTCTTAGTAACATCGGGGAAAATCCATATCTTTTCTCCCAGAAATAAGCTCTGGGAGAAACGAAAGAAAGTTTTCATTATCATATTTAAGTCGTGCTCAAACACGAATGAGACAAGCAATGTGACTCGGTATTGTATTTCTTACTGAGATGTTTCAAGTATTCCAGTTAAATTTTTTAAGTCTATTTCTTTAGGAGAGGAATTTTCTCATTTTCTCAGCAAGTAATATATTTTGTTGATCGGTGGTACCAAATCTTTATAAATTTTAAAGATCTCCTTTAAATATCTCTTAAAGGCATCAATAGGTGTAACCAGATTTAATTTAGGAAAATTTAATACCCGCAAGTTCAATCTTCTATTAAAATTCTCCAGTTGTTCAATTTTACGTTGTAGAAAGTAGCTGACAGCAATGAAATCTCTTTATCTAGTTGTTCAAATTTCTTATTTGTTTCTGTTTGAATATTTTGTACAGAAAGGGTTAAATCTTCCAACTCACTTACTACTTTAGAAATGTCTTTAGCTGATTTTGTAACTGTAGTTTCGAGTCTCTGGAGAGTCTTCAATATATTTCCCAATATCACCATTGAGGAGTCAGGTTTCTCCATTCCTCCAAAGAATGTTAACTTGGCGTCCTCTTCAGCGTGTTGACCCCCTCCGTGTAAGGACGCCGTGCTCATCGAGCTCTTGGCTCTCTCAGTGCGCTGTCCTGCACTGGGTTCAGTAGTGATTGGGCTGTTGTGGAGGGGGGGGGAGGAGAGTACAGTTACCATAACAGTTGTTATCCAAGAACAGCAGGCAGATATTCTCAACATGTGGGTGACGTCATCTATGGAGCCCCGCAGCGGACAGCCTCGCAAGCAGACTAGCTTGAAAAAATTCAAAGCTTGCAAGTGCTACACCGCGCATGTGCGAATGCCTTCCTGCCCAAGTCAGGGTGCGCGTCTCCTCAGCATCTCCTCAGTTCAGATAGCTAGCTAGCTAATAAGCCAACCAGGGGAGATGGGAGGGTTGTGAGAATATCTGCCTGCTGTCCCTGTTACGGTAAGTAACTGTACTTTATCCCAGGACAAGCAGGCAGCATATTCTCAACATGTGGGTGACCTCCAAGCTAACCAGAATGGGATGGTGGGAGAGTTGGCAATTTAGGAAAATAAATGTTGTAAAACTGCCTGGCCAAAAGGGCCATCCCATCTGGAGAAAAATCCAGACAATAATGAGAGGTGAATGTATGAACTGAGGACCAAGTGGCAGACGCCACCAGAGCTCTAACTTTATGGCCCATTACTCGATCCTGCAGAGGGAAAGCAGCCTGAGCAGAGCAGCAAGAGATGCAAGCAGCCATCGAGTTGGAGATGGCGCGCTTGGAAACAAGATGCTCCAACGTATATGGATCGAAGGAGATAAAAAGTGGAGGAGATCTGTGATATTGAATGCGTTGCAAGTAGAAAGTCCAACCATGCTTACATTCCAGAGTATGAAGCGCTATTTCTCCAAAATTAGAATGAGGCTTTGGAAAAAAACACTGGAAGAACAATGGATTGATTGAGATGAAACTCTGATACCACTTCAGGTTCTTACCTGAGTACGGAGAACCACTTTTTCATGATGGAAAACTGTGAAAGGTGGATCCGCCACTAAAGCTTGTAGCTCACTGACACATCTAGCAGAGCTGAGCTCAATGAGAAAAAAACACTTTCCAAGTGAGAAAATTCACAGGAGCCGTATTGATTGGTTCAAATGTAGGCATCATCCATCAAATGAGTAAAATCAGATTAAGATCCCAAACCACTGGAGGTGGTTTGATATTGAAAAGTCCTTTCATAAATCTGGAAACCACAGGATGAGCAGAACAAGGGTTTCCTTTCAATATGCTGGTGAAAATCAGCAATGGCACTTAGGTGGACTCTGATAGATGTGGATTTGAGGCCAGAGTGAGATAAGTGTCGCAGGAAATCCAAAACTGAAGACAAGGAAGTAGATTGCGGCTCCATGTGATGAGTAGTACACCAAGTAGAAATCTAACGCATTTCTGGGTGTAAAACTGCCTAGTGGAGGGCTTTCTGGAAGCCTCTAGAATGTCTAGTACAGATTGAGAGAACTGTAGAGTGGCAGTTAGGTTGAGAGGTACCAAGCTGTTAAGTGTAGAGACTGCAGGTTAGGATGAAGCAGAGACCCTTGACTCTGGTAGGAGAGGCTCCCTGGTGCAGACCTGAGGTAGAAGGGAGCAGCACGGTTGGCTGGGGCACTGAGGAGCTATCAGAATCATGGTGGCATGCTCCGTCTGGAGTGAGACAAGAGTCAAGAGAATCGGAGGGAATGGAGGGAACACATAGGGAAACTGATTCGTCTATTCCAGAAGGAAAGCATCTGCCTCGAAGCGATGAGGAGAGTATATCCTGGAGCAGAATCGAGGCAGCATGATGTTGTGGGGGGGACCCAAGAAGGACTATCTGAGGAGGTCCCCATTGAGCAAAGACTTGAGGTATGAGGTTGTAGAAGATGACTCAAGTTGTCCGCCAGACAGTGATGCTGCAATTCCAAAGCTTCAGAGCTGCTTGACAAAGAGGGAGAGAGCTTGTGCCTCCCTGCTTGTTAACATACAACAAGGCGATATGATGGCCTGTGTGAATGTGGACTACCATATCATGGAGAAGATGCTGGAAAACTTGGAGAGCATCGAAGATGGCTCTGAGTTCCAACAGAGTGATGTGACACTGATGATCCATGCTGGGTCAATGGCCTTGAGTACGGAGACAATCGAGAGGAGCCCCCTCTCGATTGTCCCCCCGAAGCGTAGGTTGAAGAAACTGATGTGAGAATCTTCCGATGAGGGGGTGTGTGCAAAATGAAATCTCTGAAAAGACTGGAAGAGAGCATCCACTATTGGAGAGACTGTCTCAAGGAAGGAGTCACTGTAATGTGAAAACGTCAGAGTCCGTTATGTCAATAGAAGAACTTCCTGGCAAGATGATGCTTCGATAAGCCTGTCATCGAAAAAAGGAAAGACCTGAAGACAGTCACCACTACCAGGCACTGTGTGAAAACCGTGGACGAGAAGGTGAGACCAAAAAGAACTCGGTACTGAATAGGAAGATTCCCCACCCGAAATCTGAGGAATCTGCGAGAGGCTGAATGAATTGGAAGATTAGGAAGCCTCATGGAGATCGAGAGAATATAACCAATCGCCTTGAGCCCTCAAGGGATTTGAAGCAGGTAACTCTCCATGACAGTAGTAAGAACCCAGAGGTGGAAACTGCTCCCATCATTGATAGAAAAGATAGAAAGAAGGAACTGTGGAGGTTTAACCACAGCATGAGTCTGGGGAGCTTGCTGATGAAGTCACTGAGGCTGTGTTTGAGGTAGAGAGTTGCGCGGGGACAGAAATCCCACCCGTCCCCGCCAAAGTCCCACCCGTCCCCACCCGTCCCCGTGAGGAATCCCACCCGTCCCCACCCGTCCCCGTGAGGAATCCCTCCGTCCCCACCCGTCCCCGTGAGGAATCCCCTCCGTCCCCACCCGTCCCCGCGAGGAATCCCCTCCGTCCACGCCCGTCCATATAAACTTCAGAAATAGTTATTTCATTTAATTATGCTACTGAATTAAAGGCTCTGGTAGAAACCATTTACAAATAAGCAAAAAGACTTTATTAATTTGAAAATATTAATTGGGAAGAATACATACTTTGCAAATGGGTTTCTACCAGAGCCTCTAATGTTTATAAATTTTTATCAACACAACTAATATACTACTTTATCCTGAAGCAAAATAAAAAAAAAGAAATATAATTCTTTTCCTACCTTTGTTGCCTGGTTTCTGCTTTCCTCATGTTCTCATTTAATTCCTTCCATCCACTGTCTCTCTTCCTTCTGCATCTTCCATTTGCTCTGTTACTGTGCCTCTCCCTTTCTTCCCCCTTCCAAATTGGTCTGGCACCCATCTTCTTCTCTCCGCTCCCCCCATAGTCTGGCATCTGTCTTCTTCCCTGCCAGCGTCTTCTCCCTACTCTCTCTTCCCCATTTCCTTTCAGCGTCCTTCTCCCCCCATCTTCCCCATGTCCTGTCAGCGTCCTTCTCCCCCCTCTGTCTTCCACATGTGCATTCAGTGTCCTTCTCCCCCCTCTGCTTCCCCATGTCCTTTCAGCGTCCTTCTCCCTCTCTGTCTTCCCCATGGCCTTTCAGCGTCCTTCTCCACCCCCCGTCTTCCCCATGTCCTTTCAGCGTCCTTCTCCACCCCTTTGTCTTCCCCATGTGCTTTCAGCATCCTTCTCCCCCCTCTGTCTTCCACAAGTGCTTTCAGAGTCCTTTCCCCCCCCCCGCCCTTCCCATGGCCTTTCAGCGTCCTTCTCCACCCCTTTATCTTCCCCATGTCCTTTCAGCGTCCTTCTCCACCCCTTTGTCTTCCCCATGTGCTTTCAGCATCCTTCTCCCCCCTCTGTCTTCCACAAGTGCTTTCAGAGTCCTTCCCCCCCCGCCCTTCCCATGGCCTTTCAGCGTCCTTCTCCACCCCTTTGTATTCCCCCATGTGCTTTCAGCGTCCTTCTCCCTCCTCTGTCTTCAAGTGATTTCAGCGTCCTTCTCCCCCCCTCCTTCTCTACCGCCCCGGGTGCAGCACAGCCGGCCAGGTCCCTTTACTTTTGTGGCACTTCCCCGACCGACTGACAACAGCCCCGGTCCGACAAACCTTCCTGCCCTTAACTGCGAATCTAAATTACCTTATTACAGCTGCTGTAAGAAGATAATTTAGATTCGCGGCTACAGGGCAGGGAGGATTGTCGGACCGGGGCTGTTGTCGGTCGGTCGGGGAAGTGCCACAAAAGTAAGGGGACCTGGCTGGCTGTGCTGCAACCGGGGCGGGGTGTGGCGGGGCGGACCGCCCCGTCCCTTGGTAGCC
Organism: Geotrypetes seraphini; assembly: GCF_902459505.1. Lineage (NCBI taxonomy): Eukaryota > Metazoa > Chordata > Amphibia > Gymnophiona > Dermophiidae > Geotrypetes > Geotrypetes seraphini. The sequence goes on along the minus strand of NC_047085.1, from coordinate 282,758,088 downwards.
ACTCGAACCGCGAGGCTACTCTCCTCCTTACCTGCACTGCCTGCAGCACAGAGCCAAACGGAAGTCTTCCCGACTCAGTCGCGCGGCTCTTCTCTCTACCTTCTCTGCTTGCAGCACAGAGCCGAACGGAAGTCTTCCCGACGTCAGCGCTGACGTCGGAGGGAGGGAGGGCTTTAAGCTTTAAGCCCTCCCTCCCCTCCGACGTCAACGCTGACGTCGGGAAGACTTCCGTTCGGCTCTGTGCTGCAAGCAGAGAAGGTAGAGAGAAGAGCCGCGCGACTGAGTACATCCAGCCCCGCAGGAACCCCGCGACCCTCGGAGGCGTCCCCACGGGATCCCCGCGACCCTAGGGGGCGTCCCCACGGGATCCCCGCGACCCTAGGGGCGTCCCCACGGGATCCCCGTGACCCAAAGGGGGAACCCGCGGGTCCCGCGGGATTCCCGTCGTCCCCGTTCCCGTGCAGCTCTCTAGTTTGAGGTGGAGATCAGGAACAAGCTGATTTCTATGAATACCGACGCGGATGATGGCATCCGCAATGGATTTAGCAACAACTCATATCCCTGTCCAGGCAGAATGGCCAGTCGATCTGGAAGAGTGAAATCCATGAACCAGAATCCATAAATGGCCCATTGCCACAGAAAGGGTAATGACTGTGGATGAAGAGTCAACATCAGCAGGCGACACCTGGACCACGTGTACTGGAAAGAGGTACAAGAGATAGGGTTTACGCCGTACTTCAAATAAGAGATGTAAGGTCAAAAACCTATCCCCACCAGGAAAGTACGCCAAAGACAACGTCCCAACTTATTAATGGACCATCCAAGTCTCCCATGAGGGAATGCAGCGTAATGCAGAACATGAGGGAGAAACCGTTCAATGAAAACGTCAGGGAAGAGATTCTGCTGCGTAATACAGGCCAGAGAACACATCCCGTAGAAGGGTCAAAGAGGCAGGAGGAGTATGAGAAATTGAGGGCCTCAACACAAGCCTCATAGAAACTGGAGAACTAGGATCCTCCACAGCATACCTCGAAAGAGGAGTCCGGGTCCTCGAAAAAAAGCTTGAGGTGGCATGGAACAAGGCCGACGAGGACCTCCAGCATGAGATCCTACCTGGACCTAGAACAGTCTCCAAAGAGCCTCGAAGTACGAGGAAAAAAGGGGATCCAAATCCTGCCTCGAACAGAGGTGCATCGATGGAGAAGAGTACCTCGAGGCATAACAGAACGAGGCTTCTTAACGGTTTCAAAACTTGACAGATGAAGTACAAGGCCTGGATTGACCAGGCGAAGACTCAGTCGAGGATGAGGCCCAACCAAGCAGGGTGTGCCTCGAGGTCATGCTCCCACTGGCTTGCAGGAAGCTGGGTAGAGATCGAGATCCTGCCTGGGACTAGAAAGTTCCTTCAAGAGCCTCGAAGGACGAGGAAGAGAGGGATCCGAATCCTGCCTTGAACAGAGGTGCCTCGAAGGGGAGGAGTACCTCGAGGCAGAAGCAGATCGAGGCGTCTTGACGGCATCGAAGCCTGACAGCTGTAGTACAAGGCCTGGATTGACTAGGCAAAGACTCAGTCGAGGACAAAGCACAAGACCTCAGAGACCAAGCAGGGTGTGCCTCAAAAACATGCTCAGTCTTGCAAGAAGCTGAGTCGAGGCCGAGACCCTGCCTGGGTCTGGAAGGTTCCCACAAGAATCTCGAAGGACAAGGAAGAGAGGGATCCGAATCCTGCCTTGAACAGAGGTGCCTCGAAGGGGAGGAGTACCTCGAGGCAGAAGCAGATCGAGGCTTCCTGACGGCCTCAAAAACCTGATAGCTAGAGTACGAGGCCTGGATTGACCAGGCGAGGACTCAGTTGAGGTCAAGGCACAAGGCCTCAGGACAAGATCGAGGCACGAGGCATCAGTCAAGGTACGAGGCTTCAGGCGTGGTACAAGGCCCAGGTCGAGGTTGAGGCACAAGGCCACAGTTGAGGTCAAGCCCTCAGAGACCAAGCAGGGTGCACCTCGAAGACATGCTCCGACTGGCTTGCAGGAAGCTAGGTCGAGGCTGAGACCCTGCCTGGGTCAGGAAGGATCCCTGAAGAACCTCAAAGGACGAGGAAGAGAGGAGTCCGAATCCTTGAGCAGAGGAGTCTCGATGGAGAGGAGTACCTCAAGGCAGAAGCAGGACAAGGCATCTAGACTGCCTCAAAGTTCGACAGCAAGAGTACAAGGACTGGAATGACTAGATGAAGACTCAGTCGAGGACGAGGCACAAGGCCTCAGAAATGTAGCACGTTGAGCCTCGAGGATATGCTCAGACTGGCTTGCAGGGAGCAGGGTCGAGGCTGGAGCAAGTTGAACAAACACAGTGCTAAGCTCCTTGATCCATCCATACCAGTGAAACTGGTATCGAAGATGCAGCAGTGTGCTCCATAGAGGGCAACCTTGAGGAGGAAATAGGACCGTTGGATGATAGAGACAGAAAGGGAGTGGTAAAGGAGGAAAAAGAGGTAGCTGATAAGTTAAATAAGTTCTCATCAGTCTTCACAAGCGAGGACACATCCAATGTACCAGAACCCGAAGAGATCATAAGTGGAGACCAAGAAGAAAAACTGTCGCAAATAGAGGTAAGCCATGAGGATGTCCTTCAACAGATAGATAGATTGAAAAGCGATAAATCACCGGGCCCGGACAGAATCCACCCAAGAGTATTAAAAGAATTATGAAACGAAATAGCAGAAACACTCCGACAAATTTGCAACCTATCCTTGAAAACTGGGGAGATCCCGGAGGACTGGAAAGTAGCAAATGTTACACCTATCTTTAAAAAGGGATCGAGGGGTGACCCGGGGAACTACAGGCCAGTAAGCTTGACTTCAGTTCCGGGCAAGATGGTAGAAACGCTGATAAAAGACAGCATCTGTGAGCACATAGAAAAAAATGGACAAATGAAAGCGAGCCAGCATGGCTTCTGCAAGGGAAGATCGTGCCAAACAAACTTACTGCACTTCTTTGAAGGGATAAACATCCAGATGGACAAAGGGGAACCCATAGACATCATTTATCTCGACTTCCAAAAAGCCTTTGACAAGGTACCCCATGAGCGGCTACTTAGGAAACTGTGGAACCACGGGGTGGAAGGGGACGTATACAAATGGATTAAACACTGGTTGGCAGGCAGAAAGCAAAGGGTTGGAGTGAAGGGCCACTACTCGGACTGGAGGAGGGTCACGAGCGGTGTTCCGCAGGGGTCGGTGCTCGGACCGCTGCTGTTCAATGTATTTATAAATGACCTAGAAACAGGGACGAAGTGTGAAGTTGTAAAATTTGCGGATGACACAAAACTCTGTAGCAGGGTTAGAACTCCGGAGGAATGTGAAGATCTACAAAGGGACCTGAACAAACAGGAGGAGTGGGCTAATAAATGGCAGATGAACTTCAATGTAGAGAAATGCAAGGTCATGCATATAGGGAAAAAGAACCCGATGTTCAGCTATAAAATGGGATTAGTACTAGGGGAAAGTAACCTTGAAAAAGACTTGGGTGTGCTGGTGGATACAACAATGAAGTCAACGGCACAATGCGCAGCATCCGCAAAGAAAGCAAACAGAATGTTGGGTATTATTAAAAAGGGTATTACAACCAGAACGAAGGACGTCATCATGCCACTGTATCGTGCGATGGTGCGCCCGCATCTGGAGTACTGTGTCCAATATTGGTCATCGTACCTTAAGAAGGACATGGCGATATTTGAGAGGGTTCAGAGAAGAGCGACGAAAATGATAAAAGGTATTGAAAACCTTCCATACGCAGACAGGTTAGAAAGGCTGGGGCTTTTCTCCCTGGAAAAGCGGAGACTCAGAGGAGACATGATAGAGACTTTCAAGATCCTGAAAGGCACAGAGAAGGTAATAATAATAATAATAATAAAATAATTTATTTCTTATATACCGCCAAAGCCATAGTAGTTCGAGGCGGTTTACAGTGAAGAAGGGCTGGACAATCAGCGAAGGTTACAATGGTACAGTCAGAGAAACTATGTGCCAGAGAAAAAAGGTACAATCAGGGAAAATGGTACAATCGGCGAAAGATGGAGTAATCAGAGAAAAGGCACAATCGGAGCAAAAAAGTACAGTAAAGAAGGTCAGGACAATCTGCATAAGGGATAAATCTAAAAAATGTAGGTATAGCAAAGGGGGTACATACAGTGGATATGGGGTGTTTAGGTTGTAAATCTGGTAAATAGATTAGATTTTAGTAGTTTCCTGAAGTTTAGGTAGGATGAGGCGCGTGAGATGATGTGGGCTAGCCAGTTATTGAGCTGACCTGCTTGAAAGGCGAGAGTTCTATTTAGATATCTTTTGTAGCGGCAGGCCTTTAGAGTATGAGGTAGAGAGGGACAGATTCTTCAGCCTATTGGGAATCACAAGAACAAGGGGGCACTTGGAGAAATTGAAAGGGGACAGGTTTAGAACCAATGCTAGGAAGTTCTTTTCTACTCAGAGAGTGGTGGGCACCTGGAATGCGCTTCCAGAGGTTGTGATAGGACAGAGTACACTACGGGGTTTTAAAGAAGGATTGGATAAATTCCTGAAGGAAGCGGGGATTGAGGGATACAGATAGAGGTAGAGATGGGATTATGAAAGGGTATATAGACAGAAGCATAAAGGGGAATAAAGGGTTTTAGACAAGGATCACCTTACACCTGATGGGCCGCCACGGGAGCGGACTGCTGGGTGCGATGGACCTATGATCTGACCCAGCGGAGGCAACTTCTTATGTTCTTAATGGAGGCACGCTTCGAAGGAGGTCTCATAGAGGCTGGCATGACTGCACTCGTTGTCCGGATTGCCTGAGACTCAGCTGGAGATTTCTGATGTAGCATACCTGGGAAGGAAAGAAAATTACCCGAGGATGGAACCTCAAGAGGCAAAGCAGACGAGACTCGAGGTCTTGGACGAGGCCGAATAGGGGTCGAGGCCAAGGTCGTCTCTGAAGACTACTACAAGAATTTTGTTTTTGAAGGGTAGCAGAGCATGGGCAGAGCCCAGGACAATTTTTGGGTTCTATGAAGTAAATGGCCCAGCCACACTGGCTACACTGTTTGAACCCGGTAAGAGGCCGGAAGAGAAAAATAAAATACAGCCGCAGCCAAACGAGGGCCAGCGGCAGGGCTTAAACCCAAGGCCCACCAGATGAAAACCGGCGGAAAAAAAAGTAAAAAATAAATAAATAAAAAATAGACGCGCCGCACAGCGACTTAACAAAGAAATAAAATAAAGTAAAGAAAGCCGCGGTGCAAGAAGGCAAGTAGGAAAATGGCAGAGCTGTAGAATAGGGCTTCTTAGCTCCGTGGAAAAACGAGAACTGAGGAGACGCTGAGGAGATGCACACCCTGACTCGGGCGGGAAGGCACTTGCGCAAGCGGGATGCAGCACTCACAAACTTTGAATTTCTTCAAGCAAGTCTGCTTGCAAGGCTGTCCACTGCAGGGCTCCATAGATGACGTCACCCACATGTTGAGAATATGCTGCCTGCTTGTCCTGGGATAAGTGATATTTCAAAGCCCAAGGCTCCTTCCAGCAGTGCAACAGCGGGTAGATCTCCCCCTCCTGCAGTAACCGGCGAGCTTATTAGAAACCAGTTCATCAGCGCTTGTCCAGGTGTGGAGAGGTCCCCCCGAATAACGCCCTTGCATTTGGTGTGAGGCATGATTACAAAACCATGCCAAAAAAGAAACTTTTCAGAGCAGAAAAGCAAGGTAAGACGGAACTCCGGCTCTAGCTGCCCTCACACCGCCGCCATCTTGTTCCTCTCTCATCTTTAAAGCTAATTACAGCAGCCTGCAGAGAATCACTGGTAGGTAAAATGATTTTATTTTCAATATAGTGATTGAAATGTGTCAGTTTTGCTGTGTATATTGTGTGTAAATGAAAAATGAATGGAAAAAATTGCATTACAATTAGTAAAGGGGATGGGATCTGGGGCAGAGCTTGGGTGGGCCTAGGGAAGTCTGTGGTTGGGGTACTCAGTTGATATTTGTTAGACTTAGCAGGTACTTAGCTTGAAGTAGTTGAGAAACACTGCTGTAGGCAATCAGCTGGCGCCTCCAGCCCTCTTCCCTGATGGCACCCCCTACTGGTGTCTCAGTGCCCCTCTAGAGGGCCTCTGCACATGCGCAGATGTTGACATGATGATGTCAGGCATATGCACTTCTCGGTGCCTCAAGCCGTGGCCACTACCTTTAGTGTGCCCCAACTCGAGAAAGCTTGAGAGACACTGACTTAAAGCCTATTGTAAGTCGGGTCCCCTGGAGTTCAAGGGAGCCAGGGTTTTGCTCTTTAATGATTACCGTATTTGCCGGCGTATAAGACGACTTTTCAGTACCTTAAAATCCTCCCCAAAGTCGGGGGTCGTCTTATACGCCGGGTACTGTTTACATGCAGTGGATTACCAAGGGGGAGGGCGGAGGGGGCGGTGCGCCCCGGGTGCCAGCCCTAAGGGGGTGCTCCCGGCCTTGCCGTTCAATCCCCCCCCACCCCCGAAGGACCGCTCGCCCCACTGACCTTCCTGCACCACCTGTGAAGCAGTCCGCAGGAGGATCGCGAAGTCAGCGTCAGCGATCCTGCCCCTCCTCTGACATCAGAGGAGGGGCGGGACCGTGGCGCAGGAAGCAGCGCAGAGATCGCTGACGCTGACTTCGCGATCCTGCTGCGGCTGCTTCATAGGTGGTGCGGGGAGGCCAGGGGGGCGAGCGGTCCTTCGGGGTGGGTCGGGGCATCAGGCCTTCAGGGTGGGGCGGGCGGGTAGGCAGGCAGGCTTTCAAGGGGGAGGGGGTGACAGGCAGGCAGGCAGGCCTTCAAGGGGGGACAGGCCCTCGGGGGGGTGCAGACTTTCAAGGGAGTGCAGGCCTTCAAGGGGGGGTGCAGGCCTTCAAGGGGGGGTGCAGGCCTTCAAGGGGGAGACAGGCCTTCAAGGGGGGGAAAGGCAGGCAGGCAGGACTTCAAGGGGGGACAGACCTACAAGGGGGGGGCAGGCCTAAAAGGGGGGGGGACAGGCCTTCGGGGGGGTGCAGGCCTTCGGGGGGTGCAGACCTTCAAGGGGGGGACAGGCAGGCAGAAGGTTGTGCAGAAGGTGTGCGGAAGAAGGGGTAGTCTTATACGGCGAGTATATAACAAACTCTATATTTTAACTGTAAAAGTTGGGGGTCGTCTTATACGCCCAGTCGTCTTATACGCCGGCAAATACGGTACTCTGTGAGGGTGGCAGCTCAAAGGAAACTTATGAGCCAGTTTTGCTCTGCACTTCATGCAAAAAAATGTGTCCTTTGCCTTGTGCCCGCTAAGCTTTGGGTTTGCAGTCAGTGGAGGAAGCTTTTATGGCTAGACTGAATACACCACATTAATGGAAATAAGGACAGGACTCCTTTACTTGACTGTTACTGAGGTGAACTTTGATTTCTCAAGCCAGCATGTTCCATTCACTGGTGGAGTACTGTGCTGTTCCTCAGGATATGTTGATCTCAGTTGGACAGTTTAGTGGCCTGCACAGTGAGGGGACTGAGTCACCTTCTGTTTTGTGGAGAAGCCTGTGTTCTGTGCAGTGAACTGTATCGGCGGAGCCAGGGCTTGCCCGCAACTCTGAGAATCAATGAGTGGACATTGCGATCAGCGGCTCTAGAGTGTGATGGCACATGTTCATGATTTGTGCTTTACAGACTGTGACCGAGGGGACTGAGTGACCTCGCTTCTGCGAGGGTTTTCTGGTTGGATACAGCTGACTTCGGGTTGTTTGATCTGGTATAAGTGCACTAGGGAAAGCTTGTTTTGAGGGCTTGGGGGGGTTCTGTGGGCAGAACTGGAGGGGGCTGCATGGCGCATAGTGCTGACGGGTGTGGTGCTTGTGCAGATGTGAGGATGTATGTGATGGGAGGGTTGGGTAGGGGATGGGAGGGAGGGGTGTGTATTTATGGTGGTATGTGTGTGGAAGGCTTGTGGAGGGAGGGGGTACTTCTACACTGATTGTAGTGGGGGGAGGGAGGGCTGGGGATTCTAGATTAATCCTTCTTGTTTTGAAAGCTAGGGAACCTAGTTGGGGAGCTCTGTTCCAGCGAAGATTAGGTCCGCACAATGCCATTGGAGTATTCCTTTACTGGAATGGCTGATTTAGAGGTGGTTACCTTAAATGTAGATGGTATTAGGTCACCAATTAAGCGTACCAAATTACATAAACAAATAAAAGTTAAGGCAGGCAGATTTATCATTGTAATGGGGGAACTATGGGGTGAAAAACTACTGCTCTGTAATGTTTATGCCCCTAACATATACTGCCACAAATTTTTCTCTACTGTGTTATCCCTCATTTCGGGGTATCCTGATCACAAATTAGTGGTGGAAGGGGACTTTAATATAACTTCAGATCCCCTAATGGATTGTTATCCGTCCAAAACCAGAGCCAAGGATTTTGATGCTAAAGGGGTAAATTTCCTAATACAATATCTAGAACTACTGGACATATGGTGCACGTTATACCTTCATGACATGAAATATATTTTTTCTCTCATGTCCATAAGGTTCATGCCCGCCTGGTTTACTTTTTGGTTGCTAAAAATTTGTTTCCTCAAGTGCGAACAACCCTGATACATGAACCAACAGTATTAAACCATGCAATGGTGGGGATGTCCTTATCCTTTGCGACCTCTGAGAGGATATTTTCTTGGCGTTTTCTTCCATATCTGTATAATGATCCAGATTTCAGGGTTCTCCTTAGAAGTAAATGGCTGGAATATTGCTCTGATAAAGCAATGTTACTTACCGTAACAGTTGTTATCCAGGGACAGCAGACAGCTATTCTCACTAGTGGGTGACGTCATCCAACAGAGCCCCGATGCGGACATCTCACAAGCATACTTGCTTGTAGAAACTTTTAGAAGTTTCGAGTTACCCACACCGCGCATGCGCGAGTGCCTTCCCGCCCGATGCACCGGGCGCGTCTCCTCAGTTCAGATAGCTAGCAGAGAAGCCAACCCAGGGGAGGTGGGTGGGACGTGAGAATAGCTGCCTGCTGTCCCTGGATAACAACTGTTACGGTAAGTAACATTGCTTTATCCCAGGACAAGCAGGCAGGTATTTTCACTAGTGAGTGACCTTCAAGCTAACCCAAATGGGATGGAGGGAGAGTTGGTAACTTAGGAGAATAAATTTTGTAATACTGTTTGGCCAAACTGCCCATCCCGTCTGGAGAAGGTATCCAGACAATAGTGTGAGGTGAAGGTATGAACCGAGGACCAAGTGGTAGCTTTACAAATCTCCTCAATCGGTGTCAATCTGAGGAAAGCTACAGAGGCTGCCATTGCTCTGACCTTATGGGCTGTGACTTTACTGGGAAGGGGTAATCCAGCCTGGGCATAGCAGAAAGATACAAGCCACCATCCAGTTGGAGATGGTGCGCTTAGAGATAGAGCGTCCCAACTTGTTCGGATCGAAGGAGATGAAAAGTTGAGGAGCAGTTCTGTGAGGCTTGGTGCGTTCCAGGTAGAAAGCCAAAGCACGTTTACAGTCCAGAGTATGAAGAGCTGATTCTCCAGGATGAGAATGAGGCTTTGGAAAAAACACAGGAAGAACAATGGATTGATTCAGATGAAATTCCGAGACCACCTTGGGGAGGAATTTGGGATGAGTGCGAAGGACCACCTTGTCATGATGAAACACTGTAAAGGGCGGATCCGCAACCAATGCTTGAAGCTCACTCACTCGACGAGCAGAAGTGAGGCCAATGAGAAACACCACTTTCCAAGTGAGAAACTTCAGAGGAGCCTTGTTAAGAGGTTCAAATGGAGACTTCATAAGTTGAGAAAGAACAACATTGAGGTCCCAAACCACTGGAGGCGGTTTGAGGGAAGGATTGACATGGAAAAGTCCTTTCATGAATCTGGAAACCACAGGATGTGCAGAAAGAGGTTTCCCTTGAAGAGGCTGGTGGAAAGCAGCAATTGCACTAAGATGGACTCTGATCGATGTAGACTTGAGGCCAGATTGAGACAGTTGCAAAAGGTAGTCCAAAACAGAGGACAAGGAGGCATGTTGAGGCTCCTTGTGATGAGAAAAACACCAAGTAGAGAATCTAGTCCATTTCTGGGAATAGCATTGTCTAGTAGCAGGCTTCCTTGAAGCTTCCAAAACATCCCGCACAGCTTGTGAAAACTGAAGGGGAGTTACGCTGAGAGGAACCAAGCTGTCAGGTGCAGCGACTGCAGGTTGGGATGAAGCAGAGATCCCTGATACTGCGTAAGCAGAGATGGAAACACTGGCAGAAGAAAGGGCTCCCTGCTGCTGAGTTGCAGAAGAAGGGAGTACCAAGGTTGCCTGGGCCACCGAGGAACAATCAGAATCATGGTGGCCCGGTCGGACTTGAGCTTGACCAGAGTCTTTTGAATGAGAGGAAACGGAGGAAACGCATACAGAAAGAGATTCCCCCAGTCCAGAAGAAAAGCATCTGCCTCGAGACGATGAGGAGTGTAGATCCTGGAGCAGAACTGAAGCAGTTTGAAATTGTGGGGAGCTGCAAAGAGGTCTATCTGAGGCGTTCCCCACAGGGAGAAGATGTGATGAAGGGGCGTGGAATGTAGAGTCCATTCGTGAGGCTGGAGAAGACGACTCAAGTTGTCCGCCAAGGCATTGCCTGCCCCCTGAATGTAGACCGCTTTGAGGAAGCGAATCGCCCAATCCCAAACTTTCAGAGCTTCCTGACAGAGGGAGGCCGATCCCGTGCCTCCCTGCTTGTTGACATAATACATGGCGACCTGATTGTCCGTGCGAATGAGGACCACCATGTCGTGAAGCAGATGCTGAAAAGCAGTGAGCATTGAAAATCGCCCTGAGTTCCAGGAGATTGATATGGCACAGACGATCCGCACTCGTCCAATAGCCCTAGGTGCGGAGACCGTCCAGATGAGTCCCCCAAGCATAGTTCGAGGAGTCGGTCGTGAGGACCTTCTGATGGAGAGGCATGTGAAACAGCAAACCTCTGGAGAGATTGGAAGAGAGCATCCACCAGCGAAGCAACTGTAGCAGAGCAGGAGTGACCTGAATGTATCGAGTCAGATGGTCGGAGATCTGCAACCATTGAGACGCCAGGGTCCACTGAGGAATCCGCAGGTGAAGTCTGGCAAAAGGAGTCATGTGAACTGTAGAGGCCATGTCGCCCAGGAGCACTATCATGTGTCTTGCCGAGATGGACAGGCGAGAGGAGACTGACAAAGATGAAGAAGAGCCGCCAGGCGTTGAGGAGGAAGGAACGCTCTGTGTTGAATAGTATCCAGAACATCTCCGATGAAGGGAAGAGTCTGTGAAGATTGTAGATGGGAAAGTTGATCTCGAATCCCAGACTCTGCAGAAACCAGATCGTCCTCTGAGTGGCCTGGATGACACTCTGAGACGTGGAATCCTTGATGAGCCAGTCGTCGAGGTAGGGAAACACCTGCAGACCATGGTTCCTGAGTGCTGCGGCCACTACAACCAGGCACTTGGTGAAGACTCTGGGTGACGAAGCTAGGCCGAAAGGGAGCACTCTGTACTGAAGATGAAGATGTCCCACCCGAAATCTGAGGTATTGACGGGAGGCCGGATGGATGAGAATATGAGCGTAGGCCTCCTTGAGATCCAGAGAGCATAACCAGTTGTTCTGCTCAAGGAGGGGATAGAGAGAAGCCAGGGTCAACATGCAAAACTTCTCCGTGACCAGAAACTTGTTGAGCACCCTGAGGTCCAAAATAGGACGCAGGTCGCCCGTCTTCTTCGGAACAAGGAAGTACCGGGAGTAAAAACCCTTGTTCAGTTGGTCCACAGGGACCGGCTCAATGGCACGAAGCTGGAGTAAAGCCTGAGCTTCCTGAAGAAGAAGGGCGGTCTGGGTTAAGTTGGAAGGATACTCTCTTGGAGGATGTTCCGGAGGAACTTGATGGAACTGAAGAGAGTATCCCTCTCTTACGATGGAAAGGACCCAGATGTCGGTGGTAATGGTCGTCCATCAATGGTAAAAGTGATGGAGACGACCTCAGATGGGAAAAAACGGGGAGGGCAGAACGATGGAAGTTATGCTCCCTATGAGATAGTCAAAAAGGCTGGGGAGCCTTGAGGACAGCAGAAGGTTGAGGCTTTTGTTGGGGCTTCTGCTGGTGCTGCCTCTTCACAGGGAGACGGATGGTGGGTGCCTGCTTCGGCAGATAGCGCCTCTGATAGATCATAGGTGGGCGAGACGGACGAGCAATAGCAGGCTTGGGCTTCTGGCGGAGAATAGATTGAAAAGACTTTTCATGTTTTGACAGCTTCTCCGTCGCCGCCTCGATGGACTCATTGAAAAGGTCTGCTCCCTGTAATTCAGAACTTGAGAAGCCATCATTGAGTTCTGGTAGATGCGCCTGCCAAATCTGTCCATGGTTTTGCCCTCCCGGCCAGGAGGAGTGGAGGCATAGACCTGGGAGAGATGAGACCGCTTCAAGGAGGACTCAACCAAGAGGGACTGGTGAGGGAGCTGTGCCCCGTCGAAGCCCTTATGGTGCACATAAGAACATAAGAACTGCCATCTCCGGATCAGACACATAGTAACATAGTAACATAGTAACATAGTAACATAGTAGATGACGGCAGATAAAGACCCGAATGGTCCATCCAGTCTGCCCAACCTGATTCAATTAAAAAAAATTTTTTTTTTTTTTTTTTATTTTTTTTTTCTTCTTAGCTATTTCTGAGCGAGAATCCAAAGCTTTACCCGGTACTGTGCTTGGGTTCCAACTGCCGAAATCTCTGTTAAGACTTACTCCAGCCCATCTACACCCTCCCAGCCATTGAAGCCCTCCCCTGCCCATCCTCCTCCAAACGGCCATACACAGACACAGACCGTACAAGTCTGCCCAGTAACTGGCCTAGTTCAATTTTTAATATTATTTTCTGATTCTAAATCTTCTGTGTTCATCCCACGCTTCTTTGAACTCAGTCACAGTTTTACTCTCCACCACCTCTCCCGGGAGCGCATTCCAGGCATCCACCACCCTCTCCGTAAAGTAGAATTTCCTAACATTGCCCCTGAATCTACCACCCCTCAACCTCAAATTATGTCCTCTGGTTTTACCATTTTCCTTTCTCTGGAAAAGATTTTGTTCTACGTTAATACGCTTTAAGTATTTGAACGTCTGAATCATATCTCCCCTGTCTCTCCTTTCCTCTAGGTCCATGGTCCATGGTCCGGCAATCCGCACACGCGGAGGCCCAGTCAGGTATACACCTGATGTAGTTTTAGTCACCCATATCCCTCTATGCCTCTCGTAAGGAGATGTGCATCTAATTTGCCTTTGAATCCCAGCACAGTGGATTCCTTAATAACCTCCTTTGGGAGAGCATTCCAGGCGTCTACCATTCGCTGCGTAAAGCAGAACTTCCTGACATTTGTCCTGGACTTGTTCCCCCATAGCTTCAAACCATGTCCTCTTGTCCGTGTCGCATTGGACAATGTAAATAATTTATTTTCCTGCTCTATTTTATCGATGCCTTTCAGCATTTTGAACGTCTCGATCATGTCCCCTCGCAGCCTCCTCTTCTCAAGGGAGAACAGTCCCAGTTTCTTGAGTCGTTCCTCATATTCCAAGTTCTCCATACCTCTTATTAACTTCGTTGCTCGTCTCTGCACCCTCTCCAGCAGTTTTATATCCTTCTTTAGGTTGGGAGACCAATGTTGGACACAGTATTCCAAGTGTGGTCTGACCATTGCTCTATAAAGCGGCATTATGACTTTCTCCGATCTACTCGTGATTCCTTTCTTTATCATGCCTAACATTCTGTTTGTTTTCTTTGCCGCTGCCGCGCATTGTGCCGACGGCTTCAGGGTCCTATCTATCAGTACACCCAGGTCCTTTTCTTGTTCGCTCTTACCCAGAGTTGCGCCTGACATTCTATACTCATGTTCCTTATTCTTACTACCTAAATGCATTACTTTGCATTTCTCCACGTTGAACTTCATCTGCCATTGCTCTGCCCATTTCTCTAACTGATACAAGTCGCTCTGGAGTTCCTCGCTATGCTCCTGCGATCTGATTGCCCGGCATAGCTTTGTGTCGTCTGCAAACTTAATGATCTCACTGGATATTCCGTCTTCCAGGTCATTGATATAAATATTAAATAGGATCGGCCCAAGCACTGAGCCCTGGGGCACACCACTAGTCACTTTCTCCCAGTCTGAGAACTTCCCATTTATGCCCACTCTCTGCTTTCTGTTTTCCAGCCATTTGCCTATCCACCTTTGTATATCTCCCTCTATTCCATGGCTTTGTAGTTTCCTGAGAAGTCTTTCATGTGGAACTTTGTCGAATGCTTTCTGGAAGTCCAAATATATTATGTCCACCGACATTCCACTATCAATTTGCTTGTTCACGGTCTCAAAAAATTGAAGTAAATTCGTTAAACATGATTTCCCTTTTCTGAACCCATGTTGACTGGGTTTCATCAAGTCGTGTGTATCTAGGTGCCGGACTATGCTATCCTTGATCAGTGCTTCAACCATCTTTCCAGGGACAGACGTAAGGCTCACAGGTCTGTAGTTGCCCGGTTACCCTCTCGATCCTTTTTTGAAAATTGGCGTGACATTCGCTATCTTCCAGTCCTCTGGTATCTGTCCAGTTCTGATTGTCAGATTGGCAAGTTTTTGCAATAGCTCTCCGATTTCAACCTTCAATTCCTTTAAAACTCTCGGGTGAATTCCATCCAGTCCAGGGGATTTGTCACTTTTAAGTTTGTCGATCTGGTAGTATATCTGGTCCAACTCCACTTCAACTGTGGTGAGGCTGTCTTCTATTACTCCACTAAACACTTTCACTGCTTCTGGTATTTTAGCGGTATCCTCCTCCGTAAAGACGGACGCAAAGAAGGAATTTAGTTTGTCTGCAATTTGTTTATCTTCCTTGATGTACCCTTTTCTTCCCTGGTCGTCCAAGTACCTGGCATCCAACTTCCCTGGGACCGCGGGGATGGAGTACAGAGTCTCAAAGCATCTCATGAAAGTCTGGTCCAGAAGCTTATGGAGAGGCAGACGGAGAGACTCAGCAGGAGGTTGGGGAAGATGCATCGTCTCCAAATACTCCTTAGAAAACTTGGAACCCGAATCCAGGGTGATATCCAGATCCACCGCCATCTGCCTCAGGAAGGACGAGAAGGACAACTGGTCAGCCAGGGCCGGGCCTCGAGACAGGCTCGAAGAAGATGAGGCGGCCTGGTCTGCTGAGGCCGAGGACCGGCAGGAAGAGAATGAACCCACGAAGTCCTCGAGTTCCGGCATAGGAGGAGGAGGTGAGTAATCCGGTGAAAACTCCCGAAAAGGCTGCTTACGACGAGGTGAGGCATGCCTCTAAGAATGCCTTGATGAATGTCTCGAGCGACGACCAGAACTGTGTCGAGAAGCCGGCCTCGAGCGTCGAGGCGAGCGAAGCCCAGACGAGGCAGCCATCGAGTAGATGGGGCTGGAGGCTGTGGATCGAAGCAGCGGAGGCTGAGATGAAGCCCCCCGAGGCACTCCCCAAGGCTCGAGGCCCGGCATCGAGGAGGAAGGTTCCGTTCCAGGTAAGGTGGATGCGCCATGCATCGAGGGTATCGGTTCCAAAGGCGGCATGGGCAAAGACTTGCTCCTTGCGAGGTATGCCCCGAAGCCAGACCAGACACTCGCCGAGACTCTGCTCCCAGCAGCGAGAGTGTGCGTCGAGGAGGCACCGGAGGCGGCTCGACCTTGCGGGAGGCTTCCATGTGCCCTGGCTGGATTTGGGAGAGAAGCGTCGGCCCAATCTTAGTAAAGAGCTCGACAAATCGCTTCTCCATCATGGCATGGAACGAAGCCGGCAAAGAGGGATCCGCATCCGCAATGGGACCTCCAGCATGGACATCGCTAACTCGGCCGCCCGGGGGCTTGGGCTTAGAAGCCTTGGGCACCTTGAGCACCACTGGAGGAATGGGAGGCTGCGTTACCTGACCTGAGGAGACAGCAGAAGGCACCGCAGCAAGCATCGGAGTCGAAGCCGGCACGAACGAGGCAGGCTTGAGCAGACTCGAGGCTGAAGAAGCTGAAGCGGAAGTCGAAGGCGTGGCACTCTGCGACATGGGCAGCTCCGGCTATGCCTCCATGCTGAACAGCGACTCCCACAAAATGCAGCGATGCTTAAAAGCACGTGCTGTAAGTGTGAAGCAAGGCCGGCACGATTTCGGAAGATGTTGAGGCCCGAGACACTGAAGACAGCGTCGATGAGGGTCCATCAACGAAATCGCACGCTGGCACTTGACACACTTTTTAAAAACCAGTAACAGGCTGGGACATAGGCCGAAAAAGCTCCGCCGCAAGATCGAAGCCGCGGGGCCGCGGCCACGTGGCCTGCCTGGTCGAACGATCGAAATAAATTTTTTTTTTTTTTAAGAAAACAAGAAAGCGCAACGTGAGCCAACGATAATGAGCAAAGAAAACTCAAAACTGCGGGCATAGAAGGCACAAGTGAAGGGACTTCGCGCAGAGAGTCGAAGACGGACTTCTCAGCTCCGCGGAAAAGAAAGAACTGAGGAGACACGCCCGGTGCACGGTGTGGGCAACTCGAAACTTCTAAAAGTTTCTACAAGCAAGTATGCTTGTGAGATGTCCGCATCGGGACTCCGTTGGATGACGTCACCCATTAGTGAGAATACCTGCCTGCTTGTCCTGGGATAATGCCTGCCCCGAAGTTGATCCTGTCACATATTGGCATGCCTCTAAAGCGGTGATGTGAGTACATATTATTTCCTATGTAGCTAGGAAAAAGCGGGAGTGTGATGCGAAGTTCCTGGATCGCACCGCTAAACTCAGAGCGCTGTGGCAGCAACACTTACATTCCTTGACAGAGGAGGATTGCATACTGTACAGGGACATTCGAAGGGCTTTAGATACAATTCTTAACATTAGGGCTGAACAATCGCTTTACTTTCAAAGATATCGTTTATTCTGCTGGGGTGGGAAGGCGAGGAAAGTTGTGGCCAACTTGGTGCGGCCCCCTAGAAAACACAACTTATCACCAAACTTCAGGACGCAGCTGGCTTGAGGTAAAGTTGACTCCACCTAAGTGTACGTCGGTTAAGCGCAAGTTTCGGTTAACCACAGCCTACCACTTTGGTCCTGTTTTTTTTTTTACATTAAAATCAATGGACGTAAACTCCGGATAATTGCAATTCTGATAAGCACACAATCCGCTTATGTGCATTGATGTTATAGATCCCACCTTTATTCGTTCACGTTACGTTCACTCCAGTTAAAAGCAATCACGTTCTCATGTTGATGAGCCATGTGTTTCGGATCAGCAGTCTAGGCCTGGCCACATGTTCGAACTTTCGAAACTCCTCCAAGGCGTCTCATGGAGATAAATCTTTGTCTTTAGCTGAACGTGCCCAACATGCTGGTCAAAAGTCATTGTCTTTGGCTGAATATGTCAATGTCTTAAAGAGATTTGACCAATGGGAGAGTCAAATCTCTATTGCAAAACATTACAGCGTTCATCCTAGCCAGATTATCTCGGATTCACAAAAAAAAGCAACCCGTATTGAAAGGCTGGCAAAATAATAGCAATCCTACCAGGAAACGGAAAAGAATTGGGAAGGCTGGAGATGTTGAACAGGTGTTGCTGCGATAGTTTGCTGAAGCTAGAAGTCATCAACTGCCAATCAGTGGGCCTCTGCTGATGGAGAAAGCAGCACAAATATCCGAAGCCTGGGCGTAGAAGACTTCAAAGCAACAAACGGATGGCTGGAGAGGTGGAAGGTTCGTAATGGCATAAAATTTAAGAAGCAGCATGGCAAAAAACAAGACACGGATGAGTCTTGTGCAGAAAGATGGGCCATGGAAGTGTTGCCATCTGTCATTGGTGGATATGAACCATGCAATATTTTCAACGCCGATGAGATGGGCCTGTATTGACGTGCCATCCCTGATGGAACACTGGCTTTCAAATGTAGCAAAATTGTTGGCTTCAAGGTGTCCAAAGAACCATTGACATTGCTGCCCAGTTGCAATATGGACGGTAGTGAAAAGCTCGTGCCACTGGTGATTGGGAAGAATCGAAATCCTCTGTGCTTCAAAAACATTAAACATCTGCCTGAAGAATATGAAAGCAACAAAAACGCATGGATGACGGCGACACTGTGGATTGAATGGTTGCAGAAGCTTGATAATCTAATGAGAACACGTTGGAGGCACATTGTAATGCTGTGTGATAACTGTGCAGCACAGAGCAATGATGTAAGACTAACCAACATCAAACTCGTGTTTCTGCCACCAAGCACGACCTCTTTGATCCAACCGATGGACCAGGGGATAATCGTCAACTTCAAATGTCATTACAGGTCGCTCGTCTTAAGATATGTGATGGCAATGATTGATGCAAGCACGGAATCTAGCCCCTGAGCTGCTGATCTCGCAAGAAAAATGATGGTGCTCGACTCTCTTCACATGGTACAGGAGGCGTGGAGTCAAGCCTCATTATCCACGATTTCAAATTGCCATTGACAGGCGAGCTTCATTCACGCATCTGATGAGACAACTGAAGTTGACACTTTGTCCACTGAACTCCCAGTTGGACTCTTGCTACAAGAGTTTGAGCTGTATGTTGCCTTTGATAACGATGTGCCCACATCATCTGACAACACTAATTCCAATATCTGCACTGCAGACAACCAAAAGTCTGATGAGGATGGAGATGCTGCTGCAGTCATTATGACTAATGAAACACCTGCAGAGATTGTGTCCATCTTGGACAAGCTGAAGTCCTTACACACGCTGCGCTGTTATCTGGAGATAAACAGATGTCACAACTATGGACAGTTTTACAGCATCAATAGTCAGATACACAGCCTGAATTGTGCAATCTGCATGCAGAAAACAATGACTGATTATTTCAGTAGAATGTTGGTTTAAAAAAAGTTTACACTGTATTGCATTAGACAGAACAATGCTGTTTCTAAAACTGAACCTTGTAGAATTGTTTTACATATGTTTTTTGCTGAATAAAAGTTTTATTGCATTTGACTACAGCATACTGTGATTTTTCATGACTTAAAAAGTGGTATTCTGATTAAGCGCATACTCCGTTTAAACATACGTCACGGTCCGGTCTGGAGGCCTTGCACTTAAGCAGAGTCAACTGTATACCCAGTTTGTGCGATACTATTAGTCGCTGTATGCCAGGAGGGATATGAGGGAGGAGGACATTACCACCTTTTTAAAGATCTCTCTTTGCCCTGCTCACAAACCTTACTGAAGTACTAACTAGTATTAAACACCTAAAACTAGCAAAGACCCCTGCCCCGATGGGTATGGGCCAGAGTATTATAAACTTCTCTCAGATCTCCTAACCAAGCTGCTTAGTGACATGTGTAATGCAATGGTGCATCATTGGGGCGTGATGGGGAAGAATGTGGTGCTTCTTCCAAAGCCGGGTAAAGATTTGGAGCTGGTGAGTTCATATAGGCCCTTCAGAATCAGGATGTCAAACTTTTGGCAGCCACTCTGGCGAGGAGACTTAACCAACTGTTACCTGATATTATTCATCCTGATCAGGTGGGCTTTGTGCCAGGCCAATATGCCTCGATTAATTTGATTAAAGTCTTGGGGGTGCTAAGTTCTCACAGGGGACGGGGAGGAACGTCTGCAATAGCTGGGCAGGACATGGAAAAGGCCTTCGACAGTATATCTTGGGAGTACTTTTTCTGGATTTTAGGCCAATTTGGGTTTGAGGGGACATTCTTGGGGTGGATATAATGGACCCCAAGCCAATGAACAGCACACTGATGGATAGTTTCGAGCACCCACCAAGGGTGTCCTTTCACCCTTCCTCTTCTTACTTGCTATGGTCATCATGACTCAGGTGACTCAGATCAGGGGGTTATAGTCGGGCAGAGAGTGTAAAATCAACCTTTTCGCCGATGATATTCTTTTATATCTTGACCAGGTACAGGTGCATTTGCCCAGGGCCCTCGATATTGTACAGGAGTTTGGGTAGATATCGGGCCTACAGGTCAATTGCGGTAAATTACAATTGTTGCTTTTGGCAGAGGGGCCATCGGAGCCCTGGCATGCCTTGCTGCCCATTCCACCGAAGTTGAAGCCTATGAGATACCTGGGCATTTATCTAAGTGCTAGTCCGGCTGTTATTTATCACACCAACATAACGCAAATCATTGAACGAATAGGCAAATTATGTTCTGTTTGGCAGGACCTCCCGATTTCTTTGCTGGGAAGAGTTTCCCCAGTAAAAATGATTATGCACCCTAAACTGCTTTATCCACTGCAAACTATACCTATCTGGTTGTTGCACAAAGATGAACAAAAATTTAAAGCTATAATTTCTCGTTTCATTTGGAGGGCTCGGGCTCCACGAATTAGCATGTCCAAGCTGGCCCTGGACTAGTCTCAGTGGGGTCTGGATCTTCCAGACATAAGGCTTTACAACATTGCAGCTCTTATGCATTGGATTCACGAAGGCTTTCCTGGTCGTGATGATTCCCTCCTCCCCCACCCCCCGGGGGGTGGGTGGATGGCTGGAGCCAACCGTTTAAGTTCTTCAATTTACTGCATGTGCAGGTTGGCAGAATGCTGGCATATAGGGACAAATTCCAGTTTATAGAACCCCTTCAGATGGCTTGGAGATGATGGCACTTCAGGCAGGGCCTTAGCTCTGACGTTTCTCCATTCCTGTTCCTGGAAGGCAACTCCAATTTTCCTCCTGGGTGGGGCAGATTGGTGTTCTGAGAGTGGGCACAGAAGGGCTGTCAGATGCTAGCACATTTACTAAACGTCTCTCTGGGCTTCTTCCCATCATTCTCTCAGATTTAGGCCCAGTGGGGACTATCGCCCAAAAACCAGCTAGCTTACTTTCAGGTTCGCCATTATTGGAATACTGTGAATAGAGCTTCGGCTTGTGTGGGGCAATGTGGGAGACTAGATACAGTGTTTGCTAGGACACCATCACTAAATTCTTTATCCTATTGGTAGTGACTGCTTAAGTTAAGTACAGTACCTTCATCTCTATTCAAGCTTCGGGAGCGGTGGCAGAATTGGGCAAGGACATTTCCGAAGCTCACCAGATGTCGGGGAGCTAAGATGGGGATATGGGACCAGGATATATGTCTTAAATGTAAAGGCACAATAGGTACCTATATCCATTCATTTTTAGAATGTTCCACCTTAAGGGTCTGGAGGATGGCGTTGCAGATGTTAACTTGGGTCCAAGGATGGGATGGGATTATGATGTCTTACTTCTAGGTGCTCAGAGCTCTCTGATTGCTCAGGGGCTCTCTGCCCCTCAAAGGCGCTTCCTATACTCCTCAAAAAATTAATCTTGACTTATTGGATATCTGAGGAGATGCTGCTGCCTCTCATCCAGTGGGTGTTGCGTATGCAGGAGCTGGCTGGTTTTAGGACTTACCGAGCCTCCATGCATCCTGATAGGTAGTACTGTGGACTCACTTCCTTGACTGCCAAAGCATGGAGTGATGAGATGGGATCAGGAGTTCTCTTCTCACTGCAATCAATGTCCATATTCTTTTGGGGGGAGGGGATGGGGGTATGCATGTTTGTATGAGGGGCTGCAAGTGTAGTTGAGAGCATGGGGGGGAAGTAAGCAGAGTGTGGGTGCTGGCTAGTGTAGGGATATTTCCGTATTCACATCTGAAGGTTAGGCCTCTATGATGTCATCAAGCCTGAACCATTGTTTCAAGAATCTCTCTCTGCAAGCAACTTTCCAGCATGAATTTTGCAGAAGTAAGAAGTACACTGCTTTACAGTTTCTGCCTGATGCATTATGGGGATGTACCCGAATGTTGCTATTCAAGGGCATTCATCTGTGCTTTAATAATGGGACAGTGTGAATCTTGAAGAAATTATTCTGTTCTTATCTGTCTAACAGCCCTGGGTCTTCCAGCATATATGATACTTTATATAGAAAGGCTATTCATCAAGTTCTGTTTCTGGATTGGTCCGAGGAAGTCATCTGATGAGATTCAAGAAAAGAAAGGTGCTAATTAATTAATAGTTAGTTGGTCTGTGATAAGGTCCGGGGAAGCTCAGATCTGCTCACAGATGTTCTAATTGTAAACTTTTTCTTTCAATAATAAGTTACCTTGTGTGATTCTCTGCCTAAGAGATAGAAATTCGGACATTTAAAAACTGTTCTGAACTTAGCACAGATAAACGGAACTTATTGCTGATGATTTATAGCCTCATCAAGGATTTTCAACACGTGTAACTTTTACAACGGGATTCCTGACGTCTTCCAGCTGACAAAAAGTTTTCTCTTCTACCTAATTGTGCCGGAGAGGCTAATTAAGGGTGAGCATACGGAAATTACTTTTATTAGCTTGGGAATTAGATAGGAATCAATTGATAAAGGTAAAGGGTTGAAAAGTTACCTGGGTGATAATATAATCATTTGTTAATCAGGGATTATTATTATAAGGAATAGTGTTTTACTTAACAAGAAGTTTTACTTAGTTGTCTAACCATTAGATTGTGACAATCATGTACTGAGTTTCATTTGTGTAATTAGATATTTTGAACAATACTTAGATTCTGCAGCTGGCTTGTGAATTATATTTTTCTATTTTCATAATAAAGATATTTCTCATTAGCCTGGGTTTTGTGTCGTATAATTAGACCATGATATTTGGACTTGAATAAGAGGTTATGGTTTTCTCTAGACCACTTAACAGAGACGTAACGTGTTTATAATACTGCTAAGTGAACCATAAATCCTTCTACACTAGGCCCTTGGAGAGCTTGGCTTTTGTTCTGAGATTCTGGGGTTTTATATTGAAAAATGGGTGTGCAGGGGAGGACGCAATGCTCATTGGATGCACTGTTTTTCCCACTTTGTTCAATTGAGATTTACTGTTGATCAATTGTTTGTCATGCCACTTCTTTTTGTATTGGTCTTTGTGTATGTGTTCTGTGAGCCACTTTGAATAAAGATTTTTTTTTTTTAAAAGAACGTGTGCATCATGTGACCCCCAGGAGAGAGGTACTGATGTGGAGGAAGGACTGGAGCTGAAGGGAAAATAGGTGCTAGACTTAAAGCTGGGAGTTGGAGGGAAGGAGAGGTACTGGAGCTGGAGCTAGCGGGAAGGGAGGTGTTTGACCCATGGGAGGATGGGCTAGAGGGAAGAGAGAGGTGTGCTGGATCCTGGGGAGTGTTGAGAGAAGGAAGAGAAGTACTGGATCTGCAGGGAGGAGAGGGAAGGGAAAAATATGCTGAATCAAGGGAATGAAGCGAGTAAAATATTTAACACAGTGGAGGGGTGGGTGGAGGGAGGGAGGAAAGAGAGAGTGAAAGGCACTTTGGTATAAAGAAGTAAGAGGGGAGAAGCTGGATGCAGGGAGATTTACGATAGAGGGGAGATGGTGGGCATGAATGGGAGCAGGGACACAAGCAAAGGGGACAGGGACACAAACAAAGGGGAACGCTTTATGGTTGTAAGTGTCCGTTCTTGCTGCACTTAGGCTGCATGTTAAGTTCAAACACCTGAATGTTAGGTTCTTTCAAACCCAATTATGCCAGTTCTATAATGGAAAGCAGGTCCTTTATAACAGTGGTTCCCAACCCTGTCCTGGAGGAACACCAGGCCAATTGGGTTTTCAGGCTAGCCCTAATGAATATGCATGAAGCAAATTTGCATGCCTATCACTTCCATCATATGCAAATCTCTCTCATGCATATTCATTAGGGCTAGCCTGAAAACTCGATTGGCCTGGTGTTCCTCCAGGACAGGGGTGGGAATCACTGCTTTATAAGACAAACTTCCAGGGATCCAAGATGGCCGCAGACCCTTCTGGCTGAGCAACACGCTGAAGAGTCTCACCTTTAACAACTTTCACATCGCTGCTCGAGATTTCTGCTTTCTCTTCATGCCGAAATGAAGAGGACTCAGTGCCGCTGGAGCCTTGCGGCAGTCCGGTGCAGCAGTGTTTGGCAACATTGAGGAGATTCTCCGACGTATGCAGGAGACACCCCGGGCGTCGGGGTTCCTGCTGGAGTCGCACCGGAGGAACGGAACGGATGTTAACTCATTGGGCTTAGAAACAACATTAAGCCCCGACGCCAGAGCACCTCCCCCTCCGCCTCAGATTACCAGCTCCCACGAGAGGAGGTGCTGTCGGAGCATGGGCAGTGCTCTCCCTCGGAGGCCACAGAGATCAGAGAGGGGAGAATGGAGACTAACTCTCGTTTTCAGGAATGTTTGGAAGAGACTGAGAGTCTAACAACTGAAGGGGTAATTTGGAACCAGAGGGAACATCAACTGGTGAGACTTCTCATTTTATTAATGCTTTTCATATTGAAAAACCCAGAGAGGTAACCCTGGACTCCCTTTGGGATCTGGTGGCAGATTTGGCAAAATCTGTGAAACCCCAACTGAGTCAGTTGGAAGAAAGACTTAAAGTTCAAGATGGGAAATTTAAAAGCTGAATTTGATGAATCTAAAAGTTCCCTAGAAAATATCCACCAGGAGTTAAAAGTTTCTAAACAGATTAGAGAAGCACTAATTAAAGATAACACCAATCTGAGAAGGAAGCTGGAATCTTTAGAAAATTCTTCTAGAAACAATAATCTCAGATTAATTAACTTTCCGAGGGTCGCAACAATATCACCAAGAGATATAGTGAAACGTTATATGATGGAAATATTGGAAATTTCCGAAGATATGTTGCCACCTCTCACGCAGGCTTATTACCTACCCATCAAAAGAGAGGAACAGCAGCGATTACAAGAAAAGGACCAGCAACCGTTAGATGTCACTGCAATATTGGAGCGTTCTGATATAGAAATGGTTATGCCAGCGACACTTTTGATTACAGTAGCCTTAGCACCAGATAAAAACTGGTTGCTCAGGCTTTTCTTCAAAAATAGACTTAAGAAATTTATGGGACTTAAAATATTGATTTTTCCAGATCTGGCTCGAGATACACAAAGAAGGAGACGTGAATTTCTTCTTTTAAAACCAGGGGTTATAGCTTTGGGGGCGACTTTTTATCTTCAACACCCTTGTAAATGTGTGATACAATATCATATGAAAAAATATGTTTTCTTTGATCCAAGCCAGCTGACAACATTCTTGTCTACAGCACCTCAGGTTTAAGGAGAAATAAGAGGATAATTGATTATTGTTAAACCTGTCTCAGCCTAAAGGGCCTATTTTCTTTTATATAACAATTTAGTTTGTTAATATTACCTTAATTTTCCGCTATGTATGCCTTGGAACCTTATTGTGGACTAGAGTTGAAGTTAAGCTATAATGATTTTCTTTGTAATAAGTTTGGGATGTAGAATGTTTATATTAGTGCTTTATTGGCTTATCTTTATTTTTCTGTACAAGTGATACTTGAATTGTAAATTGAAAACTATAAATAAAATAAAATAAAAAAATAAGACAGACTTCCTCCTGTACATTTCCTGGAGGCTCTCAGCCTGAGTAGTCATACTCATGCCCCACATAATCTCTTCCCCCCACCCTCACACAAGCATCCTGTTCCCTTACCCAGTAAGAGTAGGGTCTCATAATTCTCCTTCATCACTTCCCTATAAAGTGCCTTCTGCCCTTCATCTAAATACTCCCATTCTTCCTGAGAGAAATAGATGGCTATGTCCTCAAACGTCACTGGCACCTGAAATACAAATAAAAAATATGTATCACCTTCTATCTCATCATCAGAAAACAACCAAGCAATGGGACTCAGCAGAGAAGGGATTTATTCTCGTTTTATGGTGAATTATTGCAAACGTATTGCTATTACAGACTTGCTTTTCATTTAATTTTTCTACCTCGGAACCATGACAGAGTAAGCTTGTTCTAACATACTCAAGATCAAGGGTAGGCCAGTATGGGCATGCCTGTTTTGCCACCCCCCCTCCCCTCCCTTCCTGCATAGTAGAGGTCTACTCTATAACAGAAACTATAGAGCTTATTTTCAAAAAAGAAAGGTGTCCAAAAGACAGCATAAACCAGCATTTGGATGTCTTACTAGTCAAAACAGACTTTCTAGATGTCTTTTTATTCACTTTTTCTCCAGTGCATCCAAATCTTAAGGGGTGTGTTAGAGGTGTGTTTTGGGTGGGCTTAGGGATAATCAAACTTTTAACAAAATATCCAGGGCAGCATTTAGACATTTTAAGGATCAAAAAAAGTACCCAAACTGACTAGATGACCAACTGGAGGGATTATGGCATGACCGCCCCCCCCCTCACTCCTCCAGTGGTCACCAACCTCCTCCCACCATTCAACTATGTAAAAAAAACCAGCACTTTCCAGCCTGTCTCACAGATTCAAATGGCTCATATACATCTCAATAGCAGAGCAGAGAGGCATTCTAAGGGCACCAATTCAGTCTACTCTTATACTGGCCTTATCAAACTACCTGGCCTAGTGGTAGAGCCACTGCCTCTATGCTCAGAGGTTGTGGGATCAAATCTCTGAATTGTTCCCTGTGACCCTGGGCAAGTCAGTTAACCACTACCACTACTCTCCACTTTGAATATGTAACTATAAGAAGGATGGATGTCACACTTCAAGTTAAAACTAAACACTTTGCATTGAATTCTTTCTAGCCACCTCTACCAACTGAACCTTGGATGCCCTAACTCAGATGAAATACCTTTCCCATCACCCCCTCGACAAATTCAAAACCAAACTAAAAACTTTTTTTATTTCAAGATGCATACCAAAATTCTGGATAAGATCTTTTTTTTCTTCCAATTTTTAATTGTTCAAAACAACCTTTTCATTCTCTCCCTTCCCCTTCTCACCTCCCTTTTATTTTTATTTTGACTTCGATGTAATTTTGAATCTTCCCCTCCCCCAGTGCCTATTGTACCTACTTTGTCCATATCTTTGTCTGGTTTTATGTTCCCTTACTTTTATTTTTATTATTGCATTTTTTTTTTTAATCTCTAATTTTAGGAATTGTAAACTGTCCAGATATTTCTTTCATGGTCGGTATATCAAATTGTAAATAAACTTGGAATCCTGGGAGTTCACCTTGATAGACAGCTTCCTATGACAACTCAAGTGGACCAAGTCATATGCAAAGGCTTCTGCATGATTTGGAAACTAAGATTCATAAGAAAATTCTTTGAACTTGCACCTTTCCGATTACTAGTTCAATCGCTAGTGTTAAGAATCCTAGACTACTGCAATATGTCATATCTAGCAGGACAACGCAGGCATTTCCAGAAACTAAGTATCATCAAAAACTCCACAGTAAGACTAACCTGAAAAATTTGGGTGGGTTTTGGAGGTCTCACCATACAATATAAGCAGGTTATAGTGACATATATACCTTGGACGTTTTGTGTGACATTTACTACAGTACATCCTAGAGTGCCCCACTGCTGTGCTCAGCAGTCTGTGAACAGTTTGCTAAGAATGCTGGCTGCTTGAACGTCTGAAAAGCTTGCTTTTGTGGTTTTTCATGTAGACATCTTTATATTCGAGAATAGCCAAAAAAGATAAACATACTAAGGGCCAAAACATCTACATAAAAGTCAGTGTTCTCCCTAGAAATTTTTTGCAGCCGGGTGACATGAAAAAATAGCCAGGTGGGATGGGGGAAATTTGGTGGTGAGGAAAATTAAACGTGCGTTATTTTTATTAGTTAATTATTATTAATTATTTTCCAATGCTCAATACAACTTCCTTTTTTAAAGTCTGAGACTTAAGACAGTGTTCCAGTAGCATTTAAGCCACCCTTGAAAAAAAGTAATCAGATCCATTTATTCCGAATAACTAATGACCAGTATCAAACCTTCCGTTTCTTTCAAAACTACCATACTTGAGAGAGTGGTATTCAACCAACTTCAAACTCATGTTGAATCAGTTAATGCTTTGCATCCACGGCAATCTGGTTTTTATTTAAGACATAGCACAGAGACTGTAGTTCCTGCCTTAGGGCTCCTTATACAAAGCTGCGATAGCAATTCTGCCACAGCAAATGCACTGAAGCCCATTGGAATTGAATGGACTTTGGAGCATTTGCTAGGGGAGAATCACTACTGTGGTTTTGTTAAAGGGGCCCTTACTGAGTGAACTCCATAGTCACCCAGACCAATGTTTCTCAACTTGTTCAAGCCAAGTAACCCCTAAGTCTAACAAATACCAGCCCAAGCTCTGCCCCTGACCCCACCCTCATTATAACAGTACTAACTGTAATGCAATTTCCATTCATTTTTCATGTACATACAATATCTTATTCATAATGGTAACCACAAAATTAAAAACCCCCCACAAAGCACACTGTATGCAGAGAAAATGTTAATTACCATTTACCATATATACTCTAATATAAACCAGGATTTTTGGGCCAAAAAATTGGCCCAAAAATGGGGGTCCCGGTTTATATTCGGGTCATCCCCCAGTGACCACCCAAAACCCTCCCGGACTTCTTGCAGGCCTGCCTTAGACTGGGACAGGAGGGATCCCTCTGTCTCCTGCCCTGGCCAACACTAACAATTACCACCCTCCCTCGCATACCTGTGTGTTCCCTGGTGGTCCAGCGTATATCACGCGCTGAAATCCTCAAGAAGATTGTCAAAGTAAGCAGCCAGCAGCGTACCCAGGCTGGCACGCAGCAGCGAGCTTTTTGTGCTGCCAACCGGCCCTGCACCGCTCCTTGATAGGCTGCCGCAAGTTCTTGCAGGATTCACAGTTCTCGCAGCAGCCTATCAAAGAGCGGCTGCGTGCCGGCCTGGGTGCGCCGCTAGCTGCTTACCTTGACAATCTTCTTTAGAATTTCAGGGCAGGATATACGCTGGACCACCAGATTTCAGGGCGGGATACACGCTACACCACCAGGGTACACACAGGTACGCGAGGAAGGGAAGGAAGGAGGGCGGTAATTGCTAGTGTTGGCTGGGGCAGGAGATGGGAGGGATCCCTCCTGTCCCAGCCTACCACTAGGGTGGTTTACGTTAAGGTGAATGGTTAGCCTGCTGGCTGGGTTAGAGGGCAGTACGGGACAATCAAGCCATTGTGATGAGGTTGGCTCTTTTTAGGGGGCAGAGGGTACAGGGAAGGAAGGTGGGACAGAGTTCAGAGCCTGGCAGGGAGGGGGGTCTTGGTTCATAGCCTGGTAAGGAATGGGACTGAGTGCAGGGCAGGGAGGGAAGGGGTCTGGCAGGGAGGGGGGCTGAATGCAGAACCTTGCAGGGGAGGGTGTGATGGAGGGGACACTGGGTGCAGGTCCTGGCAAGGCTTGACACTTGAATATTAAGCCCCCGACATATATTCGAGTCAACCATTTTTCCTCCTTTTTAGGGGAAAAAATGGGGGTCTCGGCTTATATTTGGATCGACTTATATTCGAGTATATACAGTATATTTGTTTTATTTTTCAAAGAGGTCAAGGCAGATTACTTTAAAATATGCAATGTCACCTCAGTAACAACTAAAGAAAAATACACAAATATAGTGCAAAATAAAAACAGCAGATTATAAATTCTCAACACTGATATATTTTGATCACTAAATTGAAAATAAAATCATTTTTCCTACCTTTGTTGTCTGGTGATTTAATTAGTCTCTGGTTGGACTTCCTTCTGACTGTACATCCAACATTTTTTTTCTTTCTGCCTCCTGCACGGTTCCTCTCGTCTGGACCTCATTCCCTTCCCCAACCATCTCTCTCTCTGACCCTCCATGAGTCCAACTTTTCTTCCTCTCTCCTCCACCCCTATTGGCAACATGTCTCTCTCTCTCTCCCTCCTCTGTTTTGATCTTGCATCTCTCTGTTCTTCTTCAGGGTCTCTCCCCCTCTGTCTCTTCTGTCTGCGCCTCCTATAGTCCAGTATCTACTTCCTGTCTTTCCTATTTGGTCCAGGTCTCTCTCTCTCTCTCTCTCTTCTGCTTACAACCCCCCCCCCACCCCTTTCTTCCTCAGGGTCTATCCCCCTCTGTCTTTTTTGTCTGCACCTCCCATAGTCCAGCATCTGCCTCCTGTCTTTCCCCTTTGGTCCAGGCTCTCTCTCTCTGTCTTCTGCTTACAACCCCCCTCCCCATATCTAGCATTTGTCCTCCTTTCTTCCAGGTCTTTTTCTGCCTCTCTCTCTCCTTCCTTCCTCCCTCCCTGGTCCAGAATCTTTCTACCTCTCTGCAGTCTCTTTCTCTCTCTTCCCTCTATACACCCTGAAGTCCAACATCTGCCACCTCCCCTTTGCTTCAGATTTCTCTCTCTCTCTTCCTTCTGTTAACATTTCAAGTCCTGCCACCTTTGTTCCAGGTCTTTCTGTCTTTCTCACATTCTTTGTCTTCCCCCTCCCCAGGGCCTGGCATCACTCTCTCCTCAGTTCAGGGTGTTTCCTCTCTCTACCCCCCTCTATTCCAGCATTGCTTTGTCTTTTGGTTAAAGTCTGCTTTCCTGCCCCTCCTCAAGGTCCTTTTCTGTCTCTCCCCCCACAGTGTCCAGATCCAGTGTCTCTATGGCAATCCCCATCCCATTGGGGCCCTTGCAACGGGAAGGGCCTTACCTCCGCTGCTTCCCGCACCCAGCGAGAGGTCATCTTCTGCATTGTGACAGCCGCTTGTTAAGGATCAACCTTTAAAGGTAATTACGGCAGCCTGCAGAGGATTGCTGGTGTTGTAGTGAACCTAACGGGCTGTCTGCGGCCTCTGCAGCACGTTCCCTCTGCCGTGGTCCTGCCCCTCCTCTGACATAAGGGGGCAGGGTCCACGGCAGAGGGAACGTGCTGCGGAGACCACCGGCAGCCTGCTAGGTTCACTACAGCACCAGCGATCCTCTGCAGGCTGCCATAATTACCTTTTAAAGGTGAGACTAGGGGAAACATGCAGGCCTTCAGCGAATTGGGCAGCGCTGGCGTCATACCACATAGGCAAGTCAGCTGTACAGACCTCGAAGCAGGGTCCTTGGTTCTGTTACAAAGGGAGTGTGGGTAGAGATGACCTGAGAGAAGGAGATGTAACAAGAGAAAATGCGGCATGGAACTTTTTTTTCAAAATGTTAATTACTCCTGGAGAGAACCCTCACCCTCCATCAGCATTGAAGGGTGCCTACAGCAGCTGCTGGTGCTGTGGCAAAGAAGGGGGAAGGCGGTTGCCGGGTTCCATCAAAGCAGAGGTGCAGGGAAGGAGGAAAGGGGAGGGCAAGAAGAGGTGATTGCAGGCAGCATCTTGAGGTCTCTTTTCATCAAGCGAACCAGATGCTTCTTTCTCTACTCTAAAAGGCCAAACAATTTTACTAGTTTAGAATAGAATCTGCGGCGCCAAAGGGAACTGTTTCTTAGAATTTCCATTTTTATTTTGAAGAAATTGCTAAAAAAAAAAAAAACCCCCACGCTTTTTGACATTTTATTTACAAGTGTATGTAGACATTCTTCAGGCCATATGGTTTGTACATCTATCTCAAGAAGAGAGCCGTGGCTTTTAAGTTTCCTTCCTGTTTCACTCAGGGTGGAACGTCAAAACTGCGTCAGTCATTTGCACGCCAACAATGGCGTGCCCTTCTCTCGGAAGCTTTGTTAGGTCCCTGGAGGTTCAGGCAGGCAAAGAAGCAGTAGCAGCAAGCCGCGAGCTTGCTTGTGGGGGGGTTGAAGGGGGGGACAGGACATATAGCTTTCTTTCTGTCTTTGCTTGACTATGAAGCAATGAGGAAAATGGTAAGGAATAAACTTAGGAACACTTCCAAGAAATGGAGGATGGTAGAACAGGCCTGGTCTTTTTTCAAGGACATGGTGAGCGAGGCGCAAAATCTTTACATCCCCAGATTCAGAAAGGGAAGCAAAAAGAGTCGAATAAAGGACCCGATATGGATGACTAAAATAGTGAAGGAAGCGATAAGTAATAAGAAAAATTCATTCAGGAGATGGAAAAAGGACAAAACTGAAGGAAACTGGATAGAGCACAGGAAGTATCAAAAAGAATGTCACCGTGTGGTTCGAAAAGCTAAAAGAGAGTATGAAGAGAAGTTAGCCAGGGAGACTCGTAATTTCAAACCGTTCTTCAGATATGTTAAAGGGAAACAGCCAGCTAGGGAGGAGGTGGGACCGCTGAATGATGGAGTCAGGAAGGGAGTAGTGAAGGAGGAGAAAGAAGTCGCGGAAAGACTGAACATGTTCTTTTCTTCTGTATTTACAAACGAAGACACAACCAACATACCGGAACCTGAGCAATTCTTCAATGGAAATCAAGCAGAAAAATTAACATTCATGGAAGTGAGCCTTGAAGATGTGCACAGGCAGATAGATAAACTAAAAATAGACAAATCTCCAGGTCCGGACGGAATCCATCCAAGGGTTCTGAAGGAACTAAAGGAGGAGATAGCAGAACTACTGCAGCAAATATGTAATCTATCCCTGAAAACAGGCGTGATCCCGGAGGATTGGAAGACGGCCAACATCACCCCCATCTTTAAAAAGGGATCAAGAGGTGACCCGGGAAACTACAGACCAGTGAGTCTGACCTCGGTTCCCGGAAAAATGGCGGAAGCACTGATAAAAGAAAGCATCGATGATCACTTGGAAAGAAACAAACTTCTTATAACCAGCCAACATGGTTTCTGCAGGGGGAGATCGTGCCTAACCAACTTACTACACTTCTTCGAAGGAATTAACAAACAGATGGACAGAGGTGACCCCATAGACATCATATACCTTGATTTCCAAAAAGCCTTTGACAAGGTGCCCCATGAACGATTACTCCGGAAACTGAAGAACCATGGGGTGGACGGAGACGTACATAGATGGATCAGAAACTGGTTGGCAGGTAGGAAACAAAGGGTAGGGTTGAAGGGACACTACTCTGACTGGAGGAGGGTCACGAGTGGTGTTCCGCAGGGCTCGGTGCTCGTGCCGCTGTTATTTAATATATTCATAAATGATCTAGAAACAGGGACGAAGTGTGAGATAATAAAATTTGCAGATGACACCAAACTATTTAGGGAAGCTCGGACTAAAGAGGACTGAGGAATTGCAAAGGGACTTGAACAAACTAGGAGAATGGGCGACAAAATGGCAAATGAAGTTCAACGTTGAGAAATGTAAAGTATTGCATGTGGGTAGCAGAAACCCGAGGTACAACTATACGATGGGAGGGATGTCATTGAATGAGAGTACCCAAGAGAATGACTTGGGGGTAATGGTGGACAGGTCAATGAAGCCGACTGCACAGTGCGCAGCGGCCGCTAAGAGAGCGAATAGAATGCTAGGTATAATCAAGAAGGGTATTACAGCCAGGACGAAAGAAGTTATCCTGCCGCTGTATCGGGCGATGGTGCGCCCACACCTGGAATACTGTGTCCAGTTTTGGTCGCCATACCTTAAGAAGGATATGGCGTTAATCGAGAGAGTTCAGAGAAGAGCGACACGTCTGATAAAAGGGATGGAAAACCTTTCATACGCTGAGAGATTGGAGAAACTGGTCTCTTTTCCCTGGAGAAGAGGAGACTTAGAGGGGATATGATAGAGACTTATAAGATCATGAGGAGCATAGAGAGAGTAGAGAGGGACAGATTCTTCAAACTTTCAAAAAATAAAAGAACAAGAGGCCATTCGGAAAAGTTGAAAGGGGACAGATTCAATACAAATGCCAGGAAGTTCTTCTTTACCCAACGTGTGGTGGACACTTGGAATGCGCTTCCAGAGGACGTTATAGGGCAGAATACAGTACTGGGATTTAAGAGAGGATTGGACATTTTTCTGCTGGAAAAGGGAATAGAAGGGTATAAATAGAGGATTACTGCTCAGGTCCTGGACCTGTTGGGCCGCCACGTAAGCGGACTGCGGGGCAAGATGGACCTCAGGTCTGACCCAGCAGAGGCATTGCTTATGTTCTTATGTTCTTATGATGAGGTAGGGAAAGAGGCGGATGGTTGGTGATGGAATGTCCGCAGGTTTTTAAGTGTGCTGGGGGATTCCTTTCTGCTTAGTCTATCTAGTCAGAAATCGGCTGGTGAGGCGCGCGCAGCAACGAGGGTTGGGTATAGGGAAGGCAAGATGAACTCTGCTCAGCAAATTACCCATCCTCAGCCAGGCTGCAGAGGGGGTTAAAAACAAACAAAAACGTATCATAAATATTATTGAGCAAATCGCACAGAGCTCACGCAGCCAGCACCTTCTTTTAACACAATCTGGAAACTAATCTCGTTTGCTCCAGCTGAGTGTCATGTATGTAATGCGGAGGACGTGCTAAGGTTGTGTATATTTGTATATGCATGTAGGTGAGTGTTTCACATGCTATCTGAGCTGGGGGCGCCTATTAGGCAGCAGTAGGACGTGCTGCGGTAGGCAGGCGAGCAGATTTCCTCATCCCGAAAGTCTGCGTTGTGGGGAAAAAAAAGTTACTCCTGAGGGGAAGCGTGTCATTGGAGGAAGGCAGCCGGGCGGCTCACCTAAATTAGCCGGGAGAACACTGTAGTCATTAAAAAAAACAACAAACAAACAGAAAAAAGATAGACATCTTGTAGTTTTGAAAATGAACATTTTCTCTACTGGATTTCTAGACATCTTTCTAAAAATGTCCAAACTCCGTACAAAAATTAAGAATAGTGCAAAACACTGCAGTTCGCTTAATCTTCGGACTGAGGAAAAAAGATCATATTAGCCCCTACCAGTGTTCCCGCTAAGGTGCGTTGGTCTGCGCGCGCGCACAAAATATTACATCGCAGCGCAAAGTTTCTCTTCACAGCGCACACACGCGTCGCAAAGGTAAGGGGAGGTAAGGTAAGGGGACGCATTGGGGGGATTGCACTTCCCCACAATTGCCATGCTTCGGTTCCTCTTCTTCCTTCCTTCCTCCCCCCCCCCCCGCCCGCGGGACCCTGCGGCACCATCAACTCTTACTCCCTCTAATGTCGGCCCTGCAGCTCCAGACTTCCTCGCACCTTCTCCCCTCCCCCTTTGGATCGCTATTATTTTAAATGTTATAGCCGCGGAGCTGTATCCATCAGTGGAGATGTCTAACCTCGGCCTGCCCCGGAACTCTTACTGCAACAGTGACTTCCTGTTCCTGCCTAGACGGGCGGCTGCTGCAGTAAGAGTTCCGGGGCAGGCCGAGGTTAGACATCTCCACTGATGGATACAGCTCCGCGGCTATAACATTTAAAATAATAGCGATCCAAAGGGGGAGGGGAGAAGGTGCGAGGAAGTCTGGAGCTGCAGGGCCGACATTAGAGGGAGTAAGAGTTGATGGTGCCGCAGGGTCCCGCGGGGGGGGGGGGGGAGGAAGGAAGGAAGAAGAGGAACCGAAGCATGGCAATTGTGGGGAAGTGCAGAGCTGCAGGGAAGAGTGTTGCGGTACCCAGCTGGAGGGAGAAGGAAGATGAGGGAGGGAATTAAAGGAGATGCCAGGGCTTGGAGCGTAGGAGGAAGGTATGCCAGTCTAAGGGAAAAGGAAGGGGGAGATGTGAGAGCATGGAGGGGGAGCGAAAGATGGAAGAAAAGGAAAGGAGAGAGATGCCAGAGAATCAGGGAAGGGGAGATACCAGACTATGAGGAGAGGTGTGGGAGAGGGAAGGCGAGGAGAGAGATGCCAGACCAATGGGGTGAAAGGAGAGATGGAAGGGGGAGGCATACAGTTTCTGGAAGGGGCATAGAAGGAGAGAAGATGCCATATAGGGGAAGAGAGACGGCAGACAGTGAATGGAAGGAAGAGAGTTACAAGAAGATGAGGAAAGGAGAAACCACAGAAGACAAAGGTAGAAAAAAATTTCTATTTATTTATTGCTTTAGGAGACATGTGTCACTGTTTCTGTGAAGCATTGTATGCAGAGTCCAGCTTCTTGCTGGTTCAATTTAACCTTTGTCTATGTATTTTTATTTTATCCCCCCTTTTACAAAACTGTGAAGCGTTTTTAGCACCAGCCTTGGTGGTAGCAGCTCTGATGCTCAGAATTTTATGAGCATCAGAGCTGTTACCTCCGTAGCTAAAATCCACACTACAGTTTTGTAAAAGAGGGAGGGGTTAGTTTGTGATTACATATTCCTTACTAGGCGAAGGTGTTTTCTGTGTTCTGTGTGTTCGAAAGACATGGTTTTCTGTTAGGATTGACGGTGTAGGATTGATCTGTGCTGGTCTGGCTTGTTTAGTTTTACAATGGGTGTATTGATGTACTGCTCACTGCAATATGTAAGATGCTGCCTTTTCCTAGGTACTCATGTGTGACGTGTGGTTTGTTACTAAAAATCATGTTTTTCTTACAGATGGGGGGGGGGTGCCAAAAAATGATGGGCCCCGGATGTTACATATGCTAGGTACGCCACTGTATGTAAAGATACCAGAAAGCTGGCGTAGCAAAAACTTCTAAGTTTTGAGTATTTAACCCTCCCACAATCTCACGGGCACTCGTTTCAAGTTTATTGAGATTTTGATTTAAACGCAATATCAAATATTTTCAATGCGTATAACAAAAATTAATTTGGGGAAATAAATAAAACCATTTGAACCAGTGTTCCCGCTAAGCTGCGCTGGCGTGCGCTGGCGCACAAAATATTACATCGCAGCGCACACGTTTCTCGTCACAGCGCACGATCGGAAGAGGCGTACGGCAGATGGCAGGGCGGCGAGAGGAGAATCGGGCGAGTTGGCTCATAACTTGCTGGCGCCCGATATTTTTGGCTCACGGTGAAAAAAGTTTGCTCACAACACCCGCCCGCTTAGAGGGAACACTGGCCCCTACTACAAAAAATTGCACTGGTTGCCAATGGAGGCGCGAATACTATTCAAATTTGCATGTATCTGTTTCAAACAAGTCTGGGGACTAGCACCTTCCTACCCGCTAACACACTTAACACTACACAACCCCACACGAACAACAGAACAGAAACAGAAACATCTTTACATACCCAAAGATCACAGGCTGCAAATACAAATCCTTCCTGGACAGAACCTTCATGTTCCAAGCAAGCAGACAGCAATCCTAGCTGGGAAACTACATTAATAGAGCCAGACAGACCTACGGCGCATACTGAAAATCAATTAAAACCATTCTATTTGACAAATTCATCACCTAAACAAATGACCTTTTCTCACTATGATATTTCCCTTCACAAACCTGATGTAATTTCTCATGTAACTCCAATGCCTCATGTAACACTTCTCATATGCAGTTAGGGAAAAGAAGGACTCATTTAAAAAATAGAAACGCGAGAAAACAACCGAGGCTTGGAACAGTCACAAAGACGACCAGAAGAAGTGCCACAAGGCGGTGAGAGAAGCCAAAAGGGCCTATGAGGAAAGATAGCCCAAGAGGCCAAAAACTTCAAACCCTTTTTTAGATATGTTAAAGGGAAGAAACCTGCAAAGGAGACAGTGGGCCCCCTCGACGACCAAGGAAGAAAAGGATACATCAAAGAGGACAAACAGATTGCAGACAGATTAAATTCCTTCTTTGCTTCTGTCTTTACCAAGGAAGATGCCACATCAATACCCGAAACAGTGAAAGTTTTCAAGGGGGAAATAGAGGAGAGCCTCACCACAGTGAAGGTGGATCTGGACCAGATATACTATCAGACTGACAAACTAAAAAGTGACAAATCCCCTGGCCCAGATGGAATTCACCCGAGAGTATTAAAGGAAATAAAGGTGGAAATCGGAGAACTACTGCAATCCCTCGCTAACATGTCAATTAGAACCGGACGGATACCAGAAGACTGGAAGATAGCGAACGTCATCCCAATCTTCAAAAAAGGATCAAGGGGAGAACCTGGAAACTATAGACCTGTGAGTCTCACATCGGTCCCTGGGAAAATGGTTGAGGCTTTGATTAAAGACAGCATAGTACAGCATCTGGATAACCATGACCTACTGAGAGATAGTCTGCATGGCTTCAGGAAAGGGAAGTCATGCTTGACAAACTTACTTCAGTTTTTCGAGGGAGTGAACAAACAAGTCGATAGCGGAGAACCGGTGGACATAATATACTTGGACTTCCAGAAAGCGTTTGACAAAGTACCTCATGTGAGACTCCTCAAAAAACTACAAAGTCATGGAATAGAAGGGGATATACAAAGATGGATAGGAAAATGGCTGGAAAACAGAAGACAGAGAGTGGGCATAAATGGGAAGTACTCAGACTGGAAGAAAGTAACTAGCGGTGTGCCTCAGGGCTCGGTTCTTGGGCCTATCTTATTCAATATTTTTGTAAATGACCTGGAAGAAGAAACGACCAGTGTTATCAAGTTTGCAGATGACACAAAGCTATGTCGGGCAATCAGATCACAAAAAGACAGCGAGGAACTCCAGAGAGATTTGAAGCAACTTGAGAGATGGGCAGAAAATTGACAGATGAGTTTTAATGTAGAAAAATGCAAAGTGATGCACCTGGGCAGCAAAAACAAGGAGCATGAGTATAAACTGTTAGGTATAACATTGGGGAAGAGCGAACAAGAGGAAGACCTGGGGGTACTGATAGATAGGACCCTGAAGCCGTCGGCTCAATGTGCAGCGGCGGCAAAGAAAGCAAACAGGATGTTAGGCATGATAAAGAAGGGAATCACGAGTAGATCAAGGGAGGTCATAATGCCGTGTGTCCAACACTGGTCTCCATACCTGAAGAAGGATATAACACTGCTGGAGAGGGTGCAGAGGTGAGCGACTTGAGCTACAAAGATCGCCTCAGAAAACTGGGATTATTCACCCTTGAAAAGAGAAGACTGAGAGGGGATCTGATAGAGACTTTTAAATTGCTAAAAGGAATCGACAAAATGGAGCAAGCTCACTCACCAGCAGGGGAAAAGGATGGTGAGCAAGTATCAGCGTTATTCACATTGGCAAATGCGACCCAGACTCGGACCAGAGGTCATGGCCTGAAGCTGAGAGGGGACACGGCCAGGACAAATGTCAGAAAGTTCTGCTTCACACAGTGAGTGGTGAACGCCTGGAGCTCTCTCCCGAAAGAGATGGTGGAGGAAAACCACCATTCTAGGATTTAAGGGAAAATTGTACGCACATCTTCTTGCAGGACACGTTGAGGGATACGAGTGACTAATGTATTCGCCAGGGTACGCCTGGCTGAGCCGCCGCGTGTGCAGATCGCCGGACTGGATGGACCCCAGGTCTGATCCGATGTAGGCATTTCTTATGTTCTTATATAACCCCAATTTTTATGTAACTTTTCCCCTCTTGCATTCTGAAATTCGCTGATTGTCCAGCCTTCTTTCAATGTGAACCTCCTAGAAGTCTTTCGACTATGGCGGTATAAAAAAATAAAGTTATTATTATTATTATTGAAAATGCCCCTCCAAGCATCTAGATTCCAATATACAAGCGCAGTATAACCAGATATCGGCGTGACTAATGTTTAAGTGCCCTTGTGCTACATGGTAGGCAGAAACATAGAAACATGATGGCAGATAAAGGCCAAATGGCCCATCTAGTCTGCCCATCCACAGTAACCATTATCTCCTTCTCTGTCTCAGAGATCCCACGTGCCTATCCCACACCTTCTTGAATTCAGATACAGACTCTGTCTCCATCAGTTCTTCTGGGAGACTGTTCCACGCATCTACCACTCTTTCTGTAAAAAAAAGTATTTCCTTTGATTACTCCAGAGCCTATCACCTCTTAACTTCATCATATGTCCTCTCATTCCAGAGCTTCCTTTCAAATGAAAGACACTTGACTCGTGTGCATTTACGCCACGTAGATATTTAAATGTCTCTATCATATCTCACCTCTCCTGCCTTTCCAGTATATATATTGAAATCTTTAAGTCTGTCCCTATACATCTTATATTGAAGACCACACACCATTTTAGTAGCCTTCCTCTGGACCAACTCCATCCTTTTTATATCTTTTTGAAGATGCGGTTTCAAGAATTGTACACAATATTCTAAATAAGGTCTCACCAGAATCTTATACAGGGGCATCAATACCTCCTTTTTCCTTCTGGCCATATTTATTTATTTAAGTATTTATATACCACTTATAGCCTAAGTGGTTTACATTCAGGTACTCAAGCATTTTTCTTATCTGTTCTGGTGGGCTCACACTCTATCTTAATGTACCTGGGGAAATGCGGGATTAAGTGACTTGCAGGATGGGATTTGAAACCACAACCTCAGGGTACTGAGGCTATGGCTCTAACCACTGCGCCACAAACTTCTTCCTATGCACCCTATTAACCTTTTAGCTTTCACCGTCACCTTTTCAACCTGTTTGGCCACTTTAAGATCATTACATACAATTACACCCAAGTCCCGCTCTTCTGTCATGCACAAAAATTCTTCACCCCCTAAACTGTACTGTTCCTTCGGGTTTTTGCAGCCCAAATGCATGACCTTGCATTTCTTAGCATTAAATTTTAGCTGCCAAATTTCAGACCATTCTTCAAGCTTCGCTAGGTCTTTCTTCATGTCATTCACACCATCCGGGGTGTCCACTCTATTGCAGATTTTGGTATCTTCTGCAAAGAGGCAAATCTTATCTGACAGCCTTTCAGCAATATCGCTTATAAAAATGTTAAAAAGAACAGGAGTCTATTCCTAAATGGAAACAGGAGTCTAGATTCCACAATAGAATACTAGTGTAACCTGGTATCAGAGTGCCTAACTTTTAGGTGCCAAGGGAACCTAGGCAACTAAATTCTGTTATATAATACTAATGAAAGCTGGTATAGGCATGCCTAACTTTTACTGTAGATGTCCCTCATGCTGCATGGTAGGTGTCTATTATAATACCAGTATTGGCATACCTAACATTTTATTTATTTATTTGGTTTTATATCCTGACCTCCCCAGGCATCTAGATTCCAATAATATTATTATTTGGTATCAGTGTACCTAACCTTTAGGTGCCCCCATGCTTCATGAATGGTGTGTCTATTTATAATGGAACCTAGGCATATAGATTCCATTACAGAATACTATTATAACTTGGAATCAGTATGCTTAACATTTAAGTACCTCCTTGCTGCATGGTAGAGAAAGATTGGGCTTTTACCTTTGCTAAACTTCTTTCTTGTAAATCCACACTCTATTCCTGGACAAGTGGGTGGTGATATTCCTTGTAGGATGCCTCGTTTACATATTTTTGATCCTCCCCCTCTTACCTCAGGACTGCCCTCTGACTTCTAATTGGTACAAAAGCAGACAGCCAAACCTGTATAAGACATAGAAAGGGGAGGGGTAAGGGAATACTCCCTGAGACACAAGTCTAATCTGCTCATAATAACATCAATAAACATCAGAGCAGTCAATCAGAAATTTAAAAACATTGTAAACAAGAAAACAGTGCAAATACGGAGACTCAGCCTGCCCTGCACTAAGTGTGAGGTGCAGTAATTAAGGACCCCACTCCCAGAGCAAAGTACACAAAATTTTGAGGGCATTATTCTTGACAAAGACTGGTCAAAGAATCAGTAGACCAATTTACCGGTACTTATTGTCAAATATGTTTTATTGAGCTCAACAATAAACAGTACAAAAACACAGGGAAATTCAGAAATCAAGCTAGCATTTTGTCAACATAAAACAGTACACTAGGCTGCCACCCCGACCCACTCAACCCCACTATCCCCCTGTGTGCCCCAAGATTGATAAGAAAATGAAACTGGCCAGAAACAAGTAACATGAAACCACCAAACAGCATGGCGAACTCAGAATAAATGCAGTGTATAACCCCTCCAACCCACCTCAATCCCCAGTCCTCCGTCAAGCCCAGTCCTAAATACCCAAGCTAGAAATGAAAGCAAATATATTCAGAGCAAGCAATATGTGCAGAAATGAGTCCAAACAACAAATCAACAGTTCAGGAGGCGGTTGCGTGCTCCAAAAAGGTTCCTATGTATGTTGGAAAGTACGTCCAGGTAAAGAAAAGTTCTGTACATCGCGACATTCCCACATCAGTAGGGTGATGAGACGACATCACCAGAGTGAATAGTCAGGGCCCTCCACCTCCAGCCACTTGAGCAGAATACACTTGAAGGCTATCACTACAGTCCACCGGAGAAATGTAGCAGTCCCCGGTCTGCGAGGGGAAAAATGTAGGGGAACACCAAAAAGAAACAAGGGAGAACATTGGATAGCAACAGTCCAAATACTTTTAACAAAAAGAAAAATAGCTTCCCAAAAGGATTGGATAACAGGACAGGTCCAGAACATGTGACCCAACCCAGCTTCAGGATGCTTGGAACCCCGAAAGGTGAGCTCTTTTAGGAGAGATATACAAGCGTAAAACCAATTTATAATGTTGCTCCCAAAAGGTAGTTTATTTGCGAAAAGCAGGCAATTTGCGGATAGCACAGAGAACAACATAAGCAGGCAAGTCTACAGAAAGATCGCGAGCCCAAGCGTCCCTCAATGGTCAAGCAGGGGGGACTCATCCTTCAAGTGTCTATGATGAAATTTAAGAGGAACAGAAAGCTGAGATCCAATGGTGAAAACCGTAGACAATAGCTCCTGACAAGAAGCCATCAAATAACAGGGTGACAGAGAGGAAATGTAGTGATGAAGTTGCAGATAAGCAAAGCCATCCGTTCAGGGGAGATTAAATTCTAGACACAATGAGTCAAAAGACCATTGTCCTCCGCCACTTGAAACAGGTAATGAATCCTCCCTGCTCCCAACAGACAAAACTGGCCCTGTCCATCCCAGGTAGGAAATTCCCATTAAAGCGTAAAGGCAAGAAAGGAGAAACACTAGAACTAAGGGAGTGAAATTTACAAACCCATTGCCAAGCCTTCCGCAAAGGGTAATGTAAAATCGTAAGAGGAAGGAGCTCAGGCTGAGCTGAGGGCAAAGAATGAAGATAAGACACTAAAGTGTGTCTTGGTGAAACAAGAGAGCTCCAAAGAAGTATTAGTAAAATGGGCAGTACCCCCCCCAAAAAATCATTAATATGATCCATACCACAGC
This sequence comes from Geotrypetes seraphini, assembly GCF_902459505.1. Classification (NCBI taxonomy): domain Eukaryota; kingdom Metazoa; phylum Chordata; class Amphibia; order Gymnophiona; family Dermophiidae; genus Geotrypetes; species Geotrypetes seraphini. The sequence goes on along the minus strand of NC_047085.1, from coordinate 282,715,219 downwards.
TCACCGTCAAATGGCGAAGATTCAGTAAGGATAAAATTACCAGAACATCTTTACACCTAAATGGTCACAATTACCCAATAACAAAAACCATAAAAATACTAGGAGTCACATTAGACACCCGCCTGACCATGATCGAACACACAAACCTAGTGGCAAAAAAAGTGCTTTTATGCACTATGGAAATTGAAGACCATTAAAAATTATTTCGACCTTCTATCTTTTAGACTTCTGGTTCAGTCATTAGTCCTTTCCACATTAGACTACTGCAACATCATATATGTGGGTTTACCTAAAAAAAACTGTAAAAAAATTAAGAATAGTGCAGAACACGGCCGTCCGCTTAATATTCGGACTAAAGAAAAGTGAGCATGTTACTACAAACTGCTACACTGGTTACCAATGGAGGCGCGAATAATGTTCAAGTTCTCTTGCCTATGCTTTAAACTAGTGTGGGAAATGGACCCTACCTATCTCTTACCACATTTCGAGCTACACATTCCCAGTAGGACAACCAGAAACTCCAATCTTTTTGCCTACCCAAGGATCACTGATTGCAAATATAGGTCCATTATGGACAGAACTTTGAAGTCTCAAGCTAGCAAACAGCAGACCTGGCTAGGCAACTACATAAACAGAGCTAGGCTGACCTATGTCGCATTTCGGAAAGAAATTAAGATAGCACTATTCAAAAGATTTATCTCCTAATCAGTTACCAGTTCTAAACGATTAACTCCATGCTGATAACTTGAGAAATACATGTACTGTACTAACTGTATTGTATCGTAATGTATTTTACTAATTGTAATCTGTAATTCACTGACTGTACTGTATCATCCTCGCCATTTGTATTCTGTAATTCGATGACTGTCCAGCTCTCTTCACTGTGAACCGCCTAGAAGTATGTTGTATAAACTCACTCTGCCCAGAAGCAATAGCGGAAGTCCTTTCCATAACTGCAAACGAGTGACAAGCGCCTGAAACAAGGGCTCTACATTTAAATAATATAGTCGGGAGAGGTCGAGTGGAATGTGGACCCCCAGGTATTTCACCATTGACTCCACCCATCAGAGGGGAAAGGGACCCCTCCACGTCGTACGAACCGCAGGGCAAGAGGGAAGGACAACCGACTTGTCCAAATTAAGTGAAAGGCCGGAGTAAAACCTATACTCGGAAAGTAGATCCAACACAGCTGGTAAAGAAACCTCCGGCTGAGTAAAAATGAGAAACAAATCATCAGCGAAAGCCAAAGTCTTCAAGTCCACCCCTGCTATACGGAGACCCCGGACATCCTCGAATAAACGTAAGGAAAAAAGTAAAGGTTCCAGAGAAATGAGATAAAGTAAATGGGAAAGGGGCAGCCCTGTCTGGTGCCCCTGAGAATAGGAAAAGAGTCCATACGGGTACCATTAACCAACAAGGACGCTGAGGATTAGAATATAAGCAACGAATAGCTTGAAGGAAGAACCCCTGAAATCCGACAAACTCTAGGGTATGAAACAAAAGGACCAATGCACACTTTCAAAGTCTTTGGAAGCATCTAAACTAACAAATAAAGCAGGGATTTTGTGATATTAACAATGGGCAAGCGCAAATAGGACCTTCCGTACATTGCAAACCAACTGGCAGCCATGAACAAAACCAACTTGGTCTTCGTGAATTACAGTAGGAAGATAAGGGGCCAAACGGTCAGCCAACACATGGGAAAAAAGCTTGAAAAATTAATTTGTGCCAAAAGAAATTACTATTCCACCAAAATCTTAAAAGCAAAAAACCTTTCCATCCTCTATTCTATTTTGAAATCCATTGCCCCTATCTCTCAGAAAGAAGACAATAACCTCAAGATCAACCTAACAGCTCAAGACCTTGCCAACTATTTTTGCAACAAAATTAGCGATATATGGAAAAAATTTGACCATACTTTATCCGGAGATTCTACCGATATTTTAAATAATTGTCACTTACTTCTTGCTAAATGTTCCACTTTTAACCTTCCTTCATTAGCTGATATTGAACGTCTTTTTCAAAGAGTTAATTTAAAAGGTTCCCGATCAGAGATCATCCCTCCATTCATCTTTAAAAAATTTTTTCCTGCTTCGGCCCATTTATACACTCTCTTATTCTAAAGAGCCTTAACACTGGCTTATTACCACTGTCATGGAAAACTGCCACAATTTTTCCAATTATAAAGGATCATAAATCCAGCCCCAAGGATGCCTCAAATTATCGCCCTATCGCTAATATTCCATTCTTAGCCAAACTAACAGAAAGATTAGTATTTGATCAACTATCAGACTTCGTCAAATCAACCAATAAATTACATCCAAACCAGACAGGGTTCAGAAAAAAACCATAGTACTCACTGATTGGTCTGACCACAAATATATTTTACCACCTAGACCATCATAACTCCGTTATCCTCTTCTCCTTAGATCTGTCAGCAGCATTTGACACTATCGATCATGCCTTACTCCTTGATAGACTAAAATCTATAGGTGTCTAATCAAATACTAGAATGGTTTATCTCCTTTTATCTCTAATCATTCATCCGTTAGTTTCAATAACATGACATCAAAGTCTTATACTCTTAATTATGGTATTCCCCAAGGATCCTTTCTATCCCCATTATTGTTTAACATTTTTCTATCACCCCTATTAAGTCTATGTCAATCAATAGGCTTTACTACCTTCACATATGCCGATGACATTCAACTTTCACATCCTCTAAATCCAGAAAATGCAGAGGAAATACTTGAGATCAACAAAAAACTTGAGACAAGCAAAGACTGGCTTAATTTCAACACGCTAGCTCTAAATATACAAAAAATAAAAGCTTTACTTTTCCCATGGAAAAAGGGAATAAGCTTAAGTATTCCTTTCACTCTTGATAATATTCATCTGGACTTAGTACCATCTTTAAAAATACTGGGTATCATTATTGACGATAAATTCACCTATCATGAACACATAAGTAATACTGTTAAATTTTGCTTCTATAGGTTACGCATGATTCGTTTGATCTCTAAGTTTCTCGAGCTAAAATCACTAAACATTCTAATCCACTCCCTAATTATTGTTAAACTCGATTACTGCAATTCATTACTAATAAACATCACACAAAAAGAAAAGAAGCGACTTCAAATAATACAGAACACAGCCGTCAAACTCATTCATAACGGTAAAAAATATGATCATGTTACTCCTTTTCTGATCAACTCACACTGGCTTCCAATCAACCACCGTATCACCTTTAAAACATTACTCCTAGTATTTAAAACTCATTCAACCAATGAACCACAATTTATTAATAGAATGGTTATTCCTTATAATACATCACGTTCTCTTCGGTCTACTATCCAAAAGCTCATAGTAGTCCCCTCCCTGAAAGTTATCGGAACTCGACGACATGATATGTTTTCGGTGATGGCCCCGCAACTTTGGAACACTTTGCCTCAATATATAAGAGAGGAAAATGATCTTAGACATTTTAAAAATAACTTAAAAAGTTTTCTTTTTACAGATGCTTTTAATCTTTAAATTATACTCAAATCTTAAAGTAGTTACCCTCCAGGTTTATAATACTCCCTCCCTAATGTTTTTTCCATCTATGGTTCTTTTTTTTCAACTTTAAAGAATTGAATTGGAACTTTATTCCTCCATCCCTTGTGTATCGATTAGTTTGTTAGTCTGTCGGTCTAACCCATCATTTTTAAATTTTAAATAGTATGTCTAAATGTATGTTTATCTTTCTTTTATTGTAACTCACTTAGTAAATTTGAATAAGCGATTCATCAAATCAAAATAAAACTTGAAACTTGAGATCAACATTAATCAGGGATATCGGATCATCCGCTCCTTACCCGGTTTTAACAACAAGGTAATAAGCGCCTCGTTAGCATAACGGGGAAAAGATCCACGGGCAACAGCAGCGTTAAAGTATGCCAACAGAGGACCACATAGCTTAGGGGAGAGAAGTTTATAGAACTCATCAGAATAGCCAGCCGGTCCCGGGGCTTTCCCAGAGCGTAAGGCCTTAATGGCAGACTGCAATTCGCTCGTCTGGAACGGACAATTAAGAATAGTCACCACATCCTCCGAGAAGTGGGACATCCTGGACGAGTGAAGATAATCCTCCAAAAGCTCCGGGGAGGCATCATCCGGGGCACCATATAAGCATTCAAAGAAATCAGAAAGAACTGCAAACACCTCTGAGGTACGAGACACCCTACACCTCCCCCCGGAGTCCTAAGTGTCAAAATCAGCTGCCTACTAGTCGTAGTGTCAACCAGGCGTGCCAGCACACGCCCCAGCTTACTTTCAAACATTTGGAAGTGATGTTTATGATAAGCAACCCACCGCTGATAGCGAGAATGAAGCAAAGAGTTGAGAGCTCCCAGAGTAGACAAATATTGCTCCCTAGTCAACTCCGAAGGAGCAGCAGAGAAAGCCCACTTAGTAGCTCGCAGGGCCCGCTCCAATGTGAGAACACCATGGTGAATGCGTTTATTTTGAGCACAAAGAAAAGAGTTCAAGTGACCCCGAATCATCGACTTTGCGGCCTCCCAAAACAAGATAGGATCGTCCTGATGTTGAGCATTGTCATTCACATAGGCCTCCCACTGGGCCTGTAGAAAACGCCGAAACTCCACATCATGCTCAAGATAAAAGGGGAACCGCCAAGAAGGGGTTCAAAGGTACGCTGTATCCAAGTAAATATCAAGCCAGATGAGGGTGTGATCAGAAATACTAAGAGGACCAATCTCCGTCCGCACAACCAAGGAGAACAAACCCGGGGACACAAAAATATAGTCAATCCTAGACTAGGTATTTTGGGCCCTTGAGAGATGAGTAAAGTCCCGAACCTCCAGGTGTAAGAGACGCCACGGAACCACCACAGACATAGTAGCACAAAAATCAACAAGAAGGTGTCCTTTATAGTAGCACAAAAATCAACAAGAAGGTGTCCTTTAGCTCGTAATGGCGTAGCAACGGGTCCAGACTTATCACAGTCCGGGTCACTAACCAGATTGAAATCTCCAACCAAGAGGAGAGGATCACCAGAATAGCGCGAATATAAGTGAACTAGCTGTTGTAAAAAGGAAGATTCAGACAAATTCAGACCATAGACAACCAGCAACAAATAGCTCCGGTCCCCCAAAGTAATGTGCAGAAGATAACATACATCTAAGGACTTTACCAAAACCTGTACACCAAGCGGTGAAGACTTATGGACCAGCACCGCGATGCCCCCATGTCCCTTTGACGAGGATGCAAAATAAACCTCCCCCATCTAGGACCTTCGCAACTTAAGATGCTCAGCATCCGTCAGACGAGTTTCCAGCAGACAAGCTATGTCGGAATGATACCGTTGTAAAACAGTCAAAATTTTGGAGCACTTAATCGGCGAAGTGATGCCCACTACATTCCAAAAAGTGAGCCTAAAAGGGGTACTCATCTACAAGACAAGCGAAGAAAAGGCACAGAACAAAGAAACAGAAGAGAACCCCAGGAGCCCAGCCTCCCCCAGGGCCACAGTTACCAAAATATACACATTGTTGTGACTTACTAGAAAGGGATATAAGATCCCAACAAACCACACCCAAAAGTGATTGAAGGAGGACTGTTCCACCCCCTGCCCCAAACCCCCCACCCCCCAAAACCCGACTCTCTTCAACCCAATCCCCCCTCCTCCCACCCAACCCCTCCTCACAATCCCCCCTATGCTCCCCAACACCAACTTTCACCCCACCCCGCCCAGTGGGATGGAGCAACAGAGTCACTAATGATGTGAGCAGGGCCCTCACTCCCAATCTCCATGAAGAGTCGCTGATTACCAGCCACATGTCTAGCAAAATCAGGAGGCCACTGAGGAAGGGCCTGACTCTCCAGGCAAAGTGTCCAAATAGGCCTGCGCCGCCTCATCGGTAGCATAGCTCTTCCACCCGGCAGCCATCCTAATCTTCAAATGCGCCGGGTAAAGCAACATAAAACTCTGCTTGCGATCGAAGAGTGCAGACTCTGGAGAAATGCCATTGACGTTCTTGCAGAACAGGGGAGTAATCTTGAAAAAGTTGAACTGGAGCTCCTTCATAGGTGAGATTGTTGCATTTTTGCTTATAGTGCTGCATTAATTCCGCCTTATGGGCAGAATTGTGGACCTTTAGTATGGTGACTCAGGCGCGGGTGTGATCATCCGTGTGCCTACCAAGCTGATGCGCCCAATCGAGTCTCTCAGAAGCCCCATTCCAGCCGGTAGTGGTAATAATAATAATAATAACTTTTATTTTTGTATACCGCAACACCACAAACAGTTCAGAGCAGTTTACAATGTAAGAGAGACTGTACATACACAGCGAAGATACAATGCAAGGGAATGTAATATGCAGTTGAGCGCAGTTTACAATGCAGGGGACTGTACATATTCAGCATGGGTGTTTATACAGCGAAGAACAATGCAGATTTACAATGCAAGAGCCTGTACATTTATAGCGGAGATATTTATTCAGTGAAAATACAGTGCGAGCGACTTAAGAACAAGATATGATGCAAGAGATTGTATAATGCGGTTGAAGTGGATTACTATGCAAGGAGAGGTCGTAGAATTTGGTTATTTGGAGGGGAGGGGTTCGAGAAATTTATCAAAGAGGTAAGATTTGAGAGATTTCCTGAAGGAAGAGTACGATGGGGCAGATAAGATGAGGGTGGTCAGGCAATCTGTCCATCTGCCAGCTTGGAATGAGAGAGTTCTATTAAGGAATCTTTTGTGGGTGTATCCCTTTGGGGATGGGTAAGTAAACAAATAGGCATTGCGCGTTCGATTGGTGCCTGGTTCCAGGGTAGACAACCAGATGAGAGTCAGGAACTGCTTCAGATAAGCCGATCAAGCGCAGGTTGTCCCTTCACGAACAGTTCTCAAGGTCTTCAAGCTTGTCGGCGAAGCTGTTCTTTGAGGGAGACGAGATCCGCCGCAGACGCAGTATGTGTGTCCTCAACCATCGCTACTCGTGTCTCTAATTCACCGGTTCGTCAGGTTGTTTCGGTCAATAAAGTCTCCAGAGAAGAGAGTTGGCCTGACAATTGCTCGAACCGGGCATCCAAGGCTCACACCACCAACGCGGACAGAGCATCAATATGCACCTCCAATAGGGGAAGCATGGAACCTAAGTCCGCCACTGCCATCTTGAAATCAGGCCTCAAAGCTCTTGCCTCCCGATCTTTGGTGTTACGCGTTGTTTTGCCACTCATGACTGGGCTGCAGAACTGCACGAACTTGTCCATGCACCTCAACCAAAGTCAATGCTGACGGTGGAAATGCTGGGGGAGGCTAGGCAGGAACCTGGCGCCCCAAACCTCATGCAGAACAGATCCTGCTCGGCTCAGCACATCACGTGACTCTCCTTTACCGATACTTATTAAGGCAGCACTCTCAGGGCAAATTTCAGGAATAGAGAATGGATTTACAAGAAAGATGATTTGCAAAGGTAAGAACCTAATCTTGTATAATCCCACTCGATTCCTGGACAAGCGGGATATAACAGAGTAGTCCCTCAAATTCAGGGTGGGACTGATGAGCCTGCTGCCAGAACCAAGGATCCAAATGCGGAATCCCTCTTGGCCGCCACATCAATTCTATAAAACTTCATAAAGGTATGCAAAGAAGACCAAGTGGCCATTCCACAAATATGTGCCAGGGAGACCACGTGGAGAGCACATACTTACCAGCTCCAATGTGGCCGATGAAATCGCTATCCAAATCCATCTAGAAATGGAGGCCTTCATAGGTGGCCTGCCCAACCAACACAAACAGGCAATCCAACATATGAAATTAATTTGCATCTTCCAAGTACCGCAATAAGATTCTGCACACGTCCATCAATTTCAATACCCTGTCATGTGCTTTCAAACCAGAGGGCAAAAATGATAGCAACCTCACTTCTTCATTAAAAGGAAGGAACCGTGCATAGGATAACACTAGAGTCCGCATTCTGAAGAAAAGGACTCTGTAGGACAAAGCCTAAAGTTCGGACAAAGTTCGGACTCTGTAGGACAAAGCCTTCAGGTCAATGCAACAGCCACCAGAAAGACAGCCTTGATAGAAAGGTCTCTCAAAGAAGCCCGGTTCAACAGTTTGTAGGGAGGGCATGCCAGCGACCTGAGAACCAGGTTCAAATTCCAAGTCAAAACTGGCTGGGGCAAAGGGGGGCAAAGCTGCAATGCACCCTTTAAGAACCTAACCCCCATCTGGGTAAACAAGAGAGCCTCCCAGGGGCTTAAGTCCAAAGCAAGAAAGCCCCAGAAGGCTTTCTTGCTTTGGACCTAAAGCCACCTGCAAGACCAGTCACTAAACCTTCCTGTAGAGGCAAGAGCCAAGTTTGGGTCTATGCTCTTTCGAACACACCACTTATGACAATACTACAAAGCTTTAGCATATAGTCATCTTCATGCTGCGTAAGATGGCAGCTATGACTCCTGTCGAGTAGCTTGCCCAAGACGAGAGTGGCAGGAAAGCTTGAGATCCTGCTCCAGCTGATGAACCAGATCCACATAGCACATGCACCTCAGCCAATCTGGAACCATGAGAATCACCCGATCCCAGAAAGCCTTGAAGACGGCTTATCATGGACCATGGAAGAAAGACATAAAGAAGACCCTCCTTTGGCACCAGAAGCAACATGGTGTCCTATGCTTCCGGGTTCGCGACGACGGCACCATCAGGTTGAACATTGGGTGACTCTCTCTGGGACAGAAACTATTCCTCTGGATCCAGAGTTTGGTGGCTGAAATAATCCACTTGCATGTTGTCTACTCCCGCTAGGTGTGCTATGGAGAGTGCCTGAAGATGTTTTTCCCTCCATTGAAAGAGGAGTTGAGCCTCCTGCCACGGGGGTGTGCATCTGGTGCCCCCTTGATGACTGACATAGGCTACCACCCTTGCGTTGTTCGAGCCAACTGAAAAACCTGTCACCAAACCTTCCTGTAAAAAGGCAAGAACCAGCAGGATCGATGCAGAATTCGGCTCTGTGCTCTTTCGAACATACCACTCAAACCACCCTGTTCTGGAATGCACTCTCAAAGTACAGGAAATCCAGCTGAATCGCTCCAAGCGATTGAATCAACTACTCCTTCTCCGGAATGGACTGTCTGCACAAAGGGCCCCCCTCCCTTCAGCCAAAAGGACCGGCATCTGTCATCCCTCCTAGAGAGGGAGAGAGTATTCAACCACCATGTCAAACTGTGCCGTGCCTCTGGTGTCTTTGAGTGGGCACAAGTGAGCCCTCACCCAGGGACTACATCGATAGTCATGACTAGTATCCGCAAATATTGCCAGGCTGTCAGGGCAATTTCACATATCAACTGGTGAAGCTTCTCCTGATACAACTCAAGAACAAAAACCATTCTCAGCCTAGCCTCTGCAGCAACGGAATGACTTGGCAAACTGCTTGGTGTCCTTCAGACTCTGACTGAACCCTGATGAGGCAATTGTCCAGATATGGATGGACTAGGATCCCAAGTCTGCCTAGATGGGCTGCCATAACCACCATCACTTTGGTAAAAGTCCGAGGTGCTGTCGCAAGCCAGAAATACAAGGCTATAAAGTGGAACTGCCTGTGCAAGACATGGATCCTCAAGTTTGTTTATTTTGATTTCTAGCCCGTTGTCCCCGAAGCTCAGAACGGGTTACATCAGGACATTCACAATGCAGACATTATACAAAAGCGGGGACATGACAGGTCTTAAGAGAAGTGGGTACGATGCGAAAAAATTGTTGAAATTCCATAGAGACTAAGTTTGAGACTGGTCATTAAATACAGGGGCACAAAGGTGGGTTACAGAAAGGGGGAGTCAGTCTGTCATAGTCTGTTTAGATGAAAAGTATGGTCTTCACTGCTCTCCAGAATGTCATGAGCGTTTCCGGGCCGTTTCCATCTGGAGGGATTTTCCATGGGGTATGCGCAGTTGTCTTTCTGCGGTTAAGCGAAGGGGACAATTGGGGGTGTACTGGTATAGTTTGGAAGCTATGTATGTAGAGGTTATGTTGTTGAATCTTTTGTGAGCAATTACTAGAGCTTTGAAGATGCAGCATTTCCTAATAGCTAGCCAATATTCTACTTGGAGAGCTGAAGAGGTGGGGGTCACAGTAGTTGAGGCCCTATAGGAGTCAGATTGCTGCATTTTGGACCTGCTGAATCCGTTTGAGTTCCTTTGTGGTGATGCCGTGGAAGAGAGAGTTGCAATAGTGTAGTCTAGAAAGTACATAGGCGTGGATGAGCTGGGTTAAGTCGGGTTTGGAGAGGTAAGGCTTAACCCTTTGGAGTTGTTGTAGGTAATAGGAGGTGGAGACTACTCGTGAAATGTGGGCTGAGAGTGGCCATCCAGTATCACCCCGAAGCTGCGTACATGGTCCTTTGCTGTTAGGGAGGTTGATTTCCAGGTTAATGTCAGGCGAGTGCAGTTGGTGCTTCTCTTTCTGGTCCAGAGGAGTTCAGTTTTAGAAGCGTTCAGCTGGAGTTTGTTAGCTGTCCAGTTCCTTCTGTGCTCTGGAAAAATGGGAATAGGAAGATAGGCCTCCATCAGATCCAACCTCACAGTTTCCATTCTGAAATGAGGAACTTTGAGGACTGCATTGAGATCCAGGATTATTCTCCAGTCATTGGAGCCTCTCTTTGGCACAAACTAGTATATCAAACATCTGCCTAAGTCCGAGTCAGTCTTTGGAATGAGCTCTATTGCTGCTATATCCAGCAATCTCTGGACAGTGGCTCTGACTTTGGCTTCTTTTACTGGTCCTCCCTGCTGGAGAGTCCAGAAAAAGTTCTGTACCCGTCCCACAGAATATCCAGCCTCCAGGACACATCCAGGAACACCGAGAGCCTCCCTCTGATCTGTGGAGGGTTGGCCGAGGGCCTAGCGTCAAAACTGTTTCTTTGGGGTGGAAGCAGAGTGGGTGCCTAGCTCCCCCTAAGCTCCATTAGATAGATTGTGAGCCCACCGGGACAGATAGGGAAAACTGCTTGAGTACCTGAATAAATGCATGGAAACCGTTTAGAGCTCCCTTGGGAGAATGGTATATAACAGTGGTGCCCAATAGGCCGATCACGATCGCTCGGTAGATCGCCAAGGCAAAGTGAGTTGATCGCGGAGCCCATCCCGGGCTCTGTGATAGACTCACTTTGCCTTAGCGATCTACCGGGCCGATCAGCCTTCCTCTCCCCGACGTCAATTCTGCCATCGGAGAGGAAGTTCGGGCCAGCCAATCGCTGCCTGGCTGGGCCGGAACTTCCTCTCTGATGGCAGAATTGACATCGGGGAGAGGAATGCAGGTCGGCCCAACGCAGGGAAGCAGGGAGAGCTTGGGGTGGCGGTGGCTTTGGGGCCTGTTCTCCGATGGCAGCAACAGTGGCTTGGGGGAGGGCAGGGAGAAAGAAAGAAAGGGGGCAGGCAGGGAGACAAAAGGAAAGAACGGAAACAGAAATAAAGAAAGGGAGCATGAAGAGAGAAAAAAAAGAAAGGGAGGCAGGGAGAGAGGAAGGAAAGGTTGGGGGAGGGAATGAGGTCTGGAAGAGAGGAAGCATAAAGGCTGAAAGAAGACAAGAAAGATTGGATGCACAGTCAGAAGAAAAAAGTGCAACCAGAGACTCGTGAAATCACCAGACAACAAAGGTTGGAAAAATTATTTTATTTTAAATTTAGTGATCAAAATGTGTCTGAATTTATATCTGCTGTCTATATTTTACACTATGGTCCCCTTTTACTAAACCGCAATAGTGTTTTTTAGCGCAGGGAGCCTATGAGTGTCGAGAGCAGCACTGGGCATTCAGTGCAGCTCCCTGCACTAAAAACTGCTATCGTGGTTTAGTAAAAAGGGAGGGGATATTTGTCTATTTTTGTATGGTTGTTACTGAGGTGACAGTGCATAAAGTCATCTGTCTTGACCTCTTTGAAAAAACCCCGGAATAGAAATGATAATTAACATTTTCTATGCATACAGTGTGCTTTGTGTTTTTTTAAAAATTTTATTGTTGGTAGATCATTTTGACTTGGACATTTTAAAAGTAGCTTGCAAGCCGAAAAAGTGTGGGCACCCCTGGTATAGAAAATAAAATAAAATAGCTTCCCCAAACCTTCACTTGGAGCTCTGAGAGGATCTCTGACCCGAGGACGCTCCACATTATTGACGATATCTCCTAGAGCAGGGGTGTCAAACTCAATCACATCTAAAACAGATGTTGAAATCTAAAACAGAGGCTAAGTTGTGGGCCAGACACTGCCCATCTCCTTCCCAAACCCCGCCCCCATAATAGTACTAATTGTAACACCATTTTTTCCATTCATTTTTCATATATACACACAAAATAATCTTATTATCAACACAAAATGGGTTAACCACAAAATTAAACTACACAGGCGCAGGCTTGCCATAAACGTTTCTATACTTCATTAGAATCTGTCTTCCATCACGACTACACACATGAAATCCTAATAGCCATTGATGTTCCACGTGTTCAAACCTGGGGGAAGGGGAGAGGGGCTTCATTAGAAGAATGAGGGTCTTTCTCAGGTACCTGTGCTCTTATGTCTTGTGCCATGGGAGATGAAGTAAGTTCTGAGAGTATGTCCAAAGGTGATCAGGCCAGCCAGAAACTCTCGTTCCCATTTAGGCTTTGATAGATTGCTGTCCTGTGCTGTTATAGGGGAAAATACCCTCCAGGGATTCAAGACAAAGTTAGACAAGTTCCTGCTGAACCAGAATGTACGCAGGTAAGGCTAGACTCAATTAGGGCACTGGTCTTTGACCTAAGGCCCGCCGCGGGAGCGGACTGCTGGGCACAATGGACAACTGGTCTGACCCAGCAGTGGCAATTCTTATGTTCTTATGTTCATAGCTTTCAAGCAGTATATCTTCTGGTCGGCTCTCTCCTCCTCATTTCTACAGTGTGCTCAAAGCCGCGGGCGGCGGCTCCTAAGTGCATCCTGCGCCTGAACTGAAAACCTTCTCTCTGACGTCACAACGTCAGAGGGAATGATTCCATATGAGGCGTGGGACATGCAAGGTGCTACTGCCTGCAGCTTTGAGCACACTGCGGAAATGAGGAGGAGGGAGCCAGCAAAAAGATAAAACACCCAGTTGCGGCAATGAAAACGCCGCATTGCACCACAGGCCGCATAAAACAGCCAGGCGGGCCTTGTATTTGACACTTGTGTCCTAGAGGTACAAAAAGTAGAATGACCCGGTCCCCTAGAAGATCGAGGCCTGTTGTCAGGTGACTTAGGTTTGCAGTCCTGCACACTAGCCATAAGGTTGTCCAGACCTTTCCCAAACAATAATCGCCCCTTAAAGGGCAGGTTACTGAGGGTTGTCTTGGATGAAGAATTACTATACCACTATCTGATCCACAACATCCAGCACGCAGGGATAGAGTAAGCCAATAACTTGCTCAACACCATGAACTAATCATACAGGGCATCAAAGATCAGAAAAAGAAGATCCCTATCCACAATAGTGTCAGGATCATGACGCAGCTTGGGAGTGACAGGCCCTGGCAACAAAAGATGCCACTGTGGCTGCTTTCAAACCCACGGCTGTAGAATCAAACAACCTCCTTAGCACAAAGTTGATTCTGTGGACCTGGGCATTTTTCAACAACACATTGCCTTTGCTGGAGAGAGAAATGCGTTAGGTGACCGGACTAGCAAAGAATCCACCTGTGGAGAAATAAATCGCTGATTAGCACCACTGGATATCCACCATTGGATAAAGCTTAAACATGGCCTTGTCCTCTCAAGAGAGCACTCCAGTATCTCCCAGTGATCTGTGAGCATCTTCACAATGTCCAGATGGTCAGGAATGAGGAAGACTGAAGCTTTATGCTACTCATAAGAGAGCTGACGAGGACTGATTAGCGTCCAATCTTAACTCTTGAAGGGAATCTGAAATTATCCCTATAAGCACTGAAGGTTTGAAAAGTCTCCACACAGTGGAATCTTCTTCACAGTCTGGGTATCTCCCAGATCCGGGTCTGTAACATCTGTGACAGCAGCTAAATCTCCCACTATGGAAGTGCTTGTCTGAGAAAGTAAAGGCATAAGAACGTATTTCAGATCATCTCAATCACCTGACTGCGTATGACTCTGCTGTTCGGGACCAGCATCCTTGGGGGGGGGGGGGGGGGGGGGGAGAGAGACCACTGGTGCCAACAGGGATGCCATGGAAAGTGGATTTGGTGGATTTATTTTGGCTAAATAAGCCTGACACATAATATTAAGAAAATCCAGGGGAAAAACTTGCCCCATAGCTCTTGGAGCTTTTGGCACCAAATTGTGACTGAATTTTACTGGAGACGCACTCACACAGCCCTTCGGCCGTAGTTTGGCCTTTTAAGATAGCCCAGAGATGGGCTGAGTTCCCCCAAAGGGGCAGAATGGACTAAATCCGAGGCCACCTTCCCTCCATGCATTATGTGGCTCATGAAACACAGATGATCCCAAAAATAATCATCAGCCACAAAGAATACAAGAATTTGAAGAATCTAGCTTTAGAGAGTCCATCCCACATGTTATCTTGATAAAACGAGGTGTTTTGAGGCAGATAAAAACTTTTAAACTGAAATTGGGAAATCCAAGATGGCCGCCATGACAGTAATTTTAGTGCCAAAAATGGCCCAGGAAAGCCACATAGAAAACAAAAAAGTAGCAATTTTAGGATTTCTGAGGTAGGGAAACCCAGTACTAACTCCAGAAACTCAAAAAAATTAGAACATAAGAATTGCCATACTGGGACAGAATGAAGGTCCATCAAGCCCAGTATCCTTTTTCAAACAGTGGCCAACCCAGGTCCCAAGTACCTATCTAGATTCCAAGTAGTACAACAGATTTTATGCTGCTTGTCCTAGGAATAAGCAGTGGATTTTCCCAAGCACATTGATCTAAGGGTTTTAATGTAGCCTCAACAATGACACCTATATACTTTTCCTGGGCAGCGACTCCTAACACAGAACCCAGCACCACATAGCTATAGTTCAATTTCCTCTTTCCTATATGTATCACTTTACACTTGCTCACATTAAATGTCATCTGCCATTTTGACACCCAGTCTTCCAGTCTCACAAGGTCTTCTTACAATTTTTCAAAATCCTCTTGCAATTTAACAGTTTTGTGTCATCAGCAAATTTAATTATCTCACTAGTTATTTCCATCTCTAGATCATTGATAAATATGTTAAAAAGCAGTGGTCCTAGCACAGACCACTAGGGAGCCCTACTATTTACCCTTCATTCATCAGTTCTCAGTCCATAAAAGGACATTACCTCTTATCCCATGACTTTCTAATTTCTTCAGCAGTCTTTCATGAGGTATTTTGTCAAATGCCTTTTGAAAATATAACTACACAATATCAACCAAAATCATGTTGGCTCTCTCTCATTAATCCATGCTTACATATATGTTCTGTCATTTTGTTCTTTATAATAGTCTCTACCATTTTACCTAGCACCAACGTCAGACTCACTGGTCTATAATTTTCCGGATCACCTCTGGAAAACTTTATAAAAATCGGTGTCATGGTGGCCACCCTCCATTCTTCTGGTACTATGCAGATTTTTAAAGAAAAATTACAAATTATTAACAATAGCTCTGCAAGTTCATTTTACAATTCTATCAGCATTCTATCACCATTCCAGGCGATTTGACTTATGCTTCTTCCAGTGTTACAGAGATTTGTATGAGTTTTTCTGATTCATCAGAATTGAATAAAATTTCTGGCATTGGAAACTCCCCCACATCTTCCTTGGTGAACACTGAGGCAAAGAATTCATTTATCTCTCCGCTTTGGCCTCGTCTTCTCTGAAAGCCCCTTTTATCCCTCGATTGTCTAAAAATGTTTTTACTGTGTATTTGCTTCCAGCACAATCTTCTTTTCAAGATCTCTCTTTACCTTCCTTATTAGCATCTTGCATTTTACTTAACATTCCTTGTGGTGTTTGCAATTATTTCCAGTCAGATCCTTCTTCCACTTTCTGAAGGATTCTCTAATAGCTTCCTTCACCTCACTCATTAACCACGCTGGCTGCCATTTGTTCTTCCTTCATCCTTTTTTAATACATGAAATATATCTAGTCTGATGTATATTTTTGACTTTTTCATTTAGTGCAATATATTCTAACTCTTCCACCTTGTTTCTTAGGCTTCTGGCATTTGCATAGAGCAGACATGTCAAATTTTCCCTAAAACTGGCCCACAAGTGCTGCTCATCTGTAGGTTCCCGCCACATCATCTGTAGGTTCACACAGCCTGCAGAGGATCGCTGGTCGGCAGTAGGGATCCTAGCAGGTCGTCATAGCCTCAGCTGCACATTTCCTCTGGCGCGGTCCCATACATCAGTGGGACCGCACCAGAGGGAATGTGCAGCTGAGGCTACGGCGGCCTGCTAGGATCGCTACAGCCAACCAGCGATCCTCTGCAGGCCGCGTGAACCTACAGATGATGCGGCGCAAACCTACCTGGAAGAATGTACAGCCCACAGAACAGGCATGAAATACAGGTAAGGAAATAAAACTAATCGCTACCAAATGTAATCTAACGCCAATTATTATTTATTTAGTGCCAATTTACATTTGCTTATGTTCAATCAAATTCAGTAGAGTTCTTGAATGTTCTCATTGCTGCAGAAGAGGGAAAACAGACTCAACAGTGAAACATCTAACTTTCAACTTTTCCTGTGCCCTTCTATAGTTAACTCTATATCAGAGGTGTCCAACCTGTGGCCCGAGGGCCCGTGAAGACAATGCATTGTTTTCCTCCTCTGCCCCCGGGTGTTTACCGTCTTGCCGGCTCCCTCCTCTGTCTTGCTGCAGCGTTTGTGCGGCCCCAGAAACATTTTTTTCAGCCAGTTTGGCCCAGGGAAGCATTGGTTTTACACTTCAATAAGTAAAACTTAAGGAAAGTTCTCAATTATTCAATAGGAATTTAAATAGTGCTTTATAGATCTCATAAGAACATAAGAAATGCCTCTGCTGGGTCAGACCAGAGGTCCATCATGCCAGCAGAGTGGCATTCCCTCTCATTGGTTCTCTAACAAGCTGCTCCATGAAGCAGTCCTGTATAGCCTCCAGGAATCCGGTCTCCCTAGCGCATTTTGAGTTCCCAAGACTCCAGTCTATCCCGGGATAGTTGAAGTCTCCCATAATAATCGTTTTACCACTTTTGCATTCTCGCTTCATCTTGGCTTCCATTTCTTCATCGATAGCTTTGGTTTGCCCAGGTGGACCATAGTACAGGTCCATCTTTGTCTTGGACCCTTTCCTTCCCGATATTTTAACCCATAGTGATTCCAATTTGTTGGTCGTCGCTGCTGTGTCCACTCTGGTCGAGTGTATGCTTTCTTTTATGTATAGGGCTATTCCTCCTCCTTTCTGACCAGACCTGTCCTGGCGATAGAGTTTGTACCCCGGTAGTGCTGTATCCCATTTGTTTTCTTCATTCCACCATGTTTCGGTGACCCCAATGATGTCTGTGTTCTCAGTTTTGGCCATGACTTCTAATTCCCCCATTTTGTTCCTTGGGCTCCTTGCATTAGTATATACGCAATTTAGGTCCTGATGTTTTTTTGTCTTCATTTCCTTTCGCTGTGCTTCAAACTTTATTTTCTTCTCTTGTGCTGCAATCCTTTTATCCTCCTCTTTTGGGTTAGTCAATTGCTGTGTTTTGCCCGTTGTTTCTTCCCATTTTTTCCCCTTAGTATCTTCGCAGGATACCTTCTTCCGAATCATCGACACTTGGTCGATTGTCAGCTTTCCCTTTCTTCTTAGTTTAAAGCCTGTTCTATTCCTCTCCTGACGTTGTTTGCTAGAAGTCTAGTTCCCGCCGCGCTCAGGTGCAGTCCATCTCTCCTGAAGAGCTTGCTCTTACCCCCAAAACGTCCAGTTCCTCACGAAGTGGAACCCCTCTTCTTCACACCATCTCCTCATCCAGGCATTTATTGATTGTAATTCTGTCTGCCTCTTCACATCTGCCCTTGGTACTGGTAGGATCTCTGAGAACACTATCTTCTGGGTCCTCATCTTCAACTTCCTTCCTAGAATCTTGAACTGTTCTATCAGTGCACTTCTTTTGTAGTCTCTCCTGCTGACATTATTTGTCCCGATGTGGATCACTACTGCAGTCTCTTCTGTCTCTGCTCCTTCCAGGATTTCTCCAATTTTGTCCACGATGTCCTTTATTCTTGCTCCTGGGAGATAGGTCACTAGTGGATCCTCTCTCCCACCTGCTATGTAGCTGTCTACATAACTTAGGATTGAGTCTCCCACTAGGATCGCAGACTTTCCCTTCTTCAATTTTCACTTCAGTCGCAGGTCTGTGTTCTCGGTGTGCTTTACTGCTTCCTCTTCTAGGCACCGGCAAGACCTTGCCTCCCCTTCCTGCGGAGTTCTTCTATGGGCTTCTTCTTCCTTGGCCATGTAAGTGCATAAACCTGAGACCAACATTATTTGAATAATGACCAGACAACCTTAGGTAGAAAAAAATAATTTTATTTTCTTTTATGTGATTACAATATGTCAGATTTGAAATGTGTATCCTGCTAGAGCTGGTGTTAGGCAGCAAGCGTGAACTAGGACCTAAAAGAGAGAGGAAGTGTCTTTATTTATTTTGTTTACATCACAGAGCTGGCGTGGGGTTGGAGAGGTTGTAACCCTATACTTTTTCTGAGAACAATTGAGCTCTGGTAGAAAATGACACAGGGAAAAAAATTTGTCCCTGCCTCCGACCCCATGAGCTTGTCCCCGTCCCTGCGAGCTCAGTCCCCATTCCTGCAAACCATCTGGTCCCATCCACACAAGCCTCAAATAGTTTTATACTGAACTTATTTTATTAAAGTATAAAAGAAACAATATTGTATACAATTGTCATTTTATAAATCAAAGTTATGGCTGCCGAACTAGAGAAAGAGATCTTTAGCTGGCAGGGCTTTGTTTATAAATGTTTATCAACATAACTAATACACTACTTTATCCTAATGCAAAAAAAAAAAAAAAAATGAAATATAATTTTTTTTCTACCTTTGTTGTCTAGTTTCTGCTTTCCTCATTCATTTCCTTCCATCCACTGTCTGCCTTCTCTCTGCCTCTTTCATATGCTCTGTTACTGTGCCTTGTGACCAGTCAGGCTCCTTGCCTGACATGTTCCCAGGAGAGGCAGAAATAGGACTAGGAAATTTGTTCTCAAGCTCCGTAGAGACCAGCAGCCTAGGTTCCCTGGTTACATAAGGGAGAATTTGACTAAAAAGGAGTTTTTTTCTGACCAGTCAGAAGCCAAGGAGATGGAGACTCAGCCCAGTTCTGCAGGGTTTGTCTCCAAACCTGTTAACATTAGGTTTAGGCAAAATGCCCCTGTGAGAAAGCCTTGCACTTACTCGAATATTCACAGGGAGCCTCAGGGCAGTGCAGGCCCACAGAGAGCAGGGCAGGGCTCACACACTGAAAAGCCAGCAGCATTTTCTCCAGAGTTAGAGAGGATAAGGAAGGGGAATGGTTCTCTATCCACTGCTCAGCAGCCAGACCAGATCAACTTAATAATCTGGAACTCATGGAGGTGGATGATTTAGCTCCATGCCAGGAAGCTGAGGCCATCCCTCAAGAGGAGGAAAAGCACACTTACTTACTGTAACAGGTGTTATCCAGGGACAGCAGGAAGATAGTCTCTACATGTGGGTGACGTCATCTATGGAGCCCGGAGTGGACAGTCTCGCATGCAAACTTGCTTGAAGATCTTCAAGCTTGCGAGTGTACCACCTGAGTCAGGGCGTGCATCTCCTCAGCGTGGCTTCAGTTCAGATAGCTAGCAAAGAAGCCAACCAGGGGAGGTGGGTGGGTGGCGAGAATATCTGCCTGCTGTTCCTGGATAACACCTGTTACGAAGTAACTGTGCTTTATCCCAGGATAAGCAGGCAGCATATTCTCTACATGTGGGTGACCTCCAAGCTAACCAAAAAGGGACAGAGGGAGAGTTGGCAATTTAGAACAGATTACGCAAAACTGACTGGCCAAACTGGCTGTCCCGTCTGGAAAAGGTATCCAGACAGTAGTGAGAGGTGAAGGTATGAACCGAGGACCAAGTGGCAGCCTTGCAGATTTCCTCAATAGGAGTCGATCTAAGGAAAGCTACAGACGCCGCCATCGCTCTGACTTTATGCCCCGTGACCCGACCCTGCAGAAGGAGACCAGCCTGAGCATAGCAGAAAGAGATACAAGCAGCCAACCAGTTGGATAAGGTTTGCTTAGACATGGACGCTCCAATCGATTCGGATCAAAAGATGTGAAGAGTTGAGGAGCAGTCCGATGAGCCCGAGTGCGTTGCAAGTAGAAAGCCAACGCACGCTTACAGTCCAGAATGTGAAGCGCCACTTCTCCAGGATGAGAATGAGGCTTAGGAAAAATACTGGAAGAACAATGGATTGGTTGAGGTGGAAATCTGAACCACTTTAGGCAAAAATTTATGATGGGTACGGAGGACAACCTTATCAATGATGAAAAATGGTGAAAGGTGATCTGCAACCAAAGCCTGCAGCTCACTGACCCTGCAAGCAGATGTGAGAGCAATAAGAAACATTGTTTTCCAAGTGAGATACTTCAAATGAGCCCGATCGATTGGCTCAAAAGGAGCCTTCATTAACTGAGCAAGGACAACATTGAGATCCCAAACCACCAGAGGAGGTTTGAGTGGAGGATTCCAAATCTATCAATATTCTTATTCATTCTCTTATCATATCTAAATTAGATTATTGTAACTCCCTCTTCATTAATATAACCCAGAAAGAAAAAAGACGACTTCAGATAATTCAAAATACCGCAATAAAATTAATCCATAAAGCCAAAAAATATGATCACGTCACTCCACTACTGATTAAATCACACTGGCTACCCATTTCCCATCGTATTACTGTCAAAATTATACTTTTAGTACATAAAACACTGACTTTCAATGAACCACAATTTATTTCTAAAATGATCATTCCGTATAACTCCGTACGTTCCTTACGTTCATCTACTTCGAATTTATTATCTATCCCCTCTTTAAAAATTATTGGCATAAGAAGAAACGAAATATTCTCCGTTATGGCACCCACGTTATGGAACTCATTACCGAACTATATAAGAATAGAAAAAGATTTACATACATTTAAAAGATTTTTAAAAACTTTCTTATTTCAAGATGCATTTGAACACATATTATAACACGCATAATTTTTAAACTTCTTAATATAAATATTGCACTTTCTAATTCCCCTTGTTCCCACTGTGTTTTCCCTTTATGTAAATTTCAATATATAAAAATGATGTAACTTTCCCCTTCTTTCCTGCCTACTCATATCATTCCTTAACCCCAAATGTATTGTAAAGATCGTTCTCTAAAAACTGTTTTAAATTGTCTGTATTATGTCTAACCTGTCAAAAATATATGTGAAACCACTATCTGTGGCTTTTAGAGTGTACATCGCCTAGATATTTCGATAGGCGATCCAAAAAATGCTAATAAACTTGAAACTTGAAACATGAACACTGAAAAGACCCTTCATAAATCGGGAAACCAACAAAAGCACAGAGAGCGGTTTCCATCAGGCGGCTGATGAAAAGCAGCAATAGCACTGAGGTGGACTCAAATAGATGTTGATTTGAGACCAGACCGAGACAAATGCAGCAGATAGTCCAGCACGGAAGGCAAGGAGTCAGAATGTGGCTCCATGCACAGCGTAGCACACCAAGAGGAAAATCTGGTCCACTTTTGAGAATAACACTGCCTAGTGGAACGTTTCCTGGAAGCCTTGAGAACATCCCAAACAGATTGAGAGAACTGGAACGAGGCAGTTAGGTGACGAGATACCAAGCTGTCAAGTGCAGGGACTGCAGGTTGGAATGAAGAAGAAAGCCTTGACTCTGAGAAAGCAGAGAAGGAAAAACCGGAAGAAACAGGCTCCCTGGCACTGAGTCGAAGCAGCAGGGAGAACCAGGGTTGTCTGGGCCACCGAGGAGCTATCAGAATCATAGTGGCATGAACGGACTTGAGCATGACGAGAGTCTACAGAATCAGAGGAAATGAAGGGAACGCATAGAGAAACAGATCCGTCCAGTCCAGAAGGAAAGCATTCGCCTTGAGTCGGTGAGGAGAATAAATCCTGGAGCAGAAATGAGGCAACTTGTGGTTGAGGGGGAATGCAAACAAATCTACTTGCGGGGTCCCCCACCAAGCAAACACCTGACGCAGAGTCGACAAATTGAGGGACATTCGTGAGATTGTAGAAAACGACTCAGTTTGTTCGCCAAGCTATTTTGCTGGCCCTGAATGTAGACCGCTCTGAGAAAGATGTTGTGACAGATCGCCCAATCCCAAATCCTCAGAGCTTCCTGGCAAAGAGACAGGGAACCCGTACCCCCCTGCTTGTTGACATAATACATGGCCACCTGGTTGTCCATCCAAACGAGGACCACTTGGTTGCAAAGCAGATGAAGGAAAGCCTTGAGAGTGTTGAAAATGGCTCGAAGCTCCAACAGATTGATGTGACAAGCACCTCTCCTCGCAGGACCAGGCCGTCAAGGAAAGCCCCCCAAGCGTAGGCGGATGAGTCCGTTGTCAGGATCTTCTGCAGAGGGGGCACATGAAACAAAATCTCTGGAAAGATTGGAAGAGAGCATCCACCAGCGGAGAGATTGTTTCAATAAAGGAGTCACCGCAATCCAGAGGGAGACCGGATCACGATCCTGTCGCCACTGCAAGGCCACTGAGGAACACGAAGGTGAAGTCTGGCAAAAGGCGTCACATGAACGGTGGAGGCCATGTGCCCCAGGAGGACCATCATGCTCTTGGCCGAGACGGTGGAGAGAAGAGACACACTCCGGCAAAGGCGGACGAGAGCCTCCCGATGAAGTCGAGGCAGAAACGAGCAGAGACGAAGTGTATTCAATACCACTCCGATGAACTGGAGAGACTGGGACGGACACAACTGTGATTTGGGAAACTTGATCTCGAAACCCAAACATTGAAGGAACAGAATAGTCTGTTGGGTCGCTGAAATAACCTCCGGTCGAGACGACACTTTGATGAGCCAGTCGTCGAGATAAGGGAATACTTGAAAATCCTGTGTCCGCAGGGCTGCAGCCATCATCACAAGACACTTCGTGAACACCCTCGGGGAAAACGCGAGTCCGAAGGGGAGAACACGATACTGCAGATGGAGATTCCCCACCCGAAATCTCAAGAACATAAGGAAATTCTTCTTCACCCAGAGAGTGGTGGAAAACTGAAATGCTCTTCCGGAATCTGTTATAGGGGAAAACACACTTCAGGGTTTCAAAACAAAGTTGGACAAGTTCTTGCTAAACTGGAATATACGCAGGTGAGGCTGGACTCATTTAGAGCACTGGTCTTTGACCTGAGGGCCACCGCATGAGCGGACTACTGGGCAGGATGGACCACTGGTCTGACCCAGCAGCGGCAATTCTTATGTTCTTATGAGAGGCCGGATGAATCAGGATGTGCGTATAGGCCTCTTTGAGATCTAGGGAGCATAACCAATCCCCCTTGTCCATTAGGGGGTACACTGTCGGAAGAGAGAGCATGCAAAACATTTCCTTGACCAGACATTTGTTGAGAGCCCTCAGGTCCAGAATGGGATGCAAGTCCCCGGTCTTCTTGGAAACCAGAAAAAAAAACAGGAATAAAACCCTCAGTTCTGCTGGCGCACAGGGACCACCTTGACCGCCTGAAGGTGGAGGAGAGCCTGAGCCTCCTGAAGCAGAAGGGGAAGATGCGACCCATCGGAAAGAAACTTCCATAGGGGCTGAACTGGAGGCACATGCTAGAAGTGAAGAGAGTACCCCAGAAGTTGGATGTTATCAACTCCCACTGATGATAAAAATGACAAAGCCGACCCCTGATGGGCAGGGGAGAAGGCTGATGGACGAAGGGCACTTGCGTGCTCTGACTAGAATTGTCAAAAAGATGGTGCCGGCTTCGCCGCCGCAGGCATCTGAGGTTTAGAGGGATGCTGCTAATGATGATGATGATGCCACCGAGGAGGCAGACGGGAGAGAGCCGGGGTGGACTTCTATGGGTAGTGCCGCGGAGGAAGCTTGTACTGCTTAGCAGGAGGGGCTCGCGCCTTAGACCGGACCAGGGATGCAAAGGACCGTTCGTGTTCCGAAAGGCGTTTCGTAGCCGCCTCGATCGAGTTGTCAAAGAGCTCGTTCCCCACACAAGGAAGATTCGCCAAGCAATCCTGCAATCCTGTGGTCCATGTCCACAATGCGCAGCCAGGCCAAGCGACGCATCGCCAACGCAAAGGCCATGACCCGAGATGACAGCTCAAAGGCGTCGTACGCGGCCTGGAGCATATAGAGATGGATCTGGGACAGCGTCTCCAGAAGTTGACGGAACTCTGGCTGACGGCGAGCAGACAAGTCAGGAAGAAAAGACTGCAGGACCTTCAGGCAGTGCTTGAGATACGAGATGAAATTAAGGTTATAATTAAGGACACGGTTCGCCATCATTGAGATCTGATAGAGCCAGCGTCCGAATCTGTCCATCATCCATCCTTCCCTCCCGGAGGGACGGCAGCATAGACCCTGGAAGTGTTAGATTTTTTCAACGAGGATTCCACAACCAGGGACTGATGGGAAAGCTGCGCCTTCTCAAAGCCTTTGCACGGAACCGTGCAATATCGAGATTCCATCTTGGAAGGGATGGCAGGAATGGCATAAGTGGTCTCCAGATTCCGGAAGAATGTCTGTTTCAGAACCTGATTCAGGGGAAGACATAAAGACTCCCTAGGAGGATGAGGAAGCTCCAACTCATCCAAATATTCCTGGGTGTACCGGGATTCAGACTGGAGGTCCAGCTGAAGAGCCTTACCGATGTCAGAGACAAATCTCGCAAAGGAGGAGATCTGAGAAGAAAGGACCTCATGCGGGAGGAAGACCCGGAACGTCGAGCCACCGAAAAGGAAGGGGATGCTTCCCTAGAATACAGAGAAGGCATGTCCGAGTCCCGAGAAAAGGACAACGAGGAAGTCCTTCTCCGAGGCCCTGGGGAGGTCGAAAAGCACCCGTGCTGCATCCTACTGGGGGAAGACCCCGGGGTTCGAGGAACCGGAGAAGAAACCAACTTCCCCGACGGATTTGAGGGAAGGGTCCTTGACCTGCCGCGTCCCGGAGAGACAGACGTGAACGGTGGCCTTCGAGAATGAGAGATGCGACTTGGCCTCGAGGTCCGCAGGGCAGACCTACTCCGTCGAGGCGAATCCCTCGGCCGCTTCGAGGGCGGGTGCCTCGAGGTCGAGGCAGACTTCGCCAGGTGCTTCGAATGAGGCTCATGTTTCGGGGATCCCAGCCTCGAAGCAGCAGGAGAACTACTAGAAGACAGCCATCGAGACCGATCCTGAGGGACCTCAAGCGGATGCTCAGGCTGGCCTGCCGAGAGCAGGGTCAAGGCAGGGGCAACCTGGCTCAAGACCGATGAGATCTGAGTCTTCAGGATGGCCTTCAGCATGTCCTCGAACATCAGCACTGAGACCATTGGATCAGGTCGGATAGGTGCAGCAGTGCGCTCCAACGAGGGCAACCTCAAGGAAGATTATTCCCGTTGTGTGGAAGCACGCTTGGAGGGAGGTATCGAAGGGGCTTGGACCACCGCACACACCTGAGACACCAGGGAAGGCTTCTTCGCTAGCGCACCTGAGGGGGGAAGAGGAGACTTACCCGAAGCCACAAGTCTCGACGGAGCAGTCACCGAAGCTTTGGTGGAAGAGGGCGACTTCGACGAGGTCGAGGCCTTCGAGGCCAAGGTCCCCACCGGGGCCGAAGTCGAGGCAGGGGTCGAGACTGAGGCCGCCCTGACCGAAGGATCCATGGCTCCAAAAAGATTAAGGATCTTCGCCCGTCTTCTACGAAGCGCTCGTGGCTGAAGAGTAGCACAGCGCGGGCAGGATTCAGTCTGGTGATCGGCCCCCAGTCACTCAATGCACCAACGATGGGGGTCGGTAATAGAAATAACCCGACCACACTTAGTGCACTTTTTAAACCCAGTTAACAGGCCGGGACATAAGGCCAAAACCACCGCCGTGGCCACGCGAGGTCTGGCGGCCCAGTCGGACCCAGGGCCCCCGGGTCTACGGCAAACTGAAATAAGAATAAACCTTTTTTTTTGTAGAAACGCGCTGCACAGCGACTCACCCGATTTCAAAAACAAAAAAGGAGCAAGCCGCGGTGCAAGAGGCACTTAGCGATCATGCAGAGCAGAGGAACAGGGCTTCTGGTTCCGCGGAAAACTAAAAACTGAGGCCACGCTGAGGAGAAGCGCACCCTGACGTGGGCGGGAATGCACACACGCATGTGCGGTACACTCGCAAGCTTGAAGATCTTCAAGCAAGTTTGCTTGTGAAACTGTCCGCTCGGGGCTCCTTAGATGGCGTCACCCACATTTAGATAATATGCTGCCTGCTTCTCCTGGGATAATGGAGTTTTTTGACCAGGTATTTCCAAAACCAGAAGCCATGGAAATAGGTATTGCCTGCAAGGCTACTGACTGAGAACTGTACAATTAGGAGAAGTTTGTCAAGATCTCGGGTGGGAATATTTGAATGCTGTGAATAGCTGGAAGACAAACTTGACAGTTCTCCTGCCCCAGCTCAGGAGCAGAGCTGAGGGCTTCCTGAACATTTCCTTTTGCTTTGATGTTTGGTGAAAGTAATGCAGTGTGATAATTGAGCTTAAACTCTCTTTTTGAGTAAGGCCCGATTCTAGGGTCAGAATAAGGCCTAGGCCCAGGTGGGGCCTAGCTACAGAAAGCTGTGCTGCAATTGCTGAGGCACAGGGACTTTGGGATATCCTGATTTGCTGTGCTGGATTTATACCTTGAGGGGTTTTTTTTATTATTTGTTTCTTGTTGGCCATTCTATTTTTGTACCATCGAGGAATAGAGAATCCTGAACAATACACTTCTCCCTCTGTATTCACGGTTTCAGCATTCACAGTTTCGATTATTCATGGTTTTTGTTTTTAGCTTGCTGGCTCCTCCCCCCAAATTACATCAGCTTGCATAGAGAAATCGCTGATTCCAAGCATTTACAGAGAAAAATCGCTGATTCCCAGCACTTTCTTCACCGTGTTTTGCCTGTCCTTCAGGAACAGGCCAGGTTTCCCACCATGTTATTCGCGGTTTCACCATATTCACAATGGTTTATAATAGAAAACAGCGAATAACATATGAAAAAGTTATTTGCGGTTTTTCTGTATGTGCGGTTCTGTTAATCCCCTATCACAGTGAATACGGAGGGAGAAGTGTAATCTGACCAGGATTGAATGCACTACATCAGGGGTCAGGAACCTATGGCTCGCAAGCCAGATGTGGCTCCTTTGATGGCTGCATCTGGCTCGCTGCCAACGTGACATTCTGACTTCCGGGGGCGGAGCCAAGGAGAGTGGCCGCACACACTACAAGCTCCTCTGCTACAGCGGAGAAAAATCTTCTCCAAGACGTGCACTGCAGCAGAGGACACCCAAGCAGACCTACCCAGACCATTGGGGACATTCTACCGGTCACCCGGAAGCGGGAGCCGCCAACACAGAGCCTGATTGGATCTGAGCCAGGACAGGGACAGCGGCGGCCATCTTCCGACGCTCTGCACAGTGTGGCACCTCCCCCAGCTGCAGATTCTAGCCTGGACCGCAGCAAGATATACCAGTGAAGGGGACAAGTTGTGAGTGTGCCTACTTCATTTGTTATTGCTCCAGAACCCCCTCTAATCTCCCCAGTATCCCTCTGTGACTATATGAATGCATGGGAAAGATCCTTGGCTGGGGCTTGATTGATGCATGCTGGGAAAGAAGAACACGTCTTCTTTCTGCCGAGCGCAGGCCATGCCCTCCTCTGCATCGCATCCGCATACATCATCCTTGGGACCCACCCTACCTTGCCCCGCAACCGAATGGGCCTGAAGCCACATCGTTTTTCACAGGCAGCCCCAAATCGAGGCCCCGGCTAACCATCCCACCAGCTACACCTGCAATTGGCTACCCTGCCTTCATTACCTCTGCCCTGCCCCAAAGACCACTACCTGGGGTGGTATCCTCCTCACTTCAGTCAGCTAGCTCAGTGTTTTTCAACCTTTTTACACCCGTGGACCAGCAGAAATAAATAATAATAATTTATTTCTTATATACCGCTATACCGTGAAGTTCAAAGCAGTTTACAGTAAAGATACATTTTGACAGTGCATGGAATACAAATGGTTAACAATAAAGATACATTTTGTCAGTACATGGGATACAAGTGGTTTACAATGAAGAAACATTTTGTCAGTAAGTGGGGATACAAGTCATACAAGTGGTTTACGATAAAGCTACATTTTGTCAGGACATGGGATACAAGGGGAGAGAGGGTAAGGATTAGTCTCAAAGCTAGAGTTGGGGGTAGTGGCGAGGTAGAGAGGAGTGCCGTAGCGAGGAAGAGGTGGGTAGGGAATTTAGAATTTGTTAAACAATCGAGTTTTCAGGGATTTTCTAAAGTCTGCGTATGTGGTGGCCTCAAGCATGGGTTTTCCAAGCCATGTGTTCAGCCTGGCTGCTTGGAAAGATAACATCCTATCTAAAAAATTTTGTATTGGTAGGATTTCAGGGAGGGGTAATTAAATAGGTTTGTTCTGCGAGTGCTCTTTTTCGAACTGTTGAGAAAGAACTGGGAGATTAGGTAAGTTGGAAGCATCCCAAAGAGAGCTTTGTAACAGATACAAGCAAACTTGAAGATGATTCTGGATTTTACGGGTAGCCAGTGGAGTTTCTGATAGTAAGGGGTAATGTGTTCCCATTTTTTTAAACCGTGGATTAGTCTGATCACGGTGTTCTGAATTAATCTAAGTTTGTTGAGGTTCTTTTTATAAGCACCTAGGTATATGATATTACAGTAATCTAGAGTGCTTAAGATGGATGATTGTACTAGTAAACGGAAGGACTTTTCATCAAATAATTTTTTAATAGTGCGAAGTTTCCAGGGTTAGGTGTTTGTCAAGGGTTACCCCCAGTATCTTTATGATTTGGTCAATTTTGTATTCTCGACTCTGTAAGTGAATTGTATTTTCATTTATTTTTTCGTTGGGGGATGCCAGGAAGAATTTGGTTTTTTCTGTGTTGAATTTTAGTTTGAAGGCCATCATCCAGCGCTCTATCTGATGTAGGATGTTGGTTAAGGAGATGATGTATTGTGACGTTAGGGAGAATTATTTTGTGGACCGGCGAACTACTAGGACTAAAATTTAGAAATCCCGTTTCCGCCCCATCTCCGCGAACTCGGTCACCTCAGTAACTTTAGAGAAATAGACAAATATAGTGCAAAATATAAACAGCATATATAAATTCTCAAAACTGACACGTTTTGATCACTAAATTGGAAATAAAATCATTTTTCCTACCTTTGCAGTCTGGTGATTTCATGAGTCTCTGGTTGCATTTCCTTCTGTCTGTGTATCCTTTCTTTCATTTCTTTCTTTCTGCCTCAGGCTCAAGAATTGTCCCTTTCTATTCCCTCCCTCTTTCCTTCCTATGTCCTTAGTGCCCCCTGGTGCCTCCTTCCCATGTCCTTAGTGCCCCCAGTGCGTCCTTCCCATGTACTTAGTGCCCCTTCCTGTGTTTAGTGCCCCCAGTGCATCCTTCCCATGTCTTTAGTGCCCCCAGTGCATCCTTCCCATGTCTTTAGTGCCCCCAGTGTATCCTTCCCATGTCCCTCTCACTGCCTTCCACATTTTATCCCACCACCACCCATGAAGCCAGCCTGCCTGCCTGTCTACCTCTCTCACTGGCCAAAGCCAGCCTGCTTCCCTGCCTACCACCTTCCCTCCCTGCCCCGCCAAAAAAAAAAAAAAGCCTCTCTCCTTCCTTTCCCCTGCTCTTACTGCCCTGCCGCTGCTGCTAAAGCCAACAGGAAGTCTTCTTTCCGACGTCAATTCTGATGTCAGAGAGGATGTTCTGGACCAGCCAGGCAGCAATTGGCTGGCCCAGAACGTCCTCTCCGACGTCAGAATTGACGTCGGAAAGAAGACTTCCTGTCGGCTTTAGCAGTAGAGGCAGGGTGGTAAGAGAAGAGACCCAGGGAAAGGAAGGAGGGAGGAACAGGAAATGATTACCTGTCCTGTTGTCCCTGAGCACAGCTTCGGGACGCTATTCCGAAGCTGTGTGTGGGGACAACGGGACAGGAGGTCTTTAAAACGGACCTATGATCATTTTAATCTTGCCGGCCCTGCACAGACCGGCAGAAATTTCCTGCATACCAGCACCGGTCCGTGGACCGGCGGTTGAAGAACAGTGAGCTAGCTAAGTGCAGAAATTATTTTATTGAAGAAGATAGCTAAAAGAAAAAAAGATGAGTATCGTACTTTTCAGCAGGAATAGACAGAGGCATTCGCCTTTGTGGAGAGAGCAGGTTCTGCAGTGTGTCTAATATGCAATGATAAAATTGCATCGATGAAACGGTCAAATATAAAGTGGTACTTCGACACACACCATACTACATTTGCATCGAAATATCCTGCGGAGGACAGCAGGAAGAAAGCATGTCAAGAGCTACTGTGCAGAGTGCAAGCTAGTCAGCAGCAACTACGTGTTTGGACCCAACAAGGTGACTGGAATTCGGCTAGCTTTGCTGGTGCTTTAGCAATTGTGAGAAACGGAACGCCATTCACAGATGGAGAGTATGCCAAAACATTCATGCTTGATGTTGCCAATGAACTTTTTGACGACTTTTTGGATAAAGACAAGATAATCAAACAAATAAAAGACATGCCTCTGTCGGCAAGAACTGTTCACGATCGTGTAAATCAAATTGAGGCAACATAAGTGAAGGCCATAAATGCAGCACCATTCTTTTCTCTCGCTTTGGATTAGTCAACAGATGTAAACCATTTATCCCAGTTCAGCGTGATTGCAAGGTATGCTGTCGGTCACACACTACATGAGGAAAGTCTTGCTGTTTTGCCTATGAAAGGGACAACAAGAGGGGAGGATTTATTCAAGTCTTTCACTGAGCTCGCTAAAGAACAAAATCTACCGATGGATAAACTTATTTCGGTGTGTACTGATGGTGCTCCATGCATAGTGGGGAAAAATAGAGGATTCGTAGAGCTTCTTCGTGAACATGAAAAGAGACCCATCCTAAGTTTTCACTGCATCCTACATCAGGAGGCGCTTTGTGCTCAGATGTGTGGCAAGCAGCTTGGTGAGGTGATGTCGTTGGTCATTCAGGTGGTCAACTTTATTGTTGCCTGAGCTTTAAATGATCGCCAGTTTAAAACACTGCTGGATGAAGTTGGGAATAATTATCCTGGTCTGCTTCTGCACAGCAATGTGCGTTGGTTGTCAAGAGGGAAGGTGCTCAGCCGTTTCGCGACTTGTCTGAGCGAAATCCGGACTTTTCTTGAAATGAAAAACGTTGAGCATCCCGAATTAGCTAACACTGAGTGGCTCCTGAAGTTCTACTATCTCGTGGACATGACTGAACATCTGAACCAGTTCAATGTGAAAATGCAAGGCGTTTTGGAAATACAGTCTTATCCCTTCAACAAGCAGTGTTTGCATTTGAAAACAAGCTAGAACTCTTCATCGCCGACACTTAAACAGGTCATTTACTACACTTTGAAAAACTGGGAGAGTTTAAAGATGCATGCACAGCAAGTGACCCTGCTCAACATCTTGATCTTCAGCAGCTAGCGGGCTTCACATCTAATCTTCAGTCATTCAAAGTGCGCTTTGGAGAATTTCGTGAGCGCGCTCATCTTTTGCAATTCATCACACATCCACATGAGTGTGCAGTGGACAGGGCCGACCTGAGTTACATCCCTGGTGTCTCCGTCAGAGATTTTGAGCTCACAGCTGCTGACCTGAAGGCCTCAGACATGTGGGTGATTAAGTTCAAGTCACTGAATGAAGATTTGGAAAGACTTGCATGACAGCAAGCAGAGTTGGCGAGCAAACACAAGTGGGGAGAAATGAAAAAACTTCAACCCGCAGACCAGCTGATTGTCAAAACTTGGAACGCGCTTCCCGTCACATACCACACACTGCAGCATGTGAGTATTGCTGTACTGACAATGTTTGGCTCTATGTATGCATGTGAGCAGTCTTTCTCACATCTAAAGAACATTAAGATCAACCTACGATCACGTTTAACGGAAGTCTCAACGCCTGCATGAAACTTAATCTCACCACGTATCAACCAGACTACAAAGCCATCAGCAAAACCATGCAGCACCAGAAGTCGCATTAATAGCAAGAATTACTTTATTCATCATTGGTTAGCAACAGCATAACAACGTTATAAATAAAAAAATTCAGAGACTTATTGTACTTTAAAAGATTTGGTCTTACATAAAATACACACATTTGTTTTAAACATATTGTATGCCTCTCACGGAATTACATTTTAAAATATGTCGTGTTTATGGCTTTCTCAGCCAAAAAGGTTCCTGACCCCTGCACTACATGATGTTTTGCCTAATTGCTTAATTTTCTTTTTGACTATTTTGTTGGTGAGTGTGGCTATGGGGACTGTCTCTATATTGAGCAGCATGCCAGAGCAGTTAGCCACCCAGGACGATATCAGCCTAGGTGGTGGCCTGGTGGTCAAAGAATCTACTTTCCATCTCTCCTTCCACATCCCCTACCAATTGGTCTGGCACCCATCTTCTTCCCTCCTCTCCCCCCATAGTCTGGCATCTCTGTCTTCTTTCCTTCCCTCCCCCAGGTGGTTTTAAGCATCTCTCTCCTCCTCTCCTCCCCTCAGATCTGGTATCTGTCTCCCCAATCCAGCATGTGCCTTTTTTTCTTTATCCCCCTCCTTCCATCCACTTTCCACCAGCATCTTCTCCCCATTTCCCTTCAGTGTCTTTTCCCCACTCTCTCTTCCCCATTTCCCTTCAGCATCTGTTCCTCTCCACACCCCCATCCTCATTTAGCACCCTTCAGGTGGTCCACCAGCAGCAGCAGACCCCTCCATCCCACTCGCCGTGGTCCGAGCATCTCCCTCTCTCCCCTTTACCTTTGCTGGTGATTTTTAATTTTCGCTCAACAAGCAGCTGGATCCTTGAAGTTGCGTGCTGATGCGAGAAACTTTTCCTCTAACGCTACTTCCTGTTTCCGGTTGCATCAGAGGAGAACTTTCCGACAGCTACACACAACTTCAAAGCTCTGGCTGCTTGTTGAGCGAAAATTTAAAAAAATTGCCAGCGAAGGAAGGGAGGGAGGGAGATGCTCGGATGGCAGCGATTGTTAGGAAGGAGGGAGGGGGCTGCTGGACCACATAATCGGTGACTGTGCACATTCCCTCCCTTAACTACGGAGACAAGGCCATTCACTGCTCCATTCAGCCTCCAGCCTCCTCCCCCCACCCCCTTCCCAGCACCGAACAGAGGAAGAGAGATCTCAAGGTTGGAGAATTCCTCGGGCAGCACTGCGCCTTTTGGCACCTTTTTGACCACACACCACACCAAACTGTGGTTGAGCCAAAGCCACCTGGGTCAAGCCACCTCTGGATATCCCTCCCCCTCCGTCCGGGTTTGCCTTCTGCAGCAAAAAAGCTTTATGCAGCAGAAACATAACCTCTGGAAAGAAATGACCAAAGGCAGCAAACCCATAAGAGGCCGCTGCTGAAGTGCTCAGCCACACTGCCATCGCTGCCATAAGCGCCAGTCCCGCCTTCTTCTCCCCAAGCGCCTCCTTTGCGCGGGGAGGTAGCGCACCCTCCGGTGCCAAGAGCTGCTACATCTCCTGCGCAGCTGGTCGGACATACCCACAAAGGAAAGTGGCACTTCTCGCACCACGAGCAGCGTTTCACTGCTTCTGCTGCCATGCCTCTCGCGGCCTTACTCACATGCTCCTGCTCCTGAAAGGCCAAATCCATCCACGCTGTGCCGGCAAACCTGGTCCAGGCCTGACGGTTGGGTTTTTGATTTTTTTTTTCTTATGGGAAAGAAGTCCTCCGGACCAAGAATCCTCCTCCACAGATGGTGAGGGAGGGGAAGGGACCTGAGAGGGCCCAGGTGTTGCCCCCAAAGTCGGCACTACCAGCTGCCAACACCCCTAAATTCAACTGGAGCAACAGGAGAATCAACCTTTCCAAACACGAGCCAACATCAGATATCCAGAAACACTGGAATAGCAGCCATCCAACCTGCTGGAGTTAGAGCATACTGACTGGCCAGGAGGGACTCCATCCAAGAACCTGCGAGTCAGTTCTCTTATCTCCACCTGCTGGTAGATGTATGCTATCCCATTAGTATCTAAGGAAACATAATTGAGGAAGGAACAAGGATGAACGCTGGTGGATTGAGATAAACAGGCATGGTAGAGGGAAGAAATGAGTTCTTGGATGACTATGTACGAGGAGAATGAACCCTGAATAGGATAATAGAGATCAAGAGCAGATTTAGGAAAGATGAAGAAAATGATTGACTGAGGGGCCAATACAGTAAGGTAAAGCTCATTTAAATTCCATGCTAATGAACTCAGCAACTATTAAAGGCAGATGCAGAGAAGACCCAATAGCTAAGCCCAGAGTTTTCTAATGTAGAGCTCTCAGGCAAGGTCTCAGAAGAGATAAAAGGTTGGCTCATTTTTCTACAGTCAGTGTTAGTGAGAATTTCATGCCTATTTCTTCTCTTTACTGCAAGTGCAGGACCTACAACTTTTTTCTTCTTTATTTGAAACAGTTAAGTAAAAAAAATGACAGAGTTGAGAAGAAGGGGAGGTGAGCTGGAACAAAACAAAGTACTAGACTGGATGTGTGCAGAATGTCAGCATTGCAAAAAGTGTACAACACAGAACAGCATCCAGCACATGCACAGATGTACATCCATAAAACTCAGAGTTTCAAGATTCAAGTTTATTATAGAATTTGATTAATCACCTATTCCAAATTCTAGGCGATGTACAAATAAATAAAAATTACAGAGTTAGGGGAAACAGACATAACTAACAAAAAAATGACTAAGTCTAATACACATAATAAAAAAACAACTTATACAGACATATTAAAACATGAGGAAAGGCTAGGAAAGAATACAATCTGAGTGCTGATAAGAAATACAATCTGAGTGCTGATAAACAATTTTTTGTGTATAACATTATCAGCTACTGCTAGCAAAGTTCTGTTTGTGGAAGTGTCCAGTACGGTCTCCCATGTTATTGCATATTTTTTGCCCACAATTTATTTACATATTATTTGGTTATCACATTGTGAAGCAAAGCTTTTGCTGTTTTGCAAGGTTACTGCATCAGCCTCAAAGAAGGGAAAGAGAAGTTTGAACACTGAGAACAGGTGCATAAAGAGCACTGAGAGTAGGAAAGTGAGGAGGAAGAATGAAGCCGACGGCACAGTGTGCAATGGCCGCTAAGAGAGCGAATAGAATGCTAGGTATAATCAAGAAGGGTATTACTACCAGAACGAAAGAAGTTATCCTGCCGTTGTATCGGGCGATAGTGCGTCCGCATCTGGAGTACTGTGTCCAATATTGGTCGCCGTACCTTAAGAAGGATATGGCGTTACTCGAGAGAGTTCAGAGGAGAGCGACACGTCTGATAAAAGGTATGGAAAACCTTTCATACGCTGAGAGATTGGAGAAACTGGGACTCTTTTCCCTGGAGAAGAGGAGACTTAGTATAGAGACTTACAAGATCATGAAGGGCATAGAGAGAGTGAAGAGGGACAGATTCTTCACACTTTCGAAAAATAAAAGAACAAGAGGGCATTCGGAAAAGTTGAAAGGGGACAGATTCAAAACGAATGCTAAGAGGTTCTTCTTTACCCAACGTGTGGTGGACACCTGGAATGCGCTTCCAGAGGGCGTAATAGGGCAAAGTATGGTACTGGGGTTCAAGAAAGGATTGGACAAGTTCCTGCTGGAAAAGGGGATAGAGGGGTATAGATAGAGGATTACTGTACAGGTCCTGAACTTGTTGGTCTGCCGCTTGAGCGGACTGCTGGGCACAATGGACCTCAGGTCTGACCCAGCGGAGGCATTGCTTATGTTCTTAATACTAAATAGGATGAGAAAGGTGGACACTGAACAGAGAGTTAGTCTCGCCTACTGCCAGTTATTAATCCTGTTTCCTTTAAGTCTGCCTCCTATTTCTAGATATTAGTATCGTCTCCTGCAGGTCACTCCCCCCATAATAATAATAATAACATTATTTTTGTATACCGCAATACTCAGTTATTAATCCCAATTCTTGCGGGTCACTCCTCCTCATGAGCTGCAGATTAATCTTTCTCTTGTAGGCCACTTTTTCCTCCATTGCTACAGATTAATTTATCTCTCACCTGTGCTGGAACTTCTGCTGCCATCCTCGTTCTCCCCTGCACTGTCTTCTCATGTAGAATTCCCATGCTGCAACAGAACCAGAAAAGGAAACATCAAACCTTCCTCCCTTTCTCTGTTCCCTCTGGTACCTCCTTTTTCTCCCTTATCGTTGTTGGCCCCTCCCACAAACCTATCCTTCCCCTTCAACTGTTGATCCCTTCTCCCTGTTTCTCTTCTTTGTTTTCTCCATCCTTCTATCCCTCCCCCACCTTTTGGTCTCCCTCTCATCGGTAATTACTATGCTCTGTCTATTCCTCCTCCCCCTTTGTGTGCCTTCCTTTTCCTACCCATCTTGCTTATTCTCCATTCTAATGTCTCTTCGCCACTTGCTTCCCCCCTAATTTTGGAATTTTCCTTCCTCTGTTCTCCATTTCTCGCTAATCTGCACTGTCCCTCTCTCCTTCCTGTTTGCATGATCCTTTGTTTTCCTCACTGTCGCATCTGTTCCTCCATGTTTCTCCCTGCATGATCCCCCCTCCTCTTCCTGTAAGTCTATCTTTCTCTCTCAGATTCATGAAACTTTATTGAGAGGACAGTGCATACGTGTTGTCAAAACTCTTAAGCCCTTTTCCCTCCCCTTCTCTTCTCTCATTTGCTCTTAATTTATCTTCCTCTCTCCTCTGTTTCTCCCCTTTCTCTCTCTTTATGTTTGTTTCTCCCTCCCCCTTGTCTGGGCTTTTTCTCTGTTTCTCTTTTCTCTTCCTCCTTGTTCTCCTCTCTTCTTTATCTTTCACCGTTTCAACTTCCCTTTACTTCTCTCCATTTTCTCCCTCTCTGATTTCCCTGCCCTCTCTCCCTCCCACTCCTTTCTATTTCGCTCTGCTCCATTTCTTTCTTCACAAACCCTTTCCTCCCCCTCCCAACCACCAAGCTTTTTACCTGGTCTGAGATTAGTGTCTCTGCTGTTCAGCTCAGCCTCTCCTGGGATGGTGTCTGTAAACTTCTAGATAGGGACTGCAGTAAATGGAGGGAGGGGAAAAAGGGAAGGAGGACTCCACATAGGGGAAAAGGGGGAGGAGAGAACTTCCTCCAAAACAGATGGGCTGTAAAGACAGACAAGCCCCTGGAGTCTCTCACTAGCAGAGTCAGCCAATGCTCCTGCATTTAGCAAAGACAAATAGATTACAGCAAATAAAGATGGAAGCTTGAAGAGTCATATTTCCGTGCCACACTGCTTAATACTGTAACTGCTGAGAGGGGGATGCATCCTGTGCTGGTGATCAAAGGCACCTCCCCAGCAATGCACGAAATCACAAATCTCCAGTATTTTTCAGCCCTTGTTCGCTCTACATTTCACTGGAAGTTATTTCTACATTTTCAGTCCCTGCAGTTTGCTGGGTCTGGGTAAAACCAGGATTTGCAGGATCCTCATAGACTTGTATTGAGATCCTGGTAAAAAATTGCAGGATTTCTCGGATTTTCCAGGATCCTGGTCCACCTTAACAGCAGACCTCCTCTTTTTTTGATTGCCACGGCTCCTGCTATGCATTTACTGGAGTCCCCTACAACGCCGTCTTTGCCTTCTCTGCTGGTCCCGCCCCTTATTACACGCTCTTCTCTTCCCGTGTGGGCGGACCGGCAGAGAAGAAGACGTCAAGGCGGGGACTCCCTTTAGTTTAGAATGACAACCAGATGGGAATAAAAATAGGCTTGCAACTCCGTCTTCTCCTTCTCTCCCGGTCACGCCCCTTATGACATTTTCTTCTGTGTGGGCGGACCAGCAGAGAAGAAGACATCAGCTCAGGGACTCCCTGCCAGAGGGGCAGTAAAATAGGCTACCTGCGGAGTGACAACCAAAGGGGCAGTAAAAAATAGGCTATAACTTATCACACAGAGGAAAAAAAAAAGAGCAGCAATACTTGGATTTAGAATTTCAGTAACCTGGTCAACCTTATCGAAACTAATTATTCAGATTTATTCAATTTTTTATACTGTTCACCCAGAGGAGCTCTGAATGGTTTACATCAGGGATGCCCAAATGGTCGATCGCAATCGACCAGTAGATCGCAAAGGCAACGCGAGTCGATCGCGTTGCCTTTGCGATCTTTTTCTCCCTGCTGCTTCTCCAATACAGGCCTGGCGCGTATAAGCGCCAGACTCACGAGACTTCACGTCTGACATCAATTCTGACGTTGGAGAAGAAGTTCTGGGCCAGCCAATCGCTGCCTGGCTGGCCTGGAACATCCTCCCCAACGTTAGAATTGACGTCAGAGGTGAAATCTTGTGGGCCCGGCGCTTGTACGCGCCAGGCCTGGCTCGGGGAAGCAGCATGGAGAAATCGTATTGGTGGTTTGGGGGTGGGGATAGGAAAAGAATCGGGGAAATGGCACGATGGCAGGGGGACAGAGAAAGAAAGGCAGAAATAAAGAGAAGGGCAGGGGAAGAGAGAAAGAAAGGTATGCAGGCAGGGGGAGAGAGAAAGAAATATTGGCTTTACAGAAAAAGGAAGTGCAACCAGAGGCTCATGAAATCACCAGACAAAAAGGTAGGAAAAATGATTTTATTTTCAATTTAGTGATCAAAATGTGTCCGTTTTGATAATTTATATCTGCTGCCTATATTTTGCACTGTGGCCCCCTTTTACTAAACTGTAATAGCAGTTTTTAGCGCAGGGAGCCTATGAGCATCGAGAGCAGCACAAGGCATTCATTGCAGCTCCCTGTGCTAAAAAACGCTATTGTGGTTTAGTAAAAGGGGAGGGGGTATATTTGTCTATTTTAGTATAGTTGTTACTGAGGTGACATTGCATATTTTAAAGTCAACTGCCTTGATCTCTGAAAAAAAAACTGAATTCAAATGATAATTAACATTTTCTCTGTGTACAATGTGTTTTGTGGGGGTTTTTTTTAATTTTATTGTTGGTAGATCATTTTGACTTGGTCATTTTAAAAAGTAGCTTGCAAGCCAAAAAAAGTGTGGGCACCCCTGGTTTACATGAATTTATTCAGGTACTCAAGCATTTTTTCCTGCATGTCCTGGTGGGGCTCACAATCAATCTAATGTACTTGGGGCAATTGGGGGGGTTAAGAGACTAGCCCAGGGTCACAAGGAGCAGCCTGGGTTTGTACCCATAATCTCAGCGTGCTGAGATTTAACCACAGTGCCATACGCTCCCCTAGGCAAGTTAATGTTTCTGTCTTTTAAACAGTGCAGCAGGATGTAGCTCCTCCTCCTTCCATTAATATTTCTAAACCTGCAGCAGGAGAAGATCAACACCTTCTGGATGAACTAATGTGTGAGACTGTTGAAAAGGTGGAATCTGTCTTCTACCAGAAAATGCTTGGGTTCAAAATTAACATGAATTCAAGGTGCACTATAGATTATTGTCCTCTCCCCATGTTTCTTGGACATGAGTTTTTCAACTTTAACCCAGAATGTAAATTAACTTCAAACATCCTGTAAAAGAAGTGCAAAACGCTTCTGCCTGCAGTTACACCAGCTGCAACACGGTTTTGCTTTTTGTGTGGCTTTGAGGGATACCTTACTGTAGGGTCATGAAACATCCAGGTTCCCCCAGAAATGCCGTCCTTTGAGGACGTCTGGAGATCTGGATGGCTTTTGAAAACCCGGCAAGCAGCGGGGGCAGGGTTAGGGTGGGATTGGCGGCAGGATTGGGACATAAAGGGGCAAGAATGGGTGGAACAGGATGGGTATAGGGGGTCTGGATTTCTAAATGGGTAATCTAGTAACCCTACCTGAATACACCCCAGACCTCTCATTCTGGCTCTAGCAGTGCCACCTGGCCTCCTTTAAATAGTATCAAAAATTGGTTGACAGAACACGCTGGGAGTAAGCGCAGACTGCCCTCTTAAACATAGAGGGCTAGGGCAAGGTGCACAATATTCTGTACCAGGATATTGCAATTCTGACCCCAGGAAGGGCGGTATCTATCTGGTTTCAGCACCCTCAACCACCTATAAGGCAGGAAACATCCATTCCATACACTCTTTCCCCATCAAAAGTACAGGATATGCCAGGATGTGTTAGGATGTACCAGGATCCTGCAATTCTGATTCTAGGAAGGGCTGCATCTATCTGGATTCAGCACTCTTAACCACCTATAAAGCAGGAAAAATTCCTTCCATACACTCTTTCCCCATCAGAAGCACAGGATATGCCAGGATGTGTCTGGATTTGCAGGATCTAGCAGGATCTGTCAAGATCCTGCAATTCTGACCCCAGGAAAGGCTGCATCTATCTGATTTCAGCATCCTAAACCACCTATAAGGCAGAAAACATCCATTCCATACATTCTTTCCCCATCAGAATCACAGGATTTGCAGGATATCCAGGATCTAGCAGGATCTGTCAGGATCCTGCAATTCTGACCCCAGGAAGGGCTGCATCTATCTGATTTCAGCATCCTCAACAACATATAAGGCAGAAAACATCCATTCCATACACTCTTTCCCCATCAGAAGCACAGGATATGCCAGGATGTGCAGGATTTGCAGGATATCCAGGATCTAGCAGGATCTGTCAGGATCCTGCAATTCTGACCCCAGGAAGGGCTGCATCTATCTGATTTTAGCACCGTTAACCACCTACAAGGCAGAAAACATCCATTCCATACACTCTTTCCCTATCAAAAGCACAGGATATGCCAGGATGTGTTAGGATGTGCAGGATATCCATGATCTAGCAGGATCTGTCAGGATCCTGCAATTCTGATCCTAGGAAGGGCTGCATCTATCTGATTTCAGCATCCTAAACCACCTATAAGGCAGAAAACATCCATTCCATGCACTCTTTCCCCATCAGAATCACAGGATATCCCAGGATGTGCAGGATATCCATGATCTAGCAGGATCTGTCAGGATCCAGCAATTCTGACCCCAGGAAGGGCTGCATCTATCTGAATTCAGCATCCTAAACCACCTATAAGGCAGAAAACATCCATTCCATACACTCTTTCCCCATCAGAAGCACAGGATATGTCAGGATGTGCAGAATTTGCAGGATATCCAGGATCTGTCAGGATCCTGCAATTCTGACCCCAGGAAGGGCTGCATCTATCTGATTTCAGCATCCTAAACCACATATAAGGCAGAAAACATCCATTCCATACACTCTTTCCCTATCAGAAGCACAGGATATGCCAGGAAGTGTCAGGATGTGCAGGATTTGCAGGATATCCAGGATGTAGCAGGATCTGTCAGGATCCTGCAATTCTGATCCCAGGAAGGGCTGCATCTATCTGATTTCAGTATCCTAAACCACCTATAAGGCAGAAAACATCCATTCCATGCACTCTTTCCCCATCAGAATCACAGGATAACCCAGGATGTGCAGGATTTCCAGGATCTAGCAGGCTCTGTCAGGATCCTGCAATTCTGACCCCAGGAAGAGCTGCATCTATCTGATTTCAGCATCCTAAACCACATATAAGACAGAAAACATCCATTCCATACACTTTCCCTATCAGAAGCACAGGATATGCCAGGATTTGCAGGATATCCAGGATCTAGCAGGATTTGTCAGGATCCTGCAATTCTGACCCCAGGAAGGGCTGCATCTATCTGATTTCAGCATCCTAAACCACCTATAAAGCAGAAAACATCCATTCCATGCACTCTTTCCCCATCAGAATCACAGGATATCCCAGGATGTGTCAGGATATGCAGGATATCCATGATCTAGCAGGATCTGTCAAGATCCTGCAATTCTGACCCCAGGAAGGGCTGCATCTATCTGAATTCAGCATCCTAAACTACCTATAAGGCAGAAAACATTCATTCCATACACTCTTTCCCCATCAGACACACAGGATATGTCAGGATTTGCAGGATATCCAGGATCTAGCAGGATCTGTCAGGATCCTGCAATTCTGACCCCAGGAAGGGCTGCATCTATCTGATTTCAGCATCCTCAACCACCTATAAGGCAGAAAACATCCATTCCATGCACTCTTTCCCCATCAGAATCACAGGATATGCCAGGATGTGCAGGATTTCCAGGATACCCAGGATATCCAGATTCTAGCAGGATCTGTCAGGATCCTACAATTCTGACCCCAGGAAGGGCTGCATCTATCTGATTTCAGCATCCTAAACCACATATAAGACAGAAAACATCCATTCCATACACTTTCCCTATCAGAAGCACAGGATATGCCAGGATGTGCAGGATTTGCAGGATATCCAGGATCTAGCAGGATTTGTCAGGATCCTGCAATTCTGACCCCAGGAAGGGCTGCATCTATCTGATTTCAGCATCCTCAACCACCTATAAGGCAGAAAACATCCATTCCATGCACTCTTTCCCCATCAGAATCACAGGATATGCCAGGATGTGCAGGATATCCAGGATCTAGCAGGATTTATAAGGATTCTGCAATTCTGAACCCAGGAAAGGCTGCACCTATCTGGATTCAGCACCCTTCACCACTATGACAGGAAACATCCATTATCCCAGTCAAGCAGGCAGCATACGTTGGTGACGTAATCCTTGGATCCCTGGTACAGACAGCTTAAAAAGTATATTGCCACATTAAGATTTTTTAAAAGTTCACGACTGACCACACCACACTTGCGAGAGTGCCTTCCTGCCCGACCTAGGCTTGCGACTCCTCAGTTTTTAGTTTTCCACGGAGCTAAGTTGTATTTTTTGAATGTCATTCAATTTTGCCTTATTGCCTTCCCACTTCCGTGTATTTTCTTTTCTCCCTTTTTTCTTTCTTAAAAAAAAAAGTGGGGGTTATTTTTTTCCTCTTGCAGGCAGAGAGCTAGAGGAGGTGAAAGTGGTATGGGTGAGGGTAGGAGAAGTGATGGGGCACCTGCTGCTGTGACGTGGGTGAAGTTCAAGCAGGAAGACACTGGATGATCGAATGAGAGGGAGAAAGTGTTGGATCTTTAGAGTGGAGAAGAGGATAAGAGGAAGGGAGAGGCAATGGGTTTAAAGAGTGAGTGGTGAGGTGTTAAGGGATTCAGTGACTTGGGGAGAGATTGGGGATCGTTAATACCAGTAGGAGGGGGAGTAAGAGAGTCATAACAGTGGAAGGAAAAGAGGAACAAGGAAGAAACTGGTCTAGTATAGAGAGCAGAGTGTCATATGTCCATCTCAGTCATTGTTTGATTTGCCTGAGGTGCTTTTTCCATCGATGTCCCATCCATTGATGGGTTATAAGAAGTGTAGCAGGTGTCAATAGCTCATATTTCTCACCGACCCATATTGTTGGTGTCTGTAGTGCCTGGGCCTGGAACATCATGTGCATGTTGTTCATTGCTTCAGAATCATACCATCAAAAGCCACAAATTAAAGCAGGAAACGTTATTTGGCACCAGCATGAACGTCGATAAAACTTCCCAGCCATCAAAACCAACACTGGTGTCGGACAACATCGCTCACTCTGGTAAGCTTCCCAGTCAGTGTCGCAGGCCACTATGGCATCGAGTCCAATCATGCCGGCCAAGTGATAACCTCTATTAAGACTTTTTTCCATCGGAGTTACCTTCTCCGAGGCGAGACGAGGCACCTTTGGTACCAGCAGAAAAGCTGACGGTACCGGAGCTGTCTTTTTGGGAAATGTTGGATGCATTTTTCCACTTAGAATTTGGTGACATGTTTCACCTTATGACCTCTGCACTGACTACTGTGACAGGGAAGCCCCTGTCCCAGTGAAAAGGACTGTTAAATCTCCCCAGCATGCAGCATAGGGCTCTGTAAAACCTGGCCTGGAGCAAGGACAGCAGGCTCAGCCAGGAGGGAAAGTACATAAACAGGTTGTAGCACAGTCCAAAAGCCAGGTGGGGAGAGCACTGAAAACTAATTATCTCCCCTATCAATCCTTTCCTCAAGCCCAGAAGCATAAACCCAACTTAGGAGGGGGTGGAGTCAGGCTCCGTAGGGAGCAGGTTGGAAAGCATCAGGGAGGAAATCAGCTGGAGGAGGAGAAAGACCCAGGTGACTCTGATTGGGGAAGCCACACAATGCCGGCTATCCTAGCTTCCAGAGGCTGCCTAAACCTCAGCTGAGACAAGTTGCCAGAGACCCGTTCACAGGGAGGGGCAGTGTGAACCCTGGGAGGAATGAGGAATGGCTCAG
Organism: Geotrypetes seraphini; assembly: GCF_902459505.1. Taxonomy (NCBI): domain Eukaryota; kingdom Metazoa; phylum Chordata; class Amphibia; order Gymnophiona; family Dermophiidae; genus Geotrypetes; species Geotrypetes seraphini. The sequence continues at coordinate 282,670,794 of NC_047085.1, read as the reverse complement.
TAACCCACAGGAAGCCGGGCTGGGAGATTATGCTGAGGTAAACGTCCCCAGAGAGCTAGCATGCATGCATAGAGGGAGATGGGAGGAAAAGCCTGGAGTGAATGTGGAAAGTTCGGGTGCCCAGGAGTATGAATGGGAAATGTATAGTGACCCTGGGGGTAGTGTGTTTGATGTGGACATGGACCTGGAAGAGTACAGTGTGTGAGGGTCTCATATGGTCCTGTGCAGAAAGTTTCTGCTCCGTTTAAACTTGAGCTGAAGCAGGGCTGGGGCAGCCCTGCCTAATTGAATGAGAGTGCTACAGTAAATAGCACAGTGTTCAGATCTCCGGGAAGCAGGAGATAAGAGTGATAAGGGTCCGAGGCTTGACCCGCACAGCCCTTTAGAAGGGCTGTGAAGGCTCCGTGGAGGGACCACAGTGTTAAAGCAAGAGCAGCAAAGTTAAACCTGTTTGTGCTGGGAAGGTGAGAATGTGAAAACAGGAGAAAGGTGAGAAAGCTGGCACAGGCTGTGCTCAGCAGTAAAGAAGGAACTGTGGGCAGGAGAGCCTGCTCAGCCCAGGAGGGGGGGGGGGGGGGGGGAGACAGTAAAGGTCCTGAACCCAGGGTGAGATTTTGCTTCTGAATTTTGATTAAATTTGTGCTGAGGGCTGAACCAGTTACTAGATTAAGCCCAATGTGACTTTCCCTGGGACTGAGCTATATGAAAGAGCAAGCAGGGGATAAGGGAAAGTTCAAGATACCAGGTTGGATTGTTTTCCTCAGGACTAGAGAGTTGCGCGGGGACAGAAATCCCACCCGTCCCCGCCAAAGTCCCACCCGTTCCCACCCGTCCCCGTGAGGAATCCCACCCGTCCCCGTGAGGAATCCCTCCGTCCCCACCCGTCCCCGCGAGGAATCCTACCCGTCCCCGTGAGGAATCTCCTCCGTCCCCGCCCGTCCCTATAAACTTCAGAAATAGTTATTTCATTTAATTATGCTACTGAATTAAAGGTTCTGGTAGAAACCCATTTACAAATAAGCAAAAAGACTTTATTAATTTGAAAATATTAATTGGGAAGAATACATACTTTGTAAACGGGTTTCTAACAGATCCTCTAATGTTTATAAATTTTTATCAACACAACTAATATACTACTTTATCCTGAATCAAAAAAAAAGAAATAGAATTCTTTTCCTACCTTTGTTGCCTGGTTTCTGCTTTCCTCATGTTCTCATTCAATTCCTTCCATCCATTGTCTCTCTTCCTTCTGCATCTTCCATTTGCTCTGTTACTGTGCCTCTCCCTTTCTTCCCCCTTCCAAATTGGTCTGGCACCCATCTTCTTCTCTCCGCTCCCCCCATAGTCTGGCATCTGTCTTCTTCCCTGCCAGCGTCTTCTCCCTACTCTCTCTTCCCCATTTCCTTTCAGCATCCTCCCCCCTCTGTCTTCCACATGTGCTTTCAGTGTCCTTCTCCCCCCTCTGCTTCCCCATGTCCTTTCAGCGTCCTTCTCCCTCTCTGTCTTCCCCATGGCCTTTCAGCGTCCTTCTCCACCACCCCACCCCACCCCCATCTTCCCCATGTCCTTTCAGCATCCTTCTCCACCCCTTTGTCTTCCCCATGTGCTTTCAGCATCCTTCTCCCCCCTCTGTCTTCCACAAGTGCTTTCAGAGTCCTCCCCCCCCGCCCTTCCCATGTCCTTTCAGCGTCCTTCTCCCTCTCTGTCTTCCCCATGGCCTTTCAGCGTCCTTCTCCACCACCCCACCCCACCCCCATCTTCCCCATGTCCTTTCAGCATCCTTCTCCACCCCTTTGTCTTCCCCATGTGCTTTCAGCATCCTTCTCCCCCCTCTGTCTTCCACAAGTGCTTTCAGAGTCCTCCCCCCCCGCCCTTCCCATGTCCTTTCAGCGTCCTTCTCCCTCTCTGTCTTCCCCATGGCCTTTCAGCGTCCTTCTCCACCACCCCACCCCACCCCCATCTTCCCCATGTCCTTTCAGCATCCTTCTCCACCCCTTTGTCTTCCCCATGTGCTTTCAGCATCCTTCTCCTCCCTCTGTGTTCCACAAGTGCTTTCAGAGTCCTCCCCCCTCGCCCTTCCCATGGCCTTTCAGCGTCCTTCTCCACCCCTTTGTCTTCCCCATGTGCTTTCAGCGTCCTTCTCCCTCCTCTGTCTTCAAGTGCTTTCAGAGTCCTTCCCCCCCTGCCCGTCTTCCCCATAGCCTTTCAGCGTCCTTCTCCACCCCTTCGTCTTCAGTGCTTTCAGTCTTCAGTCCTTTCGTCTTCGGTCCTTCTCCCCCCCCTTCTCTACCTCCCCAAGTGCAGCACAGCCGGCCAGGTCCCCTTACTTTTGTGGCACTTCCCCGTCCGACCGACAACAGCCCTGGTCCGACAAACCTCCCTGCCCTTAACCGCAAATCTAAATTACCTTCTTACAGCTGCTGTAAGAAGGTAATTTAGATTCATGGCTACAGGGCAGGGAGGATTGTCGGACCGGGGCTGTTGTCGGTCGGTAGGGGAAGTGCCACAAAAGTAAGGGGACCTGGCCGGCTGTGCTGCAACCAGGGCGGACCGCCCCCCTCCCTTGGTAGCCACTCGAACCGCGAGGCTACTCTCCTCCTTACCTGCCTTGCTTGCAGCACAGAGCCGAACGGAAGTCTTCCCGACGTCAGCGCTGACGTCGGAGGGAGGAAGGGCTTTGTTTAAGCCCTCCCTCCCCTCCGACGTCAGCGCTGATGTCGGGAAAACTTCCGTTCGGCTCTGTGCTGCAAGAGAGAAGAAGAGCCGCGCGACTGAGTACATCCAGCCCCGCAGGAATCCCGCGACCCTCAGAGGCGTCCCCACGGGATTCCCGCGACCCTAGGGGGCGTCCCCACGGGATCCCCGTGACCCGAAGGGAACCCGCGGGTCCCGCGGGATTCCCGTCGTCCCCGTTCCCGTGCAGCTCTCTACTCAGGACACTAATAAACCTGATACTGTTTTCCAGAAATCCGGTATCCGGGTTTTTTCTTCATTTAACCATATAAAAGGCGCTACAAATTCTTACCTGTGGTCTGAGCCGGGGTTTCCCACCTACTCGGGATCTGGCCCGGCCACAGGAAGTTGATGGCAGCGGTGGGATATAGCGCCGCCCACAGGTTAGGGGAGGAAGTGCGCCCAAAGACTTGGGAAAAAAAAACGAACTTTGGTTTATTTTGGCTGGATAAAGCCAGTCCCATTGTTGGCATTTGAAGGAGAGTATTGCCAGAAAGTACTGTGAGCAAAGGCTGGCAATACATTATTTGGAGAATTGGGATTTTGGAGCAATTTGAGGTTTGTTTTTTTTTAAGTCTTACTGGTGCTAACCTGAGTTTATTTGAGCTTGTGGATTACAAATAGTCAAAGGGCAAAGCAGGAAGCAGAAGCAGCATCCGGAGAGGTGTGGTTCCTGGTGGGGAGTACAAGGCAACGTCAAGGCATCCGGAGAAGACAGTCTGCTGAGGAGCGGAGCGGAGTCTGGAGGTGCATATCGTGGTTCCTGAGTTCCTGGTCGGAGGAGTGGCTGGGGAGGCCCTAATATCCCAAGGCTGAGACACATCAGTCCCTGAGGTAAAAGTGCTTAGGGGGTAGCTGATGTGGATTAGTGGGTAAGGGGGACCAGAGGCTCGGGGCTAGTGAGGGGAAAACCCTAGCATTGGAAAGTTTGCACTTGGGTTCCTGTTCTCTGTTGTTTGTGTTCCCAGGATGGAAGCGTCCAAGTTCCTGATGGGATTAGAAGCCGAGATGCACAAACCCCAGCAGAGGTTCCAGGAGATGTTGCAGTCCCAGACAGATCTCTGGAAGGCGGACCACCAGGCACAGCAAATCCGCCATACTGAACTGTTGCAGCAGATGGCAGCCCAGATCCAGGCCATCAATAACCTTGCCTATAACACCGGCAGCTGGTGGTGCGGGAGCAGTCGTCGGGCCGGTAGGCGCTCCTTTTGGGGAGCCGATAAGACTGCATAAATTATCAATAGATGATGACATGATTCGAGAGGGTGGCCATGGCTTCACATTGACCGGTGGACCAGTGGTCCGTAAAACTGATATCCTGCTTAGGAGGTAAAGCCTTAGAGGCTTATCAAACTTTGAACACCGAACAAGCGGCTAATTATCAAACTCTAAAGCAAACCCTGCTGGACTATTTAGGTCAATCGCAGGAGTGGTATAGAGTCCAATTTAGGGCAGTAAAGATGGGTCCAGGGGAGCGTCCCAAAGCTTTAGTACAGCACCTAAAGCGATTGTGTGAGTGCTGGATGGCACCATACGCTCATAACATGCAAGCAGTTATGAGCGAGTTGGTGCAGGAACAATTCCTGGAGGCAGTGCCCGGGGCCTTAAAAAACTGGTTATTGAGGCAGAATATTTCATCCTTAGGCCAGGCTATTGGGGTGGCTGAAGCGTACTTAGCAGCTCAGCAACAGGGTCATGTGGCTCATGAGGGGGTAGGGTTCAAAACCCCAAGCTTCCGGAGATTCAGAGGAACATCCTGAGGGCTGGGCAGTGTTTCTCCGGTGGGCAGGTGTTTCTCTTGTGGGAAACCGGGCCATCGAAGCCGACAGTGCCAGGCCAAGTTGAACTTAATGAACCGGGTGGGCTCTAGAGAATGACACGGTGGCGGTTTACCCGCGGCCACCGCATTTTAGCCGCGGGTCACCCGCCGAAAACGGGGAAGAAAACTAGCAGTCGCTGCGGCGACGGGGACAAGGCCATTCACTGCCCGCGGGGCGGTGAATGGTCTTGTCCCCGCAGTGAGGCATGAAGGATCGCGCGGTCCCCACAGCTCACACCCGCCTGCCCAATCGATTCTAGTGTTTAGCCAGCTCTCTCCCTTCTCCTCACCTTAGTTTGTAGATTTTCTTTTTCGGCGACCCGCACGCTATCAGAGAGCCGCGCACCCGCTGCTGCTCAGTTTCGATCTTCTGCTCTGACGCAACCGGAAACAGGAAGTTGCAGCAGAGCAGAAGATTGAACACTGAGCAGCAGCGGGTGCGCGGCTCTTTGGGAAAGCGTGCGGGTCGCCGAAAAAGAAAACCTATAAACTAAGGTGAGGAGAAGGGAGAGAGCTGGCTAAACACTAGGATCGATTGGGCAGGCAGGTAGTGGCTGCGGGGACCGTGCGATCGCTAGTGTTCCCGGCTCAAATTGGAAGGAGGGAGTGAAAGGGAAAAGGATTCTGGGCCAAGGGGATGAAGTCGGAAAGAAAAACCCACAGCAGGAAAGAAAGGGAAGGACTGGCAGGTGAGCCAGATGCTAGAAGCAAGGGGGGGGGAAGAAAGAGGGAAAAAAGCTAGATGGGGTTGAAAAGAAGAGACACACTGGTATGGAAGAGGAAGATAGGGGAAATCTGGACACAGGAAGGTAACAGAAAGAGGAGAAATTATGTGCATGGGGCATAGGGACAGAGACATAAAGGGGACATGCCATGGGGATGGTATATGGACACAGGGGGGGCAATGACAGATACATAGGGGAGATATTAGAAATGGAGAAAATAGGAGCACAGAAGCGAGATGGTTTGTGGGGATGGGACAGGGACCGAGCTTGCAGGCTCCAGTGGCTTGCACAAATTACATTGTAACGTGCCATGAAAATAAGAGGAAGGAAGGTAGATAGGCCACGCGAGAGGAGCTGAAGGATAGTAGAAAGGAACAGATGGTAAAGGAGGGAGGGAAGGGTGGTGGTGGAAAGGAATAGAACAGACATTGAAGGAGGGTGGAGAGGAACAGACCCCCAAGGGAAATGTGGAAGACAGAGTGGGAAGAAGACAGATGCCAGACTATGCGGGAGCGGAGGGAAGAAGATGGGTGCTAGACCAATTGGGGGGGGGGGTTAAGGGAGAGGCACAGTAACAGCAAATGGAAGACGCAGAGAGAAGACACAGTGGATGGAAGGAATTCAATGAGAAGATGTGGAAAGCAGAAACCAGAGAACAAAGGTAGAAAAAAAAATTATATTTATTTATTTATTTTTTGCTTTAGGATAAAATAGTATATTAGTTGTGTTGATAAAAATTTATAAACAAAGCCCTGCCAGCTGAACATCTCTTTCTCTAGTTCAGCAGCAGGAACTTTGATTTATAAGAAAGGAATAAGCTAAATATTACAGTACTAAGGCTTATATGGATGCGACGGTGACGGGGCGATGAATGGGATGGCAGTGGCGGTGACGGGGCGGTGAAAGGGATGGCGGTGACGGTGACGGGGCGGTGGTGACGGGGCGGTGCAGAGGATGGTGGGCCGGTGACGGGGCGGTGACGGGGACAGATTTTTTCCCCGTGTCATTCTCTAGTGGGCTCATCGGAAACGGGCCATAAGAAGGAATGCATGATTCAGATAAAGATAGAGGGAATCCCGGTGGTAGCCCTATTAGACTCCGGGGCCGATCAGTCCATCCTGGCCCAGATGGTGTGGCGGAGGATCTTAAGTGCTCGGGGTCAGGAAATCGATAGACCCCCAAGGGCGATTTGAGATACAGTGCATGCACGGGACGTCCTTACCCTATGAAATGAAGAAAGTCTGGGTAGAGTATCAGGGGAGGGAGTATGCCCTGAAGATGGCACTGATGCCTAGGCCATCATATGAAGTGATCCTGGGACAGGAATGGCCCTATTTTTGGGAATGCTTCGGCACTCGAGGGGTGAGGGCTCCCACAGGGCAGGAAGAGGAGTTAGCCCAGATCTTCCCTCTAGAGGATGATAGCCTAGGAGAACCGTCCCAGAAGAGGGCCAAAAGCAGAGTGGAGAGGCGGGCAGACAAGAGATCCTGCTCTCAAGGCAAGGGGGGGGAGGGAAGAGTCAACTATCTTGGAGACCCTGGGTGCCTTATGAGGTGGCCCAACGATTTCCTACTTTGGGCCGTGAACAAAGAAAAGATCCTATGTTAAGTTCAGCTGTAGAGTAATGGGAAGACGCCGGGAGGGGAGCCTGTCCATTCCAAGTGGTAGGAGGACTCCTGTATCAGACGGGGTGGAATCCTAGGGTCCGAAGGGCGCAAAGGCGCTTAGTCGTGCCGTCAGTCTTTAGAAGACAAATATTCTGGGCCATTCATAGGGACCTAGGGAAGGAGCACTTGGCCCAAGACCCGACTATTAAAGGGATCCAAACAAAATTCTATTGGCCCGGCCTAGCACCAGAGGTAACGGCCTGGTGTAAGGAATGCCTGGGGTGTAGTAAGGGCAGGAGGAGTCCGCCGACGAATAAAGAAGAAGGGGGCCTGAATAAAGACATCAAAGAGGTCCACTGGGCGGTGGTTAAACGGGACGAGGAGAAGCCCATTTTAAGGGTTATGTGGCTATCTCCCAAAGCTAAACTGCCAGCGCGCACTACGCCAGGATCTGTGGGTTGGGACCTAAGTAGTATCCAAGAGATAAAGGTGCCAAAAGAGGGCAGGAAGGTAGTGGATACTGGTTTAGTGGTGGCCCTACCTGGTGAATGTTATGGGCGCATTGCGCCGAGATCGGGTTTGGCCCTCCGGCATGGCATACACATAGGGGCCGGAGTAGTCGACCCGGATTATCGTGGGACCCTTAAGATTTTGGTAATAAATCTCGGGGATAAGGAGTACAAAATAAAGGAGGGAGATGGCATAGCTCAATTAATATGTGAGCTAGTGGTGATGCCTGAACTGCGCGAGGAAGAGATAAGCACGGGCACTGCTCGAGGAGAGCAGGGCTGGGGCTCCTCAGAGGCCAGGGAAAAAAAGGATAAAGGAACCCATACCCAAAAAGTTCTATCTCGTTTGGGGGAAGAGTCCTCTGAGGGTTTAAGTAGAGGGGTTTGTGACAGGGAAGCCCCTGTCCCAGTGAAAAGGACTGTTAAACCTCCCCAGCATGCAGCATGGGGCTCTGTAAAACCTGGCCTGGAGCAAGGACAGCAGGCTCAGCCAGGAGGGAAAGTGCATAAACAGGTTGTAGCACAGCCCAAAAGCCAGGTGGGGAGAGCACTGAAAACTAATTATCTCCCCTATCAAACCTTTCCTCAAGCCCAGATCCCCGGGAAGGGTCTGAGGCCTGACCCGCACAGCCCTTTAGAGGGGCTGTGAAGTAGAGAGCTGCACGGGAATGAGGACGACGGGAATCCCGCGGGTTCCCCCTTCGGGTCACGGGGATCCTGTGGGGATGCCCCCTAGGGTCGCGGGAATCCCGTGGGTACGCCCCCTAGGGTCGTGGGAATCCCGTGGGGACGCCCCCTAGGGTTGCAGGGATCCCGTGGGACGCCTCCGAGGGTCGCGGGGTTCCTGCAGGGCTGGATGTACTAAGACGCGCGGTTTTTCTCCCTACCTGCTCTGCTTGCAGCACAGAGCCGAACGGAAGTCTTCCCGACGTCAGCGCTGACGTCGGAAGGGAGGTTGGGCTTAAACAAAGCCCTCCCTCCCTCCGACGTCAGCGCTGACGTCGGGAAGACTTCCATTCGGCTCTGTGCTGCAGGCAGGGCAGGTAAGGAGAAGGAGAGTAGAGTAGCCTCGCGGTTCGAGTGGCTACCAATGGAGGGGGGCGATCCGCCCCGGTGCAGCACAGCCGGCCAGGTCCCCTTACTTTTGTGGCGCTTCCCCGACTGACCGACCGACAACAGCCCCAGTCTGATAAACCTCCCTGCCCTTAAGTAGCTGTAAGAATGAAATTTAGATTCGCGATTAAGGGCAGGGAGGTTTGTCAGACTGGGGCTGTTGTCGGTCGGTCGGTCGGTCGGGGAAGCGCCACAAAAGTAAGGGGACCTGGCCGGCTCTGCTGCACCCGGGGCGGGGAGAGAAGGAGGGGGGAGAAGGACGCTGAAAGCACTGGGGAAGACAAAGGGGTGGAGAAGGACGCTGAAAGGCCATGGGGAAGACGGGGGGGGGAAGGACACTGAAAGCACTTGTGGAAGACAGAAGGGGGAGAAGGACGCTGACAGGGCATGGGAAGATGGGGGGGGAAGGACGCTGAAAGCACATGGGGAAGACAAAGGGGTGGAGAAGGATGCTGAAAGGACATGGGGAAGATGGGGGTGGGTGGGTGGAGAAGGACGCTGAATGGCCATGGGGAAGACAGAAGGGGGAGAAGGACACTGAAAGGACATGGGGAAGACAGAGGGGGGAGAAGGACACTGAAAGCACATGTGGAAGATAGAGGGGGGAGAAGGATGCTGACAGGACATGGGGAAGATGGGGGGGGAGAAGGACGCTGAAAGGAAATGGGGAAGAGAGAGTGGTAAGAAGACGCTGGCAGGGAAGAAGACAGAGATGCCAGACTATGGGGGGAGCGGAGGGAAGAAGATGGGTGCCAGACCAATTTGGAAGGGGGGAGAAAGTGAGAGGCACAGTAACAGAGCAAATGGAAGACGCAGAAGGAAGAGAGACAGTGGATGGAAGGAACTGAATGAGAACATGAGGAAAGCAGAAACCAGGCAACAAAGGTAGGAAAAGAATTCTATTTCTTTTTTTTTTTTTTTGCTTCAGGATAAAGTAGAATATTAGTTGTGTTGATAAAAATTTATAAACAAGAGGCTCTGGTAGAAACCCGTTTACAAAGTATGTATTCTTCCCAATTAATAGTTCCAAATTAATAAAGTCTTTTTGCTTATTTGTAAATGGGTTTCTACCAGAGCCTTTAATTCAGTAGCATAATTAAATGAAATAACTATTTCTGAAGTTTATAGGGACGGAGGGGATTCCTCAGGGGGACGGGCGGGGACGGAGGGGATTCCTCGCGGGGACGGGTTGAGACGGAGGGATTCCTCACGGGGACGGGTGGGGACGGGTGGGATTCCTCACGGGGACAGGTGGGGACGGGTGGGACTTTGGTTTGGACGGGTGGGGACGGGTGGGATTTCTGTCCCCGCGCAACTCTCTAGTTCAAATCCACGCTGCTCCTTATGACCCTGGGCAAGTCACTTAATACCCCCCCCCCATTGCCCCAGGTACATTAGATAAATTGTGAACCCACCAGGACAGACAGGGAAAAATGCTTGAGTACCTGAATGAACTCATGTAAACCGTTCTGAGCTCTCCTGGAAGAACGGTATAGAAAATTGAATGAATGAATATATTCTGATTATCTGAGTTCAAGGAGGACATAGGCTCTCACAAATGGGTAACATCTTCTGGTGGATACCAAGCTCAGGCACTGCCCAGCATTCTAAATAAACTTTTAGAAACCTTTGATTTACCTGCATCACACTTGCATGAGTACTCTCTTGCCTGCTTGAATTGCATGGGAGCCACAGTTTCATATTTTCTATGGAGCTGAGATGTACTTTTCATTATGGCAGTGGATTAAGCTTTTTTTTCTAGGTTTTTTTGGCCTTCTTGCTTCTTTAATTTTGTGAGTAACGTATGAGTTTTCTTTAATAATTTTTATACCCTTTTTCTTTTAATATTTTTGCAGCTCGTTGCAGCTTTTAAGCCAGAGCTCTGGCCAGGTTAAAAGTACATAATAATTGTTTTTCTCCCTTTTTTAAAAAATATAATTGATCAGGCTCACGCATCTTTGAGTCACATGTTTTGGGCCTGCCCCGCAATCCAACAGTTTTGGAGACATCTTGGCCTATATACCACATCGCTTTGGGGAAGGCGATGGCTTCCGCAACCGAGGGCGTTATTTGGATTTTATAATATAGCCTCGCCCAAACCCAGGGGAATGTCAGCATTTATCTCCAGAGCCCTTTTGATGGGAAAAAAAGCCATCCTCACCAACTGGCTCTCCCGTGATCCCCCGTCATATGCACAATGGAGATCCCTAATGATAGTGCACGCAACACTGGAGAGACGCATGGAGGGAGACTTGACTCTTGGCCCGGGTCGCAAATTTTGTCAGGTGTGGGAGCACTTCTGGCAGGACCTCACACCGCGTGCTCGCAGTAGACTTGTGAATCTTTAAGATTTTATTCCCACTCTCAGCTGTTGGACTGGCCATGGATTCTTGGGGAGGGGGGGGATGGGAGGGGAACTGATTATATTGTTGAAAATGTTCTTTCCTGAATGGTACTACTGTTTGTATTTGCTTCTTACTGCTGGAATAATAAAAATCATTTAAACATAAAAAATATAATTGAACCATTTAATTTTGCAATGGCTATTTTCCCTGTGATGCCCCAAATACCTACTGGTGGGTTTAAGAGGTGCACAGACTGACTCGCATGACATCTGCCTAAAATGTCTGGGCCTGGATCATTAAAAAGATTTTTGATCTCTCTCTATGTTCAAATGCAGAACAGAACTCAGAAAGCTAGAGAACCTGTGTGTGAGTGACTTTTCAGCATGCAAAAGTCTGATACATTGGTATCGAGAGCATTAGTCCTCTTGGCTTCTTGAGCTGTACTGAACAAAGGTGGCGACTGCCTAGGTTGAGCATCATGCACATGGATTCCACATCGTCCTAGTTGGCAATAAAGGACTCTGATGTTGGGCACCAAGCTAAGGGAAAGAATCACAAGCATCACTCCTTCTTGAAGTGAGGTGCTAGAGGATTCAGGATACTGGCATTGCTAGTACCTGAGAAGTATCAGCACTGAGAGGACTGCTGTCCCTCTGAAGCTGGGACGTTGCCGCAGGCTATCTCCACACCATCACTGGCCCCTCCTTTAGGGGATGGGGAAAAAGGAAGGGATAGAGAGATGCAGCCTGATGAGAGTGGGGAGAGGGAGGGGGATTCTGGAAATGGTAAAGTCATGTGGAATTGGTTAAAAGGGGGATGACAAGAAGATGAGACAACAGTGAGATAGAAGTATAGTGGTGGAAATGTAGTAATGGGGAGTAGATAGAAGGAAACAGGAGGCTAGGAAAGGAGTAATATGGGAACTGAGAGAGCTAGAGCATGAGAAAGGGAGATAGAAAGTTGGTAGGTAGCTGAAAAGTAAAAAGGGTGAAATTTGAGTGGATGGAGAGGCAGAAAAGGGTAGGAAGAGTTGAAAAGGAATGATCAATATACAGTGGTGCCTCACACAACGAACTTAATTGGTTCCAGGAGCAAGTTTGTTATGTGAAACGTTCGTTATGTGAAACGCGTTTTCCCATAGGAATACATGTAAAAAAAAATAATTCGTTCTGCAGCATAAAATATGCTAAGATGACATAAAAAAGATAAATTTTTTGTTATTATTTTTATTTAGATACATCTAAAAACATACATCTCCCTGTCCTTTTACTTCCACTATCTTCCTATCCCATCTCTATTCCCTTTTGTCCCTCTCCCCATGATCAATCATCTCACCACCTCTCTCTGCCCTCACCCTCAGGGTTCAAGATTGCTTCCACTCTTTTTCCTGTTGTTCTCTCTGCCTGTCACCCTATGATTTAGCATCCCTTCTGCCCTTGTCCAATATTTCCCCTTCTCTCCCTCCCTCTCATCCCCTGCTCCAACATGTGCTTTCAGCGGCCTTCTCCCCCCTTAAGCGTCTTTTCTTCTCCACTCCACCTTTCCTCCCTCCCTGCCTCCACCTTTGTGGCGCTTTTGCACCCGACCGACAACAGAACAGGCCCGGTCGGACAAATCTCCCTGTCCTGTAGCCGCGAATCTAAATTACCTTCTTACAGCAGCTGGATTATTGAAGCTGCTGTAAGAGGTAATTTAGATTCGCGGCTACAGGGCAGGGAGGTTTGTCGGCCGGGCCTGTTGTCGGTCGATCGGGGGACCTGACCAGCTGTGCACATTCTTCGGGGCGGACCGCCCCCTCCCCCCTCTTTCGTTCGCCATTGCCTTCTTCCTACCTGCCCTGCCGCAGCCGCACACAGCCGACCGGAAGTCTTCCTGATGTCAGCGCTGACGTCGGAGGAAGGGAGGGCTTTGCTTAAGCCCTCCCTCCGACGTCAGCGCTGACATCGGGAAGATTTCCGTTCGGCTGTGTGCTGCGACAGGGCAGGTAAGGAGAAGGAGACTACCCTCGACCAACCCCGCTGCGATCCAACCCCGCAGGAACCCCGGAAGGATGCAGCTCGGGCGACTTCGTTGTGTGAAACGAAGTACGTTATACGGATCACGACATAAAGTTCGTTGTGCGCAGCGTCCGCTGTGCGAGGCGGCCGTTATGCGAGGCACCACTGTATCAAAGTCAGGCATAGTGAGGAAATGAAACAAGACAGGAGAGAGAAGAAAAGACATATGGACTGCAACCACTAGAAAGAGAATTATCAGAAGATGCAGGAAAGCAGAAGTGACAAATTGGGACCAACATGATGGCAAAAATAAATGTCCAGACAACAAAGGTAGACAAAAGTTTTATTTTAAATGTATTAACCAGACTATGTTAGTTTGGGATATGTTGATCACAGACCTTTGTAATATGTTTAGTGATTTAGCAGACAGCTGATGAGGGGTTGGTGGGGCGGGGGGGGGGGGGAAGGAGAAAGGATAGGCAGTAGCTCTGAGCCCAAAATGGGTGAGCATCAAATTGTTCCCTACTCCTCACAAAGCACTATCAGCTGAAGACCTCTTCCTCTACTCCATTAGCCAGAACTCTCCAAGCTCTGCAGCTAGTGGCAGCTTGGGAACACTGCTGCTAGCTGCAGAGCTTGGAGATTTCTGGCTGCCAGGAGGTGGTCTTCAACTGGCAGGGCTTCAGGATCCTCACCAGCAAGGGAGGTAGCTAATTTTAGGAGATCTTGAGCCCAGGACTCCTATGCGTTCAGTACAAAAAGTGCATATCTGTTTTTATCCCAGGACAAGCAGGCAGCCTATACTCACATGTGGATGACGTCATCCACGGAGGCCGGATGCGGACAGCCTTGCAAGCAGATTTGCTTGAAGAAACTCAGAAGTTTCGAGTCTGCCGCACTGCGCATGCGCGAGTGCCTTCCCGCCCAGCACAGGGCGCTTTGAGGATGAATCAGAGGAGAATCAGGAGTAAGACCTGCATGAAAATGTAGGCAGAAGAAGACACAAGCATAAGACCTGCATATATTGTAGGTGAAGACCCCTGAGAACCCCAAATAGTTTATACAGTCAAACCTCGGTTTGCGAGTAACTCGGTTTGCGAGAGTTTTGCAAGACGAGCAAAACACTCAGCAAACTTTTGACTCGCAAACCGAGTTTTGACTCGATTTGCGAGAACCCTCCCTCCCTGATAACCGGCATCGCTCCCCCCTGCTCGCAAAGGCCCCCTTGCTCCAACCAGCACCCCCCCGGCACGAACCAGGCCCCCCCCCCCCGCCCAAACAACTTAAACTTACCCCCTCCCCATTTGTCACCGGCACGCAGGCACAGATTGTGCCGGTGCCTAGAAGATCTTCCGGCTTCTGCCTGCCTTAAGTTGTTTGGGTGGGGGGGGGGCGCCGGTTGGAGCGAGGGGGCCTTGGCGAGCGGGGGGGGAGCGATGCCGGTTATCGGGGGGAGGGGGGGGAACGTATCAAAGCGAGTTTCCATTATTTCCTATAGGGAAACTCGCTTTGATAAACGAGCATTTTGGATTTCGAGCATGCTCCTGGAACGGATTATGCTCGTAATCCAAGGTATCACTGTATTTCCTAGAGAGACATTGTGCACAAGAATTCATTCTTCTAAGCCAGGGGTGCCCAACACGTCGATCGCGATCGACCAGTAGCTCAGGAAGGCAACACGAGTCAATCGCGGAGCCCATCCCGGGCTCCGTGATAGACTCGTATTGCAGTCCTGATCTACCGGGCGATCAGCCTTCCTTTCCAGTGTTCTCTCTAGGGCCTTTTAGCTGGGCAGTCCGCCCAGCTGTCATCTGCTGCTGCTGCCGCCGCTGCTGAACATTAAAAAAACAACAAAAAAAAACGGCTTGGAGATTTCAGCCCGAGCGAACTTATGCTCCGTGGCTCTAACGTGTGCGTGCCGGCTTCCCTTCTCTTCCCTCCGAAACTGGAAGTTATGTCCGGGGGGGGGAGAAGGGAAGCCGGCACGCACATGTTGAGAGCCCTGAAGCAAGCGTTCGCTATGGGCTAAGGCGGGAGACAGGTTAGTGAAGCATTTGCTCGTCTTGCTGCCGGGTCCTGCCTACTTTCTGTTTCTGCGAAGGCAGGACCCGGCAGCATTTCCCCCAATAGGTTGATCGCGATCTTGGGCCGATCAGCCTTCCTCTCCCTGACGGCAGAATTGACGTCAGGGAGAGGAATGCTGGTTGGCCGAAGCAAGGAGAGTTTGGGGCGACGTCGGCTTTCGGGCCTGTTATTGGTGGCGGTTTGGGTCCTGGTCCCCGATGGCAGTGGCTTGTGGGGAGGGCAGGGAGAAAGAAAGAAAAAGGGCAGGCAGGGAGACAGAAGGAAAGAAGAGAAACAGAAAAAAAAGAAAGGGAGGCAGAGAGAAAGAAAGGGCAGGGAGAGAGGAAGGAAAAGTTGGGGGAGGGAACGAGGTCTGGAGGAGAGGAAGCATACAGGCTAAAAGAAGGGAAGAAAGATTGTATGCACAGTCAGAAAAAGAAAATGCAACCAGAGACTCATGAAATCACCAGACAAGGTAGGAAAAATGATTTTATTTTAAATTTAGTGATCAAAATGTGTCTGAATTTATATCTGCTGTCTATATTTTACACTAAGGTCCCCTTTTACTAAACCGCAATAGAGTTTTTTAGCGCAGGGAGCCTATGAGCGTCAAGAGCAGCGCTGTGCATTCAGCGCAGCTCCCTGCGCTCTACAAACTGCTATCGTGATTTAGTAAAAAGGGAGGGGGATATATTTGTCTATTTTTGTATGGTTGTTACTGAGGTGATAGTGCATAGAGTCATCTGCTTTGACCTCTTTGAAAAACCCTGGAATAGGAATGATAATTAACATTTTCTATGCGTACAGTGTGCGTTGTGTTTTTAAAAAATTTTATTGTTGTTAGATCATTTTGACTTGGTCATTTTAAAAGTAGCTCGCAAGCCCAAAAAGTGTGGGCACCCCTGTTCTAAGCTGTCATTTTCCTTTCTGCCAGTAAGAGAGAGAGATTCACCTTTGCTCCAGAAACCAGTAGTCAGATCTCCTGACTGTGGCATCATTGTTTTGGGACTTTCAGAACAGTACAGTATATGATAGGATGTCCTCCTAAGAAGTACTAGCAAAGGACAGTGTAACTCAGGAAGGTGGGGGCCTATTGCCCGGAGTTATTAGCCTTAGTATTGGAAATGCATTTGTCAGGGAAATATGGAAAGGTCAGTTTTGGCACCAGGTGATGTCATGTTTCAGTATGGCGCCATGACAAGTGTTTACACCATATAGTCAATAGAAAAGCAAGTATGTAATCTGTATCTTATGCTACTGAGCAAAAGTGTATAAATGTTATGCTGGCTAACATAAGGGGAGAGGAGGTGAGGAGAAGAAATATAATCCTAAGACAGAAGCCAGCTACATTGTATGTATATTATCCTTATCTGCCCTGAGTGCTGCATTTCAGTGTCTTTTGCTAACTTTCATTTATTGCTAATAAATTTGTCCTATATAATTCAATTACTACTTCATACAATATTATTGCAGGAGACATAAACTTACATCTAGATGAAGAGAACAATCCAGTTGCGAAAGACTTTAAAAACTTTCTATCTTTGCTTAATTATACTCTCCCTGTACCCACACAAACACATGAAAAAGGCCATCACTTAGACGTGGTAGCTATGTCCACAAAGGAGATTTTAGACCCTTTCATCTCTCTACCTGATCTGACCATTTTACTTATTATTTCAAGTTAAACTGGACTCATTTAAAATCCAAGGATAAAAAGAGAACATCTCACAAGGGGTCTTATCAATCCAGAGGAATATTGGTCACAATATGAACTACAAGCGGAGATAGGAGTAGGGGGGTCAATTTTTGGGATCACTGGATGAAAACTAGCACATCCATTTTAGATAAAATTGCCCCTAAACGAAACAGGAAAAGCTGCTCAAATAAATATAACAAATGGTTTGACACCGAACTTCTAAAAATGAAACAATTAATCAGATGACTAGAAAGAATTTTGAAAAAAACAGGAAAATTGACAGACCGGAACAACTGGAGATTCAACATAAAAATCTATAAACAACTGATAAAAGAAAAACGTAAAGCATTTTATAGAAAAGAGCTGTTCAACTTGGTTAGGAATTTATTTGACACCACAAGCTAAACTCAACTTGTACATAATATCAAACTACCTTCAGCAAATGATTTAGCACAGCATTTCGATTCAAAAATTAAAAACCTAAGAAATAACTGTTCAACAAATAACACATATGAACATCAAATAGCTAACATACAAGGAAATGATATTCCAGCTGACATGATTTGGAGTTCCTTTCAAGATTTAGAATGGAATAACTATATCAAATTATATAACAAGTACTCAAAATCATACTGTTTTGGACTCATGTCCCCCAGAAATTATGAAAGCAGCTCCATTAGGCTTTAAACTATCTTTGCTGAATTATTTAACCGATAACCTAAAAATGGAAATTCCTCACTAACAATGGTCACATAATAACCCCAATTCCAAAAAATAGAAAAGAATCTTCAGCACTAGTCACCAACTATAGACCAGTAGCATCAATTCCATTTATTGTAAAATTCATGGAAGGATTGGTACATACCCAATTGATGAAATATCTTACATGAAACTCAATCTGGTTTTAGACCTTTGTTCAGCACTCAGACAGTAATTGCAGCTATCTTGGATAACTTACATCTCCTGTTTAGTAAGGGACTTAACGCCCTGATCGTGCAATTTGATATGAGCTCTGCGTTTGACTTAGTAGACCATGGGAAACTGCTACAATGCTTAGATGCAATTGGTATCAGAGAAAAGGTGCTAGACTAGTTTTCAGGTTTCCTTATGTCTCGCACCTATCAAGTACATTTTAATTACGATCTCTCTGATACCTGGAGCAATCCATCTGGCGTGCTGCAGGGGTCACCACTATCACCATTGCTTTTCAATGTTTAAATGTCTTCATTAGGTGTGCAATTGTCCCAGCTGGGGATAAAATTATTTAGTTACGCAGATGACTTCACAATCATTATCCCATTTCTCTCGGAAGTCACTCCCAAAGCAACACAAGTACTAAATTTGATGGAGCAATGGATGACAGAATTTAGACTTGAAACTTAACTTCACCACACCCATTTGATACCAAAACATCACTATGCATCAATAAACTCAATTATCCTATTCAATCTACTATGAAGGTATTGGGTGTAACCCTGGACCAGAGCCTAACCATGAAAGACCAGGTGAACTCCATAATCAGAAAGGGTTTCTTCACTCTCTGGAAGCTTCGGACCATTAGAGCATATTTTGATGTGTCATCATTCAAAATTTTGGTACAATCCCTCATACTGAGTCAACTTGATTACTGTAATATCGCCTACTTGGCAATTTCCCAGAAGAATATGCGGCGACTACAAATAGTGCAAAATACAGCAATCAGACTGATCTTCGGGTTGAAGAAGTTCGATCATGTAACACCTTCCTACCGACTTCTGCATTGGCTGCCGATGGAGGCACGTGTGAAGTTTAAGTTTGGTTGTTTTGGTTTTAAGGTACTATTCAGTTTAGCCCCTAAATATATAATAATAATAATAATTTTATTCTTATATACCGCCAAAGCCGTAGTAGTTCGAGGCGGTTTACAATAAAGAAGAGCTGGACAATCAGCGAATATAGGTACAATGTAAAGTCATCAACATATAGGTGGGCAGGATGCAGGAGGTATAAGAGAAATTGGGGAACAATTCAGTTTGTGTTGGAGAGATAAGGCTTAAGAGGTCTTAGGTTACAAATCGGTTAAACAAGTTTGTTTTTACTAATTTTCTGAAATTTAGGTAGGATGAGGAGTGCGTGATAATATTACTCATCCTATCGTTCAGTTGACCTGCTTGGAAAGCAAGTGTTTTGTTCAGGAATCTTTTATAACGGCAGGTCTTTAGTGTTGGATGGTTAAACATATGGACTCTGCGTGTGGGTCTGGATGAACAATCTAAGTTAAAATGGGGAACCAAGTACATGGGGGCCGAACCAAGAATGGATTTGAAACAGAGACAGGCAAATTTGAACAGCACTCTTGCTTCAAGGGGCAGCCAGTGGAGTTTTTGGTAGTAGGGAGTTATGTGTTCCCATTTTTTTAACCCAAAGATAAGTCGGATTGCCGAGTTTTGGATGATTCGAAGTCTGTGAATGATTTTTTTGAAAGACCCCAGTAGTCGAGTAAGCTCAGAATGGAGGATTGGACCAGTAAGCGGAATGAGATAGCATCGAAGTACTTTCTGATGGTTCTTAGTTTCCATAATGTTGAGAAGCTTTTTCTGACCAGTGAGTCGGTGTGAGCTTTAAGGGCAAGGTAGCGGTCCAGAGTCACTCCCAGAATTTTTATGGAATCTGTGATAGGAAAGACTTGACCATTCAAGGAAATTGATGAATCTTTGATTTTGTTGTTCGGACCTTTTCTCTTTCTCAGCCAACAGACATAAGAGAAGCTCACACTTGAATTCTATTTCCCCTCCGGTTAGAGGATGTAAATTTAAAAGACATCATCAACAACTTCTCTCACATCAGGCAGCATTATGAGGTAAAGATCTAGAACAATTACTTTCGCCCTCTACTTATGAGGAATTTAGGAAACGTCTAAAAACACACCTGTTCCTAAAAAATCTTGGCAACTGATCCACTTATCTCTTTCCCCTCAATAACGACCTACTGTCCTTTTGATCACTTTTCTCCTCAACAATGAATTTCCTGTCTTCTTACTTCTTTCTTCTTCCCCTCTTGAAGTCAGTCAATTTGTACCTTTGCTTAATCTTTTGTAAACCGCATAGAACTTCACGGTATTACGGTATATAAGCTGTTATTATTATTATTCCACAATAACTGATCCCTAGAGCTGTTAATCACTAGCTTTTAACTTTGTTAAATCCACTCAATTTGTAGCATCTTTTAATCATTGTAAACCGCATAGAACTTCACAGTCCTGTGGTATATAAACTGTTATTATTATTATAATAAATATATTTCATACCAGTAACCAAGGAATACGAGGTCTATTTCTATGATGCGATCAGCAGCTGTCGCTGTCAGCATTTCCTCAGTTCTCAGTTTTCCATGGAGCTGAGAAGTCCGTCTTTGACACTCTGCGCTGAACTTAGTTCACTTTGTGCCTTCTCTCACCGCGGCTCGTGTTTTATTTTCTTATTACCGTGTCGCTGTGCTTTTCTTTTGGTCATCATAAAAAAAAATAAAAAAAGTTGAATTTTTTTTGTGGAGTGACGAGGCCCTCAACCTGTGGGCTTCGACTTTGCAGTGGCTATTTTTCCTTCTATGTCCTGGCCGGTCACAGACTTCAAGAAGTGTAGCCAGTGTCAGCGTGCGATCTCCCTCACTGACCCACAGTGCTGGTGCCTTCAGTGTATGGGGCCTGATCATTGCCCGGAGTCGTGTGTTCGCTGTGCTACCCTTTAATCTCGAGCCCTCAAATGTCATCGAGTTCAAGTGGAGAAGATTTTCAGTATGGAACCCTCGACCTCAACCTCCGATTCGGTCAGGCCTGCTAAGAAGTGTCCTCCTGCCTCCAGAACGTCGACATCAACTCTCATCAGACCTTCCTCATTTGGAACGTCCTCGACCTTGAGTAAATCTGCCAAGTCTGCCCCTGAGCTTCCCTCAGGTCAGATACTTCAGCAGACAGTTCCAGCAGTGGTTCTCAAGCTATCTAAACATCATTCTTTCAAGTCGAAGCATTCTTCCTCTTCGTCCTCGGAGCCTTTATCCTCAGCAAGTGATCCAGTTTCAGATTCGAATCCACAATTACAGGCTACCATCCAGACCATTTTAGAGCAGGAATTTGTTCAGTTACTGACCAAATATAATCCTGCCTTGACTCTGCTTCCTGCAGTCCAGCCTGGGCACTCAGCAGTCTCACGAGTCCTTACCTATACCTAGAGCTGAATCTACACACACTATGCAAGGAGCCCAGTCTTTGCGAGTGTCTGGTCTGGAATCTTCACACTCAATGCAAGGAGTCCAGTCTTTGCATGTGTCTCGTCTGGAATCCTCACACTCCATACAAGGAGCCGAATGGGAGTGCTTCGAGATACCTCGATTCAGACCACAGAGTCTATGGGACTTCGATCTACAGCTTCCAGGCCTATATCCTCACATAAGGCATTGCCCATTTCGAGGCATAGGGCGAAGTCTCCTCAACCTCGCATGAGACCTGCTTCCAGGCAGCACTCTCATCACTGGTCGAGGCACCCATCGAGGCGCAGGTTCTCCTCCAGACAGAAGCCTTCCTCGTCCAGGCCTTCCAGCTCTTTCAGGCCTCCAACTCCTCGATCCAAGACACCAATAACAGAACCTGAGGGCTCCGCTTCTCCCAGTGCTTCATCCCAGTCTGCTTATTTGCTGTGATATCAATACTCCAGAGAGGCCTCACCTTCGTTTTCTACTCGAGGCACCTCGAGGTCATCGAGTCCCTCTCGAGGCCATCCTCTTGTGGATTAATTGTCCTTTTCCTCCTTCCTCCGTCAAATAGCTGAGGACCTGGTTCTAAGTCCTTAGAGGAAATGAGTTTGCTCGGCCTCCTGCGAATTCTCTCAAACTTCCTCTTAACAGGCTTCATTCTCAAACTTTCAACTGAAACCTGGAGACTCCTTATGCCATCCCTGCTATTCCAAGCAAGTTGGAATCGAGGTATAGAAATGTACATTGCAAGGGCTTTGAGAACTCCTAACTATCTCATCAGTCCCTTCTTGTGGAATCTTCCTTAAAGAGGAGTCATCCTTCCAGGGTCTTTGCTACTGTACTTCCTGGCAGAGAGGGCAGGACCATGGACAAGTTTGGCTGTCATCTTTATCAAAATTCGATGATGGCCTCCGGGATTTTAAATTATAATTTTATCTTTACTACTTATTTCAAGTACTTTATTAATATACTCCCTTTTTTTTCTAAAGATCTTGGTCAACACAGGCTTTTAGAGTTCCAGCAAGTCATTGCTACTTTAGCATAACTCAGGTTACACCTTCTTCAGTCCTCTTATGATACCTTTGAACTTTCCTCGAGAGTCACTGCTTTCTCAGTAGTGATGCGCCCCCTTGCCTTGCTTCGCACTATTGATATGGATCCCAACATTCAGGATCATCTGGCCAATATTTTTTGTGAAGGCAATGACCTCTTTGATGAATCGATAGAGGCCGCCACCAAGAAGTTATCTGAGCATGAGAAATCTTTTGCTTCCATCATCAGACCAAAGCCTAAGCCAGCTCCTTCCAAGCCTTCTGGACCTTTTCCATCCTATCAGAGGCGTTATCCTCCGGGGGCAGCTCCTTACACTCGAGCACCTCCCAAGAAACCGCAACAGAAACCTCAGCCTTCTGCTGCACCAAAGGCTTCTCAACCTTTTTGAATGTCTCAAACAGAGCATAACCTCCATCGTTCTGCTTCTGTCCTCTCCTCTTCCCATCGGAGGTCATCTCCATCATTTTTACCATCGATGGGAGACCATTACATCCAACATCTGGGTGCTGTCAATAATCAGGGAAGGATACTCTCTTCTTTCCACTCAGATTCCACCAGAGCTTCCTCCAAGACAGTATCCTTCCAATCTATCCCAGACCGCCCTTCTTCAGGAAGCTCAAGCTCTGCTTTGTCTCTGTGTCATCGAGGAAGTTCCCTTGGAATAGCAGAGCAGGGGTTTTTACTCCTGTTACTTCCTAGTTCCAAAAAAGACAGGCGATCTGCGGCCCATACTGGATCTCAGGGCTTTCAACAAATTTTTGGTCAAAAAAATTTTTTGCATGTTGTCCCTGGCATCCCTTTATCCCCTTCTAGATCAGAACGATTGGTTATGTTCTCTAGATCTCAAGGAGGCTTACACTCGCATCCCCATTCATCCGGCCTCCCGTCAGTACCTCAGATTTTTGGTGGGGAATCTGCATTTTCAGTATAAAGTGCTACCCTTTGGCCTGGCATCATTTCCAAAAGTGTTCACCAAGTGCCTAGTGGTGGTGGCAGCAGCAGCTCTGCGGAACCATGGTCTTCAGGTGTTCCCCTACCTGGACAACTGGCTCATCAAAGATTCAACATCTCAGGGGGGTTATTGTAGCGACTCAATGGACTACGTGGTTCTTATAAAGCTTTGGATTCAAAATCAACTTTCCCAAATCCCACCTTCAGCCCTCTCAAAACCTATAGTTAATCGGAGCTGTTCTGGACACTGTCCAACTCAGAGCATTCCTTCCTCAGCAGCGTTTGGATGCTCTACTTCAGCTTTGCCACAAAGTGTCTTCCTTTTCTTCCCTCACAGCGAGACACATGATGGTACTACTCAATCACTCCTTTTGCCAGACTTCACCTCAGAATTCCTCAATGGACTCTGGAATCTCAGTGGGCGCAGGCTTGGCACCCACTCTCTCAACACATTTTAGTCATTCCAGTCTCTCCAGAGGTTTACTGTTTCAGACACCCCCTCATCAGAAGGTTCTCATGACAGATTCCTCAACATACGCTGGGGGGGAGGCTCATCTTGACGGTCTCCGTACTCAAGGCCACTGGTCCAGAGTGATCTTCAATGCTATCAAACCTTTTCAGCATCTTCTTCATGACCATGTAGTTCTTATTCAGACAGACAATCAAGTCACCATGTACTACGTCAACAAGCAGGGAGGAGCAATATCTCCCTCTTTGCCAGGAAGCTCAAAAGGTGTGGAACTGAGCAATCTGTCACAATACCTTTCTGAAAGCGGTCTACATTCAAGAAGAAAAACTGTGATGGACAAATTGAGTCTGCAACTTCACGAATGGACACTCAATTCCTCGCCTCTTCATCACTTTTTTTCTCAGTGGGGAACTCTTCAAATAGATCTCTTTGCATCTCCCCACAACCACAAACTGCCTCAGTTGTGCTCTAGGATGTACTCTCCTCATCGCCTCAATGATTTCCTTCTGAATGGATGAATCTGTTCCTGTATGTGTTCCCTTCATTCCCTCTCATTTTCAAGACTCTTGTTAAGCTCAAGAACAATCATGCCACCTGATTCTCATAGCTCCTCGGTGGCCAAGGCAACCCTGGTTCTCCCTTCTACTTCAGCTCAGCAGCAGGGAGCCATACATTCTACCAGTTTTTCCATCTCTCCTTACACTGAGTCAGGGATCTCTTCTTCATCCCAACCTGCAGTCTCTACACCTGACAGCTTGGTACCTCTCCACATAACTCCTTTTCAGTTTTCTCAACCTGTTCGGGACATTTTAGAGGCTTCCAGAAAGCCTGCCACTAGATAATGCTATCACCAAAAATGGACTAGATTTTCTACGTGGTGCATGTCTCATAACAAGGAGCCTCCAGAAACCTCCTTGTCTTCCATCTTGGATTATCTTCTACACTTATCTAACTCTGGCCTCAAGTCTACATCCATTCAAGTCCATCTTAGTGCAATTGCTGCTTTCTATCAGCCTATCGAAGGGAAACCCCTTTCTACTCATCCTGTGGTTTCCAGATTTATGATAGGACTTTTCAATCTCAAACCTCCTCTCAAACCGCCTCCAGTGGTTTGGGATCTCAAAGTTGTTCTTGCTCAATTGATGAAGCCTCCTTTTGAACTAATGCATATGGCTCATCTGAAATATCTCACTTGGAAAGTGGTGTTTCTCATTGCCCTCACATCTGCTCGAAGAGTCAGTGAACTGCAAGCTTTAGTTGCTGATCTACCTTTCACAGTTTTCCATCATGACAAGGTGATCCTCCGTACTCATCCAAAATTCTTACCTAAAGTGGTTTCAGAATTTCATCTCAATCAATCCATTGTACTTCCAGTGTTTTTTCCAAGGCCTCATTCTCATCCTGGAGAATCAGCTCTTCATATCCTGGACTGTAAGCGTGCTTTGGCCTTCTACTTAGAATGCACCAAACCACACAGATCTGCTCCTCAACTTATTGTCTCCTTTGATCCGAACAAGTTGGGACATCCGATTTCTAAGCGAACCATCTCCAACTCGATGGCTGCTTGTATCTCTTTCTGCTTTGCTCAGGCTGGACTGCATCTACAGAGTCTAGTCACAGCCCATAAAGTCAGAGCCAGGGCAGCTTCAGTAGCTTTCCTCAGATCCTCTCCTATTGAGGAAATTTGCAAAGCTGCCACCTGGTCCTCAGTTCATACTTTCACCTCTCATTATTGTCTGGATGCTTTCTCCAGACGGGATGGCCACTTTGAACAGGCAGTGTTACAAAATTTATTTTCCTGAATTGCCAACACTCCCACCATCCCATTCTTGTTAGCTTGGAGATAACCCACATGTGAAAATATGCTGCCTTCTTGTCCTGGGATAAAGCACAGTTACATACCGTAACAGGTGTTATCCAGGGACAGCAGGCAGCTATTCTCACAACCCACCCACCTCCCCTGGTTGGTTTCTCTGCTAGCTATCTGAAGTGAGGAGACGCTTCCTGTGCTGGGTGGGAAGGCACTCACGCATGCGTGGTGCAGCAGACTCGAAACTTCTGAGTTTCTTCAAGCAAGTGTGCTTACAAAGCTGTCCGCATCCGGGCTCCGTGGATGACATCACCCACATGTGCCTGCTGTCCCTGGATAATACCTGTTACGGTAAGTAACTGCTTTATTTCTCTTGCTGAGTTTAATTTATTGGGGTTCACAGTTCTGTATTTGGTAAAGGTCTATATATGTTTTTGTGTATGAAGAAGTCATTTAAAGTTGTATGTGTGTTAGTAATGACGTGGGGAGATTAGGGTAAGGGGGCAGGGAGGAGAGAGGATCAGGAGCCCCCTCCTTAATTTCTGCCCTGGACCACATCATGTCTAAAACCAGCCTTGACTCCATGGTAGTACAATCCACTCTTAAAAGAGCTAGATGTGTAAGGACTAATGCTGCCAAATTCAGGAAAAAAAATTTTTGATTCGATTCGATTCAGCCTACTGAATTGGTTTTTCGATTCAATTCGATTTTCCTGCCCAATTGGGTGTTTCTTTCAAACAACCTGGTGGTTTTATTTTATAGCCTCTTCACCCCTTTTATAGCCTCTTCACTCCCTTTGCCTTTTCCTAACCACACTGGCGCTGTGGTGTAAACAAAATAAACAAACAAAAAAGACTTTTCCTCTCTCTCTTAAATCCTAGCTCACGTTTGTGGTCTAATACCAGCTCTGGCAGGATACACGTTTCAAATCTGACATATTGTAATCACAAAATGGAAAATAAAATTAGTTTTTCTACCTTTTGTCTGGTCATTATTCAAATCTTGTTGGTCCCATGCTCTGGTTGCTTGCCAGGGTCTCCTTTCTTCTTTCTCCATTCTAACCATCCATCTGCCATCTCTGTCCTCCCCTTCTGTTTCCCTTCCCTCCCCCGGAGGTCTGGCATCTTCTTTTTTTTCGTCTCCATTTACAGATCCACCTTTTCTTTCATCTAGCATCTCTCCCTCCTTCCCCACCTCCCCAGGGTCCACCATCTCTCCCTTTCTTTTCCCAACTACTCTCCTATCCAGTATCTCTATCCTCCCCTCCATACCATCCCTTGTGTCCAACTTCTCTCCCTTTCTGTTCCTTCCCTCCTTAATCCCATTGTCCATCATCTCTCTCCCTTTCCTCTAGTTTTAGACCATTATTTCTTCCCCCCCCCCAAAGTCTGGCATATGCACGTCTCTTTGAACCCCCCCTTCTTTCCCTCCCATGTACTTCTACACCAGGGCCCCCCTCCCCTGAAGGTCTGTCCCCCCTGAAGGCCTGCACCTCCCTCCTGAAGGCCTGTACCCCAATCCCTGAAGGCCTGTCTCCCCCTTGAAGGTCTGCCTGTCCCCCCTGAAGGTCTATGCCACCATCCCTGGCCTGTCCCCTCCTTAAAGGCCTGCCTGTCCCCCCCCTTAAAGGCCTGCCTGTCTCCCCCTTAAAGGCTTGTCCCATCCTTGAAGGCCTGTCTCCCCTGAAGGCCTGTGCCACCATCCCTGGCCTGTCCCCCCCCCCCCTTTGAAGGCCTGTCCCCCCCTTAAAGTTCTGCACCCCCCTTTAAAGGTCTGTTCCACCCTTAAAGGCCTGCACCACCCCAAGGCCTGTCCCACCCTCTGAAGACCTTCCCCCCTCCCCCCCGAAGGATTGCGCACCCGCTCCCGGGAAGGCCTCTGTGTTCCCTCTGGCCTTCCTGCAGCGTTTACCATATAGCTGCAGCCTGTAGTGAAGATTGCGGTTACAGCGTCTTTGTAAATTTGCTTTCAGCTGTTTCCTCTGCTGCGGTCCCGCCCCTCCTCTGACGTCAGAGGCAGGATCGAGGCGGAGGAAACAACTGAAAGCAAGTTTACAAAGACGCTGTAACCGCTGCAGGCTGCAGCTATAAGGTAAACGCTGCGGCGAGACCAGAGGGAACATGGAGGTCTTCCCGGGGGGGGGGCAGTCCTTCAGGGGATGGGATGGGATGGGATGCGATCCTTCGGGGAGGCCAGGGGGGAAGCCGACAGGAGCACTTCCCGACTGACCCTCCCTCCTGCCCTCTAAAGCAGATGCGGCAGCGGCTGGCCAGCAACAGCAGCGCTGCTGCTTCTGCTTGAGGGGGGAGGGTCCGAATCGGGAAGCTGATTTTTTAAAAATTTAAATCGATTTGAATCGATTCACCCGAAGTGAACCAATTCAAAACGTGAATCGGATAGCACTAGTAAGAACCCGTACCTTGGCTCCCTCAGGCAGGATTGCTCATACTCTGGAGTCTTTTAGGAAGAGTTTTTAATGTCTTAATGCTCATTTCTCGCTTCCGGTCCAACCAGCTCTACATGAGTATATATTTGAAGTCTTTGGTGGGCATTGTGCTAGAGATGGCAGGTACACTTCCATTGGAGCAGGCTTCATGCCTTTGCCAGGTAGCCAATAAGCAGAAGGAATGCAGAAATAGTTTGGGCCACTTTTGATACTGTTGATGTGGTGTCCATACTCTCCACCCTGGGTATGCACAGACTATTCTGGCTGGTGGACATTCTGTGCTTTGGTGATTAATCTTTTGGGGGACAAGATGGAAGATGTAGCAGAGGACTGATATCATCAAGTCCCTGTCTCAACCTGCTTCTTCTATAGCCTTCACTTCTCAGAGGTTTTCAGTTATTAGCTGAAAGAGTGCCTACAATTATCTAAGGCTTAGATTCACTCTTTCCTCCCAACCTCAACAACAAGCCCTCTATGCTCACATTTTTGTCAGCAGTGGACCCAGACAGCTCCCTAGTCTAGGGAGACATGTTTTTGACTAGCTCCAGCAGAGCATAGCTGAGATAAAAGTACTCATCCTGCACAGACTACTGATGGGAGAGAGGCTGAATTTCTTTTCCAGAAAAAGTGGCCCACTGTAATTTTAGACCAATGAGTTCTCGCAATATCTTCCTCCAAATTGCTCGCTGAGAGCAGTAAAATTCAACTCTCAGTACCTGGAAGTGCTCGCAGAGGAACTCTTTCCTTCTCTGTAAAGGCTTTTAAGAACATAAGATTAATTATGTTAGGTCAGACCAGTTATCAATGTATCCCAATATTCTACTTCCAACAGTGTCGGCAGAATCCCAAATAGCAAGATTCAATGCTGCTGATTCCAAGGCAAGCAGTGGCTTCTTCAGTAGACTATATATTTTTCTTCCAAGAAAACATTCAGACCTTTTTTTTTAAATTTAAATCCCAGATATGCTAACCTCTGTAATAACATCCTCTGGCAGTGAGTTCCAGAACTTAACTATTTGTTCAGTGAAAAAAATATTTTCTTCTATTTGTTTTAAAAGTACCGTATATATATCGATCTGAATATAAGTCGAGACCCCAATTTTCCCCCCTAAAAGGAGGAAAAATGGTTGACTTGAATATAAGATGGGGGCTTAATATTCAAGTGCCATGCCCTGCCAGGATCTGCACCCAGCCCCCCTCCCTGCCAGGCTCTACACCCAGCCATCTTCCCTTCCTTACTAGGCTCTGTATCCAGACCCCCTCACTCTCTGCACCCAACCCTCTTCCCTCCCTGACCTACAAGGCTCTGTACCTAGCCCCCCTCACTCCTTGCCAGGCTCTATACCCACCCTGCCTCACCTTCCTACCTGTGGTGGTCTACTGGTAGGCCGGGACAGGAGGGATGCCTCCTGTCTCCTGTCCCGGCCATCTAACTGTTTTTTGTTTGTTTTTTAACCCCCCCTGGCAAACGTTTGCCTGCCATTTTTAGTCCCTGATGGTCCAGCTGTGTACGGTGCATGAGCGATCTTTCCATGCCCTGGCCCATGCTGAGCCTCTCCGTCCCTGTTCCTTTTTGGCAGTCAGCGGTGCACCCGTCAGGGCCGAGCTCTTCCTGCATCCTGCTCGGCCCCGTGCTGCTCTCTGAATGACTTCAATCATATCCCCCCTCAGCTGTATCTTTTCCAAGCTGAAGAGCCCTATTCTCATTAGCCTTTCCTCACATGAGAGGACTTATCATTTTGGTTGCCCACCTCCCTTTTTGAACCTGTTCTAATTCCACTATATCTGCTCATGCAGTTAAACCTGTTACACCAGAAAAGGGGAAGGGAAAGGGCTCTCTTCTAAGTATTTTTTGTGGGGATATTCCTTCTCATCCTAGATCAAAGGGATCTGAGCAAATATCTGATCTAAGAAAAGTTCAGAATGCCATGATGTAAAAAAACAAACAAACAAAAACCCCCAAACAAAAAAACAGTTGGCTGTTCTCTCTGGACTTAAAGGATGCTTATAACCACATCCAGGTATGTCCAAGTTACAGGAGGTGTTTCAGATTTCAGTTAGGGAAACATCACTACCAGAATCACACCCTGCTGTTTAGTCTTGCTTCACACATATTGTGTTCACAAAATGCCTAGCTGTAGTCACAGCATTGCTATGCTTACTGGAAGTTCATGTGTTTCCCTACTTAAATGATTGGCTGATCAAGAGCACATTAAAGGAGAGTGCTCAAGAATCAATACAGAAGACTATTTGGTTTCTGGAGCTACTAGGGTTTATTACATAAGAACATAAGAATTGCCATCTCTGGATCAGTCCCTGGGTCCATAAAGTCCGGTAATCTGCACACGCGGAGGCCCCGCCAGGTGTACCCTGGCATAGTTTTAGTCCCCATATCACTATATGCTTCTCAAGGGAGATGGGCATCTAGTTTACCCTTAAATCCTAGAACGGTGGATTCTGCAATTACTTCCTCTGGGAGAGCATTCTAGGTGTCCACCACTCGCTGCGTGAAACAGAACTTCCTGATATTCGTCCTGGACCTGTCCCCCCTCAGTTTCAGTCTATGTCCTCTTGTCCATATCACACTGGACATTGTAAATAATTGCTTTCCCTGCTCCATTTTGTCGAATCCTTTCAGTATTTTGAAAGTCTCGATCAAACCCCTTCGCAGTCTCCTCTTCTCAAGGGAAGAACAACCCCAGTCTCCTAAGTCGTTCCTCGTAGTCCAGGTTCTCCATACCTTTCACTAGCTTCGTTGCTCGTCTCTGCACTCTCTCTAGCAGTTTTATATCCTTCTTTAGGTATGGAGACCAATGCTGGACGCAGTATTCCAGGTGCGGTCTAACCATGGCTCTGTAGAGCGGTATTATAACTTTCTCTGATCTACTCGTAATTCCCTTCTTTATCATGCCTAGCATTCTATTTGCTTTCTTCACTGCTGCCGACGGTTTCAGGGTCCTATCTATCAGGACTGCGGACGAGGAACAGGATGAGGTCCAACTCGAGGCTCCAGTTCTGGAGATAACTGATCGACTACCCCCGAAGAGGCGTAGAGTAGTTGTCATTGGGGACTCCATGCTAAGGGGCACCGAGGGACCAATCTGCAGACCGGATATGCAGTCAAGGGAGGTTTGCTGTCTGCCTGGAGCCAAGATCCAAGATGTCACCGCCTGTCTAGATACACTTCTCACGCCCCAAGACCACTTCCCCATGCTTCTCATCCACATCTGAACAAACGACACTGCCAAGAACACCCCGGAGAATATACCTAGAGACTTTGGAGCCTTGGGTGAGAAGCTAAGGCGGACGGGAGCACAAGTGGTCTTTTCATCGATCCTCCCAGTTAGAGGCAAGGGAAGAGCCAGAGATGAGCGTATCCAGAGGACCAACGAGTGACTACACAGATGGTGCAGGGAGATGAACTTCGGAATCCTGAACCATGGAGAAGCACTTCAGGGACCAGACGGACTCCATCTAACCAGCAAGGGTAAGAATGTCTTTGGACACCGACTAGCCCGTCTGCTTCGTAGGGCTTTAAACTAGGTAAGTTGGGGGAGGGCACCAGTGCAGTAGGCAACTATCCTGAGGAGGAAAGTCACAGCCCCACTTCTGAGTCCAAGGTAAGTACTCCCATTGCGAACAATTCTGAGTCCGAGGTAAGTATTGCAGACAATTCACTAAAAGCCACACTAACTCAGGAACCCAGCAATCACAAGGTATGGAAGGCTATGTATGTTAATGCGCACAGTTTAGGCAATAAAATTCTGGAGCTGGAGACCGAAATTATGAACGCTGACCTTGATGTGGTGGCGATTTCAGAAACCTGGTTCACAGACTCTCATGGGTGGGATATGGCTATACCAGGTTACAATTTACTTCATCAAGACAGAGAGGGAAAGTTAGGAGGAGGGGTAGCACTATACACTAGAGGAGACATTAAAACTACGAGAATCACAGATGTCAAGTACTCCGAGGAATCACTCTGGGTAAACCTAGCCAGAGGCAACGAAAAATGCCTGTATCTTGGTGTAATATACAGACCTCCAAGACAGCTGGAAAACAAAGACATAGAACTAATCAAAGACATAGAGAATATCACTTTAAGGGGGCACACTGTACTGCTAGGGGACTTCAATATGCCCGAAGCAGATTGGAACACACTCTCAGTGACAACCAGTGGCAGCAGAAGGCTATTATCCTCCATAAAAGGAGCACAACTCAAACAACTGGTTTTGGAGCCCACTAGGGCCCAGGCAATACTAGACCTGGTACTCACCAACGGAGAAAGCGTCTCGGAGGTCGCGGTAGGCGATAAGCTAGCCTCCAGTGACCACAACTTGGTATGGTTCACCCTCAGGAAAGGTTCCACTAGATCAGTGGTTCCCAAACCTGTCCTGGGAGACCTCCATCCAGTCAGGTTTTCAAGATATCCCTAATGAATATGCATGAGAGAGATTTGCATATAATGGAAGTGACAGGTATGCAAATCTCTCTCATGCATATTCATTAGGGATATCTTGAAAACCTGACTGGCTGGGACCCCAGGACAGGTTTGGGAACCACTGCACTAGATCAAGCACGACAACAAAAGTACTCAACTTTCGAGGCACCGACTTCAAATGCATGGGAGATTTCGTCCATCAGGCACTACAAAACCAAGCTGGGACTGATGATGTGGAGGCTATGTGGTCAATCTTGAAATCTACCCTACATGTAGCAACGAACCGCTACATAAAATCAGTAAGCAAACAGCGAATAAACAATAGACCACAATGGTTCACCGCAGAGATCTCAGACCTCGTTAAAGAAAAGAAACGAGCATTCATTTCCTACAAACATTCGGAGACAAGGGAGGCTAAATTAGAATACATGGCCAAGTCTACAGCGGTCAAAGCGGCAGTCAGAGAGGCCAAGCAACGAACATTAAGAAGGGGGACAAATCTTTCTTCAGGCATTTAAACTAGAAGGTGGGGGTGGTGTATGTACGAAGGACAATTATAGAGACCATCCCCGGCAAAAGAAAAGATGTGATAGTAGTAAAGACTGCAATATCAGCAACTCATTTCTCAGTATTGCAACGGAAAGTGAAACGAAACAAAAATCCATATGAAAAAGGAGATTATCGCTGAAAAATAGCTGGAAAGCGATGACCACAAATGCTCGCAGTCTAAGCAACAAAGTTCATGATCTGCAAGCCCTGATGTTAGAGGCAGATCTAGATATTGTCGCTATCACAGAGACATGGTTCAGTGAATCACATGGATGGGATGCAAACATACCGGGATATAATCTTTTTAGGAAGGACAAAGATGGTCAAAAAGGTGGAGGAGTAGCTCTCTATGTAAAGATCAATATCCAAGCGACCGAAATGCAAAGGACCTGGGGGAGAGGAAGAAGTGATATGGATTGCTCTGAAAAGAGAAGATGGAACTTCTATCTATGTGGGTGTAGTCTACAGACCTCCAACTCAATCGCAGCAAATTGATAAGGATCTGATTGTGGATATCCAAAAGTTTGGAAGGAAAGAGGAGATTCTGCTGTTGGGAGATTTCAACCTGCCGGATGCGGACTGGAATGTTTCGTCTGCAGAATCGGAAAGAAGTAGGGAGATTGTGGATGCCTTTCAAGAGGCTCTGCTCAGACAAATGGTAACGGAACCCACAAGGGAAATAGCGATATTGGATCTGGTCCTCACAAATGGAAAGAGTATCTCTAATGTTCAAGTGGGTGCTCACCTGGGAAGTAGCGATCATCAAACGGTTTGGTTTGATATATCGGCTAAAGTGGAGAGCGGCCGCACGATACTTAAAGTCCTAGATTTCAAATGTACGGACTTTAATGCTATGGGAGAGTACCTGAAGAAAGAGCTGTTAGGATGGGAGGACATAAGAGAGGTGGAAAGACAGTGGTCTAAGCTGAAAGGAGCGATAAAAATGGCTATGGACCTTTATGTGAAGAAAATCAATAAAAACAAGAGAAAAAGGAAGCCGATATGGTTCTCCAACCTAGTGGCTGAGAAAATAAAGGCGAAAGTGTTGGCGTTCGTGAAATATAAAAAAAACCAAGAAGAGGAGAGCAGAAAGGACAACAGGGTGAAACTGAAAGAAGCCAAGAGAGAGATACGTCTGGCGAAAGCACAGGTGGAAGAACAAATGGCTAAAAATGTAAAAAAGGGAGTCAAAAATTTTTTCAGATATATTAGTGAAAGGAGGAAGATAAAAAATGGAATTGCTAGGCTAAAAGATGCTGGGAAGCAATATGTGGAAAGTGATGAGGAGAAAGCGAATGTGCTAAACAAATACTTCTGTTCTGTGTTCACAGAAGAAAATCCTGGAGAAGGACCGAGATTGTCTAGCAAAGTTACATGAGAAAATGGAGTAGATTCTGCGCCGTTCACGGAGAAGGGTGTTTATGAGCAACTTGAAAAACTGAAGGTGGACAAAGCGATGGGACCAGACGGGATCCATCCCAGGATACTAAGGGAGCTCAGAGAGGTTCTGTCGAGTCCTATTAAAGACTTGTTCAACAAATCTCTGGAGACGGGAGTGATTCCTGGGGATTGGAGGAGAGCAGATGTGGTCCCTATTCATAAAAGTGGTCACAGGGATGAAGCAGGAAACTACAGGCTGGTGAGCCTCACTTCAGTTGTTGGAAAAATAATGGAAGTTTTGCTGAAAGAAAGGATAGTGTACTTCCTTGAATCTAATGGGTTACAGGATCCGAGGCAACATGGCTTTACAAAAGGTAATTCGTGCCAAACGAACCTGATTGAATTTTTTCATTGGGTGACCAGAGAGCTGTATCGAGGACATATGCTAGATGTAATTTACTTGGATTTCTGCAAAGCCTTTGATACAGTTCCTCATAGGAGGCTGTTGAACAAACTTGAAGGGCTGAAGTTAGGACCCAAAGTGGTGAACTGGGTCAGAAACTGGCTGTCAGACAGACGCCAAAGGGTGGTGGTTAATGGAAGTCGCTCGAAGGAAGGAAAAGTGAGTAGTGGAGTCTCTCAGGGATCAGTGCTGGGGCCAATCCTGTTCAAAATGTTTGTGAATGACATTGCTGAAGGGTTAGAAGGAAAAGTGTGCCTTTTTGCAGATGATACCAAGATTTGTAACAGAGTAGACACCGAAGAGGGAGTGGAAAATATGAAATAGGATCTGCAAAAGTTAGAGGAATGGTCTAATGCCTGGCAACTAAAATTCAATGCAAAGAAATGCAGAGTAATGCATTTGGGGATTAATAATAGGAAGGAACCGTATATGCTGGGAGGAGAGAAGCTGATATGCACGGACGGGGAGAGGGACCTTGGGGTGATAGTGTCCGAAGATCTAAAGGCGAAAAAACAGTGTGACAAGGCAGTGGCTGCTGCCAGAAGGATTCTGGGCTGTATAAAGAGAGGTGTAGTCAGTAGAAGGAAGAAGGTGTTGATGCCCCTGTACAGGTCATTGGTGAGGCCCCACTTGGAGTATTGTGTTCAGTTTTGGAGACCGTATCTGGCGAAAGACGTAAGAAGACTTGAGGCGGTCCAGAGGAGGGCGACGAAAATGATAGGAGGCTTGCACCAGAAAACGTATGAGGAGAGACTGGAAGCCCTGAATATGTATACCCTAGAGGAAAGGAGGGACAGGGGAGATATAATTCAGATGTTCAAATACTTGAAGGGTATTAACGTAGAACAAAATCTTTTCCAGAGAAAGGAAAATGGTAAAACCAGAGGACATAATTTGAGGTTGAGGGGTGGTAGATTCAAAGGCAATGTTAGGAAATTCTACTTTACGGAGAGGGTGGTGGATGTCTGGAATGCGCTCCCGAGAGAGGTGGTGGAGAGTAAAACTGTGACTGAGTTCAAAGAAGCGTGGGATGAACACAAAATCTAGAATCAGAAAATAAGATAAAATATTGAACTAAGGCCAGTACTGGGCAGACTTGCATGGTCTATGTCTGTATATGGCCGTTTGGTGGAGGATGGGCTTGGGAGGGCTTCAATGGCTGGAAGGGTGTAGATGGGCTGGAGTAAGTCTTAACAGAGATTTCGGCAGTTGGAACCCAAGCACAGTAATGGGTAAAGCTAAGAAGAAAAAATTAAAAAATTTAAATTGAATCAGGTTGGGCTGACTGGATGGACCATTCGGGTCTTTATCTGCCATCATCTACTATGTTACTAT
This sequence comes from Geotrypetes seraphini, assembly GCF_902459505.1. Taxonomy (NCBI): domain Eukaryota; kingdom Metazoa; phylum Chordata; class Amphibia; order Gymnophiona; family Dermophiidae; genus Geotrypetes; species Geotrypetes seraphini. Next base: position 282,635,062 of record NC_047085.1, on the reverse strand, counting down.
ATTAGTTGACAGAAAAAGAAACACTGTCGGGTTGGTGCGCCTTAGGAAACCAGACAGGAATTATGTAGAATCAGATTCAGATAAAGCCGAACTCAGGACCTTGTTCTATGCCTTAAGTAGTTCTGAGGTGGGCCAGCTTAGTTTACCTGGACAGGTACGAGTGAGCAAACATGAAATAAAAAATTCAGCTATTACACTTTCTCACATTGCATCAGGATTTACTAATTAGAAAAACTGTTGATAGATAGGGCCTAATCCAAGAGCAAGTGAGAATGTGGATTAGTAGCTATAAATGAATAAATTAAAATTGGATAAGCTGGAATAACATGATCAGAAATACAAAAAGTAGGGGCAGCAAGATGGCGTCAAGAGCAGGACGCTGAGAGAAGCACTCCCGTTCTGAAAGGGAAAAATTTCTTCATTTTACCTTTAAATAACGATATTTCTATGCCTAAAAGAAGAGGGAAACCGAGGGGTATCCCTCCACCTACCCCGGGCTTCTCGACGCCGAGGCAGACTGTGATAACAGCATACACAGTCCCTACCTCTACATCGGGCGTCTCCGCTGCTGTGGAATGGGAAATCCACAGCTTGGACGGCGAGATGTTGCTCTCGCTGAGCCCGCGAGGACCGCACACCCCTCCCATTCCCGGAGAATCTTCGCTGCAGCGGAGCTGGCGGGAGGGCTCCCCCGGAGTGTGGGGTGAGGCTTGCTCTCTCTCCGAAGTTGACCCGGAAGTGGAACACGCAGCAGACACGCTGATCCCGACGTTGGAGAGGCAGCGTTCTGGGGGAGAGGAGCCGTCGGTGGCCAGCGGTGGGGAGGTTGCAGGAGCCCAGATTTCCATCGCTGGAGCAGGAGCCGTGCTTGGGTCGGCTGACGTCCCCCTCCTTGGACCGTTGGTGAAACCACAGGCTGTTACCCTGGACTCTATTTGGTCTGCAATTGAGAATCTTCACCTGGTATGTTCTAACTTTGTTACTATGACTCAGAATTCTACCTCCAGGATAAGCTCCTTAGAGACTATTACCCAGCAACACCAAGTGGAATTAAAAAATTTAGATAAAGCAACAACAGAGACTAAGAATTTGATTACCAAACAAACAACAGAAAAAATGATGATTTTGAGGAAGATTGAAAACCTGGAAAATCAGCAGAAAAATTTAAATTTGAGGATTCTTAATTTTCCGGTTGCCAAGTTTATGTCTCCTCAAGAACTCTTTAAGAACTTTATGTTGAATGTTTTACATGTACCTGAAGTAAGTCTTCCCCCGATACAAAGAATTTACTATATAAAACAAGTGCAGAAAGAAAAAGCTACAGTAGATGAAAATGCTCAATTAGATGTTTCCGCTATTCTGCAGTCTTCTGATATTGAAATTCAGGGAAGAGCAACTTTATTGGTCTCGGTATTTCTTCAGGATAAAGAGATGTTGCTGAAATTATATTTTAATTTAAAGCAGATTTCCTATTTGGGGGAAAGGGTATATATATTTCCTGATGTTTCGAGGTGGACGCAGTCCAGAAGGAAAGAATTTCTGTTATATAGATCAAAGGTGATTGCTTTGGGGGCAAGTTTTCAGTTGCGATTTCCTTGTAAATGTTTTATTTCCTATCAGGGAAGTAAATATATATTTTTCGAACCTGCCCAATTAGGTTTCTTCCTTGAAGGTAAAGGTATCTCTACACAGTCCGAATGATACAGGTTAATAATGCGGTTAATTTTATTTTGGATAGGTAAGATCTGACTGCTCTATTTCTAAAGTTTTCAGTTTCCTTTGTATATTTCCCCTTTCCCGAGGGGTTTTACTTTCATCTTGTCTCTTCTCCTTAAGTTGTGGACTGTATTATATGATTTATATGGATGTTTAAATTTCAACTCTTGGTATGTAATATGACTAAGAGAATAATATATTGCTATATTTCTTTAAACATCTTGTATAGGATGCATTAAAATGATAAATAAAAAAATTGAAAAAAAAAGAAATACAAAAAGTTTAAAAACAGGGATTTTAAGTTAACATATGGATTTGATATATGTCATGTGCTTGACGGATATAGGGAGGCAGGCTAAGACATTTTGTGATTGATGACTACCATACCAAATGTACCCCAGATGGAAAAGCTTAAGTTTCTTATAGTGCTTCTTTGTGTTAAAAAGTGACCAGCCTGAACTAGGCAAATCCTCAGGGAAATGTAGGCAGACAGGAGTTGGCTTTTGACCTGGTATCCACATACCAGGGGACCCTAGGTTTGCCATGACTTGAGTTTGCTAAGGACAAATCTTTTTATTTATTTATTTTTTTTTTCTTTATTTATTGGATTATTCATTACAATATCTCTGTAACAAACATACATGAATGAACACAGAGACAAATCTAAACCACATGTGTATCATGGTATGAATTGATCCAAAATTAAGTGTCAGAAAGTTAGGAAAAATTACATAATAGAAATTTTCTTAGGTAGCTATAGGTAATATGTTAACAACCAATATAGATTAGGAATATAGGTTATTTTGATTTTCATATATCTGAAATCCTGAAGAGATCCTGATAAGGCAACAGATGGTATTTGACCTCTGACCTTGAGCAACTTTTTTATACTTCGTAGAACCTTGATGGGAGGGGTACCTGCTCTTTTCCATCTTTTCTTTGTGCAGTCTTAGTGAGACAAAGATCTCAGAATAGAAAAGACACACTGATATTTACAGGAAGGGATGTAGAAGCTGAGGAGTTTTGTAAGTATCTATATAATAAAACCGTAGGCGGCGCATGCGCAGTCTTATCAGCGTGCTTCCATGATCCGTATGTCCGTGGCCGCCAAGACTGCAGCATGCCCCGCGCTTACTACGGCCCCACGCGGCACTTCACTCCATTTTCGCCAGAGCGGTTTGCCCAGATAGGGGAAGCTGAACAGCTCACTCCCGCCTCTGCTCGACTTCCTGTTCACAACCCCCCCCCCAAACAACCGCATAGGAAAAACTCACTCCCTGCTGTCCTGCCACGGCGTTTGCTTCCTCTACTCGGCACGGCGCTTTACCCGGCAGACATTTAATAAAAGGTTGCCTCCCCCTGCCGCTCTGAATACCTGACCGCCTAACTTTAAACCCGCGGCTGCAGCTGCTTTGAAGACCTGGCCTGGCCGCCTAACTTTAAAACCACGAGCTAAACAGGTATGTAGTTCTTCCTTTCACCTGAACTCGCCTGCTCCCAGTGGGCCAAGAGAGAGGGGGGAGTGGCTGCCGTGGTGATCTGGCCGACTCCCTGGTGACAGGAGCCGCGGCGGCACCTTTAAAGTGAAAAAATAACTGTGGCAAGGGAGCCGGCCAACTGGCAGTTCAAGTTGGAGCTTCAGTCTGGCCTGCTCCCTGCCGTATTGTATTTTTTAGTTGAAAGAAGCGGCGGTGGCTCCTCTCACGATCCCCGCCTGGGTCAGACTTCCGACGCAGGTGGGGATCATGAGAGGAGCCACCGCCGCGTCTTTCAAATAAAAAAATACAATATGGCAAGGCGGGCAGGGAGCAGGCCAGACCAAAGCTCCAACTTGAACTGCCAGTTGGCCAGCTCCCTTGCCACAGTTATTTTTTCACTTTAAAGGTGCCGCCGCGGCTCCTGTCACCAGGGAGTCGGCCAGATCACCACGGCAGCCACTCCCCCCTCTCTCTTGGCCCACTGGGAGCAGGCGAGTGAAGCCCGGTACTTCCGGGTAGCTAAGGGGCGGAGCGCTGCGCGTGCTCAGGGTCCGGGTGGAGAAGCCGGTGCTACAGCCGCTTGCACACATTAGCACTGGCTAACGCAACCCGGGTAAGGGAGGTCAAGTTTGGGAGGATCGCTCAGACTTGGGACTGGCGTTCACCTTCGGATGGAACAGTAACCTGCTCCAGGGGAGCCGGACGACACCCACATGTAACAGATCAGCACTACCCCCGATTTCCCGAACCCCCACCTCCCCCCAAGCAACAACAAAAACTACTCCCGATGCCTGCGGCTGTGACCCCCCCACCCCAAGTAAACTCCCCTGGAGCAAGATCGGATGCCCGGAAAAGGGGGGAGGGATAGATTACTCCCAACCGTTCGAGGAGAACTGAGGGCTGGAAGAGTAGGTATGAGAAGGGGGTTGGGTTTGGGGGCTATAAAGGAATATGTGAGAGAAGGGAGCTGGGGATGAAAAAAGGATGAGATGGGAGAAGGGGGTCTACAAAAGGGGGCATGTGAGAGAAAGGGGCTGAAGACAGGAGCTGGAAGAATAAGTGAAGGGGGAATGAAGAGGGAGTTCTATGGAGGTGAAGGACAGAGAAAGGGGACAGATTTTTAAGTTGGTGAAAAAAGGTGGAAATAGGGAGGGTAAAAGGGGAAATGGGAGCCTGAATAGAGGGGGTAAGACATAAGAAGAATAGCCATACTGGATAAGACTAATCTATTCTAGCACCCGTTAATGTAAGGTGATGATGGACAGGGGGCATGTAAAACAAAGGGGCTGCTGCTGGATAAGGTGAGCAGTGATGGAGTGGTGGAGGACACAGGGGAGGTAAAAGGAAGGGATAATGGATGGGGAGCAGGCAAGGGGTGGTTGTGGACAGCCAAGGAAACCTCCCCCCCCAAAAAAAAACACAGAAAGCGACTAAGGAGAGAGAAAAATAAATAAAGACAGACACACACACACATATATTCTAGCACCCGTTAATGTAACGGGCTATAAGACTAGTATTATAATATTGGTCTATGTATTTCTTCTTTTTATAAAATATGTAAGCTTAATGTGAGAATGTAACTTTTTAGATATAAGAATGTAATTTGTGACACGCCTATATGAAGCTAGCCTTATATGGGAATAAATAATGTGAACCAATTAGACTGCAGATGGATTGTAACGAAGGAATGTCATTTAGGATATATATGGACGTGTAACTGGTAAAACGTTGGAATTTTTTATGAGCAAGACCAGCTTTTGGCTTCTGTAATAATTCTCTGATGCAAAATGATACTCAATTGATTTGCTAATCAATTAATCTTATGATCTAATATTAATAATCTTATGATCTAATATTAATCTTATGATCTAATCAATTAATCTTATGATCTAATATTGATCTCTTATGATCTAATATTGATATCTAATAAAAAATAAGATTTTGGATTTTATTAAAATATTTTGCATCATTATTTTTTTGTCATTTCATTTTACAAACCTAGAATAGCTATAAGTACGCGTGTGTGCAATTATCCTGATCAATTGGCGACCGCGGCAAGACAGCAGCGTACTTGCGTTTCTAGGTTTCATTTTTTGAACCTTTGGGTTTCTTTTGGACGTGCAACATAAGGTATAAGGTATGTCTGTTCTTTGATTAACAGACGGTGGCCCTTTTTGAAGCTACGGAATACCGTGAGTTATATGTATATTTTATTTGTATACTAATACTAATTGAAAAAAGAAAAAATTTTAAAGTCAGTCGTAGGAGGAATTAATGCTTTGTATATAGGCATAGTGTTTGGGGATATTGTATTATATGTTTAGTTTGTTCAGATTTGGGGGTATAGAGGAAAAATTGTATCTTCGATTTGCCTTATGACTTTATTTCTGCTGTCTCTCTGGCCAGATCTCTCTTTTTTTTCTCTCTCTCTGTTTTTTCCCTCTCTGGTTGTACAGCTGTCCTGTTAAGGTTGGCTGTGAGCGCCCAGGGCAGTGTGTTTTGTAAATACCTCCTGGGGTTTGTTTCTTAAAGTGTTTGTTTTGAAGTGTTTTGTTTGCTAAGAGGAGAAAGTATTTAGGTGATTTAGGACTTGTTTGAGAGTAATTGTGAATAGTCATGTTGCCGATAGAAGCAATAAAAAAAGCTAATCCATTGTTATCTAATGAGATACAGCATTTCCATGATAAATGGTGTAGAAAAGCAGTAATTAACACTGAATCATGGACATGGCCTAAAGAAGGGTCTGTATTATGATCAGACTTATGTTGTTTGCGAATGTGGATTTTAGATTCAAAGAAAGGAAAATCCCAGCAGAAACATTTAGAATACTGGCACTTGTGGGATGAAGTATGTGAGAATTCTCCAGGATCCCCAACACCAGTTGTTAAAGATAAGCATACAAGTCTTTCTACGGGTCAAGGGGGGAGTTTGGAGCCCCCACCATATCTAGAGCCTGGGAAGGTTAAAAGCAGTTTATATCCAATTCTTACTAGTACTCCTGAAGTAGCAATTGGTTATACACCTTTAAATGTAGCTAAAGAAAAGACCCCCCTATCCACTGTGGGTCAAACCTCCATACCCACGGCACCAACATCAGATAGCCAGACTAAAGACTGGGTCTATGTATCTGGAGTCTTACAAATGAAACCTATAGAGACAGATTCTGAGGCAGCCACAAATGCAGATGCAGAAGAGGAGGTGATTGTTCGAAAGCCTAAAAACCCTGTAATGGGGAAGCTAAAAGGGCTTCAGACACGTCAATCAGATTTAACTATGAAAGCCCTGCAGAATTTAGAAGAACAGACAGATGTGTTACATAAGTGGGTAGAAGACTTATCAACAACGGGAGTTCAGGATAGAGGTGCAGCTGCTTATGTAAGCCAGGCTATGAACCTAGGGATTATGTAGCGCAGCAGGAAAATTCCTGGCTCTATGTGGTCCCATAGTGTGATAATTTAGCTGGCTGGACTGAAGTATCCAGCGCACAGATGGAGATATGGCCCAGAAATGGCTCTTTAGATCCAAGTAAATTAGATATAGCATGATTTTGCATACGAGATGGGAAAGGAGATCCACAATGGGATTACCCATATATGCAAACGGGTTTAAGAATTTGGGAGAAATATGAACAAAGCAATGTAAATAAATCTCAGGAGCTTAGAAATGAGGGATCACCCATTTTACAAGCACCTCTGATTTATAAACCCCTAACAGGAGGAGGTGTAGCCACTACATATATACCCTGGTCTTTTACGGACCAGAAAATATTAAGAAACAGTTACCCTCTATGTTAGGAGGAGCCAGTAATTGGATAGCAAAATTTGAACAAATAACTGCAGGATATACACTAGCGATAGGGGATATTAAGCGGATGCTATACCTTTGTCTAGGGGGTCAAGCTAGCCAAATTTTTACACAGGCAGGCTTTCCCACCTTAAACATGACTAACTCTGCACACAATGGTTCATCCTTTAATGCAGTCAGACCCCAGATTTGGCATGCGATGCGTATGTTATATCCTGATCATAAAGATATGAACAGGGTAATTGCACACAAATTTAAAGTAGGAATGGATATTTATGAGTTTATAAAACAGTTTGAGGATAATTGGGAAAAAGAAACAGGAGAGCCTGTGTTCGCACAAGGAATGATAGCTTTAGCTTTTCAGATGTTGAAAACTACTTTACCTAAAAATATACAAGCCAGATTAGATGCTGTAGTTGGTTTGGAAAACAAGGCTTGGGCAGAGATAGTGTCCCATATCACTCACTATTGCAGATTAACTGAAGATGAGCTAAGTAAACAGGATAAGGAATTAGTGCAACTGCAGAAAAAGATTTTGACAATGCAAATTAAAGAGGAACAAGCAAAAGGAAAAAACCGAGAAAAGAATGACATAGTTGTGGAACTAGCTCAAATTAATAGGGCTAAGAATCCAGAAAGGTCGCAAGTTAGATGCTGGCAATAAGTCGAGGAAGATTTAGAGTAAGTGGTATAATGCGGGGACAAGGAAGAGGAAATTTTAGGGGTGTACGAGGACAAGGTAGACCCGGAGGATGGCAACCCTGGACAGCGAAGCAGCCACAATTCTGGGAACCTGAACCTGTGTCAGGAGAGGGGTTTGGAAGACAGGATTGACTATCTCAGTATATTTCTTTCAAAATTCCAAAAGGTAAAAAGGGAGATCCATGTCTTCAAATTAAAGTAAATGGACATAATTATAATTTTATTGTGGATACTGGAGCCACAATGACTACGTTAAATTTTATCCCTGTAGGAGCAGTACTTTCAAAAGAGAGTATTACTACCATGGGGATAGAAGGGCAGGAAAATGAAAAATGTTTGCTAGAAAATGTATCTCTGCAAATTGAAGGAAAATGGTTGCATATGCAAGTGGTATATGCGCCTGAATGTCCAGTGAATTTATTAGGAAGAGATGCACTCCATAAATTGGAAGCCACAATTGTGTTTGAACCAGAATTACCATGCCAGTGGGATGAAAGGCAGGGAGTCCTGGAAACTTGTCTATGGACATCGTTACGAACAGGAGAACAGACAAGTAAGCCTCCATCATTTGTGCACTCAATATTATTGAGTGTACAAGATGATATGGGTGTTCTGGGTCAAACACTAGATACTACATTCTGGATAGGATTACCACCTCTTAAGGAGAATTTACCCTCTAAGAAAGAGGAAATAATGAAGTATGTATTTGACCATGTACCAGAAGAATTATGGATGAAATATGGGAAAGTGAAAACTGTAGATTCTGTTCAAATTGAAATGTTAAAAGAAGGTATAGGACCGAAAATAGCACAATATCCATTGAAGCCAGCAGCTATATCAGGAAGTATTCCTATAATTGAAGAATTAGTAAAAGAAGGGATTCTAGAAGAATGTTCATCTGCCTGGAATACTCCTTTGTTTCCCATACAGAAATCAGATGACTCATACAGAATAGTGCATGATTTGAGGGGTTTGAATAAATTAATTCAGTCTGAGTATCCTGTAGCAAATCCTGTAACAATCCTGAATGAGGTCCCTTTAGGATCTTATTTGACTGTCATTGATTTGAAAAATGCATTCTATACTATTCCACTACATCCAGTCACGTCCTTATACAGCCTTTACCTTTGATGGTAAGCGCTATTGTTGGGCACGTCTCCCTCAGGGGCTTTCAGAGAGTCCTTCTGTGTTTTCAAGGATATTAATGCATGATTTGCAAATTTTTAAAGAACGGCTTCCACCAGAAATACATTTGATTTCTTATGTAGATGATTTGTTATTGTCTGCACCTACTGCACCTACTGCACCTACTGTGGAAGATAATGTGAAATATACTATTGAGCTGTTGAATTTTCTGTGTGAATATGGTTATGTGGTTAATAAGGAGAAATTACAAATAGCAGAAGAAGAGGTTACCTTTTTAGGGTATTGTGTAGGCAAGTCAGTACGAGCCTTAACTAAAGATTTAGTGCAGGAAATAGAAAAAACACCCTTACCACAGACAGTGAAAGAATTACGAGGATTCTTAGGACTCCTTAATTATTGTAGACAATGGATACCGTGTTTAAGTACTAGGACACTTCCTTTGAGGGCTAAATTGAAAGGAAATGTTCAGAGCAGAGACAGAATTCAATTAGATTCAGCACTGGTGGTGCTTATACAGGAGTTAAAACAAGCAATTAGAGATGCTCCACAGTTTGTTTTACCTTTGATTGGGACAGAAGTGCAAGTACATTTACATATTGGAAACCCTGGATGGGGTGCAGTTTTACAACAAAATGACAATGTTTGTGGATATTTATCTGGAAGTTTTACACCAGTGGAAATGGGTTTTTCTCAGTGTGAAAAAGGAGTAGTGGCAGCTGCAACATTGGTAGGAAAACTTATGGATTTGTTGCCATACAGTCATATCACAGTACATACTTCCCATGATATTTTGAATATTTTAAAATTGCCAGAAGTAGTATTTACTAGTCAGCGTATAGGGAAATATTTGGCTCTGCTTGGTTTAGTGGATGTGCAACCAAAAATGAAGGATAAAGATCCAGCACAAGTGTTTTATGCTTTTTTAGGAATACAAGAGAGTACTGAGCACGAGTGTTCAGTTTTGATTCCACAGCAACAAATGTTATTACAATATGACAAACCCCTAGGTGAGGGATATATTTGTTTTATAGATGGTTCCAGTGCTACAAACAGAGCAGCATTTGCTATCACAACGTATGATAGGGATGCTGACAGCACTGAGTGGAAAACTTATTGTTTACCATCAGATCAATATTCAGCTCAGACTGCAGAATTAGCAGCATTAGTCCAGGTGTTACAGGACAATATAGGAAGGAAAGTTACTGTCTATTCAGATTCTGCATATGCTTTAAGAGTAGCAAAATTGCATTTAAAGACATGGAAAAAGAGAGGATTCATAGACTCTGGAGGTCATCCAGTTCAACATTTACCTTTGATAGAGAGATTGGATAGATTATTGCAGCAATACCCAGACAAAACATTGGCATTATGTAAAATTAAGGCCCATGATAAGAAAGATGAATCGTGGGAGCAATATATGCATAATCAGACAGATCTAGCAGCAAAATGGGCTGTAGAGCAACAGGGCATACCGTATTTTCGCGGATATAACGCGCACCATTGTAAAACGCGCACAGGGGTATAGCGCGCAGAAATCACGATGATATGTACAAAAACTTTTCTATACCGCGCTCAGGCATATAACGCGCATGCTGCCCGACTCTCCTTTCGCCCGCCCTGACTTTCCGTGCGCTGTCCCGACTCTCCGTTCACCCCCCCCTGACTTCCGTGCACTGCCCTGACTTTCCGTGCGCTGTCCCGACTCTCCGTTCACCCCCCCTGACTTTCCGTGCACTGTCCTCCCTTGAAGTCCTGTCCCCCCTTGAAGGTCTGTCCCCATCCTGAAAGCCTGATGCCCCCCCGACGTCCGATACATCCCCCCCCCCCGGCAGGACCACTCGCACCCTCACCCCGAAGGACCGCCGACTCCCCAACAATATCGGGCCAGGAGGGAGCCCAAACCCTCCTGGCCACGGCGACCCCCTAACCCCACCCCGCACTACATTACGGGCAGGAGGGATCCCAGGCCCTCCTGCCCTCGACGCAAACCCCCTCCCCCCCACGACCCCCCCCCCCCCAAGACCCTCCGCCCGTCCCCCAGCCGACCCGCGACCCCCCCTGGCCGACCCCCACGACACCCCCACCCGCCTTCCCCGTACCTTTGTGTAGTTGGGCCAGAAGGGAGCCCAAACCCTCCTGGCCACGGCGACCCCCTAACCCCACCCCGCACTACATTACGGGCAGGAGGGATCCCAGGCCCTCCTGCCCTCGACGCAAACCCCCCTCCCCCCCAGCCGACCCGCGACCCCCCTGGCCGACCCCCCCACCCCCCTTCCCCGTACCTTTGGAAGTTGGCCGGACAGACGGGAGCCAAACCCGCCTGTCCGGCAGGCAGCCAACGAAGGAATGAGGCCGGATTGGCCCATCCGTCCTAAAGCTCCGCCTACTGGTGGGGCCTAAGGCGCGTGGGCCAATCAGAATAGGCCCTGGAGCCTTAGGTCCCACCTGGGGGCGCGGCCTGAGACACATGGTCGGGTTTGGCCCATGTGCCTCAGGCCGCGCCCCCAGGTGGGACCTAAGGCTTCAGGGCCTATTCTGATTGGCCCACGCGCCTTAGGCCCCACCAGTAGGCGGAGCTTTAGGACGGATGGGCCAATCCGGCCTCATTCCTTCGTTGGCTGCCTGCCGGACAGGCGGGTTTGGCTCCCGTCTGTCCGGCCAACTTCCAAAGGTACGGGGAAGGGGGGTGGGGGGGTCGTGGGGGTCGGCCAGGGGGGTCGCGGGTCGGCTGGGGGGGCGGGCGGGGGTTCTTGGGGGGGGGGGGGCGGTCGTTGGAGGGGGGGGGGTTTGCGTGGAGGGCAGGAGGGCCTGGGATCCCTCCTGCCCGTAATGTAGTGCGGGGTGGGGTTAGGGGGTCGCCGTGGCCAGGAGGGTTTGGGCTCCCTCCTGGCCCGATATTGTTGGGGAGTCGGCGGTCCTTCGGGGTGAGGGTGCGAGTGGTCCTGCCGGGGGGGGGATGTATCGGACGTCGGGGAGTCGGCCGGGCAAGAGGGCTTGGGCTCCCTCTTGCTCCGATCGTGGATGCGGGTGCGGGTGGGAGCGCGTGCGAGCGGTCGTTCGGGGTGGGGGTGCGAGCGGTCCTGCTGGGGGGGTGAATCGGGCGTCGGGCGGGGTGGGAACTATGTTTAAAAACTTTTCTATACCGCGCTCAGGCATATAACGCGCGAGGGGTATGCGCGGTACGTAAAATCACGTATAACGCGCGCGTTATATCCGCGAAAATACGGTAATGCTAGTGCAGACTAGAGCTAGGAGCAAGATTACAAAGGAACAAGAAGAGCAAAGACGACTGCTCCTAGATGGCGTAACAGAGGAAGAGATTCAACAATGGACAAATTTACAGTGTTAGTGTATAGAAGGTATCTGGTATAATTCGTCAGGTGTGCCATGTATGGCACAGGTACCTCTGGTGATAATGATCAAACAAATGCACAATGCCTTACATGAAAGTGCAGCTACTTTGATTAGTCAATTGTCACAGCAAATCTGGCATCCTAATTTAGAAAAAATAGTAAGACAGACTGTATTACGTTGTGCTGTATGTGTAAAAACTAATCCTAGAGGTACTTGTGTAGCACCAGGCACTCTACCTATCCCGCAGGGACCTTTTCAGAAGTGGCATGTGGATTTTACAGACATGATAACACCTTGTCAAGGTAAGAGGTATCTTTTACTTTGTGTTTGTCCTTTCTCGGGCTGGATTGAAGCCTACCCCTGTAAAAAAGAAACAGCAGGAGAAGTGGCAAAGGTATTCTTAAATGAAATTATTCCAAGACATGGAATTCCTTATGAGATAGCCACAGATAATGCCAGCCACTTTAAAAATGCATTATTACAAGAATTGGCAAATTCACTATTGATTAAGCACAAATTCATAACAGTTTACCATCCTCAATCGAATAGTTTTGTTGAAAAATCGAATGATTTAATAAAAACTGCATTGCGAAAAATTATGCCATTGGAGTCTAAAGACTGGCTAAAATATTTGCCAGCAGCACTCTATGTAGTGCGTAATAGGCATATGCCTAGATTTGCTTTGACTCCTTTCCAAATTGCCACTGGAAGAAAGATGCCCCTTGCTTTTGTGAAACCGGGAAATTGTACTAATGATACTTTATTTTCTGATTATGTTGTAGCATTACAGACAGCTATAGCAGAGATTCAATCGCGACGAACTCCAAGTAGTGTGGATCAAGCACTTCCAGTTTACAGATTCCATCAGGATCAGTGGGTGTATAAGAGGTTACATACAAGAAATATATGGACTCAGCCATACTTTTATGGACCTTTTCAAGTGGAAGTGGTGTTTCCTTATGCAGTGAAATTAAAAGGGTATACACCGTTAGTACACGTGAAAGACATTAAACCAGCACCCATTGCTAATACCTCATTATCTGAGCATATCTATTGTTCCTGCAAGGAAATCAAGGACTAGAGACACTATTAGTAGTTCATCTCATTGCTATATTTGCATATTTTCAATACTGTTTATTTTTTAGTTATACTAATTAGGTATTAATTTTAGCTATGTTACTTATTTGGTGTTCTCCTTTACTATTCTTTACTTTTTTTCCACCACACTTTTGCAGAATGGAATCTTTTCTTACCTATAGTGGGTCAGGGAAATTCCTATGAACAAATGAAATTTTGTGTAGCTAGGTATGCTAATGTAAGCAATTGCTGGATTTGTGCCCAGCTTCCACAACACTCTAGTGGGTTACCTTTTCGACCTATTGCATGGAATGTTTCTGATCTTTGTTGTTATTCTCTTTATCTTATGCCACGTAATGGCTTAGTTGCACCACAGTTTAGTCATGAAGGAAATTATTCCTCTATGGTTCAATATTCTCTTCTTCAAACAATTACTTGTTATGCTTTTAGTTTTGACCCAAATAAACCACCAGCCCCAGTTTTAGTTAGACCCATGAGAGGATTTCTTTGTTACCATTCTAACAGGACAGATAAAACCACCTGGTATGCTGGAAAGAGTTCATGTCAATATTATGTTTCTTCTGATGGTCCAATATTTCTCTTTCACTGGGAAATATTACTGTTTCTACCTATTTTACTGACAGGCAACAATTTGCCTGGCTTACAGGTGTTAGTAATTATTTGTTACCCTCTTATGCTGACTGCTGGTGGATTTGTGGCCCATATGCATACAGATGGCTTCACGAGTTTTGGTACAGGACCTTCTATATCGGGTTCCTATTACCCCCTGTGAGAATCCTATCTGAATTGCCTCCTACTCGACCAGAAAGAAATACTCCTCTCATTTCTGAAGGGGAAAGATTTGCTATGAACCTTCTACCTAGTTATGGAGTAGGTAAATTAATCCAAATTATAAAAAAATTATCCACCCTTATTGAAACTATGGGTAATGAAACAACAGCAGTTACTCAATCTCTATCACTAGAGCTCAGACAAACACGCATTGTAGCTCTTCAAAATAGGATGGCACTCGACTATCTCCTAGCAGCCCAGGGGGGGTATATGTGCCATCATTGGACAAGAATGTTGTACTTATATTCCTGACTCCTTCTCTGACCAGCAAGCACATATCACATCTCTAGACAAGGCATTGCAGAATTGGGAACAATTTAAGGTAGAGGATAAGGGTTGGTTTGATTGGCTAACTGCATGGATGCCTAATATATCATGGGTTAAAGGCCTATTGGGTGTTTTAATAGGCCTGGCTTTTGTGTTTCTGATTGTGTGTTGTAGTTTATCCTGTATAATTGGCATTGGAAAAACATGTTTGTAGAAAGTGACTCCCAATCTTACGCTGATCCAGAGAACAAGTCATGCCCAAAGCAACCTCAGAACAGAGCAAGGTAAGGCCACTAAAGCTCCAGGTGTGGGTCCTGGAACAGTGAACTGTTCCGGGTCCCAAGGGGGGACTCAGGACCTTGTCCTATGCCTTAAGTAGTTCTGAGGTGGGCCAGCTTAGTTTACCTGGACAGGTACGAGTGAGCAAACATGAAATAAAAAATTCAGCTATTATACTTTCTCACATTGCATCAGGATTTACTAATTAGAAAAACTGTTGATAGGGCCTAATCCAAGAGCAAGTGAGAATGTGGATTAGTAGCTATAAATGAATAAATTAAAATTGGATAAGCTGGAATAACATGATCAGAAATACAAAAAGTTTAAAAACAGGGATTTTAAGTTAACATATGGATTTGATATATGTCATGTGCTTGACGGATATAGGAAGGCAGGCTAAGACATTTTGTGATTGATGACTACCATACCAAATGTACCCCAGATGGAAAAGCTTATAGAGCTTCTTTGTGTTAAAAAGTGACCAGCCTGAACTAGGCCAATCCTCAGGGAAATGTAGGCAGACAGGAGTTGGCTTTTGACCTGGTATCCACATACCAGGGGGCCCTAGGTTTGCCATGACTTGAGTTTGCTAAGGACAAATCTAAACCACATGTGTATCATGGTATGAATTGATCCAAAATTAAGTGTGAGAAAGTTAGGAAAAATTACATAATAGAAATTTTCTTAGATAGCTATAGGTAATATGTTAACAACCAATATAGATTAGGAATATAGGTTATTTTGATTTTCATATATCTGAAATCCTGAAGAGATCCTGATAAGGCAACAGATGGTATTTGACCTCTGACCTTGAGCAACTTTTTTATACTTCGTAGAACCTTGATGGGAGGGGTACCTGCTCTTTTCCATCTTTTCTTTGTGCAGTCTTAGTGAGACAAAGATCTCAGAATAGAAAAGACACACTGATATTTACAGGAAGGGATGTAGAAGCTGAGGAGTTTTGTAAGTATATTATAATGGTCTATGTATTTCTTCTTTTTATAAAATATGTAAGCTTAATGTGAGAATGTAACTTTTTAGATATAAGAATGTAATTTGTGACATGCCTATGAAGCTAGCCTTATATGGGAATAAATAATGTGAACCAATTAGACTGCAGATGGATTGTAACGAAGGAATGTCATTTAGGATACATATGGACGTGTAACTGGTAAAACGTTGGAATTTTTTATGAGCAAGGCCAGCTTTTGGCTTCTGTAATAATTCTCTGATGCAAAATGATACTCAATTGATTTGCTAATCAATTAAGTGAGTACAGTGGTGCCTCGCATAACGGACGCCTCGCACAGCGAACGCTGCGCACAACGAACTTTTTGTCGTGCTCCCCACAACGAACTTCGTTTCACACAACGAAGTCGCCCGAGGGGCCCGGGGGGGGGGCGGAACTACTCTCGCCGAAGCCGGGAACAGCAGCACCCATGCAGAGAAGGAGAAGACGGCGTGTAGGGGACTCCAGTAAATGCAGAGCAGCAGCTGTGGCAATCAAAAAAAGAGGAGGTCTGCTGTTAAGGTGGACCAGGGTCCTGGAAAATTCGTGAAATCCTGCAATATTACCAGGATCTCAATACAAGTCCATGAGGATCCTGGAGATCCTGCAAATCCTGGTTTTACCCAGACCCAATTCTCTGGTCCTATCTTACGAGACCTGACCCATTTACAGCAAGTTAAGCCATGTTTAAGCTAACGAAAAAAAATCCAGAAAACATCAAAAGATTATTTCCTTTTTAACAAATAGTAATACTGTACCATGAAATACTGTTCCATCATCTCCCTCCACCTTACCCTGGATGCCGAGTTCTCCGGCCCTCTTTCTCGGCCAGCCGCACGCTTTCAGGGAGCAGCGCACGCGCGCATGCTCTGTTGCTCAATCTTCTCCTCTGACGCAACTGGAAACCGGAAGTTGCAGGAGAGTAGAACATTGACCAACTCCAGCAGCTGCGCGTGCACAGCTTTCTGGAAGCGTGCGGCTGGGTGAGGGAGAGGGCCGGCAGACTCCGCATACAAGGTGAGGTGGAGGGAGGGAAATGTAGGGCTGCAGAACGAATTATTGTGTTTTAAATGTATTCTTATGGGAAAACAGGGCTGCAGAACGAATTATTGTGTTTTAAATGTATTCTTATGGGAAAACGCGTTTCACACAACGAACGTTTCACATAACAAACTTGCTCCTGGAACGGATTAAGTTCGTTGTGTGAGGCACCACTGTACTCTTATGATCTAATATTGATATCTAATAAAAAATAAGATTTTGGATTTTATTAAAATATTTTGCATCATTATTTTTTTGTCATTTCATTTTACAACCCTAGAATAGCTATAAGTACGCGTGTGTGCAATTATCCTGATCAGAACTCCTAAATGAATACTTCTGCTCGGTCTTCACCTCCGAGGCACCAGGGTCCGGTCCACAGTTGCAGGCAAAGCAGAGTTCGGATGACCCATTTCGGAATTTTGAATTCACACCCGGTGACATCTACGAAGAACTATCAAGACTCCAGGTGAACAAAGCCATGGGACCGGACAATCTACATCCCAGAGTGCTCAGTGACGTCCTAGCGGAACCGTTATCCGTACTCTTCAATCTCTCCCTGAGTACGGGAAGAGTCCCCTTGGACTGGAAAACAGCCAATGTCGTTCCTCTGCACAAAAAGGGTTGCAGGGCAGATGCTGCGAATTACAGGCCGGTGAGTCTCACATTGATAGTGAGTAAACTCATGGAAACTCTAATCAAACGAAAATTGGACACGATCCTAGACGAGGAGAATCTACCCGATCCCCACCAACATGGATTCACCAAGGGTAGGTTCTGCCAATCCAATCTCATCAGCTTCTTTGACTGGGTAACAAGAAAACTAGATTTGGGAAAGTCCCTGGACATCGTGTACTTGGACTTCAGTAAAGCTTTTGATAGTGTCCCCCACCGCAGGTTATTGAGCAAGATGAAATCGAAGGGATTAGGTGAAACACTAACTACATGGGTCAACAATTGGATGAGTGGTAGACTTCAGAGGGTGGTGGTTAATGGTACCCCCTCCAAAACTTTGGAGGTGACCAGTGGTGTGCCGCAGGGCTCGGGCCCGATCCTTTTCAACATATTCATAGGAGACATGACTCAGGGGCTTCAAGGTAAAATAACATTATTCGCCGATGATGCCAAACTATGTAACATTGTAAGTAACAACAAATTGTCCGACAGTATGACGCAGGACCTGCTTTCATTGGAACATTGGTCCTCGACCTGGCAGCTTAACTTCAACGCTAAAAAATGCAAGGTCATGCATCTTGGCTACAACAATCCGTGCAGAACATACACATTGAATGGAGAAACCTTGGCTAGGACTGCAGCAGAACGAGATTTGGGGGTGATCATTAGTGAAGACATGAAAACTATCAATCAAGTGGAAAGGCTTCATCCAAGGCTAGGCAAATGCTGGGTTGTATCCGGAGAAGCTTTGTCAGTCGGAAACCCGAAGTCATAATGCCATTGTACAGAACCATGGTGAGGCCTCATCTGGAGTACTGTGTACAATTCTGAAGGCCACATTACCGTAAGGATGTGATGAGAGTTGAGTCGGTTCAGCGAATGGCCACCAGGATGGTCTCGGGGCTCAAGGATCTCTCGTATGAAGAAAGGCTGAATAAATTGCGGCTATACTCTCTCGAAGAACGTAGGGAGAGGGGAGACATGATTGAGACATTTAAATATATCACTGGTCGTATCAAGGTAGAAGATGATATTTTCTTTTTTAGAGGACCCTCGGCCACAAGAGGGCATCCGCTAAAAATCAAGGGCGGGAAGTTTCATGGCGACACCAGGAAGTACTGAAAGAGTGGTTGACAATTGGAATGGGCTTCCAGTGCAGGTGATCGAGGCCAGCAGCGTGCCAGATTTTAAGCATAGATGGGATGCTTATGCCGGATCTCTAAGAGGGTAGAGTTAAGGGGATGGGTCATCAGAGTGTGATCTCTCAAAGGGTAACTAGGGGAGAGAGTCAATAGAGTGGGCAGACTTGATGGGCTTTGGCCCTTTTCTGCTGTCACTTTTCTATGTTTCTACACCCAGGCCCTTTTCTTGTTCGGTCTTTCCCAGAGTTACACCTGACATACTATACTTGTGATCTTTATTTTTTTCTGCCTAAATGCATCACTTTGCATTTTTCCACATTAAAATTCATCTGCCATTTATCTGCCCACTTCTCCAATTGATTCAAGTCGCTCTGGAGTTCCTCGCTGTCCTTCTGCGATCTGATTGCCCGGCATAGCTTTGTGTCATCTGCAAACTTGATGATTTCACTGGATGTTCTTCCAGGTCATTTATGAAAATATTAAATAAGATGGGTCCAAGTACTGAGCCCTGGGGTACACCACTAGTCACTTTTTCCCATTCTGAGAACTTCCCATTTATGCCCACTCTCTGCCCTATCAAAAATTGGAGTAAACATAGAAATAGACGGCAGATAAGGGCCCACGGCCCATCTAGTCTGCCCACCTTAATGTCCCTCCCCTACCTTTGCCTTGTGAAGAGATCCCATGTGCCGATTCCATTTGGCCTTAAAATCAGGCACGCTGCTGGCCTCAATCACCTGTAGTGGAAGACTATTCCAGCGATCAACCACTCTTTCAGTGAAAAAGAATTTTCTGGTGTCACCTCGTAGTTTCCCGCCCCTGATTTTCAACGGATGCCCTCTTGTTGTCGTGGGACCCTTGAAAAAGAAGATATCTTCCTCCGCCTCGATGCGGCCCGTAAGATACTTGAACGTCTCGATCATGTCCCCCCTCTCTCTGCGCTCCTCGAGCGAGTATAGCTGTAATTTGTCAAGCCGTTTTTCGTATGGTAGATCCTTGAGTCCCGAGACCATCCGGGTGGCCATTCTTTGCATCGACTCCAGTCTCAGCACATCCTTGCGATAATGCGGCCTCCAGAATTGCACACAGTATTCCAGGTGGGGCCTCACCATGGATCTATACAATGGCATAATGACTTCCGCCTTACGACTGACGAAACCCCTTCGTATGCAGCCCATGATTTGTCTTGCCTTGGACGAAGCCTGCTCCACTTGATTGGCAGACTTCATGTCCTCACTGACGATTACCCCCAAGTCTCGTTCTGCTACCGTTTTTGCTAGGATCTCGCCATTAAGGGTATAAGACTTGCATGGATTCTGGCTGCCCAGGTGCATAACTTTGCATTTTTTGGCATTGAAGTTGAGTTGCCATGTCCTAGACCATCGCTCCAGTAGGAGTAGGTCGTGCATCATGTTGTCGGGCACTGAATCTTCGTCTGTTGTGCATTTGCCCACTACATTACTCAGTTTGGCGTCATCGGCGAATAATGTTATTTTACCTCGAAGCCCTTCTGCCAAGTCTCTTATAAAGTACATCAGGTAACGGGAACTAAGATGGCGGCGGGCTAGTTGCTGTTGTGAGCGTCGTACCTTTTCCTTCCTGTTTCCTCTATAGAATTCTCTGTGGGTATCGGAGTTCTATACCTGCTTAATTATGCCTCCGAAAAGGAAGGCTTCTGTCCGGCCAAATCTCTCTACGCCGGGACAGTTGAAGATGGACTCTTTCACAACAAGCATTCCATCTGTTACCGGAGTTGAGCCACCTGCTATGGCTTCAGAGGAAGGAGCCTCTGGAACCTTTGGGTCTGACATTTCTTTGTCTCCTCCGTCTATCCTGCCTCCTTCGCGACCAGCGTCAGACTTCAGTGACGTTGCAGTGTCTCCAAGCCCGGTTGGCTTGTTGCAGACACATGCAGAGAGAGCCGAGCTGTTGCCAGCCGCTGAGTTTTCAGTCATTCAAGGAGAGGGAAAGATATTTTCTCCCCCTCCCACGGTGGTAACCCTAGATGGCATCTGGTGTATGCTACAAAGACTGGAAGCTGCTGTATTGAAATCTTCTTCTGAATTTAAAACGGTTGTGAGTAAAATTGACGACTTAACAAAATCTATAGAACATGTAAAGAAAGACACAAGTGCAAAAATTGATTTAATTAACAAAGAAGTATCATCCCTTCAACAATTAACTGGGAATATGGCAAAGGATAAACTTTATACTTTAAGGAAATTTGAACAGATTGAGAATTATAACAGAAGATTAAATTTGCGGTTTCTTAATTTTCCTAAAGTAATAGAGATTCCTCCGGTAGATATGTTTAAAAAATATTTGACTGAGATTTTGAAATTGCCATCTGAAGTTTTGCCACCTATAAACCACATCTATTACCTTCCAGATAAGAAAAAGACGGGAAAGTCCTCGGAAGTTTAAGATATACAAATTCCTGACTTAAATACCGGTAATCTATCTGACCTGTTGGAAAAATCCTTGGAAATTCAATCTTGCATTACCCTTTTTGTATCATTTGTATTTGAACAAGATTTGAATTCCATAATGCGAATGTATTTTCGGTTTTCTCAAGCTGTATTTTTAGGCCAGAGAATTTGGGTTTTCCCAGATGTGACTAAATCTACTCAAGAACGTAGGAAATTGTTTCTGAATATGAGAAAGGAAGTTAGAGCATTGGGTGCTACTTTTTTGTTGAGTTATCCCTGTAAATGCTTAATTAAATATGTTGGTATAAAGTACAGTACGTCTTTTTTGCTCCAGAACAGCTTAAGGACTTTCTGGATACTAAGAAGCTAATCCAGGAAATGAAGGGATAATTGAAAGAAAGACAGATGAAGAGTAACCCGTTAAGCTTATTTTTATATGATGGATATATTTCTTAGTAGAAGATCTCCTTATCTTTTTTTTTTTTTTCCCTTTTAGGTCTTAATTTTGAGGTCTAAGGAAGAGATAACATTTATTATATAACGGGATTTATTATTCCCTTTACTTTGTATTTTTCATATCTTATTCTCTGTATTGCCAGAACAAGAACTTGTAAAATATGTTGTTAAAATGAATAAAAATAAATAAAAAATTGGAGTACGTTGGAGCCCTGCCAAACACAAGCTTGAGCCTGTCTACCTGTCTCAGTTAAGGGCAGATGCACTCATTGCTATTACCAGTCAGGTTCAGTGCAGCTAGCAGGTCAAAGCTCAGCAGAGGTTGAGATTGATAGGATGCACAGTGTACCCTTGCTTCCTAGTGTTGTCAAAGCCACGGGGAACCTTACTCCAGTTCTGGCCAGTTGCTGTAGTGGATAATTTGACCCTGTGACTCATATTCCAAAGTGCTTTATCCCCAGAAAGTTCTAACCACAGATGTATGAGCCCATGTAAACGGAGACAAAACTGAGCAATCTGGAACACTGAAAGCTTTCAGATATTAGCTGTTGAACCAAATTGTGCTAATTCAGACAGCAGCCTCATTGTCTATGTACGTCAACAAGCAGGGTGGTATGGGTTCCTACCCCTTGTGTTAGGAAGCAGTCAAGAAGTGGGTCACTAGTTGGAAGAAGTGGAAGGTTCTCAATCTGATTCTGGTAGTGATAATTCCATCAATACAGCTGAAACCTCAATGCCAGCTTCATATCTCTTGACATTTCCCCATTAAAATTTCAGTGGGTTACAGGCAAAATTCTTTGAGTCATATAAAGTGCAAATTCATTGATGGCCAAGAGGCCATTGCTAATCAAATTCTAGCTGTTAGTGGCTTAACCCCTTCTGATTTTGAACAAGAACTAGCAAGTGATAAATGTAAAAAATGTACTCGCTATGGGAACGTGGCTTCGGTACGACACAAGATGACTGCCTGAAGATTTGCTATCTTCGGCAAAAAAAAAGCTTTTTTTTTAGCCACGAAACGATAAAAGTATGTGCTGAACAGTATTCAGTTGCTGTTGATTACCGGCGCCTATCTCTGTTAATGAGTAAGAGAGTGCAGAAGGTAGATCTCTCGATTTTTGCTTACGAGCCCGAGTTGCGGCCTCCCTCAAGGAGTAATATGCAGGTTTTGACTGCACAGTGTTCTTTTTCACCGCTGCTGGGCATATTGATTTCTGCTGAATCTGAGCCTTCTGCTGGGAGTTGACTGACACTCCCGGAGACCCGATGAACAAAATATATAATTGGATGAAGGAGATTCGGGAGGACCTCAAAGCTGTGCAATCAGAGGTGACTACTCTGGGAGTTGAACTTAAAGTGGAAATTCATGAGTTGGACTCTAGAGTCAAGGAAACGGAACATTGGCTGGATTCGCAGATGGAGCTTTTTGAGGCTACTGATAAACACCTAACGGACTTGCGGGATAATTATATGACTCTCCAGGATAAAATGAAGGATCTAGAGCACTGGTGTCAAAGTCCCTCCTCGAGGGCCACAATCCAGTCTGGTTTTCAGGATTTCCCCAATGAATATTGTGACCAGGCAGACAAGAAGCATGCCAAGGTCCCAGATAAGCCCGGAGAAAAAGTTAAAAAGAAAACCCGGATGGGATTGTATAAAGGGTGTCCTAAGGGAAATAGGGATGATTTTCAGGTTAACCACCAGGGAGAGTCTGAAATCTCCAAGGATCTCCTGGATGAGCAGTATCTAGTTCACCACAGGAGGAGCCCAAGAGCCCCAGGCAGGTCTGCTGACTCATGTGGAATAGGGCATGCCCCTAGAGTACAAAAACCAGCAGCTGAGAGCCAACAGACAGGCAGGCTAGGGAGAAGGTTCAAACCTTTCCTCCCTGAGAGTCTCCTCGGGCCAAGCAAGGGTGATACAGCCTCACCTATGGAGGTGCAGGAAGCCGTAGAAATGCTGGAGGAAGCCTTTTCAGATTCTGATCTCCCCATGGAACTGGACAACCTGCCTGAGGGAATAAATTTTGATGAAGAAGCCATGGAGGTTGGTCTTTCCACCAGCTGCAAGTCCCAACTGGATTGAAACAGTGAGTGTATTTTCAGCTTGCTTTGTTTGAGAAAGACTGTTTGCTGAAGCTGAACCTCTTTTGGATTTTGCTTTTCTTTTCTTTTCTGTTTTGCATTTTCTGTGAAGCTGATAGTGTCTGTTTTGGGAGAGGTTTGCTATTACCTGGGAGGGCATTTTGAGGCTATTGTTAGCTAAGATAGAAAGCAAACCTGAGGCACTCTCCTTTTCCTGGCAGTGAAATGCATGGTTGCCAGAGGCTTCAGTTTGGAGTTCTGTGAATAGGGTATCCAGTGCCTTAAACCCTATTGTTTCTTTTTGATGAACTGAATATCCTGCTCAGGAGCCGGTTGATTTAAATTCTGAGGTGAGCACAAACCTCAGAGGTATGAAATAAGGAAAACACTTTGGACTTTATAGCTGAACTGTTTATTGTTCTTACTTTTTTGAGTTTGGACTGTTTGAAGTTTGTTAGCCTTCTTACCTGTTCTGTGGAACTCATAATTATCCTGACTTTTGTGTTTTGGAAAGAATAAATCTGAGACATTTTGATTTAATTACCTTTTTGGAACATTGTGATTTTTGTTTTCTAATTGGTGTCAGTTCAGGCCTGCAGAGTGACTCCAGGCCGGGTCACACGCCATTGCTATTTGTGATTGTAACCACTAGAGGTGCTGTGGAGTCCCGGGCGGACCACAGTGGTGGTCACAATATGCATGAGATCTATTAGCATACAATGAAAGCAGTGCATGCAAATAGATCTCATGCATATTCATTGGAGAAATCCTGAAAACCCAACTGGATTGCGGCCCTCGAGGAAGGACTTTGACACCCTGATCTAGAGAATAGAAATGTTGTGCTCCAGGGGAGTTTCCTGTACTGGATTAGGGCCTTGTATACTAACCCATGGGCTCGGCTGCTTATTAATGGGAGTCTAATGGATGTGTTTGAGCTGCAAAAGGGTACCCGGCAGGGTTGCCCGTTATCCTACCTGTTGTTTTTTTTGGCTATTGAGCCCTTGGCCATTAAGATATGATAGGCCACTAATGTCCAGGGTATTTGGGTGTGGAGGCGGGGGGCAGGAGTGTAAAATCAGTATGTTTGTGGGCGATATTTTACTTTATTTGGATCAGGCTCCCATCCATTTGGAGGTAGCACTGGCGATCGTCCAGTATTTTGGGGCATTATCGGACCTGCTGGTTAACTGTAGCAAATCTGAACTGCTTCTGGTTGGTGACCTTCGCCACACCTGGTCCAATATCTGGGAATATATCTAAGCATTAACTCGACCACGTTTTACTCTATGAATGTCCTTCATCACCTAGACACCATTGGGAAGTTGTGCCAACAGTTGCAGGACCTTCCTCTGGGTTTACTGGGGCGGGTAGCCTTGGTGAAAATGGTCCTGCTTCCTAAACCACTCTACCCCCTTCAAACAGTGCCGCTTTGGCTCCGCTGTCGGGTTGTTCTCCGCTTTCAATCTGTGATTTCTCAGTTTATTTGGCGGTCTAAAGCCTCTCGTATAGCTTTGGTTAAGTTGATGTTGGCCAGGGGAGCCAGCGAGTTGAATGTTCCTGACCTCCGCTTGTACAATGTTGCTGTCCTTATGCGTTGGATTCATGAGGGTCATTCAGGCTCTGCGCGCTACTTCCCTCGGGTGGGCTGAGCAATGGAGCCATCCTTTTCAGTTCTTTAATTTACTTCATTACCAACTGGAACATACTGTTTGCTCGGGGGGCCACACTGCATTTCTGCTACCCTTTCGGAAGACCTGACAGTGGTGGTGGCGTCGGCAGGGTCTCCCGATCATGGTTTCTCCCTTTATGACCTTTGAGGGTAACTCGAGGTTCCTGCCTGGCTGTGGGCGGTTGATATTCCAGGAGTGGGCACAGTGCGGGTGCCGCACTATGATGCACCTCCTGGCTTTATCGAGGGGATCATTCCCTTTTTTCCAGATGAAATAGGTCTTTCCCCTTAAGTTTCTGTTTTCCTTTCTTCAGCTTCAACATTATTAGGCATCTACCCTACTACTACCAGCGGCAGCAGAAGGCTTTTAACCTCCATAAAAGGGGTGCGACTCAAACAAATGGTGCTGGAGCCCACCAGAGATCAGGCGACACTGGACCTGATACTCACCAACGGAGAAAGCGTTTCAGAAGTTTCGGTAGGTGATACACTAGCCTCCAGTGACCACAACATGGTATGGTTCAACATCAAGATAGGCTTCACTAGATCAAACACAGCAACAAAGGTCCTCGACTTTCGGGGCACTAACTTTAAACGCATGGGAGACTTCGTCCATCGGGTGCTACAAAACCAAGCTGAAACCAATAATGTAGAGGCTATGTGGTCAATCCTGAAATGCACCTTGCATGAGGCAACAAACCGCTATACAAAAACAGTAAGCAAACGACGGAGGAAGAACAAGCCCCAGTGGTTCTCTGCAGAGATCTCGGATCTTGTCAAGGAAAAGAAAAAAGTTTTTATTTCCTACAAGCATACTGGAAACAGGGTGGCAAAAGAAGACTATATGACCAGGTCTAAAGCAGTCAAAGCGGCAGTCAGAGAGGCCAAGATTCAAACAGAAGAACAACTAGCGAAAAACATTAAAAAAGGGGTAAATCCTTCTTCAGATACATTAGCGACAGGAAACGAAACACAGATGGGATAGTACGTCTCAGGAAAACAGACGGGACCTATGCAGAAACGGATTCTGATAAAGCCAAACTACTAAATGAATACTTTTGCTCAGTCTTTACTTGTGAGGCGCCATGGACCGGTCCACAACTGCAGGCAAGGCAAACCTCGGAAGACCCGTTTCAAAATTTCAAGTTTACACCCAGCAGTGTATCTGGGTGAACTATCAAAACTCAAGGTGAACAAAGCCATGGGACCGGACAATCTTCACCCCAGGATTCTTAGGGAGTTGTGTGATGTCCTGGCGGAACCGCTATCCGTGCTGTTCAATCTTTCCCTAAGTACCGGAAAAGTCCCCATGGACTGGAAAACAGCTCACGTCATTCCATTGCACAAAAAAAGTTGCAGAATAGAGGCTGCGAATTACAGACCGGTCAGTCTCACCTCAATAGTGAGCAAACTCATGGAAAGGCTTATTAAACACGAATTAGACACGATTCTGACCGAGGAGAATCTACAGGATCCCCAGCAGCATGGATTCACAAAGGGAAGGTCCTGTCAATCCAATCTGATCAGCTTCTTTGACTGGGTTACAAGGAAACTGGATATGGGGAAGTCTCTAGACGTCGTGTACTTGGACTTCAGCAAAGCTTTTGATAGCATCCCGCACCGCAGATTGTTGAGCAAAATGACTTCGATGGGATTGGGAGTGATATTGACGACATGGGTCAATGACTGGTTAAGCGGTAGAATCCAGAGGGTAGTGGTTAACGGTACCTCCTCCAATACATCAGAGGTGACCAGTGGAGTGCCACAGGGATCAGTCTTGGGACCGATCCTTTTCAACATATACATAAGAGACCTGACTCAAGGGCTTCAAGGTAAAATAACACTATTCGCCGACGACGCCAAACTATGCAACATAGTAGATAACAGCACCTTGCCCGACAGTATGGAACAGGACCTGCTCTTATTGGAACATTGGTCCTCGACTTGGCAGCTAGGCTTTAATGCCAAAAAATGTAAGGTCATGCACCTTGGCAGCAAAAACCCGTGCAGAACTTACACTCTGAATGGTGAGACCTTAGCTAGGACTAGGGCAGAACGTGATTTGGGAGTAATCATTAGTGAAGACATGAAAACTGCCAAGCAGGTGGAGAAAGCTGCATCCAAGGCTAGACAAATGGTGGGATGCATCTGTAGAGGTTTCGTCAGCCGGAGGCCCGAAGTCATAATGCCCCTGTACAGATCCATGATGAGACCTCATCTTGAATATTGTGTTCAATTCTGGAGACCACATTATCAAAAAGATGTGCGGAGAATCGAGTCAGTTCAGCGAATGACCACCAGGATGGTCTCGGGACTCAAGAACCTCCCATATGAGGAAAGACTGAATAAACTGCAACTATACTCGCTCGAGGAATGTATAGAGAGGGGGGACATGATTGAGACTTTTAAATATATCACGGGCCGCATCGAGGTGGAAGACGATATCTTCTTTCTTAAAGGACCCTCAACCACAAGAGGTCATCCGCTGAAAATCAAAGGTGGGCAATTTCATGGCGACGCCAGGAAGTATTTCTTCACCGAAAGGGTGGTCGATCATTGGAATGAACTTCCATTGCAGGTGATTAACGCCAGCAGCGTGCTCGATTTCAAAAAGAAATGGGATATGTATGTGGGATCTCTAGCTGGGTGAAGTCTGGGGGTGGGTCATTAGCGTGGGCAGACTTGATGGGCTACAGCCCTTTTCTGCCATCATATTCTATGTTTCTACCCGGCAGACCCAGGCTGGGATGCGGGGCCCCTAGACCAGATTTTCGAGGCTACTCTACCTGCACTCAATCGACTGTCCCACTGGTATGGTGCACTGCGGCTCTCTGCCCGAGTTTCAGGGATGGGTACATTGCGGGAGGGCTGGCAGGGGGATTTGGGCCAAAGCATTCCTGAGGCCAGGTTCTTGGAATGCTTTCGAACCCTTTATCTTTTTTTGAAATTGGCTGATTATCAGGAAATGCAGTATAAAATTTTGCATAGAGCCTATATTACCAGGCAGAGGGGGGCCCAGATTGGATTATGGACTAGCGACCTCTGCAGTAAGTGCAAATGCAAGCCTGGTACCTATATTCACTCTTTTTTTAAGTGGACGGGGCTTCTGGGCCTTCTTGATACTGCTCTTCACAGCTCCATAGAATGGGATTATGGTATCCTCCTACTGGGCTTCCAAGAGTCTCTACATGAGCAGGGTTTCTCTCCTCCTCAATGCAGATTCCTATACAATGCCATTCTGGTGGCGAAAAAGCTGATCTTGTCTTTCTGGGCTTCCGAGGTTTCGCCCCCCCCCTCCCCCACCCGGGGCCGCTCATGACAAGCTAAGTTGAGAGAGATGGCACAATTTGAAATACGATCTTATGATAAATCTAGTTGGCAGGACCTGAGGCACTATGTCGTTCTGTGGGAGGAAACGCTGAAGCTTCTTCCACCCTAATTCTTTTTCTTTTTCTCTGTGAGTTATTCTTTGTTTCATTGCCCCTTTTGAGCTCTCTGCTGCTGTCCTTTCTTCTATTTGGACACTTCCTCCTTGCATTCCAGGGGTGGGTGGGGTATGGTAGGGGAGGTGTGATTGGTATAACTGTTGACATGGTAGATGGTTTGTTGTTCGGATTGGAGTGCGTGGTATGCTGTCTGATTGTGTTAGGGAGAGCTTATACTACAAAAAGTTATGGCTGGGGGTCTAGACTGGCTTTGCACTCACTGCGGGCCTACTGGGTAAAGGCTGCTTGATTCCTTTTTGGGTTTTTTTTTTTTCTCATCCAGATGATTAGTGCCCTGATCCTTGATGGCCTATCTTGTAATGGGGAGGCATGTTTCTGCTTGTTTTATATTGCTTTTCGTGATATATATATATATATATATTTTTTTTTTTTTTTTTTTTTTTGTTCCTCCTGTATTCCTCTTGTTATTCTGTTAACTATAATTGCTGGCCTGGACCGTTTGCCATTCTCAATAAACATATATTAAAAAAAAAAAAAAGAAAGAAATTGGTGCTCCAATCTCCGCTTTCGGGGCTTACCGGATTCATCAACTTATAAAGATTGTGAACACGTGGTTCAACAAATTGAGGGTACTTTACTGCAGGAAGAAGCTTCTTTTATTCAACTTGTCCAAGCGCACCGTGCCTTGTGGGTGGCAAATAATAATAGACCCAAGAATATAGTGGCCTGCTTTACTAGTTACAAAATAAAGGAACGCTTGTTACATGCCATTTGTAAAGCAGTAAATTTTGTTTGGGACTCCTATCCTGTAGAGATTTATCAGGATTTGTCCAGCATGACCCTGCGCTGGCGAGCTGAACTTAGACATGTACACAACATCTCTGGGAGCAGAATATTCAATACAAATGGCTCCATCCTTTTGCATTATTGCTTTATAAGGATGGCAATTTACATCAGATTTGTAACCTTCAGAAGGCCTTCATCAGCTTCGGTGCCATGGCCTACAGTGCTAAATGTGCAGCCTCAACCCAAATGGCAGCAGGTTACCAAGGGCAAGGGAATGCTGCGGTGCCAACAATCAGCTTCGTCTGCAAGACCTATGCAGCCTGGCACCTGAATTCTGTATGGTTGGATTGCTGGGGAACTCATGTCTTCTTTGTCAGTTTTAGTATACTGACACATTATCGCTTGTACTGCTTCTGAATGGCCTTATTGCTTCTTTTCTTTTACTTCTGTATTTGATACCTTTACTTTCTAGTGTTTGCTCATTGAAGGTAGTGGGCTCTTCCATGCCCTTCATTTTTCTGGCTGTATCTTGAAACAGTTACAGCTGGTTTGATTTTCTATTTATATCAGGGTTGGGTTGGGGGGATATGGGGGAAG